>NC_143253.1:17372500-18647500 GCF_984573655.1 Nuphar pumila | reverse complement strand
ATTTAACAAGTTTAATTAGCCACCACGCCTTACACCCAATTACACATGACTTTTTATGCTTACCTCTTTTATTACCTGCAGATCTCATTTTTTTAGATAGATTTACTCTCTAATAAACTTCAATACATCCATTTTTATGAAGGTTAGGTACCACCACTCACACCCAATTATGCATGCCTTTTTACCATTCTATTGCATGCATTTCACAAATTTTTAGGTAGAAAGTCCACTGTTTTTTATAAACTTAAATGCCATCCATTACAACTAACTATGCATGCCTTCTTCAATGGCCTATTTAATGATCCAATCACAAACCTGGACTTATGAATATTTCTTTTTTATCAAAAATAAAAACATTAAAAGTTTGAAATCTTCATGTGATTGTTCTCTCTCTCTCTCTGTATATATAATGAGTATAAATTAAGAGAAACTTTTATACTTATAAAATATATGTTTATTAGTTATTTTTAATAAATTTAAAACAAACCATGACTCATCCGAGTCACCGAGTCAAGCATGGCCGGTCTGAGACCGAGTCCCGAGAATGCCAACCATGTGTAGAGTTGAACATTTTCCCTCATGCATGTACTTTGGATCTATTGCCCAAGTTTTGAGAGAAAAGATTGTGTTTGAATCTTGGATGGGGCCCATGTAAAATCTGCGATTTCCATTGGTAACCAAATGCTCCCCAAGGTATTGACCTCCTTAACTTGTGCACTTAAGTTAACAATATCATTGTTGACTTTTTCTTTTTTGCATTTGTTTGTATCGTGTAATACTAACCGATATGCTCAATACAGTTGCTACATGAGAACCCAATCAAATAAAACCATGAAGAGTTAGTATTTGATTGTAGCTAATGTCTTATAATACTAACTCAAGTAGAGGTGGGTAGAATTGTAAACGAGTTTGAGTTTTATGTTGCTGATATTTGGAGATTAGCTGTTGGTAAAGATGTGCAAGTTCTATATGCTTAACATTGTGATGAAATTATGGGGTGCACTTTTTAATACTAATTAATCTATTTCAATTTTAGCAGCACATAGATTATCATTAACATCTGAAAATTAATCAACATGAATTCATTAGAAGTATTTTGGTCTTATTATCATTTCATGTAACGACCCTAAACTGACCCTCAAAAAATGCAATTTTTTTTTTTAAACATTATGGAAAACATCCCAAGGAGCCCGAGGCACATTACAAATTTAATTAACACAACCCAACAATAACTCCAGACATAATATAAATCAAATTATGAATTAAAATTGAATTTATTTAAATCAAATAGTTCTCACTGAGGGTTCACATAGTTCCTCAAAATAAAAAAAGACTATCCCATGTACGTTAGAACTCAGGCCACCAGACCATAACCCTCGTGCCTCCAGTCAGCTAATCTCTCCATCACGGTGCCTCATTACCTGAAAAAGATTTTTAAAAACTGGGTAAGAACCGAAGTTTTCGTACGAGACCCTCTCGAAATCCAACAGTAAAGAATTTAACATAGATTAAATCAAACACAAGTTTAAGAAGGCTCTACAAACAACGCATATTAAAAGATAACTTACAATTTAAGCAATTCAAGCAATTCAAGCAAGCAATCAACAATTTCATGCTAAATTAAACATTTAGGGATGCATGAAATCAATGCAACATGCATGAATAACTTTTTAAGTTAAATTATCAGTATTTTTTTTGCATGCATGTCCATATTTAATGCACACATATTTAATTTTCAATTTCTTATAACTCATGAATACTAAAACACAGGCAAAGTTTTCGAGGTTTAAGGCAGTTTTCAGTGGTAACTTAACACACAATTTATATTTTAATTACTGAGTTCTACACTTGTTGCTCGACTGATATCAGAAATCATCACCATCAAGCGAAACATTATGAATCATCATCTAATATCGAGATATCAAGGAAATCAACATCCATTGACACCACTTTCTTGGTATACCAATAACTACAACTGATTCAACACCACCATCTTTTAGACAAAGTGGTTGAAGTTCCTTACAACCGTGGCAAAAAATATGAACCACACATCGGGTTCTTGGCGACAACAAATGTACACAATGTTTAGTATGCACATGATCTCCCATGACCACCATCTAAGGTTCCCACCCTTTCAGAAGGACACAACAACAACAACAACAACAACAACTACGCCTTCATCCCAAAACAATTGGGGTCAGCGATATGAACCAAAAAAGAAAATCATTCTGGGTCTTCCACATGAATCCTTCTCCTCCAATCATTTCTATCCAATGCCATGTCCTCGGTGTAACGACCCCAACTCATCCCCTTTGAAAATGCGGATTTTTTTTTTTTTAAAACAGTGCGGAAAACTTCTCAGAGACCCGGGGTCCTCACAGTTCCAATTCCAACTGGATAGCCACAAACCACAAAGAACTTGCAATTAACATCCATAATCTAACCAATACCTTTATTTATGAATTAAGAACTAATCTCAAAAGTAAAGTGTTTGACTCAACAGAAAGTAATGTAACCACTGATGACCATAAGCAAATAACAAGAACACTAGACTGAAAAACCAAAATAAAGAGCCACTCTGTCCACAAAGAAGACTGTCAAAACTCATTGTGACTTCTGCGTCCTCACAGTAGCTGTCAACTTCACTGATCACCTGCTCCTGCGAAAAACCAATGAAGTAGGGTGTCAGAATCGAAATCCTGTGCACAGCTACTTCTTAATGAAACAAGTGAGATAAAGAGTTAAGATGAGATATCATGCAACAATTGAGGGAAATGCATACGAGACAGTTTATAGCATTTGTGAATTTATTCATGCAACAATCATAAATGCTAAACATGCAAAGACAGTAAAGCAGTAGCATGTACTAAGACTTCAGCATGCAACAAGAAATAAACATTCAACACTTACCATCATGTATTGATGTAAGGAATCATTAGAGTATGCATGATCTAATGCATAACAGGAAAATGCATGACTTTTGTGCAATGCATGGATCATTTTATTATCTTCCATTTAAGTCTTTTGTTCCTTTATGCATGCCCTATTAAATGCATACAACTTTAAGTTTCTCTTTTTAATTACCGTTGCCCGCGGATACACCAAACGGGTACAAACCCCGAGGTCAAGTTAGGTTCCCAGGGTAGCTTAGCACACAATTTGTAATTTATTACTGGGTTCCAAACTTAGCCCTCGACCGAATTACCTTCGGAACATTAGACCTCCACATCTAATGTCGGGGACACAAGGGACACCCCACGCCCACAAGTGCCACTTCCTTGGTACCAAAAACAACAGCTGTGTCAAACACACCACTCCCGGGTAAAGTGACGGACTCTCCATAAAACCGTGGTCAGGAGAAAGAACCTCAATATCGGGTTCAGGGGACCAAAATTAAGCACACGGAGTTTTGTATCCTCACAGTCTCCCCAAGACCGTATTTCTAAGATCCCCATTCTCCAGATGGGTGATCCCAGAAGGTATATTACACTGTGCTTTATTATTACTTTTTATTAAAAATTAATTTCTTAAGTTTTACAACATCATATGCAAAAAGAAAGATAAAAGCTCGCATCTACCTCGCGAGAGCCATCACAGGACACCGGTCTGTGGGTACATATAGAACAATGCAATAAAGCTGAAATATTAATAAACCATGATCTTTGCGATGCATTGAAATGAATAAGGGAAAACAATTCTACAACTCGGGTTTACCAAACCCTCGATGATTCATTATGATCACCGAAGCACCAATGCAAGGATCATAATCATATGTGTGCAGTGGTATTAACATGCCTGCGAGGTATAGTCATATTTGTACCAATTTAATCCATTGACAATGAACATGAAATATGACATTCCCATATGCAAATTGCACAACCCACGTTATACCCCTTTCCCTGTGCATATGCATGGTATGCGCATGCATGCATCTTTATGCAATTATTACCACATATGGTTCTAACCATGAATTGTATTGAGATGAATAAAAGAGCATTCATGTATTTATGTATATGCAACGACACACGTTAAGTCCATCAATATGTAAGCACTCAAAACAATTTTATCATGGAATAATGTGTAAGCATGTTCCAACACACATATGAACCACATCAACTCCTAACATATGTGGAGATCAAAAATTTCAGGTACATGACTTATTCCCAAAGTTTATCATGCATTAAGAGATTAAAATTCTAACTTTACTAATCGCAACCAGGCCCTGTTTTCATAAATTCACACACTTAAGTTACTGGCATGCTACAATATCCACATGAGAAAAATTATGTATCGAACAACCCAGCCCAGCCGACACGGCTGGGTCTGACAGCATATTCACAGGCCCAGTTTGGGCCTGTGTATGCTGTCAGGAAGCCCACTTATACAGAAAATTTCTGTATATAGTAAAAAAAATATTTTTCCAAAGCCAAGGCCCAGGTCAGCACCCCACTGACTGGGTCAACTGGGCCTGCCCCAGCACTGCCAAAACCACCCACACACCCAGCCAAGCACTTGGCTGGGCCTGTCGGCTGGGCCAGCAGCTGGCAGTCAACCGAGTGCCACTCGGCTGGCTGCCAGCCAGCCCATCCAACAACCGATACATACAACAAACAGATTTCGAAATTTTATTATATATATATATATATATATATATATATATATATATATATATATATATATATATATATATATTTTTTTTTTTTAAAGCCACCTAGCCCAGCCGACCCTGCCGGCTGGGTCTGACAGCATATCCACAGGCCCAGCTTGGGCCTGTGTATGCTGTCAGGAAACCACCGCATCATTTTCAATTTGCACAACTCCTTTTAGTCTCAGGTTTACCTAAATGTCCAAACTGATTAGCTTTAACAGTTTCTAAGCAACAATCACAATTTCAATACATTATTTAATTACTAAGACATATCAGAGTTAAACAATGGATGAAATCTCAACTCATTCTAACAATTCAAGTTCAAATAACAGATGCATACCAACATAATAAATCTGATGCAAACTTCATTAAACCCCCCCCAAACTCCACATCAGTATATATATAGCCTTAACCAGAAATTCTAAACCAATTTAAGTACATGCTTTGGAATACACACAGTTAAGGAAAATCTGAAAATTTAGGGAACACTACATGTATCAAAAAGAAGATTTCGAACAAAAGACCCAGCTAAAACTGGGTCTAGCACACAGCCAGACCCACCCAGCCGACCCAGTTGGCTGGGTCTGGTACACAGCCTAGCCGACTGCATGCCTGGGCCCAAACCACGAAGGTAAAAGCTTATTAGTTCTTTTTTTTTTTTTCAAAACGATAAGAGCACCGAATGTGTAAGTGCGTAACAGTGGAAACTGTGGGTCCGCTGTTCTCCATGAGATTCCATCGATTGTTGCATGAAGATCCAATCTCACCGATGCCCCATTAGAAACAAAAAGAGGTACCCGTACCTCGTTTCGCAAATCCTGATGATCGGAGACAACTTTAACTAGAGAGAGATCGGCTAAGGTCGATCCCACCCCCACTGTCGAGCTCCGGCTGAAGGGAAACAACGAGGAGGAGGAAGGACTGTCGCTTGCCAAGGGTGGTGCGTACGTCTGCCGCAGTTGGGGAGTTGCCGGCGATGTGGCTCCAGCAACGTGCACGAAAACGAGGAGAGTGAGAGAGATTTGGGGCAAAACAGAGAGGTAAAGGGGAAGGGGATACCAACCTGCCATTTTAAAGGAGGAAGCCTTCCGAATTTGGCGGAGGTCGTTCCCCTTTCGCCGGAGGCTGCGGCCCACCTTTCCCCCTTTTTCCCCTCACACGATAGGGGTTAGGGTTTTCTCTCAGCACCCTAACCCTCCCCCTTCTTACTTTCCCCTTTTCAGAAAAATCGGGCAACCCTTATCGGATTACCCCCCCTTTTTCTTTTACTCGTTACACAGGGGCGACCCGGGTCCGGACCCGGGACCCGGTAACCGACCCCGAGTTGGGTCTACGCCTGTTTCTCATCAAAAATGGGTCCACAAGTTGGATCCAAATGGATCCAATTGTGGATCCGCGAGTTTGCCATATATATATCTCGCTTTATTACAAATGTTAATATATATATATATATATATTTTAAATGCCCTAAGCTATGCATCGATACCCATTTATGGGTCCGAGATCCGAAATATGGATCTTAGGTCCAAATTGCATGTTTCCCGAAAAATTTAAATGGCAAAACTTACGGTTTTTACACTCGGTGAGGTTCAAAGCATTCATATCCTTTCCTATCACCTCCATCCATGTCTTCCTAGGCCTACCCCGACCTCTTTTAACTAATATATTTTCCCATTTCTCCATCCTTCTAACTGGAGCATCATTAGGCCTTCGCCGAATATGTCCAAACCACCGTAAACGATTCTCTCTCATCTTATTTTCAATGGGTGCAACGCCTACTTTCTTACGTATCTCCTCGTTCCGAATCTTATCTTTTATTGTATTTCCACACATCCATCTCAACATACGCATCTCAGCTACGCTCATTTTTTGAATATGATGTCTCTTGGCAGCCCAACATTCCGTACCATATAGTAAAGCGGGCCTAATAGTTGTCCTATAAAACTTTCCCTTCAACAGCAATGGCATTCTACGATCTCACAACACTCCAGTTGCACTTGCCCTATCACATCAACGGTGTAATTAATTAATTATTACATTGTTTGATCACTTTTACCAGTCTTAATTAATTTATAGTTATGCAAATCATCATGCAATAATATATTTGGGCCCTTGCCCTGTCACATCAACAGTGTAATTATTTCAAAAACCAAATTTTCAATAAATTATTTTGCAATGCAAATTACAATTTAACATTTCATGAGCAATACATGCTCATGGCCTCAAAAGGCCCAATAGTGGTTCATACACTACAACAATAAGATAACATTGCAAAAATTTTAGTGAACATGAAGCACAGATAGATATTCATATTCAATTTTTCATGTTCACAATACAACTCATGGTACAATCACAGAAATTTGATGGATGCATATTTAACCATGTATAACAGTTTTGAATATCATCCCACACACAAAAAAAATATATGCTTGGATTAAACTCAACCAGAATTTCAAATTTTCAAAACTAGTTCTACAAAAGAAACACAAATTTTTATCTTAAACCCAACCACAAATTTAAAAGTTTATAAATCCACTATGTTTCTGGTTCAAGAACGTAAACATATATATATATATATATATATATATTCAATAATGTAGAGAATCACAGACTTATACATGTTCAAGAACGCAGAAAATATCGCAAACATATGCATGTTCAAGAACGCAGAAAATCACAGGCATATGCATGTTCGAAAATCGCAGACACACATATATGTTCAAGAACGCAGAAAAGCACATACATATATATGTTTCAGAACACAGAAAATCACAGACATATATATACTCAAGGATGCAGAAAATATATACATGCAGAAAATACACATATACATATGTTCAAGACTGCAGAAAATACAACTATATATATATATATATATATATATATATATATATATATATATATATATATGTTCAAGACTGCAACAAATCACAGTCATATATTTCTGTTCAAGAACACAGAAAATCGGAGTCATATATTTCTGTTCAATAACACAGAAAATCGCAGTCATATATTTTTGTTCAAAAACACAAAAAACAGTCATATATTTCTGTTCAAGAACACAGAAAATCGCAGTCATATATATATATATATATATATATATATATATATATATATATATATATATATATATATATACCTGCTGTGTATCCTGTTCAAGAACAGAAAAAAGCAAGCATATTTATATATATATTCACTGCTCTAAATCTCTGTTCAAGAACAGAAAAACACTATATATATATATTTATTTTTTTGCTTGCTGCGAATCTCTGTTCAAGAACCGAAAAACGCAGATTCAAATTTCAACATCAAACAAATTAAATTAGCTATATTCAATCTGGAATAAGTTTAGGAAAAATGCAGGCATATATATCTGCATATATAAACGCAGATTTGAGTTTTCTTAACCCTATGCAATTCGACCTATTCTAAATTAGAAAAAGAGAAGAACCAGTACCTTTTGCTGCAGATTCGCGAAAACATGAAGAAAAGAAGGAAGAAGCAGAGGTCTTTAAAAAAGGAGAACACATTGAGTTGTTCTTCCTTTCTCTCTCTACTCGGTTCAGCCCAGAGTTACTGAAAGCGCCATATAATATGGGGAAGCGCGAAACGTGGCACTTTCGAAATGTGGGGGAAGGTGCCAAAAAAAATTGGGAAGCGCGCTTCCCATTTAGGGAAAATTCGCTTTCCCTAAATGGGAAGCTCACTTTCCCTTTTTTTTTAAAAAAAAAATTTTCTTGCTTTTTTCTCTTTTTTCGCTTCTTCCTCGTTTTCTATGTCACTTCCGGTTTGCTTCCTAGGTCACTTCTGGTTCGTTTCCTATGCCGCTTTCGAGATGATTCTTGGTTCGCTTCTAAGTCGTCCTGTGCTTCTCGCTTTCTAAAATTTTGGAAGTGCCTCACTTCCCGCTTTCCCGACTGACAACTCCGGTTCAGCCTCTCTCCTTTGTTTCTCTTCTTTTTTTTCTTGTTGTTCAGCCCTCTCCCTCTCTCTCTAAATCTGATTTTGAAAGAGAAGGGCTGATATGGTTTATTTATAACACAATAGGGTGTCCCCTATGTTTCTAGTAATAAAGGGTATTCTATTTCCTTAAGGAAATAGAAACCTTCTTCTAACCAAACTCTTAATATACATCTAATATATATTATTTTATTATTTTTATTTTAGCTTAAATTTCATTTTTTTTAAACTTATTTATCTACACCCATATGGATCATGAATCTCGGGAATGGATCCAAGATCCATATATGTATCCCAACTCAACGTCATCCACTATATACATATATTATATATATTTTATATTAATCTAAACAATGAAAATATATTTATTTAATAAAAATTATATTTATTAAATAAAAAAATTAGGCACAATTCTACAAAATATTACATTTCAAGTTGGAAACTGTGTAGACTCATGGAACATAAGTCAAGTTGGATCCAAGATGGCTGCAGGTTTGGGAGAAGTATTGAAGCCAGTATGACTTGAAACTATCTTGCAGCAACATACTGAAAGAAGAATGCAATGAAGCAACTTGATTCCTTCCTGCATATTTAGGGCTGTTATGGGAAATAAATGTGACCAGATCTGTGCAAAACAAATAATAGACCAACCAAATAAAGCATGACATGGCATCTCCGTTTTTGTATCTTCCGCTGAATATTATCAAGGAATTTCATTTTTCACATGTTCAGCCCTTTTAGAAGCAATATCATTCCATTTGATTACTTTTGTAATTGGCAGCATGACTTGATTGATGCTTGTATTTGTAATGGGGATGGGTCTATATCATGGGCACTAAAACTCAGTTGTAAAAGTTGCACTTTTTGGTATGTTGCAAACTCTAGATATCATTGATTTTTTGGGTATGTTGCAGACTCTAGTTATCCTTGAATTTAGCTTGAAATTTTAACATGATCATTGTTTAAAGTAGTCTATATTAGAAGATTTTTTGGTAATAATACTGTGGTTTCTACTGAACCGAAGATATATTTTTAATGTCCCTAAATGTTCTTGCCAGTAGACTGCAACTGTCTTTTGCCTAGCCCTGGGATCTCTTCTGTTTTCTTCATTCTCAATTAATAAGTTGAGACTTGAGAGGCTTTAGTTCAGTACTAATCTTGTTCTTTTCTCTTAATTTTCAGCCGTTGCAAAGGCTTTAAGAAAGGTGGCTGAAGGGAAAGCTGCTGCTGAAGAGGAAGCTGCTGAATGGAAGCATAAATATGAATTGGAGAGAGCACGTAACTCTCAACTAATGCATAAAGGTTGGAAAATGGCCAGTTAATTTGTGTTCCATCTAAAATTTCTCCCCTCCTTCAATATAGATATTTTCTAAAATTCCAATTTGTATATTGTCCCTTTACATTAATGTTTTCCATTTTTTACTAAATGATAGAACAAAACAAACTAAGCAATCAAAGGAATATATGTAACAAATTGCCACAATTTCTTTTTCTTTTTGGGAGCATATATTTTGAGAAACTTCTGACAACTACATGCCAACATGTAATTGTCTAAAAACTGGTTTGCATTTGTGCCTCTCTTTGATCTTATTATTGTTGAAAAGGTGGGGCATCATGACGTGTCACAGTCACATCTTATCATTTCATTGATTTTATTTCAACTTCTCAAAAGGACAAAAATGTATGTCCATTAAGGTTATCAATCATTTGTCATCTTGACAATAACCCTCCCTGGAATTCAAGCTTCATACCAGCAGACATAGATTTGGTACTTGTCAAATGTTTTAGAAGCTTAGGATTTATATACAAATAATCAAAAGGACTGATGTTCGGGATAAGTTCGTCTTACCCTATGACCTGTAACATACCTGAATGAATGGTTAATTCTCTGATGTCGGTTGAAATAACATGAAAGAGATTAGTTTGGCACTATGTCACATGGGTGCGGGTGCGGGGGTGCGGCAAAAAAAAAAAAAAATATATATATATATATATATATATATATAATTTGTGCAGCCTGTAATGAAGTGCTAAATGAGTGAAGCGAAATCTTCAAGAGCAAAACACGCACATACATAAGTAGCCACTAATGGGCAAAAATACAACACACCACAAAAGTGGTAAAAACACACAAAATAAAGTGAAAAAATATATTCCACTCAAGAGGGCTTCAAAGAAGCTTACATACAATGGGGGAGAACCCCTTTATTTATAGGCACAAGAAGCGGACCCTTGGAAGGGCTCCTAAGAGACATTGGAGCCCTTCCAACGGTCACAAATGTGACCGTTGGAAACTCCAACGTCCCTTAATGGGGGCTATTCCAAGGTAAAAGGAAAAAGGAAAAAAGAAAAAGAAAAGGAAAAAGGGAAAAAAGAAAGGGAAAAATATACATGGCGTGAAATGGTAAAAAGACTATTTTACCCTTAAGGAAAAATATAAATATATATATTTATACATGTAGATAGACACATAGACATATATATATGTAATATATATATATATATATATACACAATCATATTTTAACACCCCCCTCAAACACACGGGGAGATCACCGAGAGTTTGCTGAGAAGAAAGTAAAAGCGAGGTGATGGCAAAGCTTTGGTGAAGAAGTCCACCAACTGATATTCGGTAGGAACATATGGCAAGTGAATAGTGCCTCAGAGGAACTCATCCTGAACATAATGGCAGTCCATCTCAATGTGCTTGGTTCGTTCATGGAAGGTGTGATTGCAGGCAATGTAGATAGAGCTCTTGTTGTCGCAACACAGCTTCGAAGGAGTTGAGAATGAAACACTCATATCTTTAAGCAGACTTCTTAACCATACAATTTCAGTGGTGGTA
Organism: Nuphar pumila; assembly: GCF_984573655.1. Classification (NCBI taxonomy): domain Eukaryota; kingdom Viridiplantae; phylum Streptophyta; class Magnoliopsida; order Nymphaeales; family Nymphaeaceae; genus Nuphar; species Nuphar pumila. The sequence continues at coordinate 18,636,048 of NC_143253.1, read as the reverse complement.
GTGGCCATCGCACGATATTCTGCCTCTGTAGAAGAAAGAGATACTTTCTGCTGCTTCTTACACCTCCATGAAATAAGCGACTCTCCAAGAAACACACAATAACCTGTGGTGGAAATACGATCATCGGGGTTACCACCCCAATCAGAGTCAGTATAAGCAAGTAAAGTAAGATGTGAAAAAGAGGGTAAGAATAATCCTTTAGTTATGGTATTCTTAAAATATCTGATAATTCTCATGACTGCAACCATGTGAATGTTAGAAGGAGCAGTCTGAAATTTGCTTGCACTATGAACCGTATGAGAAATGTCCGGCCTGGTGATAGATAAATATGTTAGAGACCCAATCAACTGTTGGAGAATAACCTCAAAGGTAAAAAACTTTGGGGTGGTTTATACGATCTAACATTATTGCCGGGTCTAGATACAGCATGAACTTCATCAATATCTCTTTTCAAGGCCAAAAGGGTTTCTTCTTGACATAAGTCGGCCAAAATATCACTTAGAGGAGTAGAAGCCCTATGAAGCAGGGATCCTCTAAGTTGCTCAAATTTAGGACAAGGCCCATGAATAAATTGAAAGAATCTTTCTTTCTTCATTTGCTCTTGTCTCATGGCAATAGCACTTCCTTCCCATTGAGGTTCAAGGAGAACAAGTTCATCCCATAAAGAAGATAGAGCACTATAATAGTCCCTAATACTCATGTCACCTTGCTTGGTTTATCTTACCTTTTCTTGTAAAAAGAAATGCCTAGCAAGGTCTCTTTGTGTGTATATTCCTTTCATAAAGAACCAAGCTTCATTGGCCTTCTTAAACTTTGCAAGATTTGCGCAAATCTTTAAATCCACATTATTCATGAACCATGCTAGAATTTTAGCATGTTCACTTTCCCAATCCTCCATTTTTGAAGAGAAGTCAAGAATGGCCTTCTCTTTTTCTTCTTCATTCAAAGCTTTTTCCTCATCGCCTTCAAACTTAGTTAACTTCAATTGAGGTTACGGAATGGTCCCCCACACATACCCCCAAAGTTTTTTACCTTTGAGGTTATTCTCCATAGCGGCCACCCACATTCGGTAATTGGTCCCATTCAATTTGAATGAAAGATCGGTTTTTGCATCCTTGTCGGCCATTTATAAAAGAAGTTTAAAGGCAAGAGAGAGGATAGATATTACTTGTCAAGTGAGATTCCGATGAAGCTTTCTTAACCTTGCTCTGATACCATGTAATAAAGTGCCAAATGAGTGAAGCGAAATCTTCAAGAGCAAAACATGCACATACACAAGTAGCCACCAATGGGCAAAAATACAACACACCACAAAAATGGTAAAAACACACAAAATAAAGTGAAAAAATATATTCCACTCAAGAGGGCTTCAAAGAAGCTTACATACAATGGGGGAGAACCCCTTTATTTATCGGCACAAGAAGAGGACCCTTGGAAGGGCTCCTAAGAGACGTTGGAGTCCTTCCAACGGTAAAAAATGTGACCGTTGGAGGCTCCAACGTCCCTTAATGGGGGCTATTTCAAGGTAAAAGGAAAAAGGAAAAAGAAAAAAGGAAAAAGAAAAGAAAAAGAAAAAAGGGAAAAAAGAAAGGGAAAAATATACATGGCGTGAAATGGTAAAAAGACTATTTTACCCTTAAGGAAAAATATAAATATATATATATATATATATATATATATATTTATACATGTAGATAGACACATAGACATATATATATATATATGTAATATATATATATATATGTGTGTATGTGTCGTGATATATATATATATATATGTACAATCATATTTTAACACAACCCCCTCCTTGCGCCCTCTTTATGCAGGGGGAGGGGTCGAGCTGATGAGTTGTGGAGCCTGATTCAGAGTTTTTGCCCTTGCAGAAAGGGGGGTTCGGGGGCTCCCTCCCGGCGCGGGTCCCGCTCCGCGTTCAGCGGTCGGGGGTCCAGGCGGGGCGCGCCCCCCAGAAGATTTTTTTTTAATATAAAAATTGGACACAAATGACCATGGGTGCGGTCAACGCACCCATGGTCGGGTTGACAGCACCGGGTGCCGCACGAGCACCTGCGTTGCGTCGTCGCGGGTGCGGCACCCGGTTTGCCGAGTCCCCGTGACATAGGTTTGACATTAGATAGAAATGAATGGAGGAATGGTCCAGAGCCCCCTCCCATGTAAATGAGATGAGGCTCCACAAAAGTGATATTGCATCACACTACAACTAATTATTTTGTACACGAATAACATGCTGTCAGAATATCAAGGCTGCTCTGCATATTTTTTGAGGATTTTTATGTTTTGGTTTTTTAGGACAATCGCTCAATATCTAATCTGAAATTTCAAGGTTTTCTTGCACTATAGGGGTATGCTTCTAATTCTTGCCAGCAAAAGGCCTAACCTGAAAAGTCATTTTCATGTTCTTTTGAATGCTTCCTTTTGGTTTGGTGTGGCTGAGAATATGTTCAATGATGTGATCCCCATGCCTCACTGCTTCTTATGTCACCATCAATGGCTCATATCATCAAGATCCAACCATGAAACAGCCACATCTTGGGCTGACAATAACAGTTGTACCCAAAATCTAGGGGAAGAATAAATTTTCTTGTTGAATCATAGAGCTCCTTATATTAAAAAGCAAAAACTTGTAAGAGTACTAGGTGACCTGAAAAGCTGATTGTAGAATGTGAAATAGTGGTGTATTTGTTGGACCATTAGCTTAGTGATAGTTGATTATTGCTTGGATAGAGAATGCTTTTACATGGACTGCATCTCTTGTCCATTTCTGTACTTTTTAAGATCCTTATTATTGTTTCTATTATGGATGATTATGAAGTCATTTCATTGGCATCATGGTGCTTTCAATTGCAGAGCTGTCCTTAGAAAATAGTCATCAATTGACAAAATCATCCGATCAAACAGAGATGCAGGATTCTGATAATGATCAAACTGAAAGATGCTGCGGGAAGCATGGCATATGTACACACGAGTTTCTCAGGGATGAGACTCCCGAATCTGATTATAAAGTTGGTTCCAATAAGGTCACTCTCAAGGTACACATCTGCAATAGTTTATCGTACTAATATACCTGAATTCAATATGTTTTAGGCTATGTCACACTGACTCTTCTAACAGGGCACCGCACCCGAGTCGCACCTGCACCCAAGCGGGTGCGACACTTGGACACAACTTTGTGTTAGGTAAAGTATGTAATGAAGCGGATAAAATCCAATACACATGCAAGAACACACTTTCAATTAAGTAGAATACTTGATTGAATCACTGATGCACCCACACAAGGGTCTAAAGAATTATTATTGCATATATTTGCTCATGAAAATGAGTTTTGAAACTACAAGGCCTTCAAGGCCTATTTATAGTACAAAGCTACATGGGGAGCAGCCCAAAATAGCTGTTGGGCTGCTCCCAACGGTCATAAATATGACTGTTGGGAGCAGCTCAAACAGCTACTTTGGAGCTGCTCCCAATACTTCAAAAGTTAAAAAAGTAAAAATTGAAAAACAGAAAAAAGAAAAATAGATTGTCAGCCCCTAATGGGCTGATGCCTATTACAATGAAAATACCGAAATACCCATCAAGGGTATTTCGGTTTACAGTTAAGTACATATATGTATACGTATATATATACATATAATATACATATATGTATATTTTAACTCCCCCTCAAACTCATGGTACAACCACCGAGTTTGCCAAGTAGGAAGTGGAATCTGGGTGACGGTAATGCTTTGGTGAAGAAATCCGCGAGTTGGTATTCTGATGGAACATAAGACAATGTGATAGTCTTCTGCAGGAACTCTTCACGAACGTAGTGGCAATCTATCTCAATGTGTTTTGTTCTCTTATGAAATGTATGATTGCTTGCAATGTATACATCGCTCTTGTTGTCACAACACAATTTTGAAGGTTCTGCAGTATGAACCCCCAGTCTTCGAGAAGTTGTCTCAGCCAAACTAACTTAGACGTAGTGGTCGCCATGGCACGATACTCAGTTTCAGTGGAGATAGTGACACCTTATGCTGCTTTTTGCATCGCCATGAAATTAGAGAGTCACCTACAAATACACATAAACCAGTGGTTGAGCGTCTATCATTGACTATAATAACCACAAATTTTATGCAGTATATAAAAATTATATTTATATATATACATATTTTATAATTAACGTGATTTGGGCCTAGGATCCGTTACCCGGATCCAAAAGAAAGATATATGTGCGTATTAAAGTATTTATATAATAATAATACTAACTAAATAAATAACTAATATTTATTGGTATAAACTTGTCAAATCCACCGTTGGATCCAAGTGGATCCAACCCATGGATCCACTGTTTCACGCGACTCAGATCCACATTTTTAAACCATCCGGATCCAAATCGCGACCGGATCCAGCATCGCTGGTCGCGGTTCGGACCCGGACCCGGACCCGGCCCACACCCTGTAAAACGAAAACAGAAAGGATTTAAAGGGGGGGGGGCAACTCGATATGGGTTGCCCGATAAACATAAGGGGAAAACCCCCTCCCCCGATATATCGAGTGTTAGGGTTCAGTTGAACCCTAACACGCCAAGAGATGGGGAGGTGGGGGAGCACACAGCGCAGTCGCCGGGAAGGGGTAGGGTTTCCTTCCTTTTCGGGAGGCCACCCTCCTACAAAGGGGGACCCCCGAACCCCTCTTCCATCCCTCTCTCGCTCTCATCTGCCTCTCTATCATTCGAATCGCCTCCGAGCTCCTGTAACGCCCCAAAAATCCAGGACTTGTAACTTTTAGAATAGTTTAGAAAGGTTTGAAATCATACGATTATCAGAGTTTAAATAGTACTTCAGCGGAAAATGATATTTTTAAAACCACAAGTCAATGGACCTTGAGCGCATTACAGCGTAAACTTTCCTTTGTCGAATCACGCACAATTATTGAAATCAAATGGTTTTGAAATGCAGTTTCAATAATTGAGAATTTGTTCATGGGATTTTGCAACTTATTATATTTGTTGAAACCAAAAAGAAGTTTACTAAAACAGTTTTAGTAACTCAAGGTTTAATTAAAATAGAATTTTTGAAATACACTTCATACCAAATTTACCAACATGTCCTCAGGAGCGAAATGTCAGGGAAAGACCTCTATCTTGATCTCATCGCGCCATCGTGTCATCGCAGAGTGTATCACCTATACATCACCTGCCCATAAAATGGGTCAGTTTCACTAAAAACTGGTAGGTGCACATACAGGACGATATTGAACATAGTTAAGCAAAATAATTTAATATGTCAAGTAGACAGACAATTATATAGCAATTTAATTTCAACAGATTCATGGAGCAACTATCATAAGCAAAATGCTAAAACTATTACAAGCATTTCACTGGCACAAGTAGGCTAATTATTATAAGCAAAGCACTGCATAAGCAAGCAAAATACGATGCTACATCAACCACACACACAATTTCATAAGTATTGAAACAACTTTCATACATGCATAACTCAACAAATTGTGTGATCGGATTAAATTATGTTTTGATATTAACTGGCCAAGTGGGTACGCACAAGGCACGACTCTAGAAACAACCTAGACTGATCTGGGAGTTTATTATGCTATGTATTTTAAGATAACCCGGATAGCTGACTGAGTTCGCACCTAAGGGGACGATCAGTGACCAAGAGAGAAATCCCCAAAGCAACATAAACAATGGATGTATCCCGAACATGGAGAGCTACCACCTAGGATAATTATGGTAGTCTCTTTCCCCTAACTCCGATGACTGGGGAAGTCGAGTCTTTTGCTCGTAACGGCCATTAATGGCCTATCCATCAAAGTTTTTGTACCTTCCCGTCCTCTCTCCTGACAGGAGTCAGCGGTTCGAATGAGTACATCAGGGGTAGTTAACTGAAGACCCATTCTACATACTCTGGTCTTTCGACCCAACTCGAGTATCTTGCCGGTGAAGGCGGAAATCATCACTTATTTAGGTGATCTCAACATTTTGTTATTTGCACTCATCAAGGTTGCCACAACCTACTCATCCAATCATCGCAACGTAAGAAGACGTACTTGTCAAAAAGTACGGACGTACTTGTCAAAAGTACGACTACGATAAAAGGGATATGGTTTCACCAAAGAAACCCCAACAGATATTATCTGCATAAGAAGTAACACAACACAATTTGACAAGATAAGTCGTGAATTCATTTCAACAATATTTTACATATTTCATGATACAAGGTCGTCTCGGATCTCTCGTCCGATCAACAAAGTATTTAACATGTTGTGCATGTCTAAAAGTACGCTATACTGAAAAAGGGAGGTGCGTGGGCTTCTCAAAAGGAACACCCAACACACAACTTCATAACGATCCAAAGAATATAGGAGTGCTCATTTGACACGATTCATCCTTAAAAGCCACAATGCCATATTAAGTCATTCACACAAGGCACAACACTATCAATCTTGTATCCAAAATTTATCTTAGTATCGACATGCGACACTAGATTGATAAATGAAGAATGAGTCCTTTAACAGAACCCTACTCATTCATAGGCTCATGCCCCTGATCGGGGTTATTCAAATTGGGTCGTAACTCGAATCGGGATTATAAAATACTTCTCCCAAGTGTGTGGACCTGGGAGGGCCCAAATGTGACTTCGCAATCCGACAAGACTTAAAACTTAACTTTGCAAAAGTTGTGCATTTTGAAGAGCACTGGGTTTGCAGAAGGAAATCCTCTTTAAAAGAACTATAGCTTACAAACGCAACTTCTAGTGTTTTTAAAACAACTGAAATCAGGTTAGGCACAAGACTACATTTATGTAAGTACATATTTACCATAAGTGTGAGCATATGCAAATTATAACATGACAACAAGCAACTCTCGACTTGCAATGCTGCACATCGAGCGAAAAACACATAAGTAACACACAAGGTACCAAAACCATACCTTGACCACTTAGATAGGCAAACACATAAGGTCATAAATAACACACGAGACACGAAGTCGTACCTTACTCAAAGGAAACGTGCAGGCAAAAATGGATGCAAGCAAACAAGGGCATATGTATTTCAAGAAATACGAAACTACACCTCAACTCATAAGCAACTATGCAAAATAATGATCGAAGAATGAAATTGTACATCGACCCATAGGAACGTACATGCAAGTATATATGCAAGCAATTAAGGGCATAAGTATTGCAAAAAGTACGAAACCACCTTCAACCACATAAGCAAATACGGAAATTAATACTCAAAGAGTAAAATCATACCACCTGTCGGCCCTCCGATGAGTACCGGAGAGGCGGGAGGGCGCGGCAGGGGCCGTGCGCCGCCTGTCGGCCTCCCGGCGAGGTGACATAGAGGGGGGTGAGGAAGAGAAGAGGGAGGAGAAGAGGGAGGCGTACCTGGGAGGTGGTGGCCGGCGTCGGCGGCGGGGCACAGTAACGACAGCGGCAACGAGCGCAGAGAAGGAGGAGGCGGCACAGGGGGGGGGGCGAAGGGCTGTGCCTCCCTTTGCCCTCCCGCAGAGCTTTTAAAAGCTCCAGGGAGGCGATGAAAGGGGAAACCCCGGTGGGTTTCCCTAATCCATCCGAAAACGAAGGGGGAGAAAGGGGGGGGGGGGGTCGCGGCGCTCGACATCCCGAGTCGGGTTATTTTAAAACCCTAAAAAAATAAAGGGCTCGGGTCCGGACCCGACCCGGGTCCATTTTTTTTTTAACAAATTGCGGGCTTTACACGATGCGCGACGGCAAGTAAAGACTGATAAAAGGTAAAGGGCAAGGATCGTGAAACCGTATCCTTGAGTTAAGTGCATACTCGTATATATATATATATATTAAATGATCGTTTTTAGTTTAATTGAACTTAATTCAATTATCCAAGTCCTCTGTGTAATCTTTCCCTACCTCGGAGAGTTGCAAGCTTGCTGGCGTCTGTGGGTGTACACGATTGACAGCTCAGGTCGCGGAGCACGAGCGGGATCCGTCGTAGCTGCAAATATGCGATATTAACACGCAACCAAGACAAAAGCAAAAATAAGGAGAAGACTCAACTTCTCTAATACATAGGACTGGGGCAGGGCCGAACGGTTCTTGTCGCCAAAGAACAGGTGCAGGGGCCATTAGCCTCTGCTAGTTATTTTAAAAAGACAGGGGCCTTCGGCCCCTGTTGGAATTCTTAAAAGAAAAGAAAAGCAGGGGGCCATCGGCCCCTGCTGGGAAAGTACAATCGGCCCCTGCCAAGAAAATGAGCAAAGACAGAAAGACGCAGGGGCCAATAGCCCCCCTGCGACCTTTGGGAGAGGAGGCAGGGGCCAAAGGCCCTTGTCGATTTGCTTAACAGGAAACGAGACAGGGACCAAAGGTCCTTGTCGGTTCCTTAGAGGAACAAGAGGCAGGGAGGGGTCTCGACCCTCCCTGGTAGAGTCAAAAGGGCAGGCAGGGGCCCCAAAACCCTCTGTCGGAACCCTCCTCACAGGCGGCAGGGGTTTTATCCCTGCCGATCTGTCGGCAACAGGTGGGACTAAAACCCCTGTCGCACAACCCTTCTCTGTCGTAAACAACCGACGGGAAGGGGCTTTGCCCCCGTCTGTCGATGACAGGGAGAAGAGGAGAAAAGAGAGAGAAGTGGCGGCGAAAGGGAAGAGAAAAGGGGGAGAAAGGCGTACCTGGTGGTTGCCGAAGAGAATCTCACCTGAAGGAAGGGGGTCGCTGATGTCAGTGACGACGGCTGTCGGGGGTCGCCGACGTCGGTGACAGTGGACGAGCGAGAAGGTAAGGGAGAGAGACGAGAGAGAAGAGGGGAAAAGCGGTGAGGGGGGTTTCGTAACCCTCCTCCCGCCTACCTCGCTGTCTTTAATGACAGTGAGAGGCGGTGGTCCGGGTCGGGTCCAGATCCAGCCCAAATCAAAACAAAATTTTTTGTGTGTTGTTACATTTGTTGAGGCTCCTATTGAGGAACTATACCCCTTTCATCCTAGAGTACTTGTAGTCGTGCACTACACGCTAGTACTGCGATGATCGGATGAGACAGTCGTGCGACCTCAAACAATGTTAAATGCACAATGCTGTAAACACATAAAAATGGGATCGCCTTCACAGGTAAGATGCTCATTTGGTCAAAAGACAAGAGCATATAGAATGAGTCGTCAGTTAATTTACCCCTAACGCACTCATTCGCTTCTTGTAGTCTGTCAAGGGAGAGGACAGAGCGGTACACACTCCAATGGACAGGTTGTTAATAACCACCCCACGGGCTAAGATTTGACTTCCTCAGTCATTGGAGTTAGGGGAAGGAACTACCAGACATTATCCTAGGTGGTAGATCCCATGGACTTCTGCAGAAGTTGGATGCATCCGTTGTCAAGTACCTGCCTTTGGGGAATCCTCTATCGGCTAAAGTCATCCCCTTAGGAGCAGACTCAACTAGCTATTCGGGTTATTGAAAATACATAGAATAACAGACGCCCGAACTAGTTTCGGTTGTTTTTACGATTTGTCTACGCGTACCTACAGACCAGTAATATCGAAACATAAGTCTGTTCACACTGGTTGATGGGTTATAAAACTTGCTAGTTGCATGGTAGTTCACAGCTTATGATCAAATGAATCGTCCTGTTGTATTTGACAGTTGCAATACTTACTTGCTTTGAACTACTTACCTGCTTTGAACTGCTTACCTATTTAACTGCTTAGCATGCTGAATTAAATGCTCTTAATTCAGTTTTCTATAGTCTCTCTTGTGCACCTACTAGTTTTTCGCGAAACTAACCCATTTTATGGATATAGGTGATGATTAGGTACACCACGGGCGATGACAAGATGACTTCAAGATTTCTTTTTCCTGCTCTTAGCTCGCGTTCTGGACATTTTTGGGTTTTGTCACAGATTTTCCTTTGGATATCCGAATTTTGTACTATTTGGGAACTTCTTAAATGAAAGTGTTTTTTCCAAGTGTTTTGCAAGTATCATGTATAGTGAGTTTTGGTTCTTTTAGCTAACGTGCCCAAAGTTGTCAGCTTACCTTTCTAAATTAAACAAAAGAATTATCTTTTGTTGATTACATAAACAAACTCTGAAAGGAAAGAGATTTTCTTCTACTCTCTTGCATGTTTTTTGAAAGGTTTGAAAGTTTGAAATTTTGGGGCGTTACATTGTGCCACTTGAGCTCTATGTCATTCCGATACTCCATTTTGATTCCTGTATAGTATCCCCTTATTAGTACTCATGAATAGCTGTATCCATTTCACATAGCTTGAACTCCTAGAGATTTTCAAATTGAGGCAGTTCACAGAGCAGCCCATGTGATAAGTTATCACCATCCTCATCATCTAGGTATATTTCTTTTGTGTTTTGTATTTATCCTCACCTGTCTTCTGCTAGTTTAGACTGTGGTAGAATTTGTTTTCATTTCTTTCTCCTAAAAAAATTATTATCCTCTTGTTTTTTTGGGACTGTATCATCCAAACAGGTATAGATATTGTAATTGAGTTCTGAAAACTCTATATTTTCAGGCATATATAATTTTTGGCAAGTGGCCACTATTCTTTTATTGTGTTTTTGTCCATTGAAAGGCTATATGCTCTACTCATTCTTGCGTCTTTACCTGAGCCTAATGCTGAAATTGTCACACTTAACTGCTATGGTTGCATATCTAGAGGTTCTGTCTCTACATCTCTACATATACTATAGATAGACATTATGTAAATGGTTGCTTTTGCTCTATTGTGCAAATGTCATTTGTCATTCATCCTTTTTTTTTCTTCTTTCCTAGTTCCCTTTGAGTGCATCTCATCACAACCCCATTGTATTACAGCCTCATCTCATTCTTACTTTGAATCTCAAATCCCATAAAAAACTAGCATGTTAACAGCAGCCATTAGCTGTGCAGTTGGGCATTTAACTGAACAAGCATAGAATCTTGTTCTTGTTGAGACGTGACATCCTTTCCTGGATTCACGATCTGGATCCAGATTCGTACTGGATCCAGATTTGGTTTATGCTGAAGTTATTTTCTGTTTATCATGTTTTATTATTAGTGCTGTATTGTATTTTTCAGTTTTGCCCCTTTCCTTGTATATTAGATTGTTGTTAATATAGGGCAATACTATAAATGTTCATGTAAATTAGCTTTAATATAAGGAAAAGAGCCCAGATGTCCCTGTTGTTGACGTTTTGGGGTATTCCGCAGCTTCTTCTCCTCCCCATCATCTTCTTCTTCCAAGCAAAGATCCGGTTTTACAGTTCTTCCTCCTCCCGGAAAGAACGAACAAGTGATAGGTAGGCATATTTTGCATTGTAGATGCCTCATTATGTTCTGGCCAACAACAGAACCACAAAAACAAGTTCCCATAAGGTCATGCTGCCTGTAAAAAATAGGGATCTTTTCAGAGTTGACAAAAAAGATGAAATACATTTTGAAGAGAACTTTGGTAAGATTTACAGGCAACAGAAGATAGTTGTGTAGACTTGTATTCTCCACTAGGTCATGATATGATTTCTCTGATGTAAGTGATTTTGTCTGTCTGTCAGATGTGAAATGAAACAAGCGTAAGTACAAAAGAGAACCCACTAAGGGCATACAAGAACACAATAAAGTGTGCACAAGCACTAGTCCACCAAGGGACAATACAAGAACTAAGTAGAAACAATCACAAAAGCACAAAAGTGCAAACAATAGCCACTATGGGCAAGCACAAAACATAAAAAATAATAACTCTTTATTCACTTGAATAATGATTGAAAAAGCATCACATAAGAAGGGGTTTAAAACCCCCCTTTAAATAGTCACAATGGACTCCAATGTAGCCGTTGGGATGCTCCCAACGTCTATAATTATAGCCGTTGGGGAGATCCCAACAGCTATATTGGACAAAGTCTAATATGCCCTTACATGAAAATAAAAAAGACAAAAAACAAAAAATATATACTATGACTGAACTGTCCCTAATGAGCAGTACTAATTACTAACATGTAAAAAGACAAAAATGCCCCTACATGGGAAAACTATTACAATGAGAATATATATATATATATATATATATATATATATATATATATATATATAAATTATATATACTAGGGTTACCGGAAGTGCCTAGCTAAAAGGGGAAGCGCGCTTCCCCGAGACGCGCTTCGGAAGCGCGAAACGCGGCGCTTCCGAAACGCACAGGGAAGCACACGTAAAAAGAAGAAGCGTGTCCCCCTTTAAAGGGGGACGCGTCCCTCTTTAAAAAGGGACACATTTCCCTTTAAAGGAAAACACGTCCCCCTTTAAAGGGAATCACGTCCCCCTTTAAAGGGGTGCCTTTACAAAATACCAAATTTACCCTTTTTTAAAACGAAATTGACACGTGAAAAACAAGAAACAAAAAAAAATCTGAATAAGGGTAAAACAGACATTTTAAAAAAATTCGTGAAAACTTAAGGGCGAAGGCAGGGTTTTTCTTTTTCACCCGACTCCTCTCTCTCTCTCTCTCATTTTCGGCGACCTCCGACGACCGGCGACCTCCGACGATCTGCGACCTCCAACGATCGGCGACCTCCGACGATCTGCTACCTCCGACGATCGGCAACCTCTGACGATCGGCGACCTCCTCCTTTGTTGACATCTGAAGACCTCGATCGAGCAATGTCTCTGTTCAGGTATGTTCCTCTTTCTTCCACTGACGTCCGACGACCTCCTCCATTGCTTAGCAAGGTTGTAAATGCGCAGGCTCAACGCCTCGCTTCGCCTCTGAGGCGTACGCCTCTCACAACACTGCCCCCGAACTTCGGGGGCAGCGTCCCCAAAATTTTTTTTTGACATAAAATAAAAAATGGCTACAATTATCAATAAAAATCTATTTCATATGGACAAATCGAACTATTTGCTGCAGTCAGGGCTGGGTAGGACTGGGCTATAAAAATGAATAAAAATCTATTTCATATGGAATCAGGGCTGGGCTAGCCGGCCAGGACTGGGCTTTTAAAAAAAATAAATAAATAACTGTTACGGTAGCCTCCCGAAACAGTTATTTATTTTTTATTTTTTAAAAGCCCAGTCCTAGCCAAGCCCTGATTCCATATGAAATAGATTTTTATCCATTTTTGTAGCCCAACCCAGTACCCAGCCCTGACTGCAGCAAATAGTTCGATTTGTCCATATGAAATAGATTTTTATTAATAATTGTAGCCATTTTTTATTTTATCTCAAAAAAAAATTGGCTGATTCACAAATTTTGCTATATTCATTGAGTCTTGGACTCTTGGCTGATTCATGTACTGATTCGTTAAATTTGATTTGATGGGCATATTCTGATAAGAATAAATAGAACTAGTCTGCAGTTCTTTTTAGATTGGATTTATCAAGCTTCTACCTATTTGTGATTTCCTGGGTTAAATTAAATCTGTGGTGTTTCAAGTTTCAACTGTCATGTTTGTTTGAGATTTAGTTTGATTAAACTTGAATTTTAAGGCTTGATGCTTTCCTCTGTATTCATTACGAGTGTTAATGCTATTAGAAAAAGGAAATCTGATTGGTTTCATAGTTCTGAAATTTAGATTGTGACTGCGAAGTTGTGTGATACATATTGTCTGGATTATTTTAAGAAATGAGCATGATTAGTTTATGTGCGCTGACACTGAAGTTGTTTAGTAAACCCCACGGTATTTTACGGGAATTCGATTGCAAGGGGCGTTCATGGTTCACTTTGAGTCTTTTTTTTTTCCTTTTGTTTTCGCATTCCACTCTCCATCTTTTGCTGTTAATAATAGTTTTTTAAAGTGTTCTAAAATGATTCCTATACTTTTATGATGCAGGTATATTTGCCTGTTCTTTGCTTCATTAATGACCATCACAAGCTATGATCACGATAATTATGATGACGATGATGATTCTTTTTACAAATTGGAGCATGAATCGTCTAGTGGTGTTGGGAAGGATAATGCAAGAAAGGGCAAGACCAAGAGGTCTTCTGATTGTCCATATGAGTTTGAGGACAGAAATGAAAATTGTTTTGATGAAGAAGATGAAGAAGAATATGACTACTATTCTGAAGATGACCAAGATGATAAACCACCTAGCATGCATAAAACAACAGTGCTATGGCGCATGTATTGAAACAAAAGAAGAGTGGGCAAGGAAAGCAAGGTGGAACCCAAGTTTTTATGTGCAGGCACTGAATTTTTTTTTATCATGGGTCATATACTCGAGTTTTTGCACATCTCATGGGATCTCCAAAGGGACAAAGTGTTGGGATTGCCTTTTGCCCTGTAGTTGCAAAAAATGCAGAATTGGCAAAAAAAATTAAGATGCAAGTTCGTTGAGTGGAGGTTTCATCAAGTGCATTTGAGTTGAGGATATCAAGAATTGATACTCCGAAGAAGCCTATTAGTATGACTACATCATCTAGTGGAAGCCGAAAAACAGTTGATATTCGTGATACCTTTAAAAAGGTAGAAAGAGATGATGTAGATCACAAAATTATCAGATTTTTGTGTGTAAATGGCATACCTTTCAATGTGCTTCGATCACCATATTGGGAAGAGATGATATCTGCAGTTAGTAAAGTGCCTGGATATAAACCCTCATCATATAAAAAAGCGCGAACAACGTTGCTTGACAGTGAGAAAGAGTGTGTTCACAGGGAGTTAAATGAATTTCGAGAAAAGTTTGAGGAGTTTGGAGTTTTCATTGTCTCAGACGGTTGGACAAATATCAAGAACAAACACTTGATAAATATACTTGCCTCAAACTGTTTTGGCTCGATGTTCTTATATGCAAGCGATTTTTGTAATGTGCAACAGTCAGCTGCAAACATTGCCGAGTTTTTGAAGACGGGATTTAAACTTGTGAGGCCTTCTAATGTAGTGCAAGTGATTACAGACAATGCAACAAATTACAAGTTAGCAGGTGAAGAATTAAAACAAACGTACAAGTATATTTTTTGGTCACCTTGTGTTGTGCACACACTTAATTTGATCTTCAAGGATTTGGCACATGAGTTTCATTGGTTGGGAGAAACATATTTGCAGAGTAAAGAAATTGTGAAGTATATCACAAATCATTCAAAAGCACTAGCAATCTTTAGAAGTAATGAAAAATTAGAATTAATAAAGATTGCAAAAACAAGGTTTGCTTCACATTATACTACTTTGAAACGCTTGCTTGATGTGAGGGAGAGCTTAAGGCTCACAGTAATTTCAGATAGATGGAGCGATTGGAAGCAATCATGCACGGATGACACTATAAAAAAAAGGGCTGTTACAACAGAAACAACTGTTCTTGATTAAGAATATTGGGATTCTGTACGTTTAGCATTATTGATTACAAAACCCATCTATAAGATGATTAAATTTTGTGATCAGGAAGACCCTATAATTGGTGAAGTGTATGAAGGCATGGACAACATGTTGGGGGAAATCAAAGACAATCTAAAAGGACAACCAGATTTATATGAAAAGATTCATAAGATTATCTCAAATAGATGGGATAGAATGAATGTGCCTCTCCATAGTCTAGCCCACATGCTTACTCCAAAATATTACGAGTCGGAGTATCTCAAAATCCCAGCAGCAGGAGGGGTCAAACGTGTAATAACCTCAATTTTTTTTTATTAATTGTTTACATTTATCTGAAATTAATAGGTATTGTTCTAAAGATGGGCGTGGGATCCATATTTCGGATCCAAGATCCATAAAGGATCCATATGTAAATTATATCATATTTGAAATATATATATATATACATGTGTAATTTAATAAATCAATAAAAAGATTAATAAAAAAAATATGCAAGGGATCCATAGTTGGATCCATTTGGACCCAGCCTATGGATCCACTTTGCAATAGGTTGCGGGTCCAAACTTGTGGACCCTAGTAATCAGGTGAACATGCACCGGGTCCCGGGTTCGGACCCGAGTCATGTCCTCTGTAGTAGGTAGGTTACGAAAAAAAAAAATTTAATATAAAAGCAAGAAAACTCTTGGACCCGGGTCGGACCCGACCCGGATCCATAACCCGATAGGGTTTTTAAAACCCTATATCGGGCTGCAGGGTTTTAAAAAAAAAAAGGGGACAGCAAGAATCGTGCCTAGGGCACGATTCCTGCTGCTACCCGATAGGAAGGAAGAGGGGGGGGGGGTCGGCTGGCGTAACCGATCCCCACCAATCTCGGCATGGAAAGGGGGGGGATCAGTCGATAAAAGGGAATGGAGAGGGGGTCTCTCCCTCGTCTCCCTCGTTTCTCTCTTCCCGCGTCTCTCTCTTTCTCTCTTCCCTCGTCCCTCTCTCTTTCGGTCTGTGTGGGCGTGTTTTGGGAGGTGGAAGTCGCCGGAAAACCGCAGCCACCAACAGCCACCGCAGCCACGGTGGGTACCTCTGTCACAGCAGCCGCAAGGGACGCGACTGCAGCCTTCGATCGTCGGAAAGACCGCCGGAGAAATCTTCAACAAGGTACGGGTTTTCCTCTTGATTTCGAGTGAGGAAGAGGGTGTAGATTTTGCTTTACATGGAATATTTTAGGAAAATCGTAGAGGGGCAGATTTGGGGTTTGAGGCGCCGGAACCCCAAATCGTCAGTTTTGTGAAATTTGATGCTATGGGTTTTACTGGTACCTTATTGGGTGGGTTGAGGATGCTATTGAAATCAGTTTTGTGGCTGATAGGCTTGTCTAGCAAAAGTTTTCTCCAGGACCGATAGTCTAGTAATCTGATTTTCAGTTTTTTTTGAGGCATCTTTCGTTTCATATATGCTTCTTGATATCGGCTGTTTATACCTGTACTATAAAAAAAAACATGTTGATAGGTAGTGCGATTGTGGTTTACATAAGCTTTTGAACCATGATTTTGTTAATGCATGCAAGTACATGTTTGATGATGTATTATAAAATTTCAGTCTGACGTTTTCCCTATGTTTCTGTTTAGTTAATCTACTGTGCAACTAGATATGTGATACTTCTGTTTTCAAGATTTTATGGAAACGATAGATTTTATTTGTTCTCCAGATTTTCTTTTGCTGAAAATCCCAATAACTAAATTTGTGGCTATGATGGCAAGTAAACCTCACACGCAATTATTTTTTTGAAATTTCAAGTGTGTTATGCAAGTATTGCTCGAGTATTATTGAAAACCATTTAATCAGATGGCATGCTTCATAATAGTAGATATACTTTATGCTATTTTTAGTAGCCTTTAACTCTCAAGATGCTTAAACTGGCTGTGCATATTTGATGGAAAATTTCTGTGCTCAGTGCAAAATTTGGATGGGATTGTCAACATATATTTAATATCTTTCATAATGTTTGAATCGTCCTTATATAAATTACTCTCTTTAGCTACTAAACTCTTGTTCATATAGTGCATGGATGTCATGGCTGTGTTTGGGTCTCCTCAAGACACTTAAATGCATGATTGAGAAATACTTTCTGTAGTTCTAGGCACATTATTTTGGACTCTCCTTTTGGTCTCCAGGGCATATCTTATAACTCCTTAGATTCATATGAAGATGGGCCAGTTGCCTGTAACTTGATGTAAGTTCTGCAAAGGAAAAAGTTTTGTTGTTAGTATGAAATATAGATTGTGAAACAAGGGTTTACAGAGTCAAAGAAAGACTTGTCTGACAGAGGGGTGCCGGTTGGGTTTCGGTTGGAGTGAGGTTGAACCCTAGTCAATTAAGTCGGCAAAGCTTGAATAGCCAATTTCAAGAAAAGTCTTATATAAACTAGATGTTATTTAAATCCATAATTTGACTCATAGTGTGTGTTCTAAATTTTCAGACCCTAGTTGTGGGCCGGTAAGTTGTCTTTCAATACATGTTACGAATGGAAAGTCTCATGTTTTGACTATGTATACCTCTACTGGTGTTATGTATGTTCCACATGCCTATTGGTTAGGCTTATTCAGGGTGATGTTTCCTTAGGTGCTTAAACTTGATAAATAATCCTTGTTCGAAATTATTGTTGTAAGTGGGTGTACTTGTGCATATGCACATATGGAATTTAGATCAAAACGGCATGGTTGTTCGTATGTTTTAATTGGATTGATTCATGAATGAACTCTTGCATTTGACACGAGTGTGTGCATGTCATGAAAACATGCATTTAATGTGTGTGTGTGAATTTATGCTTATGCCTATGAAATTATTGTTTCGTGCACAATTTGCATACATGAATGCGCATTGAAAAGCATGTGAAAAGAATGCATGTGGCATACTCTTTATGATTTTTGCTTATGTATGCAGTGATGATCAAATTGGATCATCAGGGGCTGGGTGAGCCTCGAGAACCAGTCGTTCTCTGATTTAGTTATTTTGATGCATTACAACAAATCAAATGTGATATTAATGTTTTACCGCACTGTTCTATGTTGTCATGGGCGGTGGTCCTGTGAAAAGCTTAGCATGCTGATGTGCAAGCTTATGTTATTAATTCTACATGTAAATTTGCAATTGTAAAAGAAATGAATTAATAATCAGATAAAAGAAAGTAAAGAACAATGTAATTCACTTTCTCCTTGATGTCCCTGCTTTAGCGTGAGAATCTTGGATATTGCGGTTTAGGGGAAACCGTGAGGATACAAAAACTCCGTGTGCGTTTTGTTGCCCCTGAACCCGATATTGTTCTTCTCCTAGCCACGGTTTTAGGGAGAATCCGCCACTTTACCCGGGAGTGGTGTGTTAGTCACAGCTGTGAGTTTGTTTTGGTATACCAAGAAAGTGACGCCAGTGGATGCTGTTTTCCAAGGTTCCGATGGATGGTGCTGTTTCCTGATATCGGTCGAGGGCTAAGTATGGAACCCGGTAATAAAATACAAATTGTGTGTGAAGTTACCCCGGGAACCCTACTTGACCTCGGGGATTGTACCCGTTTGGTGTATCCGCGGGCAATGATAAATTAAAAAGAGGAACTTAAAGATTGTGTGCATTTAATAGGACATGCATATGGAAAGAGGGGAGCTTAAATGAAAAATAATATGGGTTCATGCATTATACATAAATCATGCATATTCTTGCTCTGCATTAGTTCATGCATGTTTACCTGTTCACTTGGTTGTTATACATTGATCATTGCATGATGTTGATCTCCCTTGCATTCAAATGCCTTTATTGATTAAATTATAAATACTCTTACTCACTTAGTGTTCCCTCATGCTTAATGTTTATTTTATTGTTGCATAACTGGTTAATTGCCTTATAATTTGAGTATAATTGTATCCTTCTAAAATATTACATGGATCTTATTTATGCTCTTTTTCTTATTTGATTCATTAGGGAAACCTGTACGCAGAATTCTTCGGATTTCTGACCCTCTTCTTTTATTGGTTTTTCCCAGACGCAGGTGATCAGTGAAATGAACTCGCTTCTGAGGGGATACGAGAGCCACATTTGTTTCATGACGGCTTCACTTACAGACAGCGTGGCTCTATTTATGTTTTCTTTTAGTTCTTATTTACTGCAATTTGATACTTCACTTTTGACATTAAATATGACTTTTATTGATTCATTAATAAAATAGTTCAGTTGGTTGGTTATGAATGATAAATGTAAGTTGGTTTGTGGTGTGTGGTTATCCAACTGAAATTGGAACTGTAGGGACCCCAGGTCTCTGGGAGGTTTTCCGCAACTCTTAGAAAAAAAAATTCGCATTTTTCAAATGTATGAGTTGGGGTCGTTACAAAACGAGTTTCTCCTGGTAAAAATTTTATTCTATCTATTTAATAAAGTTTAAAGTTTAATGATTTAATTATTTCATTTGCATTTTCTTGTTATAGTTACTAAACATTTTTTTTTTGCAGAAAAGGATAATGATATCTTAGACGGTGTAATGCTCGCGCTTGAAGTCATATTTTCTGGAAATGAAGACCTATCTACACTTTATAGGTCAACTTATGGCTTTTGCATCAAGAAGTGGAAGATTTAGCCGAAATGCAGCAAGAATAGATGCACTGAATCCTACAATGTCGGTGTTTAATTGATGGCGTTTTTATGGTGGTGATACACCTGAGTTGAGAGCATTAGCCATTAAAGTTTTATCTCAACCTATTAGCACATCTTCTGCAGAAAGAGTGTGGAGCACCTATAGTTACATTCACAATGTTAAAAGAAATAGACTCGATGAAGATCGTGTTGATACCTTAGTGTATATTCATTCCAATCTTTGATTGATTGATAGGTATAATTAAACTGTGTTGTACTTTTGTTTTGGTATTTTTTTTTTCTCTTTTTCTATCATTGATTGTTTATTAGCATTCATATTTTATATTCTTGTTATAAAATGTGCAACGATCGCTACAAAGAAGGGCCTAGTCGAAAATGGGATATCAATCCAGAACTTCCTATTGTAGAAGAAAATACGTTGAGATTAGAGGATATGCGATGGAGAGATTTGGATGATAGTGCACAACAATCAAACACTATTTCCAAATCCAAACATAAAGATGCACAACCAAGAGCTCCATTACCTCCAATAATCATACGTACAAATGAAGTTGAAGATGATACAAATCAATCCAACAGAGCTAGTAGAACTGCAGATATACAAGAGCGACCATCAGTTTCTTAAGGCCGGATTGATCGTTTCTTTAGCAGGAGACCTAGGCAAGGTATGTTGATATTGTATTTTTTATATTTTAAATTATGGTTTTTGAACATTTTAATTTTTTAAGGTATTCATTATAAGAAATGAAGGAAGGAGCATAAAACATGGTCGTGAAGGACAAAAAACACGTGATGATGCAGAAAGTTCACGATCTATTGCTGATTTGAAGGGGAAGAGAAAGATGATAGATTAATGGACTCTTGAATTATTAATTGTTTTTTTGATGTAGTTGGAGTAGTCCAACTTAAAAACTTTTATGTTACTTTTTTGTCATGGTCTTATAATATTTTTTTGGTATACTTTTATTTTGAATCTTGCATGATGAAGTGAAGTAGTGGATTATGTTAATTTTAAGGTTAGACTTAGAGTTTAGAACTTTGTAGCTTATAATTTACAATTTAGAAATTTATAGCTTCTTAGGTCGCTTCCTATGTCGCTTCCGAGACACTTCCTATGTCGCTTCCGAGACGCTTCCCGGTTCTCTCCTAAGTGGTCCCACGCTTCCCGCTTCCTAAAATTTTGAAAGTGCCTCGCTTTCCGCTTCTGCTTCCCGCTCCCGCTTCCTCGACTGGCAACTCTGATATATACATATATATACTCATATATGTATATACACAAC
This sequence comes from Nuphar pumila, assembly GCF_984573655.1. NCBI lineage: Eukaryota > Viridiplantae > Streptophyta > Magnoliopsida > Nymphaeales > Nymphaeaceae > Nuphar > Nuphar pumila. Next base: position 18,614,852 of record NC_143253.1, on the reverse strand, counting down.
ACTATAATTTAACAAGATGCACCAGAATCTAGCTAGTTTGTCTCATACCATTTTACTATTACATGAAGGTGATGTAATTGCAATCAAAGATAAATTCAGCATTGCATTTGAGAAGCATAAACTGTGTGAGAAGTTTGAGATGAAGGAGTTCTGAATCCAAGGCAGGCTCAAGTGACCTTTTAAAAAGCAGATATTGCTGTTTCAATGTAAATTTGCTTCTGATTTAACTGTTAGAAACAATTAAGGATCCAAAGTGAATTAATACTTAAATTGAAGTTTATGTGAATGTTTAGTCAACTGCAGGGAAGTCATCTGTGTATCTTACTTCATGAAAGGAGCTTGATCTACCTGATGGGTTTCCAGAGTAGATATTCCATCTGTATTACTCGGTTTATAAAAATGTTACCAGTCAACATAACAGTACATCTTTTGGATTGTATGGTGTTTGGGTCACCATGGATCATGATGCTTTATTTCTTTCATCTTCTTGGCTAGAAGCTAGAGTCTACTCGTTTGAAGTTGGGATCTACTGGTGATGTTGGAACTACTACCACTTTGTATCATTCCCAATGACTGTTCACTCTTATAGAATAGCAAAAATCAACTGGATTTTCTCAGTTCACTTCGAAGGCAGAATGTGGTCATGGCTCAAACAACTTTTAAGCCTCTTTGTCAAAGATGGTTGTTTGGTAATAATAATATAAGGGCCCTTGTTCTAAACTGATTTCCATGTGTCATGGTAACACGAGATCTACTCAGATGCCTGAGAGCATATTAATTTCATGAGAGCATTATTAATATAGAGATTAACTGTTATTAAATACATTATGAGTTTTTAGCTGTGCTATTGCTCTTCCTTATAGTGACTCTTGAGATGAACTTACTGACTTATTTATGAAATCTCACCTGATCCTACATGTTCCTAAGTTCGAGAGGGATTTTGATGGTACAGAAATGTGGAAATGTGCTGCATATTCTTCTATTTTTTTGTCATGTAGAGGCTCAGGGGCACATTTGCCTTCTCTGTTTAATGCATTTATCTTTTCTACTTTTTCTCTGATAATTCTGGGATATGTATTGAGATTAGCATGTAGTGTCCATTATGGAAGCTAATAAGAGTTGTCCTGTTCTCTAGGAACCTCTTTGTCTTGCTTTCATGTATTAAAAAGTGCATATAGAATTTTTGTCTGATTATCTCACTCATTCTAAGGAACACTATTTCCTCAGTGACGTGTTGAGTTTGCATCTCTGAATTCTTATTGATGTCGATGAACACACACACACACACACACACACACATGCACATGCACTTGCATACACATACATATGGAGGAGTATGGTTGGACTTTTTTATGCCTTTTTCCTACAAATGTGATATATCTCTACCATGAAAAGCTTAAAAACAAAAGTGTGCTGCTTACAATAAGAATATATCGGAATAACATATCTCTGATATAGCCTATAGATGACACAGGGTTTCTAATGCAGGCATCATTCAAACTTGCATGGGGATGTAATGATGAGAAAAATGGTCAACATAAGCATGACATTGTCTCCTTTGGCAAAGGAGACATTACAACTGCAGAGCGCAGCAGTAAGCAGGTAATGGTTGTTCATAGCTATTCACTTGCATAAATTAAACCCGACCTACTCAAACTTGTAGTTCGATGTGCTTATAGATATATCTATAATCTAGATTAACCAAATAGTTATTTTTCTTTATTCTTTTTTCTTTTAGGTTCTTTGCCTTCACCCAAGGAAGTATATTTTCTTGGTGTTGAATCCTGTCATGTAACAGTTACATTCAGTCATCTATAAAATCTGTTTTGATTTTGTGGATGAACTGATTTACTGCTGTTGATCATTCAGATTGCACTGAAGTGGGAGTCACAACCTCAGACTGTAGTTATTTTGACAAAACCAAACTCAACTACTGTTCGTATCATGTGTTCTGAAATGGTCAGGTGGGTGTGAAGGTTTACTTAATTTTTAATCATCCTGAAAATGCTTTTGGGATTTTTTCTCATGATGTTTAGGGCTTTGTGTCATCCAATATTTCCATGTTTAATTCTTTTATATGGTCTAGAGTTGTAAAGATTGTCCAAATGGGCTGTATTTCCAAGATCATTTGATGTGCCTCTAGTGTAGAAAACATTTTAACTAATAGTTTTTTTTCTTCGCTTTTTTTTATCATAGATGGTTGAAAGACATCAAAAAGTTAGATGTTATTGTGGAACCAAGAGTTAGAAAAGAGCTTCTGACAGAGAGCTCTTACTTCAGTTTTGTCCAAACATGGGAACATGGTGAGCAACTGCTACTGCTGCTTTTTTTTCCTTCCCCTAGCAATAATTGTGTGTCATCTTCTGGTGGCATATGATGCTTGATATTCATAGTGACTTGAGGGGAAAAAAATTAGTCCTTGTTATGTGTTTATGTTTCATGATGGGATTGTCTCCAGAAAGTGATTATTGTCCATGATGTTACTGCACAATATCTCATCTGGGCATTTTAAAAAATATACAATTTCTTGTGTGCAAAATCATTCTATTGATGTTTTCATATGCTATTTAGTCATAAGATTCACCTATGAAACTGTACTATTTAGTACTCATTTAAATGTTTTTCACATAATGCCTTCAAGATGTCATTCATGTTACATGGCACTATATATCAATATAAGTGCCTAAGAATTTCTATTTGTGAATTTCGGTTTGCTTTTGGAATCTTAGAGCTTCAAAAGATTCAAATTCAACTTGTTCTGGATTTTAGGTGTCTCAACTTGAGAATGGATTTTTATTTTTATCCAATGATGTTTAGTGATAACCGATAAGGGGATTATTCATAAAAAAATACAATTGTCTAAAAGGAAGAAAATGATTTCATTCTAGATCATTTGCTAAGTTTTCCCTATATTATTGTACTTTGTCTGTTATAAGCCCCATAATGTCTTTTTACCACCAAGTATGTAGATTATGTAGTTGATATTGCCTATCATTCAAAGCAGGATTTTATATGTAACGCCTCAAAATTTTAGACTCGAAATATAGCATTTTTTTTAAAGAAAACACAGCGGAAACAATATTTTGCTTTTTGGGAAAAATCTTGGGCAAGTTACAGGAATTCAACCCAACACCATTCATATATAATTCATTTATCAAATGAATAAATTGTTTACAAAACGATTTTGAATAAAATTAAATGTTAAAATAACATCCCGGGAATATAAAATTAATGGTTCTTGGCGTTGCTCTCAGCATCCCACAAGCGCTCCTATTAGCTTACTCTTGACCTAAAATGTATAATAAACGTGGGTCAAACTTCAACGAGTCTCGATAGATTCACACTAACAATCCATGTGGCAAGTGCACTGAGAATGCATGATCATATGTCTTTTCGAATATATGCAAAATAAGAATTTTCACCATCAGTCACATTACAGTATAAATTCAACATAAAATAATATGCTCAGGTGTAAATAATTTGTTTCTCTATTTATCCTCCTGTGGGTATTCTCAGGCCAAGGTAATCGTAACAGAAGAGACCACTTTTGGGTTTATTATACTATGTATTTTAATAACCTGAGTGACTAACTAAAACCATGGTTTTAAAACCCAGTGACTCGTCACTCAGCTCGTCCTTGAGTGACTCGTGACTCGGTCGGGTCATGTTAAGTTTATATTTTAATATATAATATTATTAATGCATGTATAACTATATTTTTATATGTAATATACATAATATTTATATTATATTTCATATAATATATGGAATTATATATAAAATATATCATATATATTTATATATGCATGACTCGGCTGAGTCATGGGCAAACTCGGCTGACTCGGCCGAGTTTTGTACATTGACGAGTTGTACTGGTTTTTAACCCAGTACATAGATGATCCGAGCCGAGTTAACTGAGTCACCGAGTTGACCCGGCAAGTTTTGAAACTATTACTGAAACTGAAATCCAAAGGGGGGTGGTGTAACAACCGAGAGAAACTCCCAAAGGCCAAACTAAAATATGATGCATCTCTAACTTCTGCAGAAGAATATGAATCTACTGCCTAAAACAAATTGATAGTCTGGCTTCCTAACTCTGATGATTGGGGACCAACCGAGTCATTTCTATTGGAAGCATAATAATACAAATGTCCCCAGAGTTTTGTATCACCTACCCTCTCCAAGGTAAGCCCAAGTCTTTAGTTATTTTTATTATTATCAAAGGGTTTATCACATTACTTCACATGTGCCAAACTAATATGGCACCCAATGGCCCAACAACCCATCTACTCATCGTGACATACCACATTGCCTTATTGGCATGAGCGTCGTACTACCCACTCACGGTAGATCATAAAATTTTATTATATCATTTATATTAACCTATTTAGTGTGCTCCGGTACCTTTAAACCTGTAACGCCTCAAATTTTAAACTTGCGAACCTTTTCAGAAAAACAGGCAAGAGACTAGAAATATATCTTTCCTTCAAAGTTTGTTTATGAAATCAGCGGAAGATTTTCTTTTGATAAATCATAAGGCAAGCTGAACACTTTGGGCACGTTAGCTAAAAGAACCAAAATTCACAAGATTTGGATATCCTAAGGGAAATTCGATACAAACCCAAGCATTCAAGACGTGAGCTAAGAGCAGGAAGAAGTCTTGAAGCCATCTTGCAATCGCGCCATCGCCCGTAGTGTACCTAATCATCACCTATACCCATAGAATGGGTTAGTTTCGCGAAAAACTAGTAGGTGCACAAGAGAGGCTAATAGGAAACTGAATTAAGTACATTTAATTCAGTATGTTACACAGTTTAAAGCAGATATGCAGTTAAACAGGTAAGCAAAGCGAGCAGGTGAATAGTGCAAACACGTAAGTAATACAAGCGAGTCAGCAATACAAGCGAGTAAGGAGTGCAAGCGCGTAAGCAGGGCAAACAATAAGCAGTTCAAGGCAAGTAAGCAGTTCAAAGCAAGTAAGCAAGTTCAAAGCAAATAAGCAGTTCAACGCAAGTAAGCAGTTCAAAGCAAGTAAGCAGTTCAACGCAAGTAAGCAGTTCAAAGCAAGTAAGCAGTGCAACTGACCAACATAGCATACGATCCATTTGATCGTAAGCTGAGAACTACTACGCAACAAGCTTGTCCTCGTTCCTAGAACGAGGTCTCTGCATCTAATCACCACCAGGACATAGTTTGTCACTCACTACTTCTAACCAACGCTTTGTCCTGAACGACCTTAATCTATCCTCATCTCTCAAAGTCTTACGCGGCTAATCGTCACCGGTTATGACGCACTAAGACGTCATACCTTTTCAGAAAAGCTCACCCTTCCGTAGAAGGTCCAAAACATGATCACTAACTTAAATCGCTAACGATCTGATTCTCACACCTGAGTCAAGCATGTAATCATGCTAAAACAGAAAGTCGAAACTATGAATTCATAGTTGGCTATCACAAACAATCTCAGAAGATCGTCACAACTCACCATAACTTTCTATGGTAAGCAAAAACACAAGATCCACATCGGATCGCTCGGTCTGGGAGATATACGACCTGACAAGGAATTACCGCACTAGAGGGTATACTTGGTCTTGGACCATACACTTCCTCACAGGAGTTCACCGTCTTTGCGGCTACCCGTTCGTGGACAGTGTACATCCTCACAAGGATTTTACCGCTCTAGCCGGGTCACCTGAGCTTGATCATACATACCCCCACAACGAACCCTTTGGGAAGCGGGTCCCCAACAAATGACATATCCAATGAAATTCATTGCGATACACGCATCAACACAAATGACCGCTCTCAGGGTCGATAGCCACTAATACAAACAACAAGATCAACGCCGGTTCATCTGGTCTGGGAAATGTATAACCTCACAAGGAATTCCGCCCTAGATGGTATACCTGTTCTTGGACCATACACTTCCTCACAGGAGTTCACCGTCTTCGCGGCTACCCGTTCGTGGACAGTGTATATCCTCACAGAGAATCTATCACTCTAGTCGGGTACCTGGTCTTGATCATACACGCCCTCGCAGATAATCCTTTGGAGATCAGGTGCTCGACAAACACCCTACTCGGTGATACACGCATCTATACAATCGACTGCTCCGAACAATTGACTGCTCTCGATGTCAATAGCCACAATATGGGCACAAGCATGTATATCAGCAATATGCATCGTATCATTCCATGCAGAAGCATATAATCCTACGCATCGTATGATTGCCACAAGGAATATTGCAATCCTCAAATAGGCCCTCAAAGCATGTGTAAACGACACATGAGAACGCGCAGATATGGCAATTCAGTCGATTCTATGGGCGAAGGGTAACTAACTCTACCCGTCAGCCAAACAAAACAACTGAATAAGACAAGCACTCATAACAATGCTCGTAAAACATATAATTACTGTAACGCCCCGAAATTTAACCCAAATTTTTAGGGATTTTTTTTTCAAGCGGAAACAACTAATAATTCTCGGGTTAAGCATTTCAGAACGATACAGGAAGGTAAAAGCAAACCACACCATTTATTTCCACTTTAATAATACTAAAATCCAACATCAGAGTTTTCACATTTAGTCTCAAAACAAAAATCTCAATCTGAAAGTAAGCAGAACCGCCAGGGAACAAATGGATCAAGTCTCGGTCAGTGCCTCATCCCGCATCGCTCATAGAACTACTCTTCTCTTGAAAATAATAGAAATTATAGGAATTAGACTACCACGTCTAAGTAGGAAAACTGTAATTATTCTTGCAAGTAGATCATGTGTCAGGTGTGTGATGTGAGTGTCGTATTTAAATTTCAGTCTAAACATAAACACCTAAGGAATTCGAAGCAACAGCAATAACAGACATATGTCTAAATAGAAAGGTAGATTATGTAACAGTTATACTTAAGCACAAAGAAACATTTTATGCGACTACAACAATTAAGCAGGTAAGGTATTAAGCAATTAAAGCAGAACTTACACTAACATGAATAACATCAACATAACATCCTTAATATGAATTCAATTAACTAATCTATGCACAGTTTAGGATGTCGCTTCATCATAAGCACCGAGTATAAAGCATGATGAAAGAATTTGCAAATGTCTCTTTAATGACTCCAACACAGTGATACCTAACTGTTCTAATTAATGTTTATCTTTTCTTATCCCGCGGGTACACACGGGCCAAGGCAACCATCATAGAAGAGAATGTTCGGGGGTATATTATTCAGGGTTGTATTATTTACCCGAACATTCTAACTGTGACTGAAATCCCAAGGGAGCGGCCAGTGACCGAGAGAAACTCCCAAAGGCCAAAACCAAGACAGGATGCATCCCTAACTTCTGCAAAAGAACATGGAACTACCGCCTAGGACACAATTGGTACTCCGGGTCTCCCGACTCTGAGGACTGGGACCAACGAGTCGCTTTACGCTCGAAACCAAACACATGCCCCCAGAGTTTTGTACCACTTACCCTCTCCAAGGTAAGCCCGAAACTGAGTGGGTTACTCTTTTCATTAGTTAATTTCCCGAAGTATGGGGGCATTTCCCCAACTTCTTTCTATTATCATAGTAGTAGGATTCTCAACCTTAGTCATTCTACCCAGGTGTATATAACAGTCTCAGTCATTTTAATTACATAACCCACCCACAGTGCTCCGGTGCCTTTAAACCAGTCAAGCACACAAGTTATTATTTAATTTCCTTACCAACATACTTGAACCAGACCACACACCTTCATTAGGTACTTAACCCGGATCGGGTAGTCCAATCTGTCTTGCCCATTAGACAAGGCACATGTCTAAAGATTTCAGTGTACACCAAGTTATGTGTTCATCTAATATGTAACCACTTCTATGTATGCTCAGCATAATTTATTATCATGTAGGGTCTCATTATGACAATTTCCAACAAACCTGGTAACTACCAGTATCTTCAATAGTTGACAGGAGTTATCATAAGCATGCCACATCTCCCAACATAATACATAGACAAAATAAGCTAACAGGAATTTACCTAAACAAGTTAGGGTTTACATAATGGAATAGTGTCAATCGGCCAGCATAAACATGCTATATTTTACAGGATGAAACCATTAGCATCAGTCAACATAAATTATGTGATGTTTAACATAGGTTTACATAATAATTTAATCAACATAGGCTGATTATAAACTATGCTAAGTTCAGCATCATTTTCTAGAATACTTTAACTATGAGAAAGAAACTTATGGGACTGTGACATATAGAATTTCACCCAACATCATGCATACAATTATACACTCTTATACATGGTTTCAAGTTCTCAGATCTGATCACATCTAACAACTAATAGAAAACTACGGACTTAATAGAAAACCCCAAATTAACGTATTGCTCTAGTATTATAACCATTAAAATAGCATAACATCTCTATACTGTCATACACTTAGAGATTTGTTATTTCAACAAAACACACATTCCTAATTTACTATTTTAATATGTCAATCATGCAAACTCACCATTTACTGTTTAAAACATGTCCCCAATTCCGATCAATAAATCATGAATCATGCATATACAAGATGGAAACATGAATCATCCCACAGTGATTTATCACAGTTCCTAATACGATTTATTCAGGAAAGACCCACATCCATTTTCTATAGAACACCCTAAGAGTTCAAACCTTGACTATATGTATGATTACCAGGAAATTCCTAAAGTATACCTACTTTAATGATACACAAATGTCATCACTGTACACATGAAATCAGAGGAATTCAATTCTGATAAAACTGAATAAAGTATGGTTACAGGTAGTTAAAACATAGGTATTAAGTCTTAATAACATTTGATAACAACATATTAATAGAGAAAATGACTGGAAAGAAAATCTGATAACAGGTTAGACCTTACTCATTTACACAGATTCAGTTATGCATCACAGGAATTTGATAACCATTGTTACGTAATCTTAAATGAACCATACTCAAGGGATCGGCTAACCTGTTATAAGTAAATTTCTATTATAAAAGAGTTTCTATTATTTAGGAACCATTTCATATTTTAACAACTTGTGCATCATAATGGCAACTCGTATAACTAAAACTCATAAAATGTATTACAGTATACAACCAAGAGTTGAACCCACCCAAATCGATGTGGATTTGAGACTTTAGGGTTAGGGTTTGGGGGTTTTCTGGCGTGGGATTTACCAAAATCCCCCAACTGTCACAACACCCCTCGTGATTTGGGGATTTTCGATCCCCCCCTTCCCACTCATTCACACCCCCAACACGCGAGTTACCTACAGAAAAAAACAGTAACCTACCATTATCCGGCGAGGTTGTTGCGGCATCCACGAGAGGGGTCGGTCGGTCTGGACAGCACCACCACCGGCGAGGTTGGCTCCTCACTGCAAGGCCTCGAGCTGCGGCTTGGGATTGGAGGGAGCTTCGAGGTTTAGAAAGGTAGAAAAGGGTGAGAGAGAGAATGGGACAGCGAGAGAGGGAGAAGAAAGGGTTCGGGTCCCCCTTTGTAGGTGGGTGACCTTCTAAAAAGGAAGGAAGCCCGGCGGCTGCGGGGTGCTTCCCCACCTCCCATCATCTTAGGTGTTAGGGTTCGGCTGAACCCTAACACTCGTTATCGCAGGGGAGAGGGTTTCCCCTCAAAAGCATTTTATCGGGCAACCCATATCGGGTTGCCCCCCCCCTTATTAACCCCTCTTTAATTTTTTTAACAGGGGGGGGGTGGATCGGGTCCGGGTCCGAACCACGACCCGAAATGCTGGACCCAAATTTGATTTGGCTCCGGGTCGCTTAAACAGCAGTGGACCCAAAGGTTGGATCCACTTGGGTCTGAACCGAGTATTTGAAGTATTTAATTTCTTTAATATTTAATTATATAATATTACTAAAATATTCTAATATCCGAAATTTTCTTTTGGGTCCAATAACGGATCCTAGGCCCAAATCCACATAATTCTTAAGTTTTAATGTAAAATTTGTGGTTCTTACATCCTTTCCTCCTAAAAAAAAATTTCGTCCTCGAAATTTACCTGTCGGTGTTTACTCGAACAGCCCGGGGTATTTTTCTCGCATATTAGCCTCCGGTTCCCACGTGCTTTCATCGATGCCATGGTGTTGCCATCTCACCTTAACGAGAGGAATGGTCTTTGATCTCAAGATTCGCTCACTTCGTTCCAATATCTCCACTGGTTTTTCTTCCATTGTTAGGTCTTCCCTTATATCTACGTCCTCATACTGGATGACATGTGACGGATCTTGAAGATATTTTCTTAACATAGATACATGGAATACGTTATGTATCTGAGCATACTGAGGAGGTAGGGCTATACGATAGGCTGTTTCCCCAACCCGTTCCAAAATCTCAAAAGGTCCGACATATCTGGGACTCAATTTTCCTTTCTTACCAAAACGAAACACACTTTTGGTGGGTGATACCTTCACAAAGACTCGATCCCCCACTTCAAAAGTGAGCTCCCTGCGCCTTTGATCTGCATAACTCTTTTGTCGACTCTGGGCTGTGAGCAGTCTATCTCTTATCATCTTTATCTGTTGGGTATAATGTTGTAACACGATTGGTGATTCTACCGACCGTTCACCAATTTCATCCCAATACACAGGTGATCTACATGGTCTTCCATACAGAGCTTCGAAAGGAGCCATGCCGATACTCGCATGGTAACTATTATTGTAGGCATATTCGGCTAAAACAACATGCTTGTCCCACTCACCTTTCCAATCCAGCATACATGCTCGCAACATATCTTCTAGTGTCTGGATAGTCCTCTCTGATTGTCCGTCAGTCTGGGGATGAAAAGCAGTACTCAGCTTCAGTTTTGTACCTAAGGCCTGTTGCAACTGACCCCAAAATCGCGAAGTAAATCGAGGATCTCGATCTGAGATAATAGAAACTGGTACTCCATGCAGTCGAACAACCTCTCTGATGTATAAGTCTGCTAAGCTCTCGAGGGATTGATTTATTCGTATGGGTAGAAAGTGAGCCGATTTGGTTAGTCGATCCACTATTACCCATATAGCGTCATGTTGTTTCCGTGTTTTGGGCAAACCCACCACGAAGTCCATGGTGATTTCTTCCCATTTCCACTGTGGAATCTCCATTTGCTGCATCATTCCACCAGGTTTTTGATGTTCTACCTTGACTTGCTGACAAGTCAAACACTTCGAGACATAACTTGCGACCTCACGCTTCATTTCATTCCACCAATACCCTCGTTGTAAATCTTTAAACATTTTTGTGCCCCCCGGGTGTATGGTGTACTTGGACCTATGTGCTTCTCCCAATAGTTCTTCTTTCAACTTGGGGTCACTAGGGACCCAAAGTCGTTTTTTCATCCAGATACTGCCATCTTCTTTGAGTGAGAAGTGTGAATTTTCTTGTTGGGCTAGTGACTTCAGTTTCTCATACTGGGGATCCTCTTTCTGACCTTCAATAATCTTTGTAAGGATCTCCGGGTGAGCAGACAAATTAGATAATTTGATACTTCCCACGACCTCTGCGAACGGTTTCCAATCAATGAATTCCTCCACCAACTTCCACCCTTTTGTCAAAAGACTAAACAAACTGCAACCAGCTTTTCGGCTGAGAGAGTCAGCTACCACATTGGCCTTTCCTGGGTGATAGGAAATGGTAAAATCGTAATCCTTTATAAACTCCAACCATCGTCGTTGTCGCATGTTCAACTCTTTCTGGGAAAACAGGTACTTGAGACTTTTGTGATCAGTAAATACCTCGAATTGTTCCCCATACAGGTAATGTCGCCATATTTTCAAAGCGAACACTACGGCTGCCAATTTGAGATCATGAGTTGGATAGTTTCGCTCATGAATCTTTAATTGGCGAGAGGCGTACGCTATCACCTTACCATTCTGCATTAAAACACATCCTAACCCAGTACCTGATGCGTCTGAGTAGACCACAAAACCACCATGACCTGAAGGTAAAGCCAACACTGGTGCGGTGGTAAGCTTCTTCTTTAAGATTTGAAAACTCTCCTCGCACTTATCCGTCCATTCGAACTTAATTCCTTTCCTTAGAAGTTTGGTCATGGGCATGGCAATTCGTGAAAAGTCCTGAATGAATCTTCTATAATAGCTTGCTAATCCCAGAAAACTCCTGATATCACTGATATTCCTCGGTTGACCCCAATTTAATACAGCTTCAACCTTAGCCGGGTCTACAGTGACTCCGTCTCGCGATATGACATGACCCAAGAACATGACCTTCTCGAGCCAGAATTCGCACTTGGAGAATTTGGCGAACAACTGGTGTTCCTTGAGAGTCCCCAATACGATCCTCAAATGTTCACGATGTTGCTCTATGCTTTCTAAGTATATGAGTATATCATCAATAAAGACAATTACAAACGTATCCAAGTATGCTCTGAATACTCGATTCATCAAGTCCATAAATGCTGCGGGGGCATTTGTCAGTCCGAATGGCATAACTACGAACTCGTAGTGACCGTACCTTGTTCTAAAGGCTGTCTTAGGAATATCATCGTCCTTGATCCGAAGTTGGTGATAACCAGATCTAAGATCGATTTTTGAAAACACTTTAGCCTTTTGCAATTGGTCGAACAAGTCTTCAATACGAGGTAGGAGATACTTATTTTTGACTGTTGCTTGATTCAACATCCGATAGTCTATACACAGCCTCATAGAACCATCTTTCTTTTTCACAAAAAGAACTGGTGCTCCCCATGGTGATACGCTCGGTCTAATGAAACCTTGCTCCATCAACTCCTGGAGTTGTTTCTTCTGCTCCTCCAACTCTACTGGGGCCATACGATAAGGCGCTTTCGAGATCGGTGTCGTTCCAGGCACCAACTCGATATGAAAATCCACCTCACGCGGTGGAGGTAGTCCAGGCAACTCATCCGGAAACACTTCCGGGAATTCTCGAACCACTTCAAGTTCTTCTAATGGTGTGACTTTCGACTCGCAGGAGAATACATTTACTAGGAATGCTCGGCACCCCTGTCGCACATACTTCTGAACCTTTAATATCGATACAATTCGGCCCTTCACTGTAGGTCTAGAGAGTCGAAACTCAACCTTTGGCAATCCTGGTCGGGACGAAACCACTTTCCCTTGTCGACAGAGAACGTTGGCATAATGTTCATATAACCAATCCATCCCCAAAATGACATCATATTCAGTCATATCGAGCAAGATTAGGTCAGCAGGTAAGTTCTGCCCTTCAAGTACAATTATGACATCAGGGATGTAGTTTACACATATCGAATTATATCCTATCGGATTGTACACATATAATTCATGTTTCAGAGATTCAGTATGTGCACCAAGTAATTTTGCAAATTCTACGGATATGAACGAATGTGTGGCACCACAGTCAAATAGAACAAGTGCAGCACAGCCATTGACAAATACAGTACCTTGTACCAGATTTCCTTTCTCCAATTCTTCCGCAGTGGTGGCATATACTCGTCCCGGCACCCTCTTCTGTGCATTTTGCTGCGGTGTTTGCTGCGGCTGAGATGGTTGGTGTTGCTGTCCTCCCCCGGCATTACGTTTCTGCATATCCGCCATCTTCTTGTGGCACTGACGGGCATAGTGACCCATCTTTCCACAGTAAAGACATGCTCCTGTGTCTCTAGGGCAAGGTTGTCCATAGTGGGACCGGTTGCACTTCTGGCACACCCGATTTTGTCCTTGTTGTTGCGGAGAACGATTTCCACCATTGTACTTTTGCTTCTTGTAAGGTGGCTGGTACTTCTTGCCACCGTGGTGCTGCGGCGGACCGGCTCCCCGTTTCCCCGGTGTGTCTTTTTGACACTTCCTTGACCTCTCCCATTCTTCATTCAGCATAGTAGCCACTTCAATGGCTTGTGCGAGGGTGGACGGTAGATTTATCATCACTCGTGGTCGCAATCCGTCCTTGAGTCCGCGGACATACCTAGTTGCTCTGGCTTTATCATTCGCAAACAAATTTGGGCAATAACGCTCCAAGGTCCGAAATTTGGTAGTGTATTCCACCAAATTCATATTTCCTTGAGTAAGCTCCAAGAACTCCTGATGCTTCTGATCACGAGCGTACTGGGGGAAATATGTCTCGAGAAATGTTCGTTTGAAATCTTCCCATGGAATAGTATCCACTCCAACAAAGTGGATGGTTCGGGTTGTGTCCCACCATTTCTGTGCATCTTCCGTCAAGCGGTAGGTGCCGAAGTCCGTTTGCTTATCATCAGGAACAGACAGAACCCGAAAAGCTCGTTCTGTCTCGGCAATCCAACTCTCAGCTAATTCAGGATCAGCCTTGCCTGAGAAGGTAGGCGGGTTCAACTTCAAGAACTTCTCATAGGTGATTGTGTTCGTATTATGCCTTTCACTTATGGCTGCGACTAACTCCGCCTGATGGCGCATTTGAGTGTCCATGGTTTGAGCCAGATTACCGAGAGTTTCCATCACGAAACCCCTTTGGTCCTGCCATTCGTTCGCCGTGCTCGAACTAGCTTGGGATCGACGATACATCTAATAATCATTTCAATACACACAGTTTTACTATCTTTGAATTGTAGTGTCCCTAAAATCATCACAAGTATATATCTAAACTTATATAGAGAACAATGCAATTATCAGGCCTAATAAAGTAAGAATGATAAAAATATACTCACAGAGCGATCTCAGGATGTGGCATGACCGTGATCCTTGATTTATTGTTCCCAGGCTCTGATACCATAACTGTAACGCCCCGAAATTTAACCCAAATTTTTAGGGAATTTTTTTTTTCAAGCGGAAACAACTAATAATTCTCGGGTTAAGCATTTCAGAACGATACAGGAAGGTAAAAGCAAACCACACCATTTATTTCCACTTTAATAATACTAAAATCCAACATCAGAGTTTTCACATTTAGTCTCAAAACAAAAATCTCAATCTGAAAGTAAGCAGAACCGCCAGGGAACAAATGAATCAAGTCTCGGTCAGCGCCTCATCCCGCATCGCTCATAGAACTACTCTTCTCCTGAAAATAATAGAAATTATAGGAATTAGACTACCACGTCTAAGTAGGAAAACTGTAATTATTCTTGCAAGTAGATCATGTGTCAGGTGTGTGATGTGGGTGTCGTATTTAAATTTCAGTCTAAACATAAACACCTAAGGAATTCGAAGCAACAGCAATAACAGACATATGTCTAAATAGAAAGGTAGATTATGTAACAGTTATACTTAAGCACAAAGAAACATTTTATGCGACTACAACAATTAAGCAGGTAAGGTATTAAGCAATTAAAGCAGAACTTACACTAACATGAATAACATCAACATAACATCCTTAATATGAATTCAATTAACTAATCTATGCACAGTTTAGGATGTCGCTTCATCATAAGCACCGAGTATAAAGCATGATGAAAGAATTTGCAAATGTCTCTTTAATGACTCCAACACAGTGATACCTAACTGTTCTAATTAATGTTTATCTTTTCTTATCCCGCGGGTACACACGGGCCAAGGCAACCATCACAGAAGAGAATGTTCGGGGGTATATTATTCAGGGTTGTATTATTTACCCGAACATTCTAACTGTGACTGAAATCCCAAGGGAGCGGCCAGTGACCGAGAGAAACTTCCAAAGGCCAAAACCAAGACAGGATGCATCCCTAACTTCTGCAAAAGAACATGGAACTACCGCCTAGGACACAATTGGTAGTCCGGGTCCCCCGACTCTGAGGACTGGGACCAACGAGTCGCTTTACGCTCGAAACCAAACACATGCCCCCAGAGTTTTGTACCACTTACCCTCTCCAAGGTAAGCCCGAAACTGAGTGGGTTACTCTTTTCATTAGTTAATTTCCCGAAGTATGGGGCATTTCCCCAACTTCTTTCTATTATCATAGTAGTAGGATTCTCAACCTTAGTCATTCTACCCAGGTGTATATAACAGTCTCAGTCATTTTAATTACATAACCCACCCACAGTGCTCCGGTGCCTTTAAACCAGTCAAGCACACAAGTTATTATTTAATTTCCTTACCAACATACTTGAACCAGACCACACACCTTCATTAGGTACTTAACCCGGATCGGGTAGTCCAATCTGTCTTGCCCATTAGACAAGGCACATGTCTAAAGATTTCAGTGTACACCAAGTTATGTGTTCATCTAATATGTAACCACTTCTATGTATGCTCAGCATAATTTATTATCATGTAGGGTCTCATTATGACAATTTCCAACAAACCTGGTAACTACCAGTATCTTCAATAGTTGACGGGAGTTATCATAAGCATGCCACATCTCCCAACATAATACATAGACAAAATAAGCTAACAGGAATTTACCTAAACAAGTTAGGGTTTACATAATGGAATAGTGTCAATCGGCCAGCATAAACATGCTATATTTTACAGGATGAAACCATTAGCATCAGTCAACATAAATTATGTGATGTTTAACATAGGTTTACATAATAATTTAATCAACATAGGCTGATTATAAACTATGCTAAGTTCAGCATCATTTTCTAGAATACTTTAACTATGAGAAAGAAACTTATGGGACTGTGACATATAGAATTTCACCCAACATCATGCATACAATTATATACTCTTATACATGGTTTCAAGTTCTCAGATATGATCACATCTAACAACTAATAGAAAACTACGGACTTAATAGAAAACCCCAAATTAACGTATTGCTCTAGTATTATAACCATTAAAATAGCATAACATCTCTATACTGTCATACACTTAGAGATTTGTTATTTCAACAAAACACACATTCCTAATTTACTATTTTAATATGTCAATCATGCAAACTCACCATTTACTGTTTAAAACATGTCCCCAATTCCGATCAATAAATCATGAATCATGCATATACAAGATGGAAACATGAATCATCCCACAGTGATTTATCACAGTTCCTAATACGATTTATTCAGGAAAGACCCACATCCATTTTCTATAGAACACCCTAAGAGTTCAAACCTTGACTATATGTATGATTACCAGGAAATTCCTAAAGTATACCTACTTTAATGATACACAAATGTCATCACTGTACACATGAAATCAGAGGAATTCAATTCTGATAAAACTGAATAAAGTATGGTTACAGGTAGTTAAAACATAGGTATTAAGTCTTAATAGCATTTAATAACAGCATATTAATAGAGAAAATGACTGGAAAGAAAATTTGATAACAGGTTAGACCTTACTCATTTACACAGATTCAGTTATGCATCACAGGAATTTGATAACCATTGTTACGTAATCTTAAATGAACCATACTCAAGGGATCGGCTAACCTGTTATAAGTAAATTTCTATTATAAAAGAGTTTCTATTATTTAGGAACCATTTCATATTTTAACAACTTGTGCATCATAATGGCAACTCGTATAACTAAAACTCATAAAATGTATTACAGTATACAACCAAGAGTTGAACCCACCCAAATCGATGTGGATTTGAGACTTTAGGGTTAGGGTTTGGGGGTTTTCTGGCGTGGGATTTACCAAAATCCCCCAACTGTCACAACACCCCTCGTGATTTGGGGATTTTCGATCCCCCCCTTCCCACTCATTCACACCCCCAACACGCGAGTTACCTACAGAAAAAAACAGTAACCTACCATTATCCGGCGAGGTTGTTGCGGCATCCACGAGAGGGGTCGGTCGGCCTGGACAGCACCACCACCGGCGAGGTTGGCTCCTCACTGCAAGGCCTCGAGCTGCGGCTTGGGATTGGAGGGAGCTTCGAGGTTTAGAAAGGTAGAAAAGGGTGAGAGAGAGAATGGGACAGCGAGAGAGGGAGAAGAAAGGGTTCGGGTCCCCCTTTGTAGGTGGGTGACCTTCCAAAAAGGAAGGAAGCCCGGCGGCTGCGGGGTGCTTCCCCACCTCCCATCATCTTAGGTGTTAGGGTTCGGCTGAACCCTAACACTCGTTATCGCAGGGGAGAGGGTTTCCCCTCAAAAGCATTTTATCGGGCAACCCATATCGGGTTGCCCCCCCCCCCCCCTTATTAACCCCTCTTTAATTTTTTTAACAGGGGGGGGGGGGTTGGATCGGGTCCGGGTCCGAACCACGACCCGAAATGCTGGACCCAAATTTGATTTGGGTCCGGGTCGCTTAAACAGCAGTGGACCCAAAGGTTGGATCCACTTGGGTCTGAACCGAGTATTTGAAGTATTTAATTTCTTTAATATTTAATTATATAATATTACTAAAATATTCTAACAAACAAACAAACAACAACTACGCCTTCATCCCAAAACAATTGGGGTCAGCGATATGAACCAAAAAAGAAATTCATTTTGGGTCTTCCACATGAATCCTTTTCCTCCAATCATTTCTATCCAACGCCATGTCCTCGGTGAGGTTCAAAGCATTCATATCCTTTCCTATCATCTCCATCCAAGTCTTCCTAGGCCTACCCCGACCTCTTTTAACTAATATATTTTCCCATTTCTCCAACCTTCTAACTGGAGCATCATTAGGCCTTCGCCGAATATGTCCAAACCACCGTAAACGATTCTCTCGCATCTTATTTTCAATGGGTGCAACACCTACCTTCTTACGTATCTCTTCGTTCCGAATCTTATCTTTTATTGTATTTCCACACATCCATCTAAGCATCCGCATCTCAGCTACACTCATTTTTTGAATATGATGTCTCTTGGCAGCCCAACATTCCGTACCATAAAGTAAAGCGGGTCTAATAGTCGTCCTATAAAACTTTCCCTTCAACCGCAATGGCATTCTACGATCGCACAGCACTCCAGTAGCACTTTTCCATTTCATCCACCCAACCTTTATCCTATGATTTACATCTCCATCAATTTCTCCATACTTTTGAATGATGGATCCCAAATATTTGAAATAATCATTCACCGGTATATCTTGCTCACCAAGCTTCACTACACTCCCATCACTACTTCGTTGCTTACTAAACCGACATTCCATATATTCAGTCTTACTCTTACTCAACTTAAAACCTCTAGCTTCCAATGTCTGTCTCCATAATTCTAACTTAGCATTAACCCCAGCTCTAGACTCATCAATCAAAACAATATCATCAGCAAACAACATACACCACGGTACATTTTCTTGAATTGATCTCGTAAGCTCATCCATCACTATCGCAAATAGGAAAGGGCTTAAAGCAGATCCTTGATGTAACCCAACCGTTATCGGAAAATTGGTTGTCACCCCTCCACAAGTGCGGACATTGGTTACTACTCCTTCATACATATCTTTAATTATACTAATGTACTTGAGAGAAACACCTTTCTTCATCATTGTCCACCAGAGAACGTCCCTAGGTACTCTATCGTATGCCTTCTCTAAATCAATAAAAACCATATGCAAATCTTTGTTCCTCTCTCTATATCTTTCAATAAGTTGTCTAAGAAGATGTATAGCTTTCATAGTTGATCTTCCAGTCATAAAACCAAATTGATTCTCCGATATCATGACAACCTTCCTCAACCTAGACTCAATCACCCTCTCCCAAAGTTTCATAGTATGACTCATGAGTTTTATACCACGATAGTTTGTGCAATCTTGTATATCACCCTTATTCTTATATAAAGGCACCAAAGTACTCTTCCTCCACTCATTAGGCATCTTATTTGTTCGCCAAATCAAGTTAAAAAGATTTGTCAACCATTCTAAATCTTTCTCTCCCAAGCATTTCCAAGCTTCGATAGGTATACCATCTGGGCCAACTGCCCTTCTTGATTTCATTTTCTTCAAAGCCTCTGCAATTTCTTTCTTTTGAATCTTGCGCATGAAGTCACGATTTATCTCATGAAAAGGAATGGAGAAGTCTCCAAGATCTTGAGCATGACTATCATTAAATAGCTTATCAAAATAATCTTTCCATCTCTCCTTAATCTCCTCATCTTTGACTAAAACCCTTTGCGTTTCATCTTTGATACATCTAACCATACCCAAATCCTTCGATTTCCTATCTCTCATCTTTGCAAGCCTATAAATATCCTTCTCGCCTTCTTTGGTATCCAACTTGTCATAAACCTCCTTATATACCTTAGCCCTCGCGTTTCGAACAACTTTTTTAGCTTCCTTCTTTGCTATCATATACTTCTCCAAATTCTCATTATCACGACTCTTACTTAGATTTCTATAACACTCTCTTTTAACCTTAATCGCTAATTTGACATCCTCGTTCCACCATGATGTATCCTTACCTAGTGGTGCACCGCCTTTAGACTCACCCAATACCTCCTTAGCCACTTTTCTCATGCCACCCGCTATCTTATTCCACATTGATTCTGAATCCTCCTCGAGACACCAATCAGCTTCCTTAACTACCTGCTCTACAAACATTCCTTGTTTAGCTCCTTTCAGTGCCCACCACTTAATTCTAGGATCTATCCTATGTCTATCCCTTTTGCGGCATTGTCTAATTCTAAGATCTAAAATTAAGACTCTATGTTGTGCAGCTACACTTTCTTCCGGTATAACCTTACAATCGATGCAACAACCCCTATCTTTCTTTCTAAGTAGGAAAAAATCTATCTGACTCGTATTAACCCCACTTTTAAATGTTACTAGGTGAGACTCCCTCTTCCTAAACCAAGTGTTTGCTAAGATCATATCATAGGACAAACAAAAATCTAAAATCCTTTCTCCACTTTTATTTCTTTCTCCTATACCATAGCCTCCATGGATACTCTCAAATCCATCCCTACTAATGCCTACATGTCCATTAAGGTCACCGCCGATGAAAAGCTTTTCTCCATAAGATATCCCTTGTACTACTCCATCTAAATCTTCCCAAAATTGATGCTTAATGGAATCATCTAAACCTACTTGAGGTGCATAAACACTAATAATATTAATAATATCCGTACCTAACACTAATTTAATAAGTAAAATTCTATCACCCTTCCTACGGACCTCAACTACATTATCTATAAACTGACGACTCATAACAATCCCTACGCCATTCCTATTCCTATTTATTCCTGTATACCAAATCTTATATCCCCAAGGTTCTATCACTTTAGCTTTCTCACCTACCCATTTGGTCTCTTGAAGACATAAAATATCAATCTTTCTCCTACACATAACATCTACTAACTCTACCAACTTACCAGTTAAAGACCCTATGTTCCAAGTGGCTAACCTAATTTTATGGTCTTGGACTAACTTCTTTACCCCCACCCGTCCAACAAAGTGAGGGAACCCTTGCCTATTTGACACCACACCCGGGCGCCGGTGTGACGCGTCGCTTTTGGGCGACGACCTAGCAACCCTTGCCCATTTATCACTGCCTCCGGGCCTAGAGAGTACATCGCGTCGCTCAGTAGGGAACGCCCCAACGAAATTCTCATATTGGTTCATTTTCATAGGATATGACAAAGTTTTTATGCTGGCTGTCACAGGCCTACCGCAACCCTCCTCCTTTATCCGGGCTTGGGACCGGCAGTGTATAACTAAAATATTCTAATATCCGAAATTTTCTTTTGGGTCCAATAACGGATCCTAGGCCCAAATCCACATAATTCTTAAGTTTTAATGTAAAATTTGTGGTTCTTACAATTACCATAAAATGGCTCAGTCCATCGACAAGTAATTAAATTAATTGTAAGGCATAAACCATTACATCACAAGCCATTCATAAGCAATCATACGACAACAGTTATATCACAATATGTAAGCAGCTTATAAGACAAGCGGCCACATCAATCCTAGTTGCTACCAATTCGTAGATTACGAGCTGTATGCAATCACATCAATCATAAGAGATGCAAGCCAACAAGTGCTACGCTACAATAAGCACCAAACAGTTCGACCAAGGGATAAAGCAAGTCACATGCTAATATGTAGCAACTGGTATAATGCTATTATTATAAGCATTTAACTAGTATGAGAAACTCTTTATTACTCCGCAAAGAACTGCGTAAGCAGTTTAACCAACTAGAGTAACGCCTTGACAGGCGTGCACAGCTCAACGAGTAGCATACTGAACTATCGCGCAAGCAAGCGAATTAGTAGTGCAAGCGAAGCAGTAGTGCAAGTGAATCAGTAGTGCAAGCGAAGCAGTAGTGCAAGTGAATCTCACGACCCACGACCAGTGTGAACAGACCTTATGTTTCGATAATTACTGGTCTGCGGGTACGCGCAGGCAAAACGTAAAAACAACTGAGACTAGTTCGGGCGTCTGTTATTCTATGTATTTTCAATAACCCGAATAGCTAGTTGAGTCCGCTCTAAAGAGGACGAAATTAGCTGAGAGAGGATTCCCCAGAGGCTGAAAAGCAGTGCCAAAGATGCATCCAACTTCTGCATAAGTGTTGAGCTAACTTGTGTAGCCCCTATCCCCTAACTCCAATGACTGGGGAGGCCGGATCTTTGCCCGTGGGGTGGTTGTTAACAACCTGTCAATTGGAGTTTTTGTACCGATCTGTCCTCTCCCTTGACAGACAACCAGAAGCGAACGGGTGCGTTAGGGGTTGCTTAACTAACGACCCATTCTATGCTGTGGTCTTTAAATTACTCGAGCATCTTGCCTGTGAAGGCGAATGTGAGGCCATTTATGTGATTACAGCATTTTGCATTTAGCGTTGTTCGAGGTCGCACGCCCGTCTCATCCGATCATCGCAGTACTAGACGTGTCGTGCACGACTACAAGTACTCAAGGATGAAGGGGGTATAGCTCCTCAATAGAAGACTTAACAGGAGTGTTTCACAAAGATGTAAAGTTTATCAACTTTACTCTATGTTTTGAAACAACAGTACCTTGTGCCAACATTATACATGTGACTATCTCGAATCACATCCGCTATCGGGGTATCTACATGCCTCGCATGACTCGATACTGGTCTCGATAGACGGGATACAGGTTTCTAAACAGGACACCCGCTAAGAAGTTCGCTCGAACCCCCAATTCAGGATCACCCGAGATATGCCAAAAAGGGCGAGCAGAACCGGCCAGTCACATCCTTCCAAATGCTTTGATTTGGAGCAGTCTTTGATGCCTTTGCGCAGCTCCCTAAAATCTCAAGTGGACTCTACAGGACTGCGCACACGAAAAGCCAGGATCCTTGCGAGGTATCCCTCTCCTTAAACGGAGGTGTATCGCCAGCTCCCAATTGAACTCTTGTCGCAAGAGTGAGTGATAGATGTCTCTTGCATCCTCCACGAGGATGCCTTTAAGGCATACGCAAAGAGCAAGAACCTGCACGTCATCTGCAAAAGCAAGGCAATACCAACACATATGCAAAAGCAAGAGCCTAGGCGCAATGGCAAAGTAAACGCGGTAAGCAGAAGTGCAACGCAGACCCTCGCACAACGCGCGACGGCAAGTAAAAACTGTAAGCAGGAGTGCAACGCAGAACCTTTGCACGATGCGCAACGGCAAAGTAAAGGAACTGTAAACAGGAGTGCAACACAAAACCTGTGCGCGATGCGCCGACAAAGTAAAGGACAAGGATCGCGAAACCGCGTCCTTGAGTTAAATGCGTACTCGTATAAATATATATGATATATATATCATATATATTTATTTAATTGTCCTTTTTAGTTAATTGAACTCAATTCAATTGTCCAAGTCTTCTGTGCAATCTTCCCCTACCTTTGAGAGTTGCAAGCTTGCTGACGTCTGTGGACGTACACGATTGACGGCTCGGGTCGCGGAGCGCGAGTGGGATCCGTCGTAGCTGCAAATATGCGATATTAACATGCAACCCAGACAAAAGCAAAAGCAAGGAGAAGGCTCGACTTCTCCGATAAATAGGGTTGGGGCCAACCGTCCCAATTGCCTTGAAAAAAGAAAGGATGGGGCAGGGCCAAATGACCCTTGCTGCCAAAAGAGGGATGTAGTCAATGCGAGCAGATGACTCACGCTTACTAGGAATTCCTCGTTGGAGACCAACAATTGTAATGATCTATCCCCATCACGATGTAGCTTCCAAAGATTTCCCAAGCCAAGGGTATAGGCTCGCGCACAAAGGGCAGGGGGCCATCGGCCCCTGCAAGCAAACAAAAAGGCAGGGGCCGATGGTCCCTGCTGGCACAACAAAAAGGTAGGGGCCATCGGCCCCTGCTGGCAGACAAGAAGGCAGGGGCCATCGGCCCCTACTGGCAAACAAAAAGGCAAGGGCCGATGGCCCCTGTTGGCACAACAAAAAGGCAGGGGCCATCGGCCCCTGCTGGCAGACAAGAAGGCAGGGGCCGATGGCCCCTGCTTGCACAACAAAAAGGCAGGGGCCATCGGCCCCTGCTGGCACATCAAAAAGGGGACAGGGAGGAGGGGCTCGGCCCCTCCCCTACCGTAACGGAAGCAAGGAGGGGCTCAGCCTCTCCCCTGCCGTAACGAGAGAAGGGAGGAGGCTCAGCCCCCCTCCCCTACCGTAACGGAGAGCAGGGAGGGGTGTCGTGCCCCTCCCCTGCTAAAAGGGGGCATAGGGAGGGGGTTTGACCCCTCCCGTGGCCACACAGAGAGGTGAGGGAGAGAAGAGACGGGAGAGGTAGAGTGGAGAGAGAGAGTGGCGAACGAAAGAGGGGGAGGTGCGTACCTGGTGGTCGCCGGTGGCGGCATCGTCGGTGTTGGAGGGAGGTTGCAGGTGGCGGCAGCGTCGACGTCGGTTTGACAGGGGTCTCCAGAGGGTGTAGAGACGAGAGAGTCAATCGGGGGAGAGAGACCGAGAGGCGGTGCGGGAGAGAGACAACGAGGGAGGGGTTTCGTGAACCTCCCTCACCTCCCTTGCCTCGACCTTAAAAGGCACGGGATTGACGGTCGGGGTGCCCGACCGCCTGTCCCCCCTTTGGATCCGGGTCGGGTCCAAAACTGGATCCGACCCGATCCAACAATATTTTTTTTTGTTTATTACAAAACCAGTCGAACAATAAGCTTCCCGGTGCCTTTAAACCAATCGGACATTTATTTAGGTTATGCATTCATGTATATCAATTTAATAAGTTGGTGCTCCTGACACATAAGAATAGATGCAGTCATAGTATGTGTATGTGCTCAGCAGTAAATTTCAGTTATGATCTATGTATGTGCTTAGCGTGCTTGTTAATATGTACACAACAGAATAGTTTAGTAGGATCTATGTATATTCCCAGCAGGTAAATTCAGATATCAATGTGTCTGTGCACCACAGACTTACACATCTATGCCTGTGCATATGCACAGCATACCTATTCAAGTCTGGTTGTGCATGTGCACAACACCCTTGTTCATTTGTGCACAGCAGTTTTGTACAGGCGTGCATGTGTATGTGCACAGCATACCTGTTCAGGTGTGCCTGTCCACAGCACACTTACTCTTTTGTGCACAGCAGACCTGTACAGGTGTGCATGTGCATGTGCACAACATACCTGTTCAGGTGTGCCTGTCCTGTGCCTGTGCACAGCACACTTATTCTTTTGTGCACAGCAGATTTGTATAGGTGTGCATGTGCATGCGCACAGCATACCTGTTCAGGTTTACATGCATTTGTGCACAGCAGATAAGTTTCAAGTTACAACTTTTGCATGTGCACAGCAGTGAGTTTCGGATATAATCCATGTATGTGCACAGCAGTGAGTTTGAGACATAATCTATGTATGTGCACAACAATGAGATTCAGATAAAATATATGTATGTGCACAGCGGTGAGTTTCAGATGTAATCCATGAATGTGCACAGGAGTTTGGTTTATCAATGCACAGCATGCTTGTCCATATGGGCACATCAGGCTGGTTCAAAAATTTCACACACACACACACACACACACACACACACACACACACACATATATATATATATATATATATATATATATATATATATATATATATATATATATATATATATATATATATATCCTGCGTATGTGTACAGTATCCACGTAAATACAGGAGCTGTATTTCCAGTACAGAAATCCAGCAAGCATTTAAATCTATGAAATTCATTTACCATTGCATATAAGTATGCAGATTCACGACACCCATGAACCTGATCATTTATAAGCTTATTTCCACCCACATGAATAGGCTTATTCAAAAAAATATATATGGATCAGCAGATCCATGTACACCCACACGCAATGTTAGACGGAACCTACCTCTATGGATCATTTCGGTGAATCAGATTCGTCTTCAAGTCACCACCAACAGAATTTGCAGCTCACTTAGCTGCAGCAGTGGAGATCACACCTAAGGAAGAAGGAAGAAAATAAGAGGAGGCTAGGGGTGGCGTGGGGTCGAGAGAGAGAGAGAGAGAGAGAGAGAGAGAGAGAGAGAGAGAGAGAGAGAGAGAGAGAGAGAGAGAGAGAGAGAGAGAGAGGCTCAAAGGCCAAGGGAGAAATAGGAACTCATGGGAGTTTCCTTTTTTCCCTTTGTCAATTATATGTCAAGATTAAATCCATTGGGTCTTTTCTAATGAAATCTCCCAATATCTCAAGCCCACCCACTTTCTATTACCAGTTTTTTCCCAAAAAGAAATCAAGTGATGGGGCGGGAGGGCGGGGGGGAAAGAAGGTCAACTTACCTTATACCCTTTCTCCTTTACGTAGAATCCTTCCTTAAAGCAAAGATCCCATATTAAAAAATAGGATTTTTAATAGGATGTTGACTTGGGAAATCCTAGCCACTTAGGATTCCTAATAATATGCTAAATTTAATTAGATTATGTTCTGAATTTGGCAAGAAGGTGGGGACGTCCCACCCTACTTGGGTTGGATGTATCTTAATTGGATCCATCCCTTGATGGGATCCAATAACTAAGTGGGACCCACATAGGGGCATCCCACCCTATGGGTCCAATCTAGCTTAATTCAAATCCAAATTGAATCCAATTAAACTCTAAATTCAAATCTAATTAATTCCTAACTTCCCAATTCAAATTGGATTTTAATTTAACTCAAAATTCAATTAAACTTGAAATTTAAATTAATTCCAAGTAAATTCTGAATTCAATTGCACATTTATTTCAACTAAATTCAACAAGTATAGGACATAAAATTTTTATTTTTATTTATAGAAAACTATTGAAAATTCACAAGTGTTACATGATCCATCTTAATAAGCTAACTGAGCACCAAAATTCATGTCACATTGTGCTTAATTGAACATGATTTGCGTGGAAGGATAGAACTAGTCAAAGAGGAACTCGCTTGTCACTCTTACAGAAATTAATGATGGATCCTTAAGGGTTGTACGGAACTTTTGGAGTTGAGGTTGTTGATTTGATGAGAACATCACCTGTAAGGTTGGTATGTTGGTGTAAGGTGGACAGACTCGTGGAGTGGTGAAAAGCTGGTGAGTTTTCTGCTGATGGATGTCTTTTTTGGTTAAAAGGGAATTTTCATAGTTAGTGGCAAAACTCCACTGCTGTATTATGCAGTGTTCTGGAAAGCTAAAAAGTGAACAGTTACCTCACATGTCAGATAGGTTTCTTGTGTATCAGGCTAGGTCAGTGGTGGAGGAAACTCATGCAAAGGTTGAGGATACTTTGCACATGTCCTACATAGACGTGATGCAATATATGCAAGAGGGTTTGATTGGACACAGTGGCCTAGGAGAAGTGCACTGTAAGAAAAGACTGAAATGAGGCAACCAGAGGTGGATGGTACCACTTTCAATGGTTTAGTGTCTAGGCATCAATTAGAAAATGGAGGGAGTGGACACAAAGCAATACCCCAGTGAAGATGAAATAAGGCATTATGACACAAGTGAATGTACCTTCAATCCTTCATCCTGCTGAAAACGTCTGTATTACTCATTGTTCTTGTGTGCTACATGTTTCCACTCCTGTGGACTTCTGCTGTGAAGGTCATTTTGAGCAGCCTTTAGGCAAAAGAGGACTTCTAGTATCCAATTTACCTAACATTACGGTGCCTTACATGTTTTCATCCACATGAATAAGATCATTGTGGATGTCATTTTGATTTTTGAGAAACCTCTGGCTCTGAAATTCATCTGTTTTTTTTTTCAGGGTATGTGAAACATGGATATAATGTAAATTGGGATGCTTAGAAAGTACAGTAGTGCATTGAGTATCATTAGATTTTCAATGAGTAGATTTAGCAGGAATTGTTAAAATACATGTAATTCATATATATATATATATATATATATATATATATATATATATATGTCTAAAATACCCGATAGGGGTATTTTAGTCATTTCACAAGTACCCGATAGGGGTACTTGTTTTCCTTCTTTTATTTTCCTTTTTGTTTTTGTATTTTATATTTTTTTATTTTATGTTTTTTTGCTCACACAAAGGGGCCCCACCATGGAGTCGATGGGGCCCCCAACGGTCACATTTGTGACCGTTGGGGGCTCCCAACGACTACATGGGGAGCCCCTAGGTGGCTCTCCTTTTAAGGCCTTTTGGCCATCCCCCCTCTCCTTCTTTTGTGTATAAATAGGGGTGAACCCCTCTTGTATTTTTCACTTAAGAGAGCTCTCTCTCTTTTCAATAAGAGACATTTATATTTTTATGTTGTGTTGTCTCTTGTGGGTTTGGGTGTTAGCCCTTTTGTTTGTTCATTAGTGGATGTTGTAAGTGCTTAATGCACTCTTTGCTTTTCCGCATATTTCATTACATGGTATCAGAGCCTTGTTTATGCTCTTCTTCTTAATATAGCTAGTCGTGTAGCTATATTTTTTTCTTGTTGTATCTCTCTCCATTTACCCTCTTGTGAGTGTTTGAAATGGAAGGAGAACAAAAGATTGATCTCTCCTTCAAGCTCAATGGCTCCAACTACATGATGTGGGCCGCCGCCATGGAGAACAACCTCAAAGGTAAAAAACTTTGGGGATACGTTATGGGCACCATTCCGGAACCACAACTCCAACTAACTAAGATGGATGGTGATCAAGAAAAAGCTCTTGAAGGAATTGCCCCCATGAAGGCCATTGAAGATCACCAATCTAAAGTGGAAGATTGGGAAAACAAGCATGCCAAGATTCTTGCTTGGTTCATGAACAATGTGGAGCTCAAGATTTGCGCCAACATTGCCAAGTTTCGGATGGCGAATGAAGCATGGTTCTTTATGAAAGGTATGTTTACTCAAAAAGACCTTGCTCGTCAATTCTTTCTTCAAGAAAAAATCCGGACTATCAAGCAAGGAAAAATGAGTGTAAGGGATTACTTTAGCACTCTTGGTCCCCTATGGGATGAACTATCTTTACTAGAACCAAAATGGGTTTCTAGTGTGGATGTGGAATTAAGGAGAGAACAAATGGAAAAAAAAGCATTTTTTCCAATTTTTACATGGGCTTAGGCCCGAATATGAACAAGTTAGATCTTCCCTCCTACATAGATCTAAGCCTCTTCCCTTGGAAGATGCCATAGCCGAAATATGTCAAGAAGAAACTCGTCTTGGCATGATTAAAGGAGGAGATGATGTCTTGGTCGTATCAAAACCCGGCAACCATGTGAAAGCTTACAAACCTCCTCATTTTGGAAGGCAAAATAATTATAATGCAACTATAGAAAAGCCATTTGCCATCATTGTCAAGAGCCGGGTCATATAAGACCTAATTGCCCTAAGTTGAATGAAGCACCTAAAAATAAGGTTGCTTCCGTTGAAGAAGCTACTCAAAAGAAAGAGGAAACC
This sequence comes from Nuphar pumila, assembly GCF_984573655.1. Taxonomy (NCBI): domain Eukaryota; kingdom Viridiplantae; phylum Streptophyta; class Magnoliopsida; order Nymphaeales; family Nymphaeaceae; genus Nuphar; species Nuphar pumila. The sequence continues at coordinate 18,585,271 of NC_143253.1, read as the reverse complement.
ACAAAAGGGAAGGAATCTTTTTCTCTTGCTCAACTATCGGAAGCACTACAAACTCTACTCAAGATACCATCAACCTCGGGTGCCGCCATAGCTTTTTCCTCTCCTCCAGATATGTCTTCTTGGATCCTTGACTCTGGAGCTTCCTTTCATATGACCCCACTTGAAAATGAGCTTTCCGATTTATGTAATAATTATAAAAACTCTTATGTTTCAACTGCCGATGGTACATCTTTACAAGTAAAAAGTTTTGGAACTTTAAACTTTTCAAAAGATTTCTTTGTGCCAAACGTGAGAGTTGTACCTCAACTTAATTTAAATCTTCTCTCTGTTGCTCAAATATGTGATCATGGATGTGAAATCTCCTTCTCAACTAAGGATTGCTCTATACAGGATCTCCGGTTCGGGAAGCAGATTGGGCAAGGCCATAGGAGGGGAGATCTCTATTACATGAGCAACTTGAAACTCCCCACTAACTCTTTTTGTAACCATGTCCAAGATAAAAATATTGAAATTTGACATCAAAGACTTGGACATCCAAGTTTTTCAAAAATGTACTCCTTTCCATTTGGAAAGAAATTTTGTAATGAGAAACATTTTGTTTGCAAGAATTGTATTTTTGGCAAAATGAAATCTACTCATTTTCCAAACTGAACTTTTGTGTCCAAAAGACCTTTTGAGTTAGTCCATTCGGACGTTTGGGGTCCTTCCCCGGTCATGTCCAAAGGAGGGTACTCCTATTACGTTACTTTCATTGATGACTACACTAGGTATGTATGGATCTACTTTCTCAATTTAAAATCCGAAGTCTTTGACTTCTTCAAAAAATTTCATATGATAGTTAAAAATCAATTTTCAAGTAATATATCTACTCTTAGATCCGATTCGGGTGGAGAATATTTATCAAATGAATTTCAAAACTATTTAGAAGTAAATGGAATTTGTCATCAAAGATCGTGTCCTAGGACTCCCCAACAAAACGGCTTGGCCGAAAGAAAGCATAGACACATCATGAAAACCACTAGGACACTCCTTATTTCCAAAGAAATTCCAAAGAGTTTTTGGGCCGAAGCGGCCTTAACCTCAACTTAATAAATAGAATGATATCTTCATCTTTACAAAATACATCTCCATATGAAAAACTATTTGAAAGAACACCCGATTTCAATAGATTAAGAATTTTTGGATGCAAATGTTTTGTCCTTACACATAAACGGGACAAATTATCTCCTAAAGCTATTGAATGTGTTTTCTTGGGATATGGAGAAAATCAAAAGGGTTTTAGATGTTTTGACTTGAAAAATAACAAACTCTATGTATCCAAAGATGTAACCTTTTTGGAAAATAAAAATGGTTTTGTGAAAACTAAAGATATTGACGAAAGTGAATATGCTTTTTTATTTGATCTTCTATCTCAAGAAGATGAGACTCCTCAAGAAGAGTAAATCTCTAATGAGTCTTTGAATGACCTAGAGGATATTCCTCTTGACAATGTTATAGATGAAAGTGATAGACCAATCCAAACCTATGTTAGGCGTGGTCAACAAACTCAAATGAGCGCCTTAGAAAAATACTCTCAAGGATCCAACATAGAAGAAACCTCTTTAAGGAGATCCAGTCGGATTTCCAATCCTCCTAATAGGTTTGTTTCCTATGAGTCCCTAACTCCAAGATATAGACCGTGTCTAATTGCACTGCACTCATTTCATGAACCTTCACACTATAATGAGGCCAAAAACATTCCCCAATGGGTTGAAGCCATGAACTTAGAGCTTAGTGCCCTTGAAAAGGCAAAAACTTGGGAAATAACTTCGTTTCCCACTGGAAAGAAATCAATTGGATGTAGATGGGTCTTCAAAATTAAAACTAAGAGTGATGGTTCATTAGAACGTTATAAAACACGGTTAGTAGCTAAAGGATATGCTCAAGAATATGGTATAGATTATGAAGAAACCTTCACACCTGTTGCTAGAATGACTGGTGTTAGGACTCTTATCGCCATAGCATCTGTTAAAAAATGGCCTATCTATCAACTAGATGTTAAGAATGCTTTCTTAAATGGCGAATTAACTGAAGAAGTTTATATGGATCCTCCACCAGGAGTGTGTATTGGTAAAAATAAAATTCTCAAACTTAAGAAGGCATTATATGGTATAAAACAAGCCCCAAAGGCTTGGCATGATAGATTTAGTAATGTAATGTTAAGTTTGAATTTTCGTTCATGTTATACTGACACTGCTTTGTTTGTGAAAAGTGCAAGGTCTTCAGTAGTTATTTTACTACTTTATGTTGATGATATGATCATCACAGGAAGTGATGAGCAAGGCATTAATGATATTAAGAAAGTTTTGAAAGAAAATTTTAGCATGTCTGACCTTGGTTTCTTAAGATATTTTTTAGGGATTGAAGTGGCGTACTCTCCTTGAGGGTACATTCTCTCTCAGATGAAACTTGCTGCCGACATTTGTTCTAAATCTGGTATCTCCGATGATAAGAAGACAGAAACCCCAGAAGTCATCAATGCAAAATTAAGGTTGGAAGATGGAACACCTCTCGAGGATCCTACTCCCTACCGGCAACTTGTTGGGTCTCTAACCTACTTATCCATCACTCGGCCAGACATAGCTCATGCCGTTCACTCTGTCAGTCAGTTTCAACATGCACCTACAACCGTGCACATGAGTGCAGTCTTAAGGATCGTCAGATATATCAAAAACACCATAACTAAGGGAGTTTTTCTTTTCTCTGCCTCGTCACTTGATTTAATTGCTTATACTGATGCAGATTGGGGAGAAAATCCCAATGACCGAGTCTCAACTACGGGATTTTGTGTTTTCCTAGGTGACTCTATGATTTCTTGGAGATGCAAGAAGCAACACAAAGTATCCTTGTCCTCAACGGAAGCGGAATATCGTGCTATGGCTTCTACAACCATGGAACTTGTGTAGCTAAGAAGTCTCCTCAGTGATATGGGCATTGTCATCTCTACTCCTTCGAAGATGTGTTGTGACAACAAAAGCGCAATCTATATTGCAAGCAATCACACCTTCCATGAGAGTACTAAGCATATTGAGATGAACTGCCATTACGTACGTGATGAATACCTAAGAGGAACCATAGCACTACCTTACGTCACATCTGAGTACCAGTTGGCGGACTTCTTCACTAAGGCCCTTGCTGCTCCTCGTTTTTTGTTTCTCCTTAACAAGTTTTCGGTTATATCCCCGTAAAGCTTGAGGGAGGGTGTTAAAATACATGTAATTCATATATATATATTTATATGTCTAAAATACCCGATAGGGGTATTTTAGTCATTTCACAAGTACCCGATAGGGGTACTTGTTTTTCTTCTTTTATTTTCCTTTTTGTTTTTTTGTATTTTATATTTTTTTATTTTATGTTTTTTTGCTCACACAAAGGGGCCCCACCATGGAGTCGATGGGGCCCCCAACGGTCACATTTGTGACCGTTGGGGGCTCCCAACGACTACATGGGGAGCCCCTAGGTGGCTCTCCTTTTAAGGCCTTTTGGCCATCCCCCCTCTCCTTCTTTTGTGTATAAATAGGGGTGAACCCCTCTTGTATTTTTCACTTAAGAGAGCTCTCTCTCTTTTCAATAAGAGACATTTATATTTTTATGTTGTGTTGTCTCTTGTGGGTTTGGGTGTTAGCCCTTTTGTTTGTTCATTAGTGGATGTTGTAAGTGCTTAATGCACTCTTTGCTTTTCCGCATATTTCATTACAGGAATGTCATTCTGTGTTTGTGCATCTCTCCTGTCTTCTAATGGTTTATTGCTTCACAAAGACCAGATTCACTAGAATAAAGGAATTATTGAGTATTTATGACCAAAAAATTTTCCATTTCTTAATTCATGGGCTGGTGTAACGCCCCGAAATCTTAACCCAAATTTTGAGGATTTTTTTTTTTCAATACAGCGGAAACAAGTCATACTGTAGGGCTAAGCATTCCAGAACATTACAGATGGAGCAAGACCAAAACATTCTTTTCATTCCAATATCAATGAAAATTAAGATCAGAGTTCTCACATTATCCTTGGAACAGTAAATCCAAAAATCCCGATCGAAGCCTCATCCCGCAGTCGCTCCTGAATCCAACTCCTCACCTGAGATTTTATAGGAATTAGACTGCAACTGTCTAAGTAGGAATTACTGTAATTGTTCTTGCAGGTATATCATGTGTCAAGTATATGGTGTGGGTGCCAAATGTGATTTTCAACTCATACAAGAATAAGTAAAGAACTACGCTACAACAGTCAACAATTTGTGAGAAGCAATCTGACCAGTATGACCAGTATCATCAAAAGCAAACATTTAAATATCCCATAACCACATATACGAATTCATACAATGATTCAAAGAAATGCAATTATGACAGTTCATAATTTAGGAACACATTCATGCCACAAGGTACATCCATTATACATAAAGAAACATTAAATCATACTATGATGCATAATTTTAGTACAACAAGACATTTAACATACATTGAAAGTTAAACATCATGCATCCACCAAACCTATAACAATTAAGGAAACAGATAACATATGCATGTTCTAATGCATAGTAAGAAAATGCATGACTTATGCGAAATGCATGAATCCTCTTATTATCTTTCCTTAAATTTCTCTTTCATATGCATGCCCTATTAAATGCATACATCTTTAAGTTCCTCTTTTTAATTATCGTGGCCCGCGGATACACCAAACGGGTACAAACCCCGAGGTCAAATAGGTTTCCAAGGTAGTTTAACACACAATTTGTATTTTATTACTAGGTTCCCACTTAGCCCTCTACCGATATCAGGAAACAGCACCATCCATCGAAACATTAGACCTCCACATCTAATGTCGGGGACACAAGGGACACCCCATGCCCACAAGTGCCACTTCCTTGGTACCATAAACTCACAGCTATGACTAACACACCACTCCCGGGTAAAGTGGCGGCTCTCCCTAAAACCGTGGCCAGGAGAAGAACCTCAATATCGGGTTCAGGGGCAACGCACACAGAGTTTTTGTATCCTCACAGTCTCCCCAAGACCGGATAACTAGGATTCTCATACTCCAGATGAAATATCCCAGAAGGTATATTACACTGTTCTTATTCATTATATTTTTATTTAATTCCATTCTTTAAGTTTGCAACACAATATGCAAAAGTAAAGTGAAAACCCCGCATCCTCCCTTGCAGGGACCCATTCGGGACTCCAGCCCGTATAAACCATTAGAACAGTGTTGTAATGTGCCAAACCATCTTATGTGGTTTAAGTGATGCTTTTAAAAACATATGTAAAAGAAAACCAAACCCACGGCTCTCCAGGTCGGTGATGGTCCAATTAGGCCATCGGTGCATCACATAATAAAACCAAGTAGTGTTTCATTCATAACACTAAGCCAAAATGTCAAACAACATATATTGTAACAACCACAAATTTTACACTAAAACTTAAGAATTATGTGGATTTGGGCCTAGGATCCGTTATTGGATCCAAAAGAAAATTTCGTATATTAGAGTATTATAGTAATATTATATAAATAAATATTTAAGAAATTAGATATTTCAAATCCACGGTTCGGACCCAAGGGGATCCAACCCTTGGGTCCACTGCTGTTCTAGCGACCCGGACCAAAATCAAATTGGGTCCAGCATTTTGGGTCGGGGGTCGGACCCGGACCCGACCCACCCCCCCGTAAAGTTTTAATACAGGGGGGGATGAAAAGGGGAGGGCAACCCGATATGGGTTGCCCGATACACGTAACAAGAGAGGGGGGGAAAACCCCTCCCCCGACGTATCGAGAGTTAGGGTTCAGTGGAACCCTAACGCGTAAGGATGAGGAGGTGGGGGAGCACACCGCAGCCGCCGGACAGGTAAGATTTCCTTCCTTTTCGGAAGGCCACCCTCCTACAAAGGGGGGGGGGGGGGAAACCCCCGAACCCTCTTTCCTCTCTCTCTCTCGCCATCCCCTTTCTCTCTCTTCTCTCTCTAACCCTCGGATTCCCCTCCCCCGAGCTCGGGCCTGCTGTTTGAAGCCGTGTCAGGAGACGCAACCGACCTCTCCGGTGGTGGTGCTGTCCAAGCCGACCGACCTCCTCTCGTGGATGCCGTAACAACCTCGCCGGATAATGGTAGGTTACTGTTTTTTTTTCTGTGTAGGTAGCTCGCGTGCTCGGGGTGTGAGTGAGTGGGGAAAAGAACATCCCCAAATCACGAGTGGCGTGGGGACAGTTGGAGATTTCTACAAACGCAATGTCCGTGAGTAGATCTCCCTGATTGTTTCTTGGGAGTTTGGGGGTCAAGTATGAAGGGTGGTCCGATTAACCCCAAATCAACTAAATTGGGGGATCTCGATTGTTGAAAAAAAATTATATAAATAAATAAGAAAATAAAAGCCCAAATCTAAACTGGGAATCTGGGGTTTATCTTCCCAGATCTTTACATTTTTATGAAACCTGTATTCAGTGTTAGGCAAATAGTTTTTTTTTATTTGTATGATGTAATTTCGATTATGCTGAAAAGTAAAAAGAAAAATTCTGGAAATCCTTGTTACATGATTATTCTTTGAACTAAATTATGGTCTGCATATGTGTAACCTGTCGAATGGGGCAGAATGGGTTATAATAGGGAAAAGTTGTAAATTATTCCCCTAGTATGATTCAGTTTGTAGTTGGGTAAGAGAAATTAAGTTTTGTTTTTTTTCTCACAAAAGAAAATATACATAAAGAGGTTAGCCACGCCCTTGGTATGATAATTTTGAATGTTCAATTGTATTCTATTAAATTGTTACAAGTTCTTTTGGTTATGTGTAACTGGATTAACAGGTAGGAAGTTTTAGGTTTTTACATCAGTATATGACCTGTAATATGCAGCCTCTCTGAGCTGTCTATGTTAGAGGAATGGGGATCATGAGGGTTGGTGTACTATGTTCTGGAAAAATTTCGGTAACAGAAATGATGCATTCGGGTAGACTGGCACACAGTCTGTACACGTATGACCATGCTTGAATACCATAAGGGTCTGGACATTTGTTTTCATATGATTAATCAATGTAAATGCATGTTTAAAGCCTGTGTTTTTAGTTTGAATTACTTATGATAAAACCAGGTGCTGCCCATGTTTGAGTCTTGTATATGTCCAGTAGTTGTTCTTTTGTTCGTTGGTTCTGCATAATACAACATGTTTAATACTTAATAATCCTGTAAAATGCAGTAGAATGGCTGAAACCACTGTTTGATGTATATGCTGTATGAGGGCTGAAAAAAAAAATAGGGGTGTTTAGTTCATGCGGCTAAATAAATTCTTGGTTCTTTCCTTTATTTTCGGTGTAACACACCGTACTGTACTTCACTTAGTTAATCTGTGGGATATAGTAGAATGGCTGAGTGATTCATATTGGATTTTTATTTTTGAATTCCTGTGTTGTATAACTGAAATAGGTAGAATAAGTTACAGACTCTATTATTTGCGGCATGTCTTGTGATGTACATCAAAAGGATTTGTTTTGGTATATTGGCTATAGACACTGCATATGTTAGTTTCGACCATTGTAATTAGTTCGAGATCTTTAGGAGACGCCTATTTCCCCTTTTACATGTTGTAAATAGTATGCATAGAAATCTCACGTTCCTATAAAGGAACTATCAATAGTGGGTTTGTGAATGTGCCAATTATTATTTTAGTAAATTTTATCACCATTGATCCTTATAAAGGGCCGAGCTAAGTTAATGACGATTCCAGTCAAAGAGAGTTGTAACCACTCTTTTAGTTTAAGAAAACCATGTTAGTGATTGATAAATAAGAATAAATTTTCATTTATGTGTGGTTGTTATGGTTTAAGGCTGGCATGTGAATCACCAAGCCGTGTACTTGAAGGCTTTACCTTGGTACTCAAGTTAAAAAGGGTTAACAACCACATAAATTTTAACATCCGTGCTTGACTGGTTTAGAGGCACCAGAGCACTTTGGGTGGGTTATGCAATAAATATAACAAAGGATTGTGATGGTTTTATACCCGGGTAAATAAACTAAGGATGGGAATTCTACTGCCGTGGTAGTAGAAGGAAGTTGGGGAAATGCCCTGTGCTTCGGAAAATAAATTTAAATAAAAAGAGTAACCCACTCAGTTTCAGGCTTACCTTGGAGAGGGTAGGTGGTACGAAACTCTGGGGACGTGTTTAGTTACGAGCGTAAAGCGACTCGTTGGTCCCAGTCCTCAGAGTCGGGGGACCCGGACTACCAATTGTGTCCTAGGTGGTAGTTCCATGTTCTTCTGCAGAAGTTAGGGATGCATCCTGTTTTGGTTTTGGTCTTTGGGAGTTTCTCTCGATCACTGGCCGCTCCCTTGGGATTTCAGTCACAGTTAGAATGTTCGGGTTAATAAAACAACCTTGAATAATATACCCCCGAACGTTCTCTTCTGTGATGGTTGCCTTGGCCCGTGTGTACCCGCGGGATAAGAAAAGATAAACATTAACTAGAACAGTTAGGTATCACTGTGTTGGAGTCATTAAAGAGACAATTGCTTACTCTTTCATCATGCTTTATATTCGGTGCTTATGATGAAACGACATCCTAAACTGTGTATATATTAGTTAATTGAATTCATATTAAGGATGTTATTCATGTTAGTGTAAGTTCTGTTTTAATTGCTTAATACCTTGCTTAATTGTTGTAGTTGCATAAAATGTTTTTTGTGCTTAAGTATAACTGTTACATAATCTACCTTTCTATTCAGATACATGTCTATTATTGCTATTGCATCGAATTCCTTATGTGTTTAGACTGAAATTCAAACACGGCACCCACATCACACTTGACACATGATCTACTTGCAAGAATAATTACAGTTTTCCTACTTAGACGTGGTAGTCTAATTCCTATAATTTCTATTATTTTCAGGAGAAGAGTAGTTCTATGAGCGATGCGGGATGAGGCGCTGACCAAGACTTGATCTATTTGTTCCCTGGTGGTTCTGCTTTCTTTCAGATTGAGATTTTTGTTTTGAGACTCACAATGTGAAAACTCTGATGTTGGATTTTATTATTATTGAAGTGGAAATAAATGGTGTGGTTTGCTTTTACCTTCCTGTATCGTTCTGAAATGCTTAACCCGGGAATTATTAGTTGTTTCCGTTTTTTTTTTTTTTTTTTAAAAAAAATCCTTAAAAATTTTGGGTTAAATTTCGGGGCGTTACATATATATTCATGCAAATATAAACCCAAACATATGCATGTCATAATTCATTCATATGCATTTTCAATATGTGTGTGTTACCTACATCACATATGGGTCTTAACCAATCCATGGTTTCTTTAAGTGTGTGAGTGTACATGTACCATTTCACATATAAATCAAGTGTACATGTTCAAGAAGACTTACCAATAATTGAATCATGCTCACACTCATGCGTACCATAGTCATAACAGTCAAGTGAAAGCATAAATCTCCACGACAAGTGTTTCCAAATGCACATTCATTCATACTAATTTAACAATGTGCATGAGCTACCATAATCATATGCATGTGTTCACCATCCATGTGCAAGTGCTTTCATGAAATCACCTAACACACATGCATTTGTCCAAGATTTCATAAACACATGAGGACATTTATGCAAGATTGTACACGCCAATATCATCGATGTCATGTACGCACTCGTACCAAGCCAACTTTGCGGAAATCAAATATCTCACATGTTACAAAGCATGCTAACAAGTGTCATTAAATATTCAGAACTCAACTTTACTTTAAAAACTCAACTTTACGTACATAATAACAAATAAAGTTATCAGCACAAATTTGTTAATATTGAATAATTTATGTATGCCCCGTACCTGCTTAGACATTACCCTGTGCCAAAAACCCAAAGTTTCTCAACATACACTGTGATCTGAGTATTAACATGTGTAGTTTAGGTGATGCAATTAAACATATATGAAAAGCAACCCAGCACACGTCGATTCCATGATCTTAACAACAATTGCGTAAGCATATCAGTGCATATTCCCATCATGTGCACACGTACTTGTAAATGCATGTTTTTCATTGAAATAAACGTCAAATGCACATATTCTTTCAAATGTGTGTAACTATCAAGGCCCTAGCTCGGTTTGGAAATGTCATATGCCCATCAACACAAGTTTCTATCAAGCTCCACCTAATTGTCAACTTCAAAATTTCATTAAGTGCATGCCTATCTTCTGCATAATTTGGTCAAGTACAACCATCACGCAAATACCGATTCTTAGCACCTATATTTATATATATTTACAATTATATTTAGAGTACGAAGGTCTCTCTTCATCAAGAGGTTCACCTCCAGCCGACCCAGTCGACTGAGGTACCAACCAGGCTCAGTCGACACCAGTCAGCTGGGTCAGGTCTGGCAACCAGCCTGGATAACTAAGCCAGCCCAGCCAAACCCATTGGCTGGGGCCTGACAGCACCTGCACTGGCCCAGCCCAGCCTGTGTGTGTTGTCAAGGCTGGACAGTTACCCGCATATATATATATATATATATATATATATATATATATATATATAAGAACAATTACACGGTCATATATCTGATAGGAAGCATGATTATTGAGCAAGTATGCAGCTAAAACATTTCACAATTAAGAAACAGTTACACACCTACACAGGAGAAAAATTTTACCCATATAAATTAAGGAAACCTGTGAAAGAATTTTAATTCAACCTACATGCAAAACATGTATCTTGGTGTGGTTACTTATCTCCATGTTTTTCTCTACTAAACCATCCAGCTCATACCCATTACTTGTCTTCATCCATTTTAGGGCGCATGAAAGGTTGTTCTGCTCCACTACTGAATGGTGTTTGAAAATACATACATACACATTTATAGTCATAATCGTATGCCCATATTCTTATAGATTCCCATGTTGTACACTACACACAGGACATGACTCCTTACCTGTGTGACGTATCTTCAATCAATTAAAGGTTGCTAACATTAATGTAAAGTATTCAGTGTTGGATAAACCTTATATAAGTAGTTACAAATATTTCATTTTAACTGCCCATCCTAGGAACCTACCTAGCATTTAGGTATTGGGCCAGCACCTAGACACGCTTCTATTTACAAATACTCAAAAATACAGCTCTAACCATCTAGGTTATAAATTAAGAAAATAAATTCCAGTGAATCTAGTGGAAATATCATCACAGACATGAACTTTGTTAGGACTTCAACTACGAATATTGGCATCCATAAGCCCGGAGTATGCAGCCAGTGTGGAAGGTCCCTTCATGCCCACTAGATTTCTTTCCCTTAGTAATGAAATTGAGATCTTAAACAAACCTAAGTTCATATATATTGGAAAAGAAATGACAAGGAAGCAAATTATGAGTCTCTTACAACAAAGTATGCTTCATATAGTCAGTTGATAGCATATGAGGAAAGGAAAGCTTTGTACAAGATGCATATATACAGTATATGAAAAAGATAAAACCTCTAACTGAAACTCAAACCCATTTACATTTAATAAACCCCAAATCCCCCTGTCATTATTCAAAAACCCCTTTTTCTTTCAATCGATTTGGAGCCTCACCGTAACCCCATCAATTCTTGGACACCGGACACACCAAAACAGGAAAAGAAACAGTAACCCCTACCTTTTTCCGGCGACGTGGTTGCTGCTACAACGAAGGAGAGGTGAAGAGCAAGCGGGAGAGAAGGGCTCGGCTGGGGCGGCGGCATCAATCCAGTCACACGTAGCGAGGGTGCCGGCGAGAGAGGCTCCAGCGAACTCCAGGGCAGCGTCGATGGCTTGCGCAGAGGGAGACGAGAGAGAGAGGAAGAGAAAGAAGGAAGAGAGCCGAGGTGGGGAGGAAGAGGGGCGAGACCCCCATTTGAAGAGGCAGGAGCACACTGCCCTCCCAGCGGCGCGCTCCAGCCCTCTTCCCCCTTTGCGATATCCCTATGCAGGGGTTAGGGTTTACCCTAACCCCTTCATTCTATCGGGCCTTCATATGCCCCCTTAACATAAAATCCCTCTTTTAAAACAACTGCAGCCCGATATAGGGTTTTAAAAACCCTATCGGGTTACGGATCCGGGTCGGGTCCGACCCGGGTCCAAGAGCTTTTTGCTTATAAATTTTATTTTATTTTATTTTATTTTTTTTAGCGAGAGGGCCGGGTCCGGGTCTGCGACCTGCGGCTCAGGATCCAAACCCGACCGGACCCTTGCCTCTCACTAGGTATGGATCCACGGATTGGATCCAAATGGATCCAATCGTGGATCCCCTAAAAATACTCATATAATATATATTTTTATATATATTTAATCATGTATACGAATATATAGGGTATTTTACCTATATCCATATGGATCCTATCTGGGTATTGGATCCGAAATGTGGATCCCAAGCCCATATATACATTATATACGTAGTTATCTCTTGAATAAATTGCCTAATTAAAAATTTTTGCACTTATGTAAGCACATATATGTTTTACGAGATAAATACATATATAAAGACCCCTTTATGGGTCCCGGATCCGCGACTTGGATCCCGGGCCCAAATCACATTGTTATGAAATATATACCATAATATTTTTAAATAAAAGCCTAAAAATTTAGGTTATTACATCTGGTGATTGATTTCTCATTGACCTAAGGGCATTTCAATTGTTATAATGTTTACTGTTTTGTTTGTTTGCAACATCAGAATACTATTATGTATGTGGCGTTATATGTCAGAGGCTTTTATTACCTTTTTGGATATCCATTGTACGTACATTGTGCAGTATATGAAGCATTCTGTCTTATTTTTTTCCATTACTAGAGGATTGGCTATTCTAACAAAAATCTTCATAAATATCCTTATACCAGGACTGCTTTACCTTTCTCATTGTCACATAGTGTGCCTTATCTTTCTATCTATAGTCCATTATTCCATTTTGTAGGGCAGAATTCCTTGGAATATCTGTAATGGACCAGTATATCTGTCTTAGGTTCAATGATTTGGTTTCTTGTCAGTATCTTTTTTCCATCTGAAGGTGAAGGTGTGTTTTAGAATGGGTACTAACAAGAAGTTGCTCTTTTTACAGATGATGAACTTTTAAATTTACATACAAAAGTTGACCTTGTTGTCACTCTTGGAGGAGATGGAACTGTCCTCTGGGTATGAAGTTTCCTCAGTACAGTCGTACTTCCATAGAAAGTTTTATTAACAAATGTGTGCAGAACTTTTTGTATCATGTTCAATTGTTTGTCAGCTTGCATTGTAAGTATCCAGTGTAACCTTTTTTTCCTAGGCAGTTTAGTTATTGATTGACTGGAAAATTCAAGTGCAATTCTTGGTTTTTCTTAGATTGTGCTTATCCATGAGAATTGAATGAAGTATTTAAAATCCATGAAAATTTGTTGTATTTTTTATCAATAATATAATTCATGGAAGTGCATCAACCATTTCTCAGATTTGGCTCTATTTTTCATTTTTGCTTGATCTTGTTATGGATTTCATGTTGCTATGCCCTTTTTCAAATTTTTGGATTTTGAAATCTTTTAGATTGCAAGAAAATATGATAGGCATTAATTTGTCGGAAAGTACTCATTATTGATCTTATCTTCATGTCTTTTGGTAAAATAATTGTTACTAGCTTACTTAGAGTAAATGATGTCACTCTCAAAATGTTGCTAAAATCCCAATTCCTTTTGGGGTGTCCTCTAGCATTTTTTTATAATATATAACAAAATGTCAGGTTGCATTGTTGTATTGTATCACCTTAGCATTGATATTTACTGTATAATGTGCATCTTTTTAATCATACTTAAAACATCAGATAGATTTGTTGCTAGATATCAAATTTGTAATTTGTGTTTCTATGTGCAGGCAGCCTCATTGTTCAAGGGTCCAGTTCCTCCACTGGTGTCATTTTCATTAGGCTCTCTTGGTTTTATGACACCATTTCGTATCCTTTTTGAGATTATAAATTATCTTTTGATTATACTTTGAATAGCTCATTAGAATATTGTTATGAGAAGCTAATTTTAGCAATATTTATTTGGTGTTCCTTGTTTTGTTGCATATTTCTTGTAGCTTTGACTTCATCCATTTAAATGTTCATAAGAACACAGATTCTCTTTAATTTTTTTTTTTTCAGTGGGAAGAGCTGTAGAAACGCCCTATGCTTCTATTTATGCAGGTTGTCAGGGTATCAAGTATCTGTGGAAGTGATTTTGGTACATCATACTGCACAAATGAATTAGATAGTAAATGAGATATTATACAATGAATGGCTATTTCTAATAGGTCTCCTTCAAACTGCATTTTGTACCATGTACACTGTCCGTTTCAAAAGGTGGGTAATCTAGATAAAAAAGTTTGTACGTAAGCCTTGTGAATGTTGTTGAAAGTGCTGTGGTGCTTTCAGTTGAATGGCTAAGGATCATATTTGATATGTTTCTTGTAGCAACGGTTGAGTATGCAAGAGATGAATAGATAAATGCCAACTAGTTTTTTCTTTGGTGATCATATTTGATGTTTTAATGGGATCTACCATTAAAATGTGCACACAGTCGTGAGTTTCATGTGATACAGATTTATAGTGCATTAGAGTCTGATTTGATTTTCTGTAGCACATACATACTTAATCCAATGGAGCTCACTTCTCTTGTAATGAAAGGGAGAAAACAGATCTTGCTCCGAGATTCTTTAATTTCTTCCTCTGTTATTCAAACTTTTTTTTTTTGTATTTAACTTCTGTAAATAGGCTAGAGTCATCCTGATGCATAGGCTGATAACTTGTGCTTGACTAATGTGACATTTTAAAAGTTTATTTTCATCTCGTTTGTGGTTTGGTATTCTGTATTTTGACTTTTAATCACTAAAAAAATCTTGAGTAAAAGGTTCTTTGACATTATGTAGAAATTGAACACTACAAGGACTCGCTTGATGCAATTCTGAAAGGTCCCATAAGCATTACATTGCGCCATCGACTGCAATGTTATGTAATAAGAGCGTCTGCGAAAGATGATCAAGAAACTGAAGGACCCATTTTAGTTCTAAATGAGGTTACAATTGATCGTGGCATATCATCCTACCTAGCAAACCTTGAGTGCTACTGTGATAGCTCTTTCGTCACTTGCGTGCAAGGGGATGGATTGATCCTATCGACAACATCAGGAAGCACGGCATACTCCTTGTCTGCTGGAGGTTCAATGGTCCATCCGCAGGCATCTTCTATAACCCTTGATATGCTTCTGAATTTTTTGTTAATTAATCAGTTGGTCAGCCTTGTTGAATATCTATTAGTGTGAATGCCATCTTATGTCTTGGTGAGAGCCTTTATTTCCTTAAAATCAGTGATATATTTACTTGTCAGTTAAAAAGATATATTAGTTGATGTTGATAAATCACAAGATCAATAAATAGTTTAAGTTGTGATGAATCTAATGTAAACACTTAGATACAGCACTTGTACCTTTTCTTGATTGTCTGAATGGGTCGGATGTTGCATTTTGTATGTGATATTATTCATGGCATCATTTCA
The DNA here is from genome assembly GCF_984573655.1 of Nuphar pumila. Lineage (NCBI taxonomy): Eukaryota > Viridiplantae > Streptophyta > Magnoliopsida > Nymphaeales > Nymphaeaceae > Nuphar > Nuphar pumila. Next base: position 18,569,736 of record NC_143253.1, on the reverse strand, counting down.
AGATGCACTTGTCTGTGCAGGAAAAGAAAAAGCTGTGGTTCTTTTGCTCCAATTAGGTCCAATCTGTTCTCAGCCCCCAGCTATTAATTGTAGATGGTTTGGACTTGATACTGTGACTTCTTTTGATGATTTGAATAGAGTTATGAGTCATTCCTTTTTATTCGGTTTAAGTTGTTAAGAATAGATCATTTTGTGTATCCTGCATGTTTTTTAGTGTGTTTTCTATGTATTCTATAATAACAATATGTATTAGGTATTGTTATCATTCAAGTTAAAACAGGTCATTATGTATTATGTGTACATAATCAAGGATAATTTTGTCATAATATATATATATATATATATATATATATATATATATATATATATATATATATATATATATATATATATATTCATTAATAGAAGTCCCAGCCCTAATCTCCTTTAGTTGGTTGCTTCTCTCAAAGAACTACTCTCTTTTCTTCCCATCTTATTCTATTTTTGCTTCTTGTCTATGTTGAGCACGGATTCCAAGTCACAGGTCTTCATAAGGACCATGCTTTAACATAACTGTCTTAGTAGGTATAGGATGGTGAATGTGAACTCCAGAGGCAAGATAAGTGGTGCAAGTGTGCAACAGTTTTTTGGCTAGCTGAACCAAGTTCAGTGCATAATGTCCTGTTGTCATGCCTAGGTGTTCATATAACCCAGGTCTGGTAGTTGACTGACATTTTGATGTACACGTTTTGGTGAGGTGAGTGCTCATTAATAATTCATGGGCATCATAAACAAGTAAAATTGGATCTGAAGTTTTAGAGATTTTGTTTAGTTTCATAAGTGTTTCTTATGATCAAAAGTGAACTTCAAATATGATTTTATCCATCTCAAACTGAAGTTCAAGGCCATTTAGTTACCTGTCATACTTTATGATCTAGTAAAATGTGTCATTGATCTCTTCAAGTGGTGCATTATTCTGGTTGAAATCCTTGAAAGAAAGAGAAGATATTGTGGTTGACATATTCATGCAACTTAAAAAAAAGGTAGTGAATGGTATTTATCTCCCTTGGGTAAATAACACTTTAGCTCCACTGCAGAATAGAGTAATGAACAATTGAAAAAATTAGCTAGCCCCTATACAACTGGAAACAAATTGGAAAGATATAATGCCTTTGCGGAGTTCTCTCAACTACTCATTCTCTTGATATTTTCTTGTATTTAAAGAAGTCATAAAGAGTTCTTTCGAGGAGGAGCAATACAATAACTACCATTCTGTAACGGCATCTAATATCTGTTGTTAGATTTGGCCAGTTGAGCAAGATAACACTGATGAGCACATAATAATCAACATTGATATGCCTAAGTTTTTCTTGTAGTGTTGCATTTATTTTTTGGTTAATTCATCATGCTTGAAGAAGAGTTTACTGAGAGGTTAAGTATTTACAGGTGAAAATATATATAGTTTTTGCTGTATCATATTCTGTAATGAAATATGCACAAGAGTGCAAGAGTATACACAAGGCTACTGAGGGCACAAACACAAGCTACCAAGCCTAAAGAGCACAAGCCACTAAGAGCAAGAGAGTATACACTCACAATATTAAAAAGTAATATTTTCATTAATCACAATGCATACAAATATGCATATTAAATCAAGGGACTTGGTCCCATATAAATGCAAGAAGGGATAGAATGACTAGCCGTTAGGGAGTTCTCAATAGCTAGTATAGCTAGCTGTTGGACTCTCTAACGGTTAAACCTCAGGTGCACATTACGTATGATATAAGTGAAAGTTTTCCTCTGCGCTGCACCTGTGTTGAGAAAGAGAAGAGAGAGAGAGAGAGGGAGAGAGAGAGAGAGCAGTTACGGCTGTCACGATTTCAGTAATGAAATTGTGACCTAACTTGGGTATTTAAGTTACATTACAGTATGGGTCCGGGTCTGGTGTATCCAGACCCGATAAATGAAAAAGGTTACATGGTTACGTTACATGTTACATGGATTGGGTACATGGATCGGGTCAGATCCTATGCACCTTTTTCACCCCCCCTCAAGTTGATTATGGTTTTGAACCATGAACAACTTGCTTTTAAGCATCCAAAAGCGGTCCTTGGTTAACCCTTTGGTAAATATGTCTGCAACCTGTCTTTCAGTGCTGACAAACTCAGGCTCAATCTCTTTTTCTTCAACCTTTTGTCTCACAAAGTGTTGGTCGATCTCAATGTGCTTGGCACGACTGTGATGTACTGGATTGAAAGACATGTTGATGGCACTTTGATTGCCACAGAGCAAGGTAGTGTGGGAGATCTTTTCTCCTACTTCAGTTAGAAGATGCCTGATCCATGTGACTTCGGCAGTGGCAGCAGCCATGGATCTATATTCAGCCTCAGTGTTTGATCTAGCGATAGCTTTTTGTTTTCTACTACTCCAAGAGACTAAATTTCTTTCAATGAAGGCACAATATCCTGATGTAGATCTTCGTTCGTCAGGATCCCCTGCTTAGTCTGCATCACAATATACAGTAATTTGGTGCTCGACTTGGCCATATGACTGTGGTAAATATATCAATCCATCTCCAATAGTCCCTTTCAGATATCGAAGGATCCTCTTGACTACTTCCATATGTCCAGTACGTGGCGCATGCATAAATTGAGACACTTGATTGACTGAATAAACAATATCAGGTCTAGTGAATGTGAGGTATTGTAACATTCCTATTATGCTACGATACCTGGTAGGGTCATCACACAGATCTCCATCATGAGCGCTAAGTTTTTGATGAAGTACACTCGAAGTTCCCAGAGGTTTGCAGTCTTTCATGCCTGCCTTGCTGAGAACATCTACGGTGTACTTGTGTTGAGTGAGTGTCAAGCCATGAGCCTGGTTATCAACTTCTACACCACGAAAATAGCGTAGAATTCCAAGATCTTTCATTTTGAACCTTTGACCTAATAAGTCTTTTATTTCTTGGATGTGGTCCGCAGAGTTTCCTGTGATGATAATATCATCGACATAAATTAATAATAGAGTGGTCACATGCGGGCTTTTAAAAATAAATAATGAGTGGTCCAGCATGGAACGTGAAAATCCATGTTTCTGAATCTCCAGCGAGAAGCTATCAAACCAAGAGCGAGATGCTTGCTTCAGGCCGTAGATGGCTCTTTTTAGCTTGCATACATGGGTTTTACAATTTTGTTCTTGATATCCAGGGGGTTGTTCCATGTATACTTCTTCCTTCAAATTCCCATGTAAGAATGCATTTTTTACATCAAGCTGACTCAAATTTCATCCATGTTCAACAACCAGGGAGATGATGATTTGAATCGTTCCCATTCTTACAACCGGACTAAAAGTCTCATCATAGTCTTGCCCTGCTTCTTGAGTGAATCCTTTTGCTACAAGCCTTGCCTTATATCGTTCAATGGTTCCATCTGGCTTGTACTTGATTTTGTAGACCCATTTGCATCCGACAACATTTTTATCAGGTGGTCTGGGAACAACTTCCCATGTTCCACATTCATGCAAGGCTTGCATTTCATCATTCATGGCTTCTACCCATTTCATAGAAGCGACTGCCTGATAATACATGATGGGCTCTTCGTCCTTATTGATGACAGTTAAAAACAGTTGAAGATCCAAGGAGAAGTTGTTATAACTGACCCACCTGTCAATAGGATGTCGTATGCGGTTTGATTTTCTGGCTGCAAGAGTATGAGAAGGCACATGATTGGCGATTGAGACATGATCTGAATGGCTTGATGTTGTCGGTCTCTGTCTAGAATAGACAATACCTTTGTATCTGCCCAGTACTTCTTCTGCATTCTGTGACTCCGACGTCCCAGTGTTCTCAAACACCTTTCCTTCTTGTTGCACACAGTCTGAGGAACATGCTTCATTGGAGCCAGCAAAAAGTTCTGAGCTCAGCCAAGGATAATAAATTTCAGTTGGCATATTCGTTGTGTCAGCTCTGTGATCAAAATTTTGTTTATCAAAGACAACGTTTCAGGTTCTGATGCGTTTGTTGGTGGGATCATAACACCTATATCCTTTGTAGTCATCTGCATATCCCACAAATCTGCACTTTTGGGCCTTGTCTTGAAACTTGTTTCTCAGGGACTGATCGATATGTATATAGCAGACACATCCAAAAACACGCAGATCATAATAAATAGGATGAGTTCCAAAAAGGCAGTGATAAGGAGACTTATTTTCTAGAACAACCATAGGCAGTCTATTTATCACATGCACGGCAAAATGAAAAGCTTTTGTCCATAGGTTGATGGGAAGATTGTTGTCATGAAGCATACTCATGGCACTTTCAACGATATGCCTGTGTTTTCGTTCAGCAATTTCATTTTGTTGAGGGTTGTGAGGACATGACACCCTTCTTCCTATTCCGTTATTTTGAAGAAAAGAAATAAAATCACGGGATGAGAATTCCCCACCTCCATCACATTGAAAAAATTGAATGGACTCAGAAAATTGATTTTTGACAAGGGAAAGAAAATTTTGAAACAAAGAGAAGACTTCCGACTTATTTTTTATGAAATATATCCAAGTGTATCGAGAATAATTATCAACAAATATTAGATAGTATTTGCTTCCAGATCCAGCGGCAATTGGAGTGGGTCCCCATACATCAGAACAGATTATCTCAAAAGGTTTTGAAGCTCTCTTATTAATGGAATGAAAAGGCAATACATGACTCTTGCAGGAAAGACAACTGGAACATTTGTGACTTTTCTCATCCCTATTGAGACTTTCTTTTGGAATGAGATTATTAGATACAAGTTTCTCAATAAAATGACTCCCACAATGCGCTAACCGACTATGCCATAAGAATGGCTTATTACATTCAGAAATACTAAAAACATTAGCAGAAGAGGATGAACATGACTCTAATGAGGGTTTTGAATTCAGGTGGACTGGGCGAACAACATGACAAGGAGCTTCTTCAAAGACATACATATTGCCTCGTCTCTTTCCTTCAACGAATGTTTCCCTCGTGCGTAGGTCCTTGACCTGCACAGAGAAGGGAGTGAATTCAACTGAAGCATTATTATCATCAATAAGTTTGGAAACAGAGACAATATTTTTCTTAATGTCAGGAGCATGAAGAACGTCTGAAAGAGTAAGAGTGGAATATGACATGGGAATGACAGTTTTTCCAACATGAGAAACAGGATGGTGGGATCCATCTCCAGTGACAATTTTACTTTTTCCAAAATAAGGAATGGGATTAGAAATCTTACCTGCATCACCTGTCACATGAGTCGCTGCCCCTGAGTCGACAAACCAAGTACCTTCATCACTCTGCTTCAATTTCAACTCTGACAAGGCAGATATTAGCAGATCTTTAATCTCTCCACTATTTGATAACTTCCTTTTGTTTTCTGTCTGTGGACCCTTTCCTTTATTCTCTGGATTATGCCAACAATTCGCCTTGATATGCCCCTTTTTGTTACAAAGGAAGCAAGTAGGAATGGTTCTTGATCCCTGCGCATAAGCTGACGTATTTGGAGTGGGAAGCAGACCACGCCCTCCGTGTCCACTGCGCCCTTGTCCTCCTCGTCCTCTACCATAAGTCACTCCTGTGGCAAAAACTTCTTGGGAATTTGTGTGAATGTGAGATTCCTCAGAGAACCCTTTCAGAGTCATCTCATACTGAATCAATTTTGCTCGCAACTCATCAAAGGTAGGAAGGGCAGGGAGACACAATAGTGAAGTGACGATCATATTGTAGTCGGATCCCAATCCACTCAGAGTCTGTTGCACCATATCACTGTCACTCACCGTGCATCCTATAACTGCAAGTTGGTTTGTGATAGTCTTCATCTTGTTTAGATATTCCATGATGGTCATGGAATCTTTTCTCAGCATTTGAAATTCCCTCTTGAGAAAAACCATTCGTGCCTGCGAAACTTGTGAATATGTTTGAACCAATTTTTCCCAAAGTTGCAAAGCAGTACAATTGTCGGGAATTGCAACAAGGACCTCTTGGGACAAGGTGGAAGTGATATATGCAACCACCGACTGATCTTTCCTTTCGCAGTTGAGGTACTCTACATTCTTGACATACACAATTGAACTTACTCCTTTGTCATCTTTTTCTTTTCTCGTAACAAATTCGAGTGGAGCGAGAGTGGTTCCATCAAGGTGACCTAAGAGACCTTGACTCTTTATAAAAGGAATGATTTGTCTCTTCCAAATCAAGAAGTTTGAGGTAGTTAACTTTTCAGAAACGAGTTGAGTGAGAAAACTTGAAGAAAGATTGGATGAAGAGGAATGAAGATCCATGAAGAAGGGTTTTAACAAGAAAAAGGAACCCCTTTTTGTGTTACCAGAGTACCCACAGAGTGCTCAGTCTGCAGCCAGAAAGATTTGTTGACCCTTTTTTTTTTGTTTTACGACGACTGAGAAACTCGAAAATTGGCAACCAGAGGCTGTCAAAAGAAATGCAGACTGTATTCCAAGACTGAGTTTTTTTTTTGTAAGGTAGGATATTTAAGCAATGAAAAGAAATTCAGACTGTAATTTTAACGTGGAAGCAATGAGGAACGGAAGAAAAAGAAGAGAAACAAAATCCAGACTGTATTTTCAATGTGGATCACACTCGTAACAGTCAAAAGGAATATAATACGAGAAAGGGGTTCTGAGAGTCGACTCAAAAGAACTTGTCACACAGCAGGCTGGACATCAAAGGGGTTTAGAATCCCAAATTTGATGTCGCAGGTCTGCCCCGAAAGCACGATCAGACTTGGATATCCAGCCCAGTAGAAGAAGGGATATCGTGAACCAGAATAAGGGATATCGTGAACCAGGTTTCGCGTGATCCCTTTACATGAACAGCTTAGGGATTCACGTGAGGCATGAATCCACTAAACAGGAGAAGAAAAGACTGAAGGGAAAACAAAAAAAGAGAAAACGAGAGATGGAAATTGGGGATGGAGGTAGAGAAAAAAAAATCTGAAGAAGAAAAGAAGATGGGAGATGAACGAAACCTCAAACCTTTGATCTGTCGCACCTTTGGAATCCCCTTCGAGCCCTAGATGGATCTAATGCTTTGATACCATGAAAGTTTTCCTCTGCGCTGCACCTGCGTTGAGAAAGAGAAGAGAGAGAGAGAGAGAGAGAGAGAGAGAGAGAGCAGTTACGGCTGTCACGATTTCAGTAATGAAATCGTGACCTAACTTGGGTATTTAAGTTACATTATAGTATGGGTCCCGATAAATGAAAAAGGTTACATGGTTATGTTACATGTTACATGGATTGGGTACATGGATCGGGTCAGATCCTATGCACCTTTTTCAATAAGGACCTTCCTATATGCTACCCTAGCATATCACCCATGCCATAACACTACCCTTACCTAAGTGCATATAACATACAATATAACACGCATATAACATACAACATAACACCATCCTTACCTAAGTACTTATAACCTATGATAAAAACAAAATGCACATATGGATACTAATGCATTTAAGTTTTAACAATATGTATCTTAACACTTCAACACCTCCAATCTGTCTTTGATGTTGACATTAGAGTCCTTGGAAAGAAACAAAAGCTGATGATCAACTTCTTATCAGAATCTCATTAGAACCTTGTAGATGCCCTAAGTTAAAAGGTGTAAAGATGATTATGTCCTGAGCTGATTTCCAACCAGGGAGCATGGGGGTCCCAAAAAAGCATAGCTTCTTCCCCCAAAAATAATCTCTCCAGTTGAGGAATGCATTAGGTATTTACCTAAACCACTAGGTCCTTAGGCCAATCATACATTAGCCCAAGATATTGATCTCTAACTAGAAAAGTAAATGCTTAAGTTTGAGAAGCTTCCTATCTAATAGGCCTATGAGACTCACTAGGCATTCTGCTTTATGTTTTGGTGGATGACTCCCTTTGTGAAGCTGGATGAGCTATCTCCTTGAAATGTGGGGAAGTATCCTCTACAATGCAGCACCTCTGAACATAGAAAATACTTTAGAGAACATTCATCCATCTTTGTTCATGATTCATTTCAGCTGTCAGTATATTATCAATTTCATAAATTATTCAAGGGTTGTACCTATTGCTCGCTGCTGCATCAGCTTGATATTAGTACTTTCTTCCGAAGGGATGCGATGGTGAGGCTTGGGAAGAGCCTCCCCAGTATCATGAATGATACTAAGAGGCGATAAAGTTTTAGCAACACTGTGGATTTGTGGTATGTTATGCAGATGACATGGCCTTGGTCTTGAACCATCTATCTGGACATTGAGATACACATTTCTCCCATTTTTTTAATGAAGAGAAGTATGTTTTAGTTGATTGACAACAGCATTTACTTAACATGTTTTTAGTAAACCATGTAGACGGAGCTTGCTTGTGATTCATGCTTGCAATAGAAGCATGCGTTAAATTTGAATAGATGAAAATGATAGATTTTGGGTATGGCTTGATAATGAACAAGCTGTCTGACTTTGTCATATTGCTGTTAAATGCAGGTTCCTGGGATACTTTTTACACCAATATGTCCGCATTCATTGTCGTTCAGGCCTCTAATATTACCAGAGTATGCGACTCTTCGAGTACAGGTTCCCTTCAACAGCAGGGGACATGCTTGGTCATCATTCGATGGCAAAGACCGTAGGCAGTTATCTGCAGGCGATGCTCTTATATGTAGCATTGCTCCATGGCCTGTGCCAACAGCATGCCAAGGTGATTCCACAAACGACTTCCTGCGCAGCATCCATGAAGGTCTTCACTGGAACCTTAGGAAGAGCCAGTCCTTTGATGGCCCTCAGGATTCATGACCTCTTTATATGCCTCTCGACTATGCCAGTCTTTGATGTAAATAGATGAAAGCTAATCTGTAATGTTTCTGATAAAGAATGGTGTTATGGGGGAACCTACAAGATTAGGAGGCTGAAAACTGTTAAAAAAAATCTGGATCCTTAGTATAGGAGGTGGGTTCCACTACCATCACTGTTAAGAAACAGTAGTTACTTTTGTGATAGGCGGTATTGGAATAATGGTTCCAGTCTTATTCTATTGTCAAGGTTAATTTAGAAGCAAGATCATGGTCTGGATCTGTCCTATTCTTTTTTTAACAAAATTATGTGTTGTTATGTACGTTGATAATGTAATATTTACATAGAAGTTGGAAATGAGAATATTTGAAACAGTTGAAAGTGTGTGTGTGTGTGTGTGTGTGTGTGTGTGTGAGAGAGAGAGAGAGAGAGACAGAGAGAGTTTCATGTGTTTTGGAGTTGCATGAGGAGAGGTATGACTTCAAATATTTTGATTCAATAAAATGTTCTATATTTGGCTTGGATACGGGTGCCTTTTGATTTAAAGATAATAAAGTAGTTCTGAATTCATAAAATAGCGGAAAGCTGTTGGCCTGAATTCATGTGAAAGGCATGACCGGTGACAAGCAATTAGACTTTTGTGAGCATGTAGGACAATGCTTCCCCAGAGGACCGTTTCCAACTGTCCATGATTGTTTCTGCCATCATGGGAAAATAGCCATTTTCATATCCACATGTTTGGCTTACGGAAAATGATGGTACTGGATGACTAAATTGACATGTTTTTCCAAATGCCTAAAATTTTTCTTATTCTTTCCATATCCAAAATCACAAATACATAACTTGGTTTGGACCTTTTTACCTTTTGCATGTGCTAAGAGACAGAGTTTTGCGATATATCATTTTGCTCGTCGGCTAGTGCAAACTCCCACTTAAATGTACAATCGCCCATTTTCTTGTGCGGACCTCACGAAGCTTGTATAAATTTATTTGTGAACATTTGTTTAAACTGAAACAGCGAACATCATAAATATCCTACTTAAGTCGCATATATAATACAACATATAAATTTATTTGCACACATCTAGATTGAAACTTCTAACATTGCAAATATCCTACTAATCCAAATATACTTCACGAATTTACATAAACATATGTAACCTCTAATTAAACTGAACATCACAAATATCCTACTTAATCTGCATATGCTTCATGAATTCACATAAAAATACGTGTGACTCTCCACTTAAACTGAAGGTCCTAACATCGTAAATACTGGCTAAATATTTGCAAAATTATGACATATGCATTCATCTCTACATATATGCAGATTTTCTAACAAATATGCAAATTTTTTTGATACATCACATATGTTTGAGATGAATACTATGCAAGTTTCTTTATTTTTTGTAGAGTTCTCGAATTATATAAACTAGTTTTTGTTCATTTGGTTTCTTCTTTGTTTGTGTTTGGAAATAACTTTCATGTAAAACCCTTTGCATTGTTTCTCTCCCAATGCGGTAATTCTCGTGTAATTCAACGATTCCCTGTAGAACTCTCTGCATTCCTTGTCATCAACTTCTCCATCTACATGTTTGAAAGGTGAGTTCCATACAAACAATATGCATATTATCTGTTTTTCACCTTGAACTTTTATCTTTTTTTGTAGATATGATATTTTAATATCCCCATGTGTATTTCTGTTTGGTTGTTGCTATCAACTAATTGCTTAGACAACGGGGACTTGTTGTATCATTTCGTTGACGCTGACAAGGTAGCACTTACACAACTTTACCTATTTACAAACCTTAAATTTTTACTTGCATTGGGTTCTTTGTAGCTCTTAAATTTTCACATGCACTGGGCTCTTAAATTTTCACGTGCACTGGGCTCCTAAATTTTTACGTGCATTTACACCTTAAACTCAATTTATGTTGCAACTCTTAATTTCTTTCAACTGGGGCAACGAGCATTGGGTTCTTTGAGAAAATGGACATTAATGAGGACTTCAGGATGTGCAATTTCATGGGGTCCACATATTATGTGGATAGGAATGTCAAACAAATAATATGATAACATAACTTATTCAATAATGTACTCGCTTTGTTGTGTATATTTGTTATCTCATTTTTTTGCATGTGTTGCAAGTTTACTTTTTTTAGCGCAAATTGGGTATGATTGTTACAACGACTGGACGACTTAGACCATGCAGGGTATTTCTCAACAAGAGAATGGGTAATTAGTTTGCATATGTTTGTTAACCAAATCCATACATGTTATTGACTTGATATATGCTTGTTACAAGTATGATTGTGATATATTTGTCCTAATGTATATGTAGTACTTGGGCAAAAACTGAGAATTAAACTTCACGCAAATATGTGTTTATATGTCATGTTTTGTTTAGTTTGTTATTTACTAATAACCCTTTTTTCATAAAGATATCATAGATAGAAGAAATCATATGATCAACTTTTATAAATGAAAAAAGAGGGCTTCAGAGGGTACGAAGGCCAATGAAAAGGAGGACGTTGGTGATGTCTCGATAGTAGAGTTGTGGCCACTTATGGGTTCAATATAAATTTGTATTGTAAATGTCAAACATTAAGTATGTAAAATTTTAAATGAATATATGGACATTTATGAGAATGTATGAATGAATGAAATAATATATGAGCAGGTTTATTTGGAATGAATGAATGGATGAGCATGTGTGAATGAATGAATATATGAGCAGGTTCAATTTGAATGAATGAATATATGAGCATGTTCAGTTTGAATAAATGAAAGTTGATTTGGAATGAATGAATGAATGTATGAGCCAATTTTTATTGAAATGAGGAAGTTAGCATAAAGTAATTGCAAAAAATGATAAGTATTTATTGACATGAGGTAGTTTGGATAAACCAACTGTGAAAAATGATAAATATTTATTGGAATGACGAAGTCAGCATAAAATAAGTATAAAAAATGACATTTATTGGAATGAGAAAGTCTGCATAAATAATTGTAAAAATAGACAAATATTTACGATGATGAGACAACTTGCATAAAATAATTATGAAAATCGATAAATATTTGAGATAATGAGACATTCTATATCCATATTTGTGACAAATATTTATGAAAATTGATAAATATTTATCAAATTTTGAAATTATTTTATGCGAACTTTCTCTTCCTCACAAATATTTATCAATTTTTACAATTATTTTATCTGGACTTCCTTATGCAAATAAATGTCATCTTTCGCAGTTATTTTATGCAGACTTATTCGTTCTAATAAAAACCTACTCATACATACATTCATTCATTTCAAATCAGCATTCAATTATTCAAACTGAATCTGCTCATACATGTTGAACCTGCTCATATATTCATTCATTCATTCATTTATTTAAACTGAACTTGCTTATATATTCATTCTTTCATACATGCTCATACATTTATTTATACCTGTAATAATCATATATCAAGTTAAGAACATGTATATATATGAATTGAATTAACAAACATATACAAAGTAATTACTCATTCTCTTGTTGAGGAATACCCTCCATGGTCTGAGTCATCCAATCATAGCTCCTCGATGACCTTATTTGCATTCTCGAGAAGGTCAGCTTAACAACGTATCATATCCTTCAACATGCAGGTTTTTTCTACTGCAAGAGCCAACTATGCTTTTGATCTACTTAAGGTCCTTTTGTGTTTCACCCTAACTTCTTCCTCAAAGTTCCTCTTTGCAGAGGGAGAACATGCAACCTGCCGGGCAACTACAAAATATTGGTGGTGTGTACTATGGACGACAAGCTGATGTCTTCGCCACCATCCTGCCAGTTTTCAAGTTTAGAGAGGAATATCGTGGAGTAATCCTTTGTTTGATCATTTATGAAAAGTGATAGGAATTTGCTAACTGTGAGAGGGTGACATGGTGGTTATTGAACAAACCCAAATTGTTGGATGACTTGGCTGGCCATTTGACACTCAACTTCATTCATGTTGTGTAACAAAATGTCTTTTCTCATGATGTACTTTGCCCCCACAACTACATCGACATTCTCCTCCTCCTTCATGCCTTTATAGGGGCACCCTTTTACCTATATAACTTAAATTAGTCTTACATACATACATTTATAAAAACATAGAAAATGTCAACAACAATACTTATGTTTGCCCTGATCATCCTGTGCAGCAATGTAGCGCATTCGGAACATCTCATATAAGGACCCACCAATCTTCGATCATGGCTCTCTTCACTGCGTGACTGACTCCATATTGCGACATGTGAAAAATCATTAAGAAAGTCATGCATTTGCAGCCTTGCAATGAATATATGCTCTCATATCTAAACCTACAAGGACTAATACAATAATTAACAAGGATTAATACACAGTATATATCTATAAATCAAAAGTTTAAGATTAATACACAATATATAACACTTGAATTTTTTTCATAATTTTCTAAGAAATAAAGATGAAATTATGTCTCAAATTTAGTTTGAATTTTAACATGGAATTTAATTTGGGTCTGAATCTCAAATTGGGATTTAATTTGGAATTGAATTTTAATTTGGGATTTAATTTCAATTTGGGTTTTAATTCAAATTTGGAATAAATTTCAATATAAATTTGTTTTTATTTGAATTTAATTTTTTATTTGAATTTGAAATTGGACCCATACGGTGGGACACCTCTTATATGGCCCCCTCCTGGAGTTTGGAATCCAATATGAGAAGGATTCAACTATGTTCTCACCTACTTTCCAAAATCTATATATGTGGTTTAAGTCAAACTAGCTAATTAGTTTTCTTATTCTATTAAGAGACCTAGTTAGCTAATGTATTTCATTGTTTTCTTATTGTGTAGGAATCCTAATAAGGTAGGATTTGTAAATCAACATAAAATGCAAATAAAATTTAATTTGATAAGACTAAATGGGAGTTTCTTTAATCAAATTGGAAACTCAAAGTGGAGACTATCTCACGCCCCCTTAGTCTCTCCTATTCTCTCTCTCTATTTCCCTATCTCTCTCCCTCTTCCTTCTTCCGCCCATATTCCCCTTCTTGGAGAAGAAAGAACTGGTTTGGTGTGGCTTCTCCATTGATGGTGCGTATATAGGAAAAATTCGGTTGGTGAATATGATTTTGGGAGAGTTTATGGTAGATTTTCTGATTTTGAGGTAGGTACACAGTAACTTTGTACATGTGTATGAGGATATGATACATGAGCATGTCATGAGATGATCTCTCGATAAGTATCAACAACATATCAGCTTAGATTACATAGGATATGATATTATACCATGTATAAAGATTTTAAAAACATGAAATCATTTTTTGAAAATTGATTTTGAAAAAAAACATATTCTCTTTGGTAAAATGATTGATTTCAGATGTAGATTCATGATATGTATTATATATTTGTATTTACAACATACTTAAATATTTGTATACATGAATATGATGTGTTCTTGATGGATCAAAATCGTTGGTTGTGTTTTTTTATGTTCTTGATGAAAATCATAAAGTTGTTTGTTTCTTGAAAACTACATGTTGTTCTGTGTATTTTGATTCGATCGATATTAATGATAAATCTGTTTTTTCAAAACAGTAAACCCATAAATCCTGAAAAATTATGAAGATGTTTTAGACATATGAAAGTAATCCTAGTAAAAATCTCAGACTTATATGAGTCATGGTTTGAGAGATATGCCATCTATAAGCTGACACATGAATCTTATCTTGACAGGGAGCCTATGAAGACTGCATATTTTTATAAAAATCATCTCTCAAAATATTCAAGATATATTTTTATGTGTGTTAGTCTATATATGTAAGAATACATGATAAAAATCTTGGAGCTTGATTCCTCATGGTTTGGGAATAAAAATTCACAAAAGTTTGGTCCAAAGCTTATAATTTTTGAAAAACAGTCTGTTAAATAACAAAAATAGCATGTATTACAAGATTTTTAATTTTATGCTAGAAATAAATTTAACTCTAGATTTTTGGGGACTTGAATCAGACATATAAAGCCACTCATAATAAAAATCTCATCATTTAATTAATTATGTATAAGTTTTAACTAATTTTTCATTGAAATGACTGAATTGATCAAGACTATTATGTGAACAAAAATTAATATGTGCTTACAAAATTTTTAATGCCTAATTTAGAATGAGTTTAAGTTTGAGTTTTTTTATGTATGCATGTAATATATTTATGAATCTCCTATTAAAATATTACAGCTTAAATCATTTTGTATGATTTATGGCAGAATTTATAATAAGAAAAATTATGTCCTAACAGTCTCAAATTGGGGAATTGTGGTTGAATGCATATCATAATTTCAAAAGCCTAGATGAATATGACATGGTTTCAAAAGTGAATCGGATGGAGGTGTCATGTTGATGCTCAATATGTGGGCCTATTGAAGTCATGTGGTTGTGTCATCTTTAATGAACATCTTTTGAATGTAATGCTTTAAAATTATGTCATGTTATGATAATATGCAACATGATGTTTTGATATGCAACATTATATTTTAATATGTAGCATGATGTTATATATGTTTATAATACACTATAAGACATGAAAAACATGCATGCATATGTGAATGCTTATAAAAGAGCAAGTTGTTTAAAAGAACCAATCTAGTGTCATAAGTGAACTAATATGACTTTGTGGTATGTTGTTGAGCAACATGTAGGCCTATTGAGGCTTTATGCTAGTGCAATATTTTATGAAAAATTATATTGAATGCAAGTTTAAATTCTGTCACGATGCATATGATGAATGACACATACTTATACATATTGGCACATGATGGATATCCTGTTGTGGTCGAGCAAGGAGGTTGTCCAATTGGATGATGCATGATAATGTGAATGTTTGAGTTAGATATAGAGATCATGTGACATGATTGAATGCTATGAATATTATCAATCTAAAACTATTATATGTTGAAAGAACATAAAAAAATTTAAGATGTAAAAAAGATAACCAAGTAATATGCTAATAATTTTTTCATCGGTTGCCCTTTGATGATGTTGGGATCCTTGGATGATTGTTGTGGGGGACACTGTGGTATGAAACTCTATAAGGTTATTTTTTCTAAAAGCCTGATATTATGGTTCGTGTCTTCAACCATAGTAGTAGAAGACTTTTTCACCATTGAGACCCGAGAATGGTGTGGTTGGCTTCAATTGATAATGTCTTGGTATATCGAACAATGCCATTAGAGATGATTATCTAATGGTGGTCATTTAGAGTAGTGATTCTTTGATGGTGATTGTCTAGGGTGGTGATTCTCTAATGGTGTCCATCCAAGGTTGTGATTTTGATGATGGTGGGGTGATGATGCCTTTGCCTTGAGTGGCGATGCCCTTGGCTGACTAGGGTGGAAATGCCCAATATTGCCCTGAGGAATATGTACATACCAGATTAATAAAATACAAATCATGTATATGTGAAAATACTTTTGGTATTGCCTTGAACTTCAGGGGCTTCAAGAGAAAACTTAAATTGGTTGCAAGTAATGTATTCATGCATTTAAAAGTAAGTGGCAATATGAAAGATAAAAGCTACCTTATGCATTGTGCATTGGTTCATGTTTCATGTGTGATTGCAAGTATATCTAAATTGGTTTACATACCTTAACATTCTCTAAGGTAGATATTTGTTTGATTTATACCCTTAATAATCCAAATGCTTAGTCAAGGATATGTGCTTATTTTGTAACATGTTGCATGAATTTGCTATGATTGTTTAGCTGAATGCATAAAGTTAAGGATATGTTCATGTTCTGAAAGATGTATGTTCCATGTATGCTTACCTTTGTATATACATGCAATGTTATCATGTTCCTATAAAGACTTGATGAGTCTGACCTTTATATTATAATTACCTAGGTAATGAATGAATTGGCTGGAGCGATGATTTTATATTACGAATGATAGCAAAAAACCAACAATTTGGATATGAGATTAGTTTGAATAAAAAAACTTTTTAATTGGTTTTGACAATTATTTAAAAATAATTCATTTAAATTGATGAATGTTTTAAATTGGTTCATAAATTGTCTTGTCTCTTTTATATTTTGGATTCAGATTCTTGAGTTAAAATTGATTAATGATTTGGTCTCGAACTCAAGTCCAATACGAGTATTGAATCCAATCATATGCTGAGTTGAAATACCTATAATTTGACCAAAATTCTAATTAAAACAAAAATGAATGTTTTTATTGTATTTTTGTTTTTCTTAATAAATAGTTCTTTTTTTTGTTGTTTCCTTCATGAATTTAGTTATAATAGGCTAATATACGCTCACACTTACGCTCAGAAGAGCCTCTTAGTGCGTAGTCCAGTTGGAGCATTGCCAGCGATAAGGCCTTGTATAAAAAAATCTTGTATTTTTGAGTTATAATTTTGAGGCATTACACAATATGTATATATAAATCAAAAGTTTATGATTAACACACAATATGCAAGAATTATACAATGTTAAATAACGTATAAGTATAAATCAAAAGTTTAGGTACAATGAAAGAATAAATACTTCCAACAACACCAATATCCTAACCATATTTTTTCTTCCACTCTTCGCACTACGCAAACTTGTATAT
Organism: Nuphar pumila; assembly: GCF_984573655.1. NCBI lineage: Eukaryota > Viridiplantae > Streptophyta > Magnoliopsida > Nymphaeales > Nymphaeaceae > Nuphar > Nuphar pumila. The sequence continues at coordinate 18,552,337 of NC_143253.1, read as the reverse complement.
AGTTGTACAAGTGTGGCTGCTCTCCATGTGTATTGATCAACGTGATCCAGGTCTTCCAACAGTTCGATGTACGATGCATGAACCAACTTTCTACCAGTATCCCATGGATAGTAGCAACGTTCAACTAATTGAAATGATTAAATAATCTAATTAGTCATATTAGACACTTTTACTTTTTAACACACACACACACACACACACACACATATATATATATATATATGTGACTAATTAAGCAATATAACAATTTAATCAATGATTGAATAAAAAATTGATAATGATTACAAAATAACAAATGAAACAAAGTACTTATCCATGAACATCATACCTTCTTCCTTTCTGTGACCTCTTCCTCGAAGCTTGCACTTCTCAGCAACATCAACTTCAAATTCCTGAGGAGGGTCTACATTAACCTCATCCTTAGGGTTCACATCAGATCTAGCCACATGACCCTCACTCACATCCACTTCCCGAGGAGGGTCCACATGAACATCAGCCTTAGGGTTTGCATCCTCCCTTTGGTGAGGTACCTCCATTGCTCTCTCCATCTTCATATCGCCATTGCCACTGCAGGTAATCGCATCTTAATCTTCATCTATCCGGACATTGAGGATAGCAACAACCTCAGTGCAAACCATGCATAACTGCAATTTACCATTGAGTCACCCTCCCCCTCTTTAAATGCTTATGAGATGGGAGACAAAAATATGCCCACAAACTGATCAACCTTTTCTACATATGTTGCCTTAGATATAGGCCACTTTGAAATTTGTAGTTGTTATTTGGCCAACATTAAAGGTTTTTGCTGCCTGTTATTTGAGTGCAGTTTTTATGTTTATTGAAGGTAAATTTTTTGTGAAAAATGTCGGATAGTTAAAATTTTGGCTTTGGATGTGGCTCCCTCTCTATCCACTTGTGAACACTAATATGTGCTTGCAAATAATTAGGATGACCCAATTCGTAATTCTTCATTGGCTTTTATTTTTATGCTCCAACACTAGAAGATGGTATGAGTGTGGACCCCTCCGGCACTATCTTTTCAATGGCCATATTGTATTAAACAAATTCAAAATTTCCTACAATAATACAACATGAAATATTGAAAAAGCATTGCAAAAAATAGATAATTTGTGAGGATGAGCGAGTCTCATAATCAAACAGTGTTTCCTAATCATGCTTATAATACAAGATATGCAATGCATAAACAAAGAATCTGGATTTATGAGGCATACGAATAAATGGAATAGGCTATTGAACATGCAAAGAGACCACCGAAAATAAGATGTGCTTACTGAAAAAAATATTGTCAATGGTTCAGTCATGATGAAGTGTCGCTTATGAGTTGCCAAAAATAGTCATAAAAAAGTCACCAAAAAATGGCTGAAGGAAAGTAGGTTGGGGACCACAAAGAACCTTAGTTTATGTGAAATAGCCATGGGGGTGCGTACAATCAATTTTTATAGTATCAAAGAGTAGCATTTATTACACAAACTCCGCAACAAATAACGATTTTTGCATAATATTCATCTCAAACATATGCAAAGTTTTAACATATTTGTCAGAAAATCCACATATATGTAGAGATAAACACACACACACACACACACACACACACACACACACACACACACACACACACACACATATATATATATATATATATATATATATATATATATATATATATATATATATCATCATTTCATAAATATTTAAGTAGGCTAATTGTAATGTTTGAATGTATTCTAGCAAATTGAATTTAACTTTCTGTTTAACTGAAGGTTTGCACATATTTTTATATGAACTTTATGAAATATATGCGGACTGAATAGAATATTTAAAATGTTAGAGGTTTCATTCTTATTAAAAATAAATTTATGCGATGTTCGTATTATATATGTAACTTAGGTAGGATATTTGTGATGTTCGAGGTTTCAATCTAACCAAATGTTTGCAAATAAATTTATGCAAGCTTCGTGAGGTTTGCATAAGAAAACATGTGATTGTACATTTAAGTGGGAGTTTGCACTAGCCGACAAGTGGAGAAATATATCACAAAACTCCAGCTTTTCACACAAGAGAAGGGCAAAAAGGTCCTAATGAAGTTGGGTATTTGTGATTTTGGACATAGGGAGTAGAAAAAAATTTGGGGCATTTTGGAAAACATGTCAATTTGGTCATACAATACAGTCATTTTCTGTTTGGCTTAAGAGTAGAAACAAAGGATATGCACTTTGGCTATCATGCTCTTGACCCCCTCATACTTGAGAGCCCTAATCTGACAGTTGACCAACCTAGCCAGGTGTGCAGAGCCCAGGACTAAGAAAATGTTTATTTTTAATTGAAAATGCGTCACTTGCATTTAGGACACATAAATTGAATAGTGTGAGTGATGTTTTTAGAGAAATGGGTGGCATTCTGATTACTTGGAATGTCAAACTATGCAAGTATTAACAGAAAAAACAAAAAAAAATTATATTGTACAACAAATATGACATGTTTTCTCAAATGCCCTAACATTTTCAAAATCTACTTGCTGTCCAAAACTGCAAATAGGAAACTTTTTAGGACCTTTTTACTATTCACACAAGCAAACCTCACAAAGTTTGTGCGATGTATCATTCTACCCATTGGCTAAGGCAAAACCTCACTTAAATGTGTATTTGCATATAATTTTTTTGTGGTACTCAAGAGGCACATAAAAAATTATGTTATTTATGTAGTCTTCTCTGTTAATCATAAAATCACAAATATCTTGGAAAAATCGCATATTTTATACTAAATTCATGAGAAATTGAGCAAACGTCTTTTCCCCTTTAATTATCACTTAAATATATGTTTGCACTTATTTTTTTACGGTTTTCACAAAGTGCACAAATATAACTTATGTAAACCTTCTTATAATCATAACTTTATACATACCTTAATAAAATTACATATTTTACACTAAAGTCACTGGATACCGTGCAAACCTCCTTTCTTCTTTCTGTAACCCTCACTTAAATGTATGTTTGCACCTATTTTTTTGCGATCTTCATGAAGCGCACAAATATAACTTATGAAAACTTCTTTATGATTGTAATTTTATAAATAACTTAGTAAAATTATATATTTTATACCAAAATTGTAGAAAACCGTGTGAACCTTCTTTTTTCTCCTTTCTTTAACCATCAAATGTATGTTCGCACCTATTTTTTGTGGTATTCATGAAGCGCACAAATATAACTTATGTGAACATCTTCATGATTGTAATTTCACAAAAAACTTGGTACAATTACATATTTTATACTAAAATCACAAAAAATGTGTGAACCTTATTTCTTTAACCGTCACTTAAATGTTTGTCTGCACATATTTTTTTGTGGTCTTCACGAAGCACGCAAGTATAATTTATGCAAACCTCTTCATAATCATAACTTGGCAAATACCTTAGTAAAAGTACATATTTTATACACAAGATTTGTGATTTTAACCTAAATAATGTGCAACAAAGTGTTGCGAGAATGAGGAACTCCACATTTATGTTTTGCAAACATAAATTTTTTTGAAACTTTTGCAATAAATAATGTGATTTTTCTCTTAAATAATGTCAAGAAATATAAAATTTGCAGAACATTAAACCTAAAATATTTGCATAACGATGACGAAACTCAAAATTTACATCCTTAAAGTTTGACAAATCATAAAGTTTAACAAATTTAAAATCACTAAACATAAAAATTTTAATTAACTATAAGTTGTGGCAACTCATCAACATGAAATATTTAAAAAATAAATTTAAACTCATAATTTACATTCTTAAAGTTTGACAATTCATAAATTACAATTCATCATCAACATATAACTCCCATAATTGCCCATAATTCCATAACATTTGCCTCAGTGGCCTCCGTCTTCGCAACATCGGTCTCTACAGCCTCTGCCCTTTTGGTATATATTGTTTTCTATTGTAGTTATTTTTTGTTTGTCTCCTTGTCAGCAGTCTTCCTCATTTTCTTATAAAATGAGATCATATGATTCCTACAATTTGTGACATCATTCTAACAAAGGATTATTAGCATATAACTAATATAGCTTACCTTCCATAAACATCACAAACAAAGACAAATAAACATGTACCCGGGTGAAGATCAATTCCTTATTTTTGTCAGTGATGCTTATACAAAAAGACAAATATACCACAATCATACTTGTAACAATCATATTCTAGGTCAATAACATGTACAAAATATTAATTGAATTAACAAACATATAAGAAAACTAATTACTTATTTTTTTGCTAAGAAATATCATCCACAAATGAGACCATCTACTCAGAGTAACAGTCGTACTCCATCCATGCTGTAAAAAAAATTAGTTTGCAACAAAACATTAAACCTATCAAGTACAAGAGAAAAATAAGATCATGTTTAAATAAATAATCATAACTTACTATGTTGTAAACACTGTTATGTGCACAAATTATGCTATGAATTGAATTGTATAACTTGAACTTTATAGTCTTCAGGTCCATTTTAAAAAAAACACAGTGTTTGTTGCTCCAGATGACAAGAAATAAGATCTGAAACATAAATCAAATTTAAGGTCATTTTGGGCACCCTAAATTTATGTTTGCTATGTACATAACATTGACCAATGAATACCTTGTCGGATTCAAACCAAGTATAGGGCATGTTGTCAACACCCAATCATCCAACAACCCCCTCTTGATGTCTTTTAGTTATGAGCATTTGTTGCGACCAGTTAATATTTACAAGTTAGTTTTTGTTAGTCGGTAGTAAAACAACAGAACTATCAATTTTCATATTCACAAAAAAATAAGAGATAAGGTAAAAGGTTCTTGACATATTATATTCTTTTTCATGTCTTGATTGTGGGTTTTTTTTAGACTTTTTATGAATTTTGCTAAATGCTACATATGTGGTGTATTCATATTAGATTAATTTGAGTTTACATATAAACATAACAAATGAACATGCAAACCTAATACTTATGTCATTTTCCATCAAAATATCTTCATAAAATTCATATTCTTTCGGCTCATTTTTCTCCTCTTTCATAATTTGACTTTCATAATCAACTTGTTATCATCAACAATTAAAATTGAATATAAACACATACATATCATATATGTTACTTAAAATTGAATATAAACACATAAACATGACTCAAGACATTTATAAGTACCTTGGTCACTACAATCGCTTTCTTGTTTGGGGCTGAAGATGGAGATTTGAACTCATAAACATGACTCAAGATATATGTTTTTTGTATGTTTTATAAGTATTAATCACGAACTACCCAAGATATACATAGAAGACATAAGACATTGAAGCAATTCATTAAAAAAGACTATATAAGTACAATAAAAAAATCATTAAACAACTCCTAATGAATATAGATTTTATAAACAATCAGTAATTTACAATACTATTATTTATGCTTTTGCCTGTTGTGGCCAACCTCAGCATAGTTATTGCACTTGTATGAAAACATCTTTGTGTTTTGTTCTCTGCTTCTTCTTCTTAGGGTACCCCAATTTAGGACTCACTTTTGGTGGTAAGAAGAGAATATGGTTCAAAAGAGTGATGTGTGAGACATTATCCACCATCGACATGAATGGATAAGTATTATATACAGCTCGATACGATTCAATAATGTAAAACTTGTCGTAGTAATCTTCTGATAGTTTGCCTTCATACAAAATGCATGTGATCAGACCTACCACACTCTACAATAACGTTTGTTTTTCAAGATCAATATTGTAATTGTGAGATCAGTTGTTTGCTTTGTACCAACGATGGAGGCAATGTACTACTTGCATACATAGCTCTTGTGATTCTTTTTTATCATCCTCCAACTTTTTTTTACCTTAGGCACCATAATTCCTGACATGTCCTACCTATCATTCATTCGGTTTTCAAACAACTTTATCACCATAAGGCAAAGCTTTTCAATAAGAAAAATTAGGGGTTTGTCATGTATTATGAAAATCCATACATTAAAGCTCTTTGTTATATTAGAGGTTGAGTACTCATACATTATAGCTGAAAAAAGTGTCTGTTAGCTCAATGTTTTTCTTAAATGTCCTCGGTTGCATGCTTGTATGTGTCTTCCCTTTGCTCCTGGATCTTTTCAAGAAAATAATTACACTTTTATCTCATGGGTGTTTCACCTGCGCTCCACTAAAGTTGACTGAATGGTACTCCAAATTTATGTTTAAAGTTTTTCATCAAGCACTTCATGCAACATCCAACATGATAATTTGGCCATGTATGGGGGACAACATATTATAGCCCTATGTGTCTATCTAAGATAACTGTCAATTATGGTTTAACTTTGAGTATTTCATTATCATAGAGTCTCAATCATTCCTTTATATGCACCAAAGACCATGTCATGATTTGTTTGACTCCTTATCCACAACTGCAAATACAACCGAAAATGTTTGTCCACAAGAATCAATATCATGTGCCAACAATAATATACCCATATATTTTTCTTTTAGGAAGGCGCCATCTATCATAAAAAGTGGAAGGTATCCTTTCAAAAACCCATTGATGCATGCACAAAATGATACAAACAGGTACATAAATCAATGTCACATATCAGTTTCAATGTACGTTGTTGATTTTTTATTAATCATCATCAAATTATGACAATAGGTGGGAAGCATCTTGAAGGACTATTTGAATAAACTGTATAATGCCACTCTGGTCAATTATCGCCCATGCCATGCTTTTTTGTACGTAACATCCACACCTTCTTTATGACTAATGTCATTCATGATTTCTCTTGAAGTCATCTTTCGGTTATCGTGCAAGCGTCCATGAATAATACCTTAAATCCACTTGAAAAATACTTTTTTCACTACTATGTTTCCAAATGATTCACCACATATATGCTCACTTTGATACTTCTTTACTTTACAGAATGCTACTCCTTTAACCTTTGTGCAATAGATCCTCTAGGTGCAATCAACTATAGTCTGCAGGTTTTTTCTTGTGCATATCATAGTGATTATGATATTGTAGCACTTCATGAATTTTGTTTTATAATGTTTTTGGTCACATGTTCTTTTAAAAGTTTGCATATCATTAAAACTTTTGTCGATAACAACTTCTCGATTATTTAACTCTGTTGATAGCCACTAGAATTATTCATAATTATTAAGTCTTTCATTACGATAGTTGCATGTTTGGAACATCAACATCATCACCATTTTTTTCAAGTAAATCCAATCTTTTTGGATATGGTTAGGTTTCTCAAATGTTGATTGCTGCTTGATGCAAATGGGGAGAGAAGGATAAATAGAAAATTAGTAAAATAGGAAACTAAAGAGAACCATGGTTTTCTTAGTATGTAGTTTGAGGATTTCATTCACCTCTTTTCTATAACTAAAACTAAGTTGTTAACTGATATTTTTGTAATGAAATATGCGAAAATATAAAATAAGGGCTTACAAGATCATAAACACAAAGTGCACATGCGCATACATAAGTCCAACTAAGAGACAATACAAGAGCACAAAGGCACAACACAAGCACTAAGTGCATTCAAGACATTAAAGCACTAAAGAGAATAAGACAAAACATAAAAACTATTGATCTTATTGAGCATGAATGTTTAAGAAAATCATTGGATAATAAAAAGGGATAAAAGCCCCTATTTATGCACATACAAGAGAAAGGGAGACCTCGATAAAGCTATTGGACTATTCTAACAACTATAAATATAGTTGTTGGACTATTCCAACCAAGGTTGTAAGTAGCGTATCATTACCCGTATCAGTTGGCCCAATAGTAACATTGTATCGTATCGTATGTATCATAAATTTCTAATAAAAAATAAAAAAATAAAAAAAATAAAAAAATCAAGAAAATTCAAGAAAAATAAAAAAAATAGTAAAAAATCTAAAAAAATATATCACATGAAATAATGATGAATTGCACATATTACAACCATAAAATCACATATAAAACATTTATGTCTCTTTGAGCCGCATACCTCATTTTTGCCGCATTCATCCCTCTTTTTTGTCTTTTTCCTCTTAGATCATCAAGTAAGTGTTGGTATTATCATTTTGCAACATCCAACAATTTTATTGACAAACTATTTTGACAATGGTTGCATTTGATTTTTAATTGGTTTCTACTCGTTACTTAAGTACACCATTGCCATGTTAGATCTTTTGATGCCATTTTTCCCAAAAAAACTATCAATAACAAGGAAATAATAGAGATTTTTTACCTTAACCTACTTCCTTGAGTGAAAAATGGGTGAAAATGCACTCTTAAGAAAATCTCAAAAGCCCTCTCCCTTGCGCACAAATTGCCGCATAAATCGATCTCACAGAACCTAATGTATGTGGGTTTCCTTCTAACAACTTCTAGACATATGGAGAACTCGGCCCTCAAGAGGCATTTTAAACCCAAATTGAAAAAAATAGACTCTCGGGTCTTTTTAACTGCGCAAGACCTGTATCATACAATACGGGTTGATACACGAGTGTATTGTATGATACACCTGATACGGGTCGTAAATCCCAAAAGTAAAGATACATATCATACTGTATCATGCAATATAGCACGATAAGGACAAGCTTGGTTCCAACAACTCTATTGACTAGTAAAAAAAAAACCAACAACTCTATTTGGTATTTGACCAAACAGTCCCTATAAAAACAGAAAAAGACAAAAAAATATAATAAAGTAAAAGTACTAATGTGCCCCTAATGAGCGTAACCTATTACAAGGACTGAAATGATCAAAATACCCCTAATGGTTATTTACTTATTACATTATTATAAATAATATATATATACTATATACATATATATGTACAATATAAACCAAAAGTATATATATATAACTTAACCAATTTTTGGTGTTTCTCTTTGTTGTGTATTGTTATCCACAAATTATCATCTCCATCCTCCCCAATAATTTAGATAGCATTGCAACTTGCAAGTTAAAAATAAACCTCATTTTTTTTGCTATCTCATCTTTGAACCATCTTGTATAGGGTCTAAATATTCAATCTGTGCAAATATAAATCTTTTGACTTTTCAATGCCCAAATCACAAATAAATGAAATTATTATGCATAGTTTTATGAATGAAGGATCTGGAATTGAATCAAATGGATGAAGTGTTTTTGGATTAAGGCATGTGATCAAATCATCAAAATGATAAATGTTTCCACTGCATGGCATCTGTTTAAAGGTGTATGAATTAGTTGATCGTGATGTCTATGAATGGCGCTAAGCAATTGCTAGTCTGTTTACTTTGATGGGTGGAACAAAGCGGGTTAATGAAACCTCATTCAAGATCACATCTCCTGAGGGATATATTATTAGTGGTTAGTGGGGTAGTCTTTTCTATTACGATGTAAGATAGATGGCCGCTGCTATATCAACAGTTGCTGCAGCTGGAACTGGAAGAAAGATACGAGAACCCATTCATTTTGGATGAAATACAGTGATCTGTTTTGTAGATTGTTAATGACAATGAACAAAACCTTCATAGGGCATTTATAGCAAGTTTGCAGAAGTGATCTTCTTATGTCTTTACGAGTTATATTCTAACAGCATTCTGCTAAATTAGCTTAATAAATTCTTTTAACCTCTACTCAAAATGATGCATGTGTTGAAAGATACGGTCCGTGGTTTTGACTTTTTACCCAAATATTGTAGTCATGTGATTACTGTGAAAGATTCCCTTACATGACCTGCACAATAACCCTAGGCAGCAAGCAAGAAAGAAGAGAAGAAATCTAGAAACTGAATGACGTCTCAACCCAATTTACTTTGGTTGACGTCTCATTATATATATATATATATATATATATATATATATATATATATATATATATATATATATATATATATGGGTACATGCTAAATAAAACGTGCTAAATGTGTTTTTCAGTTTTTTTTTGTTTTTTTTTTTAATTCTGACCATACAGATGTGATCTATGTACTTGATTGTAGTGTGTCAGTCACATGGGTGGGTTTTTATAACATTCAAAAAATCAACTGTCCAAAATCTTTATAAATTTTTGAGGCTCCAAATATCAATTTTTTCATTGAAAACACATGATCCAGGTGTGAATTCCTCGTAAATTGACCATGCCCAAACATTTATGAGGTCGAAACTGCGAAAAAAAAACACCGGAAGAGCAGAAAAACCCATTTAGCATGTTTCATTTACCATGTACCCATATATATATATATATATATATATATATATATATATATATATATATATATATATATATATATATATAACACAACCATGGTAAAATACAATTCTGCCCTCTAGTACATGAATAATATACATTACATTGGAGAACTCGATGGATCTGGATCCAAACCCGATTCACGATCTATATTTCTAACACGCCCCCTCAAACTGGACATGGTTAAGAATCATGAACAGTTTGGATTTCATGCTCCAATGATGTTTTACAGTAAAAGCCTTGGTAAATAGATCAACCACTTGGTCTTCTTCTCTTATAAACATTGGTTGAATTGCTTTTGCCTGTACCTTTTTCTAACAAAATGTTGATCTATTTTTACATGTTTCATTTTTTCATGTTGAACTAGATTTGTAGAGATGACCACAACACTTTGGTTGTCACAATATAATAATGAGCATAATATATTTTGATGCAAATTGAACAATATATGTTTAATCCATGCAACTTCTGCCCTAACGGCTACTATAGCTTGATATTATGCTTCCGTACTAGAACGTGCCACCATCTTTTGTTTATTACTAGCCCAAGACACTAGGTGAGAACCTAGATAAACTCCATAACCAATGATAGACCATCTTATAAAAGGATCATGAGCTCAGTCGGCATCAAAATAGACAACGATCTTAATAGAAATCTTAGAGCTCATCGAGACTGGTCTAACATATACAAAGCTATCCGAGAGAGTACCTTTGATGTATCAAAAAATTCTTTTTACAACTTCCATATGTTTTACTTGAGGCTTATGCATAAACTGTGACACTTGGTTCACTGAAAAGACCAAGTCCAGATGAGTAAAAGTCAGATACTGTATGACTCTAACAATACTTCAATATTTTTCTGGCTCACTAAAATCATCATCATCATTAGGAGAGACATTGCCTAATTATGAATGCACAACCATGGGAGTGTTCACAGGCTTGCACTATAACATCCCATTGCATTGGAGAATATCTTGAACATGCTTTTGTTGACAAAATCAAACAGTCTGGTTGTTGGTCCACTTGCACTCCGAGAAAGAATCTAAGAGGTCCCAAATCCTTCATGTGAGAATGCCCATGGAGAATGAATTTCAATTGTTTAATCTTGGCATCATTATTCTCGATAATAATTATATCATCCACATATACTAACACAATAATAAGATTAGATCCATCACAAGGTACAAAAAGAAAATAGTCATAGTGACTTCTTTCAAACCCAAGAGATCTAACCACAATGCTGAAGGTATCAAACTAGGCTCGCGACACTTGCTCGAGATCATATATAGCATTTTTCAATTTAAGAACAATAGTATGAATGTCTCCTTTTGGATAGCCAAGTGGATGTTCCATGTACACTTTCTCACATAAATCACCATGAAGAAAAACATTTTTTACATCCAATTGGAATAATTCCCATCCATTAGATACATCAAGGGATAAAACAAATTGAATTGTTTTCATTTGAATGATCAGACTGAATATTTCACCGAAATCTAATCCATGCTTCTGAGTGTAACCCTTTGCTACTAATCTGACTTTAAGGCGTTCGATGCTGCCATCAGATTTACGTTTAATCTTGTATACCCAGCGACATCCAACCACATTCTTATTCGCAAACATGGGAACCATTTCTCAAGTGTCACATTCATGTAAAGATGCAATTTCATCATTTATTACATCTGTCTAACATGAATTTTTGTAAGCTTCAACAAAGGATCTCTTGAACATCATCAAATGCAATAGCATATACTTAAAAATCTAAAAAACAAGATTCATAGCTGACCCATCTTCCAGGCAGATGTCTAGTTCTGCTAGACACACGAATATGAGATTATTATCTTTGAACATAATCATGATTGTTGGACTTAACTGATTGCTGGATTGCATCACCACATGAGTCCTGAGTAGGCTGATTTGCAACACTACGTGTATGCTAAACTACAGAAAATTTTGTTTGTTGAACAATCAATTCATTATGTATGGCATTAGTCTCCTTACGTATTGCATTGTTCAATCCTTATCTTCTTTTGTACACTTAAAGAACTAGAAAGGTGGCTGCACATTTCATTGAATGTGACCAATCAATGGTGTACTCGCTGATTCTTGTAATCTCGATTCAATAGTGTTATTTTCAGCATGTTGTGCCTCTTGTGTTGATGGCCAAAAGGATGAAAATAAAGTATTATTGGGACATGATAATAGATTCCCGCATACATCTTCATGGAAAATCACATGACGTGAAATGGTTATTTTGTTGGCAGCACGATCATAGCATATGTATCCCATGTATTCATCATATCCAATGAATTGGCACATGGTAGCCCTAAAAGATAATTTGTCTCTCAACGTATTGTCAATATGAACAAAACATCGGCATCCATAGGCCCGTAGCAGAGAATAATCAGAGTGTGTCCCATATAGTAAAAAATAGGAAGTCTCCTTCAAGATTGGACAAAGGCATCATGTTGATTAAGTAAATTATTGTATGAAACACCTTTGACCACAATCCAGCCTTAAGATTTGCATCATACATCATTGTTAGGGATGTCTCCACGATGTGACAATGTTTTCGTTCATCAACTCTATTTTGCTGATAAGTCTTAGGACAACTCAACTTACACTGAATTCCATTATCATGTAAAAATTGTGTGAATTGATTTGATATATATTCACCATCACTCTGTAAGACTAAAATTCTCCAAGAAAATTGAGTTTCGACATAAGATTTGAATCTATGAAAAACAAGAAAAACTTGGTCTTTGGACTTTAAAAAATATATCAAAGTAAAATGAGTGAAATCATCCATAAAAATTACATAATATCTAAACTTAGACAAATACATAATAGGAAAAGGACCCCAAACATCAGAGTGAACAAGTTCAAAGAGAAATAAAGCTCTTTTATTAGACCTAAAAAATGAGAGTTCATGACTCTTAAAAATGCGACAACCAACACAAAAGGAAGAAGAATTTCTACTTTTAACATCAATAAATCCCTTATTACATAGAACATCAAAGAAACTAGAATTACAATGACCTAATCTACGATTCCAGACATCAACTCCTTCATGAGCTTGTTGACCGGATGATGCAAACAATGAATGACACTCGAGTGACGAAGGGAACTCTAGAGCTTCATTCATAATATATAGATTTTCACGTCTTCTTCCCTCAGTAAGCATTTGATTCATGTAAATTTCCTTCACAGAAACATAGGATGGAGAAAATTAGACTCAAGAATTAATGTCATGACAAAGTTGAGAAACGAAGATGAGATTTTTTTTGAATATTAAGAACAAGAAAGGTATTAGACAAGGAAAGAAGACCTTTACTAGTTGGAACCACTGCCATGTCTACATGAGTAATATGTTGGTGTTTCCCATCTCCAGTAATCACACTTTCATTACCACAATAAGGTTCAATATGAGAGAGTTTACTTGAGTCTCCTGTAACATGATGTGTTGCCCCCGAATCTATGTACTAGCCTTGAGACGAAGTAGTCGGATAGTGCCCTGACATGAGATGTATTCTTGATGAAGATGGAGAATGCATATTCATGGCCCACAAATTAGCAGTAGGATTATGATTTTGCTTAATGTTCAACTGTCCAAAACAACACTAAGAGCATCCAACAATTGATGAAGAGTATGTATTTGTTGAAGCGTGCATAATGTTTGATGGAACACACGAAGAAGTAGCCAAAGGTAGAGCTTAATTATCAAAAGCGCTAGGCAGAGCTTAGGCGGTGAGCCCTTAAAAAGACTAGGCGAGGCCTAGGCGGTACCCCAAATAAAAAATTTAAAAAAACATACAAAATATGTAAACAAACTACTAAAATTAATAACAAACATGTATACAATATAAAATCAAACAACAATAAGCAATAGATCAATAATATGTTGTTGAACAATATAAAACAATTATATTACATAAAAATAGTCAAATATATAACTCATACGCTTATAAATTATATATGAATTAAGTACACATATATGTATATATATAATTATATATATAATATAAATACATAATATTATAAATTTATAATATTTGTTTACAATATATTAATATATATAATTATATACAATTACACAGAAAACATATATATGTGTGTGCAACTGTGCATTAGACCGAGAGATTACCTCGGCTAGGTCGTGCCTAGGCTCCACCTTTCACAACTAAGCAAAGGGGTGAAAGGAGGACAAAGAAGAAAAAAATAAGGTAAAAAAGAAAATGAGAGAATAAAAAAAGAAAGCTTTTGGGGTGAGAGGAAGAAGAAAAGGAAACAAAAGAAACAAAAAAAATATGATAACTATGTCCCTGCAGCTTAGGCATGGACAACCTAGAAAGCCTAGGTAAAAAAAATAGGGCCCTACTGCCTAGACCTATAAGCCTAAGCAGTGCCCCTACGCCTGGCCAGCCTAAGCAAATCCTAGGCACAACTTTTGACAACTAAGAGGTAGAGCAACAATTGCTAATGCACAAAAATGAGAAGCTATAGGGATGATCAATGTCTGATATGTCAAGACATACCGTCAATAACAATTGAAACATGTGTGACCTTTCTTCCCACACATTCGACATATCACATTTGCTTGACTCAAAGGAGGAGTGAGTAAGATACCTATTCTGTGACCACCAAAATTCCATCCACGACCACGTCCTCTTCCTCACAAAGAGTTAAAGCTTTGGGTAGCGATCATAACCTTATGATTAACTAGGGATGGCAGTGGGGCGGGGCGGGGCGGGGGACAAGGTTTCCACCCCCGCCCCGCCTCAAAATTTTATCCTCCACCCCCGCCCCGCCTCCGCGGCGGGGATGGATTTTATCCTCCACCCCCGCCTTCATCCCCGTTTCATGTCCTCCACCCCCGCCCCGTCCCCGTCCCCGTCCCCGCCCCGTCCCCGTCCCCGCCCCGCCCCCGCCCTGTCCCCGTCCCGACCCCGCCCCCGTCCCCGACCCCGCGGGATGAGCGTGCTCGTCACCGGCGCCGCTGGCTTTGTCGGCACCCACGTCTCGCTCGCCCTCCGGAAGCGCGGTGACGGTGTCGTCGGCCTCGACAACTTCAACGACTACTACGACCCCTCGCTCAAGAAGGCCCGCCGTCGAATCCTCGGCGACCACGGCGTCTTCGTCATCGCCGGCGACATCAACGACGCCCGGCTCCTGGCCAAGCTCTTCGACCTCGTCGCCTTCACCCACGTGATGCACCTCGCCGCCCAGGCCGGAGTCCGGTACGCTATCGAGAACCCGGCGTCCTACGTGCACAGTAACGTCGCCCGGCTCCAGGGTTAGGAAATTAGGGAAGGGAGTTAGGGTTAGTAAACAGTTCATCTGAGTTGGGGGCGGGGATGGGGCGGGGCCGGGACGGGGATGGGCCGGGGGCGGGGCGGGGATGGGCCGGGGCGGGGCCGGGGCGGGGATGGGGCGGGGCGGGGCGGGGGAACGTGCCAGTTCATCCCCGCCTCCACCCCCGGACGGGGATGGATTTTAACCTTCATCCCCGCCTCCATCCCCGTTTCATACCCTTCATCCCCGGTCCAAACGGGGCGAGGCGGGGCGGGGCCCCGCTTTCCCCCGGTCCACTGCCATCCCTATGATTAACTTCATCTTTTCAAGTGCTAGATGAGATTTCGAACATGGTTTCATGCTCCTATAGCATAGTTCTCAATCTCTCAAAGGGATGTCGTGGTAAAACACTGGTATATACAGTGGTACAATACTAGTTAACCTCTCTCTCTCTCTCTCTCTCTCTCTCTCTCTCTCTCTCTCTCTCGTGAGTTGAAGCATGTGATGTTTTGTGCCTTCTATTTTAAGTCATGTATGATTTATGTCACATAGATGCGGGTGTGGATGTGGCACTTTAAAAAGACTTGGGGGGGGGGGGTATGTGGGGATGTATATATATATATATATATATATATATATATATATATATATATATATATATATATATATATATATATATATATATATATAAATTTTAACAGTTTTAAGTTAACACTAATGAAATAAAAACAATTATTATATCATCAATTCAACATGCATAAATTTATGCAATAAATCAAATTAACAATCTAAAATTGCTATTCCTCAACAATAAAAAATAATACCACAATTAAATCAACCTAAATATATTATGGCTACGCTCATCAATAAAAAAATAACACCACAAATTTAAGTTAACACTACCATTTTTATCCTTAAAACCAAAAAAAATATTATAATAAAATTCATAAAAAAAAGCTGGCCGAAATCATAACCCAACCCAAGCTTGGGTTCGGTTCTGGTGAACCCAGACCTGAGTTCACCAGAGCCAAACTCAGTTGGCCTGGGTTCACCAAAGCCTCTTTTGGAGCAAGCCTGGGTTTGGTTATGCTGAGCTTAAGCCTAAGTTTACTAGAGCCTCTTGTGGAGCAAGCCTGGGTTCAGTTCTATTGAACCCAGACCTAGGTTCACCAAATTTGAACCTAGCAGGCCTGGGTTCAACCCTTGCGCTAACGAGGGAGGAGTTAAAAGGAGAAGGAAGAAGAAAGAGAGGAGGAACCCACATAGATATATGTATATATATATATATATATATATATATATATATATATATATATATAGAGAGAGAGAGAGAGAGAGAGAGAGAGAGAGAGAGAGAGAGAGAGAGAGACTTATTTCACCTCGTTGTCGCCTTTGTCATCGCCCACCATTGAAAGAGGAGGGGTCAGGGGGGCGCGATCGTGCCCTAACCAACCCCCCCCCCCCCCACCCCACCCCATTTCATTTTTTTTAAATTTGACCAAAATGGACTCGATCAAAGTTGAGCGAGTCCATTTTGGACAAATATAACCTTTGGGTGTGGGTTGACCGCACCTGCGTCAATGCGGGTGCAGCCGCCTTTTTAACAAGTCCGTATGACATAGTGTATGATTTATTTTAAGGCTTGGTTAGAGGATGCAAGTTTTATAGTGCAACATGAAAACAAGTGTATCTTCCATCCAGCATATGGCCATTGCAGTTGTAAACTCTCAAAAAGTTGTCCCTGTTAATTTGAAACAGGTTAAGTTTTTTTATTATTATGGACGAAAGTTGAACACAAACGATGTTGGCATTTCCTACAACGCATCAGGAACCTTTTTATTGAAGAGTAGCAAAGGGTGCGTGGCTCATCTTTTTTGCTCTGCCTACATTATTGTTATTTTCATGATTGATTTTTTTATTTAAATATTTTCTGAGTTTCATTTATTTATACTCTTAGATTCTGCATAAAAAATCTTCAGTTTTATGAAGTTTGAACGGACACACCTTATCTCCATCTAGGATCCACAGATGATTGTTCTCAATTATGTTGAATTTGGGAATTCTTTCATTGATTGAACCGTTTTATTCTAATGGCTAAACTGAAAGTCCTAATATGTGTGAACTAGCAACCAGAGAATGACATTGGGAAGAACTCCAACTATTCTCAGGTGAAGTTATATTTGGTCTGACCTTGCCCTGAGCACATAAAATTCATGCATGATGTTAATGTAATGAAACCGATTGTGTTTACTTGGCGGCTTTATTTGTGTAGTATTACATATTATTTGCATCTATTTTATTTACGAGTAGTTTCGGGATATCTCACAGGATAATGTTCAATATGGTTGACAATAAAAAGTGGTTTCTAAGCAATTGAGGAAGAAACATGATTGCAGTTTTGACATTTAAAGCAGCCTTTTATGGAGTAATATCACACCCCATAAATCAGATGCACCGTTACCCAAAAATCAAGCAATTTTGAGCTTATCTATAGCCTCTTTTTTCCAATATAAACATCTCCTTTAATATGTAATTATTTTTTCAAATATTTTTTGTTTCAAAGAACTGCTATAACTATTTTTTATATTGGTGCCATTAGTAATCAGGCAAGAGACATGGTCGATATGCATTTTTGTTTTGTGTATTTATTTCCCTCAACCGGCTAGCCATTTGTTCTGTGCTGCAGGTCAGATCAGCATTTGCAATGGCTTATTCCACACTTATTGATGCAAAGGACCTTGGCAGCGTTGGGGCCTAAAAGAAGCATTTTGGGGTTCATCATAAGGCCAGATTCAACACTATTACAATTTACAACGAAAGGCTGGGATGAACGGCGAACTCACTTTTGATGCCTTGCTTCCAGAAGCGGGCAATCCAGTAATAAGGAATAGAGTTGGTGGTGACATGCTCTTTAATTGGCAATCAGATGTCAGTGACGATGCACTTCCTAGAAATAAGAAGGGAGACTACTTGCAGCAGTCTCAACAGAAGTCGATCAAAAAGGGGGAAACAGAAGAGAAAGGGAGATGATTATAATTGGCAATCATACAACAATGATGACGAATCTCCTAGATCTAAACAGAAGACAAGGATTTTATGGAGAGGCAGAAAAAAATCAGGCATTCTAATAGGGAAATTGAGGACAGTGTAAAGAAGAAGAGGCAGATGAAGGATTCTGGAAGTGGGCATAAGGATGTTTCAAGGGATAAGCACGGTGGTAGAGCTCGTTCGTGGGCTCCTTACTAGATTTGTGTCCCTTTTTTACTTTGTTACTGTAAAATTATGTACTTTAGTTACAAGGGATCAAAAAATCCATCTTAGAATTTGTTGGTTCTGATTTATGGAATACGTAAATGAGTCTTAAAACTCATGGAATACGTAAATGAGTTTTAGTTACAAGGGATAGATTTGGATTATGCAAAAAACTATGGTTTTTAAAGGAGTCTTAAAAGGTCCGAGAGATAAATGGTCACTCCAAAATAAGTTCCAAAAAGATTCCAAAGTCACATTTGCATGACCAATACGACACAAGAACTGGATTATTAGGACAGCCATGCATTCCTAAAGTTGGTCATGCTAGACGCCTAAACCTTAACAAATTCAATCGTTGGGGATGGTTACTGTTGTAGCTCTTACGGTGAAGTGCATTCCTGTGAAACACACGCCTGCCAGTGAAGTACAGGTTAGGTGGTGAAAATGGGACGTTGCCATCTCATAATTCGTAGCACTTTGAATAATGCCAACGTGTCAGATAGAGTCTGAACAATGGGGTGCAGGAGATTCCTTTCACCAGCAGAATGGGTCCCACATATTTGGTCTAAGCATGTGTTCATAGAACTCCAGCCCACGTTGGCACATCGTACGACGCTATAACCGTTTACCCAATGTTTTCAAATCCCAAAATCCCTCTCTCTGGTACGGTTCAAAACTGTAAAAAGTAGCAAAAGCCTGAAACATCAAATCCCCAAATCCTGCATTTCAAATACGATCAAATCGGAGGACAAGAGGAGAGGAATCACCACAAGTTTCCCCCCTTGATGATTTTGAAATTCTTCTCTACTTCCATCAGAGAGAGAAAGAGAGAGAGAATCCATCTCTTGTACTCAAATTCTTTTTATGTTTTCTAGAGAGAGATTACCCATCTCTTTTACTCGAATTCTTTTCCGTTTTCTAGAGAGAGAAAATACCCATCTCTTGTACTCAAATTCTTTTCTGTTTTCTAGAGAGAGAGAGAGAGCGCCCATCTCTTGTACTCAAAATTCCTGTGTATCCTAGGTATATATATATATATATATATATATATATATATATATATATATATAGAGAGAGAGAGAGAGAGAGAGAGTTGCCCCACATGGATACTGTTATGGAGGCAGCGCAGACGAGCTGCGAGGTGGTGCTGAAGGCAGAGGGAATAGAGGGTGAAGCTCCATTGACGATGGGGGAGGTGAAGATGAGCTTCCTTCACCGCCACCAACACGACGACGACGACCACCAAGACGAATTGTTCAAAGGGTTGAAGAAGAGCAGGAGGGCGAGGGGCTCCACGGCCAAAGAGCGGATCAGCAGGATGCCGCCTTGCGCCGCCGGGAAGCGGAGCTCAATTTATAGAGGAGTCACCAGGTTTTCTACATTTCACGCAACAATCATCATCCTTTCTTACCGTATTGGCTCTTTAAACTCTAGAATCGTGCGTAATTGATTTGCTTCTAACTCAACTTGATGTTGGCATTCACTTAATTTGTCGATTACCAATATAAGCAGGAAATCATCTATTATTATTGTTGGTATATTTCATGAGGGTGGTGATCAAATGATAAGAGTTCTGTTTCTTATTCTATGGTAATTTGTTTTCTTTCCTTTTCTGTCTTCT
Organism: Nuphar pumila; assembly: GCF_984573655.1. Lineage (NCBI taxonomy): Eukaryota > Viridiplantae > Streptophyta > Magnoliopsida > Nymphaeales > Nymphaeaceae > Nuphar > Nuphar pumila. The sequence continues at coordinate 18,531,935 of NC_143253.1, read as the reverse complement.
GTTCTTTCTTGGTCTGCTTGCTTCCTAGTTTCAGCAAGATCCATTATCCATGTTGTCAAGTTCATCATATGCCCTTTCTTTTTTGTTTCTTGACTGGCATGATGAAGCTTGGGAAGGTCGACCCTTTCATGAGTGAGAAATTGTGTTAAGATCACATAAGAAATTAGCTCGTAAGTGCCGAAGGTTGATAGCGACTCATTTATGTGAGTGTGGTTAGTTGCTGGACTGGACTTAAAAGATCTTTAAATAATGACTAGATTCATGGAAGTTAAGCAGGATCTTGGTACCCCAGTAAGCCATATAACAGATGCCACGTTGATTTTCTTCTGTACATACCACGTCTACATCCACTTCCTTGTGAGTCAGTACCCATATTTGCTTGTTCTAAAAGAAGAAAAAGGTGTGTTCTAGTTTCTTTGTGATAAGATAAATGAGTCAATTGCTAACATCAACTTCGATTACCAGCATATATCTTTGTTCTTCATCTCATTTTGCAATCAGAGTGGAAGTCATAATGAAATACCTTCTTCCTTTGTGTGTGTGTGTTTGTGTGGATATTCGATGTCAAATGCCTTGAAAGAAGTCTTGTGCTTTGGTGTTTGCAAGATGGTGGAACAACGATATGCCACATAAAAAGGAAGTGGACTTTGTTCCCAGCGACATAAAATGAAAATGAACAGAAAAAAAATCTGTTTAGAATCATTATTAGGCTCAGCACAGGGTACATTTCATCGGGAGAAATAGAACAAGAAGGTTATAGTTAAAATAGCTGGCATAAGTTTCATGAACATTTTCTGCATCTATAAAAGGGCTTTGTTTAGATGTGACTTCTTTTTTATGCTATTTACAGATGTCTCAACCTCCTCTGCTTTGTCTTATGTTTCTTCAGTTCCTTATAACTGCCCTCTCGACTTAAATGGCTTCTGCATTGTCGTCATGCTCAAAGATTTGATCCTTAAGCAACTGCATGTTGAATTTTTTTCCCCCTGCAGATGTCTCTTCTCTTTTCTCGTTCTCATATTTGTAAATTCCAGTTGGTACTTTTTATCAGTTTCTTCCATGAAAAATGGATGTTCTTCAGTTATTTATTTATTTATTTATTTTTTTTGGGGGGGGGGGGTAAGGGGGAATTAGTTTGTTTTTATTCTGTTTATGAGTTCTAACTTCTAATTTGTGTTTCTAAAACATAAGGTGTTCCCAGGCTCTATTTTGATGAACATATTGAATTTATGTTACTCTGTTTGTGGGTTCTAACTCATGTTTCTGGATCATTAGGTGTTCCCAGGCTTCATTTTGATTAATGTATTGATTTCCTGTTTTTACAATTTTCATAAGTTTCTTTTCTTTTTCACTGCATTTGCTATTTACCATCAATCAGTAATATGCCTGTCTATGATCACCATTCTGGTATTCTTTGCTATGGTCTGGAAATGACTCCTCCATTGCCATATTTCAGTCATTTACTTATATGGTGTACTTAAGCTTCTTTTCTGAATGTAGACACAGATGGACAGGGCGTTATGAAGCTCATCTTTGGGATAAATCTTCATGGAACCAAAACCAGAATAAGAAGGGGAAGCAAGGTTTGACTTGTTTTTCATTACTAGCTATTCATGATTGCTCTTTATAGTAATCATTCTTGTTTATATGTCCATTGCTATTAGTTCACTCTGACTTTTCATGTTTGGTTGTGTAATTTCTTTCCATTCTTCAATCAATTGAGTTTAATTCTTTTATACACAGCTTGTCTTTTGAATTTTCTTATCTTATTATTGATATATGGTGAGTATCCCAAACCAATCACTGAGTTTGTTAGATTTCTCTATTTTCTAGTGGAAGTTCTATCAGAAACTTTTGGTTTACAAATAGTTCTAGATGATTTGTCAACAATTTGAATGGTTTTCATAGGAAGCATTCTGTTGCTACACATGAATTCCTTTCTTGAATTCCAAATGAATTCTGGATAGTTGAGGAAAGTGCCAACCTTGCAGACAAAATCTTTGGTTTTTTGCTTTTATAAGATAGATTCCAACGGGGCCTTTTTGTTGTAACATGTGGCATGATGAGCAATCATCTCATTCTCCACATATTCTGGGGAAAGTTCATGTGTTTAGTAGTTGATATAAGACACAATGATGGTGTAACGACCCCAACTCGTACCTATGAAAAAGTGGCAATTTTTTTTTTAAACAAGTGCGGAAACAATCTCAGAAACTTGAGGCGCTCTTACAGTTTAACACAACCACCACCACAAGAGATTTTCTACTCATCTTTCAAACCAAACCAAACTTTATTTATTACAATGAAAATAGTCCAAGACATAAGCAAATGAAATATAAATAAAGCAAAAAGAAGAGCTACGTTGTCCGGAGGTATCTGCCAAGCAGTCATGTAGTCTCCTCGTAGTTCCTCTCAAAGCAAGTCACTTCACTGGGCATCTAAGATTGTGAAAAACACAAAAGTAAGGGTGTAAGAATCCAAAGAATTCTGTGTACGAATCTCTTTAATGAAGCAATTAAGTAAAAATAACATAAATAAAATTCATGCAATATTTTAGAAGGATGCAATTATAATAAATTCACAACTCAATTAACTATTTATACAATAGAAAACAATTAAAAAGCAAGAGAGAATAATTACTATCAATAGAGACCACAATTTAAGCATTAAAAATATTTTACATGCATTAGGGAACAAACATCATGCATTCACCAATATATCACAATTAAGAGAACAAGTAAATATGCATGATCTAATGCATAGCAAGGATATGCATGATTTTAGTGCAATGCATAAATAAATTATTATCTTTTATTAGAGTTTTCTTTTCATATGCATGTCCTTATTAAATGCACACAATTTAAGTTCATGCTTTTAATTATCGTTGCCCGCGGATACTCCAAACGGGTAAAATTTCTGAGGTCAAGTTAGGTTCTCAGGGTAACTTAGCATACAATTTGTATTTTATTATTGGGTTCCAAACTTAGCCCTCGACCGAAATAACCTTCGGAACATTAAACATCCAAATCTAATGTTGGAGACACCAGGGACATCCAAATCTACAAATGTCACTTTCTTGTTATATCAAAACAACAACTGTATGTACACATCACCCCCAGGCAAAGTGACAGATTCTCCCTAAAACCATGGTCAGGAGAACCTCAATATCGGGTTCAGGAGCAACAACGCATACAGAGTTTTAGTATCCTCACGGTTCTTCAAAACCACAATGTCCAAGATTTTCACACTATAGAAAGAACATCAAGAAAACATAGATTGCATTGTTCTTTAATTTCTTTTATCTTGTTATTAATTCACCTCTTTTAATTTGCAATTCAACATGCAGAATTAATTACACAAGTTTGCACATCCACATGCGAAACTCTTCACGGGATCATAGCCCATGGCAACATAGAACAATGCAATTAAAACAATAATATCACATTTTGATTTTTGCAATGCATAACAATATCTCAAACAAAGAGCAACACATGCTCAAGTCTCACACAACCCATGATGATCTATTTTGATCATCAATGCATTCATAAGAAAAAATCATAAATATCATGCCACTATGCATTTCTTTTTAAATGCTTCTCAATGCACATTCATATATGCCAATAAAAAGACGTGCATGAAACAATAATATTCATATACATGCGCATGTGTTCACACCTTCATGTTAAATGCATGCTTTCGTTCAATTCACATATTCATGTCAAATGCATGCTTTCATTCATGAATCATTTTAATCAAACATGTGAACATTCAAGTAATGGCGCACGTGCTAAACTAATGTATGCACATGCATTAGATACAGTCTTGCAATATTACTTTGATTCAACATATTATATCAAGTACAAGTATATGAAAAAGTTTCATTCTTTAGCATGTATAAGGCTAGTCTAATACAAGAAAACAAATTCTAGAAATTAACATGCCAAGTAGATCTTTTGTTTCAGATTCAATCAAACACAAACAATATACAAAATTGAAATTCATGATGTACTGTTTTAGCCTTTGTCTAAGTACAAACTGAACATACATAGTCTGGAAATTTTCTTCACAAAAGTGCAAACTAATTTGCCATCTACAAAAAAAATATTTTATATTTTAATTGCACCCAGCTGACTCAGTCGGCTGGGGCTTGGCTCCAACCCAACTGAACTCAGTCGGCCGGTCTGGCTGCCCCTACACATGACCAGATCGAACCTGTGTACACTGTTGCCAGGGCTTGGCAGGGCAGCCAAATCAGTCAGCCCAACTTAATCCGAAAGAAAACTTTCGTTCATCATTTATTTTTGTTTAACCCCTTTTTTTTAAGCGATGATCTTCCCAGCAGGCTTGGCAGACTTGGCCAGTCGGGCTCGGTCCTGCTGGGCTTGGCAGAACTCGGTTTTGCTGGGCTGCTTGCCAGCCCAGCCAATGATAAAAAAATTTATTAATCTTTTCTTTTTTTTTGACAGCATGCTGGCCCAGCCAAGTGGTTGGGCCCGACATGGACTGTCAAGCCAGCACCAGCCCAGCCGAGTGGCTAGGCCTGGCAGGGCCCAGTCCTGCCCTTGCCGAGCCAGTCAAACTTTTAATCATAAAAAAAACTACAGATTTACCTGTTAAATATACATGCATAAGAAAGTCTAAAATCAGGTATACATGCATTTAAACTTTATATCTCAAACATGCATGTATAGGCAACCTGCATTCAAGTATGCACAGGTTGATGATCAGGTAAGCGTGCTTACACAGGTCTTTACATTCAGATTTTTACATGGATGTTAAAAGAGAATGAACATGCAACTTAACACACTATTTTATCATGACCCAAAATAAAAAATACAATTTCTGTTTTAACATGGAAGTAAGCATACACGGAAATTGTTATAACAACGTGCAGATTGCAATGTGTGACCTTTTGACAGTATGCCAGCCCCAGCCGACTGAATCGGCTGGAGTGTATATATATATATATATATATATATATATATATATATATATATATATATATATATATATATAATGTGTGTGTGTGTGTGTGCGTTATAATGTTTTCCACATCAACAGCGGTCCAACCCAAATATGGACAGTGGTCTGGGAGTGGACAGTAGACAGTCCTGTCCCAGCCGACAGTTCAGGCTGGGACTGGACAACTGTCTGTCCTGTCCCGGACCCGAAAATCACCCAAAAATCCAAATTTATTGTTTTAACTGAGTATGCACATATTTTATTTCCATAAATCTGATTCAGTTTTAAGAACCACAGCCCCGTGTCCACCTGTCCATATATATACACCTGTCCAAGGGACAGGTCTGTCCAAAATGGACAGAATGGACATAACGTACAACATGGACAAGGGCTCAAATCTGGCCAGATCTGCCCATCATCACTGTGTCCAGATCTGCCCGCTAAAAGCATGGAACAAAACTGCCCAGCCCTGTCCAAAGTGTCTATACAAGGCAAAAACATATATATGCATATGTATACATGCTTCTACATGTATGTATGTATGTATGGATGTATGTATGTATGTATGTATGTATATATATATATATATATATATATATATATATATATATATATATATATATTGGAAAAAACATAAAAGCATGCAAAAAATCATAAGGAAACAAATACCACATGATCTAAGGCTTCCTACATCGATTCTCATGGATCGAAATGGTGAAACTAAAATAAAATCTATGATTTTCTTCAAAAATATTGCCTAAAACTTATTTAGACTCTTTTTCTCATCCAAATCAAAAGAGGACACCCGTACCTTACGCAAAGATCGAAAAGAAATATGGATTTGATGGTGAAAATGATGGATGATCGGAGAAGAAGCTCTCTTCTTCTTCCTCTTTCTCTCTTTTTCCTTCTCTTTCTTTCCCTTTTTTTTGACTTATTTATAGAGCGCTAGATGGACTGGAGAAGAGAGTGCAGCTCCCCAGCTGAAAGTCTCCTCTCTTAGAGTTCTGAAAATTTCGAAACTCTCCAAGTGTTGACTTTTTCAAAGTTTCATTTTATTAGGCTTTCTAAAACCTTCTTAGATGCTTCTAGGTGTGTTTAAGGGCTCTACTAAGAGTCCTAAACACTCAAAAAAATAAATCTCAGAATTAATTAAAATTAATTATTTATTAATAAATAAATACCTAGAAGCTTCCAAAAATTATATTATTGAACTAGAACACTTCTAAAGTGATTTTATGTGGGTTTAAGCCGAAGGGCTCTACTTAGAGTCCTAAACAATTGTCAAATTAAATTAATTAATTAATATTAAATAATAAATAAATTTTCAGAAGCTTCCAAAAATTATCAAATTAACTTGGGAGACTTATTAACATTAATTAACTTTAATTTAAAGGTTTCTAATAAATTTAAAGTTGAAAAAATCATTGGGCATGGATTTGGATCTGGATCCAAGATCCAAATCCATTTCAAAAATACAAATGGGTCTTGGGTTGGATCAATATCAAATTAATATGGGTCTTGGATAGAGTCTAGATTCATATTAATTTGGATCAAATCCATCAGATCTAGTCTGATCAAAATCCAGATTTGAACTGACAAACTGCTCAATTTTTGAAAAAATACGATTTTGGGGCCAATCGCAGCCCGAATCAAGAAAAATAAAATATCGTTACGCTCAGAATTTTGGGACGCATCCAACGATATATAATCAAATTTCGCTTCTGAAATCCGTCCGAAAATAACCCGAATTTTGCTTGAATTTAAAGGTCAAAAATAAAACTTTTTTACGAACTTTTAATTGGCTCATTTAGGCCTTGACAATGAGACCTAGGTTAAGCTCAGACTCTAAAGCATCGGCCTACAATCGAGAATCAAACGATTTTTCTTCTATACTTAGCCAAATTTTTGAAAATCTCAAAATGACTAAGTGTGAAAATACATGATATTACAGATGGTTTGGAATCAGAAGCTCTTCTCCTCTTCTCTGTTAGATTAACCATGAATGAGTTTTAGTTGTTGATTTGCCGATTGATAGCATAGATCCAATAATTGAACATTTTCTATTCATTAATTAATGTGGAATTCACCTTTAACTGATTTGGTGTTGGAATTATCAAAATCCTGCAAGCATTTTGATGATTATTTTGCAACAAATTTTTCAAGTGGAAGATTGCGCAGTCATGAAACTGTTGATTTCAAGATTGATGGTGGCGGATATGTGCACATCCAGTTAGGATCATTTCCATAAGAGGGAACTTAATGGGTTCATTTCATCCCTGTGATCGCTGGCAGTTTGTATGGCATTAGGTGCTCATTTAGATCATGGGTGATGATGGTCAGTTTAGGCCCTATTTAACAACCTCTCATCCAACTTTGTGGGCCAAGACATGAATCTTCAGAAGACGTTTAATGGATTTTGTATAACAATTTTGAGAATGGTCAAGTTTAACACTGGTGTTCAGTTTGGTCCTACAAATGGTTTTTTGGTTGGCAGTTTTTGAGAAATGAACTCGTTATTGCGATAACCAGTCAAGAGGATCAATTTAACTCCTATTTAACAATGTTTTATCCAGATTTCTAGGTCAAAATGATATTTCATTAGCTTTTTAGTGGTTTTTGTCTTGACATTTGTGATAAATAACAGGGGATCAGTTTTGATCCTGGTGGCAGTATATCCACTGAAAATAAGCTCGTCACCTACTTGTCTGGTTAGATTGTAAAGAACCAGTTTTGATCCGTCAACAACATTTGATCCAACCATTTCTTTGGTTGAGAATTGATGAACAATCAATGCACCATTAGTGGCTTTTCTGTCGTTCGTCTTTGAGGTCTGTACCAAGGGATCTATTTTCAGTCTATTAGCAAGATATTTACAAAAAGCTTAGTTATCATTTTTAAATGGTATCGCTGGTTACATTGAGAACTTTTCTAACAAGGAATGGTTGTGAATTAGCATTAGATGTGTAATGCCCCAAAATTTTAAACTTGTAAACCTTTCAAAATAATTGAAAGAGACTAGAAAATCCTTTATTTTTTTCAGAGTTTTTGTTTTAGTGAATCAACAGAAACATTTTTTTGAAAATAAAAAACAAGTTGAGAACCTTGGGCGCGTTAGCGTAAAAACCTTCATTTTACAATAGGTTGAATCTTTGCAAAACATTTAGAAACCAGATGCATTAGAAGAAAATTTTAAGTTTATACAAAATGGGATTTTTCGAGGAAACCCTTATACAAAATGCAAAACCCAAAATGTATACTGGACGTCGAAAGCTAACAGAAACAGTAAGATCTTGAAGCCATCTTGCAATCGTGTCACCACCCGTCTCGTAAACCTAATCGTCACTTGTACCCATAAAATGGGTCAGTTTCATGAAAAACTAGTAGGTGCACAAGACAATATAGAATAATTCTAGAATATGCATTTAATCTATACATGATACGCAATTCAACAAGTAATACGTCAAATCTAGCATAAACAGTTAATTAATACATGATACACAATTCAACAAGTAATGTGAACAAATCTAACATATGCATCAAATTCATACATGATACACAATTTAACAAGTGGTGTAAGCAAGATAACTTTGTTTCGATATTAGCTGGCCTGCGAGTACGCACAAGCGCGAAACATAAAAATAACTGAGACAAATTCAGAGGTTTATTTTGCCACGTATTTTTGATACCCCGAATAGTTAGCTAAGTCCGCTCGTAAGGGGACAACCAATAACCGAAAGAAAATTTCTCAAAGGCTACTCGTTCAAGGGATGCATTCAACTTCTGCAGAAGTCCATGGGATCTACCACCTAGGATAATTTTTGGTAGTTTCGTCCCCTAACTTCGATGACTGGGGACACTGAGTCATTTGCCTGAGAGGTGATTGTTAACAACCTATCCAACGAAGTTTTTGTACCATCACATCCTCTCTCTTGACAAAAAACATCGAGGAACATGGGTGCGTCAGGTTTTATTTAACTGAAGACCCATTCTACATGCTCTAGTCTTTCAAACCAGCTCGAACATCTTGCCTGTGAAGGCGATCATCACCATTATGTGATTTCCATAATGTGCCATTCATACGCTTCGAGGTTACTCGAACCTCTCATCCAATCATCATAGTACTAGCATGTTGTGCTTGTCTAAAAGTACAGCTACGATGAGAGGGGTAACAGTTTCTCAAAAGAAACCCCAATTCCATTGTTTCGTAAAAAAAATGATGCAACTATTTAGTTTAGTTTGATGTGATCCGGTCTTTTTAAACCACTTGTATATCATTGTGCAATTTGCACGATACTAGATCGCCGTGGATCTCTCATCCAGTTATCGTAGTATCAACATGCTGCGCATGTCTCACGATACTGCTTACGATAAAAGGGGTATGGGTTTCTCAAAATAAAACCCCAACCAAACATATTCCCATGATCCCAACTGGGGACATCCAGGTCATATCGGATATTAAACCGAAATTGCAAAACATTTCTCACAAATGCGTCGACTTGGGAAAACTTAGTTGCAATTTGGCAACCCTAAAGTGTGCAGAATTTGCTTTGCAAAACTACGCATTTGGAAAGCTGGATTCTCGTAAAGAATCCCATTCTTAAAACTCTAGCGCTCATGCACAAACCCGTGTTTTTTGAAAATGAGCAAGTGGGAAACAGGTAGGATAGAATATGCTCTTGCATGTCCTACGAGGTTGCATTCATGTAAGAATAATATGTATATTACAATGCAAGCCTACGCACATTACAACACTTCGACAATGTATAAAGCAAGACTTGATGTGTGAAACCGCACATCGAGCTAAAAAATGCGTAAGCAGTTCACGAGGTACGAAACCTTACCTCAACTAAATAAATGGGTAAGCGAAAGCCTATGCACGTGATAGCGCGACGAAAAAGTAAATGACATAAAGGAAAAATGACAAAGATCGCAAAACTGCGTCCTTGAATTAAATGCGTAAGCAGTAGCCTGTGCACTAAAGCGCGATGACAAAGTAAATGACATAATGAAAAGAGGACAAAGATCACAAAACTGCATCCTTAAATTAAATGCATAAGCAGTAGCCTGTGCACTAAAGCGTGATGACAAAGTGAATGATATAAAGGAAAGGGGACAAGGATCGCAATTTTATATATAAATGACATAACGAAAAGAGGACAAGGAGATTGTCGACTATGCTGACGCTTCCAGGCGTAGAGTTTGTTGCGCTGATGGGGTGCGCTAAAAGATTTATAGTACTGCGTAAATGGCACAAGTGAGTTTCGTTATTAAAAATACATGTCGACCCGTGCGAGGAGCCTAACCTAAAAAAGAAGGGAGGGCAGGGCTGTGCCCCTGCCCACCGTATTTGAAGGAAAAAAGAGGGCATGGGTCGCACCTTTGCCCGACAACAGCAAAAGAAGAGGGGGCAGGGGTTGTGCCCTTGCTCGCCTGCCAAACAGAGGAAGGAAGGGCAGGTGCTGCACTCCTACCTGCTGGTCGGAAAGAGAAGGCGACGATAGGAGGGTGTGCCCTCCCGCCTGCTTACCGTGAAGAGGAAGGGGACAGGAGGGTGTGCCCTCCTACTGAAATTAGAGAGACGAGAAAGAAAACAGGGAGAAGGGTGGGGCAATGCCCCTCTCTTGCTGTTAGAGGGAAAAAGAAGAAGAAGCAGGGAGAGGGAAACTTCAGAGGGAACCGGCTACTAGACGGTTCGATTAGTCTTTCGAACCTATACCCAAGTCAGACGAATGATTTGCACGTCAGTATCGTTGCAGGTCTCCACCAAAATTTTCTCTGACTTCACCACGCTCAGGCATAGCTCACCATCTTTTTGGTCCCGACAGGCATGCTCCCACTTGAACCCTTCCAGAAGATCAAGGTCGGCCGACAGTGCACCCTCGAAGGGGATCTTGCCACTCAGCTTCCTTTCGCCCTCCGAGTTTCGGGGGGATCTTGACAGGGGGTTCTGGCAAGCAAAGAGAGAGAGACGGATGGGGCAAGAGGGCGTTGCTCTCCTGCATTGATTCAAAAGAGGGAGAGATAGAAATTGGGGGTGGGGGTGGGGGGAAAGAGAGAGACAAGAGTCAGGGGGCATACCTGGAGGTCACCGACATGAGGGAAGGGAGGTCGCCGATGTTGGGAGTCCGTCGCGAGCTCCGACAGTGGTCGGAGGTCACGCAAAGGGGGGGAGAGAGAAGTCGAGGGGTTCTTTCCTTTTTCGTAAAAGGAAGACCCCCCATGTTTTTAAATAGAAACATGGGAAGGGGGTGCCGAGTCTAGATCCGGATCCAACTTGGGCCTGATTCTTTTTTTTTTTTTAAAAACTCAATTTTTACATCCTACCCCTCTTAAAAGAATTTTGTTCTCGAAATTTCCTTTAGAGGTCATCTGTAGAGATCACAGTCTAAGATAATCAGTATTAACGAGGATGCACAATATGTGTGTATATCCAAACATATAAGCTTTTAAAGTGATCAAGACTACTCATAATGAGTTTCTGAGAAAAGTTTTGAGCTATAAGTCAGTTTGAACAAAATAAATGCACGATTTCATTGATGAACTTTTGTCTTGGCAAAATTCATATGGAATCACTTGTTCGGTCGTGGCTGCATAGACACGGCCAGACACTTCTCTTTATGGTTGTTGCTGAGGTTATTGTTGTTGTTGTTGACCTTCAACTGTGGTTCGTCTCTGCCAATCTGCTGCCTTCCTGCAACAATTTCGAGCATAATGCCCCATCTTCCCGCAGTATAGACAACCACCAGTGTCTCAAGTGCATGGTTGTCCGGGATGAACATAATTAAATTTCGGGCATATTTGGTTTGATTGTGTTGTTGCTCGATTTTCCTATCTTGAGTTTGCTTCTTGAATGGGGGTCCCTACATTTTGCCGTCAGCATGTTGTCGTTTGTTGCATCCACCATTCCCAACAGACTTTCTGTTCTACTCACCCTTAACTCGTTCCCAATCATCGTTCAAAAGGGTGGCTGCTGCAACTGCAACAAAGAAAGTTGAGGGTATATTGGTCAGGACCCGATGACTGAGTCCTTTCTTCAGTCCCCAAATAAATTTTCTGGCCCGCTCGCGATTATCTTCGAACAGGCCAGGACAGTATCGTTCCAAATTCTGAAACTTGGTGGTGTAATCCACCAGACTTGAGTCACCTTGGCACAACTCAAGGAATTCTATCTTCTTCTTGTCTCGCGCATGAGGGGGAAAGTAGTTTGCCAAAAAGGTACTACGAAAATCTTCCCAAGGGATAATTGTTGCTCCCAGAAATCGGATGCCCTAGGTTGTATCCTACCATTTGCGAGTGTCATCCTTAAGCCAATAAGTTTTAAAAAGTGTCTTCTTTTCTTCAGGTATCGACATTACCTGAAAAGCGCACTAGATCTCGTCAACCCGATTCTCGACTAGTTCAGGATCAGCCTTTGCCAGCGAAGGTCAGGGGATCAAGCGTCAAGAACTTCTCATACATCACAGTCGTATGATGGCCAGTCTCGACAAATGGTACTTGATCCCGCTGTGGACAAACCTGACTCTGGATTGCCTCAGCCAGGGTACTAAGGGAATCCATAACGAATCCCCGCTGCTCCGACCATTTGTCGGCCGAATTGTCGTTTGTGTTCCACACCATTCTTTATATAACCAAAGGATGCACAAGTCAGGATTCAAGGAACTCGAAGTCAAAAGGATTCATATATTTTTCCTTAGTATACAAAATCCCAACAGAGCTGGTAGATATGTAGAAAGGGAAAATTATCTGCAAAAGGCAAAGGAGTTCGTAGACTCCTCTTGTATATTCAAGGGGCCTTCCACCTTCGATGCACCAAATCTGAAGTTATGGTTGACCCGAACATGTGACGACACACGGTCGTCCTCTTGAAAGTGTACCGCTGCCCACATCGCGACTAGCGGTGCCTGGTAAGCAACAGGGAGCGCAAAGCTCCAAGCATCACTGAACGTGGGTGGGGGTGGCCTGCGAGTCCAATAGTCTGACCAAGTCGACAACTGTCTGCCTCTTTACAGTATAGGACCCCTACCCCTTACTGAGCGACCATATATCCTACGTATGCCACTACCTTCGCCACTTCGGGCATCAGCAGGAGGGTTCATATTCTTAAGCAAACACTTCAAACAAGAATGTGAAACTCATTTAGTTTAAACCATTAAAAGCAGAAAAGACTTTACTTACAACGTGATGCAGATGCTCGATGGTCAAGAATCACTATTGTCTTAAAGCTCTGATACCAAGTTGTAACGCCCCAAAATTTTGAACTTGTAAACCTTTCAAAATAATTGAAAGAGACTAGAAAATCCTTTATTTTTTTTTAGAGTTTTTGTTTTAGTGAATCAGCGAAAATGGTTTTTCGAAAATAAAAGACAAGTCGACAACCTTGGGCGCATTAGCATAAAAACCTCTATTTTACAATAGGTTGAATCTTCACACAACATTAAAAAACCAGATGCATTAGATTTTTTTTTTTAAGTTTATACCAAATAGGATTTTCTGAGGAAACCCTTATACAAAATGCAAAACCCAAAATGTATTCAGGACACAGAAAGCTAGCAGAAACAGTAAGATCTTGAAGCCATCTTGCAATCGCGACATCACCCCTCTCGTAAACCTAATCGTCACATGTACCCATAAAATGGGTCAATTTCATGAAAAACTTGTAGATGCACAAGACAATATAGAACAATTCTAGCACATGCATTGTCAATTTCATGAAAAACTTGTAGATGCACAAGACAATATAGAACAATTCTAGCACATGCATTGTCAATTTCATGAAAAACTTGTAGATGCACAAGACAATATAGAACAATTCTAGCATATGATTTAATTCATACATGATACACAATTCAATACGTACTATATTAAATCTAGCATAAGCAGTTAATTAATACATGATACACAATTCAACAAGTAATATAAATAAATCTAACATATACATCAAATTTATACATTATACGCAAATTAACAAGTGGTGTAAGCAAGATAACTTTGTTTCGATATTAGCTGACCTACGGGTACGCACAGGCGCGAAACATACAAACAACTGAGACTAATCTGGATGTTTATTATGCCATGTATTTTTGATACCCCGAATAACTAACTGAGTCCGCTCGTAAGAGGACAACCAATGATCGAGAGAGAATTCCTCATAGGCAACTCATTCAAGGGATACATCCAACTTCTGTAAAAGTCCATGGGATCTACCACCTAAGATAATTTTTAGTAGTCTCATCTCCTAACTCCGATGACTGGGGACACCGAGTCATTTGCCCGAGGGGTGGTTGTTAACAACCTGTCCAACGGAGTTTTTGTACAATCTCATCCTCTCACTTAACAGAAAACAGCAGGGCGAATGGGTGCGTCATGTTTTATTTAATTGAAGACTTATTCTACATGCTTTGATCTTTCAAACTAGCTCGAGGATCTTGCCTGTGAAGGCGATCATCACCATTATGTGATATTTTCATAATATGCCATTCATACGCTTCGAGGTTACTCGAACCTCTCATCCAATCATCATAGTACTAACATGTTGTGCTTGTCTAAAAGTGCAACTACGATGAGAGGGGTAACAGTTTCTTAAAAGAAACCCCAACTCCATTGTTTCGTAAAAGAAATGATGCAATTATTTAGTTTAGTTTGACATGATCCAGTCTTTTTAAACAACTTGTATATCATTGTGCAATTTGCATGATACTAGATCGCCATGGATCTCTCATCCAGTTATCGTAGTATCAACATGTTGCGCGTGTCTCGCGATACTGCTTACGATAAAAGGAGTATGGGTTTCTCAAAAGAAAACCCCAACCAAACATATTCCCATGATCCCAACCGGGGACATCCGGGTCATATCGGATATTGAACCAAAGCTGTAAAACGTTTCTCCCAAATGCGCCTACTTGGGAAAACTTAGTTGCAATTTGGCAACCCTAAAGTGTGCAGAATTTGCTTTGCAAAACTACGTGTTTGGAAAGTTGGATTCTCGCAAGGAATCTCATTCTTAAAACTCTAGCGCTCATGCGCAAACCCGTGTCTTTTGAAAATGAGCAAGTAGAAAACAACAAGGTTTTAAAACCCAGTGACTCGGGACTCCACTCGTTCTTTATTAACTCGTGACTCGGCGGGTCAACTCGGTGACTCGGACCGGGTTTTGTTAACTTTTGATTTTAAAAGAAAAACAATATATAAATTGTCATTTAAACATATAAAGGTTTGTAGAATGACTTAATAACTAGTTTAATTAATCATAACAAATGCCGAGAAGTCCCTGTAGCACCAAAACCTATTTCTTAAAATAACATTTGCAACAGACAAAGACGTGTTAGGGATGATTGGTAGTCGGTACCACATACAAACAAATCCACCCTACCGAATATGGGTAGGTACTTCTCCAGACCAATGCTTTGATCTATATGATACATTCTGTATCTGGAATTGTTAATCATAATGGTTGGTGGTGTCTTTTTGAAATCGTGGTAGTTTTGAAAAGATTTGTAAATGAAAATCCAGTGAAAGCCAGACACCAAATATAAAACTGGCTCGCACGAGTGGTGGAGTCCGGGTCGATCTCAGGGAACGTGAGATCAGTGGCGGAGCCAGAAGTTTTTTCTTGGGTGGGCAGACTTTGGGTCTCGGGGACAATGATATGGTCTTGAAGGACGATCCTGTAAAGTGTATGCACAAGTAGCAATGACAGTGGAATTAAATGTATGAAATTCTCAAACTATTTAATATGACTAGGGACTGGGTTAAGTACTGATTTATGGAACAAAACAATTCAGCAAACTGTCTCCTAAAAGATGCCTAAACGCTGCTTAAAATGTGCGAACACTGTAGGAACTCGACCCTTAGAAAAAGACAATGGGTGGCCAAAAAATCTGAACCAAACTGGTTCAGCTGAGTCAGTGAGCCATTTCACCAAACAGTTGGTGTGTGTCCCACACCCATACTACTAACAACGCTTTTGGCTTAAAATCCAAGACGAAAAAAATCGTGAAACACAAACCCTGTCCTAAACCAAATTACTAACAATTCAAGCAAGCAAAAATAGAAATTAGATTTAACTCAAAAACTACATATAACAGTTGGAGTTGGTTAACACGGATAAATAGGAATAGCTAACTGCCCGACAAACAGTATTCAAATTGAATTGAATAGCGTCAAGTAGATAGGAAGATTAACAGCTAAATGCAAACAAAATAACCCACTGAAAATATGCATTCAGCTGGGATGTTGGGACGTTTCACCCAGTGGCGGAGCCAGGGGTGGGCATGGCTGGGCGTCGTGTTGGCAGTCGTCGCCGGCAGGTCTTTCGGTCGGCGACATGGGCGACATGGGTCGTCTGATGCTTTGCGGTTTCTGAGAAATCGAAGGCTTCGGTTTCTCCGGTTTCTCAGAAACCGCAAACAGGGTTATCATGTTTGCCGATCGACAAGAAAAGCAAGAGAGAGGGGGTAGGGACTAGGGAGGTTACCTGAGACAGTGCGACGACCGGCTGCTAGCGATGGTCGCCGGAGATTGGCGAAGGTCCGACTGACTGCGACACCGATGCCTCGCGTCGCCGGAGATTGCAACAGAGAGGGAGAAGCTCGGAGGGGGGCACCGCCACCGCGGGTTCACCGAAGGGAGGCCGGCGACACTGCAGAGCACAGGGGTTGCCAGCGAATGGGGTTGCCGCCTTGCCTGTGACAGAAGGGGAACGCCGGAACGGAGGGGCAGAGCACGAACGATAAAGGAAAACTGGTGAGGGTTTTACCCCTCGCCCCTTTTGGCAGGCTCTAGACTCATCGAGAGCCCGGGTCCGGTCGACTCGGTTTCACGAGTCCCGATTCGATTCGGTTTTCCGAGTCATGAGTCGACTCGGTTTCAAATTTTAGGGTGGGCGGCTGCCCACCCCTGGCTCCGCCACTGCGTGAGATACTTGTATTCAACACACACAACTACGCTACTCTTTATTGCCAAGAAAAAGAATTAATTAAATAAATGAATAACTAAAGAGTGTTGCCCTACGCAGAGGGCTTAAAAGAATAAAATGGCCTTATTACAACCCAATGAATTGAATAAATAAAATCTTAGTCTAAAAAAAAAGAAAAGGTTTTAGTGCTTCGAGTTCTTTTGTCCCTTCTTGAGGTAATGTATGTTTTCTTGAACTTTTGCTTTTCTGAGGGCTCCCTGAGGGGCTCTTCTGAGGGTCAAAATCACTTTTCTTGCACGTTTACCCGCTTCCCTGCAAAACACAAAAATACAAACACAGCAGAAACAATACAAAACTAAGCGAAATCTAAAGTTAATTCACACAAAAAAAAACAGCAAAAGAATTGAAATTAGACTACACACTAACTACAATAGAAGACAAAATCTACTAACTAACAATTTAAGAATCAACTATATAACAGACTAATGGAATTTTAACTTAACCAGACAACATAATACTATGGAATAATTTAAATCTGATTTACTAATCTATGATACACATTATATTAACTAAACCAATCTATGAGAAACACTAGCCCCAACATTAAGTCTGATGTACACCATCTATCACACTCTATTGAAAATCATTATCTAATTGCACAACTAATTATTAGAGAAATAAATCACGACTAAACTATTCTATTTAGCTATTGACTAAATTCTAATGAACATGCAATACTAATGTTTCCAAAAACAAACATCCTCAAATTAATCTAGCTACAGTACTAGAACTTTGCTAATGTTACCTACCTGTATTATAATAACTTAAAAACGTGAGATGGGGTTGACTATTAATAAGGAAATATCAAAGCATAATATGTACTCTAAGGAACTATATAATGCTGAATAAACAATGCCCTAAGTAACACAAATTGCTGAACGTAAGTAATTGGAACACGCTGACAAGAAAACAAAACAAAAGACGCAAAAAAACAAAAAACAAAAAAACAAAACAAAAAACAAAAGGCACTACACTTCACCGAGTCTTTTTGTTCCTGATTAATTAACAAAACTGCTAAAACCATTGACAACTGAGCTTAGAAAAAAAAAATGAATGAACTTAAATTAACATGCAGTGACAAGAAACAAAAATAAAATGTTAAAAAAAATGACTGAATAAAACTTTATAAAACGCAGCTACACTAATGGAATGAACCGACTGAAACAAAAACAACAACAAAAAAAAACAAAACGGAACTGAAAACAATTGAAACGTCGCTTGGTTAACCTACACTAAAATCAACAACCTAACCTATATAAATATCAAATAATCTATAAAAACGTTAATGCTAACTACGAATCAACACGATGAACGAACAAAAACCCTATATGAATCTAACGATCTACATGCAAGTCAAGAAGATTAAGACATATTTTTTTTCTTCTCTTTTCAGATGCTAAATTATACTAAATGAATATGCTGATGGTGATATGATGAACTAATTTAATATACCATGCTATGCAACTACATCTATAGAAAAACAAGATCGAAGAACGAACCATCGTGGATCGCCTTCGATGGAAGGGTTGAGAAAAGAGTGGCCTCTCCACGATGTGAACTTGTCATGCTGCACCCTTTGATGAAAGAAGACGAAACCGTCGGCAAGATGAAAGGGAAAAAGAGAAGTAGAAGAGAGGAGAAGAAGGAAGGAAGAAGAACCGGCTGGTAGTGAGAGAGAGAGAGAAAAAAAAGAGAGAAAGAGGGGCGTGAGCTTCAAAGTGGGGGAGAGCCCCTCCTTTTTGCTGTAGTATACTATTTATAATATTATATTAGGGTAAGACAAAATTTTCAAAACAAGTCCAACATTTTTCAATAATTTTCAAAAGGCCCATTTTAGTAAAACAAGTTTTATTGTCTAAAAAAAACAAACTTCCTAAACTAATTAAGAATTAGCTAATAAAAACCTAAGCGAACTAAACTAGACTTAAGAAATTCTAACTATAATAGAAACACTAAAAATATATGCAGGGAAAGCTTTGAAGAATACAATTTTCTGATAAAATTCAATTCAATGCAGTTTCTCAAAACTAATGGTAAAAATGGGTTTTTAAGGCAATTTTAACATGGATCATGCATAAATACTGATCAATAAAATGTGAAATATATGCATGATCAGTTGGTATCTTGAATGCAGTGTTGGCCACGAGCATGCAGGCATGCAAACACACATGCACATACACACATATGTTCAAATTCATTATCCATATTATTGGTAGCTGAAATTTGCATGCTCATAGTAGAGCATCACAAAAATTAACTGTTAAAAGCACAATATCATGCAAATTACATCTCTGGATAATCATATATGTTTGGATAAAACATCAAACAACATAAAATATGACCTAGATCATCTTAACCACTTAGCATCTATCTAAAAAATGTCTTCCTAGACATTGGAAATTATAGGAATATGCCCCTAATAAATCGCCAAGCCTTACTGCATCTATATGAATTAGCCTTTAGAACATTGTCTTAACATAGATACCAGGCTGATGAAATTTGAAATTATGAATATAATTGATAGATTTTAAGAGCATAACTTTGGGTAAAAAACTAAAAAAAAAAAAGAATTTCAATCTTATATGTTTCCAATGAAGTTTTTTATTCATTCTAATGTTGTGTGCTTCTTAGCAAATATAATAAACACATCTGATAATTTTCATATGCACTAAATGTGAGATAATTTTCATATGCACTAGAAGTTTTTTCTTCAGTATGATCTAAGGCCAGCACTCGGTCGAGTCAGGCCCGAGTCTTGGCAAACCGAGTTTGCCTTGCCGGGTTGACTCGTTGGAGGGCCCAGCCTAGCCGAGTCACCGAGTTGACTCGGCGAGTTTTAAAACCTTGAAAAACAGGTAGAATAGAATATGCTCTTGCGTGTGCTACAAGGTTGCATTCATGTAAGAATAATACATATATTATAATGCAAGCCTATACACATTACAACGCGACGACAATGTTTAAAGCAAGACTCGATATGCGAAACCGCACATCGAGCTACAAAATGCGTAAGCAATGCACGAGGTACGAAACTGTACCTTAGCTAAATAAATGCGTTAGCAGAAGCCTATGCACGTGATAGTACGGCGGCAAAGTAAATGATATAAAGGAAAGAGGACAAGGATCGCAAAACTGCGTCCTTGAATTAAATGCGTAAGCAGTAGCCTGTGCACTAAAGCGCGATGACAAAGTAAATGACATAACGGAAAGAGGATAAGGATCACAAAACTGTGTCCTTGAATTAAATGTGTAAGCAATAACCTGTGCACTAAAACGCGACGACAAAGTAAATAACATAAAGGAAAGGGGACAAGGATCGCAAAACTGCGTCCTTGAATTAAATGTGTAATATATACATATGTATATATACATTGTTTAATTTACAAGATTTGTCCTTTATTGTCCATTGTGCAACTTTCACCTACCTTGGAAATTGTCGACTATGCTGGCATTTTTGGACATAGGTGATCAACAGCTTGAGCCTCGATGCATGCATATAGTCTGTTGCGCTTATGGGGTGCGCTAAAAGACTCATAGTACTGCACAAATGTCACAAGTGAGTTTCGCTATTAAAAACACGCGTCGACCCATGTGAGGGGCTGAACCTGAAAAAGAAGGGAGGGCAGGGTTGCGCCCTTGCCCACCGTCTTTGAAGGAAAAAAGAGGGCAGAGGTCGCGCCCCTGCCCGACAGCAGCAAAAGAAGAGGGGGCAGGGGCTACGCCCCCTGCCCGCTGAACTAACCAAAAAAAGGGAGGTGGCAGGGGCTGCACTTCTGTCCGGTGGCCAAACAGAGGAAGGGAGGGCAGGGGTCGCGCCCCTACCTGCCAGCCTGAAAGAGGAGGCGACGGCAAGAGGGTGCGCCCTCCTGCCTACTTACTGTGGAGAGGAAGGGGGCAGGAGGGTGCGCCCTCCTGCCTACTTGCGGTCAGAGGGAAAAAGAAGCAGGGAGAGGGAAACTTCGGAGGGAACCGACTACTAGACGGTTCAATTAGTCTTTCGAACCTATGCCCAAGTCAGACGAACAATTTGCACGTCAGTATCGCTGCAGGCCTCCACCAGAGTTTCCTCTGGCTTCACCACGCTCAAGCATAGCTCACCATCTTTCTGGTCCCGATAGGCATGCTCCCACTCGAACCCTTCCATAAGATCAAGGTCGGTTGTGTAATGAAATGAGAATCTTCCAACTAAGAACTTAGATCCGCAAGAAATGGTGTCTAGAAAGACACAATATCAAAAACCCTTGAAAAGGGTATAATGAAAAACAAAAAGAAATAAAATATTCTTTTATTGAAGCAATATGAAATGCTTAAAAAGCATTACAAATGATAATCTTACAAGAGAGGGGTTTACCCCTATTTATACAAGAGCTAAGGGGAGAGCTCATAAGGAGCTCTCCCTTCTAGTCGTTGGACTAGTTCCAACGACTAGATTTTGGTTAAGTTCCAAGTGAAACTTAACCAAACTAGTATTATCTAGTTCCTATTGAACTAGATAATATTTGATATACAAAATAAAGAAAAAAAATAAAATAGGAAAATATATATATATAATATTATAATATTATAATATATATATATATATATATTACATTTTAACAAGTTGAGAATGCACCCCCGAAGGGGATCTTGCCACTTAGCTTCCTTTCACACCTCGGATTTCGGGGGGATCCCAACATAGGGTTCTGACAAGCAAAGAGAGAGAGACGGAAGGGGTAGGAGGGCGCTTTCCTCCTGTGTTGATTCAAAAGAGGGAGAGAAGATGGAGAGATAGAAATCGGGTGGGGAAAGAGAGAGATGAGAGTCGGGGGGCGTACCTGGAGGTCGCCGACACGGGAGAAGGGAGGTCGTCGGCGTTGGGAGTCGAGCGCAAGCTCCGACGGTGGTCGGAGGTCACGTAGAGGGGGAGAGAACGAGCGGGGAGAGAGAGAGTAGTCAGGGGGTTCTTTCCTTTTTCATAA
The DNA here is from genome assembly GCF_984573655.1 of Nuphar pumila. NCBI lineage: Eukaryota > Viridiplantae > Streptophyta > Magnoliopsida > Nymphaeales > Nymphaeaceae > Nuphar > Nuphar pumila. The sequence continues at coordinate 18,510,038 of NC_143253.1, read as the reverse complement.
AAGGAAGACCCCCCCCCCCCCCCCCCCGTGTTTAAATAGAAACACAGAAAGGGGGTGCCAGGTCGGGATCCGAATCCAACCTGGGTCCGATTTTTTTTTTTTGAAAACTTGGATTTTATAAGATGGATGATTGAAATTGGTGAAATGCCATTTTTATTGGAGTCTCGAGAAGTTTTGTACAATATCTCTTTTATGACTTTGGAGCTCGTTTTCTTTTAGATCACATAGTTATGGCTTTTAGCTGTACTACCACAGACAAATTGGATTGACAAAAATTAAACATATTAGAAAACCACTTTCTTTTTCTTCTTCTTCTTTTCTTTTTGGGGGCTGAGGGGAGAGTGTAGGCTGCCTTCTCTCTCCACTATCAAGTCCTCCAACTCACGTACCATGCCCATACGTGCAGACATGCTTGTAATGTGGTATTGCGGAAATATAAAGAGTGCTTATAAGCACTTACAACAATGAATAAAAGAGACAATGTCACAAGTCCATTAAGGGACAATACAAGCACAAGCCGTTAAGAAGGCAACAATATAAAAAACCTCTTATTGAAAAGAGAGAGAGCTCTCAAGAATGCTAACATACAAGGGGTTCACCCCTATTTATACAAGAGGGAGTGGAAGGAAAAGGAAGGCCAAGGGCCTCAAAAGAAGTGCCCAAAAGGGGGCTCCCATGGAGTCGTTGGGAGCCCCCAACGGTCACATTTGTGACCGTTGGGGGCTCCAACGACTCTATGGTTGGAGCCCCTTTTGGTTCCAAAAAAATACAAAAAAGAAAATACAAAAATAAAAAACAAAAATTACATTTTATCAAAAAACAAAAAATAGTTGTTTTCTAAAACAACTATACAAAAATACCCCTATCGGGTATTGATGTAATATATATATATATATATATATATATATATATATATATATATATATATATATATATATATATATGGAGTACATTTTAACACCCCCCCTCAAACTTTACGGGAAAATGACGGAAAGTTTGCCAAGGAGAAACATGAAGCGGGGAGCCATTTCGGTAGAGTAATTGTTCCTCGTAAGTATTCGTCACGAACATAGTGGCAATCCATTTCGATATGTTTGGTACGCTCATGGAAGGTATGATTGCTTGCAATATAGATGGCACTCTTGTTGTCGTAACATAGCTTTGAAGCTTCGGTAATATCAACCCCCATGTCTTTAAGCAAACTGCGAAGCCATACAAGTTCCATTGTTGTGGTTGTCATAGCCCGATACTCAGCTTCAGTAGATGATAGTGAAACTTTCTGCTGCTTCTTGCATCTCCAGGCAATCAAAGAGTCCCCTAAAAATACACAAAAACCAGTTGTTGAGACTCGATCATTAGGATTACCTCCCCAATCTGCATCAATATAAGCAAGAAGATTCAAGGAAGAAGAGGATGATAGAAATAGCCCTTTATTGATGGTGTTCTAAATGTAACGAATGATCCAGATAACATCACTCATGTGCACCGTTGTAGGAGCATGCTGAAATTGACTAACTGAGTGAACCGCATGGGTGATATCCGGTTTGGTGATGGTTAAGTAAGTGAGGGACCCAATGAGTTGTTTGTAGGGTGTGGGATCTTCCAGAAGAATCCCATCCTCCAACCGTAATTTGGCATTAATAACCTCGGGAGTCTCAACTTTTTTATCATCAGAAATGCCAGACTTGGAACATATATCTGCAACAAGCTTCATCTGTGACAAAATATAGCTTCGAGAAGAATATGCAACTTCAATTCCAAGAAAGTATCTAAGAAAACCTAAATCAGACATATCAAAATTATTTTTTAACATCAACAATACTATTTTGATCATTCCCAGTGATAATCATATCATCAACATAAAGTAACAACATAACGATACTAGTACCTGCATTTTTAACAAAAAGAGTAGTGTCAGTATAACAAGAGTGAAATCCTAATTTTATCATGATATCATTAAAACGATCATACCAAGCCTTATGGGCTTGTTTGAGGCCATACAATGCTTTTAAAAGCCGAAGAGTTTGACCTTGCTCAATATTAATTCTGGGTGGTGGATCCATGTAAACTTTTTCACTTAAACTTCCATTTAAAAAAGCATTTTTTACATCAAGTTGATAAATAGGCCATTTTTTGGTTGATGCGACAGCTATTAAAGTCCTGACACTGGTCATTCGAGCTACGGGAGCGAATGTTTCTTTATAATCTATTCCATATTCTTGTGAGTATCCCTTAGCGACTAACCTAGCTTTATATCGTTCTAAAGATCCATTGCTTTTAGTTTTGACTTTGAAGACCCAGCGACACCCAATAGGTTTTTTGTGTGGGGGTAGATTAACTATTTCCCAAGTATTAGCCTTTTTTAGTGCATTTAGTTCAGCTTGCATTGCTTCAACCCAATGTGGTATAGATTTAGCTTGATTATAGTGAGCGGGTTCAAAATAAGAATGTAGGGTTATTAAACATGCTCGATAGTTGGGCGTCAAGGAATCATAGGATACAAACCTATTTGGGGGTATTGATATTCTAAAAGAATGTCTAACTTGTGGTTCCTCAGTAGATTCAGAAATTTGAGAGGATTTTTCGAGGGCACTAATAGGGTTTTCTTGATTTCTTCTTGAGTAAACATTCATATTTTCATTATTATCATTTGAGGGTATTATATCAAGATTGGACGCCTCACATGTATCTTCTATGCTTTCAAGGGAATCATTTTGTATGTCATCAATAAGATCATATAAAAATATGTAATCAATTTCATTTGTTTCTTCTATTTTATCAAAACTATTCTCTTCTTCTAGAAATGTTACATCTTTTGAAACATATAGTTTATCATTTTTAAAATCATAACATCTATACCTTTTTTTATTTTTACCATATCCTAGAAAAGCACATTCAATTGCTTTTGGAGACAACTTATCTCTTTTATGCAATAGGACAAAGCATTTGCAACAAAAAATATGAAGACGATTGAAATCGGGTGAAAATTTAAAGAGCTTTTCATAAGGAGAAGCATTTTTTAACTTAGAAGAGGGCATTCTATTGATTAGATAAGTTGCGGTTAGAACGGCTTCAGCCCAAAACTTCTTTGGAATATTTCTAGAAATAAGTAATGTTCTAGCGGTTTCTACAATGTGCCTATGTTTTCTTTCCACTAGGCCATTTTGTTGAGGGGTTCTAGGACATGATTTTTTATGACAAATTCCATTTTGGGTTAAATAGTTTTGAAATTCGTGAGATAAATATTCACCACCGGAATCGGTTCTCAAAGTAGATATGTTACTTTGGAATTGATTTTGAATTTTTCTATGAAAATCTTTAAAGAAAGTAAATACTTCCGACTTATGACTAAGAAAATAAATCCAAACATACCGAGTAAAGTCATCAATAAAAGTAACATAATAAGAATAGCCCCTTTTGACATAACCAGAGAAGGCCCCCAAACATCCGAATGCACCCATTCAAATGGTCTTGACGAAAGAAAAGTTCTAGTTGGAAACGGAATAGACTTCATTTTTCCAAAAATACAATCTTTGCAACTAATTTCTTTTTCCTTACAAAATTTGTTTCCAAAAGAAAAAAGATACATTTTGCAATAACTTGGATGACCAAGTCTTTTATGCCAAGTTTCCATATTTTTTTCTTGGACATAAGAACAAAAATAATTTGTGGGAAGGTCTAGATGGTCCATATAGTAGAGGTCTCCCTTCCTATGGCCTTGCCTAATCCGCTTCCCGGACCGGAGATCCTGCACAAAGCAACCATTAGATGAGAAAGATATTTCACATCCATGGTCGGCAATTTGGGAGACAGAAAAAAGGTTTAAATTTAGTTTGGGAACAACTCTTACTTTTGGAACACAAAATTTTTGAGAATCTTTAAAAGAGCCAATACTTGAAATTTTTAAAAAGGTTCAATCGGCCGTAGAAACACAAGAATCCTTTGAATTGGTGCAAACATCAACAAGTGCATTTTCATGGGGGGTCATATGAAAAGAGGCTCCAGAGTTAAGGTTCCAAGAATACGTACCGGGTGATGATGTAGAAGCAATAGCCGCACCTGATGTGGAGGAAGAAGCTTTAAGAATTTGTTGAAGAGCCATAGATATTTGCCCAAGAGTCTCTTTGAGGTCACCATTCTTGCCTTCATCTTCTTTGGTGGTAGTTTCTTCAAGAGAGGCCACCTTAGGCTTGAAAGTTCCATTAAGCTTTGGGCAAGCGGGTTTGATGTGACCCGACTCATAGCAATGATGACAAACAATCATTTTTCTTTCTCCATTATAGTTTCCTTATTTTCCAAAATGGGGAGGTTTATAGGTTCTTACATTGTTACCGGGTTTGGATACGGCAAGCACTTCATCAATATGTTTACTCATGCCAAGCCTTGTCTTCTCTTGAGTGATTTCGGCAATGGCATCCTCAATTGGAGAAAATATATATGTATGGAGAAGTGAGGATCTCACTTGCTCAAATTCGGGACGTAGCCCAAAAAGAAATTGAAACAATCGTTCTTGTTCCATTTGTTTTTGTCTTAATTCAATATCTTCCATAGAAACTCATTTTGACTCTAAAAGAGCCAATTCATCCCATAGTGGGTTTAGGGCACTATAATAGTCTTGAATGCTAGAATCACCTTGTTTGGTGGTTCTAATCTTTTCTTGCAAAAAATACGCTCTTGCAAGATCCTTTTGGGTATACATACCCTTCATAAAGGACCAAGCCTCATTGGCCCGACGAAATTTAGCTATATTAGCACATACCTTAAGCTCAACATTGTTCATAAACCACGCAAGGATTTTCGCGTGATTGCTTTCCCAATCTTCCACTTCTTTTTGATGATTTTCAATGGCCTTGAGGCGAGCATCTCCTTCAAGAGACTTTTATTGACCTCCTTCGTTCTTCATAAGCATAAGTTTAGGTTCCAGAACGATATCCATGACAAAACCCAAAAGTTTTTTGCCTTTGAGGTTGTTTTCCATTGCCGATGCCCACATCATGTAATTCTTTCCATTGAGCTTGAAGGATAGGTTGATCTTTGCCTCCATGATGTTTCCAAGAAGTGAGAAGAGATACAAAAAATATGAAACACACGAACCACACTTTTCCTTCAAGAATCGAGTGGCTCTGATACCATGTAATGAGGTATTGCGAAAATATAAAGAGTGCTTATAAGCACTTACAACAATGAATAAAAGAGACAATATCACAAGTCCACAGGACAATACAAGCACAAGCCTTTAAGAAGGCAACAATATAAAAAGCCTCTTATTGAAAAGAGAGAGAGCTCTCAAGAATGCTAACATACAAGGGGTTCACCTCTATTTATACAAGAGGGAGTGGAAGGAAAAGGAAGGCCAAGGGGCTCAAAAGAAGTGCCCAAAAGGGGGCTCCCATGGAGTCGTTGGGAGCCCCCAACGGTCACATTTGTGACCGTTGGGGGCTCCAACGACTCTATGGTTGGGGCCTATTTTGGTTCCAAAAAAATACAAAAAAGAAAATAAAAAAATAAAAAACAAAAATTACATTTTATCGAAAAACAAAAAATAGTTGTTTTCTAAAACAACTATACAAAAATACCCCTATCGGGTATATATATATATATATATATATATATATATGGAGTACATTTTAACAATGCTAACACTACAGACATGCACATGACATATGAAGTTTTTCATGTTAAATTGGTGAAACTTTTGAGTTGTAAAATTTCTTTCTTCTTGATGTTTGTAGTCTCTCATGTTACTTATGAGATTATACCTTCCGATAATATTTCTCCTTAGTTAAAATTTATTTGTCTTTTTTATTTCAATTGTATTGCTCAAAAACTGATGCACTATCTTTCTTGTTCTGGAATGATGGCTTCTGATCTCTTCTCCAGTCTACCTAGGTAAGCCCTTGGACCAAGAAAAAATTTCTCTATGATTAAGACAGGTATTGCTTGCTCAAAACCCTTGAACATGGCTCTTGTGACGGATCTGATATGTAGGTGCATATGATGAGGAACAAGCTGCTGCTAGAGCTTACGATCTTGCTGCACTCAAATACTGGGGCCCTGGAACACTCATTAATTTTCCTGTGAGAAACTATTTAACTTAAGATGATTAGACATCCTGTGAAAAGTGACGTTTATTCATTGATGCTATTCCATTGTGTCCTTTGCTGATATCCTTTAAATAGGCGGTGCTAACAAATTAACATTGTTCTGACACAATAATTCATCCATTAAGATGTCAACTTTTCATGTTTTTGAACCGTGTTATCCTGTCATAATATTGCAGATTAGTGATTATGGAAGAGATATTGAAGAGATGCAAAAGGTATCAAGAGAGGACTACCTTGCATCTCTCAGAAGGTAAGGAGTTAGATACCGTTTCTGTGGCTAACTACAAATGCCTGACCATATTGGTTACATGCTTCAGAAAAAGTAGCAGTTGCTCGAGAGCAAGCTCAAAGTACCGTGGCACGCCTAGGTATGCTGAAGTGCAATAAACATTGTTGATATTACCATTTATTGCATTATGAAGCTTCTTTTCTCATTAACTTGCTGCCGGTCTACTGTATTTGAAAACAGTGTTACATAGATATGAGCATGGTATGTGTATGACTATGATGCAAGATTTATCCAAAAGAAGGGTACAACTTTTGCATGTACACATATGGAGCATGATCCTGTACATTCAGGTGTATAAGAAGACCAATATACTCTATTAGCTTCTGCCTATGGTGTGGCTGAAAACCAATGGGTCCAGTGGTATGCTGGAAGAATGGTTTCCCTTGTACTAATATTAATCCTTGTTATGACCAGAATTGACATGAGCTTCTCCTTTTGTTGATGAATCCCCAAATATAGGTGATGGGGAGTTTTGGACTCAGTTTTGACTGCTGATCAGTTCATCCTGACCTCTTTGATTGACATTATTCCAACACCCACTTGAAGGAAGCTGTATGGAACCTTTTATTCAGGATAGTCCCAGTTCCACTAACTACTGACCAAGTGAATGGTGGACAGTACCGGAGAACACAGATCTCCCACCTACTTAATATACTCAATCAGAAAAAAAATTATAAATAAACTTTAACTTGAAGAAAGATATAGGTAAAATATAAAAGAAATGTACTAATTTGTGCATGCATGTGTGTGTATATGTCAGAATGTATTCTTCCTCATTCATAATAGATATGTGGTTACGCATATAAAGACAGGAGCCTGTGTGGACCTTTATCACTATCCTTGTCACATACATCTTTCTTTTACCAACTCATGATGCTGCTTTCCTAATATGCCGGAGCCAGCAGCTTTTTTGACTACGTAGCCTGAATAATGTGAGCTGATATGAAGTGAGGATATTTTCCTGCTTAAGATGTGAAACTGCACATCTTCATCACATAAATTTCATTTTTCACATTTTTTTTAATTTATTTTTTCTTTTGGAAATTGACCAAATTTATGTATTTTTTTTCATTAGTCATGTCAGTTTTGTTAGATTTATCACTGATTTTGGTTGATTCTTTTCATATGATGAGTTTCTACTGATGGGATTTTGTATTTCAATTTTAGACAATCACAAAATAGCCAATGGGAGATGATGAACCTTGGCCAGATATTTGACAACAAATATTTCAGCAGTGGGATCTGTAGTAAGTTTAACATCAATAAGCTCTGACACTGATATTGTTGTCATTTTTGTACCTCTATTTTTTCTATTGGGTTGATGACCTAGTATTTTTCTCGAAGGCATAAGTGCCGATCCAGCAACAGGGTGCGAATATGGCAATAATTTTGGCTTGGGAAGGAGGATTGATTTAACAAGCTATATCAGATGGTGGAAACCATGCAAATCTCAAGCGGTGCCTGTATCGAAAGACAGCCTTTCATCCAAAGGACATAAAGCATTAGGATGGACCAATCAGCATACTGAACCTTACCAGCTTCCCTCCCTAGGTGTTTCCTTTAGAGGAAAGTCTCACACAGCTGTCACTGCTTGTGGTATCTTATCACAGTCTACTGCTTTCAAGTATATGATGGAGAAAGTGAAGGCAAAAAAAGATGGCATGGCAAGTGGCTATAAAATGACAGATCCAAAGCTCAGTAGCATAGGAAAGAATGAGACGACATTAGAAACTACTGTGTTAAACACATTCAATCTTCAAAGAAATCCATATTCAGTTTTCTCCCTTTCATCTACCCAAATAATGGGCGAGTGCAGCTCTATTAATCCCTTGGGGGACTCTATTCTTTGGAGCAGCATCCTTCCCCCTACAGGTCTCTCTCTCACAACTACAGTAAGCATCTTTGTACCATCTTTGCAACATTCTGTTAGCACACGTACATATTCTTGGCTAATGCATGCATAAAATCTGCCATGTTGATTTTTGCAGCTTCAGCAAAGTGATCCTAACTCTGCATGTACATTCTACAACCAGGATTAAGCCTCTTCAGCATTGTTAAATTGTGATATTTCTCACGCCTTTTACATTTTGAACATGATGTATCCATTATATGACCTTAGTTTTGGTTTGATGTAAATTACAAATAGCCCCACAAACATGGCATAGTTCTTTGTTTGGAATAGCTTCATGCCTGTACCTATTGTCATAGTTGGCTTTTATGATGACTTCCAATAAAGCTATAAAAGTTTTCTTCTATATTCCATAAGCAGATGAAGTAGCAATTAATGTCTCTAGTGGTACCTTGAGTGCATGACTGGGTAACAACTCAATTGGTGCCAATTATCTCAAAGTCTGCAAATTCCAGTTGGAACCATATATTGCAAATGTGGTTCCAATCTTTGGCTTCATTTGCACAGCTCCCTGTTGCAAGGATCTGACAGTTTAGAGAGGTGACTTTTTTCTCAAGGCATTTTAATGGAGGATAATAGTTCATTGGTCAACCAAATTTGGAATGTAGAATATGAAACTGGGCCTGATGTGACATGAACATGGTCAAAAGTGAAATATGAAGTCCATGCTTGATGCATTAATCAAAGTCGTCATCAAAATATGAATTCCATGCGTGACTGCACTAACTTTGTGTCAGAGTTCAGACTAGAGTGAGAGGCAGCTAAACTGATCTGCCAAGTGGTTGTCTAGTGGATGAAGCAGTCATCACATGGACCAAGCATTTGTTTCAGTTGACTTGGTGCAAGTCATTGGTTTTATGGATTCTCTGAGCGCATTGTAGCGGAGACAGCAAATTTGACAATAATCTAAGTGACTTGCATAGATTGGTAACTAAGCTTCCTTATGCAAGCCATGTGTGTTTGAAAGTTTCACATTGGTCTCAGGTTGGCACATGTCTTGTGGCTGGAACTGTTTGTATAAGTTCGTTTTTTCAAAAATCTAAAACACGTAATTGGATTGGATTGATTCAACTGATCTGCTAAATCACCTTTTCAAAAGTGATTTTAAAATAAAGAAAAAACAGCCAAAAAGATTATCGGGTCATCCAGCATGAGTCAACTGGGTCTGTTTCGGGGTCTTGCCGACTACCCCGTGAATACAACATACAACACGGCTCCATTGGAATCGGGTTGAGTCACCTTAACTTTATACCAAATAGCACTAAGAAAGGTTGCAATTCAACTAAGTTCAGGCTCAAACCACTCTTTCGGCCCATTGCAAGATAGTGATTAAGCATGAAACTCAATCGAAGTTCCGCCATTGCATGCAGATGTTGAGGGGCTAACTCAGACTCTCTACATTTTGTTCTAGTCCAATCATGGTCAGACTCAATGACTGAGCTAGGCGACTTGGTCAGAACTGGTCTCCAAGACTAAACCAAGACGGACTAAAGAGTACATGAAAACTGTGTTTGTGCAAAATCTGAGTGACAAAGCATAAGACTGAGAAAAGAGCCAGAGTACGTGTCTCATGTCTTCCTGGAACAGTATTGAGAGTAAATGTGGCTGTGAAATGGGATAGGATTCACATGAGAGACGTGAGGGTGTGGTGCAACACTATCATTGACTTTGAACAGGTCCCACCCTTTTCCTTCAATTTACCCATGAAAATGACTTCCTCTGACTTTCTTAGCTTTGACTGAGAAAAACTTGCGCACCTTTAGAAATAGGTGTCCATACGTTAGGAATATGGTGGAATCTTTTAAAATGTATGAAAAGGCGCTCCAATGTTTATTTTCTTGTGCACCTTGAATGAATCCATCTCCCACTCGGTCAGCCCCAAACGCACGCGCGTGAGAGAGAGAGAGTCCGTTCCTAAAATGAACATTTTTTTATATGATAGATTTCTTAGAGGTGGAGAAAATTTTCATATGAACATATCATAGTCTTAAAATAATTTTTATTTGAGAGATTTTCTCTCATTTGTAACAATGGGAAAAACTGGCAAATTTCCTTTCTCATCCACGTTTTTCCCATCTTTTTTCCGCTTCCAAACGTGCAAGTAGCTTTTCTATTGTGCGTGAGAGAGAGAGCATCCAATATTGTTTCTTATTTTTTCCCTTAAAATTAGAGTAAAGAACTATAGTACCTATTTAATGCAAGTCACCCCTACCTAATGTACGCTGCACACCTAAAAAATAAAAAAAGGAAAATTATAATAAATAACCCATGAACAAATAAATGGCGCTATTATAACCAGAAAATTTTCTATCCCATTTTAAATTAATCTAGCGTTTTTCATGTTGATGTTATGTATCTTTGGAAAGTTTCAAGTTATCCTTACCAATCATAAATCTCATTATATATTTCAAGCACAAGTACCAGTCATTATTAACTATTTTGATTTTGTTTTTTGTTTCATACTTTACCACTGGCAAAGCTTCCAAACACTAGAAAAAATATGGAATGAAACAGTGAAAAGCCAGGATAATATAAAGAAAAATAATTTTAATATATTCTTAATAAAAATTCCGTTTATAATATGTTTTATATTATTAAGAACTGACTCTTAGTAAGAGAGTTGGTATAAGATTATTTCAAACAGATTAATTTATCATCTGTTATCAAGGGGGGTGAGAGAATCAGTGGGCAGCTGCTGAGCAAGTGGGAAAACCCCTTATCATGGATCGCACATTGGCAGGTCTCTGATTGGTAAAGCCCTCGAAGTCTCCCTTACCTACCGGAGTACATCCAACTTCTACCTTACGGCAAGGGGCTCACGGTGAATTTCAAGGCGATTGTTGAGCAAGTTAAGAAAAGACTGATTAAGGGTTTTGAACCATTTGAAAGCAAAACCATGGTCAAAGATTCCCTTGCAGCAGTATCTGATTAAGGAATTGTTCCCGGACACAATGTTGTCAGTATAGGCATCCGCCCCGAATCGTTTGGCCAACTATTCAGGCGAATCTGCCCATACCGATTCTCAAGTGAATAGTTCTGAATCGGCTAAAAAATAACTAAAAATATTTCATGTCAATCAGAACGTAACACGTGTTAAAACCATTAAAATAATATTTAAAAAAATAATTTTAAGGTTTTTTATCTTTATTAAAAAATAGTTGATTCAAGTTAGTATCTTATCTATTTCAACATTGCTTGAATGCTAACCAAATAGTTTGACATACACCACAAGACTTTTTCAAACCAATTTGAAATTATCCTCAAACACAAGCGTGTTACAGGAGTTAGAATCAAACCATAACAATCATACTATCACAAAACTATTTCATTTACTTTATAAATAAAATTTCAGAGTTTGTACACAAAAACACAAAAACAATTAAAAAAATACAGTCTAGTCTAACATAGAGTCTTCATGTGCATCGACATCCGTATGTCAAAATACATTATGTCTCAACACAATTTTGCAGATTCTTACTAAGCCTCAAAAAGCAAACAACACAAAATATAGCAGTTATGGTATAACCTACGTAACCTTTACATCATCCTATGATGATGTGAGCATACAAATCACGCATATAATATACGCATACTTTGATGCATACATAAGCAAATCATTCATGTACATTCTCAAGCGTAAATAAAATATACAACATATACATACATTTATACGTATATAAGCATACAACTTGTGCATACTCTTATGCACACATATAATTTAAACATATAATAGTATATATATGTATTCATACATACAATTATACATACAGGTCATTCGAGCATATACTTATACTCACATGCAAATTCATGAATACAGTTAAACATCTATTTTATTTAAGCATATAATCATACTTTCATATATCTCATGCATACAATTATGCAAATATCATATTTAAACCTACGAACATACTTATAAATCATTTAAATATATATAATTAGGCATGCCATGACTTACATCATACATGAGTATTTTTTATTTCTTTCCATTTAACGTTATTTTGCAATTTATGCTATGCTTGCAAACATTGAACCTTAAATTTTATCATATTACCTCGAGACACCACGTCAGCCAAATATGAGTATTCAAGTCTCCTTAAAAGTGCTCATTCATATAATATTTTTTTCGCATTTTAATCTCTAAGAGAACAAATGACAAGCACCAGAGTCTGGGACAAATCATCATGTTGCCCCTTAGACTGAAACATTACATGCGCACTATTATCGACATACAATTGTAGCTCTAACTTTGCCACGTGTATCGGAGCACACAGTCCTCTTAAACTACCATGGTAGAGGAATGGTTCATATTTGACATGACAGGATTGCCTTAGTCTAGGTTCGATGAGATCACAATTCTCATGGGGTTGGGGAAGACACAAGTTTACATTTGACCCACTTACTCGACCTCATTAATACGAGCTAATGTCATCTCATTTTTCAGAGTGTGATGGAATTAGTGTAACTTTTTTTTATCTTTCGAGAATTTTTTCTCAATGCGTATCATTTCACAAAGTAAATATATAAGATAGTCAATATTACGTCAGCAATTGCATTCAGATCAATACCCATAAATTTCATGTTATTCAATCATGCATCATATATACCATAATTATAGATTAAATCATGAATAACATAAACTTAACATAGCAAGCAATAAGATGTGTCAACATTCATAAATTCATGCACTTCCTGCATCACATTATATTCAACGCACATGCATATTTTAACTTGAATGACATAGTTTTTAACATAGAAACAAATACTTGGGTCAGTACCCATTAAATTAATGCTATTTGATTACGCACCTCGTGCGTAGATTGTACTTGCCATACTTGTAAGATTTAAAACATAAATCACATTTTTAGCATACAAAATAAATATTTGGGTCAATACCCAATACAAAACATCTTTCGAACATACATCACATTTATAACCCACTATTGCGCAGCTCCCTAAAATCTTAAGTCGACTCTGCAGGACTGCGCACACAAAGAGCCAAGATCCTTGCGAGGTATCCCTCTCCTTAGATAAGGATGTATCTCTCACTCCCGACTGAACTCTTGTTGCAAGGAGTAGTAGATGTCTCTTGCATCCTCCACGAGAATGCCTCAAACGCGTATGCAATGAGCAAAAACCTGAGCATCATCTGCAATAGCAAGGCAGTAACAACACATGCAAAAGCAAGATCCTGGGCGCAAAGCACGACGACAAAGTAAAGACTGTAAGCAGGAGTGCAATGCAAAACCTTTGCGCGATACGCGACAACAAAGTAAAAGACTATACGCAGAAGTGCAATGCAAAACCTTTGCGCGATGCACGACGGCAAAGTAAAGGACTGTACGCAGGAGTACAACGCAAAACCTTTGCGCGATGCGCGACGGCAAAGTAAAGGTCAAGGATCGCGAAACTGCGTCCTTGAGTTAAATGCGTACTCGTATAAATATATATATTTCTATATATATATATATATATATACATATATATATATATATATATATATATATATATTTAATGACTCATTTTTAGTTAATTGAACTTAATTCAATTGTCCAAGTCCTCCATGCAATCTTCCCCTACCTTGAGGGGTGACGGTCCTCGTATGCCAACTGCGTAGGTAAGCATGAGCTCAAGCCATGAAGAGCGAGCAGGATCCATCATTCAACCTATGATGCTAAAATGGTTAGCATGCCAAAGTACAAATGAGAAGTGGGTCCGGTAAGACCTGCAACAGTACCGGACCCCGATACGAGGGTAGGCAGGGAGCTCAACTCCCTGCAGAATGCAAAAGAGCAACAGAGGCAGCAAGATCAAGGCAGAGGGGTGAAACCCCCTACTAGAAAACAAACGAGCTGCAGGGGGAAACGGTCCCCGCCAACCTTGAAGAAATGTGAGGCAGGGTCCAATGACCCTTACTGCCGAAGAACAGATGCAGGCGACAGGGGGCGTCGCCCCTATCGACAAAGGACAGGCAGGGCTCCAGCCCCTGCCGACCTACCAAAAATGACAGGCAGGGGCTTTAGCCCCTGCCGATCCAAAAGTTTCAGGAGATAGGGGTGATGCCCCTGTCGTCCTGTCAAAAGACGTTAGGTAGATGCCACAACCCCTACCGGCCAAAGGTAACAAAGAGAGAAAGAGAGGGGCAGGGGCTGGAAACCTCTGCCAGTTGATCAACAACAGGCGGTAGGGGGGCATCACCCCCTGCTAACTAGTCGGACACAGGCGACAGGGGCGTCGCCCCTGCCAGCCTGCCGACTGAAAAGGAGGAGAGAAGAAGAAGACGATGGTGCTGGGAGCAGAGAGGAGGGGCTCAAAATTGGCCCCTCCCTTACCCTGCGAGACACAGGGAGGGGCTTTGCCCCTCCCTCGCTAAAAGAGGGTCTCAGGGAGGGGGCTTTGCCCCTCCCCTAGAACCTAGGGTAGCAGAGAGGTGGTTCGGCCCTCCCCTCCCTACGTAACGGATATATATATATATATATATATATATATAGAGAGAGAGAGAGAGAGAGACGAAAGAGGAGAAGAAGAAGCGTACCTGGTGGTCGGCGTCGGCGTCGGAGAGAGAGTCGCTGGTGGCGATGAGCTGACGTTGGTCTCTGGCGGATCGAGGAAGACAAGAGTCGGTGGGTATCAGGGAGAGAGTCGGGGTGGAAGGGGGTTTTGAGAGCCTCCCCTCCCCTTCGGCCTCGTCCTTTAAAAGGCGTAACAGAGGCGGTGCCTCAGTTGGGTCTCGGTCGGGTTCGGGTTCAGATCCGACCCGAATCCAAGGTTATTATTTTTTTAAGGTTATTGCAGTATGTATTGCTCCATCTAAGCTTCCGTCCAGATATCTCAGGCTTCACATGTGTACCTGATCAACTTTTGATTAAACATACTTTTTGGATTCTCGGTCGATCTGAATCTTGTACATATCGATCCTCTAGTCTGTGCTGCTCCATCTGCAGTTCAGACCAGATATCTCGGGTTTAGTTCATTCCAATCCACATCTAACCTGAACTTGACGGGTTTGAATCACTTCCAAATCCAAACTTACCTAAAAGTTATATATATCTAAATATTCTTGGTTATTACAGTAATAGGCCCAAGATAAGGAAGAAACACATGTCAACTCAACGACTTGAGTTTTTCCTCTCTTTTTTTGAGAAAATTTCAAAAAGGCATCTAAACTTTGGGCATTAATGAAAAAGGTACCTACGTTTTGAAATTTTTTAAAAACACACCTAAAAAATATCGTAGTTGGTTAAAAAGGCCCAAGAGTTCACTACCATCAAGTTGTTAAATGTGATGTGAAATTGCTATTTTACCCTCAACATCATATTTTAAAAAATACACTTAAAAAGAGGAAATGAGTTTTTAAGGGTTAACTAGTAAATTAACTTTCTTTAACTCATGTTGGGTTAGTAATAATGGATGAAAGTTTGTTCTTGATCAACGATGCAAAAATTTAGGGGCATTTCTAAAATTTTCTGAAACTTACATGCGCGTTTATTAATACCCAAACTTTAAGCACCTTTTTTAAAATTTCTCTCTCTTTTTTTTTCTCTTTTTGACAGGGAGGCTGGAGGATAAACCCCCGTGGGGTTGGAACCCAAAACCTGATAGAGCAACCTAATCATCCATCTATCACGTTCTACCCTGGCAATTGGCCAATAAGTTTACAAAATTGAAAGTTGCAGTAAAAACAGAATAATTCAGTTTATTGCTTACTTTCAGTAAGATACGTGTTTTTAAGTATGTAGGGCACGTTTGCTTTGGTCACAAGTGGGATAAGCAATCGCAGCTGAGAATTCAAAAGCTGTGATCATTGGTCACAAGGTTAGTCTTGTGACCAACTTTCACAAAATTCAACGAGGCCATTTCTCAAGTGAGACTCACAATCACAACTTGCACTTGCTGTGATTGGGATTTGTAATCACAAGAGGCTGTGAAGATCCAGGAATCACATAGGATTGCAAATGCACCTGTGATTTTACTCTTTTTATGTTATCTTAATTTTTTTTAATTATTCAATATATATATAAGGCGCTTCACCAATTTGAGAGAAATATGGAGAAGATAGAAAAAGAGAAAATGCATAAGAAATTGGCGCAAAAACATGGGTATTTATAGGCACCCCCCGTTTTTCTACATTGTTTTACTGCAATGCTTTGAGGAAGACCTATGTGGGGGCACCTTTCGGGTGTGGGATGCTCATTTAACCTCTCTATTCATCTAGTTCCTTATTTACTTGGGTGCACTCCATGCATAATAACCCTACCAAAGGCAATCTCACTAGAGGAATAGACTTGGGTAGGTCAATTATAATTTTAACAGATCAACCTTGTTACACATATCATCCTTGGCTCATCTCCCTCCACAATCCACATAATACTCTTTTCTCGGGTGCCAGATCCAAAAAGTCGAGTCTCACCCCCAACCACATGGTACTAAGGGCACTCCAAGACGTATTGCCCTGTTGAATAGAAGGACAAATGGATTTTATAAAGTCTTTGTGTGCTTGGAGCTACCTTTTCTTCTTGTGTTATTATATAACAGAAAGATGAGCGTCCTTAGGAAAAGTCATACAAGGCAGTTTACATACGGTTTGGGAGCCGATATATATATACAAAATCATTAGAATATGAGAACTAAAAATATGGCCATTTTTAATATTTTTTTTTGCAAATCCAACCACATAGATGTGTTCGGCATGGTAAATTTGCTAGGAATCAACTCTTGGATCATGTATTTTCGATAAAAAATATGATTTTTGAATGCTTGAATATTTATGAAGTTTATAAGCCATCAATTTTAAAGCCTTAAAAAAATCTCATTTATGCATCATAATGGAATGATTCAAAGATAATCCTTCTAAAACCAAGCATGTAAATCACATCTGTACAATTAGATTTAAGAGAAAAAAAATGATAAAATCTATAAAAACCGCAGTTCACATGGTACTCATATTTTCAGTTCTTATATGAGTCACTAGAATATGAGAACTAATGTGTGAATCACAATTTTCATAGATTTTTTCTTCTTTTCTCTTGAATCTAACCATAGAGATGTGATTTACATGTTTGGTTTTATAATTAATTAGAACCCACTCTTGAATCATCTTATTTTAATGCATAAATGAGATTTTTTTTTAAAATCAATGGCTCATAATCTTCATGAATATTCAGGCATTAAAAAATCATATTTTTCTTCAAAAATACACGATCCAATAGTTGATTTCTAGCAAAATCACCATGCCAAGCACATCCACATGGTTGGACTTGCAAAAAAAAGTGTTGAAAATGCTCATATTTTTAGTTCTCATATTCTAGTTCTTATATATATATAAGTGCTAAAAATAAAATCTAATTATTGGAGCATGTTTAGAATGTTCTATTTATTGTTTTCATGTGTTAAAGTTGGGTGAAATATGATGTTTTATACCATTTTTAAATCAGTCTTATTTTCATGAATTGTGAGTCCTTGACTTTTATCACCTTAAAAATTGAATTTTATGACGTATTAGACATGATAAAATCTTCTAATGTAATAAATAGACCATGCTAAATAATCTGTATGGCTAGATTTACCATTTGGTGGCTAGATCTATACTAACAAAGAGTTTGTACTGTCATATATCGTGATACAAAACTATATATATATATATATATATATATATATATATATATATATATATATATATATATATATATATACCCACAAGAGGTTAAAACCCCTTGCCTGCCGCCTTGTCTACCAGGAAGCATGCTGCTTTAGCCACGGATGCCCACTCCGGGTATGGAACTCGTAAACATCCTTCAACTTGAATGCGTTAAGCTGATCCACTTAGCCAAATGTGCAGAGATCTTGTAGGGAGCAACTTTTAGTCAGAAACAGTAAACCTAACACGCTTGCATTTGGATTTCAGGCACTTATTTTTTGCATATCCACAAGCATGCACATGTGCACTCAGATCCGGACACAAACAGGGCAGACCCGATAAATATGAACATAAACAAGAAAGATCCGATTCAAATATAGACGGGTCTGGATCCACATCTTAGTGTAGGGAACCTTTTGTTTCAAACCAAATAGTAATCAGTATTCAGCAAAAGAACCACCCTTGGAGTTTCCACCCAATTCAATCAAAGAATTCTAGTCCACTTGTGATCTCTTGACTTGGACTCTCAGGGCAAGCAAAGTCTATTCTGTTGAACTCACCTGAACACGCAGCCGCACACACGATGGCCATAAAATATCATCACTAACCCGAACTTCTCATGATTTTTTTTTTTGAGAAAACGAATATGCTGAGAAATTCAAATACCATGAAAATCCTGGTATAATAGTGAGAAGTTCAAAATATTATGTATTTATCCATTGTGATACTAATCTATTTTTTTATATATTTTATTTCTTGCATTTCTAGTCATAAAAGTACTATGATGTTTCAATGCCAGAGAGAGAAGAGAGAGGAAATATATGGTGGTTCTGAGCTCTGTACAGGTATGTTTTACATGCTTTATTTACTATATTAAATGGTTTTCTCATGTTCACTATATAAGATTTGATTTTTCTGATGGTGACAAATCGATGACGCACAGTTCACGAAGATAAATGACTTAGAAATGACCCAAAACATGTTGGATAGAGCGGAAAAACGAGTTGAACCAACTGAATAGATGGTGTTCAAGCTCAGCTTGTTCCTGTAAGCAGAGCTCAAGCGCTTATGATGAGTCTGAGAGCTTGAGCCGTCTCGTTTATAAACTTTTTAATTAAAAACAATAATATTTGGATTTTGAACTTATATAACCAAGTTCAAACTGGCTTATTTACAAAATAAATATATTGTTTCTGTAGGCAGTCATAGGATTAAAAATTGGAAGCAGATCAGGTCATGCTGAAAATGAGTGTTTTTGCTCATGCTGACATCGTGGCCATCCGATTTGCATTTTAAAAAGCTCAAAAGTCAACAAAACCACGTGGCATTCATCCAAAATGCAAACAGACGGCCACGATGTCCGGACGAGCAAAAACGCTCATTTTCAGCATGACCTGATCTGCTTCCTTAAAAATTTAGAAGTACTGTTTTCAAGCCAAACACCATATTGCTTGCAAGCCAAGCAAACAAAGGGTTATGCAAAGTCAGAATATGATGCATCGTAATTTAATATGGGTATTGGGCGCGTGGATCCCACTCCACCAAGACTTGTTAACAAACTTAACATGCGTCAAGCGTGTTCCACAATTTTGAGCGTAAAAAATCAGAGAGAGAGAGAGAGAGAGGAAAGATCGAAAGAACTCTTAACTTGCATGTTTTGAGAGAGAGAGTGGTCAAACGACCATATACTACGTAAGGTTCACAGAAGCTGAGAACGCAAAAAGACGGCGTTGCTGCCTGACTCGACCCACAACAACACATAGTTTCCCTTCTTTGTTCTCATTTTCCTTTTTGTTTGTTTTGATGGTATTGTAATACTGGGGGGTGCTTCTTCTTCTTCTTATAGGAGCCGACCAACGTCTCAGAAACCTGAGAGAATTCCGAGGTTTTCCGCTTTGTGGGTATTTATGTTACCAAGATGGGGTGGCAATCTGGCGCTTCCCACTGTATAAAAATCGGGTTTTTAAACATCATCAAGGTGAAAAAAGTGGTGCTTGTTTTTCTTTCAGTATATGATGATACTGATTGTGGGTATTCTGTAAAAGGTCTTTTTGCGTTGGCTCTTTCTGTTTTTTGTTGGCTGGTATTTTGGTTTTGATGATGGAATTGATTGTAACCATGTAATTGCAGTGGGTGTTGAGGTTAATTATTTCAAAAAAAAAATTTGCAGTGGATTTTGATGTTTTTGGGTGCTGTTATTTTTTGGTTTGCGATGGTGTTTTTAAAAGTCTTTTGGAAGATCTCTCCCTTTTGTTTGTTGGTTGTCTTGCTATGTTGGCTATTCTTTCCGTTGATGATCATAATTGAAGTGGGTCTTGGTAGAATTTTCTTAATTTTCTGGGTTTCTTGATGGTGTTCGATTATTTTCATCATCATAAGTGGATTCTAGGTAGAAGCTACTGTTCTCTCTCTCTCTCTCTCTCTCTCTCTCTCTGTAAAGTATTAGACGCTTAGTTAGCTTATCATCATTAACTGAATTGTTGTTGTTTTTTTTTCTGAGAGAAAGTAGGATTGGACCCTAAACCTATTTCTTGCAAGCCAAATACTTCAACCATATGTTCTATACTACACTCTTGCTGTTGGTTGGTTTCTAATGAAATTAACTGATTTCTTTGAGAAATAATTTTTTGGGGGGTTTTGATGGCAAATAGAACCTTAATATTTTGTGCTGACATCCTGTTTCTTTTTATTCTTAAAACTTATACTTGGTATCCTGATGGGTGTTTTGAGAAATATCCTTTCTGGCGTTTTTGATGATCTTGGAATCGTTCTCTCTTTTTTGCTACTTTATCCTAACAAAATCATAAGATTTTTTTTACTACTTACTTTTTTATTTTCTTTTGATGACCTTAAACCGATCACTTTTATTCTTCTATTCTGTCTGTTTGTTTATGTCGAAAGGGTCCTTGATTTTGCCTTCTTTCTTTCACCTTTGCATCAGATGAAACATTTGAGAATTTGTTTTTCTGTTTTCCTGAATGATTCCTGTATCTTGGAGTCAGTCTTTCTGGAAGAAAGTAAGAGAAGGAAATAGCATATTTGTGGTTGTGTTTTGGATTTTTCACATAAATACATGAAGAGTTATATACAACTATTCTTGAATTTTTGTCAGAATATTTTCCAACTTTTGGTTTAGGTTATGAGGTTATAGTCAAGTGTAGACTGTCTGTGAGGAGTTCCTTTCATATTAGTTTGGATATTAATGCATTTCTTTTTCTTTCTTTTGTCACCAATTGAAGACCGCCTTATGCATGAGTTCATCATCATCTGATACTGGAAAAGGGCGAAGCAAATATTCAGTTAACAGAGTAACCCATGGCTTCCATCTGGTTGAAGGAAAAGCAGGTCATGATATGGAGGATTATCATGTAGCAGAGTACAGGGTTGTAAACAACCACGAGCTTGGGTTGTTTGCAATTTTTGATGGCCATCTTGGAGATAGGGTTCCTAGCTATCTTCAGACCAACTTGTTCAACAACATATTAAAAGAGGTCTCTAAATTCTTCTGTCTTATCTTTTGCGTTCCTTGATTTTGAGTGCAGTCTACTTTTACTCCTTGGTTGTTTGCACTGAATTCTTCTCATGTGGCTCCAACCAACTCAATAACATATGAGACATCCATCATTTTCCCCCTGCTTTGTCATCTTAATTAACTGTTATATCTGAAAATGGGACCTTTGCTGTTTGTCTAAATATGTTCTTATAATTGGAAAATAGAGAAAAAAAAGTGGATTGGCTCCCTTGCTTTTTCCACCACTCGTTGATTTCACTAGCTGCCAGATGATGAACACAAGAATTGCCTGAAATTGTAATTTCTTGCTGCTTTTGACAAGTATTAACATTGCAACTTTTTAACAAGTCTAAATGTTAGAAAACTGGCTGTAGTGTATATGGTGATTGTGATTTCATAAGTCATATCATAACTAATATCTCACTTTTCTTTGTATGAGGTTGTCTGCTGGGAGTGTTGGATTAGATGTAAGTGTCCTTACCAGATTCATCTTCTTCCTGTAATGCAGCCTAATTTTTGGAAGGATCCTATTGCATCTCTCAAGGATGCCTACAGCCACACAAACAAGTACATTCTAGAAAATCCAGCACATTTAGGTCCTGGTGGATCCACTGCAGTTACTGCAATTGTAATTGATGGCAAAGTACTATTAGTAGCGAATATAGGTGATTCTAGAGCTGTTTTGTGTGATAGAGGTTCAGCCTTTCAGCTCACTGTTGACCATGAACCACATGCTGAGAGGAAAAGGATAAAAAGACAAGGCGGATTTGTGACCATTCTTCCAGGTATATTTTTATCTTTTCGAGCTTAAATAAAGTCTTTGTTGTTTTGTTGAGAGAATGTTTCATTTGTATACATTGGTGTACTTTGGGTAAACAAAATTTCAGGAGATGTTCCAAGGGTCAATGGCCAGCTTGCAGTTGCACGTGCATTTGGTGATCAAAGCCTTAAAACACATTTAAGTTCAGAGCCTGATGTGAAACAAGTGCACTTGAAGTCCGGTATCCAGTTTGTTATATTGGCTAGTGATGGCTTATGGAAGGTAAGCTCTTTTGAAATTTTAAAAAATTAATTCTTTTCTTTTTTGTTATGTAGCTAGCATGTTATATATTCATGTCTATAAAATTTCTACAGAGTTGCTTTTTCTTTTTCTTTTACATTTTTGGTGTGTGTGTCTGTGTGGTCCAAATACTTGACACTTGGTTTTGTTAACAAAAATCTCATTCAAACTTATCTCAGCACTACATAGGAGACCATATTCAACCCTTTTCACATTCTTCATTTGTCAGATTAATGTTGTAAAGAACAAGTTGATTCATTGTCAAGGTCGATAAGCAAAAAATTTGTATTGTGGCATCCTGTTGTAAAGATGTTGGAGTTCATGGTTTACCATTTTATAAGACAAAATTATAAATTATACTCATGAGTAACACTATATATATATATATATATATATATATATATATATATATATATATATATATATATATATATAATCGCCCTGGGAAATGAGAAATGTGCAGCACAATGAAGAATGAAATATTTTTTTCTATTCCAACAACCATTAAAAAATGCTAGGAATATGTTTTTCATGTTGATGTGATTCCATGGAAAATCCTTTGAATGAGAATAGCCATTAGCCAACCATATCATTGTCAAAATTGGACAGGGTTCCGTTTGTGGCCATTAAGGCCTCCTAAAAGGACTGATAAATTGGTCGAGTTCCAATGAATTGAAATGCCCAGTTATTAATGGAATCCCTTGTCTGCTTTCTGTGAAATATTCGTTGAGTTGGGGGCTTCCAAACATATCGCAAACTAAACCGATGCTGACAAATGACATTGTTCAGGCACCAACTTCTTTGTTATGGACTCTGACCCAAGTATTTGGGAGTACCAGGTACCTTTTGTTGACATTATTCTACACTAGAGTATCATGATAACTCATGACCTGCACCCATGACTCTAGATAATATCTAGGTGGTTGATTGTCTTGGATTTAGAGATATCTAAAGCCAACTTATCGTGGCTTGTGGTTAACAAGAGAGTGATTCTTCCATAGACCTGAAGTTTAGTCTTCTTCTAAATCACAAGGCTGAAATTGATTCATATGAACTTCGATTCCATCTTGCAAATTCAAAGTTATTGGTCATAACAAAATTGGAAAATGTTTGTTCAAAGAGGGATGGTTTCATCTTCTTGTGCATTTTTATTTCAATTTCTCTAGGAAACATTTCCTTTCTCCATGTGTTTCTTGTTCTAGCAATAAGATTTCAAGAAAACTTTTAATTAGTGTGCTCATGATTGCTAATTTTTTAATTAGTATGCCCATGGTTAGTAATTTGCAGTTTTTTGAATTTCTATATAAAAGAGTAAGATCTACTTATCAATTTCTTCCTCTCTCTCTCTTTTCTGATACAAAAGGGAGCTTCCTTAATATTTCAAACATCTTTTAGAAAGCAAGGTTATTGATATCCACAAACTTCTTGGATCACTGCAAAAGTTATCACTTAATATAAAGCTTAGTTGTCATAGGTGCTAGGCGGAGCCTAGGCAGTGAGCCCCTAAAAAGGCCTAGGCGGTACCCACAATAAAAAAATAAAAAAAACATAAAAAACATAATAAGAAACATGTATACAACATAAAATCAATCAATAATAAGCAATAGACAAATAATATGTCATTGAACACCATAAAACATATATATTACATAACCTTAACCTTCTCAAACAAATTAAGAATAAATTAATAATTGAATAAACAAACCATACAACTAACAATGTGAATGAACAATACACAAAAAATAAAATCATGTATACAAAAAATTAACAACAGCAATAGACATAATACAAACAATGGACAAATAATGTCTTATTCTTATTCTTTTTATTCTTCTCAACAATCGACATAATACAAGCAATAGATAAATAACGTGTCTTCTCTTTCTTCTTCTTCTCTTCCTCGAAGAAGAAAACAAATGATATGTTTTAAAAAAATAAAAATAAAAAAAATAAAAAACCTCAAAAAAAAACCTAGGCTTTAAAAAAAATCCTTGGCGGTGACAGCCTAGGCAGCAAAATAGGGCCCCACCACCCCCAGACCTCGTCACCCAAGCGGTGGGGCTGCGCCTAGGTCACCTAGGCGGCGTCTAGGCACCGCCTTTGACAACTAAGATATAAAGCTGAAAGCAAAATCCATGCTATGTCACAATTATGGCCACATGGTTCTCACTTTGGTGGACCCGGTTATTCATTAACACAATTTTGGGGGCGTGGTTGGAATAGTCTAACAGTATCAATTAAACACTATTTTGATTGGTAATTAACAGAAGGCATTCAAAATTCCCTTTCAATGCTCATTCATGACCATGAACTTGTTCAGCTCTAGGACTTTTACATGCAATTGTTTGTCATGAATGTGACAGATAGTGGCAAACTTCCCTCTAACACATTGAAATTAAGCTCCTGATTTCTATTGTTGACGTGTATGCCTCTAGTAGTTTCTTTGGTGCCCATGTGAAGGTGAGATCCAATGTATATCTAACTTAATAACTTTCAATTCACTTGTTGAATCTTGGCAATCCAGGGGAGGGAGGGGATCATTTCAGCTCCTCTCTTCTTGAGAATCCATGTCCATTTTCTATGTTTATCATTCAATTGCATCTCCAACTGTTGTCATATGTTATTGAATATCTTTGTTTTAACAAGATTTCATCATTGGCCTCCTTCCTTCTGAGCTTGATCTCCGTATGCACGTGAACCAATATGTTGCATATGTTACTCCTTTATATCATTATTACCTTTATGTCTGACATTAGTTCCACCCTTATCGTTTGACTCAGCTTATGCACTTTCATCCTTATAGTTGGTTGCCCTCTAATTCCTTTGTAACGGTTTTCATCTTTCTGTGTTGGTTCTGACATATTGGATTCTTTCAGTAGTTTTGTTCATTGCTGTTTTCTAATATCCTACCTTTGAATTTCCCTTACAATTTACCATCTTAAAAATATTCTGGAATCACAAAAAACTGAGGAAATCCAATCTTATTTTTAGGTTTCTTTCATCATCATCAAGCCTTATCCCAACTACATGGGGTCAGCTTTGCCAGTCCTATTTTTCCATTCATGTCTATCTAGAGCTACAACTTTGGTCACTTTAAAATCCTTCATGTCACCTCTGACTGCCTCTTTCCAAGTCTTGTATCATGTCAACCTTTCTCACAGGAAGTATTAGGTCTCTTTGTGTCAATAATCCAGGTTGCCTGTGTGGTGCACGTGCATTGCTTGTATTTCATTCCTCTGAATTATTGATGGAAAATCATCATAACTATTATCTTATTCTCAGATTTAGGTCACAGTGTAGTTATGTAACCATGTGAACTGCACTGTTTGTCTTGTAATTTAAGCAGGCAAGCCAAGGACTCTGAATAGGAAACCAAGTGGCTTCTCCATGCCTGTGACATGGAGTTAACTTCTGGTTTTGAATCAGTTTCATGTCACTAGCGTGGCTAAGGGTGTCTAACTTTGCAAGTTTCATGTTTAAGCATAGTGAATGCATTAGTGCATCATGCCCATGCTTACATGTGACTAGAAAAAAATATGCTATCGATGCTAATACCACTTAAACTCTGCAGACAAAGTGTCCTTATTTACTTATGGAAATCATTTCAGAGCTCTAATGGTCTTAGCTGTTTGCAGTTAGTCCCACTTTTTTGTCACAAATTGGATTTGGATTTTTGTGGAATGTTGCTGGCCTTTAGTAGCTTCAACTTGTGTGTGTGTTGAACGCTGCCTCAAATGACTTTCATGGCCTATGCATATCTTTTACTTTTTTATGAGAGAGATTATTGTAATATATATATATATATATGAGTTATCGGAAGCTTCATATATAGGTGGGAAGTGCGCTTCCCAGAAACTCGCTTCAGAAGCGCAAAACTCCTCGCTTCCAAAACTTGATAGGAATCTCAATTCTCCTACACTTTTCTTATGCTTCCCACACGTTTCTTCCTGGTTTCCCTACATGATTCCTATGCGCTTCTCTCATGCTTCTTTTCATGTTTTCCATGTGCTTCTTTTTTCTTTTCACGCTTCCCACTCACTTTTCATATACTTTCTTTAAATTGGCAACCATCATTTTTGGATTTTGAGAAGAATTTAATTCTTACACTGCAAAATCATAAAATTTAAGAATAGTCATTTTTACTTTAGTTTTTATTCCCTTCTCCTTTGATTAGTATTTTGCTTCCCACTCGATCCCATATCACTTCTTTTTTATTCCTATTTTGCTTTTAAATCGGTTCCTCACTTCCCATTTCTTATAAATTTTAAAATATCTTGCTTCTCGCTGCCGCTTCTCGTTTCTTTTCCTGCTTTCACTTCCTAATCTAGTAACCTTGATATATATATATATATATATATATATATATATATATATATATATATATATATATATATATATATATATATATAAAGGTGGTAGTTGCGCAATCCTTAGGCGCGCAACCACCAGAGAAATCACGCTGGCTGTCCATCACAGGGCTTGATGGATAGCCAGCGCAAAAAAGGGACCTTTAGAGTCTTTAGCAGTAGTTTTTGACCACCGCTAAAGGTCCCATTTTTCGTTGGGACCTTTAGCGGCGGTAAAAAAGACACCGTTAAAGGCGAAAAAACACATTTTTGCCCCTTTTTCGCATTTTTGTGGCCATCCATCATGCATGTGATGGATGGCAGCGTGGTTGTGCAGGTAGCTGCACACCTAAGGGTTGTGCAACTACCTCTCTCTCTATCTATCTATCTATATATATATATAGTCACCTGTATCATTAAAGCTATGTCACAGAGATTCGGCTAGACAGGTGCCGCACCTGCATCGACGCAACGCGGGTGCGGCACCCGGTGTGGTCAATGCACCCAGGGTCATTTTGGTCCATTTTTTGGATTTTTTTTATAAAAAATTTGCCCTATGAAATGGGACCCGCGTCGGGGGGAACCCCCGGACCCCCTTCTCTCTCTCTCTATATATATATATATATATATATATATTTATTTATTTTTTTATGCCGCACCCCCGCACCTGCACCCGCACCCATGTGACATAGCATTAAAGGTAATTTCTCAGCGAGGGTATTTCTGGGAGAGATTTTCAAAAGTTGATAAATCTCGGGAAAATTTTGGGAGTTTAAAAATTGAAAAAATATAAATAACTACAAAAAAGCTAAGAAAATAACTTTTTCTTTCAAAAATATAAATTAAACATGTTTTGAAGGTTTTAAAATATAAAAGAAACAAAAAAATAGGAAATGCAAACTTAAAATAAAAAAAAGATTTTTTCTAAAAAATAGCGCGATATATTCCTGATATTATCGGCTACCTTAAAATAGCCAATAATATCGTGATATTTTCAATATATCGGCAATATCGGTGACAATGACATATATATATATATATATATATATATATATATATATATATATATATATATATATATATGAAAATGGAAACCTACAAAATGAGCACTGTGATAAATGAAACATGCTATTGGATTTCCGTTGCTTTTCTGAAATTCTGACTGTACATATGTGATCTATATGCTTATTTTTATAGGAATCACTTATTGGAGTGTTTGATTCTAATGCATGGAAGGTTTAAAAAACTCAATGGCCTACAATTTTCATAAATTTTCGAGGCTCCAAATACCATTTTTTCCATCTAAAATGCATGATCCAAGTGTCGACCAATCATGCTGAACACATCTATAGGGTCAGAATTTCAAAAAAATCACCAGAAATCCAATAGCATGTTACATTTAGCACCATCCTATATATATATATAGGGTAGTATTTGCTATAATTGGCTTAGTAGAGTCTTCAATAGCACCAAGCGTTAAACCTCTATATAAATATAAATAAATAATATTTGGTTCCTCCTAATGCTAGCAGGGTGCAGGCAGTCTTATTTTTCAACTTTTTTATTTTTGTTTTTCTGGAATCTAACCTTATGGATGTGATCTACATGGACTGTTTAGTAGAAATTGGCTTTTTGGATCATATGATTATGGTAGGTGAGTAGGTTTTCATAAGGCTTCAAAAATAGATGGCTTAGAATTTTCATAAATTTAAAGACTCATAAAATCATATTTTTTCATTGATAAATCATAATTGATTCCTAGCAAATGAAACATGTTGTACACATCTGTGGAGTCAGATTTGCCAAACATTGGTTGAAAACTTGAAACATAAAATCTTAGTACTGTCCACGCTGTATGGATGGTTAGAAGGAAACAATTTTCCTCTCTCTCTCTCTATATATATATATATATATATAGGGGTCAATGTTCACTACGATCTATTTACCTCCAACCAACTTAACGAAACTGTTTTTTTTTTTGTTAAATCGAGCGGCATAGATGTGATCTACATGATCTGTTTAGTAGCAATCATCTTTTGAAATGTTAGAATCTGACGTGTGGGTTTTTCCGGTGATGCAAAAATCAATGGTTGTAAACACACCAAATTTTTTTCAGTTCAAGAAAACATGTTTTTCATCCAAAAACCATGATCCAAAGATCAATTACCACTAAATCAACCATACTGAACACATTTATGATGTTAGATTGAGGCAAAACATCTTTCATCATGAGATGTAGATTGTAGGTACAATCAATTGTAGCAATATATATATATATATATATATATATATATATATATATATATATATATATATATATATATATATATATATATATATATACACACACAAAACCCGACTCCATCTATATGTTTAGCATGATCAAAATTGTAGGAATGAACCCTTGGATCGTTTTTTTATGATGAAGGAACCCTCATCGAGAACCGGGTCACTTAATGGGCCCACCTCCCTGCAAGGTAAAACTTCGAGTTGAGGACACAACCACCCAGCCTTATGTGCCCCAACTGTGTTAAAGCCAAAGTAGCCACCATGTGCCAATAGGATTCGATCTTGGGTCTTCAGCTTGACACAAAACCCCACTGACCACATGGGTAACCACCGTGCTGGTTGAAAAATCGATGAATTATGGGCCTGATTTTTCAACCCTCAGAAAATTCAGCATACACATCAGAAAAACGTGATCCAAGGCCTGTGTCTGTAATGAGATATGCGGAAATACAAAGAGTGCTATAAGCACTTACAATGTCCACCAATGGACACACAAAAGAGATAATAGCCAAGTCCACAAGGGACAACACAACACAAAATATAAATGCCTCTTTATTGAAAGAGAGGGAGCTCTCAAGAGTAGAAATATACAAAGGGGTTCACCCCCTATTTATACAAATAAAATGAGAGAGGGGGAGGCCAAATTGCCTCAAAAGAAGAGCCACAAAGGGGGCTCCCATGGAGTCGTTGGGAGCCCCCAACGACTCAATGGTGGGGCCCCCTTAAGTGGGTAAAAAAGAGAAAAATAAAAAAGAAAAAAAAAGAAATATAAACAATAAAAAGAGGAGAAAAACAAGTACCCCTAATGGGTACATTTGAAATGACTAAAATACCCCTATCGGGTATTGAATATATATATATATATATATATATATATATATATATATATATATATATATATATATATATATATATATATATAATGATTACATGTATTTTAACAGTCTCTGCTAAATCAAACATGCAGATTACATTTGAAGGGTCAAATACTATGTCACATGGGTGCAGGAGAGGGTGCGGGTGCGGGGATTCGGCACTTCCAAAAAACCCGGGTGCGGGGGTGCGGCAGGGGCAAAAATGTAAAAAAAAAATTATATATATATATATATATATATAATTTTGAAGTTTTAACAGTTTAACATTTATTTTAAATTATTTAAATGTTATAAGGCACAATAATTTATTTTAATTTTTCATGATTTTCTCCTAGGTTTCATCTAGGTGCAGTATGGAAATGGACCACTGTTTCTTAGTCATTGTCACCAATCCATGTGTTATATTCTAGATAATTAGCTGTCTATACCACTCAATGAACTTCTTCATGGAAATGAACGAAAAACTCGGTTTAAGATTAAGCTAAATCAGGACTTTCACCATGCTTCTCCATGAATGTAAAGGCATCTTCTAGAAAATAAAAGCTCTTAAAGGAGAGGAATATGAATGTCACTAATCTTCTTGATGGGTACTAGTGACCTTACCTGGAATCAGGCATGCAAGTGGTTTCATTTAATCATCCATTAAATCAAGCAGACATTCATTTAGTGGTCAAGACATTGACAGTTGACCCATTACTTGCAGGTTTTAAAAACAGATTGAACCAGAACATCAATTCTGTGCTAACCCTCCAGGCAAGGAGCTTCTGCATTCATTTCTACCACCAAGCACACCCTTGAATTGCAACATGCATTTGAACTTATTTATTCTTAGTCATGCATTTGAGCTTATTAATTCTTAGATATACACTGCATACTTAGTTAATTCCATGGCTGCTAGCAAGCGCCTAGTCCCACCACGCAAAATAAAAATGAAGAAGAGCAGTGAATAAGATTACTTCCAATGTTGCCATGCTTCAAGACACATACGCAACATTCAATAGTGGATGACTTACTAGATACCATTCAACAGTTTATAACATTTAAATAAAGGGGAGGGGCTCGGCCCCTCCCCTGTCGACCCAAAAAAGAAAAACATAAAGGGGAGGGGCTCGGCCCCTCCCCTGTCGACCCAAAAACGAAAAACATAAAGGGGAGGGGCTCGACCCCTCCCCTGTCGACCCAAAAACGAAAAACATAAAGGGGAGGGGCTCGGCCCCTCCCCTGTTGACCCAAAAAAAGAGCTAGATGGGGGAGGGGCTCGGCCCCTCCTGTGCCGAAAAATGAGGGAGCAGGGGAGGCTCAGCCCCTCCCCTGCCGACCCAACAAGAGACCGAGAGGGGGGGGGGGGTGCTCGGCCCCTCCCCAGCCGACCCAAGAAGAGAGTGAGAGACATACCTGCGAAAGGAGAGGAGGAGCCTGGGAGGCAGAGCTGGGGCGGCGATGGGAGAGCTCGAGCTCAGGGGGAGAGAGAGGAGAGATTAGGGCAAAAAACATTTTTTGCCCTAATCCTCCTTTTCATCGGGGGAAAAAAAATTTTTTACGCCCAAATTATGGACAAAAATGACCCTGGGTGCGTTGACCGCACCCAGGGTCGTGTTGACCGCACCCGCACGCGAACCTGCGTCGCGTCGACGCGGGTGCGGCATCTGTTTTGCCGAGTCCCTGTGACATAGGTCAAATATGAAAAAAACCGGACAAAGTTAAAAAATTAAAGCTTCCCACTAGGGTGTTTGGACCTTATGAGAGTAGCAAACACTATCTCACTATATATATATATATATATATATATATAATGTGTGTGTGTGTGTGTGTGTGTGCGCGCGCGTGCTACAATTTTTTGTATATACAAATGATTTAGCAAATCCTTTTTTTTTTTACTTTTGCATTTATAGCCCTATAGATGTGATCTACATGGTCCATTTAATGTGGATTGGTGATCCTGATGTGTAAGCTTGATCTTCTGGCTACACAAAAACCAACAGTTGTAAATGCACCAAAAACTTTCAACACAAAAAAATTTGTCAACACAATAAACATGATCCAACTAACAAATTGACCATGCTGAACTCATCAGTAGGGTCAGATTGAGTAAAAAACTTGCACCATGAGATTCTAGGTTGTTTATACATGCAAATGGTTGCAGCAAGGAAAGGAGAGGAGAGGAAGGGGGAGGAAGATGTTGAGAGAGAGCACCTCGTGTAGTTGTCTGAAGCTGAGAAGCATCATCGGGGAAAGAGATGGGTTGGGGGGTGGGGGAGGGTCAATCTGTGCCTTGAGCGCCCCCACCAAAACTTTATATATATATATATATATATATATATATATATATATATATATATATATATATATATATATATATATATGTGGACTTGGTCATAGTTGATTGAGTTTGGTTTTGGAGAAAAAGGATCTGGGTGCACTTGACAACATCCAATGAGGTTTGACCAGCATCTCACTATACCAGGTGTCACACCCGCACCCATGTAACACGTGCTTTTGGGGTGCAGAAACTCCCATGTTACATTTTTTGAAATCTTCAGTTTTGATCGCTGGCTTGACCCTCAAAATTGGGCTAGAGATTTCCCTTGTAACTATGTACCTGAGATCCTCGAATTGTAAGGATCTCAGATAAAGCGTTTGAGAACCTTCGATCTTGGTATGGGACCTGTGCCACATCAGCGCTGCTCTCAGATGCAGCCTTAAGGAAGATTTGCACATTGGGAAGTATGTAAGTGGCATTAACTTAAATTTGAATGATTTGGAGTTCCTCAAATAATGCAACAGGTAAGATTTTTGGGTCTGCTTGCTAGTCAATTCTGCAGGATTTAAGATCAAACATGGAATATGTTGGTATCCTCAAATTATTATGTCAGTTTTCTCCCTGTTCTTTTTCACATTGATAAATCTTGTGGATGACTTAATGAATATTTTGACTAGCTATTTGATACTACATGAAGATTACATAATATTGCCTACTGTTACGAGATTGAAAACTATATCCTCTAATTGATGGCATGTAAATGCCTCCAAATAGAGGAACAATGTATAAGGGCATAAAAATATGTTCCTTCAACAGCAAGAACCCTATACCCAAGCATAAGGTATTTATGGGCATTTGAGTCATTATTACTTTTTAGATCATAAGGATAGAGCTTTATTCTTAATTAAGCAATGCCCTCATGTCATTAATAATGCAAAGTATCGAAAGTTTTCTTTCAAATGATTGATCATTTTATAAATTTATCTGTAATGCTCTGAAACCCATCTTACATGGGTATGCTATTCAACGGTTTTTCAGGATTTTATTGTCTTTTCCAATCAATTTGGTAATAGACGAATGAAGATAATTTATTGGTCTTACCTCCATTTGATTCAGGTTATTCAAAACCAAGAGGCTGTTGACCTGGTCAGACCGATTAAAGATCCTCAAGCTGCAGCAAAACGCTTGACTACTGAAGCACTGAACAGAAAGAGCAATGATGACATCTCATGCATTGTCATTCGTTTCTAACACTCAATCATGTCAGATTTGAATGTTCTGTGACTGTCATGTTTCCCTCTGAACGAAAGTTGCCATCTCTCCCTTTCACCCTGTCTATGTGCTCCACTTGTTGGAGTTGCAGTGAGTTTGGTACATGGAAATTGAGGGCTGGTTCTGGATCAATCACTAGAATCAGTAAATTGATCGGCAGTGACACTGTCTGTTGTGCACTGATTCTTAAAATTAAAGCATATATAAAAGTTGTGATATGTACATGGTTTGCATGTAATCGTATTTTTTCTGTTCTTACGGATAATTTATATTTGGCTATGCCTTATTTTTCAAGATTGTTGAGCATGTGAGCTGCAACGGCAAGTATCCTGTTACTATATTTCTGTTACAAGGATTCAACTAAAAGGACATGGGATACGTCAATTTTGTGCTAATGTCCATTAAAAGTTTTATACAAGGGACACACACGTTGAAGTATCCGTGTGACAGCTGTATTTTGTTTGTGCATGAAGAATCTCTCTACAACACCTAGAAAATTAACACTTGTAGGATTTCAGTAATGTGATGACATCACTGTCTTTTGATGAGGTTCTTTTTTCATCCCAGCAGTGCCAGAACCAAAACTTGTATTGGCTCCCCATTCTCATATCTTATTTGAAGAATGGAAGCTTGGAGACTTTGAGTGGGACCCAGGTTTATGCACGGCTGGTGATCCATTCAAAATCATACGTCAGTCCAGGACACAGGACAGTGTAGGCCATGTTTATCATTGCTTGGCGCAGTTGCAACCTCATACTTCATTGGAATCTTGATACTTAGATTGACTTCCATGATGGGTTAATATCAAGATGGATTTCTCAAGCACAGAAAAGGACCAAATCACCAACGTTATTCTCTGTTAGAACCTGTAGAAGACTTGGAAGATCAAATGGCGCACCCTTGGAGGAAAGGGGGATGCGGTGCTCTAATTTTATGGTTAGGGGAAGTGGGTCTCCCTTGCTGCATCTTGGAGAAATATATGCACCACTTGAACCATTGCTGAGATCCCAAAGGTCATGCTTGCTTACACCACTGTTCTGTGGTTATCTTTAACATTTCGATCAGATAGCCATTTCATCACACAAGGGCTACTTCTGTTTTGTTTTGTTTTTTTAATAACGGGGAGAAAGGATCAGTGTCATTTGAACGTCTTGTTACGGGCTGAGAGGTGCCACATTGACTGTGACCCTTGTTTTGGTGCCTGCGGTGTAAAACTCAACGAGTACTCCCCCCTGCGCAGCGAGGATAATTTCCCATTGGCTTTAACCTTGCTGGTATCACACAAGGGCTAGAATTGTCAAGCTCATTTTGAAGTGTTTTTCCATTTCAACCGTTATTAGTATATCAGTAGTGTGAGTGTGTGTGTTGGGGAAGGACATTGACATTATCAAATCACTAAGATGCCCAATCTGAAAATGTGATCATTATGAAAACTGGCTTTAAATCAACCCTGAGAATATGGAGAAGTGGAGTTCATGAACCCTGCCATATGAAGTTGGAAAAGTGAAATCCCGGTAAGAGTTATCTTCTCAACTATAAACAGAGATCATCTCCAATCTTTTATCAGTTTCCTTGTGATGGATTCGGCATGTTCTAGAATATTGAGGCCCTAATATTGAAGCCAGATTTAAATTGAACATGAGGCCCTAATATTGAAAGCCTTTTGCAGTTCAATTTAAAATCTGGTTTAAAAAAACGTCAAACAATAAAAGTTGATTTCCAGAGTTGCTCTAGATGATGTTACACAATCTCCTGTATCTACTTTGAAAAATAAAAGAAAATGGATTACTTCTTTTTGTCATATCTCACTTCCTTGCTATGTAAAAAAAAAAAAGGTACAACTAGTGGGAAAAAGAGCAAGGTTCAAATTTATTGAAAAAGATGATATTTTGAAGACTAATGCTCATTATCTCTTCTGATCATCATCTGCCGATACAACCTTACCTCCTATTGCTGCTGAGGTGAATCTAGCAGACCTTGGGATTTGCTTCTTTGGGGGGAATAAATGAGAAGCATTGGAGTAGTGCATTGGTACAACATTAAGAACTGGACTAACTCTGAGACTGAGTGACCTTGACCTGTCAACACTACCACTTCTGCAACAACTCCTTGAGCATTGCTCTTCTTGCTTCTCTCTTTTCCTCAATAATAGTGAGCTCAAACTTTCAGGATTGCTGGAACTCCTCTCCAAGCTAGTGTTGCCCTGAATCTTTTTCTTCACCCTCACCTGCAATTTCTTGGTCTGCATGGAAGCTGCATCATCCTTTCTGCTTATGGCACTCGAAACATTTTTGTTGTCGTTCGGGCACGAGACTGGGTTGTAGGTGGGCTTACACGTTCGAGGACGTTGTTGCCTCTTTAGTCTTAGGAGTTCCCTCCAACGACCGACAGTGCATTTAGGTGGCCTAGGTGAAGGATCTTCATCAACGTACCTTGGATCAATCCTGTCCAATTGCTTGATCTCTTCACTTTCTTTTTCTTTCTCTTCATCAAGAGCCAGCTTGTGGATCTGATCTAGGCAAAGCATCTTGCCTTGGAAGAACAGCTCATCGGCGGAAATCATCTTGTGCTTGTTCGCAGTACGTCCCGAGTCCAGCACAATGAACTCAAAGTTTTCATCATTGATGCCCATGTTGGAGTCTGTGTTAAAATCTCTTGAACCGCTTGATGTGACTTGATCGCACTCAATGAAATCTTGTGAAAAGGAGATTCTAGGACTCACAGGAGAGCATAGAACTTGAGTGGTGCAAGCCATTTTTTTTTGTGCTTTCTCCCTCCTCACCAAAGGAAGTATATGGAGTTAGGTTGGTTATATAAAGAGGAAGTTGAAGGGAAGGTAGTGTGTTTTGCAGTCCATTATTTGTAAAGAGGCAACATAAGGAGTGTGTTGAGCTGCACAATGCTGGTCAGTGGATGAATTTAAATTGTGTGGTCTGGTGGAGCCAAAACAAGCAAGCTAAGCTAGTCAAGGGAGGTTCTGGCAACCCAATAGAAAAACCTTATTGATTTCATTGGGCTTGACCAAGTGCACATGGAATGAAAATGTGTAAGAATGGGAGGCCATTGTTCTTTGTGGCCCTTCGCAATTATAAAAAAGAAAAGGAAAAAAAAAATCTGTGGCACCTTGAGAGTTGAAAGGAAAGAAAACTAAAAACCTTTGCCAATAACCAAAAAATGGTAATTTCGTTTGCTTTAAAATATCCATCCATACTAACAATTTGAAGGTTATATTTAATCATATGAACTGTCCAATTTATGATTGCCACTTTTTTAGGTCAGAATGGTCCTTTGCCAGAGTTCATCAAAGTTGTTTGTGTTACTATTCACATATTCTCTTATTCTTTATTTGCTATCCGATCAAGAGGTTCTTAGCCTATCATCGCCTTGCTTTTTGTTCAAACAATTGACCACATTAGAGTTACGTGCGGACATAGAAGAAGGCCAATAAAAAATCCAATGATTATATTTGAGGGGCTAGGGTTAAGTATTAATGAAGTTAGGGAACTGTTGAGCTGGAAATCATATATGCAAACTATATCGATCGACCTGGCCACATAGATGCGTTTAACACGATGTGTTAGCTAAGGATAGGACATTGGATCGTGTTTTTCAGATGTAAGAATCCCATTTTTTGAGTTTGAAGTTTTGGTACATTGTGGGCCATTGATTTTCTAAAGCTTATGAAAACCTGCTTAAATGTGACAATCACATGATTCAAAATCTATTTCTATTTCCTACTAAACAAACCATGTAGATCACGTTTGTAGGATCCAATCTGCAAAAAATCCCGAAATAAAGGTCATTTCTGCTCAATAGTTGGTACCTTCATTAGTACCAAATATTTACCCATATTTAATGCAGAAAAGAAGTGCTGTTCCTTCTGAGTATTTGCTTGGTACCACGTGAAAGACTACTACTACAACACCTTTTGTGCCTTGTCTTCCAACCATGTGGGCACATGCAAGAATCGTTCCACTTCTTTTCTCTCCTCATCACGTGTACCAAGAGTTTTCTTGGCCAGAGCATCTGAACACAACTCACTCACTCAATAAACTATACTATTAGGCCAGGATTGATTGAAGTTGCAGTTCAAGAATTGGCTCTAGGGATACATGTTCAGATCACTTAAATGTAAGCCATATCTCATTAAATTTTAACAAAAGAAAGATTAGACACAAGTTTATGTTCCATGTGAAGCCTTTACATGTTGAAAACCTCATCAATTGGTGCCAACACATTGGAGGACCTACTTAAGCCTTGTAAGTCTACATTATCCTAGCTCTCAAACTTGGACCCAAGTTGGGAATATCAACACTTCTCAGCCTGATTTCATGGTTTTTTGTATGGACATGATATCATGAGCACAAAGGTTATCCATTTGTTGTATGTCCTTGATTTAGGTTGTCAATGTGGAAAAATCAGATTGATCTATGATGGGGCCAACTGGTAATAAGGTTCCAAAGCAAGAATGTGTCACGTCTCGGATCTGGATATCCAAGTTCATGGTCAGTTGGGTCCACATTCCAGGTTCATTCCATTATGGACCATGTCAATACTTCAAGTAAAATGCAGATTTCATGTGGTACTTTGGTGTTTCCTGCTCTCTCTCTCTCTCTCTATGGCATTTGGATCAGAATGATTTTGACCAACTTACCAAAAGATAAGCACTGTTGTTGTCAATCACATCCCAAGTTTGTTACTTTAAAGGGTAGTTTGATAACTTGTGGGAACCGTTGTTGATTCATGTGGGTGGGGGCCCACTTCGGTTCTTGTGAGAAGTTTTGACTGAATCACATAGGGAAAGAGTCAGGCTTTTGCGTGTTTTTAAAATTGTAATTAATAGTGCCTGCATTCCCTTGGCCGTTGACAAGGGATTTTATGACCTGTTTCTGGTCCATAGGTGCAGCCAAATGGTACAGTAAGTGCCTACACCATAATTAAATAGAGAACATTTTTTATGCAGCGGCGCTGCATATGCAACGCGGCTGTGTAACTGAACATGCCCTTCGACTCAGGTCCACACCTTCCGCTCGTGTAACAGATCTTACATAATAAAAATGATCCCGCC
The DNA here is from genome assembly GCF_984573655.1 of Nuphar pumila. Classification (NCBI taxonomy): domain Eukaryota; kingdom Viridiplantae; phylum Streptophyta; class Magnoliopsida; order Nymphaeales; family Nymphaeaceae; genus Nuphar; species Nuphar pumila. Next base: position 18,471,421 of record NC_143253.1, on the reverse strand, counting down.
TAGCAGGCAACGACTCGGGTTTGGATTGAACTAGTTGGGAAACTAGTCTGACCATTACCATGTCGACCCATATAGCACCATTCCATGTGATTCTAAATCACATGAGAAGTGAGTAAAAATGCCAGTAACGTGATTTTGAATCTCACTGCCTCATTTTCTCATATTGTGGGAAGACGACTCCCGTTTGGCGGCGCCAACGGATGCGCCCTAAAAGTGTCAAACTGACCAGGGCCGGCTGGCCTCTTTGAGATTTGAGGCCACCGCCTAGGGGCTCCAATGAAACATGGCACATGCTGAGGGCATCCAATGAAAAAAAAATATATATGGAGAAATATGGAACTCCAATGAAATATGCCTGGGGCCTCAACTTCTCATGAGCTGCCCTGCTTTAGGTGTAAGACTCTCTGCCAATACAAACTGCCTAATTCCCCACAAATCACCAGAAAATTCTACACAGAGATTGGATTTAGGCGATTCAAATGCTGATATTCACTAAATGGATCATGTAGATCACATCGATCTATGGGAGCAGAATTAATCAAAACAACTTGCATCAATGAGATTCCAAGAGTAGGTACACGGAGACAGAAATGATGTAGGGGATGAATAGAACTGAGTTGTGTAATCTATCATATATATCCTCACGTAGCTGCACCTGTCAGCTTCCATGTACGATGATACTAGTTGATTGTTTATGAAGATTATGAGCGGTTGATTTTAAAGTCTTTAAAATTTTTTGTTTACGTACTCATCGTAATTAGGGTGTGTCAACGGATTAGGTTTGGTTCGGACCCAGGTGGAACCAGACTCAAACCTGATTTGAGATGGTGGTTATGGGTTCGAACCTGGGTCTAATTGGACCCACCATAAGATAAATACCCAGATCCTATAAGGATTACATGAACCAAACCAGGACCATATATACCCAGTAAAATAATATTTTTTATCATTTTTACATGGAAAAATTGCGGATCTTAATTGAAACTCAGGTTGGGTTCGGGTCTAACATGAAATTTCACGAACCATACCTGGATCCATATATTAATCGGACCCTTTGGGTCCAACATGGTTTATAATCATGCCTTCATATTTATCACCAAACCCTGACCCTATAGAATTTGGTACGGGTCGGGTCTGGATCAAACCCGACCCATTGACACTCCTAATCATAATCAGATGATTCAAGAGCTGGTCCATATAAAACCAAGCATGTAGTTCACATCTGCACGGTTAGATTTAAGAGAAAATAACAAAAATCTATGGGAATTGAAGTTCATGCAATAGTTCTCATATTCTAGCTTAGCTAGTGACTCATCTGTAGTCACTAGAATATGATAACTGAAATATGAGAACTAAAAATATGGTCATCTCCAACGCATTTTTTGAAATATCGGCATGGTAAATTTGCTAGGAATCAACTGTTGGATCATGTATTTTCGATGAAAAAATATGATTTTTAAATGCTTGAATATTTGCAAAGATGAGCCATTGATTTTAAAGCCTTAAAAAATCTCTTTTATGCATCATATATAATCGGATGATTTAAGAGCTGGTCCTTATAAAACCACACATGTAGATCACATCCATATGGTTATATTTAAGAGAAAAGAACAAAAAATCTGTGAAAAATGCTGTTCACAGTAGTTTTCATATTTCCAGTTCTCATATTCTAGTTACTCTACATATACTAGAAAAACAGCATGCCCTTACGAATGGTGAAAGAGAGGGATGGCCCGTTATCGCCTAACTACTTAAATAACAAACAAGACAAAATATTGTGCTGCTATTTTTTATTAAAATATATATAAAAAAATTTTGTTTCCATTAGGATAGCCTTTCACTATCTATCAAGTTGGGACTTGGAGGTGACACATGCAAGAAATTACTAATGATCTTAGACAAATTGAGCTGACCATTAGCAAACCACTATTTTAGTTCATGTTTTAACTTGCTTAGGATGATTTTTTATACATGTCTTGAGTTGTATCACCTAGCCAAATTAGTGTGTCAAATATCACCTCTCTTGATCTGATATAAATAATATGCATGTGATGCTTTAGGTGAACTTGCGCAAGGTGATCAGTGAGCCAATAACCTTTTAAAAGTTCGTGACATCATATTTTTCTGTGAAAAGCAGAAGGGCATCCCTTCTCATACTTTTATTCCTAATCCACAAATTTCACGATTTGCATTTCTCAATTGATACACAAGATTCAATCACCTTTTTGGACTCACCGTGGCTTTATTAATATACGAAACAGGCTATGTTACAGGGAGTCGCCCAAGAGCCTGCCACACCTATGTCGACGCGAAGTGGGTGCAAGTGCAGCACCCAGTGTGATCAATAAACGTTGAGTGCAGTTAACTCATACTCAAGGTTATATGTGTTCAAAATGGACTCAGTCGACTTTGATCGAGTTTACTTTTGTTCACCTTTTTGAAAAAAAATATGGAGGGGGATGTTTAGGGCACAACTCCTTCCGTCTCCTCCACACTGACCCCTCCTCTTCATCCTTGCTCTCCCCGACTTTTCCTTTCCTTCTCTTCCGATGGTGGTGGCAGGCAAGTGCGGCGACAGTGTCTCTCTAGCTATTCCTCTTCTTCTTCCTTCTTTTTTCTTCTTCCTTCTTCGCCTCCTCTTGTCTTTCTTCTTCTTCCTTCTCTTCCTCCTTCACCACTTTCTCCTTTCTTTCTTTTTCCTTCTCTTCCTTTCTCCACCTCCTCTCATTGGACCAAGGGCCAAACCCAGTAGGCCTGGGTTCAGCATAATCGAACCCAGGCTTGATGGGTTTGGCAATGGTGAACCCAGTCCTAGGTTCAACAGAATAGAACCCAAGCTTGGGTTGGGTTCTAAGTTTGGTCAGTTTTTTTTTAAATATCTTATTTTAATATTTTTTTTAAAGACTAAAATGATGAATTTATACATTATGAATGGTAAATTGTTAATTTGATTTATTGTATAATGAATTAATGATATGATAATTGTTTTTATTTCATTAATATTAACTTGAAACAGTTTATATATATATATATATACCCTCCTCGCACTCCCACATTAAAGTGCTGCATTGTGGCACCTGCATCCCCTCACCTATGTGACATAGCAAACAGGTTGGACACAACTTTGTCTCTTATTCGATTCCCATCTAGAAAAACAACATGATATAAAGAGAGGGTTCACTACAACTAAAACAAACAAACATTTGATGCTCAACAAATTAATTATAGATTTCAATCTTCCTATCCCACCGCTGACACCATAAGAGAAAAGGGACAACCTCCAAACTAAAGTAGCAAGCTGCTGCTCCTTCAAAGCCTCCATCCAATAATAAGCCTTTTTTCTGCATGGACTTTCATGGACAATATGATCTTTCCTCATCGAAAAAATATATATTATAACAAGGAACTGATGGTCATTTTCTTTTTTACCTATCAAAAAGTTATATGAATTCCATTTTGGCATACAATCACAGATTTCATACTGCTAGCATAAATAAAGTCTAATCTTATATGCAACAGTCGAGAAACAAGTGAAATGAGTACGGCATTCTCATCCAATGCTGCTTTCAAGCTTTTCTGAACTAGAGTCCTCACCTAAATCACTACTGAATTCATCAACATATTAAGCATGCACGAGAACTAATTCTAAAGTAAATTATTAATACCAACCATTTCACCACAGATATATTATATTGATACTTTCTGCGTGCGCTTGTAATATGCATCAAAATATCTAGCAGAAAGAGCATATGTCCCCATCAAAATTCACCTTTTGACCTGAAGAAACATAACAAGCCCATTTTGGGAGCTAGCTGCAAAAGGACAAAAAAATTAATATGTTAACGTCAAATAGATAACCACCAACAGGGACTGCAACTGATCATCGAACTTGACTTTTTGAGAAACTACAAATAAAAAATCACCTCAGGTCCAAAACCATTGGCCCGTGAACTTTCAAAGAAAGAATTAGGCTCATCAGCTAAATTTTGATTTCCATATCTGTCGTAATGAAACAACTCCAGAGATTTCAGAAATACAAATTTAAAAATGCAAACCTTCTTAACTGTCAGATTAGTATAGCTGATAAAGTGAATTCTAAGTAGCTGCAATCATTAAAACAAACTGAAAGATAGCACTATGAGATTAAGAGCAAGCATATCTCAAGTATTGTGGCAAGCACCTTCCACCATCAGAAAATGACAAATTAGAAGATTCTTCGGATGATGCCAATATATAATAGGCTGGTATTCCAAGATCAAATGAAGGCATAGATGCATGCGATACCTGGTTTTTGAAGACTAGATCTGGGTCTAACTTAGATTTTATAGCGAAGTTTTAGATTTGGTTGGAATCTGACACTACAAGAAAACATGTCATTACCAACCATAAAAATAGTGCTGATAATTTATCGTTATCAATAATAAACTAATCATGACGATAAATAGTGTTGTAGTAAAAATGGCTATAGCCGACGACATAAAGTTGTCGCTCTTATCCCATCGGTAATATGAATATGAACACTCGAAAGATGATCGAGACTAAATATTGCCAACGATATTTTTGTCAACTCTCAAATACGACGTTAAGTAATTGTGGCCAATTATCCTTTATATTTTCGGAGTATAGACAATGATAATTATTTTTGCATATATTCTCATTGACGATGATAATTATCATCGTAAATATGTAAGATTAAAAAATGATCAGCAAATGTTAACGATAATTATCATCGCCCATTGTTGTGGATGTTAAACTATCCCTAATATTATGGTCGATGATAATTATCGTCACTAATAGTGTAACATCAATGATGATAAAATATTGTTGTTGATGTTAAACTTATCCCTAATCTTATTGGTGATGATAATTATTATCGTGAATTTTTTAACAGTAACAATGATAAATATCGTTGTTGATGTTAAACTTATACTCTAATCTTATTGACGATGATACATATCACTGTCTATAGGGTATTCCTAGTGTTATTGACGATGATAATAGCCGTCGCTACTAGTCTAACATCAACAATGATAAATATCGTCGTTGATGTTAAACTTATACCTAATCTTATTAACGTTGATAATCATCGTCGTACATAGTGTAACTTTAACTTATCCTAACCCTATTGAAGACAATAATTATCGTCGCTAATAGTATAATGTCAACAATGATAAATATTATTATTGATGTTAAACTTATCCCTTATCTTGTTGACAATGATAATTATCATCGTCGATGATTTAATATCAATGACCCTGGGTGCGGTCAATGCACCCAGGGTCATTTATGTCCAACTTTTAGACTTTATATATATATATATATATATATATATATATATATATATATATAATTTTTTATATAATTTTGCCGCACCCCCGCACCCAAAGTTTTTTGAAAGTGCCTCACCCTAGCACCCGCACCTGCACCCATGTGACATAGGTTACTTTTAATCTTTTTGGGAGAGGTCTCCCTCCCATTTTCTTTCGAAAATCCCTTTTCCTCTACCTTCTCCTCATCCTCTGCACCCCTACCCTCACCACTATCAAACACCATCTGCTCGTGCTCTGTCGGATACCCCCACTCACCCTCGCCGCTGCAAGACACCCACTCACCCTGGGTGGTTGAAGCATAGTGTCGCTATCTCCTCTCTGCTCTTCGTCTCCTTAGCATTTAGCAGACTCCTCTGAGATCGAGCATTCATAGAAACACAATCAATTAAGTGATGGTCTAACCCTTTCTTTATCTCTCTTTTATCACTTTTTGTTTGTGAAAAAAACATAAGAAGATTATTAGGTCTTCTGGAAAATCTTCTAGTTCATCAACAAAAGGCTCGGTGAAGGTTTTATTTGATCCTTGCGTATAATGGTTTCTTGTGGGTGTTTTATAGTTTATAAGTATTAATTGTTGCTAATGAAATTGATTTACTGGTTGGATGGTAGTTGTGGCCTTGGTTGACTTGATGGACATTAGGGATTTAACTAGTACTGTTTTGAGTTGATCACCCATCTTAAATATTGTTTGATTGGGTATGGTTAGGCTCACGCTCAATTTCATCACTTATGCAGTCAGTATCTGTTAATGAATTTTCAACCAAAATCATGTTTGGATGAAATTTGGATATGATGATGGTTTCAACACAAATAATGCTTCACTTAGCCCTTTTTTTTTGTTTGCCTTCACATGTTCGGACCCCTCATAAATTATACATTTAGTCAATATCATTTTAAAGGATGAAGTTTAACTTATCACCCAATGCGTGTTTTGATTAGATTTTTGTTATTGTATCCTAGTAACATATTTAGGAGGTTGTTTGTTTGGATACAATTACTCCAATAGCATGAACATAGTCTTATCAAGCTAGGCCATGCCATCTTCTCTTGTACTAGTCTCTCTCTCTCTCTCTCTCTCTCTCTATATATATATATATATATATATATAGATAGATAGATAGATAGAGAGAGAGAGAGTATACATTTGCCAATTAATTACCATGTTCAAACATAAAAAGAAAGAAAGGCCTAGTTCATGAATTACCTTGCAAAGAGGTGGGAAAGTGGGTACTTAAATTAGCTTGTTTTCGGGAAAGAAAATAGGGAGGATGGTACATGGGGATGTAAATGGTTGGGTGGGGTGTTCCCTATCTTTTATTGGATTTTGTTTGAATATGGTGCTTTCTATATAATAGAGATTACTAGTTTATATATGGTTTGTTGCTTCCGTTTCATGCATTGGATAGTCTATCACTTTAAATCTATCATTTTCCTATAAATTGTATGGTGAATTTGAAAATTTTCAAAGATGTTCCTATTCTTAGCAAATGTTAGATTTTCTTCTAAAGTTGCCAAAACATGTGGTTTTGAATAAGTATTGTTCATGCTTCAAAATTCACTATGACTCCTCTCCTGCATAATAGCACATGGTGCTTAGTGCTGCCATCTGTATATAATTCATACACTATTTGTATGTATGCATCACATCAGTCTATACTTAGTTTTGTGCATATATTATTATACCATTTAACAATTTTTTATCCATAGAATGTAGGTTTTGTAGGCCTAATGGAATGTTTAATTGGTTTTTCATTGCTTATATTCTAATCTTATAAAATAAGCCACTTGGCATTGTGTAGTTATCATCTATGTGAAACTTATTTGAGATTAGGTTTATTCATGTAAGGAATTACTAAGCACACACTGTTATGAAATCCATACTCCTATACTGTTATGGTTTTTTTTTCATGTTCTTTTGGTTGTCTTCTTTGCTAGTATACTGTTACAAGTTAGTTGAAATCTTTGCATATTTCTAAAATCTAATTATCATATCAAGGTATTATTTGCCATTTTATAATTTTAAGATTAGTATACCGTTACAGGTTCCATTTTAGTGTTGTTGTGGATGTTGCTTTTGCCGTCCCTACTTCTTTAACTGTTGTGACAGCGGTCTAATGATGACATGTAGTTTATACTTCTCTTTTACCTGCATTAAAGGAATTTATGAAACATGGATTTAATTCCATAGAGGTAGGATGTTGTTCGGAATTGATATATAGTCCTTAGTGTGGCCTGACTAGAACTTCAAACGTGGAAGATTGTTATCAATTTTCAGCTACTCCTGTCAAAGAAAAGGAAAATCAATCTTCCTCTACTGGGTGTCATTAAATGAAAAAATCCATTGACCTTTATATGTTGGCTCAATTGCTCAGGTTCATATGTGAAGCATTAGTAGGCTAAGCATCTTTCCCAAATTAAAGATGACCCAAGACTGTATAGTTGATTGTGCAAAAAAGATTCTTCTGGTTTAGGTGATATACTGAATCTCCTAGAGTTGTTTAAGTTATGATTTATGGTGCAAAAGATATGACATGCTCTTCTTTTATCTAGTAAATGCATCACAAACAGAAGTCTGGATTTGTTTCATCAATTTCACTGGTTATTCGAGCTTATAATAGTTGCATTTTTAAATCTCTTTTTAAGAACAACAAATTTATCATGTACGTTATGCATGTAGCAGTTGTTTAGGTCTACTTATGCAGCTCCAGTGAGTCATAATAGATAAAAGTTTCACACTTATATTTTTTATATCATAGATAAGAAGCAAGAACATGCTCTGATATAGTTAACATTCAAGTCACTGATTTTGATAAGTAGATTTGTTTTGGGGAATTTAATTTGTAACTAATAGTTCTAATAGGGCTTTGATGAAATTAATGGTTTGGGCTTCAAAGATGATATAAAATGGTTGCCTTGTTGTTGGGAAGTCATATGGATTATTTTGTTTGTATGTTTGAGTTTTGTGTGGTATAAACGATCAACACTATGTCTCCAAAATATGATACTTTAATCGTTTCATGTTAAAGTTTTTTAGTCAAGAATATATTTATGGTATGGTTTCAGTTAAATGTGGTGCTTTAATCGTTACATGTTAAAGTTATTATGTTTGTATGCTTGAGAACTTTAATCCATTTTACATTATCTAAAAAATATTTGCAAAGTATACTAAAATCTTTTCAAGGGTGTCCACCACAAGTATATTGAATGACTACATTCTTATAAAGACAAGGATCTCACACAGACAAGGAAAAAATAGAATCAATCTTATTCTTTTTGTCATGTAGTTACATCAAGTAGTTAATACCTGTGATTTGCTTTTTATCTCATTCTTCAATCTCTTTTATAAGTATGGTGAATTTTATCCAATATGTTGCTTCAAACTAGTGACTTAATTCATTTTTTTGATGTTTGTGTACTAGAGGTTACGAGATAGATAAGAGCTAAATTTTTTGTAGAGATAGACATAAGCTCAAATACATAGACGGAGTTTAGGCATTTTGTAACCTAGCCCATAATCACATGGATAGTCATAGTAGGATCAAGTGTCCATGAGTGAAGTGTAATTAAGAACAAATTATACTTGAAAGTAAATATATTAGACATTCATTTGATGTAGCATAAGCTTTATCACGAGTACACAAATTGGATCTATCACGGTGAAGCAGAGATACCGAGGGATGGGTATAAGCATGCCAAAAATAATGATGTGATTAGGGTTGCTATGGACATTGATAATGATATGGATGAAATGTTGGATGACATTTATATGGGAACACGTCTCTTCTAACCTTGGTCAGTTTTTTATTACACTAGGTGCAACAACCAATGATAACGAAGAGAGATTATTTGACAAATTATGGTACTTGTCTCGATGTAAACTTTATCTAGGATATAAAAAGTTCTCAAAACTCTCTTTCATCATTAGGCTACTTTATTTGAAGACACTTAATAATTGGAGTAAAAAATCATTTTGATATGTTGATTGACTTATTAAAAGATGTGTTCCCTCAATGGGTCGACTTGCCAAAGTCATTTTATGAAGCAAATAAGTAAAAAAAAAGACATGGGTTTTAGCTACGAGAAAATGCATGCCTGCAAGAATGATTGTGTGTTGTTTTGGAAGAAAAATGCTAATGTCGATGGATGCTCGAAGTGTCAAATTTCAAGATGGAATTATAAAGAATGTCGTGATGATAAACATAAGAGGTTAGCTCAAAAGGTTTTGCGATACTTTTCAATTAAGATAAGGTTAAAACAATTGTTTATGTCAAAAGGTATTGCAAAGGAAATGAAGTAGCACAAGGAAGGACGTGTAGATGATGAGATTCACCTAAGGCATCCAGCTGATTTTATAGTTTGAAAAAATTCGACAAAGAAGATAGCTCTTTCGCTGCAAAATCCTGCAATATATGATTTGGCTTGACAAATGATGACTTCAACATATTTGGAACTATGAGCACATTGTATAGCATATAGCCTGTAGTGTTAATTTCATATAATTTGCCCCCTAGAGGTGTATGAAATCACCATTCATGATGTTGTCTTTGCTTATTCTAGGACCTGGGGTACCTGATAACAAATATATGTCTATTTGCAATCATTGATTGAAGATATGAAAGAATTATGGTGCCATGACTTGCATACATATGATGCATCCACATATAAGACATTTCAATTGCATGTGTCACTCTTGTGAACCATAAATCATTTTTTTTATATGCAAACCTATCTAGGTGATCAACTAAAGGTAAATTTGCATGCCCTATGTGTAACAAGAATACAGAATACAAGTGGCTTGCGTTTGGCAAAAAGACGTGTTACATGGGACATCGGCAATACTTACCTTGAGATCATCCATGGCTAAGGCAAAATAATTTATTTGATGACATTATCAAGAGTAGGATAGCAATAAAAGAATTATCTGGAGATGAGGCGTTAAATATGCAGTTGGCATAACTTTCACATAGGCCATTTGGGAAGGATATAAGAAGGCCAAAGCGTAGTGAGATCGAGTTGAATTAGACCAAGAGATGTATCTTATATGAATTGCCTTACTGGTCGACATTGAAATTAAGGCACAACTTAGATGTCATGCATACTGAACAAATGTTTGTGACAATGTGTTAAGTGTACTGCTAGATCTAAGAACAAAAGACAATGAAAATGCACGAAGAAATCTATATGCAGTGGGCATACATCAAAATTTGCATCTACAGAGCCATGGCACATTTATATATTTGTCAGTGGTAGTGTTCACATTGGTAGGACCCGAGAAGACTAACTATCTTTGTTGGCTGAAAGAGGTAAAGTTTCCTAATGGCTACGCATCTAACATCGATCGATAATCAACCATTTATTTTAGCGTGTTAAGCTAAACAATGTTTTTACCTTTTTGATACCAAATTGGGCGAAAGCTGGCATGTGGTGCAAAAAATATCTCCAAAAAACACGTACGATGTTCTTGATGTAGTAAGTAAATATGAAGAAGATGAATTGATAGAGTAGTACATCGTAATGATATTGAATTTGATTATGAAGATGCAAATTCATTAAATATTCAATATGACGATAAAAAGTCCCCATTAAATAAAGATGGCATTGATCTGGTTGAAGTACAAATTGATTTGATAGAGACCCATCATGAAGTGAAAATAGAGAGAGATTGGACCAATGATAACACATCTCCTGATGGTTGAGAAGAAGGCGTATCTAGGCTCATGGAGACATACATTAATGATAAGAATGAAGACTTCATTGATTTAAGTGCAGTCTCTACCAATGATATGGATTGATGGGGCATGTATACATTCTCACAAAAATGGCATATTTCTTTCTTTCTTTATATACTTTGTATCTAATGTTTATTCCCATCTATATTTAGTTGCATGTTTTGCTTGTATTTGTGAATTTGGATTTCTAGTCAAATAACTTGGAGTTATATGTCAAAGTTAATTGTTAATATGATTCATCTGAATGTTTTTTAAGATTGAAAGTATTTGATTCATCTGAATGTAATCTTCAAACAAATTCACTGTATATATATGATTAATTGTGTGTAGTCTTCTATTTTGTTATTCTAATGTCATTTTTTTAATAACAAATAAGTGACAGGAGGGCGAGGACGATTTCATCATAGGCGTAGGGTGGCTATTGCGAGTACTCTAGTGCCTCCTATCACTCTTTTTCTTCTACATGAAGCTTTTCTTCCATCCATGTAATGTTCATGGTGTTTAAATTTTATCTCCATGCCTGTGATGAGATTCCAATCTAGCAATGGTTGTTAAGGGCCATTCTTCAACTCCCAATTTGCAACATCATGAGGGACATTAGAAAATGCATATGAAGGGATGTCATTTATTCTTATTAATTATCATATTTTTTATAGGTATTTATGTAACTGAAAACATTGTGGTTAATTGTTGAAAGTGTGTTTTGCATGTCTCTTCATGCTTGTGCACTTGAAACCATTGGGCGGTGTTCATTATATGTCTTTTTTGGTGAAGCTCAATGTGAACCCTCTATTTATAGAATTCAATTGTTTCAATTATTGGCAACAAAGTGTTTCACTGATTAGCATAAATGTTGCAAGGTTTGTGCTATGACAATTGACAACCATAATCGATGTGCATTCTCTGGTTCTCTTAATTTATGATAAGAGGTGTTTCTGCCTGCAAATTGACAAGGTACAAAGGTTTCAAAGAGTTTGTTAAAAGGATTCTTTGTTGCCATTGATTTGGTTGGTAGAGTCATAGATATTGAGCATGTGAATATTGTGATCAACTATGACATGCCTGATTTTGCAGACACATCTACACAGGGTGATTTCCCTACCATTTGTACTTGTTGCTTGACTTAAGACCATTTTGTACTCGGTTGGTCTATGCTATGATAATTGATCATTTTGTAATTGTACATATATATAATTTTTTAGGGTTTAAATTTGTAAAAAAAAATTATAGTCAATGTCGATGATAAATATCATCGGGTTTAAAAAAAAAAATAGTTAATGATGATGATAAATATCGTTGTTGATATTAAACATAGCTGGTGATATTTATCGTCGACTATATAGACATGTGATTTGTCAATATAATACAATAGTAATTATCATCGACTTTAATATAGAACTGACAATAAATATCATTGTTGATATTACATATAGTTGACCATATTTATCATTGAAGTTAATTGCAATAACCAACAATAATTATTGTCGGCTATTTGAACATATATGATTTTTTGATATATATATATATATATATATATGACGATAATTATTATCGGCTATTTGAATATATAGGATTTTTTGATATATATGCGATGATAATTATCGTCGACTTTTAATATGTAATCGACAATATTTATCGTTGCTTTTGACTATCATAACCAACAATATGTATCATCGGCTTTAAATAATATAGGTGATGATATATATCGTCGGTTTCAATTAGTATAGCCGACGATAATTATCATCGCCTTTAATTTATATTATCGATGATATTTTAGAGCTGACCGTTTTATACTGATATATCACATCGTCAAATTTATTTTTATAAAAATGATGATATATATAATATCATAAAAAACAATAATATGAACAACCAAAAAAATCTGACGCGATGATAATTATTGTCGTTTATGTTATTGGCCACCATAAATCATATATTGTCGATGATAAATATCATTGACAATAACCTTTTTTTTATTGTGAGATTTTATGACACTTCTCCTCCAAAATGGGTAAAACCTATAGTTTTTTATGTGGAAAAGTTAAAATCGGTTGGTTATACTTGATTCTAACAGTTTTTTTTTTTTGCTTACCTGGATCTGAATAGATCCAACCATGCATATTTGTTTTGGATAGGACTCAGAATTGAATGTGTAGTATCAGGATAAGGCAATATTGCTGGATCTAGGTCAGAGATCTGACCCACTTGCACCCCTTTCACTCATGTTGGCAATTTAGTATGGATTAGAGATTTCTATGGATCAACTGCAAGTGAAATGATGGATTATTCAAATCCAAATTTTAAGCAATAGGAGATAATCTGAACCTGGAACTACACGAGAAAATTGGAAACAAGGGTGAATTTGTATCTAATTTTTATATGGTAACACCAGAACTGGCACAAAAAAGAAGTTTGAAATAGTTGATCCAGATCTGGACATATCCTTTAGAAAAATATCGATTCAAACTCGAATTTGGTCTTATTTTTAGATGTATATATGAGAATACAGCGGTGGGTTCCAATATGATTGAACCCAACCCGTTTGCAGGTACTCTACCCACAAACAAGGATAACCAAATTTCATGAACAAACCACACTACAAGGATGAGTGTCAATATGATTTTTCTCACCACTATTGACCTATTTATCATCGCTATAGGTCTATAACAACAAAAAATAACCACCAATTTTTGGCCTTAGTTGAGTAACAATGGCGACATTTATAGATTGCCATTAATGTGTGACTCAACATCAGCGAAGAATCTTGCCGAAACTAGGAACACCAATAGCGACGACCCACTATATAACGATGACATTTCGGTGTCAACGATATAGCCTGTAACAGGGAGAATTAACTCGTCGTTATAGTCGATAATAATGATAAGTAAGTCATCATTATACGTTGTAACAACAACATAGGTTAAGGTCGATAACGACATAAGAATGTCGCCGTTATATGCATTAAACCTGCAAAACTAAATTTTTTATATTAGTTTTTTTAATAATGATCCAGTTTTTTTCCAATTGCCTTCATTATCTCATCTTTTCGAGAAATTCTTGCCTCCCCTTTCTCGATATTTTTTATTATCCTGCCATAATCTAGCAGAAAATGGAAAAAGAAAAAATCAAGGCATTGAACATTCATCATAGAGAGATAGTGCAAGAAAGGCCACTAATTTTGGTTTATTAGGAAGGGTTGCAAATTTGAAGATAAAAATTAACATTAGTTAGAATCCATATGATTAGCCAACTAGACACTACATTCACAGCCATTTCAAAAGAACTAATGTTAGCCATTTCTAAAGAACATAGTAGGGTGACTAGAGTCGTAATAAGTTTGCAGTCTCTGGACAAATCATTTTCTAAGATAACCACTCATCTAGATGTTCAATTTTTCGTGATAATTAGAGATTCATTCATCTATTGGAAAAAGAAAGAGAAACAAAGTAGAAGGTAAAGGAAACTAGACCTGACAAATATACTGGTATTTCATACAACAAAAGGCCTATCCAACCATGGGGGAGCAACACCAATAAAAGAATAAAAGACTGTACAACTACAAATATGAGGGAATATTAGAGAGGACATCCACATAAGCATAAGTTTGTAACAAATCTGTTCACAATATTATAAACACACTAAATATCTTACCTGATGCAGTCTAGCTGTTTTGGTGAATATCCAAGGAAAGATGACGTCGTGTCAGCTTCAAGTAGTTGATTCTCCTGATCTGAACGGAAAAACAAAATCTTAATAATTTGGAAGAAAGCGGTAAAGAACAATCAACATATCAACATCAATTATATTTCATATTTGTAAGGCATGAAAGAAACATATTAATAGTGGAAAAGCCAAGCTCTCATTTTTAAATTTTATAACTACTAATAAATTTCTTCTTCTTGCCCATAGATATTCTCAAAAAAATCAATTTTAAAAGAGATCAAAAGTTTGGAATAATGCCAACTTAAAAAAACATCGTCAAATTCAAAATAATTTCAAATAATTAGATTGCTATTAATATCCAGAAGTTTAGAACTGTACTTGTGTCTTCAGTATCATCAGTTCTGGCAGCCACAACACGAGGTATTTGCAACAATTGGATACCAGATTGATGTAGAAAACATTAACTATATGTCTTTAAACATAGAAATTTTGTTCAATGAGAAGTACCATCATCGGGCAGAGAGTCTCTCATTCATTCTTCATCAACAATATCCAATAATACACTAATGTTAAGAAGCTATATCATTTTCTTGTTGTAAGTGCCACATAGTGAGAACGTTGTCACCATAGCAATCACTAACCAGCCCAGAAAAGTCAATGAAGTGAAAACATGATGCACTTGCAAGTAACAACTCCAACAAAATGGAACCATTACTAAACTTTATATGAAAAATGCCTACTAAACATCAATTAACAACCCCTAAAGTTGCTTGAAAGATAAAGCCATTTCAAAAGGTTGTATCCCTGTATCCTCAACCATATCCATGTGAGATAGGTTAACAACCAAAACCCTCACAAAAGCTGAGCAAAAGGGGAAACAAAACCCTCAAAAAAGGTAAAATCCTCAACGATTCTCTCTAAATCAGCCCCTTTATTCTCGTCAAAACAACTGTAACATCAAAAATCAGAAGGGAAAAGTAAAATATGCTAAAAATACTAGAACTAACTGTAAAAAAAGGTAGACGAAATGAAAAAAATGGAAGGAAAAAGACAGTCTGCAAAAGAAACACCAAAGCTAAAAATAAAAAGGCAAATTAAGGAAACTCATAAAATGAAAGCGAGTACTCCCAAGATCTAGCTAACACAATTTCGAGATAAAAAAAACGGAAAGAAACTCGAAAAACAACTAAAAACCACAAATCACAGAGAAATGGAAAAATATTTAGGGATATCAAGCAATGAGAGCCAAATTAGTAAAGAGAACCCTAATACAAGCGAAAAAATGAGAATAGAACCACTCCAGAGCAATGAAAATGCCGAAATCCAAGGTAGAAAGAAAAAGGGTTCATCTGCCTCTTTTAAAATACTAAGCAATAACGGTGACAAAAATGTCATTGTTATAATGAAAGGCTATAACGACCACCTAAATATCACCATTATAGAGAAAGACTATAACGGCGAAGCTATTTCATATGTCACCACGGGTAGTACTGAAACAAAATGTGAAATTTAATGAATCTTTCACTTATTTGATGGGAATCTTCTTAAAAGTTTTTTAAGGGCCATATAATATCGTTGTTATAGAGAAAGGCTATAACGGCCAGATTTTTATCTCACTATTATATATCAATAGTGGCGATATTATATGCTTGTTAAATATTGCGTAAAAAAAATTTAGCAACAATATTTAACGACCATATAATACTGATGTTATAGATAAAAGCTATAACAGTGAGATTTATATCTTGATGTTATATATCAATAGTGGAGATATTATATGCCCATTAAATATTATCGAAAAAGTTTTTTAATGACAATAATTAACGATTGTATAATGTTGTCGTTATAAACATACCTACAACGGTATATATAGGTATGTTTATAACGGCAATATATGTAACAGCTATATAATGTCGCCATTATAAACATACTTATAACGGCAATATCGAAAGGCACCATTATAGACATGTCTTTAACAACGACATTTGTGCGAGGCCAAGGCATTCAGAAGAATATCTAAAGTCGCCATTATTTCTAAGTCAATAGCGGCGACTTATATCAGTTAAGGAGTCGTCGCTATTGAACCTCATTCTTATAGTGCCAATTTTTAACACATAAGAACAATACGAAAAAGATTTTAGACCAACTTCCTTAAACCTTTCCGAAAACAAATTAAAAGTGAACCTCATGAGTGTGGTTTATCTGGATCCGGGTCATACATATTTCACTTGGTACAAATTGGACATTTTTCTACGTTTTCATAGGAGACTAAATAAACAAATATCGAGACACCTCCCAACTATAATCTATTGGCTCCAGTTTTATCTGGTCTAGACGTTGCATGTCGACACATCATTCAATCCAGATCCAGATTTTTCGGGAAGTGACCCATCATACGTTGTATTTAATAAGATCAAAGTTTTCTATATCTAATTTTTGAAATAGACTCACTTAAGAACATGGGTTATTATTCCTTATCTTACAAAAAGTGATCCACGGGTAAATATTGAGACATTTAAATTTAAAGAATATAAGAAAATATATAAAAATATAACAATAATAAAACTATAAACATATATTGACAAGACAAATATCACGTTAAGAATGCAATAAAAGTGTGATATTTTGAAAATATCACATTGTTTTTTAGATTATGTCGGTTTCCTAAAATCTGGCAAAGTACTGCGCTTTTCAAAAAATGTTGGATATTAGTGACTACGCTTATTGGTCCACGCACGGATAGTGCAATCACACATAAAGAATAGAAATTTAATAAGCAATTTAGATTTTGAGTTTTTTTTTCGACAGAGATTTTGAGTTTTTTTTTTATTTCTATTTTTTTATGACAAGGAATTCGACTATTTTCTAACCAGCCATAAATGAGAAAACAGTACCGGCTCAGAGATTTTTCAACTTGTGGCTGAGCTGACCATAAAATGGCTAGCCTTTTTTCTTTCGTTTTTCCTTTTTCTTTTAGTTTTGAAATTTTTAAAACCTATTTTTCTGGTTTTAAATCATTCAAGAACCAACAAAACCTAGTTTTTGACCAGCCAGGTTTTTGGAAAGGCCTTAACATTTCTCACTGTTTTGCTTGAGGAAGGTTGACCCATGGTTCCTACTAAGGTGGGTCTGACTCACAAAATTTACAAGATTTTTTATTTTTTGTAAAAGAAAACAACAGTAAATAACAAATTACATGTCCACGAGTGTGCATGCATGTCTTGACCAAGAGAAAGGCATAACACAGAGACAGCATTGTGATTAATCAAGCAATTCATGACAATGACAAAACCTAAGCCTTGTGGGGGATATGCACAAGGTGTACTATTGTCCTTGACCGCAGGAAAAAAAAACAAACCATCAAAGTAACTCTAAGGTGATGGGTCTTAAAGCATCTGGTTTCCTCTTTTAATTTTGTCCTTGTCTATCATGACAGTTGTGGGGGCCTTTCACTGATTGTGATCAATAGAATTGGTGTTTAATATGCTTAAGACTACCATCACCCAATTCTAAGGGAACATTTGAAAGTGAAAAAGATGTAGGAAAAGTGATACAAGGTAAGAAAATTGTACAGCTTTTCTGATTCTTCCAAACGACAGACTTTTTTTTTTAGAGAGTTTTGTTAAAAAGTGCACTTTTTGTTATAAAACATTCCTCCTAGGACAGATAGAGGAATGCTTCCGACCAAGTGAAAATGGTGATTTACACACCACTCACCATCTCACCACCACCACCCACCATCTCATCATTGAAAGATTTTCAATGTTTTCATCCTTCCCTGCGTGAAAGCTGAGAAACAAGAGAGAGATAAAGAGGGAGAGAGGAACTGCAAGAAAACCGATACCCACACTGTTTCTTCTTAGGGTCGGCTGTTGTAGTAGCTTCTTTATAATAACATACCATTACAGAGATTAGGGTACAAAAGTACCCTTATTACAAAAGAATAAATTACATCATGCCATTAATGAAAAGGCGATGATCACGGGTATGGATCTTCATATCCGTGACCCGTGACAAGGGGAATACACTTCTTTTCACCCTCCCTCAAGTTGTGCATGATCTTGAACCATGAACAACTTGCCTTTTAACATCCAAAATTTGTCTTTTGTCAATCCTTTTGTAAATATATCTGCCACTTGATCTGTAGTTCGTACAAATTTAGGCTCAATCTATTTCTCTTCTACCTTTTGTCTCACAAAATGTTGATCTATTTCAATATGTTTGGCACGACTGTGATGGATTGGATTAAAAGACATACTAATGACACTCTGGTTGTCACACAAAAGAAGTGATCGAGAGGTCGATTCACCTATTTCTGTCAGTAAGTGTCTAATCCAAGTAGCTTCAGCAGTGGCGGTTGTCATTGACCTGTATTCAGCCTCTGTACTGGATCTGGCAACAACATTTTGTTTCTTACTACTCCAAGAAACCAAATTCATCCCAACAAAGACACAATAGCTGGATACTGATCTGCGTTCATTTGGGTCTCCCGCCCAGTCTGCATCAGAATAAACAGTGATCTCATGTGCATTTTGCCCATTGGTCTTTCTCTTATATAAGAGGCCATCCCCAATCGTTCCCTTCAGGTATCGAAGTATCTGTTTAACTGCTTCCATATGCCCTTCACATGGCGCATGCATAAACTGAGATACTTGATTCACGGAGTATACTATATCAAGACAAGTAAAAGTGAGGTATTGTAACATACTCATTATGCTACGGTACTGTGTGGGATTATCAAATGGATCTCTGTCTTGAGAGCTAAGCTTTTGACGAAGAACGCTAGGAGTTCCCAAGGGCTTGCAATCTTTCATACCCGCTTTATTGAGAACATCAATGGTATACTTATGTTGAGTGAGAGTCATCTCTTCAGAGGTACTGTCGACTTCAACTCCAAGGAAGTATCGTAGTTTGCCAAGGTCCTTCATTTTGAACCTCTGATTCAAGAGATGTTTGACTTCTTCAATGTGCTTATTGGAATTACCAGTGATGATATCATCTACATATATCAACAACAGAGTAACTGTGTCTTGGTTCTTAAATATAAATAAGGAGTGGTCAAGAAGAGATTTCTTAAAACCATATTTTTGTATTTCAAGAGAAAAACTATCGAACCAAGATTGAGATGCCTGCTTCAATTCACATATCACCCTTTTTAGTCTGCAAACATATTTTGTAGGATTGCCTTCTGCGTAACCAGTGGGTTGTTCCATGTATACTTCTTCTCTCAAATTTCCATGAAGAAAAGCATTCTTCACATCAAGTTGGCTAATAGTCCATTGATGTTCAATAGCTAAAGAAAGTATGACTCTGATTGTCCCCATCTTCACCACTGGACTAAAGGTTTCATCATAGTCCTGTCCTTGCTCTTGTATAAAACCTTTGGCTACAAGTCTCGACTTGTATCGCTCTATAGTCTCATCTGGTTTATACTTTATTTTGTACACCCATTTTGATCCAACAACATTTTTGTCAGGTGGTCTTAATACGACATCCCACGTACCACATTCATGTAGAGCTTCCATCTCCTCATTCATTGCTTCAATCCATCTTCTGAAATTTGATGCTTGGGAGAACGTTGTGGGTTCATCTTCTTTATTCAAGACTGTTAGAAAGAGTTAAAAATCTAATGAGAAATTTTCATAACTGACCCATCTTTCAATTGGATGACGAGAACGGGTGGATCTTCTGGTATCAACGTTGTTGGATGTAGAGGATGTGTCCATGTCTAAATTAACTATGGTGAGCAGCTCTCTTTCTCGTCGAGTGTAGACAAAGCCTTTATACCTTTCTGGATTCAAAATTGGGTCTGTATTTTCATGGGCAATCATTTCATCAGTAGACACAAATTCCTTATCCTTTTGAGTACAATTTGAACAAACATCGCTAGCTCTTGAGAGAAGTTCATAATTCAACCAAGGATAATAAGCCTCGATTTTAGATTTTGATTATGAAGAACTAGTACATCGACAATCAAAATTCAATCCACCTAAGATGACATTTCTTGATATTTTGATGCACTTGCTCACCGGATCATAGCACATGTACCCTTTATAGTCATTAGCATAACCCACAAACCTGCACTTCAGGGCCTTGTCCTGAAACTTGTGTCTCATTGACTTATCAACATGAACATAGCATAAACAACCAAACACATGCAAATCATGGTAGTTGGGATGTACACCAAAAGGGGACAAGTAAGGAGACTTGTTTTCCAAAATAGTCATGGGCAATCGATTTATCACATGAACTGCAGAATGAAAAGCCTCTGTCCATAAAGTAATCGGAAGACTACTATCATGCATCATGCTCATCGCACTCTCAACAATATGGCGATGCTTCCTTTCAGCAATCCCATTCTGCTGAGGTGTGTGTGGGCAAGACATCTTTTTCCTTATCCTGTTACTTTGAAGAAAGTTAGTAAAGTCAATGGAATAAAATTCACCTCCTCCGTCACATTGGAAACTAAGGATGTTTTCAGAAAATTGGTTTTTGACAAAGGAATGGAAGTTCCGGAACAACTTGAAAGTCTCAGATTTGTGTTTCATGAAAAATATCCAAGAATAACAGGAATAACTGTCAACAAATAAAAGATAATATCTAGTTCCAGATATGGAAGCAACTAGGGCAGGCCCCCAAACATCAGAACAGATAGTCTCAAAAGGTCTTGAAGCTCTTTTATTGATAGAGTGAAATGGTAAAACATGACTCTTACATAAGAGACAACTAGAACATTTATTGTCATTGACATTTATTCCTAAACTTGACCTGGGAATGAGGTTATTTGAAACAAACTTTTCAATGAAACTACTACTGCAATGACCTAGACGACCATGCCAAAGATTTGGCTTATTGATTTCAGAGACACTGAAGACACAGGTAGAATTTTCAGAAGGCAACGATGAGTGGAGCTTCAAGTTTGGTTCTGCAGAGCGAATATGTATTGAAGGATCTTCTTGAAAGACATACATATTGCCTTGTCGTTTTCCTCTAGCGAACGTCTCCTTCGTGTAGAGATCCTTGACAAGAACAGAAGAGGGAGTAAATTCAACTGAGGCTTTGGTATCATCAACAAGTTTAGAGACTGAAACAATGTTTTTCTTGATATTAGGAGCATAAAGAACTTTTGAAAGGTTGATAGAAGATTCAAACAAGGGTATAATAGAGTTTCTAATATGAGAGATAGAGTGGTGTGATCCATCTCCAGTAACTATACTACTTCTACCAATGTAAGGAACAAGTTTTAGGACCTTACCGGCATCACCAGTAACGTGAGTTGCTGCGCCAGAGTCCATGTACCAAGTACCTTGCTCATTCTGTTTTAGATTCAATTCTGCTAAGGCTGACAACAATAACTCATTTACTTCTCCGTTGCTCCTTGTATTGTATGTGCCTCATCTTGCTTCAGTTTGTGGTGATTTTCCTTTATTTTAAGGATTGAACCAACAATTAGCTTTGATATGTCCCTTCTTATTACATAGAAAGCAAGTAGGAATTGGCCTCTGTCTTTGTGGATTAGAATATGTGTTGGGTGTAGGTAACAGTCCACGACCTCCTTGACCACTTCTCCCTTGTCCTTATTTTCCCTTGATATCATAGCTTCCTCGTCCTCGTGCATAAGTAATCCCTGTAGCAAGAACTTCTTGGGTCCCAGTATGCATAGATGATTCCTCAAAAAATCCCTTTAGGTTCATCTCATATTGTAACAATTTTGCACGCAGATCTTCAAAATTGGGCAGCTCAGGTAAACACAACATGGAAGTAACAATCATATGATAGTCGTGTCCCAATCCACTGAGGGTTTGTTGTGCCAAATCTTTATGAGTTACTGTACTTCCAACAACTGCTAGCTGATCTGTGATAACCTTCATTTTGTTCAAATATTCCATGATGGTCATGGAATCCTTTCTTAACATTTGAAATTCTCTTTTAAGAAACATAATCCTGGCCTGAGAAACCTGTGAGTATGTCTAAACAAGTCTATTCCAGAGTTGCATGGCAGTGCAGTCATCTGGAATTGCTACAAGTACCTCTTGTGACAGTGTAGATGTAATATAAGCAACTAGTGCTTGGTCTCTTTTCATCCAAGATACAAATTCAGGATTTCTAACATATACCGTAGTAGATTCCCCTTTGTTGTTCATTTCTTCTCTTGATATGAACTCAGGAGGAACTGGAATAGATCCATCCAGATGTCCAGAAAGATCCTGACTCCTAATGAAAGGTATGATTTGCCTCTTCCAAGTCAAGAAGTTACCATTGTTTAACTTTTCATACACGAGTTGACTGAGGAAACTTGAGGAAAGAACCGACTGAGTAGGAAGTGAATCCATGTTTCACAGAATGACGAGTGTTTTTAACACAATCTGTCTACAGTTTCTGTAACCCTTTTTTTTTTGCAGAAACTAATTCAGATCAATGGTTGATTTAAAACATAAATTGAATATCTGTCAGATTTCTGTTTTTCAGAAGGGAGTGAATCCCGAATACTAAAATCACAAAAATATGGGAATATGAATTCACACTCGGTATTGACACAAAGCTTTCAAGCTATAGGAAATGAAATGGTAGAAATGAGGGTATCTTCAGATCGGCTTGGTCAGATCTGATCAGGAATAGGGTTGGATCAAGTATTTAGCTGGATCAAATAAGACCCGATTGCGTGATTAGATCATGCTGACAGGTTAAAGAAAAACAGATGGGGTTCAACGAAGGGTTTGAGATCAAAACCTGGGTTGAGTTTACCCAGTCCTCTTCTGAGTTAACTCAGATTTAGTTAGAGAAGAGAGTTGGATCAGATTTGATTAACGTCAGATCTGATCGAGATCAAGAGACAGAAGAAAAAAAAATTAAGATTGGGAAAACTAGGTTAACGCAGATTAGTTAGAGATGAGAGTTTGATCAGATCTGATTAACGTCAGATCTGATCGAGATCAAGAGACAAAAAAATCAAAATTTGGGAAAACAAACGAGATTCGAAAAAAAAATACAAAATCGAGATTTGGGAAACAAACGAGATTGGGGAAAACCGACAAGATTTGAAAAGAAAAAACAATTTCTTGACTTAGAAGAGAAAAAATCGAGAAGAGGCAAATCTTTTGGACATACCTTTGAGATGGATTTCAATTTCAGCTGTAGCGTAGCTCTGATACCATGAAAGATTTTCAATGTTCTCGTCCTTCCCTGCGTGAAAGCTAAGAAACAAGAGAGAGATAGAGAGGGAGAGAGGAACTGCAAGAAAACCGATACCCACACTGTTTCTTCTTAGGGTCGGCTGTTGTATTAGCTTCTTCATAATAACATACCATTACAGAGATTAGGGTACAAAAGTACCCTTATTACAAAAGAATAAATTACATCATGCCATTAATGAAAAGGCAATGATCACGGGTCTGGATCTTCAAATCCGTGACCCGTGACAAAGGGATTACACTTCTTTTCAGTCATCACTATCACCACTGCCACCACCCACCATCATCACCATCCATCTCACCACCACCCACCATCACTCACCTTCTGAAAAACTATGCCAAAGAAGCTCTACCACCACCACCACCCTCCGTCTCTCTCTCTCTCTCTCTCTCTCTCTCTCTCTCTCTCTCTCTCTCTCTCTCTCTCATTTTTCTTAAGATTTTTCATTTTATTTTTGTCATGCTACCCAAATAAGTGAATAACTTTTATTTTTGAAAAAATAGCATATCAAACTACTCATAGGTAAAATTTTCTTTTTTTGTGAGAGTTTTTCTTGCTTTCAAACGTGCATTTGAAAGTGAGAAAGATGTAGGAAAAGTGATATGAGATAAAAAAAATTGTATGCTTTTTTTAACCCTTCCAAACGAGAGATACTTTCTCTAAGAGAGTTTATTTAAAAAGTATACTTTTTGATAGAAAACATTCCTCCACGAGGGGTAGAGAAAGAAAATTTACCAAGAGAAAATGATGAGTTACACTTTTCATCACTCATCTCATCACATCTCAACACCATTGTTACAACCTGAATTTCAGAATATGGTATAGATATGAGTTGTAGGATCCATACGCCTTTCTTAGAAAGCATTAAGGGTCATCCTGGCCTAGGTGGGACCAAGAAGAGTGATGTGATAACTGACATGACATTGCTAATGGATGATAAGTCAAAGATCTAGAGTCTCAATCAAGAACATGAAGAGCCAAACACATGTCAAGACCCAAAGAAATGACAATTAAGAGTGGGGTCCAGTTAGGGGGGCATGTCATGCTGAAAAATCTTAGGTAACATCTTATAGTTTTAGAAGATTAATTAGAGTTAATTAGAATGAATTAAGTTAGTTAATTAATTATAGGATAGTCTTTTAATTGGTTTGTTTTTTTGAGTTCTTTGCTAAGAAGAAGTCTTAATCTAGTTGGTTTCTTTATGCAGGTAAGACTCAACTCAAGTTTTATTTATATAAGGAGGTGTTGGAGAGCCATATGAATTATATATTAATTAATGCATCAAGTTTTCTTAGAAGGCCTAGTCATCCTCTCTTGCACCTTTTATCTCTCTAGCGTCCCTACGCTCTAACACCCACTTCTCTCTCCTCCCTCTTGGAAGTCCCTTCCTCTCTGACATCTTCTTCTCTTCTCTATCTCTGATCTCACCTGACACTACATGTGTGGTGGTGGTATCCAGCCTATGCAGAGGGCCCAATTCCTTCATGCATTTATTTTCAGAGATCCTAAAATGCTACACTGCTCGGGAAAGCGATTTGAAAGTCTCTGCAGTCATAGTTTTGTTGTATCGCCCTCTCTGAAGCCTAAGTCAGGTACTTAACCTTGTAACCCTTTATATTAGTTTCTTAGACCTGTAACTAGACTTAAGGTTGCATTAGATTGATTTTCATAGCCTTAGAACTAAAACTGCATCTACTTGATTAACTTGAAAAACCTATTATTTATTGTTTGACCTCCAAGCATTTCAATGTCCTATTTTACTGTTTTCTGACCTATAGAAGCCTATCATAATTCTGACACACATTTTTAGGTGGTCAACGAGTCCTTGGTTCAGTCCATTTTAGTTTTTGGTGCCATTTTTAACATACTCGATTCTTCGTTTCAATAGGCCTTTTTTTAGAACCTCCCAAAACCTTCACCACAATTACCCTTACACCATTGGCTCATCGTGTTGAGTGGAAGTCCTCACCCTGACACATTCAGCCCATTTTTAAAGGGTCAAGAACCTTAGGTTCGATTCTCTCGCTTTCGTAGAGCTCGAACTAATGCACCAGTCTGTGGCTAGCTCAGTGCTCACTTCAGATCAAAGTTTTAAACCTTTAAAATGTGATCTTGACGAGGGCCCAACACTATCACCGACCATAAACACCATCATCCATCTCACCACCGACCCTGACAAGCTCATCCTCATCCTTTGCAGCTCTACCACCATCGACGACTATGAACTCCTCTTCTTCGTCGTCTAGTTCCTTTATGCCTATTGGGTCACCCCGCGCATCACTCATTCCTTTGAGCTCTTTCGTTCCATCTAACCCTTTGATAATAGTTTTTTAGACCTATAACTAGAACCTAGGTTGCATTAGATTGTTTTTCATAGCCTTAAAATCAAAACTGCATCTACTCAATTAACCCCAAAAGACATGTTTTTACTATTTAACCTATTCAGCCTTTCAACGACATATTTTATTGTTCTCTGGCCTATAGAAGCCTATCCTAACCCTGACACACATTTTTTTGTGGCCAGAAAACTCTTGGGTCAGTTCATTTTAGCCTTCAAGATCGTTTTTAACCTACCTGATTTTCCTGTTTTGGTAGACCTTTTTCCAAAACCTCCCAAAGCCTTCACCATAGTTACCCTTAGACCATTTCTCATCGTGACCAGCGGGGCTCCTCACCTAAACACGTGCAACCCATCCTCAGTGGGCCAAGAACCTCAAATTTGATCCTTTGTTTCATTGGGCTCAGACTATCAGTCTGTGGCTAGCTCGGGGCAATCTTTAAATCTAAGTTCAAAACCGGATCTTAAGGAGGGCCTAACACCACCACCACCATCCATCTCACCATCAATCCTGACAAGCTCATCCTCATCCTTTGCACTGCCACCAACGTCGGCGACTCCTTTGGCTTTGCACTCCTCATCTTCTTCGTCTCCCAGTTCCTTTACGCCTGTTGGGTCACTCTGCACATCCCTCATTCCTTCGAGCTCCGCCGCTCCCTCTCCACAAGCACGACCCCTCCTCCACCGGACTGCTAACATGGACAACATGAAGAGGTCTTGCGCCATTGAGAAGAAGGGGTGGCGAAGAAGAGGGAGACGAGGGAGGAGCACCTATCGAGACCATCGCAATTGCCCTCGAATTTGGCCTTCTTCATGGCCGAGCTCCGCTCCCTCTCCCTCCTCGCGATGAGTGCCACCAGATCCTCAAACTCCTTCGCCAAACATGGGAGCATCAGGCTGCCCTTGTGCTCATACACGAACTCTTCCTCTGCCCGTGACAGCAGCGCTTGAAACTCTGCCTCTCATAGGAACGACGTCAGGATCATAAACCTTTGGAGCTCCTGACCGGCTTACACCGCCAGGTAACCTCTCGGCATGCTGGCCGGGACATCGTGACCGAGAGGGAGAAACGACTCCCTGAGGGATCCACCACTGTGGGAGAGTTTTTCTCATGCACACAAACAAGTTAAAAAAATTTAGTTTAAAAAAAATCATCATATCAAAGCTTCTTATAGGCAAAATTTCCTCTTCATATGAGAATTTTTCTCACTTCCAAACGTCTCGGGGGAAACTTTCCCCTTATTTTCAGTGGGTCCCACGAGCCCCAGCAAACAGGGATCATTTTCGGTCATGTTCCATTGCACCTTATGTGAGATGATTTGGAATCACATGAGATGTGAGTAAATTCAACCCCCCAAGGTGACGTGATTTCAAATCACATTGTCAGTTTTTTTTTTTTCATGTTTGTTTGCATGCAAGGAAAGGACAAATAAGAATCCTCTGATCCGGCCCAATCAAAGTGATTTTAAATCACATTCTCTACCGAGCAATTTCGAGTGATATGAATCCAAATCACTTGAGAGTGAATAACAAGCCACTTCAAATCAACTGGAATGCAAGCAAACATACCATAAGTGATAGGGCCGAGATCCGAAAACTTATTCAGCTGCTCTAATCTCTTGAAATAAGACCGTTAGCTGGTCGGGTCTGTGTTGACCTAACATGATACCGACACGAATGGTATTAGGGTCTGGACCTACTAAGTGGGGCCCAATTATCTAACCAGGATGGACCCGCAAGAACCAAGTACTATGTAGGCACGAGTTAGGTTTGGAACTTTATAAACCAAGCCAATGTCCAACCATAGATCCGATTAAGATCTGAAGATTTTTTTTATGACAAAAGAAAATCCCCCACCGAGAACCGTGTCACTTAATGAGGCCGCCTTCCTGAAATGTAAAATTTTGGGTCGAGGACACGACTAACCAGCCTTATGTGTCCCAACCATGACAAAGCAACGGCAGCCTCCATGTGTCAGTGGGATTCGATCCTGTGCCTTCAGCTTGACACAGAACCCCATAGACCACATGGGAAAACATTAGATCTGAAGATTTTACATGTGAAATATTTAAAAAAAAAAATAGACATTGAACTAGGTCCAGTTCTTGCAATCTGAATACGAACCTGGGTCTGGTCATGCCTTAGCTAGGTCTGGTTAGACTCGCATGAAGCCGTTAAGGATTCTCTAATAGCTAGCTGGGTGAGGCCTAGCAACGTAAACTGGTAATGTGAGGCATGAAAGATCCTCCACCTACCACAGTGGGCCCAGATCCATAAGCCAGTAGAAGTAGCTCCCATTACATTATTATGGCTGTGCAAGCATTAAACAGCATCTTGTACCCTGCATGACAAACTGGTGTTGGAGGTAGGGGTGGCAATTGTGTCGGGTTGGCGGGTCGACCCGACGGGTTGGCGGGTCAGCATACCTCAACCCGAACCCGACCCGTTTATTAAACGGGTTGGCTGTGGCAAACACGAACCCGACCCGTTTAATAAATGGGTAACCCGACACGACCCGCCAACCCATTTAATAAATGGGTTGGGTCGGGTAAACGGGTTCTCAGGTTCGCGGGTCAGGTTGACAGGTCGGGTTGATGGGTTGACGGGTCAGGTTGATGGGTTGACGGGTCGGGTTGGCGGGTCGACGGGTTGGCGGGTCGGGTTGGCGAGTTGACCCACCCGCCTAACCTGTTTATTAAACGGGTCAGCCGGGTTGGCGGGTTGGCATACTCCCAACCCGAACCCGACCTGTTTAATAAACGGGTTACGCGGGTCGACCCGTTTATTAAACGGGTTGGCTTAAGCCCAACCCGAACCCGCCTAAGAGGCGGGTTGGCGGGTCGTGTCAGAAATTGCCACCCCTAGTTGGAGGTGCCTTTGATTAGGCTGACAATGGTTGGATCCCCAATCTAGATTGGATCAACTGGACCCAGACCCACTGAAAAGTAGCATACTCCATCGGTAACCCGAGAACATGGGTCCATACCCGAGTCAAACCAAGTTGCAGTACTTCCCATCTGAATTTAGACTAGACCTCACCACACAATTTCACATACAAAACAAACAAAGAATACCCAGAATTTACCCAATTACATCAGATCCACCACAGAGATAAATCTACCTACCAGACCTACCCCGCGTCCAAAGTAAATTGGATCTGGGGATGTAAATTGGGTCATACATGCATGAAAGTCGTATTGTACTTGACGGGACGCTGTATCCAGCTTTTTAAAAGTGATCATAGATACGAATCTGAAGACAGGTATCAGACTGGAATCCTTGATCCGGTTATAACTTGACTCCATATGGTACAAGATCCACTGAAAATAAGTACAATCTATTTACTTTCATGTGGAAACCGTAAAAGAGGTTGAGTTAGGCCTGACTCTGATACAAATATGTCCATATCTTCTTACCTCATTCTGATCCAGATCCAATTCGATCAACCACATTTTCTCTGAATCCAATTCGGTCATACTGATTCATAGGAATTTCAAACTCAAGTTGGTGCATAAGACCAAGAATATGTTTAGGGATGTCAAGGGGTCCCGAAATCAGATCCAATTAGTTGGATCTGGTAGCAAATTTTGGATCTGATTAGAAATCAGATTCAGGTTCAGTATAGAGTTTTTGCATTAAAACCCAAATACGAATCCTACTTAAATGTAAGGTTTTAAGTTAGTCGGGTCCATATTCGGCTTTCAATTTTTTCCGTCTGACTCCGACTCCGAATCCGATTAGGCCAGACCAGATAAGTCGTAAATGCCTATATCCGACCCAAGTCCAACCGGTTGGTATCCATAAGTATGTTTTAGTTGTTGGTGAGTAAAATGATAATATCTTCATGTTAACTCAAGTTAGGTTCATAGTAGGGTGGACAGCAGGCCAGGCTAAGCCGGCCTGGTTGCAGCCCAAACAAGCCTAACTCGAACCTAGGCCTGACATAAATTCGACCTGATTATTATCAAGTTCGGACCGAGCTCATGCTACTTGATTATCAGACCGAGCCAGGCCAGGCAAATGCACTTTTTATTTGGGTCAAGCACGATTAAAGGCCCGATTCATATAGAGCCGGGTACCTGGCTCGATGTCTACCCTAGTTAGTAGTAACTGCAGTTAATTTTAATAATATTTACTTTTTAGCTACCTAAACAAACCTTTGGCGCCTTTTTAAATTTCTTAAACACTAGGAGCATTTTTTAAACATGCAAAAAACTGGGTGCCATTTGAAAATTTCACAATAATGATAAAACTGTAACCGATTTATGATTTCCATTAACCACACGTCCACAACGGTTATTTTCGTTTTTTTTGCAATATGCCATGTCAAAAAAATTGTATTTTAGGAATGATTTTTTTTTTTTTTATAATCCAAGGGAAAACCCTTTTCACCGACCACACCTTGACTGGCCTCCGGTTGGTAAAACCCTTAAGGTCCCCTCTGCTCACCGGGGAGTACACCCAGCTTCGACCTTGCGGCAAGGGATGCCACCGTGGGTTTCGAACTTGTGACATCCCGTCAACTTGGTGATATTCACAAGTCGCCCCTACCGCAGAGCCCTTGTGGGCCCATGTGAATGACTTTGAAAGAAGGAAAGCCACAAATTATCTTTTAAAGATGATGAACCCATTACGACAGTGAAAAGAAAAAGTAAAGGAATAGGGATCAGCTAAAAAGAGAAACAGGAGATTCTATTTTTTTTTCTTGATTTTTTTCACTTTTGTTTTTAGTAGGTCAATGAAGGGAGCACTTTGCTTACAAGGGCTTCTCTTTGTGGTTAGGGGTGACTCTGGTTTTTTACCTGACATGGAATGAATCTATGAACTCTATACAAAACCACAGGGGCATCTATTCTTCAAAAACTAGACATGCCAATGTTTGATTGATGATGAAGTTTTTTTCTTTTGACCTAGCTGAAAAAAGAATTCAAAAATAGCTATTTAATCATGATCTTGAATGCTCAAAATTTGGAAAGCATGATGAATCAGACCCAGTTTTTTTTTTTTAATGCAAGTAAGACCCAGTTGCATAAACATGGCCACAAGTGTAATGGAGCATGGTAACATCATTTTTTTCTGATCTTTCACATACTGAATGCATTGAATGCCCTTAGCTGTTGAGCTTTGGAATTTCAACCCCTGATATGAGAACAATAAACGTGGGTTCTAAATTTGATCTATTCCTTCTTACGCAAGAGAGGGCACATGTTTACATTTATAACTGCATGAGAAGGAAGCATCTTGTGACATGCTATTTTGCAATATTTAGGGACATCAAGCTTGTCACTTTTTATAGCATATGAAACCGCTCAGTGGGGATCCTCAAACAGATGACACCAATGCCATCTAATAATGGAGATCTTTAGTCCAAATTACAATCAAATAAGCATTGAACGGATCTCTCTCTCTCTCTCTCTCTCTCTCTCTCTCACTCTCTCTCTCTCTCTCTCTCTCTCTCTTTCTCTCTCTCTCTCTCTCTATATATATATATATCAAGTGGGTGGAATAAATACTGTAGCAGTTCCCTACGCGGTAGCATTATTAACTGCTTTCTTTTAACTGATGCTTCCACTCCTACCCCCACACACATCCACCTTTCACGCTTATCGATGACCCTCATACAACATAGGAACAACTGTCTATTTAACCGCAGAAAATATTTAAAGAAAAAGCATCTCACTATTTTTGTTTATCCCCCACAATTCTGCTTTTATCTTGCATCCCCCCCCCCCCATCTTTACAATGAAGCACACACATCATGCAACAAAAGGAAGCACTCCAACTATAACATAAGAGCCAAAACACTACAAGAATTACAAAACTCTTTATTAAGATTAGTATATATATACACATGAGATCATCAAAATTTCATGAATGATGTGTGTATGAATATAAACAATCTCTATAAACACTAGAATCAATTGGAGATGAGCATATCTCATTATGAACCAAACCTACTAAACTCCTAAACCCCATCCCTAAACAATTGTCATGACCATAGAATATGAAACTGTTATGAGAAGATGCCGTTGATGAATTAAGGTTAGAGTAATGATAGTAATTACTTGCGTTCTCCATTGTGATGGCCTTGCCGGAACTCCTGCTTTCCATGGCGACGTATGTCAGCAATTCGCCGTCAGGAAATGGCCTTCTGTTTTTCCGGCGAACGGCGACCCGGACGATTTCCGTCACCATTTCGTTGACGATGCGCCGGACATCAGCCATTGGCCCTAGAACAATGCCACTGTTCACCAATCTCTTCTCTTTGCGCCATGTCTCCTTCTTGTATAGGCTCTCTGATCTGCCTGAATGGTCCGTTCTGCTGCAATTCTCTGATACAGAGTCCTCAATGAAAAACTTTAGACCATCGTTACCACTACCACCACCATTTTTTCGCCGGAATCCGGCCATCAAGTCTCCCACCACCATGACTCTTTGCACATCAACAAGGGCAACATGCTTGAATTGATGCCGCAATCTTCCTAACAGCATTTGATAGCAGACCCACCTTCTCAATTCGATCAGAACGTCATCGATAAACCCAGAAAATGAATTCTCCGGATTCAATTCCGAGACGTCAAATCCAACCACTGACCCGAAACTCATACTTTCACTTCCAATGTTGTTGCTATCGTGACTCTTGCTGCTATTGTTGATGATGTTCCCGACGATGTTTATGCCCCAAATCGGTGGCTTTCCCTTGTCATTACCATTAGAACTTGCAAAAAGATGTGGGTCAATTCGATTAATACCTTTTGATGACGGACGTGCGGTGCCATTATACGAATCCATTAGTCTAACAAAGTAATCACTTTCTTCGTTAATGATGCGAACCAACGAAGAAGATAAAGAAGAAGATGGGAGAATGATGACAATGTCAGCCTTGGAAAGAACTCCGGAGCGGTACAGGCTCCGAAAGAAGAACCTCAACATCTCATCATTCATGTCTTCTCTGACGTGAGCGACGACGAGGTCGCTCATGGCGAACGTCCCTCGACGGAAAAGAGTGCCCAATCCGTGCAGGGCAAGCGACCGATCGAAGTGGGATCTTCGGGATTTGGTTGGGGGCTTTAAGGGACGCCACTTTTTGGAAACAGTGGGGGATGGAGCATGGTGGTTGGCAGAGTCCAGGCTGCAAAGCATGAAGAAAAGCACTGTGAAAGCAAGAATCAATAGACATACCCAGATGGTGGATTGGGCTCTCTTTAGGAGGCTGTGCTTGGAGGCCTTGTCATCCAATAAGAGCACCAAAAGCCAGAATCCACCACCTCCTCCTCCTCCTCCTCCTCCATTGCTGCTGCCATCTTCTTTGCATTTAGTGGTTGGCTTGTGGGAGAGGACCATTGATTTCTCTTCCTTCTCTTCTCTTCTCTTCTCTTCTTGATCTTTTGTGATGGTGGCGTTTGGTAGTTGGTTAAGGCGTTGTCGCCCTTCTCTTCTCGGACCAGTTTTTTGCAAGCCAAAATAATAGAAAGTTTTCAATGGGGGAGTAAAGAAGGAAGGTGTGTGTTGGTAGTGGTGAAATTTAACAAGTATTGGAAACTATATGTTTTGAAGAGAGAGAGAGAGAGAGAGAGAGAGAGAGAGAGAGAGATTTATTTGGGAGATGAGACCAAAAAGAAGGTGTCGGTGCTGCAATATATGACCAGTTTTAACTGCTTTAAACAGGACCCGGACGCACTTGGGACTCGGGCCAATCTGAGAGCACTACTCTTTTTGGACAATGTCTTTCCTTGGCTTCACATAAAGGGCATGGTGGATTTTGCATAAGGGCCTTGATTGATTGGTGGCTGGAGTCAAAGACCAACTTGGCAACTTTGCCAAGTTTTCTATTGGTAGGTCTATGCGCAAGTTTGCCTTGAAAACTATTATGGTCAAAGATAGGGATTTGCGTTAGGAAGGTTAGGCCAAGTTTCTAGTAAAGAAACTAAAAGCTTGACTTGGTGGATTTATCTGAGTTGTTTCCAGCTTCACTGTTGTGAATTTTGATTTTTTCTGACTCGATGGAACATGTTCAGACAAATAGCTGTCTTCTGCAGGAGTCAAGTTTCTTGACCAGTGAGCATCAAGAGTGTGATTAAGGGCTCACCACTGACTTGGTCAAGGTGACTCAAAGCAAATCTAAAGTTTGAATCACCAAGAGTTGGAGAACAGGTTGGGCAAATATAAAGTATTATCATTTATCAAAGCATATTTCTTCCTAGAATTTCCAAGTGGTCTCCTTGTTCAGACATAGATCATTTGGAAGCCTGAAATAAGGGGAGAAATTTTAGGTTAGCATTTGGTCATCATGACTAAAGTTGACAAACTACTGTCCAGAAGAGAAAGTGTTTTCTTATAGGGAGAAGTGTGAACACATTTTGATAGAAAAAAAATATTATTATTTTTAAAATTATCATGTGGGTTCCACTGCATATTTCTTATGGAGAAGTTTGTTTCACCTCTCTTAAGAAAGAAGCCCTCTTTCTCATGAAAGAGGGACTGTTTCTTAGGAAAGGACACGAAACAAATGCCTTAGAAGTGGAAAAAAATATGGGAAAATGTGAGAAAGAAAAAGTCAGTTTCTCCAAATGTTCCAAATGAGGGAATTTTTTACATGATTTTTTTTTTAAAGTTCTAGAGAATTTTTTTCGCATAATAAAATTTCATATCATGTTAAGGGCTGCCCTCTCTTCTCACTTTCTCCCAACCTGATTTTTCTCTTATCACATGAACAAGAGAAAACTTCTCATATGTAAAATTTTCTTTTCCTGCAAAAGTTTTTCCACTTTCAGACATGCCCTTTGTAATGAAAACGTTGGAGATTATGAACTTAAATTACCTCACCCCTAATGCAAACAAACAAGTACCAATATTCTTACTACTGACCAACCATACAGGTTCAACCATCAGCTAAGATGACACGGTTAGTGTCCAAAATGACTCGAAATTGAGATTTTTTTCCATCCTTAAAGCATGGTAAAAGTAATTTATACTAAATAACAGCCAAGGTATCTGTGATGATGCCACTGTAAAACTTCAATTAAAGGGTCAACTAAGTCACTGTGCACCGTCGACTTGTACATGAAAGAGTATTAAAGGCCTGATAGGGATGGCAGTGGACCGGGGTGGGGGCGGGGGCAGGGGACAAGGTCTTCACCCCCTCCCCGTCTCAAAATTCGGACCTTCATCCCCTCATGGGTTTGGATTTTAACCTCCATCCCCATTTCATGTCCTCCATCCCCGATCCAAACGGGGCGAGGCGGGGCGGGGCCCAAAGAAAGATTGGGGACGGGACGGGATGGGACAGGGCGGAACAAGGCGGGGATCGGGACAGGGATGGGGGTGGGGCGGAGGAAAGCATAAGTTCATCCCTGCCTCCATTTCCGCACGGGTTTTGATT
Organism: Nuphar pumila; assembly: GCF_984573655.1. Classification (NCBI taxonomy): domain Eukaryota; kingdom Viridiplantae; phylum Streptophyta; class Magnoliopsida; order Nymphaeales; family Nymphaeaceae; genus Nuphar; species Nuphar pumila. The sequence goes on along the minus strand of NC_143253.1, from coordinate 18,435,787 downwards.
TTAACCTCCAGCCCTGTTTCATGTCCTCCATCCTCGGTCCAAACGGGACAAGGCGGGGCAGAGCGCCATTTCCCCCCGGTCCACTGCCATCCCTAAAGCCTGATATCTTCTCTTGTCAGGTGTCCAAATTGACCCTTCCTACTCCCTAAAAGTACTGGGCTCATATAAACCGTTGGCATCTTGTAATGGCATTCAATTTGAAGAAAGATGAGCCAATACGTAACATGAAGAATCACATGACCATTTGTTTATTACATGTATTTTCTTGCTATCAACATGTGGAAGGTTCATCAAATAGGCCTCTAAAGGTTGTTTAAGGTTAACATAGTCCCAAAATTATGACATATAGGGAAGGAAATCTCCATGTCCTATAGAAATGAACAGGGATTGAATAATACAACCTGTCTTTTAGTTCAAAGCAGAATTATTGGAGTTCATGGCTTGCCATCTTCACATGATGCACAAACATACCCCTAATACTGTCAATTTGTTTTTACTGTCTTATCACATCAAATCATGCATATTTTTCATTGGCTTTTATAATGATATGTACCCAACAAATCAACATGATCCAGTAAAGCATGAATAAGTGGGAAGGAAGGACAAAAAGGATCTACCATCAAAGAAAGAAGCCTTCTCCTCTCAAGTTTGATTTGTGTTGGGCATATCTAGTGATCAAAGTGGGCTGGATTTGGTTAAGATATTGGATTAATAGATCCAATCTACCCTTGTTAGATTTATTTTGAAATCAGAACCAGGTTAGGAACTCCTTACTAGATCTGAATCTAAGTGGCCCAGTACTGACATGTGATTCGAATTTAATGCGAACAGGCCCAATAAAATTAAGAGTTTGTCTTAGTGAAAAAATTTCTATATTCATAAGTTTCCTTTTTGCATTTGAAAATATCTCAACATATTTGAGAAACTGCATAAAACAGAAACTCCAGGAAGTTGTGGATCCTGATTGATTGGATTCATGGGAGTAGGATATCCAACCCAATCCATAGAGTTTACCACCACAAGCTTATGGCAAACAGCTAGAATGAAAAAGTGAGTATGTTATATTTGGATTCTCTAAAAAGTAAATGTGAAAGCATGTGTACATCTTGAGTGCCAAACTTTCTTCCCCACTTCTCCCAAATTGATGAAAAAGCAAATAGTCACATATAAATGAGTGTTGACTCTCCACATTGGTTGCAAAATTAGCAAGGGCTTGTAATTCCTTTTCAGTTCTCCCTGGCCAAGCAAAGTGGGACAATTGCTTTGGAAAATCCTTGTACCCTAAAAAAACACCACAATTTGGGACCACTAATAATGGCCTCAACTGTGTGGGGATATTGGTTACAGAGCATAGAACCTCAGAGTCAAACTTGTAATGCTTTGGTTGCTTTTGAAGGAGAAAGGGAGCCTTTATTTATTGAGAGAAAAGTGTGCACATATCTTCACCTGTTGTCTTCATTTAGAGAAAATTGTACTAACAGTTGTATGATGCCCCCACATATGGAGCTATCAAATCCAAAAATATCCTTTTCCAAATACGTTCTTATAAGGCGGCATTATGAGATCTTGAATATTAGGTAATCTCCTCTATCAACACATTATTGGTATGTTGAGTTTGTGAAGCTGGAGGTATGCTAACGTGCAGTTTGGTGATAGGGTGTTTTCCTTTGGCTTAGTAGACAAAAAGAAGAGTTTCTCCTCCCTGCGGGGAGAAAGTCCATGATGCCATACAGTCCAAGGGTTTCTTTTTCTCCATCGTCCCTAGGACCTCGCTCAATGGTTAGTGGATTTGTTTTTTGTCCTCACGGACGATATATCGTGGAAGATGTAGATCAGTGTTGTTTCTTGGTTGTTAATGATGTTGGATCAAATATGGCCATTGGGTCTCAGTATAGAATCCAATGACCACCACGGTAGTGGACTCTTGGTGTACAGCAGTGGAGGTGATTATTGGAGATTGGGGCATGCTTCTCCGTAAAAAAAATGATGAATCCCCTGTTAGAAAAAATTAAAGATGTCTACATGGGATTGTGAGATTCACCACTAAGAAGGGGGTTAGAATAGCTCAAAGATAGAGCATATGTCACACACAGGTGGAGGTTTGATTCCTCCTTCTAATGCACATGTCCCACCTTCAATGCCCACAGCCTAACTAGATTAATGAACCACAATTCAAGGTTCCATCAAATTATGTTGCTATGCTTTCCTCATATCATTGGGCTGCCATTGAGGGTTGTCAAGTGCTTCCAGGATGAAATGTTTAGAATATCAATACATCTTTGACAACTTGTAATCTCAGGGGTGGAAACAGAAATGTAAACTGGGGTGGGTACAAATGCACAATAATGTTTGTAGCAAGTGTGTATGAATCCAAATCTGGAAAAGAGAGAAACATCATATTTATGAGACTGATGAAGGTACTCACGTGAACTGGACTCAGAACTCATCAAGTTCTTTCTCTTTTTTTGGTCATCCATAGACTCATATAGGTCATTTCTTCAAGATCTTCATCCAATATGATATTTTGCATTACATGGAGTGGCATCTTGTACTTGAGATTCTCTAGAGGTGATACTTCTAGGATAAATTGGATTTTGAGTTTTCAGGCTTTAGATCAGATATACATTATACCCAAGCAATTGATTCAAACAGGTCCAAACAAAAATTGAGAAATTTTCAAAATAATTTGGTACCCTAAAAGTCTTTATCCACTGATCTGCGAGCTCTGTTCAGGTTTTACATTCTCTTCCGGATCCACACTGATATACTCCAACTAACAACTGGAAGGTACTAATATGAAAAATTCAGCTCCAGTATTACCACCACCGATATAACCTAGCTAACAACTGAAATGTACTAGCAGGAGGATCCAAGGATCCAAATGATAAGACAAGAGATTTTCAAAATTCATAATAAACAGATGACGCTTTGATGCAGAGCAACCTATACACAAGATAAGGCAAATTAAATAGACCAAAAAAAAGCAAAAGAAAGTTGCATGCACAAGGGTCTATGAACGACACTGCCTGTTAGTGAATGACAGAACTCACAGATGCGGGGGTCTGCAGATGGCCAAACATAACCAAACGACGTTGTTAGAGGACGACACCATCTGACAGACGACAACCAAACGTGCATTACTGGACGACGTTGCCTGGCAGAAGACAACCAAATGTGCAAATGCAGGGTCTGCGAATGACCCAAGGTTACTGGACAGTGCTACCTGGCAAACCTGCCAACAAATGTTGCCGGATGAAAAAATTTGGATGGCTAAAGGCCGACGAACGACAATCAGCAAATGACCAAACTAGTGGTCGATAGTCAGCAGATGGCCAAACTGAGACCTTGTAGACATGCGGGTCTACGAACAATGATCAGAGGATGGCGCTGTCATTGGACGGAACTGTCAACGAACAACCAAAGTTTGGTGGATGAAAAAACAGGAATTATCCTCCAACAAAGACAAAAAACCTGAAAAATAAAATTTTCAAGATTTTCCTGTAATGCAATTCTAGTTATAAAAGGATTAAGAAAAGGTACAACATCCTATCATAGTCGCCAAAAAACTATTGGTGAATAGATTTGAACATTGAGAGGATGAGACTTGGTTTCATTAAAATCATAAGGGATGTCGTTACAAACATTGATTGTCCTTCGCTTGACGAGAAGGTAAAGACAGTGCAGGTTTTCGTAATCCTCATAGCTTGAGTCGCACTGCCACGCATTCTAATATGCAAATCAAAGATAAAATATGTATATGCTAATCCGAAGGATAAATGAAATAGAAATAACATATTAGGGATCTGAAAAATACCATTTTTAGACTTGAGGGTTAGTTTTATTGTTTAAGCTTGTTCTTCTGTCTGTTAGCACCTTCATGTAGGTATGTGTATTCTTCAATGGCTTTTGGACAACATACCAATAGGATTGAAGTATGTGTGTTATTTACACACTCATCCAGAAGAGTTTTTCTCATACAAAAACTTGTTCAAAGAAGAGTCCTTCAGCCCTAGGAGACGCACCAGGCGGTTGGAATCAGATAGGGTCAAGCTCGGGTCTATCCATGCATGTTCGGTATAGCAAACAACAGATTGACTGTGTTGCCTCTTAGTGGATGACACTTCTTGTTTTGTTGTTCAGCAACATACGGTGTTCCTGGTTCTGCCATCCAATAATGGACGGTGATGCCTATTCTGTCGTCTAGTGATAGGGGGTATGTGTAAACACTTATCTTTAAAAGATGTTAGCATTTAGTCATCATGAAATTTTTGATGTTTATAGAATTGATAGGCGTCAGTGCTCTAAAGTGGTAACCAATAATCTTGTGAATGGTTAATTGAATGTCTATATGCTTGTGCTCGAATTAGTTGTCATTGACCGTGTGAGCGGTTAACTGTGTTTATGCATGTATGACAATAAAACTATTGAGGAACTGTTCCCAAGAGAATCTCTGTGAGGGTGTGTATAACCAAAATTGGGTAATCTGACTAGGGTGGTAAATCTCTGTGAGAAAGTACATTATCGAAGATCAGGAAACCCATTGGGGCAGTAAATCCCTATGATGAAGTGTATTATCCAAGACTAGGTAATTTGACTAGGGCAAAAACTCTTTGTGAGGTGGTACATTTTCATAACCAGGTGATCCGAAGTGGACCTTATTTTCAAAATATGATGAATATCTAAGGATGAATACTGAAAGTAAATTTTGATATACCATATTAAAGATGCATGTTTGTGATTACTCATACTGATTATGATAGAAGGTTTAATATGATATATTGCATGTGTCATTAAGGTTTCATGTCCTTATCAACTATGGACCTTGACATAAGATTATAATTGAACGTGTTAAACATGTGAGTAAATGACACATCATACCTACTTAGTTACTTTACAAATGAATACATTATGTTTATCTTATCGATTTATATCATGGATATATGATATATGTATTAGCTTTGTACACTAACTATGTATTCTGGTATAAACTTATTAGGCTTTCACGAGTCTAAACCTTTTTATAGGTTTTCAGGTGAAGTATGATGTATAGTTGTAAAGTGGATGTGGGGTGCTATGGCAACATCGAGTGTCAATCATTTTTTTTCTTGGGAACTTAATGTAGATTATATCAAATTCAGTCTTATGATTATTGTGTGAAATGTAACCCGTTTGAGGTTTGAACCCAAGTTTAAAAAGGTTTTCACTTACAATTTTAATAAGAAAATTTTTTTACGTGTTTTTACAAGTTAAAAATCTTGAAGTGTTACATGCCCCCCACCTATTTTTTTTTGTATATACAGCCCTGTGTATGTCCCATTGTATAGTTGCTTTTTTGTAAGTCCATAACTATTTCCATGCATTTTGAATCAAAACCATAAAACTACCAAATTTTAGAAAGAATGAGTGGAGAAATGGCTAGTGAGCCATCATGAATAAGGGGCGTCAACGGGTCGGGTTCGAACCCCGGTACAACCATACCCAAACTTGATTTGATATTATAGTACCAGGTCTAATCGGACCTATCATAAGAGAAATCATACTCGGATACTATAAGGATTATATGAACCAGGGTAAAATAATATTTTTTATTAATTTTGCATTGAAAAATTGCAAATCTTAATCGGAACTCAGGTCCGAACCGGGTCTAGTATGAAATTTTATAAACCATACCCATATTCATATATTAATCAGACACTTTGAGTCCGACCCGGATTTTAATCGGGCCTTCTTATTTTTCACCAAACCCTAACCCTATAAGGTTTGATACGGGTTGGGTGCGGGTCAAACCCAACCCATTGACACCCCTAATCATGAATGGAAAACTGGTCAGGTTTAGCACCTCTAAAATGGATCAGAAATAAAGTTAATCAGCATCTTATGATTAAAAATAACGACTGATAAAGTTTGGATTCATATCGAGAAAAAGACCAATTAATTCATTTTGAGGCACCTAATGTACGATGAATGTACGTTTAGTTGCCTTAGCTAGGTTTTAGCTGTTTAAAAGAAAAGGTCTCACTTTCAAAAATTGGTTGGTTGCTACATATGTTACAATCACTCTATTAAATTACTTATTTTTCCTTAGCTCTGACTACGGAATTTGAGAGCTACAAGTGATATTTAATAATAAAAAAAAAAGGTTAAACTTCATTTTCATCAGTAACTACAGTTGAAGAATAAGTAACTCTTAGTGACTCGCAAGATTTGCTCACGTAGTAGCCAGCATGGGTGGAAGGTGATACTAGCTCCACATTCTGAGTTCGAACTACAGCATGTACACTCAGTTTTAAGCCGAAGCTGAGTGTACCTCTTGGAATGGAGAAGGACCTCAAGGGTCTCACAGATGCGTCCATGAGGTTTACAACCAGGCTTTTCCTTAGCTTAGTGGCTTTCACCTACAAAACTGGGTGGTGGTGGAGAAAGCAGAAGCAAGGATGTGGTTAGGGGTGGCAATCGGGCCGGGTTGGCGGGTCGGGTTGGTGGGTCGGCAGGTTGGCAGGTTGACCCGCCCGCCTAACCCATTTATTAAACAGGTCAGCCGGGTTGGCATACCCTTAACACGAACCCGACCCGTTTAATAAACGGGTTAGGCGGGTCAACCCGTTTATTAAACGGGTTCATTTTTGCCCAACCCGAACCCGCCTAAGAGGCGGGTTGACTGGTCGTGTCAGGTTTTGCCACCCCTAGATGTGGTTATGGACAATGTCTTGTTCTGCACTTACTATCCAGGTAATTAACTCCAGCATCATCAAGTAATTTTGATTAAAAGTTAAGCGTTTATTTTTAATATTTGCCATACATTAGTGACCTATATGTAGGGGTGTCAATGTGTTGGGTTTGGTTCGCACCTAGGTGGAACCAGACCTGACCACAATTTTTGGGTATGGTATTGAGTCCCGACCTAGGTCTAATAGAACCCACCATAAGAGAAACTATACCCGGACTCGATAAAAAGTACATGAACCAGATCTGGGCCTTACCTGATAAAATATATTTTTTATCATTTTTACATTGAAAATTTATGGGTCTTAATCAAAATTTTACAAACTATACCTGACTCCATATATTAATTAGACCTTCGGGTCCAAACCCAGGTTTTAATCGGGTCTTCTCATTTATCATCATACTCAGACCCTATAGGGATTGGTACGGGTCGGGTCCAGGTAAACCTGACTGGTTGACACCCCTACCTGCTACCCAAAAAATAATAATTCACAAGAGAGCTACTAACTACCTCATCTGATATTTATGGAAAACGCCAAATATTTTTGTTATTATATTCAGCTGCCTACTTTTTCCATCACATGTAAAAGATACACGAGTTGCTCTGTTCAACGAGATTGCATTATTTGTCTTTTCTTATAAAAAGACAAGAACGTCATTTTGCATTTTAGTTAGTTATTTGAAATGGCACCGAGGTAAAGCAGACATCCAGATATGTTCAGCATAGAATTGGCTCCTGGGTCTTGTTGTTTCTCATGAAAAACATGATATTTATATACTATATATTGATTTTTTTAATCTTTTTAAAAACTTGCTTAGTTGTTGTGATCAGATCGTGCAAAACCGGGTTCCTGCTAAACAAACCATGTAGATCACATCTGTCATATTAGATTAAAAAAAACATAAAAAAAAAAAGTGTGACTATACCGTGCAAACTCTCTCTCTCTCTCTCTCATATATCTTACAAGTGAGGGCAGCTAGTCTTCCAACAAAAATAGTGTTCATCATGAACTTTTGAAAATTGCCAAGGTGCTTGATCAGTGGTTTATATTATTTTTTGATTTGTCAAATTTTTTTCGGTAATCTCAGTGTTTTATAATATTTTTTGGTTTATCAATTTTTTTTCGGTAATCAAGCTGGGGTGAGGCAGATCCCTACCCGATTTTTTTTCTGAATTCTCTTAATTATGATGCAAGGTTGCATAGGGAGCAAACAAGTCATAGGTTCACATGTTCACTAATGCTTTGTTGCACAATTTTTTGTTTGAATGGTTAGCAGCTGAAACATTATACTGAGGTAAGTGTTGGTTCAAACCCAGAAACACGCAGCAGCACACTACATAATAGTAACTTAATAATGAAAGAGGTAAATACTAAAAACACTTCTTAGTATAAGATAAAAAGTTAGGTAAAAACATACGGTGAGAAAGTACAACTCTTACAGCAAAACTCACTATTTATAGATAAAAAACCGATAACTTCTTTTTCCTAATTAATAGGCACTAGCCCATTATTCCTATTACCAATGCACGACTCTAGTAACTCACAAAACTTATTCCTTACCTTTTAGAACCACACAGACATAACGTGTATTTCCAACCGTCTCACACACCCACTAACCCATGACCTATGGTTACCCATTCGTAACCTCTCTTTTGCATCGTACACTATCACTCCCCCTTGATGCAAAACTCGATACACCTAAAGTAGATCTGAATTTCACAAACTTTGAATAGCTAAGTGCTTTTGTAAATCCATCTGCAATTTGGTCATTCGTAGAGCAATATTTCATTGCTATAGCTCCATCGGCAACAACTTGTCTGATAAAATGATGATGCAACTCAATATGCTTAGTTCGCCCATGGAACACGAGATTCTTTGTCATGGCAATGGTTGCTTGGTTGTCACAATAGAGTTCTGTTGCATTTGCTTGTTCTTGATGCAAGTCCGCCAAAATTCTTCTTATCCAAATAGCTTGACATACAGTTGCATTCGCAGCAACATACTCTGCTTCTGAGGATGAAAGTGCCATTTTTGCTTGCTTCTTTGACATTCATGACACGGCTCTTGATTTGAGATTAAAGATGAATCCACTTGTGCTTTTCCTGTCATCTACAAAACCAACCCAATCACTGTCAGAAAAACCAGTTAATTTGAAATCAGGAATTGATTGGTACCAAATCCCATAATTAGTTGCTGCTCGAACATAACGAAGGATCCGCTTTGCCGCTCCAAGATGATGTATCGTGGGACAGTGCATAAACCTTGAAATTAGGCCAACTAGAAACATGATATTTGGATGTGTCTGTGTAAGATACATTAGCCGTCAAACTAAACTTCTATACAACCATTCATCAGCCTTCATAGTACCATCGTGTACCGATAATTTTTCATTAGTATTCACCGGAGTGGAACATGGCTTGCACGACACCATATTAAAGTTCTCAAATAAGTCTAAAGCATACTTTTATTGAGAAATAAAAATACCATCAACACTTTGTTGGACTTGAAGTCCAAGAAAATAATGTAACAACCCTAGATCTGACATTTCAAATTATTGCATCATGCTCACCTTAAATTCTTCAGAAAGTGTACTTGACAAGCCTGTATAAATTATATCATCTACATAAACACAGACTATAAGAAATTCAGTACCTGTTCTTTTTACATACAAAGTGTGCTCACTCTCACTTCTGTGAAATTCTCTTTGCATTAGGTATGAGTCCAATCTCCCGTACCAGACTTGCGGTGCCAATTTAAGGCCATAAAGCGCCTTTTTAACCTGTACACCTTCTCTTCCTTTCCTTTAACAACAAATCCCTATGGCTTGCAAACATAGACCTCTTCTTCCAAGAACTCATTCAAAAATGCAGACTTTATATCAAATTGAAACACTGACCATTTCATATGAGTTGCTAATGCCAAAATAATTCTAACAGTTTTAAAACGTGCAACAGGAGAAAAAGTTTCTGAAAAGTCTACTCCAAATTCTTGAGCATACCCCTTAACGACTAACCTTGCTTTGTATTTTTGCACGCTCCTATTAGCATTATATTTAACCTTGTAAACCCATTTTACACCAATAGCATTTTGACCTATGGGTAAATCTACAAGTTCCCAGGTATGATTTTTTCAATGGCTACCATTTCTTCTTCCATTGATCTTATTCATTCTTGTTTCCTACTAGCATCCTCATAGCACATAGTTTCTTCAACCATTAGGGCAAATGTACAAGATTCATAAATTTTTTTTATGGATCTTACCTTTCTAGGGAGTGAATTTGTGTCCTCAGTATCACCATTGTCTTGAGACATACTTGTTGAGGCTTCCAATGTCTTATCAGATATAAGGGAAACATCTTTCATCTTTGACCTATCTGCATCTTGATTCCAATGCCAAACGCTTAATTCATCAAAAATAATATCACGATCAATAATTAAACTCTTAGTTGTTGGATTATATAATCGATACCCCTTTATTGTATCACTATAACCAACAAAAATACATTTCTCACTTTTCTTATCCATCATGTTACGATCACTATAATCGATCAAGGAATAAGATACACAACCAAAAACTCTTAAGTTACTTACATTTGGCTTTCGCTGCCACCACGCCTCATATGGAGTCATGTTACGCACAACCTTTGTTGGAGATATATTGAGTAAGTATACTACCTTGTTCACTGCTTCAGCCCGAAATTCGTTCGGGAGACATTTTTCACTTAACATGCTCCTGTCCATTTCCACAATTGTATGGTTTTTCCGCTCAGCTACACCATTTTGCTCTGGTGTTTTCCTTACTATTAGCTGCATGTGAATTCTATTCTTCTTGCAAAAATCTTCAAACTCATTAGACAAAAATTTTCTCCCTCTATCTATATGTAAACATTTTATGACATGCTCACTATCTTTTTCTGCAAAGGCTTTGAACTCTTAAATTTTTTTAAATGCTTCTGATTTTTTAGAGAAAAAAAACACCCAACTCATGCGAGTAAAATCATCAGTAAGCAATACAAAATATCTACTATTGTTTAAGGATGGAGTGTTCATGGATCCACAAAGGTCAGCATGAACTAACTCAAGAGGCTTTTTGGCTCTCCACGCCTTTCTGATGAGAAACGACAGACGATGTTGCTTCCCATATACACACCCTTCACAAACTACATCACTGCATGTTATACTAGGCAACCCCAAAACCATATTTTTGGTTCTTAGTATTTTCAGTCCATTATAGTGTAAATGTCCATACCGTAAGTGCCAAAGATGTGAAGGCTCATCCCCTTTGTCAATCAAGGCAACATCATTCACGTATGTAAATTCAAGAGGGAACATTCTATTAGGTGCCATCTTGACTCTTATGAGAGGTTCACTGTCTATTTTCCTTTTTCTAATTTCACATACTCCATCATAAAAGTTAAGTGCATAACCATTCTCAATTAATTGTCCAACACTCAATAAATTGTATGATAAACCAGGTATATAATAAACATCATGAATCACCCTTATATTACTTGATTTAACATCAACTTTAATAGTTCTCTTGCATTCACTTTGCACCTGTTTGTTGTTTCCAAGCCAAACATATTCATCAATATTGTGAAAAAGTTTTTTTTTCACCTGACATGTGGTTACTACAAGCGCTATCTAGAAACCACATATTATTAACCTTGGTTTCCAATTGAGCAAGAAAAAGGTTACCTTATTCTTGTTCTTCAGCGACATTGACCTGTTTCTTTGTTTTCTTCCAACATCTTGATTTCACGTGCCTGTACTTCTTGCAATAATAACATTGTTTGTCTTTATAACTCGGCCTTTGATTGCTTCCATTGTGTCGACCCATTTCAAATCCCCTACAACCATGATCACGGCCACGATATCCTCCTCTACCTCTTCCTCTTCCTGCATATTTATTCTCTAAGGTACCTTTGCCACTTGCTTGCTTGTTGGAAATTTCTACCTTGGCCTGAAATGCATGCTTGATACTTTTCTCGGTTGACCTGTTCAACCTAGCCTCATGTGTCAAAAGAGACCCCATTAATTCGTTAATAGAATAATCACTCATGTCTTTAGATTCCTCTATAGTTGTGATGACATGATCAAACTTTGGTGGCATACTTTGTAGGATTTTTCTACTACCTTTTTTATCATCAATTATTTCTCTGAATGTTCTCATTTGATTTACAGTAGTAGACATTCTAGAAAAAAATCTTGTACGAACTCATTTTCTTTCATTAGCAGGGTCTCAAAATCTCTACGAAGTGTTTAAAGTTTTACAGTAGTTATCTTACTATCTCCATGATAGGCTTCCTTCAAAACAGTTCACGCTTCATTCGACTTGGTGGCTGCCGCAATTTGAGGAAAAATACTTTCAGTTACCGCTTGCTGCAAAATGAGAAGGGTTTTGGCATCCCTTTTGCCCAACTCTTTTACTTCATTTACTGCCTTTTCTGTTGCTTTTGAGCTTTGTGTCTCTACAAAACCATTTTCAACTAGATCCCAAAGATCTTGAGAGATGAAAAACGTCTTCATCTTAATACTCCAAAATTCATAGTTTTCTCTATTAAAAATGGGTACCAAGGCATGTGAAAGATTTGTATTGTTAGACATCATGAATTACACCACGTAATTGCAAACCAACTTGAAGATCTGGCTTTGGTAGAGATCTTCGCAATGTTCAAACATGCTCAGCTCAATCGAACCTGATGCTCTGATACCAAACTGTTGGTTCAAACTGAGAAACACGCAACAACACACTAAAGAATAGTAACTTAATAATGAAAGAGGTAAATACTAAAAACACTTCTTAGTATAAGATAAAAACTTAGGTAAAAAACACAAGGTGAGAAACTACAACTCATACAGGCCATAAAACCCACTATTTATAGATAAAAAACTTATAACTGCTTTTTTCTAATTAATAAGCACTACCCCATTATTCCTATTACTAATGCACGACTCTAGTAACTCACAAAACTTATTCCTTACGTTTTGGAACCACACAGACACAACGTGGATTCCCAACCGTCTCACACACCCACTAACCCATGACCTATGGTTACCCATTTGTAACCTCTCTTTTGCATCATACACTATCATTAAGCAGTTGATTGTGCAGAGCCTCAGAGTGGAAAGTGTGGAGATTGAGATACATGACATATATGACAAGAAACAAAATGCTAATATCTTCAAAATATGATGGACTAAAAGAGAAATCTCAGCACATTCAAGCAATCACACAAAACACAATATTAACATGGTTCGATCCAGGGAGTTCTCTCTCTATCTCTGTTCACACACAGAGATGAGAGATTGCATTACTATTTATAACTTACAGACACTATTTTGGGAGCACTGTACTCAACCCACGATTCTCCCTATAGAGCTTATCCATTAACACAATTAATTACATGACTTTCAAATATTCTTCTATTATCATCCTTAATAAGATCTCCCTCAATTAGGCTCACCCTGTGGGTGACGTTTTCACCAGTTGGGCGCTCATTAGAGACTTCCAGAAGATCACCACTTCTCTTAGTTTTATTTGATGAACTCCGGTCATGAGTCTTCTATAGAATCACCTTCTTAGCAAGACTCTTCTCTGCATTAGAGTCCTGATGAGAAAGACTCCTTAGCAGCAGTCTAGGCATCTTTTTCCTTAACAGCCCTCTATAAGCTCAATGGCCTGCAGAGGGTGTTGAGCTTGGAAAGCAGCAGAGTAAATCATATTGTAGATAGTGGGATAGTCATAAGGTTTGCAATTTGATTAATTGAGGAAATGTACTTCACCAAGAAATGTTTTTTCATATGATCTCTAATAAAGTGAACATCAATATCAATATGTTTGGTGCAATTATGAAAAATTAGCAGATAAATATGAAGCACTAATATTATCACACCACAATATTGGAGGACTAGATAAAGAGATTTCAAGATCTTGAAGCAAATAAGAGAGCTAAAGGACTTTTGCAGCAATGTTGGATAAAGATTTGTATTCAACCTCAATACGAGAACGAGCAACAGTGGACTATTTTTTGGCTGACAGGATATTAGAGAATGACCAAAACACTGCAAATCAACAACTGGACTTACAATCATCAATACTACCAGCTCGGTCTACATCAAAATATGGAGTGATTTGAAATATAGCACATTTAGGGAGCAGCAGCCCAAATTAAAATGTGTGCTTGATCTAACGCAGGATTCTCTTGTCAGTCATCCAGTGCACTATAGTGGGTTGATACATAAACTGACAGACCTTGTTAACCGCAAACGCCAAGTCAAAATAAGATATTGAAGTGCACCCACAACTTAACGATATTTAGTTAGATAAAAAAGAGGATCACCATTATGAGCAAATAATTTTGTACTGGACGCCATAAGAGTAGTAACTGGTTTTGGACTAGTCATATTAGTACGATTCAGTAAGTCCAGCATATACTTTTGTTGAGTCAAATATAAGCCATCAGGAATAGCTAACAACTCAATACCTAAGAAATAATGTATGGAACCCAAACCCTTAAGAGAAAATTCATCTCCTAGTTTTTTAATAATGATATGCAAATAATTGTGAGAAATGCTAGTAACAATTATATCATCAATATAAATCAAAATATACACTATCACAAAATCTTGATTTTGCACAAACTGTAATACTCATAAATTTTTTAAAAATTTTAATAAATAAAAGGGAATTATTTTGATAATTATTTAAGATTAAGTAATATTTAATTATTGATTTTTAATAATTAACAATTTTTAATTGATTAAATTATCAATTGGTAATATTTAATTTATCAAATATTAATTAATGTAGGTCGGGGATAGATCCAACTTATGTACCCAACCCAACCTAAAGCCTCCCCCTTGTTTTTCACCCCATGTTTTTTACTCCATGGTTTTTTCATCCCATGATTTTTCACTCCTTGTTTTCTTCCCCTCTTGTGCCAATAAAATAGCTCTCACCTTCTCTCTTTTTCATATATCACTCTCTCACTCTATCATCTCTCTCTACCACTCTTGTCTCCTCTTTTCTGAAAGCCACCACTAATGACTCCCATCGGCACAACCCCACCAGTGCCACCATCCCTGCCATTTGTCCCCCTTCCACTAATGACATCACCATCTGCTTGATAGAGGAGTTGCTTCCTCCTCTTACACCTGAACTGTCATGGATTCACACTCTATCTCGCTTATACGTAGACTTGTTTTGATATGTCAACATTTGATGTTGAACAATTTCAATTCAATTATATATGGGTTGAAGTTTTCGTTGAAATGAATCATTTGTGGATTCTAGATTCTCTGTTTGAATTAATATGTATGGGTTCGGATACAAATCTATTAAGATTGAGATTTAATCCTTCTTGTGGTGTATTTTGCATGTAATCTGCCCAAGGTTTGCTAACTTAGATTAATTAAATGATTTTTACTGCGCTACAGATTTGATTTTAAAAAGATCAATTATAACAAAAGTTTTAATTTTATGAAATTTTTCAAGTTAAAAAATTTGGGGTGTTATAGTTGTGCCTCACGTTCTGCTTGCTAACTTCTCTGGAGTCATGCCTCACGTTCAACTTGCCAGAATCTACAGAATTGTCCTCCGTGAGAGTTCAGGTTCTAACACATTCAAATGAAGTTTAGTAGGAACAAGACTCCATGCGCCATTTTTCAACAAGCATTGAATTCCTCTAGTGGCTCACTTTTTGGGCTTGAGAGGAACAAGTTGGTTCACACTCTTGATCTAATTCAGTAAGAAAAAGAGTAGGTATTGGGTATCTGATTATAACATTGGATTTGGGTTTTAGAGAATTCGTCGAGGACCTAATAACCATAGTATGAGTTCTACCATATGGGGACAATTGTGGGGAAGCATAGACGGGAAACACAAACTAGGTGGAGTCTGCAGAGGGTACTTCTTGACTCATAGTTTGGGACAGACTCGGTAAGGAGGAAGAATCAGAGGCCATAGGTTCAGTAGGAGGTGCAGGAGGAAGGTTCAATGGGGGTATAGGTAGACCAGCGGGAATATGAGTAGCATCAGGAGGTGAGTGACAAGAAGTAACAAGGTTGTAATAAGGGAAGAATTGTTCATCAAATTGGACATTTCTATTATTTATGAGTTTTTGGTTACAGGGTCCAAACAAAAATATCTTTTATGTTGTCTACTATAACTAAGAAAAACACATTGTTAAGAAAATTTGGTACACCATTCAATGCACTTTGTGGAGTGCAACTCAAGCAATCATGCCACAACAATGCACATATTTTCTTTAATAAATCCAGGAGTAAAATCAAGCTATATATGATTATAATGTCATTGACATGCAACCAAAATTTTGGGCTATATCTCGCTTTCTAGGAATAATATATGGGTATTTAATATCTAATATAGCAAAGAGCTTCAATTTGTGGATTCTCTCCATACGTGATAAGCCCCTAGTACCTCTTCTTAAGAGATTTTGTATCATGTTGTTGACACTATTTGAGGAAAAAAATATCAAGCATTGTTGTGCCTAAGGTAAAAGAAAATTCACAATAACTACGTTATGTTGTCATATATTGTCACTGACATCGGCATGAAGCCCACTGTCAATGTCATGATTGTCGTGTTGATCTTGAAATGTGAGAATGCTCCTATAATTGGTGGTAGGTAGGTGGGATTCCATGTAAATATGCAACTGCATGCATTTTGTATAAGGGAAAGCTATCATAATATTATTGCAGTAGATTTTAGGTGTTTTTATTTGAATTGCTAATTTTATAATTTATTTAGTGAATGCATGTCAAATCTATTTTTTTATATATGATTTAGATCACCATATCATACATTCTCATATTTTTTAATGGTGAATAATGTCTCTCACAACCCTCCATTGACTCTTATTATAGTCTATCCATTGAACGTGATGCATACACTAGGGCAACCTAAGGTGAAAAGACAAAAAATAATACCAAAGGATGGTGTGTGATACAAGTGCAGTATATATAGTGAGATTGACTTCAATTGGCTTCATGCAATATCCAATATGACAATTGCGCCATGTGTGGGGAACAACATATAAGAGCCTTAGGTGTCTATTTGAGATAATTGTCAATTATTTTCTCTCTATACTAGTGGTAGTGTCTGAGTTTTTGCTCCATACACTCAAGACATCATGCCTATGAGTTCTTTGACTCCTTATTTACAACTGCAAATATTATAAGAAACATATCATCAAAAAGATCAATATGATATGATGACAATAATACACCTATGTATTTGCTTTGAGGAATGTACCATCTACCATAAGAATTGGAGAAAACTATTTTAAAAAGTCATCGATGCATAAACAAAAAGATAAGAAAATATAATTAAATCGATATTTCTTATCAATATTAATGATTCCTAGAGTTTTTGGGTTTGTCTTTATCAAATGATCCAAATAGGCAAAAAGCATCTTGAAGGACTCTTCATATGTACCATATTGTATTTTATTTATGCATTTTCATCCATGTCATGCTTGTTTGTAATTAATATCTATATTTTCTAATGATTGATGTCATTAATGATTTCTCTTGGAGTCATATTCAGGTTATCATGGGAGCGTTTATAAATAGCACTTGCAATCTATGTGGGAGGCATTATTTTACTTGAAGGTTGCTCAATGAACCATCACATATATAATCTCTTTTATATGTTTTTACTTGAAAGAATGTTGCTCTGTGGACATTTGTGTAATAGATCTTCCAAAGACAATCATTCATAGTCTACAAGTTCTTTCTCGTGCATATAACATGTGAAGTTCAGGGACATTCGCAATAGAGATTTATGAAACTCGAACATATATTTGTAAACGTATGTCTTAACTTTTAAGAGAGTTTTTAGTTAAAAGAGGTTCGCATGACGTTTGTTTGAATGTCAAGACTATCGCAAATATATGGAGCAGGCCTGCAAGTTAGAACTTTTCAATTCTAGAAGGTTCGCATAGGGCTTGTGAACCCCAGATGATGAGTACAAATCTTCTTTGTTGGAGTTCAACTTAGCTAAGTTCGCAAATTTTTTTATGTGAATTTCATCTAAGTCTGCAAAATGTTTTTGCAAATCTTCTTTTTATTGAGATGTTGTGACCTTTGAATAGTATATGTATCTATCGAGCAAACAGCAATAGGTTTGCTTGTGTTTAGGGTAAAAATATCTTTAAAAAGTCAAGAATCAAAATTTTGGACATAAAAAGGATTTCGGCAAATTTTAAGGCAATTGTGAGATCACGCCATTCTACAAAGATAATACGGCCATTTTTTAAAAAGATTATAGGTTTGTTTTTTGTGCACAATCAAGGGTCACCTATGTTACAGTGACATGTTGTTTTGGTGATGTGTCCCTAGTGACACGAACTGACACACAATATTTTAATAAAGTTTTATTTTTAAGTGTTTTAAGGATTTACTTTAATAAATATGCATTTTTAAAATTAAAATATCAAAAAAATTTATTTATTAAAAAAATCATGTCCTCGTGTCCTATTTTCTAAAAATATTTTGAATTTTTTAGTCAAACCCGCATCACGCATTGTGTCCACGTGTCTTTGTGACATGGCTTCTAAAAGAGTATATCATGGCTTTGCTGGTGGCAGCAGAAGATGGAAACATTTTTTTTTCAACCTTTGTAGTCAGGAAAAATCATTTTTTCACGGACAATAAAACTCATGAGAATGGACCAATCTTGCAAGATCAAAAAAATATTTGCACCAACCCAAAACTCAAAAGAAAAGCAAAAAAGGCAAGGTATCAGTGTGGGAGACAAAGCAATTACAGCTGGTATGTGTAGGACTGGCCTTTTTTTTATCAAAAGCTAAAGGCTTCAACCTAGCTAAAGAGCTCAATGTACAATTGACCTAGTGTCTTGTGGGCCAAGTTAAGTTGACTCAGGAATGTTAAATTGGCCCAAGAAAGCTGAGGCAACCCAGTTTAGGCATTAAAAATCTCATGAGGAAAGTTCACATGATCATCCATTTCATAATTTAAGTCATTGATCTTCCTTCTTTTCCCTTTCCAGGGATTTCATGGTTGAAGTGAGTCTCTGTGTCTAAACCCAGAGTGGCCCATTTGGCCCATTTTTTACTTGGTCATCCAGATCCTTGCTCAAGTCTTATCAAGCAATTGACTCAAGCCCTGATCCAAGGAAATTTGAAGTCCATGGAAGCACCCAAACCTAAACTCTTATAGTTCAGAAAGAGTTTCTTCCGTATACTCTACAGTACATACAATCTAAGCAGAAAATGCTATTTTTCACTTTCTTTCAATTTTTTTTTAGATTTAACCTTATAGATGTGGTCTATATAGATTCTTTAGGGTGTGTTTGAATAGTAGGACGCACCTAAGCCGGAACTGACCGGTCTCTGCCCAGGTGCAGTCCCACATTTGATACCTGAGGGAATCAACTGGACAGGTGGGGACACGCTGGTTCCCGCTGCCTAATAATTAAGAAAGGGCAATGGAACATGTGAGACACACCCTCATAGGTTCTGGACGAACACCACCTGGGGTGTCCAAGTGGCTTTTTCCAGTGAGTCAAACACCTCGTTAATAGAAAACAGGTTTTGTATAATGTTTTTACATATGAATTGGTTTTCCAAATGTTTAAGAAATCAACTATCTCAAAATTTCAACTCAAAAAATCATATTTTTACATGAAAAAAATGACCCAATTTTATTATCTCTAGCACACAAATAAACCATGCTAATCACATCTATGTGGCCAAATTTAATGGATACAACTTGCACCTATGATTTTTCAACTAGATTGTACATACACTATATATTAGCATATATATATCTTACAAAGCTTGTCCATAAGCAATTGACAAGTAGCACCAAACATCAAGTTAATTGTCTATGTTAGTCTCAGATGATTAGCTTTCCTCCGACCAAAAACTTTATGTAATAGCTTCAGCAACATATCATCGGTTTATGCATTTCAAATAGAACAAATGCATTATAAAAGATAGTTTTGTAAACTTAAAGCATCCAAGGTATAGTTCTTATGTGTTATCATCTTGCAGCCTAAAATATGCATCGCCCTCTAAACTTTCACCAGCAGGTACATCATCTATATGATCACTGGTTGTTAGATTTGGATGTACTCCAAATGCATATGCTATCAACTCATCCATATCATCTGGTGTTTCAGCTAGCGAATCACACGTTCGTGGTCTCATAGGTTCACCATGAAAATGTCAATTCACATAGCTTTCTAAAAAATTATTGCACATTATATGATCGAACACATCTTGCATTGGCTGCCATAAACGGTTCACATGTTGACATGGGCACTTGATATTTTTTTGCCACACTGTATTATTGTGTTGGGCAACTTCTAAGAAATTTTTAACTCCTTTCAAATAATGATCAAGGTCTCTCCTATGAAATGAAGGTTCTCAAGAAGATATCATCATCAACCATTATATCTAAATTCAATCTTTACTTGCAGATATTCAAATAAAAAAGTACTTAAAATTACTTTTCAATTTGGATCCAACTTTTGTCATCCATAACGTCTACACACTTCTTTAAATGTACTTAAGTTCAATGATTATTGTCTAACTGGATATTGTGTATGAAATATTAAACTACTATATACATGTATTCACTAAATTTATGCATTAACTAAATTAATTACAACACTAACAATTAAATTATAAAAAACCTAAAATCTTAATTAATTCTTAAAAAAAATCTAAAACAATAATTAGGCATTAAAATGCAAAGCTCCTAAAATCTAAATTATATACGAGAAAAAATATATTTAGCATGTATTGAATAAATAAATCACAAAATAAGCAATTAAAATGTAAAACCCCTAAAATCTAAATTAGATACGAGAAAAAAATATATTTAGCATGTATTCAATAAATAAATTACAAAATAGGCAATTAAAATGTAAAACCCCTAAAATCTAAATTATATATAAAAATATATATTTAATAAATAAATCATAAAATAAGTAATTAAAATATAAAACTCTTAAAAATATATTTAACATGCATTCAATAAATAAATCATAAAATAAGCAATTAAAATGTAAAACTCTTAAAATCGAAATCATATATAAGAAAAATATATATTTAATATGCATTCAATAAATAAATTATAAAATAGGTAATTAAAATGTAAAACCTCTAAAATCTAAATCATATATGAAAAAATATATTTAACATGCATTTAAGAAATAAATCATAAAATAGACAATTCAAATATAAAACTCCTAAAAATATATTTAACATGCATTCAATAAATAAATCACAAAATATGCAATTAAAATATAAAAATCTTAAAATTGAAACCATATATATATGAGAAAAAAATACATTTAACATGTATTTATTAAATAAATTATATTAAATAAAAAGCTCCTAAAATTAAAATCATATATGAGAAAAAATATATTTAGAATGCATTCACTAAATAAATTAAAAGTTAAGCAATTAAAATTCATGAACCCTAAAATAAAAAAAATTACCTTGATGGTGAAAACAATGTGAGGGAGACAGAGGGGGCAACCAAGAGAGAGGGTGAGAAAGAGAAGGGGCCACGGAGAGAGGGGGCAAGAGAAAGGGGACCACAAAGAAGGGGCGAGAGAGGGCAAGAGAGAGGTGGCGACAGATAGAGGGTGGGAGAGAGAGAAAGATAATAGAGGGTTTGAGATGCAGAAAGGAGGTTGTGTCTCTCGAACCTTTCTTTTTATTTTTTTTAAAACATAACTCTTTACTGACGCAATGTTTTTTATGCCAGTAAAGATGTTTATTTCACTGTTGTGATTTTTTTTTTGCACCGGTAATCACGTTATACTGAAGCAATCTATGTTGAGCTAGTACAACGTGCCTCTTTACTAGCGTGAGAGTTTTTCACGCCAGTAAACGTGCTTCATTATTGCCACTGCATGGGAGGCACACCACTAAAAGGGATATTTCTTGTAGTGCTACTTGGATCCTGTGCGTCCAAGACAACTAGCTTTCTAACCTATTTATTTGATCCAAACATATATGACAGGGATACTCCATTTTGGCTTCCGTTTTGTATCCCCTTGTAAACAAAGTTATATGGGAAACTTCACACACAAATGGTTGCATTCCTGTTTCTGCGGTTGTATCCATGTGACATAGGTTCAATCTCTTAATCTTATGACCCTGGGTGCAAGCTTGGCCTTGAGCTACAACCTATAGAGTTGGAAAGGCATAATGTAAAAACAGTGGATTCAGTCTGACCCTATGGGGATGTTTGATTGGTGGACAATTTGTCAGACCCTTTGGGATCCAACTCCTTTGTCCCGCTAAAGTGGGATGCCAGTGAACCATGCATTTCATTTTGGTGGCACATTTATGTCCTGCATTTGATGGTACAGTAGATCCCAGATGAGACAGGACAGTCCCAACAGACTATCATGTCCCGCCAATCAAATGCCTCCTATAGGACAGTTGGATGTTTCGCTTACTTCATGGTGTCTTTGATATTTGATAATGACAGTATCAAGTGACTTAAAATGCACAAAAAAGTGTAGCATTAGATAATGAAAATGATGCTGAGCAGCATGTTATAACAATGGATCAGTGATTATCTACATCATAAAGACATGGACACGAGAACCGGGACTTCACATGAGACATGACACTTTTTTTTTCTGAAAAATAAGACACAAGGACATGGGCTTTTATTTTTTACTTGATTAAAAATATTTTTTATATTTTAATATATACAACAACAACAACTACGCCTTCATCCCAACACAATTGGGATATTTTAATATATTGCATGTTAAAATTATAAAATCAAATCTACGGGTTGCAACATGCCACGTGATGTGTCCAAGTGCCATGCCGTGCCTTTGAGACATGAGCCAGTACCTTTCTCATATTCAAAAATATCTCTTTTTCTCCATGGACAGGGAAACCACCTCTGAGGAGTGTAAACCCGGGCTAACCTTTGGGTTTCTCTCTCTCTCTCTCTCTCTCTCTCTCTCTCTCTCTCTCTATATATATATATATATATATATATATATATATATATATATATATATATATATCATGAAAGATGAGAAACCCCATCTGTCAATATATCATGGCACTAAGAAAAAGTTGAAGGGATGGGAAAGAAGGTCACATCAAGTCTGACAGGATGCTCTGAACTTTTGATTGTTAAGGGCTGGAAAAACCAAAAGATGAGATTAGGAATATGTATAATGGCACAAAGGATATGAGTAGAAGTGTCTGGTGATCTCTTTGCCACATCTCAAGTGACTGAAAAGCAGAGGCTACCAAAGGTTGTTAGTTCACATCAGCAAAGTTGACGGTCCATATCATTTCATGTACAAGCATAAAAAAAAGAAAGAGAAACTGACAAGAAAGGCTTTAGTTTGGTCCCAAAAGCTCGCAAAGCAACATGAAGCAGAATGCAGGGAAAAAAGTGTGGAAAATGGTTCTGTCTCAAGCTACACCTGTAAAGATCTTGCTCATGCATTGGCTAATTTTTGCAATAGCAAACAAAGAAAAAAGTGCAAAAGAAAAACTTGGTGTAATGTTAGTTCAGTCTGATAGAATTCTAGCGTGTATGAGAGCCACAATTAGCGCTGTCAATTGGTCACGTACCCGATCCATCAGGGTGCCCAATAACACATTCGAGTTTTATGGGGTCCAAAAAAATTTTTTTTTTCTAAAACAATTATATTCCATATAATTTTAGAAGTTTACTTTTACTAAAAATACATAATAAATACTCTAATCAAATACCCAGCAAAAATCATAACCCAAACCCGGCCTGTTTATCGATCGGGTTAGTTTCTCATTGACCCAAATATTATTCAGTTCAGTACCTTTTATGCCTGTATCCAGAAATTCGGGTTCAAGTCAGATCGGGTACCCAATACAAACCTGACCCATTGACAGTCCTAGCCACAAATTTAGTCAGACTTTATCTTTTTCATTCTTTTTAAGATAAGATGATAGTCAATTTTGTTGTTTTCAAGATAGGAATATGGACCATGTCTAAAAAGCTCTTTTCTCTCTCACATACATTATATATAAGGAGGATTAATCTAAGATTAAACTAGTTCCGTTTAACATTATATAGATTCAAGGTTATGAAAATGATTAAAGTACCTTTAAGAGAATGGTAATTTTAGAAATGCATGGATACTTTTTGGGCATTAAAGGTCGTTTGAGTTTGAAGAGAATTGAAAAGTCAAAACATCATTTTCAAGAAAGCGAGTATGAATTCATCAAATTTGGCTTCTTAAATTTCAAAATTAACCATATATTTTTAAAAATACCACTTTTTAAGGGTATTTTAGTTATTTTAATATTATTAAATTCATTTAATATTAAAGACAACTAATTTAATATTAGATTAACCCACACACACACATATATATATATATATATATATATTAGGTATAGCATTTGCTACCCTCATCAACTTAGTTGCAACTCATAGGGAGAGGCTGTTTTGACCAAATTTGACCTCATGGATGTATTCAGTATGAATCAACATTTGGATTATAGTTTTTTATGCAAATTTGTTTTTTTTGAGGTTTGAAAATATAATCACATTATAGGCCATTGATTTTTTCAACCCTTGTAAAATCTAACATATATGTTTAAAAAACATTATCCAAAGGTCAAGTTCTACTAAACTTAATATGTAGATCACATCTAAAGGGTCAGATGTGCGAAAAAAGCTATATATATAGAGGTAATGTTCGCTATCTTCAAGGGCAAGGAACCCCGAGTAAAAATGTATTTTTTTATTTTTTCAGTTTTTTTGCACATCTAACCCTCTAGATGTGACCTACATATTCAGTTTAATTAGTAGAAATTAACCTTTAGATCGAGTTTTTATAAAGGATGAAAAATCAATGAAATGTACCAAATGTTCAAACGCCAAAAAGTATATTTTCATATTGAAAAACTGTGATCCAATAGGTCGATGTCTTACTATTTTGACCATGTTCCACATGGTCAAATTTAGTCAAATTAACCTCCCCCTATCAAGCTTTATCGACTCAATCAGACCACATAGATGTGTTCAGGAAGGTTTGTTTGCTAAGTATCAAGCTTTGGATCGTATTATTTCAATAAAAAATATAATTTTTTGAGTCATAAAATTTTTGTGCATTGTAGACTATTCATTTTTAAGCATTTAAAAAACTGGTTTATGTGTCACAATCATATGATTTAAAATTTATTTCTCACAAAAAAACATTGTAGATCAAAACTTATTATTTTCAGCTCAATAGTTCCATATAATTTGGTGCATTTTGGATAAGGTGATTTCGATATAAAGTATGATTCTTTATTAATAGTGATTTTTTGACGCATTGTATATATATTGTGGAATTCTATAACCCTTAAAAAAACAAATTATAAAAAAATGTTTAGAACATCTAAAACATGTTTTTGACTAAACAAACTATGTAATCTACAAAAAAAAAATGTGAAGGAATGAGATGGTTTCTACTAGAGTGCAGTGCACTCCTAGACAGCCAATATTTTCTGTGAGTTCATTTTGCTCAAACCGGCTCAATAGATGCATTAAGCACAGATGTAAAACCTTGATTTCTTTTTCAACGGTGAAATTTCAGTACAATGTGTTACTGATTTTTCAAGTCCTTAAGAACCTGATTGTGTATACAAGTGCTTCTTTTACTATTTTTATTTTTTATAGATTTTTGTAAAATTAACCTTACATATATGATCTACCTGTTTTTACTTCCTTAAAATAACACGATTTAAAAGCTGATCTCTCCTATTGTGAACATGGTGAATCCATCCCTGAGGTTTGATTTGATCAAAATAACCTGCACAATGGTGATCCAAAGGTGTTTGTATAACCTTCAATATATGTGGTGAGAGAGATAAAACATGCTAAAAAAGGGGTTTTGTGGGATTTTTATTTTATTTTAAATTATTGTCCATGCAGAAGTGATCTATATGTTTGATTTTATAGGAATTAGCGCTTAGAGTGTTTGGTTCCGATGAAGGTTTTAAAATCAATAGCCCAAAATCTTTATAAATTTTTGAGACTGCAAATTTCTTTATTTTTATAAAAAAAATGTTCCAATTATCTATTATTATTACGTCAACATTCTTGAACACATTAATAGGATTAGAATTGCACAAAAGAATTGGAAAACCCAAAAAAACTATTTAGCATGTTTTCACACACACATGTAATTAATATTTGGTTAGGTCACCATGATGTCCAAATGAGCTTTTTTTCTTTTTTTTTTTTTTTATGAAACTAACCTTATATATGCGATCTACATGGAGTATCTATCATGCCAAGTTGGCATGATCCTATGTGCCTTGAAAAATAAATGATCTACAATATGAGATATTTTCTTGGCTCATAAATTTGTGCTTTTTAATAAAAAAAACATGGTCCAACAGTTGATCCATTGTATTTGAACAAACAATGAGGCCGATATGAGCGAATACTACCCTATATATACATATGGATTTATATTTGGTAATAAGGCACGAAACTGTTGAGCTAGAAATCATAGGTTCAAGCTGCATCGACTCAATATTTTGGTACATTATGAGCTGTCTATTTTTGAAGCCTTAAAAAAAATCTATGGCTAGATCTTCCTACCTTTTCACAAGACCAACAGTTTTTCTATCATCCAATCTATAACAAATTGAATGAAATCTACTTGTTAAGCTGAGTAGCCTGAGTGAGAGATGCATTTGTCATAACCCGTTCTACAAATTATAGATGTACATTTGTCATTGCTTACTAAAAGATATGCTTTGCATAGAATTGATTTCATGGAAAGTTGTATTTTTTATCATGTTTTAGTGTGATATGTGTTGATCCTTCTTCTTTATGAAAACACATATAAGCATGAAAAATACCTTATCTAACATATGTTTCCTATTGAGTAAAGTATGACAAATATATCTATAGATTCAGACTAAGCAAAAAAAAAAAATCCTGCAATTATGATATGTGAAGAATCCTATCAAACACCTAACGTTTAGAGAGGGCACACATTTGGAGCATGACCCTTTAAAGCTGATATGGACGTATCACGCCCAACAAAATTCCCTCAGCTTTTGTTGATTCAGCATGGATACCAATTCAAAGACGACTTCTAATTTTTTTGTTTTGAAAGGACAATTTCCAATTATTGTGGAACAATAATTGCTTAAGGCTGCCCTTGTAGGCAACAAGTAGGGGTGTCAACTGGTTGGGTTTACACGGACTCGACCCGAACCAAACCCTATAGGATCCGAGTATGGTGATAAACGATAAGATCCAATTAACACCCAGGTCCGGACCTGAAGGTCCGATTAATACTTGGATTCGGGTATAGTCTGTGAAATTTTATACCAGACCCAGACCCAACCAGAGTTTCGATTAAGACCCACAATTTTTCAATGTAAAAATGATACAAAATATGGTTTTATCGGGTATGGTCTGGGTCTGGTTCATGTAGTTTTTATTGGGTCCAGGTATGGTTTTTCTTATAGTGGTTTCGAATTGACTCAGGTCCGAACCCGATACCATACCCAAAACCTAGGTCTAAGTCTGGTACCAACTCAGTCCAAACCAAATCTGACCTGTTGACACCCCTAGCAATAAGGCATGGTTAGGTGATCGGCCGAGTATTGTACGAAGTACTCGGGCCACACAAAACTAGAGGTGGCAGACGGGCCTGAACCGGCACATGGTCCGCCGGTTCAGGCCCATTAATAGGTCGATTCATGAACCAGACCATTTGAGACAGGCCAGTTCATTGAATCAAACCGTTTGTGAGAAGGCCAAACCGCACCAGCCCAATGAAACCGGCACGGTTGGGCCCCGGGCTTAGGCGGGCCGGTTCACGGGTTGAACCTGCAAACCAGCATAATTGAAAAAAAAATCAGAAAAATTGAAAAATATCCAAAAAATTGAAACAATTCAGAAAAATTTATAGAATTATCAAATTTTCATTTTTCCCCAAATACCTTTACAATATAGTTGTTGGGAGGGTTAGAAATATCTTTTGGGTGTTTTAAGCTCATTTGACCAAAAAACCCTTCAAAGTAGCCATTTATAGCTTCTGGGAGCGGGTTTTTTGATAAAAAAAAACGAAACTAACCATTTTATAACCTTACTGGACGGGTTGTTAGACGAGTTGCGGCGGGTTAGCGGGTTGATCCGGTCCGGTTCATGAGTTAAACGGGTCCGGATTGTAATGGGTTTTCGGGTCCGGGTGAAACCAGCATGGCCCACTACACGGTTCACGGGTTGGGCCCAGACCATTACTGTAGCTCTTGGGTCGTGCCGGTCTGGGTTCCAACGGTCCGGTTCCTGTCCGGTTAACAGGTCAAAACGGCCCATTAGCCACCTCTACACAAAACACATAAAATCGGTGCTCCTGTAGCCATTTTTTGTATGTTTTGTGTGGGCCGAGTACTTTGCTCGATCACCGGATGTGCTACGGTACGCAAGAGATTCTATTACCGATCACATAATATGGCATATTATGAGATTCATTCTGTGTTGATCCTACAAGTCCAACCAACGGCTAGGATTAGTCTACGCATTTTCACCTGAATGTGGACTATCTCCCGCCATTAGATGCGTCAGATTGGAAGTTTAAGATCTAACATGGGATCCTAGGGCATCATATGCCATAGGATAAGATCCTTTGTCATGTCCATTAAAACTCAATGGAAAACTCTTGGTTAACAGGAAGAAACCATCACTGATTGGTAACACCTTTCCTGGGCCCACCAAGTCAAGAAATGAAAACGTTCCTTCGTTGCCAATCCACTAACTATCATTCCATATCTCTTATGCTATTCCATATCTTGTTTGGACTCCATCCAAGTGCTCAAACTAAGTTTGAGGTTTTAGAAAGCTTGAGCGTGTGCATACCAATGCTGTTGGTATCGGTGTGTATCGGCCTGAATCTCGGCCGATACATATTGCATCGCCAGATAATCGATACGATACTGATGTGAATCGAACTATTTAATTTTAATAAATGTAAAAATTAGCTTAAAATTAAATTTTAAATATTTTTTTAATGAATTTAACACGTGATTGACACGTAATATTTTTTAATTGTTTTTTGGCCAATTCAGAACGATTCACTTGAGGATCGATTTCGGCCAATTCATTTGAATTGTTGGCCTAACGATACAGGATACAGGTCCGATTCCGATACTGACATCATTGGTGCAGACAATTGAATTGCGTTAAAACGTCTTTTTGGAACAAGATTTGATGCTTTCTTGAAAACGTGGGAAATCACACATACCATCTCTCTCTCTCTCTCTCTCTCTCTCTCTCTCTCTCTCTCTCTCTCTCTCTCTCTCTCTCTCTCTCAACTTGAGACAATGCTTCAACTGATGAGATCCCTTCCGGTGCTACTAGTGTAATTTATGGCATTTGCCTCTCATCCACCCTTCACGCCTTCAACCATACCTCTCCTTTAAAAGCCCTTCATTTCCTATGCACATTTGATCCCTCTACACCTTCATGCTACTGCTGCTGCTCTCTCTCTCTCTCTCTCTCTCTCTCTCTCTCTCTCTCTCTCTCTCTCTCTCTCTCTCTCTCTCTCTCCTTATTGCTTCTCTTGCAAATTTTCTACCAGTGTTAAGTATCCACAAGTTGGCACCATGGCTTGTATTTTGAGCTTCTCACCATACCACATCAAGCCCTCCATGAATCCCACAATGACACCCCACCTCAATCTCAGGTCCTCAAGTTCCTACTGCCACAACCAACTCCCTGGAACCTCAAAATTAACATCCTTTTCAAGGATCCATGCAACACTGTTGCAGCAGAAAGAGTGGGGGCAGCTCATAGTTGAAGCCGAGCACCAACATGTCAGCAAGGAACCACAGACGACGACAACCGACACACAAAGACTATCAGATACATGGAGAGAAGTCCATGGCCAGAGAAACTGGGAAGGCCTCTTAGACCCACTGCACCCTCACCTCCGCGCCGAGATCATCCGCTACGGTGAGTTTGCTCAGGCCTGCTATGATGCCTTTGATTACGACACCTACTCCAAGCACTGTGGTGCCTGCAAATATGATGCACAGAGTTTCTTCCAAAGTCTAGAGATGCACCACAGAGGCTATGAGGTGAGCAGGTACCTCTATGCCACTTACAACAAGAACCTTGAGGCACTCTTCAAGATGTCAAACATCCAAAAGGCATGGAGTGCACACTCAAACTGGATAGGCTACATTGCCACATGCACAGATGAAGAAGAAGTAAGAAGGCTGGGCAGAAGGGACATCCTTATTGCATGGAGAGGCACTGTAACACAACTAGAATGGATGGAAGATCTCATGAACATGCAAAACACCAACAGGTTTCACCAGAGACCAAAACATCAAGATCCACTCCGGGTTTCTTGATCTGTATGTGCAGAAAGCCACTCATCTCTGCAACTTCTGCGAGTTCTCGGCGCGCGAACAGGTTCTAGCAGAGGTTAAGCGTCTGCTAGAGAAGTATGGCAATGAGGAGATTGAGACCAGCATAACAATCACCGGACACAGTCTTGGTGCAGCCCTGGCTGTGATAAGTGCATATGACATAGCTGAGATGAAGGCCAACGTTATGGGAGATGGAAGAAGAATACCAATCACTGTTTTTTCATTCTCCGGGCCTAAAGTAGGGAACCCGAGATTCAAGGAGAGGTGTCAGGAGCTAGGATTGAAGGTTTTGAGGGTCATCAATGTGCATGATAAGGTCCCCATAGTGCCGTGGAGTTTTAACCATGTGGGGGTTGAGCTTGCTCTGGACCACACGGTATCCCCATTCCTCAAGGCCACCTATGACTTGCGGTGCCACCATAACTTGGAAGCACTGCTGCACCTTGTCGATGGGCACCACGGCGAGGACAATAAGAGGTTTCATTTGGTGAACAGGAGAGACATTGCGCTTGTTAACAAGTGCTGTGACTTCTTGAAGGAAGAGTACTCCATTCCTCCTTGCTGGAGACAGGAGCAGAACAAAGGGTTGGTGAGGAATGTTGAGGGAAGGTGGGTTATGCCTAATAAGCAAAGGTTCCATGCTGCTCACCCTGAGGACACTGCCCTCTACCTGCAGCAGGTTCCGGAAATGGCTAATTTGCCTGTTGAAGTTTCACAAACTGCTTGAATCAGAATGCTTGTTAGAAGTATTGCTTGTGGAAGTGTTTACCTTCTTAATGAAAATACTTATGTTCTTTGAATTAATGTTCTTTGAATCAAGTGCTTGATGGCACAACCTTCACATGCACAAATACATAAATTCGGTTCCACTCATCTCCATCGTCATATCCCTCAAATCTTATCTTATTGATGCAAGTTGTTTCGATCAAATATGACCTTACAGATGGTTCCAGCGTGGTCGATTTAATAGGGATCAACCCTTGAATCGTATTTATTCCACATTATATATATATATATATATATATATATATATATATATATATATATATATATATATATATATATATATATATATATATATATATATATATATAATTACAAAATTTTGTGTTTTTTTAGCAGTTGATTTTGTAATTGCCAAAAAATCCTGCACACAAGTCGGACATTAGTATGGTGTAGATCACATCTATAGAGTCCTATTTAATCCAAACAACTTGTATTGATAAAATCCCAACGAAGGGTATGATGATAGGTATGACTTTGAGAATAAGTAGAACCCAATTGTGTGTGCGGGCGCAGACACACATCGATTAATCCAATTATAAGCCCTTGAAATTAATGGTAGCAGCGTTCAATTGACTGAAATAACCAAAGCACCCTTAAAAGCAACAGCACCTTTGAAAATATATAATTACCTTTTTAAGTAAAAATTATTTTTGCTTTAAATTAAAATTACTAAAATATTATTTGTTGCCTTTTTTTAAGTTCAAATTATAACTTAAATAAGTATATATTTTTATAAGTTCCATCCTTTTAGAGTGTTTTGTTCATTTCAACTAATTGAAAACTGCTAATATTTTATCTGTATGATTTAACGTTAGACTCTCTCTCTCTCGCTATATATAGAGAGAGACTCTCTCTCTCTGTATATATATAAAAGAGAGAGAGAGTAATGTGCTCGCCGTTAAGCCCTTTCAAAATTTGTAGTTTTTGGTATTCTTTCTCATATCTAACACCATAGATGTGATCTATAAGTTTTGTTTAGTGAGAACCGGCTTTTGGATCACTGTAATCTGACCTGTATATAGGTTTATTCCGGTGATCCAAAATCAATGGCTACGAAGGCATCAATTTTTCCTAACTCATAAAAATATATTTTTTCATAAAAAAAAAAACATGATCCAAGAGTCGATTCCCACTAAATCGAGCATGCTAAACACATCTAACGGTTCAAATCTATCATAAACAAAGATCTTGTTGTGACTCCAATTTTTATGAGATACAAAAGCACAAGCTTTGAACCTCACCGAGGACATGACATTGGATAGAAATGATTGGAGGAGAAGGATTCATGTGGAGGACCCAGAATGATTTTCCTTTTGGTTCACATCGCCGACCCCAATTGTTTGGGATGAAGGCATTGTTGTTGTTGTTGTTGTTGTTGTTGACAAAAGCACAAGCTTCTCAGGGTCACTTCTGCAACTGAATAACTTGCACCAAAAATCTTCTATACATAGTAGCGGAGCCAAGAATTTAAACTAGGGTAGACACAAATGCACTGTGACAAAAACATTATTGATTATTCATGGATTCATGCATTGGGCTCTGATTGGGAGAAGTCATTTGGAGGGATTTGCAAGGAGTTGAAAAAGGTATAAATACTGGATTTCAATTGAAATGGTTTTCAAGGGAGACTACTTCTACTGTTTGGAAACACTAGTAAATCCTTGAAGGATTCAGGCTTTTAACTCCTAACTCCTTAGCATGTTTGGAGAGCAATTTAATGTAAAATGGGATTTGATTAGAGTTTCATCAGATTTAATGCATAGAACATTTTATTTTTAATTAAAATGTACGAGGTTTTATTGAAGCATTCTCCTTCAATAAAAAAATAAAATGCCCAAAAAATTATTACTAAATGCATAAATGCAATTAAAAGTTGAATTGAAATTTTAATTAAATCCATTGAAATATCAAAATTAAGCATCCTAAAATAATCAACCAAAAAATAAAAATATAGTAGAAGTTAATGAAAGACTACCAATGGTGTGTGAGACCACCTATTTAAACCAGAGATAAAACTCATCAAGGTGTTGGAAAAAAAAAGTCAAAATATCATGATAATACACAATATTTTTGGTAGTTAAAAATAATGATATTCTAAAAAATATTGCTACATTTCACTTGTAATACCTTCACTTGCACAATCACGTTTAGCTATATAGGGCTAATATGAACAATTAAAAAAGCAAAGTGCAAAACGTGACAAGCAGTTATTCAATTTTACACAAACCAACAAATCATTCCCCCACCGGACTCCACCTTATTCAGGGAGCTAAAATTGAGGTTTTACTGGATTTGGGTTTGGCAGATTCTTAGCCGAACTTCATCTCTCCCTTCATTTTCTTCTCCCATACATCCTCCAAATTTTCTTAGAGTGGTCCAACTCCGATAACTGTCTCCGACACCATCTCATTTCGTCTCCTCCGACACCCTCCTTTCAAACAAAGCCTTATAGTAATTGAAAAGAAAATATAAAAAAAAAAAACTAAACTATGACTAAACATTTATGTTATTTTACAAAAAACCACATCAAAACCTTAAAACATCATTTATGTATATTCTATTTAAAAAAAATGACCTAAACTTCTAAGAATATACATTAGATGTTATCAATTTTAATGTGACTCCTCCAATAGATATTGTTGTATTCTTGTTCTAAATTTTATGAAAACAATATTATTTGTGGTAATGGCATCAAACGGGGTCTATGACAAAAGAAACTAACTTGATATACTTCAAAAAAAACAAAAGTTAATATCAATGTAACTCAAGAATAGTAAGAAGTAAAAAAAAAGAAAATAACTATAACCAAGCATGGAAATGACAGGCACAGGACCCCTTTCATATGAATGAATAATAGAAAAAGCAAAAGTTATAAAAAGTTTCAATTGTTTACATCTGCCTGTGCAGAAAAAAGCCAATAGTCCTTGTTGCCACTGCTGCCTTAGCCTTATCTTCATAATTGTGGTGGTGGCGGTGTAGTGTGGTAGTGGTTGTTCCTCTTCTATATCATGGGGTAGAAGCTGCATTGAAGCGAACACAAAGGCTAATTGCATTGGGATAGGACTGTGCGCATAGGCCCAAGCTCTATAGGAAATTTAGTAGCAGTGTTATTCTTTGACCAAAGAGTATAGAAGCGATTTTCATGTAGTTTTGCTTTTCTTTAGGAATGAAGGAAGAATTTGAGGATTCTCTTCTCTAAAAAAAAAAATCTCTCAAAAAAAAGAACTTGAGGAACGTCTCTCTCTCTCTCTCTCTCACACACACACACACACATATATATATATATATATATATGTGTGTGTGTGTATATATATATGAGAGAGACGTTCCTCAAGTTCTTTTTTTTTGAGAGAAATTTTTTTTTCTCACACACACACACACATATTGTTGTATTCTTGTTCTAAATTTTATGAAAAGAACTTGAGGAACGTCTCTATCATCCATCAGGCGTGTTGATGGATGGTCAGCGTGCAAAAACCAGTCACATTAAAAACACGATCTTTTTAGTAGTGCGCAATAAGTGACAGTAAAGGTTCAGCTCTTTAGCGGGACCTTTATTAGCACTTGTAGTACGCTACTAAAGGGTTTTTGATGCATTTTTTTCTTGCACGTTGATCGTTCATCAACAGGCAATGGATGGTCAGCATGCTTTAGCTTCAGTTTAGCACCAAATGGGTTTAGCACGTACCCCTTTCACTATATATATATATATATATATATATATATATATATAGAGAGAGAGAGAGAGAGAGAGAGAGAGAGAGAGATTGGTAGCTGCTCACACGTTAGGTGCTAAATGAGCACACTAGTTTGGTTTTTTAGTCTTTTTTATTTTATTTATAAATATGATCGTACAGATGTGATCTACTCACTTGATTTTATAAGGATCGCTTGAAGTGTTCAATTCTAACACATGGGTGGGATTTTATAAGGTTCGAAAAATCAATGGTCTAAAATTTTTGTAAAATTTTGAGGCTCCAAATATCATTTTTTTATCGAAAACACATGATCCAGGTGTGGATTCCTCGTAAATCGACCATTCCCAACACATTTATGGGGTTGGAACTTCAAAAAAAATACGGGAAGGGCAGAAAAATCCATTTAACATGTATCATTTAGCACCTTACGTATGATCAGCTACCAATTTCTCTCTCTATATATATAATATTCATCAAATTCTCCCTTCACCTCTAAAGAAAAGCAAAACTACAAGAAAATCACTTCCATGGTAAAATAGTAGCCTGTGTAAGCACGTGTGTTGGGTAGATTTGACATCTTCAAAGTTGCCAAAGCTATCAGGTCATGTAAAATTCTAAATGGTGTAAAAATCAACAAACCAAATTACACTAATATTGCATTGATACATCAATTGCAAATGACGCATGAAGATCATAGAAAACAACTTGAGAGATTCCAATTGTGCACAAACAAGGAGTATTTAGAGTAAGCTGCAAACACGAGCCCAGCCATTGACCAAGAGCTCTGGCTCCGCATAGTAAAACTATGCTCGAACTTGGCCTATTTATTAAACAAATTGAGTTTGAGCTTGATTTAAAGCTTGTTTAGCTAAACAAGCTAAGCTTGAGTTTGTGCTTAGGCGCATTAGATCTCTATTGAGCGCTTTTTTTTTATGCTCATATTTGATGATCATGTCAGCTATGTGGTGCAAGTCTGTCAAACAGAAAAAGTTGTACCCTAACGGGCAGGACATTGCCTTAGTGTCAAAGGTGGCATGTTTAAATAATGTCCTCCTTTACCATTCATATCATTCCAAAAGTAATCAAAACATTAAAGTAATTAACTCAATCCAAGCCGAACCAAACTCGAGCCTACTCAAGCTTGAACATAACAGTTCAAGCTCAAGCTTGATTTATGCTGCCCAAGCGTTGGCTCGACTGGGTTGGAAAAAGTATAAATTTACACATGGCAAGTGTAACACCTTGATCTGGGGCCTCAAGAGTCAGAGTCTGGTTGGTATTACTTCCCATAAGGAAAGCATACAGAGTTAACATAAAGAAAATATAGCTAAATTTTTTTTATTCTTTTTCCAATGACTCGCTTTCTTTTACAAAGTTCATCATTCATAACATAAAAAAATAACAAGTACATGAATGTTCAATGATAAGAAAATAAAAACTATCAAGTACTCTGTCGAAGTAGTCGGTCATGTTCTACCTGTGCTAGTGTACCTGGAACCTACTATTGTAATTATACAGAGGATGAGTCCACAACCCAGTAAAGAATAAATATAAGCAAATAAGAATTTTAACTTGCAGCCGTAATGGGCTCTAAGCCCCTAGTCTGAGTTTAGTTTTTGAAACACCACACAAGGTTTGTATGTTTTAATTATCTCTCATTTAACTCTCTCAAACACTTACTCACACCAAACTAAAATACTAGGTTGACTATACCGATCATAGCTGTCTATTAGCATAACAACTCGAGTAGAACACCTCTATGAACCATAAACTTTCAGTAATTCTTGAATCACCAAGTACTGCAGTGAAACAAAAAAGGGTCCTCATCGGTAGCTAGTTGGGAGGTCAGACTCAATCTCAATCTCGACATAGCTCATGCTGCATCCTAACCATGATGGCTTTCAACCATCCATGGTTGTCTAGAGTCTCAAACACTATGTGAATATAACCCTAAGTATATCTTAAGTTCATACATTGAACCATATTCTCAAGCTTGTGTTTTACTTGTTCTCTCATGAGTGATATCGTGAAATGATCATAACAGATCTCATTCTCAATATCATAATAGCATTAGGTTTCACACTTATCTCATACTAAGCACGCAACAATGTAGAGTCTCTATATCGTTAAATCACTGGCTACCCACTCTCCATGGTGGTTGCACTC
Source organism: Nuphar pumila (assembly GCF_984573655.1). Lineage (NCBI taxonomy): Eukaryota > Viridiplantae > Streptophyta > Magnoliopsida > Nymphaeales > Nymphaeaceae > Nuphar > Nuphar pumila. The sequence goes on along the minus strand of NC_143253.1, from coordinate 18,398,999 downwards.
TCATCGCAAACGAGTTAGCCCTTTCAATAGGTCACGACTTTCGAGATTTAAGAGGTTATGCATGCTAATCTTAATGTAAAAGTCACATAACATGACTAGAATAAAGATTCAAGTCTAATCAAAATCTCATCATGATGCATGTTATTTTCAATTTATAACAGAGATATGCTAACACAAAAATAATATATTTTTAATATGCATGACATATCACTACGAACATGTGAATATAATCATCTCAATGCAATCGTTTTACGTATAGTCATTTTATGCATATCATGTTCATACTCAAGAGCTATCTTTCTAATCATGATAATATACAACAACAACAATAACATGCAATGCTAGAAATGTTTATTCACAACTAAAATTACTTATAATATTCCTTATCTCGAATATGAAAGTTGTGCTCTGGTCGTAACCGAGTCTCAAGATACTCTAACAGTAGGATCTAATCATCACACAAGCATGTTCATATTAATACACATTTCTTATATTTTGACAAAATTATCAAAATACCCCTTCTGAGTTGACTCGTCAGACCTCAAATTTTATGCCCCTGATTTGATCAGAACTAGAGGACAATGAGATTCTTCTCTACGATATGAGTCCAACGCACCAAACTTCACTTAATTCTAAGTTCAGAATGCAAAGTTATGCTCAATTTACCTAACAGATATTGGGTACACACATGGGTAGTTTAGTCATTTCGATAAATATGATTTGACCCGACTCATTCTAGGTCAAAACATGTTTGATTTGAGCTTAGAGCACTAGGTTTACCAAACCTAGTATCGACCCATATAGGTTAGGTTGGAAACTCAATTGGTTTCTTAAAATTCGTAATTACTCACAAACTAGATCCAAATACATTTCTTATTTGGGTCTCAAAGTTGTCGGACTAGATCCAGACCCAGTCCTGATATGAATCTAAAATTGATCCATCTAGTATGGATCTAAATCCAGCTCTAATTCGGATCTAGAATTGTCATACTGAATCCAGACCCAGTTTCGATCTGGATCTAACACTGATCTTAACTAGATCCAGTTTTGTTCTGAATCTTGATCTGTCAGACAGGACCCAGATTCAGTATGATTAAGACCAGACCAGATCCAAATCCAGAACCAAGACCTAGTCAGACCCGACTCGGTCTGGTTCACACTTAGACCGGTTCGGTCTGGACTGGTTTGGTTCTGCCTGAGCCAACTCAATCTGAATCAATTTGACACGATATTTTTTTTTAACTTACCTAGATCTGGGTGCGACCCAAACGATATGGTTTGGTCTGGATCACACCCAGACAAACCCAATTTGGTTTGGGTCGCACCTAGACTGACCCGATTTGGTCACTGCATATAAGAAAAAGTGGAAGGGGCATAGCCCCTTTCGTCTTCTCATATGCAAAGGGGTCGGCCCTGGAGCTTGCCCTCTCTCTCTTTTTCTCTGTTGTAGAGGAGACGGTCACCGACGCCGGTGGACCCTCTGTGTGTGTGTGTGTAGAGTTGAGTTTTTCCCTTTTTTTTATTTCTGCAACTCACCGGCAGCCATGGCTGTTGGCCCTCTGTTCAATCGGAAAAAGGAGGGAGAAGAAGAAGAGGTACCTTACATGGAGTTGTCGGTCACCCGGTAAGCCTTCCTCCCCTCTACTGCTCCTCTTGATTTTTTTTTCTTCACGCCTCTCTCTCTCTCTCTCTCAATCAATGGTGGAGGAGAGTGCGTGAGGCTAAACCTCACCTCCACCCCCACCCCACCCCCCCCACCCCCCACCCACCCACCCATTTTTGGAAAACCGTCTTTTCCATTTTTTTTTTAAATTACTCCCCCACATCGATGATTTCGCAGGGGATGGTTTTACAACAGGCAAATCATCCACATTTTGCTCATTATCTATAGATACAGAAATCAAGTGTGTTTGTGCTAATACATTGGCACACTAAACCTCAGTCCAATGACTTATTGGCAATAAAGCATATGCATTGTGGATCCCATTCCATTTAAAAGATAAAAAAATGACCATGCTTTTATTTTCTTTCTTTTTTTGCAACAGGTACCAAGGGACCCTGATTTGAACATTACATAAAGGTTGACATTGACCCCTTTTGCCGTGAAGACAAAAATGAAGATGTTATCTTTTGGAAAACAAAAGAATACCTAACTTTATATTTTTAGGAGTTTAATATGTTACTTTTTTGTATGAACATGGACCAAAGTGCAGTCTACTTTTTTTTTATGCCCAACATCGTTATATGTTGTCAAGACAAAGAATTCATGAAAGCAGAATCGAGTTGCCTTAATATTCTAACTTCATGCTTGGTGCACTACATCCCCAAGCATCTTTCCCCCACAACATAACAACATTTGATAAAGTCATGTACACAATGGATGTTGACCATTCCACTTCTAACAAGAAATGTCTTCAATCTATGCCATAAAGTCCCTTTTGAGGTTTTTTCATCTTTTTTTTTTAAATTCTGACCGTCAGACATGCCGGGAGTCAGTTGCAGTCGGGCACGCCCAGCACATCCACATGTTTTTTTTTTGCTATGTATAACACTTTTAGCGGCGGTCCAAGCTAAAAGTGTTATACACTTTAAAAAAAAAGTAAGTTGTTGATCGCACATGATCAATAGCATGCTTTCATCCGAAAATCATCATACTTTATGTATATGATGATACACCCTACTCATACGTATACATATATATAGAGAGAGTAATGGGTAGGTGCCTGACACTTTTTGTGCCTACTGAATAGGGGGTTTTTAGGTTGTTTTTCAAAAATCTGACCCATACAGATGTGTTATGCATGATCTATTTGTTAGAAAATCACACTTGGATCATGTTTTTTTGAGAAAAAAGATGATTTTTAAGCATGAAATATTTTTAAAATTATAGACCATTGATTTTTTTAATCTTATAAAAAACTAACTTGGTGTTGGAATCGGATAATCCAAAAGTCGATTCCCATAAAATCAATCCTAATCACATCTGTATAGTCAGATTTAAAAAAAATAAAAACAATCTTTCCAAAGCTCAATAGGCATGTGATAGGCACAAAAAGCATTAAGGCACCTACCCATTACTATATATATGTATTAAAATTCAAGATGCTAGCTTGCCAACACATCAAAAATCACTTAAAATCAGATATTAGAATGAAAGATTATAAGTTTTATAAAATAATCTATTATAATATGCTCTGGTATTCAAAATTACCCAAATAAGAGATTATGATAACAAAGATTCAAAGTATCATTTCTAGAGGGACCTTTGAGGAGCTTCATAAAAGGACAATGGTTGTATTGTACAACAAAAATGATGTGTTTCCAAAAAACCTCTATAATTTTATATTCAAAGCCGCAACATTTCAGCTGCCAACTTCCCTCTCAAAATAACCAAATATGTTAATTTCCTCCTTTATTTGTGAATTTCCTCCCACACATTTGCAGATTTTCTCTCAAAATGTGAAAATATGTGAATGTCCTCCCAAATATGTCATTTTTCTCCCAAAATATGCGAATGACATACTATTTTTTGTGATTCTCCTCCCCCAAATATGCGCTTTTGAAGCATCATTAAAGGATTTAGTTATAATTTTAAAGTGTCGCTAAAGGCTCATCACACTTTTGAAGTGTTGCTAAAGGCTTTAATGATATTTTTGAAGTGTCACTAAAGTCCCATCACACTTTTGTAGTGTTAATTTTTTCTAACAAACTCCTTTATTAAAAAATGCATAAGAGGCACAAGCTAGAGGACATTCACAAATGTGTAAGGATATTCGCATGAGAAGGTCAAGACATTCACAAATGCAGAAACAGGCAGGAGGACATTCACAAATGTGAGAGGAAATTCACATATTTGGTTATTTGAGAGGGAAGTTCTCGTATTAGAAGAAATTCACATATGTGAAGGGTGAAAAGGTTCTTTTGCAGTAAAAAAAAGTTATGGTTTTGAACATCGGGCGGATTTTCAAGGGTTTAAGGAAAACACGTCATTTTTATCGTACTATACTGTCATCCGCTCTATAAATAAGGCGCTCCCCTAAGCGCTCAATTTATTCTTGATAATCAAGGATCACCCATGAATTACCTAAAATCTATCCCAATTTTCAACATTTGAGAGGTTTCATTATGAGAGAAGGATCACATCCTAACCTCAACCCATCTCTAGCTTTTAAGAGTTTACATGCAAAGTTTTGCCTATTTAGAGATCCATTAACCAAGTTGGTGTGGAATCTGTCAGATTCTCTCCAAGGATCTTCCTATACCATCCCTTCAGGAAGGAACCAAGAAGGAAGCAGTCAAGCAAACCCTCAAGCTCGGGAAAATTATTTTTTAGATCCATCTTCATTTACACAAGTTTCCTTTTAGAAAATCATGGTATTGTACAACAAAATTGATGCATTTTCTAAAAAACTGTATAATTTTTTAAAATCCACCCAATGTTCAAAACTGCAAATGTTTGTTATTAAAAAAAATAAATTTAACCTTCTCACAGCGGACCCCCTGAGGTTCGCGTGATATATTGGTATGCTCCTTGGGTATCACACTCTCTCACTTAAAGGTAGATTCACACGATTTTTTTGCAGACCTCACAAAGTTCACATAAATATATTTGTGAACCTCATGTCAAACTAAAACCTCAAAATGTCGCAAATATCATACTAAATTCACATATATAACATGGAATTTGCAAGATATAGTGAGAACCTTATGTTAATGTATCGTAACTTTGCAAATAATGTACTAAATTCGTGGGATATAGTGCAAACTTTTTATGATCCTCAAAAAGTCTGCAAGTTAGGTACTAACTTTGCAAATCATATAATTGTGAATATACTTGTTTGTGGATTTTTGTATGAGCATTAAATGAAAATTTTCTTTATTTATGTAAAAATTGATTGTCACATCCCAAGGTCATTTTTGCATAAACTAGAGTTTTTTGTGGTCCCCAACGTGTTTTCTTCCTGCAAAAATTTTTGGCGACTTTCTGGTGAATCTTCAACGATGATTCATCAATGACACTTTATCGATGACGTTTCATCAATGACACTTCATCGGCGGCTAGGCCGGTAAACGAACCGAGCTTGAACATTCACTATTTGGTTTGTTCAGCTTGTTTACTAGTGGATTGAGCTTGTGGCTCGGCTCATGTTTGTGTTTAGCCGAACCAAGCTTGAGCATGACTCGTCCTTGAATGAGACAAGCCGAATACGAGATGGCTCGTGTAAAAAAAAAATTATGTTATTTATACATAGTATACACATTTTTATATATTATACTTGAAAAAATATATAACTTCTTATAAATTACACTTAATAGTCCATATTTTATGTATATATATTTCATTCATCCTTCTTTTTTATATATGTTTATGCATTCTTCCTTTTATATATTATACAAAATATATATTATCAATAAAAATATACATATTTTTATCTATACGAGCACTATCAAGCTGAGCCGAGTTGAACACCTTGTGTTTGGGTTCGACTCGTTTAAGCTAAAAGAGTTGCTCGTGGCCCAACTCAACAACTATACTAACCGATCACACACGAGTTCATGACGAGCCGAACCGAGCTGAGTCATGAGCTGCTCGGGTCGTTTACCAGCCCTATCAAAGACACTTCATCGGTAGAAAACAAAAAAACAAGACATTTTTTTGATAAGTACATCTTTAACAGTTGAACCTGTTTTTTTTAAACAACAGTTGTCTTTTGAAACATTGGCATAAGTTTTTTATGTTGTGGAAGAATCACATGGTTTTCAAGTTATCTTTGCATGTTTAATAGCCTATTCCATGTTTTTCTTTGATTAAATAATTTGTGTGTGAGTGTTTATGTGATTATATGTTGTGTATCTTGTATTATAAACATGATTAGAGAACACTCTTTATTTCTTTTGGTTGTTTCCTTAATAGTTAAAGTTTTTTTTATATAAGCTATTATGTTTATTCTTTGCAATGTTTTTTAATAGCCTATACCCTGTCTTTGTTGCCTGCCTATTTATCTATATTCTTCATGTTGTTATTATAGGAAATTATGAACTTGTTTAATATGGTAACTTAGAATATTGACTCAGAAGGGGGCCACATCTACAACATTTGATATTGTTGGAACAAATGGGCACTGGGTGATAGTTCGCATTAAGAAGTATCGTGTAAGATTGATACGTGGGTAGAGAGGAAGCCTGCTCTATAGCCAAAAGTCTGGGTGCCTGACATCAATAAATTGAGACCGAGACTTCTATGCTTAAAGTCGCAGTAGCTAACACCTTTTATACATGTCAAACAACAACAAACATTTTAAGTGTTGCACAAATCTAAGGATGAATGCAAAAAATTATTGACAAGTATGTGACTACATTGATATCTTTCATCCCATAAGCATTTAAGGAGGGGGAGAAGGAAGGTGACTCGGTAGTGAAGAAGTTTCAGTCATTGGCTAACTTTGAGGTTGTTGCTAACCTCAATTTCTGGATAGAGAAAGATGAAAATGTGGTCACCTATCGTGGCAATGGTGAGATGGAGACAATACCTCAACAAGGGGAGGATGTGAACCCTACAGTCGAGGTTAATGTGAAGGACGGTAATGGTGGAGAGCCTATGTCGCGCCTCGTGCAAGTGCTGAAGAATGAAGACGGTGGTCGAGGTATCGATGGGCACCGCCGGCAGGTGCTCTTAGAGCCAGACGCTCGCCGAACTCCTATAGTCGGTGCAACTTTTTTTGTGCCTCGTCTTCTCCTCCTCCGCCTTATTCGCCTCCTCTTCTTCTTCTTCCTCCTTCCTCTTGTTCTCTCTCTCTCTCCTCCATTCATCTGGTTCAGAGGAGGAGGGAGAGTATTACCTCGGTGGCTTGTAAATGGGTCAGATTCAAGTGAAAAGGATCAGAACTGAATTTGGATCCGACTAGGCAAGATAGTTCACATTAAATCCTTCTTGTTTTTCTTTATTTTTAGATAGAAAAGTTTGCGAATGTAGTTGACTTTGCAAAGACCCAAATGCTATTGGCACTTGTTTTTTATATTTACACGGAGAAAACACCCTCAAGATCATAGTCCTAGTCATGCTGGCTCTACCTATCGTACTTACTATTGCTATCCTAACAGTGTAAAACTCCTTGAGCTTAGCCCTTGCCCCAAGGAGTCGCCACCTTCGGCTTGCGCAAGGGGTGCCATTGGCACTTGAAAATGAATTAAACTCGGTAGCTTATTTATAATTTATATTAGTTTGCATAATAGTGGTTGTTTACCATTAGTTTATAGTTGAAACATTGATTTATGAATGTAAATATTATTTTGATAAATTTAATAAATGTTTACACTAAATTAATTATCATTAGTTGCATTTCCATATAGCTTCTTGGTGGTAAATGTATGGGATGGATTGCAAAGAGCTAAAACGAATAGCAACTTGAATTTTTTAGTCAAACATGTACATCATTTGGTTGTGTGTAATTGGAACACATTTGATCAATTTCATAGAACTCATCCTAGTAAACTCCAATAAAAAAATATTAAATGAACTTGTGTATATTCATTGTAACCTCCATGTGAGGGAGAAGCAACTATGAAAAGGTTCAGGTTTGATCCCATATCATTGGACAATATTTTTGTAGATAGCTCATTAGATCAGTCAGCCTGAGGAAGAAATCCGCTGACAAGGAAAATGGTAGCTTTTCAATGGTCCGCAAGCAACCGGAGAGATGCGAAAGGGACCATCTGTTGAGGTTGGAAGAGAGACTCACAAGAGCCGACTTATTGTAGGAGGCTGAGTTCAAGACAGCAACCGATGTACCCTCCACCCCCGAAAGGTCACCATCTCGCAGGCTTGCCGGAAGGGCCCTTTAGAAAGGAGTAGGGGGAAAGCGGGAAGAGGAAGGTGGCAACGAAGAGGAGGAAGAAGGAGGGAGCCCCAGCCGGCCACGAAGCTCTCGGCGACGCTTCATCACTAATAATGATATTGTAATGATATTGTACCGAGTCATGAGTTGACTCACTGAGTTTGCAAACTACATTCACAACTTTAGATCAAACAAATAATACTTGTAACTATTTTGTTTTAAGTGCTAATGGTGTTTATGGAATAAAATTACCTATGATCTACTAATTTCTCAATGAGCTTAATGGACTATGGTTTTGACCAAGGCTATTGAAGCATTGAACAATTTATAGGAGAATTGAGCTAACCAATGTTGCTAGATTTGGTATTTGAATAAAGTGGATTTAAGAAAAAACCCTGAATCAACCTACATTGAATCGGTCTTTTATTTTTTTAATTTCAAGAAAAATTATATATAGGCCAGTTCAGAGGTCGACTCGTTTTCAGCCCGATTCAGATGAATTGAGCCCAAATTGGCCATTTTTACAAGGGCTTTGGATCGACCCTTGCATCGAGAAGAAGGGGATCAATCCGATTCGAACCAGCCTAAATGATTTTGATAACATTAGAGCTGACATGTCCAACTTTGTTTCTGCAAAATATTACATTAGGTTCAATTTAATTTCCCCGATTACTCAAGTGTTGGCTAAGTTCTACTCTGTGCAACAAAAGACATAGGTCCAAGGTGTTTAAGCCTACTTGGTCCAATCACCCAACTCTTTCTCATAAAAAACTCCCGCATCCACATTCTCTTGGATTTGAAAAACCTCGTAAGGCTTGAGACCCCAACCACAAAAATCTTGATCCTAGACCCTCTTGGTTCTATCCATCCTTGGTTAACCAACTTATTTAAAAGAATTTTAAGGGATTTGGCGTCCAGTCCAAAACTATTGAATCAATGGTGGATTTTTCAATATCATTTGATCCAAAACCTCAAAGACTATGCAAGTAGGATACAGAAAAAAGATGGTGGGGAGAGTCAAACTGCCATATTTGGGGGCTTCCCTCTAAAATAGGTTCAAAAGTTCTATAGCAGAATTTTGAATTGCCCTTTCTGCTGCGGGTCTCATGGGGAGTGTAGCAGAGAGGCAGCTAATCCACCACCTCTCTCACTCCAAATATAGTGAAGAAAATCCACCTGCCGCCTTCCAAATTTGGAGGTGCACCCTCAAATCCCATCTTGCGTTTCCGAGCGCCTCACCCTCCAAAAGTGACATTCCACGCTCCCCTCCTCGCCAATACGTCGAAATGACGCATACCCACATTGCCATATTGAGAGATTTGCCTGTTTTGGGGATACCCACCCGCCAATGCCTCCTCCTCGTTACCCCAATGTGGCATAGAGCAATAAATATGGGACGCTATTGGAACCAATGCTCATTTTTCCCCTTTTGGTAAAGCGTTTTCTCTTTAAGAATTGTGTGGGTTTTATGGTTTTCTGGTTTTCTGGTTTTCTGGTGGGTCTGTGAAGAGGGGTTGGGGAGAAGGAGAGGGTGAGATGGGGAGGGGGAAGATTGAGATCAAGAAGATCGAGAACGTCGCCGCCAGGCAGGTCACTTTCTCGAAGCGCAGGGTGGGGATGCTGAAGAAGGCCAGGGAGCTGGCCATTTTGTGCGACGCGGAGATCGCTGTCATCGTCTTCTCGAGCACCGGGAAGCTCTTCGAGTTCGCTAGCCATTGGTATAATCATATATCCCTTTTAGTATTTGTGCATGCCCGACTTGCTTTGGTGTGCCCATGTGGTTTTGTTGATAAGAAAGGGATGAAGATGGTGACTCTGTCTAGAAATGTTTGTTCATGGATCATGATGTTCAATTGAGCGAGAAGCTGTATTGTTTTCTAGATGGAAATCTGGTGGACAAATTTTATATTCAGTATAGCACTGTAAATATGAATTTGATTTCTAGTAATGCATGATTAAGTGACATATGATTTTAGTATTGGTGATGCTGATGCATGAAAATGCTTGAAGGCTATATTTACAAGTTCAATGATGCGTGCGTTTGCTTTGTACTGTCTTTTCTAGTTAGAGATAGAGATTCTTACTAGCTGTGATTTGTTGATGATATGCTCATGTTGTCAATGTACACCATGTTAATAGTTACTAATTTCCCGTTTGTTTTTTGCAAACAGAAAAGGGATTATGATCTGCTTATAGTTTAAAACTTGATTCTATTTAAGTGCTTGTGAATCCTGAATTTCTTATGGTGGCATATTTGTGTCTCTTTGTTTATAAGAATGCACACATTGATTGGAAACATTATTTTCTTGAAATTTCCAATCTGAAAGCATCTTTCAGCCACAAATATATCACTTCACTTTTTTTTTCCCCCACTTATCTTTGATTTTGTTTTGGTGTTCCTAATCTAATGCCTATATCTTAAATAGTGATGTGTATTGTTCTATAGATGTACAACTCTGTTCTTCATTTTGTTTAACTTTTGATGAAACCAGCAGAAATAAAAAGGTTCAAATTGAAAAGGGTAAAAAACTCCGACCAATTAATTTTTTTGGTTGCCAAAATCTTCTATCTATGTTGGGATGATCACTTCTTCAGGAAGCCACTTCGGAAGCTGGAGACTAAGCACTTCTGAAACTCAATTCCCTTATCATAGGAAACACACTTCCAAAGACATCAGATTTTGAATATGAGAATTGAATTTTCACAGAAAAACAATATATTCACATAATTGATGAGTTGTGATTCTTATAATAACACTACCATAGTTAACCCTTTTAATTAAGTTAAAAAGTAAACCTTAAATGACGATATTCTCACTTTTGTTTCTTACATCACTTCTCGGTTAAGGGTGGACACTGGGTCGGGTCAGGCCGAACAAGGAGCCCGTAAAGGCCTGACTGACCTAAATTCATTTTCAGCCTGTTGAAAGCCTGACCCAAAAATTATCAGGTCAGCCATTAGGCTCGGGTTCTTTTGGTCGGTCTGCTACTTGCCGATAATTATCATGTCATCTGGAATTCATATTTATCATACCAATGGCTTGAACAAAAACGCCTTCACATGCATTAAAAAGTTGGTTTTCATCCTTTATCACCTGACAGCCACTAGCCAACTGTCACTTATCACCTTCTAAAAAGTTGAAACCGTTGCATGAAGAATTGAAACATTGTAGTTAAAATCTGGAGCTCATGCAAATATATTTTTTTGAAAATTGCAGTGAATGTTGAGTTTAAATTTGGCAGCACATAAAACTTAGCCATGATTTTTTTTCAAGCATTTGTTTAAACATGGAGGGTATAAAGCCCCGACTTGGGCTGACACTGGTACCCGAGCCCGACCTGGTAGTTTATCGGGTTGGGCTTGGCCTGACTGTTATCGGCCTGTGTCTATAGATGACGTCCCAAGCCCAGACCATAATGGGCTGGATACCTGGAGCCCAATAGGTACCAGGCCCAACGCCCACCCCTATTCTTGATTCTGCTTCCCTCTTTAGCAACTTTGCATAGGACTATCCACTAATTAGTGATAATTAATGTAATAAGTATGACAAATTGACAAAACAACTATGTGCCAAAAAATGAACTTGTATTTCCAGTATAAGATCTTCATTGCTCATCTATATTGCCATCAGTTACTCTGCAAAAACTGAACTTGGCAAACCTGATAAGGAAAATTGTAGCTTCAGTGATATTTTCAATTACCATGGACTAACTCAACTAATGATATCTAGCATCAACTCAAAGAGCAATGAGTTCTACTAAGTTTATGTATTGCCTTAACATTTTAGGTCCCATTTAGATGTCACTGAAAACCAGGTTTTTAACCTAGTTTTCAGTGTAAACCAAGTTTAGCGGCTCAAACCATGTTTTGTATCCATTTTGGATTTAACTGAACATGGTTTCTTCCATTACCAGATTTTAATGAGAACTTAGTTTGTGAAAAGCCAGCCTCACCCAAGTTTTTCACTTTCAAAAACCTGGTTTATGGGGGCTGGCCTCTCACCCCCATATGTTGCACTCTCCCTCTCTAACCCCCCATCTCGCCCTTTCCCACATGCCATCCATCATTTTAAGAAAGCTCATGTTTATCATACTGCCTCATTCCCTGGTTCAAAGGTCAGACTATGAAACCTGATAATGTTTGGGCTAGGGGTGGCAATCGGGTCGGGTTGGCGGGTCAGCATACCTCAACACGAACCCGACCCGTTTATTAAACGGATCGGCTGTGGCAAACATGAACACGACCCATTTATTAAACGGGTAACTCGACACGACATGGTTAACCCATTTAATAAACGGGTCAGGTCGGGTAAACGGGTTGGCGGGTTAGCGGGTCGGGTTCGGATAAACGGGTTGGCGGGCGGGTTCGGATAAACGGGTTGGCGGGCGGGTCGGGGTCGGGTAAACGGGTTGGCGGGTCGGGTTATGGTAAACGGGTTGACCCACCCGCCTAACCCATTTATTAAACGGGTCAGCCGGGTTGGCATACCCCTAACATGAACCCGACCCGTTTAATAAATGGGTTAGGCGGGTCGACCCATTTACGAAACGAACCCGTTTAAGCCAAACCCGAACCCTGCTAAGAAGCGGGTTGGCAGGTCGTGTCAGATTTTGCCACCCCTAGTTTGGGCTGCATTATACTTTTGTGTTGAAAAAGATCATATGCTGCTACCAAATTGAAAAACCATCATGTTGGAAGATGCAACTCTCCTTGGATACACACCTTCTTTGTCTTTCCCAGAGTTCACCTTCTTTAATGCACTTTCTGTTACCAATACCAGGCCTCCAGGAACCTAGTGCGTAGTGACCTGTGACCTGCAACCATGGCCTAGTGAGTCCTACAAAAATGATGGATAGCTTCATAATCTTATAGATCCTAAACATCCTTTCCTGTTACTGGGCAGCTTTCACCAGTCTTCAAATCTTTCAGAGTTTCAGTTGAACCTAAGATCCTCCCAGTAACAACTCTTTAAGATTCCAAAGATGCAACTTTAACATTTTTGCATCATCATAAGACTGGTGCATTCTTTAATCTTATAATGTCCATCTGTGAAGTATGGAGTCTGTCTAAATCACTCAAGTCAGCTTGAAACAACTCTTGTCTGTGACCTGAGCTTGATGTATCTTATTATGTGATCGGCTGATGATGATCAGGTTGGTGTTGCCACACGCTATTTGTTGTTCCATGTTTTGAGTTTTTGACATCGGTTTAGGTTTGACTCAGAGGCACTTTTACTGAGTGTAATATTTCCTTTCTGGTTTTCAGGCATGTATATTTCTTACCGCCTTCAGTGGTGTCAAGTTTAATTTTATTTGATGCAGTCTATAATGTAAAGTACTACTTTATGTGAAGTTCATATCTAAAAGGCATCCAAGTCCTGTTGTTTTGAAAAATAAAGGTATAGAACTTCAGTACTGTTTCATTAAATCAATCAATAACTAGTTACTGTTCTTTAGCAATCAATAAGCCTCCAGATCTAAGTGAACTAGACTTTTACATGGAAGAAGCTGCGATAGGCGATACCTTCCTATTTTCATTTCACAAGTTCTGTCATTCTGAGGTTTTAAAACTAATATAATATATTTCTAAGAACAGTGTTAGGCACCTATTTACAAGCTGTGTAATATGCATTGGTTTAATGGAAAGCTTTTAGTGGGTTAGCACTTTGCAATTCTATAATCTGAAAGGTCACATATTTAATGTTGTAGTGGAGCCACCACTTGTGCTATTAAGTTGCACGCTAGTTATGCTTATGAAATATTAAGAATTGGGAATTGCCTGGAAAGTTTCTGAACTTGTTAGGCCTAATTTTTTGTTTTCCTTTCTTATGAAGCATGAAAAGGACTATTGCCAGATACAACAAAGCTGTTCAACATTTGGGCCCTTTCCCTGATATTGAAACTGAGGTAACTGCTGCATATTAATTTGATAATTTTCAGTTAGCAATATGGAGGATTATATTGGTGATGATTATTGACTTATTTGTAGTCTTATTATTTTCATGAACTAAATCCAACATTTGATATTTGCATGCCGTACTTTCATTGGATTTGCATTATTTTGTTTAATTAAAAACATGTTCTGAAGGGTGAATTCTCAGATCCTTTCTTCATCTAAGACATTTTGTTCTTCTAGGTGCTGTAAATTTGTTAGGTGGAAAAGATTTATAACACTTCTTATAGCAATTTTTTAGAAGGATCCTCTTAAATGTGAAATATACAAGCCATCAACACTGTGAAAAACACATTTCTTTTCCTGCAACAGGAATCACTACATTGACACTGTTGCAGCGTACTTTGCTGATATTTCTGGTATGAATGTCAAAATCTTGTCGACAGCATGCTGTGTGGTTCAGAAAGAACATGTTAGAGGTCTGATATCCCTTCCAAGTAACAATCTTCATGATTCACAATCATATCTTGCGTGTACATGTTAATAAGGATGATCTAGATCTTTATGATATTTGGGAAGAACCTAGAGGCATCTCAACAAGGTTCAAGGTTTCCATATTCTGGTCTTTATCTTAGTGCATCCAGGGCTTTCTTCATCCATAGCATTTCTTTTTGTCCTAACTACTGTAAAATATGTGGCAAGGATTTAACACATTGCCTATAGCAATTTGGAGTGATCCTCTAAATTAGTAGTACAGATGAAGAATGTAAACAAATCATCTGTGTACAGCACATATCTTTCTTCTCTATGCAAAAGAACATGGCTACATTAACTTCACTTTCATTATAGCACAGCATGTGCTGGTTTTTATGGTTCAAAAGGGTAAATCTATGTCACACAGATACTCTATTTTCACCTCTGTATCATGTCCCCTTTATACTAGTTACATTGAAAACTTCAAAAAAATTGCTGTATCCCTGTATTCACCATCGTATCCATGTGATGTAGGGGTAAATGTTTTTTTTTTTTTCAGAAGATGCTGCTGGCTTCTCAACAAGGTTCAAGATCCCCAGGGTATTTGCATCTATGAATGATGTAGATTGAATAGATTTTTATTTTTTGGGGGAAGATCCTGCATTGATCTCTACATGGTTCGAGATTCCATGGTCTACTTTTACCTTAACCTTTCAAAAACAGTGAATCAGTTTTATGCAATATCCATAATATAGACAACATTTCTCAATTAGGGGATCCATGCTAATCATCCCTTGAGAACTGGTATTTGCAAAAAAATGTGGTAATATGTATGCAAAAAGGGTGGTTAAGTAAATTTAGTTAAGATACTTATCCAAAGTCACAGTGGTTCCAATTCCCTTCTTTATAATGTAAGATTAAAATATTCAATTGTTAAGGCTTTTTTATCCAACTTCCAGAAAATATACTGCTAACCAGTTTCACCTGCAACGGTTTGCAACCACGATATAAGATCTAGTGTGAGGCAAAGAGAAGGCTGATGGAGCATGGAGTGGAAGGGGAAAAAAATTGACTGCTGGTTACTCTTCAGTATCCATCACATAGTGTGGTTCTGTTCCAAAGTGCTTGTGATAAAAAAGGCCCCACTTGGTAGGGAATGTTGAACTCTAGTATTTCTATTGGGCATTCCCAAATATGTGAAGTTATTTATTATTTTTGCAAGAGAAGAATCCAACAACAACAACAACAACTACGCCTTCATCCCAAAACAATTGGGGTCGACGATATGAACCAAAAAATAAAATCATTCTGGGTCTTCCACATGAATCCTTCTCCTCCAATCATTTATATCCAATGCCATGTCCTTGGTGAGGTTCAAAGCATTCATATCCTTTCCTATCACCTCCATCCATGTCTTCCTAGGCCTACCCCGACATCTTTTAACTAATATATTTTTCCATTTCTCCATCCTTCTAACTGGAGCATCATTAGGCCTTCGTCGAATATGTCCAAACCACCGTAAACGAGTCTCTCTCATCTTATTTTCAATGAGTGCAATGCCTACCTTTTTACGTATCTCCTCGTTCTGAATCTTATTTTTCATTGTATTTCCACACATCCATCTCAGCATACGCATCTCAGCTACACTCGATGTCTCTTGGCATCATATTCAAGAATCATAAAAAACCTGAATTCCTAATTTAAGTTGGACGATACACTAGATTATTACAGGTACATGAATAGGGTATGTTCATTTGCTTTTGTACACCTAATCACTGATGAGAGATACATAATAGGACTTTAGATTTACATGGACAACACCATCATATGTCAAGCTATGTCACATGGGTGCGGGTGCGGGGATTCGGCACTTCCAAAAAACCCGGGTGCGGGGGTGCGGCAGGGGCAAAAATGTAAATATATATATATATATAAGGGGGGTCCAGGGGTTTCCCCTGGCGCGGGTCCCGCTGCGCGGTCAGCGGGCGGGGGTCCAGGGGGGGCGCCCCTGGCGGGGGGTTATAGGGGGGCAGCCCCCCCCCCCCCCCCAGATTTTTTTTAAATTCCGCAACCCATTTCATAGGGATTTTTTTGTTAAAAAAAAACCAAAAAAAATGGACCATTCGCAGCCCATTTCATAGGAAAAAAAAACAAAAAACAAAAAAATGGACCAAAATGACCCTGGGTGCTGTCAACGCACCCAGGGTCGGGTTGACCGCACCCGGTGCCGCACCCGCGTCGAGTCGCGTCGACGCGGATGCGGCACCCTGCTAGCCGAGTCCCTGTGACATAGATGTCAAGGTAAAAATTACATAATGGCCTCTGTAAACTAATTTTCCTCCAGCATCATGCATAGTTTTGATTTGATATTCAAGTTGATTTAGGGCTTCATAAGAGATCAACCATCTGATGCTTAGTACCAAAGTCACCAAATTTTGTGACAATTTTTGTTTACCATGTTTTAGAGTTTTTTTGGATGAAAATTTTGAAAAGGGTTAACTATCAATCAGCTTTAAATGCAAGATTATTCCATATAGCGGATGCTGCTGTATTATTTTTTGCAATACTGAAGGAATATCAATCACTCGCAAATAAGATTAGGAACATCTAACAAATGTAATGAAATCAAAATGCACAAAAGAGATGCCCCAAAAGGCTATAGAGAGTGCACAACCACACAAGAAGCCACTAATGGGCAAGATACAATGTTTACAAACAAGAAAACATAAAAATAAATAATCAATGTATTGATGAGATGCTAAAAAGCATTAAAGAAGAGAGGGGATAACAGCCTCTATTTATACACCAAAGGAGACCAAGGGGGGCTTCCATAGAGTCATTGGGAGCTTCCCACTGGTCATATTTATGACCGCTGGGGAGTGTCCCAATGACTCTATGTAGAGACCAAAAAGCCCTTGGTCAATAGAATAAAAGAAAAAAGATAAAAGAAAAATACAAAATAGTCCCTAGCACACTATTCTAAATTACATATGACAAAAAGACAAAAGTACCCTTGTGGGTTATGACAAATTACAAAAGTATACATATATATTTTAATATACATATATATATATATGTGTGTGTGTATATATATATACATTTTAACACCCTCCCTCAAACTTACAGTGAGATCACCGAAGGTTTGTTAAGGCGAAAATAAACCGAGGTGTAGGAAGCGCTTTGGTGAAAAAATCTGCAAGTTGATACTCCTATGTGACTTGCGGCAACGCAATAGTTCCTTTAAGATACTCATCACATACATAGTCGTGTGTCATCTCAATGTGCTTTGTTCTTTCATGGAAGGTGTGATTACTTGCAATGTAAATTGTACTTTTGTTGTTACAACACATCTTTTAAGGTTTGGAGATGGAAACTCCTATGTCTTGGAGAAGAGTCTTTAGCCATACCAACTCTATTATAGTTGTAGCCATTGCTCGATATTCTGCCTTAATTGAATACAGCGAGATCTTCTGTTGTTTTTTGCACCTTCAAGAAATATGGAATCTCCTAAGAAAATACAAAAAACAGTAGTTGAGATTCTATCATTTAAGTTACCACCCCAATTTGCATCAGTGTAAACAGTTAAATCTAAGGAGGAGGAAGAAGGATAAAAAAAACTCTTTTGAGATTTTGTTTTTAATATATTGAACAATCTTCATAATTGCACCCATGTGTACTGTGGTAGGAACATTATGAAACTAGCTTGCTGCATGGACCACATGAGCGATATCAGGTCGGGTGATAGAGAGGTAGGTGAGAGATTCAATCAATTGGCATTATGGCACAGGATCTTCGAGTAATACACCATCTTGAAGTCTTAATTTGGCATTTATGACTTCTGGGGTCTCCACCTTCTTTTCATCAGAAACTCCTTGTAACGCCCCAAATTTCAAACTTGCGAATCTTTTCAGAAAAAACATGCAAGAGACTAGAAATATCTCTTTCCTTTAGAGTTTGTTTATGAAATCAGCGGAAGATTTTTCTTTTGTTAAATCAGAAGGCAAGCTGACAACTTTGGGCACGTTAGCTAAAAGAACCAAAACTTACAAAATTAGGGTATCCTAAAAAAAATCTGTTACAAACCCAAAGCTTTCAGGACGCGAGCTAAGAGCAAGAAGAAGAAGTCTTGAAGCCATCTTGCAATCGCGCCATTGCCCGTAGTGTACCTAATCATCACCTGTACTCATAGAATGTGTTAGTTTCGCGAAAAACTAGTAGGTGCACAAGAGAGACTACAGGAAACTGAATTAAATACATTTAATTCAGTATGTTGAGCAGTTTAAAGCAGATATGCAGTTAAACAGGTAAGCAATACAATAAGGTAAGCAATGCAAACGGGTAAGTAGTGCAAACGCGTAAGTAGTGCAAGCGAGTAAATAGTGCAAATGTAAGCAGTTCAAATAAGCAAGCAGTGCAAAACATAGCAAGACGATTCATTTGATCGTAAGCTATGAACTACCACACAACAAGCTTGTTCTCGTTCCTAGAACAAGGTCTCTGCATCTAATCCAGATCATCGTTTATCGCTCTCACTACTTCTAACAAACGCTTTGTCCTGAACCACCTTAAACCATTCTCATCTCTCAAGGCCTTACGCGGCCAACTGTCACTGGTTATGACTCACTAAGGCGTCATACTTTCTCAGAAAAGCTCACCCTTCCGTAGAAGGTCCAAAACGTGATCATGATCTAAAATCGCTAAAGATCTGATTCACACATCAGGGATCAATATGTAATCATGCTAAAGCAGAAAGCCAAAACTATAAATTTATAACTGTCTATCTCAAACAATCTCAGAAGATCATCACAGCTCGCCATAACTTTTTATGGTAAGCAAAAACACAAGATTCACGTCGGATCGCTCGGTCCAGGAGATATACGACCTGACAAGGAATTACCGCCCTAGAGGGTATACCTGGTCTTGGACCATACACTTCCTCACAGGAGTTCACCGTCTTTGCGGCTACCCATTCGTGGACAGTGTACATTCTCATAGAGATTCTACCGCTCTAGCCGGATTACCCGATCTGGGAAATGTACAACCTCACAAGGAATTACCGCCCTAGATGATATACCTGGTCTTGGACCATACACTTCCTCACAGGAGCTCACCCTCTTTGCGGCTACCCATTCGTGGACAGTGTACATCCTCACAGAGAATCTACCACTCTAGCCGGTTACCTGATCTTGATTATACACGCCCTCGCAGATAATCCTTTGAAGATCCGGTCCTCAACCGACACTCTACTCGGTGATACATGTATTGATACAGTCGACTGCTTCAAACAATTGACCGCTCTTGGGTCAGTAGCCACCAATATGGGCACAAGCATGAATATCAGCAGTGTGTAGCGTATCACTGCACATGGTAAAACAAAACACACGAGAACATGCATATATGACAATCCAGCTGATTCTATAGGCGGAGAGTAACTAACTCTATCTGACATCCAAACAAAACAACTGAATAAGACAAGCACTCATAACAATGCTCGTAATACATACAATTATCATCAAATGGCTCAGTCCATCAACAAGTAATTAAATTAATCGTAAGGCATAAACCATTACATCACAAGCCATTAATAAGCAATCATACGACAACAATTATATCACAATATGTAAGCAGCTTATAAGACAAGCGGCCACATCAATCATAGTTGCCACCAGTTTGTAGATTACGAGCTGTATACAATCACATCAATCATAAGAGATGTAAGCCAACAAGTGTTACGCTACAATAAGCACCAAACAGTTCGACCAAGGGGTAAAGCAAATCAATGCTAATATATAGCAACTGGCATAATGCTATTATTATAAGCATTTAACTAGTATGAGAAGCTAGATGTTACTTAGCAAAGAACTGCGTAAGCAGTTTAACAACTAGAGTAACGCCTCGACAGGCGGGTACAGTTCAACGAGTAGCATACTGAACTACCGAGCAAGCAAGCAATCGACCAGTGTGAACAAACTTTATGTTTCGATATTACTAGCCTCCGGGTACGCACAGGCAAAACGTAGAAACAACTGAGACTAGTTCGGGCGTTTGTTATTCTATGTATTTTCAATAAAGATAGCTCATCCCATAAGGGTCCAAGAGTGCTAAAGTAATCTCTTACACTCATTTCTCCTTGCTTAATAGTCCGGATTTTTTCTTGGAGGAAGAATTGGCGAGCAAGGTCTTTTTGAGTATACATACCTTTCATAAAGAACCATGCTTCATTAGCCATCCAAAATTTAGTTATATAAAAAATCAAGAGCTTACACAAGGCTCTGATACCATGTAATGAGATATGCGGAAATACAAAAAGTGCTATAAGCACTTACAATGTCCACCAATGGACACACAAAAGAGATAATACCCAAGTCCACAAGGGACAACACAACATAAAATATAAATGCCTTTTTATTGAAAGAGAGGGAGCTCTCTAGAATAGAAATATACAAAGGGGTTCACCCCTATTTATACAAATAAAATGAGAGAAGGGGGAGGCCAAATGGTCTCAAAAGAAGAGCCACAAAGGGGGCTCCCATGGAGTCGTTGGGAGCCCCCAACGACTCAATGGTGGGACCCCCTTAAGTGGGTAAAAAAGAGGAAAATAAAAAAATAAATATAAACAATAAAAAGAGGAGAAAAACAAGTACCCCTAATGGGTACATGTGAAATGACTAAAATACCCCTATCAGGTATTGAATATATATATATATATATATATATATATATATATATATATATATATATATATATATATATATATATATATATATATATATTACATGTATTTTAAGCAACCATGCAAATTTTTTTGCATAGTTTATGAATAATGTTGACATGAAAATATGTGCCAACATTGCTAAGTTTAGAAAGGCCAATGAAGCATGGTCATTTATGAAGGGTATGTATACCCAAAAGGATCTTGCGAGGCAATATTTTTTGCAAGAAAAGATGAGAACTACTAAGCAAGGGGACATGAATGTTCGTGGCTTTTTTAGTTCTCTATCCTCTCTATGGGATTAGTTGACACTTTTGGAACCTAAATGGGTTGCCATTAAAGATGTAAAACTTAGGCGCCAAGAAATGCAAAGAGAACAATTTTTTTAATTCTTCCAATCAAATGGCCCTTATTTTGAACACGATCATAATTTTGACAGCAATTTAATGTGGATGTCAACCACAATCATTTTGGTATCATCTAGGACAAAAATTTCATGTTCTATGTGTTTAAAGTTCTGTTTTTGATAGATGATCCTACAAATTTCTCATTTCTCTGAGCTAATAGTTGATGCTAAAAGATTCTGATTTATATGGCCATAGTGTTTACTTTTGAGTAGCAAACAATAATATGATCTTGATGTTCTTCCATAAAATTTTCTGGCAGAAGCTTGCAGCTGAGGTGCGTGGTTTGAAAGAAGAGATCAGGAGACTTCAGTTGGCTAACATGTATGTGTGTTTTCACTTGTTGTTAAGGAGATATTAACATGTCTATCTTTGTATAATTAATTGTGTTATTTGTGTATCTGTTCCTTTAGGCAGATGATGGGTAAGGAACTCACAGGCTTGAGTTTGACGGAACTGCAGAACCTTGAATATCAACTAAATGAGGGGATACTGCGTGTGCAAGATAGAAAGGTGCGTAGAGTGTTTTATGTTTGTAACGATCTGTTAGGCTGAAAAGTTGCACATTTGCTGTAAGTTATTACTTAGGTGTCCCTTTCATTTACAAACTTGCAGTTCTATAGTCTTAATTAGGACATAAATTTTCAGGAGCAATTGCAATTGGAGCAGCTTGAGCATTCTCAATTAAAGGTAAACAAGATTATGCAAAGAGACAAGTATATATGACAACATATGGTGCATGACTTTGTTTCAGGAAACTGTGATTGTAATTCTTTGTTTATCTTGCCGCAAGGGGGTTTGGCGTAGTGGGATGGGGCCTAGGCTGCTAGGCAGGCAGTCTAGGTTCAAATCCTCTGGGCGTCACACTTTGTGCAAGCCGAAGCGTGGTGACTCCTTGGGGGCAAGGGCTAAGCCCACAGAGTTTTATGCTGCCAGAACAGTGATTGTAAGTAGGGCAGGCAGAGCCAGCACGGCTTGGTCTCTGATCCTGGGGGTGGTCTCTCTGTGTAAATATAAAAAAAAAATTCAATGTTTATCTTGTAAACTATCAAGCTTTATTTTGGGATATGTATAAAATTAAGAATGAGTGAACAAACAAGTACAATCTCAGAAGTGTTTCTTGAGTTCAATTTTCAAGGGAAATTTTGAGAATACATTTCAAACTGAGAAGACTTTTTGTTCTGCAAATTAAATACTGCCATACCAATGCAAGCATATTAAATTCCTGAGTTCTGTATGTGTTGCCATATGTTTTTTATTGTTCTTCCATGTCCACTAGTTCCTTCAACTTGTATCATATATCTCTTTGTGCATGTGCTGTTTCAGGTCTTCATTGCATACGCTAAAACCATTTTCAACAATATTCTTTTATTTTATTCATTGCATCGATGCCCATGCTTATTCCTTCTTGTGTCATATTCATAATGCTCCAGACCTCTACACTAGTATAATATTTTAAACAAAATTACTTGGTTTTCTTGTTGATTATTTGCAAAACCCATCTCCTATAAGAATGTAGGTTGCATTGATGTCTTCTGAAAATACCCTTTGATAAGTGAAGCCTCATTCACCACATAAAATGCCATTGACAGGGCCATGTCTCAACATTTGTTCTGAGTGAGTAATGCTTCTGGTCCTTGATTATTTGATGGGAAAGAAGTAACGTGCAGTATGAAATTATGTCTTTCATTTATATCAAAAAGATTGGAGGAGAAGGATTCATGTGGAAGACCCAGAATGATTTTCTTTTTTTGGTTCATATCGCCGACTCCAATTGTTTTGGGATGAAGGCGTAGTTGTTGTTGTTGTTGTTTATATCAAAAAGATGCATGTTTCTTGTCTTTATTCAGTCTCTCGTGTTCTCATATTTATCATTTTCTCTCTTTTTTTCCTTTGAAATGAAAAATTTGCTTTCAATAAAAAAGAAGAGATGATATTGGTGTTGCGTGAAAGAGGAAAGAGTTAATGAGAGAGAAAAAAACAATAAGATAAAAAACAGCATAGAATATTAATCAGATTCTAGAGCAATCGGAACAAGGTGTACTTCCCAATCTGTTGTTCTCAATCCATGATAAATCTGACCATTGCCATTTGGCTTTTGAAAGAGAAAATTCTGAGTCTGGATCTTCTCATGGATAGATATTGATTCCTCTTTTGCACCTCTAAAAGTTCTTTTGTTTCTCTCATATCAGACATACCACCTGGCAAGGAAAGTCCGGGCCATGAAAATCTGCGTAAATGAAAGTGTTTCCTATTCATGAAGGCATCAGTTTGACCACACTAGATGGAGGAATTCAATAAAGTGCAGGACCAAAAAAGATACCAAGAAGTCTCCTCACTTCACTTGCATGTGGCAAAAACTTGCTAGTCAGAAACATCACCTTTTGAGGTTATCTTACGTGATTACTTTATCTATTGAAATGACCCACATGAAGGAAACTGCTTTAGGATTAGGATGTGATCCCCCTGTAGTCTTTTTGGTGAAGATGTCATTTTAAGCTATGTTTGGAAGCCTTGAATCGGAGGTGTGTTTTTGCACTTTCCCCCAGTGCTCTCATATTCTCTGCTGTTTGGGAGCAGGGATGTTGCCAAAACACTGCATTGAGAATGGAGTTGGCAGCTCATGCACCACATTTCAACACCATTCACAACAGGATGTTTTTGGCAACTCCATCCTCAACACCACATTTTGGCAAATCCATGTTTGGAAATTGTGTTACCATCTCAATGCAAGTCTCTCAAACAGAGCCTTAATGGTTCTGGCAGAGATAGATAAGATTTAGGAATGAATGGACCTTCTTTAGCACTGTTTCAAACTATAGAGTCCTTGGAGTTTGAAGGGCTTATTTGGGCCAAGATCTGACTAAGTGAGATCCAGTCATTTATGTCATTATGCATAAGTTCTAAAATTGTGGTCCCAAAAACCAGCTCCAAACTATAGTGACAAATATCGCGAGATTTATGAAAATCTCATGATAATATCACGAGAAATTGCCTAAAAGTTTTAAATGGCAATTTCTCGCAAAATTTTCAAAATATCGTGAGATTTATGAAAAAACATAAATACTGCAATTTAAATGCGATATTTACGTTTTAAACGGCTATTTATCATGAAAAAAACCGTGTATTTTTATTTTTAAATAATTTTTATTAATATTTTCTTATAAAAATATTTTTTGTATTTTTAATTTATTTTTTATTGCCGGGATTTTGCCAAAAAAATGTGAGATTTATGAAAATTTTTCAATTTTTCACGAGTTTTTGAAAAACGAGATTTTGCCGAACAAAACGTTTGTCACTATGCTCCAAACCACCAGCTCTCTATTGAAGTTTGTTTATTGGCAAGATGAAATAGTTTAGCAAAACCTTTCCTTCAGGCCCACTTTCCAGGCTCATGCATCCAACCAGAAACTAATCTTTCTTCCATTGTCCAGTCTGAGAGATCCTGTCCTTGAATTCTCTCAAAACATGACACCATCCCTTCCATAATCCTGAAACTTTGTTTCACCTAATTCTCCATTCTCATCTAAAAGTCTTGACCTCTGTCTGTCATCATAGTAGAGTTTGCATCACCATTTGATGGAAAAAACTTTATCTAGCACACCTAACTTTCTGATGCCAAGACCTCCATGATCTATTAGAAATGTAATTGTACTCCATTCTACTAAGTGCAGATTCATTTCAACGTCCAATCCTCTCAACAAGAATTTTGCAAATTTCTTAGAAGAAAGTAGGCTTTCTATCTTCCTTATGAGCTGGAATATGGTGAGAAGGTAGGAAGCTATGTTTAGTAACACATGTCTAATCATGGTTATCCTCCCGCAAATGACAGTACAAGAGTGCAGCTTGTTATTCACCCCAGCTTTCACTCCCTCCCAATGATTCAAATTAGATACACAATAAAAATGACTGCCAACTTCTTCAGTTCTTCTTTAACTCCTTATCTGCATTGAGGACAATCATTTTGCTCTTGGATTCATTAATGCACAAACCTGACACTAGAGAAAAAACACTTGAGCAACCTAGTTCTCTAAATCTGCTGTACATCCACATCCTCAAAAATTTGAACGGGTCATCTACAAAGAGAGTTGGAATAAGTGGAGGTAGACCCAGAATGTGTGTTTCTCCAAGAAGCCATTCCTTGTTGCTTTCTTCAGTAGTGTGCTCAGACCTTCATAGGCAATATCGTAGAGTATTGGAGAGATTGGATCTCCCTGCCTAAGTCCTCGATTGCTCTTATTATGTCTTACAGAAAAAGTGGCTGCTGAAAGGATATTCATGATCTAATTTATCCATGCACTTCTCAGCTCCATTGATTCCATGCAACATTTGGAGTATCTCCTTTCAAAGGAATCAAATGCCTTGTGCTGGTCCACCTTTAAAGTAAATGCCTTCATACCCTTGCTATATATGGTCTGGAGTCTGGACTGTTTCATTGGGATCCCACATTCATGAATCAGCCTTCCTGGAATAAAGACATGTTGATTCAGCAAGATCAATCTTCATCTCAGTCTTTCAGCTAAAGCTTTTTGTTAAAATCTTAACATGAAATTCAGTAACGAGATGGGTCTAAATTTGTCTATGTCATTGTTCTGTCTTGTTTTGGAATAAGAATAGTTACTGATTGACATATCTCCTTCAACATCCTTCCACTAGAATGAAATTCCCTTAAGATATCAAGTAAATCTTCACAATCTTCGCAGATTATCCTAAAAAATTCAGATGAAAAGTCGTATGAACCTGGGGCATTATCCCTAGGCATATTCCAGACGGTTTCCTTATTCTTGTCTGCATTGAATGGGGCCATGAGCTCAGACTTGTCTTTGATGCTGATACTATTGAAAGGTGAATCTGCCAGGGAGGCATTGACTGAGTCAGCCTTCATTTCTTCTTGAAATAGGCAGTGATAGCCTGGACTAAATTTTGTTCATCCCCCTTGCTACCATCAATCAACAATGAAGGTATGAAATTTGTCTTCACTCTAGACAAGGCTAAATAATGAAAAATTTTCGTATTTGCATCTACTTTATTCCAGGTAATTTTGAATCTTTGTTTCCAATATATCTCCTAGACTCCTAGTGAATTCTTCATTTGGAAATCATCATTCTAAGGCCTGGCATTTCTTCTAAAAGCTTCACCATCTTTGAAACTGCTTACTGACTGACCTTTCTTTGCAACTTGCCACTGGTTCCCATCCTTCTATTTGCTTGAATTTTGCTGGCCTCATCGATTTTGTCCAGTTATTATGCTTGATTACAGAATTTTCAGTTTACACACGAATCTTAGGTCTGTTCTACCTAGTTGATCCACCCTCCAGTTGGAGGTACAAGTTTAAGCTTATATTTTCTCTTAGGCTCTATCTGGGAACCAGGAGATGGGAGGGGAGACGAGGATTCAGTGAATCTCCTATCCTCTATGCTGTTTGGGAGCCTGGATTTAGGAGATAGGAGTGGAGATGACCTCTCATCTCCCAATTTGAAATACATACTCACAAGGATGTAGTTGACAACTCCACTCCCATCACCCATTTTCATCTTCACTTCCATCACCCCTCTCACCAGCTCCCAAAGAGAGCCTTATTGGTGATCATTTTCTCATATTCATGTTTCTGCTGCTTGATGTTACTGTGCTTAAGGTTCTTTTAGTCTTTTATTTGAACGTCATAAATCATCATGTTACTTTATGAGATAAACCTGTTTCAACCAAATTTAAGTTTCAATATGATGTTACTCTGCTTTTTGAAGGAAAAACACAATAGAAGGGAAAACTAGACATTGAAGAAGCCGGCAATCCCTAAATTCAATTTGATATTATGCATGTTTACATGCACACACACATGCGTACACATGAACATGTGGAAGAATTCATAAATTGTGCTAACATATACTTGAAACTTTGTACTTTGTTTATTAACAGGTTGAGGGCCTTCAAGTTTTGTTGCCTGCACCCGTGAAACTGAAACCATGTCTTGAATTCCGTTCATTTGATGGCATTTGTCACAAAAAGCATGACTTAACAAGCAGGCATTTATTGTACAACTGTAAATACGTGAAACATGAAGATTCAGATACTTCCTTACACTTGGGGTAATTTATCCTTCAGAAAAGTTTATGCGTTTCTTGGAAAAATATATCTTTTGGCTTGCTATCATATTGCTAATGCTAATTCAACCTTTTCCTAGGACTTCTGTGCATTTTTTAGGCATCTTGCATGCAAATTTATTTAACCTTGTGCTCCCTATGCTCAGGGTAGTTTGTATTTTGATCTTTTCACAAAGACTATAGCTGATAATTCTATAGGATCTTTATTACTAATAACAAGTCGCTATTTTAAGTATCATTAATATGTTACCTTGTTGATGTTGATATTCTCTTGCCATGGAGAATTTGGACATGCACACAGTGGGCATTCAACACTCCTGTTCAAAAAACTATAAGTAAATGGGCTACTCGTTCTCCAATATAAGGCTTGTCATTACGAGGTGTTGAAACAGTTTTATGATCTGGCGACTTACACAGTTCCATACAGGTGCTGCTACCCGGCCACCTCATCATGTTTAAATGGGATTGCCACTTGTTAAATTGTACACACACACACACACACACACACACACACACACACACATATATATATATATATATATAAAGTCAACCATGACTTGATCCAATGGCTAGATTTCTAGCCATTGGACTAGGTCTAACGGCTAGAAATCTAGCTGTTGGAGAGGTCCTCTCTCTCTTTCTCTCTTCTTCTAGCTCTCTTTCTCTCCCTCTTGTATATATAAAATAATAGGGGTTCTCCCCTTTGTAAAGGTATGCTTCTTGCACACTTGTGATATTGAATAAAATATTATTTTTTATATTTGCTTTATTCCGTGTATTCCCTTTGTGGGGTTTGTGAGTGTATTCCTTAGAGAACACTTGTTTACTTATCCACTTCATTGGTGGACTTATTGTTCGCGATTGAAGGTTCTTTGATTGCTTTACACCACTAAGCTGTTATCATTTCAATTAAGACTCTAAGGGATATTAAGAAATGGAAAAACTTAGTTAATTCTTGAAAGTCAAAATACCTTTCCATTTGATACTTGTTCATGAAAATATTCTGGTAAAGCCTTGCAGAAATGAATGGCTTTTGTGATTCTTTTGTTCACCTTGCATTAGATATATGTCTGTCCTTTCTGCTCTTGCAGTAACAATTTTCATATGTTGCAGTAGTTGTCACTATCATTTTTCTTTCTCTCTGCAGCATCTGTTTATTATGAACCAGTTTCACCACTTTTACTTCTTATATGAAATCCTTGTAAATGTCTCTTGAATCTTGACTGATCGCTGCTTCTGGCTTTTTGCCCTTATCTAATGACTGCACAAAGCTGCACCATGTTCTGTCAGTCATTCCATCAGCTTGCCTTCATGCATGGAGGACATCCCTTTGACCTAATCTTATTCATGTTATTTTTTATCAATAAATTCTTGTTGATGTTTTCTGTGATCAATGTTGCCTAGTTTAGTTTCAGCCTGGTGTCAGGGATCTCTTATATTTCCTAGTTGGTTGGGAATTGTTGAACTTGAAGACAGTAGAAATCAAACTACAAACCAGAAGGGAACGACTCTTTCTTGGGTTATGTGCTTCCTTCCCATCCATGGGACTGAGATCGATTGTCTCTGCTTTTTGTGATGCCACTTGAGATTATGGTCTATTCATATGTAGTGCATCTATCCACCAAAGTGTTCTTCAACAGTATGCAAATCTTGAACAGTTCCAACTGTCTTCCAAGGCTGTTTGAGCTAGGTTCTATTTTGCCCACAGAAAGAGGAGAGAGGCTGCTCTGGAGGTTGATCTTTTGAACTGGATTCCTTGCAGAAATAAATGGATCAGATGAAAGTATCACTTGCATGACTAGGATTCTCTTATCATTACCCACACCAACTAAAAATTAATCTACCCAACCTTAATAGTTTCTGCTTAAATTAGTGTTAAGAGTTGCAAGTAGAAACACCTGGGTTATAAAGCTACTTGGGTGCCCCCTTTTCTCTTATACTACATGGATTTTGAGAAATACCCAAAGTGGATTTTGATCTATGGCATAAGAGACTTGGCCATCCTAGTGTATCCAAGATCCAATTTTTTTCAAAGATGATTTTTTTTTTGTAATTTTGAAAACTTTACATGTGAAAATTGTATTTTTGGTAAAATGAGGAGATTACATTTTCAAGAAAGAACCTTCGTTTCTTTTCAACCACTTGAGTTAATACATTCGGATGTATGGGGACCCGCACCTGTTATATCAAAAGGTGACTTTATGTATTATGTAATTTTTGTGGATGATTTTACAAGACATACTTGGATATATTTTCTTAAACATAAGTCTGAAGTTTTCTCATATTTTCAAATATTTCATAATTTAGTTACAAATCAATTTAAAAATGATATTTTCATCTTTCGCACTAATTCAGGGAAAGAGTTTTTATCAAAAGAATTTAAAGATTATCTAAATCTATACAGTATTACACATCAAAGATTATGTCCCTATACCCCTCAACAAAATGATTTAGCTAAAAGAAAGCATAGGCATATTATAGAGACAATAAGAACTTTACTTATTACACATCAAGTGCCTAAAGCTTTTTGGGCCGAAGTCACTCTAACTACAGTTTATCTTATTAATAGAATGCCATCTTCTTTTTAAAAAAATGTATCTCTTGTTGAAAAAAATTCAAACATATTCCAGATTACTCTAGGTTAAAGATTTTTGGATGCAAGTGTTTTGTTTTTTTCTGACAAAAATGACAAATTCTCTCATTGTGTTATTCCTTGTGTTTTTCTAGGATATGCAAATTATCAAAAAGGCTACAAATGTTTTGACTTTAAAAATAAAAAGTTATATGTGTCAAGAAATGTATCTTTTTTTGGAAAAGGAAAGTTTTTTTGAAAGTGAGAACATTAAGGAAATAAATTAGCATTATTTTTTATTGGATTTAGCTCTAAAGATTGATGAGTGTGAGATTGATGACAACCAAGAATATAAAAGTGATATGTTACGTGCTGAATCATTTTATAATAATCAAGATTGTATTCAATACTCTAGACGGGGTAATTTAGAACATCCATGTTCTCTCGAAAAATATACTAGTAATGAAGGACAGAAAGAAATACAAACAAGAAGGTCATGTAAATTGTCAAAAGTTTCTGAAAATTTTATGTCCTATGAGTCTTTTTCATCTAAGTATCAAGCCTATATTGCATTAATACATTCCTACATAGAATCTTCTAACTATGCTGCAATAAAGGAACATTTTAAATAGGTAGAAGCATAATTAAATGCCTTAGAAAAGGTGAATACCTAGATTATTCAAGATATTCCACCAAACAAAAAGTCAATAGGTTGTTAATGAGTATATAAAGTTAAAATCAAGAGTGACAGAACTCTTGAAAGGTATAAGGCCAGATTAATTGTCAAGGGCTATTCTCAAGAGTATGGAATGGACTATGAAGAGACTTTTGCACCAGTTGCTAGAATGATCACAGTTAGGACCTTAGTAGCCATTGCCTCTATAAAGAAATGACCTATATATCAAATGGATGTCCAAATTATATTTCTCAATAGAAGCTTAGCTGAAGAAGTTTATATGAAATCGCCACCTGATATTAATATTCCTAAACGAAAGACTCTTCGTTTAAATAAGGCTCTGTATGACCTTAAACAAGCCTCAAAAGCTTGGTATAACAAATTTAGTTAAGTTATGCTTGATTTTGGTTTTCAATCTTGTCTTACAACTTTATTTGTTAAGATTTCTGATGCAGGTATTATTTTTCTTCTCCTCTATGTAGACAACGTGATCATCACCAGAAGTGATAAACAGGGAATTGAAAACATTATTTTTTTTCAAAATACACTTTGAAATGAGTGATTTGGGTTTTTTAAAATTTTTTGCTGGTATAGAAGTTGCTTATTTTTCTAGAGGCTATTTGTTGACTCAATCTAAGTTTGCTTTAGATATTGTTGACAGGTCTGGTATCTCAAATGAGAAAATGGTTGGCACTTCCGAGGTTATAAATGTCAAAATAAAGATTGATGATGGATAACCACTTGAAAATCCAACACCTTACAGACAACTTGTCGAGGCACTGTCTTATCTCTCTATTATAAGATCTGGCATTGCGCATGTTGTTCACACAACAAGCCAATTTCAGCATGCTCCTACCACTGTTCATATGAGAGTTGTTTTACGTATTATTAGATATATTAAAACTTTTATTTTTCGATGACTTTTTTTGTCTGCTTCTTCCTCAGATTTAATTACTTATACTGATGCGAATTGGGGAGGAGATCCAAATAATCGACACTCAACTATTGGTTTTTGTGTATTTTTAGGTGAATCATTGATTTCTTGGAGGTACACGAAGCAACATAAAGTCTCTCTCATCAACTGAAGCCGAGTATAGAGTTATGACTACAACTATTATGAAAGTAGTCTGGCTAAGAAGATTGCTTCATGACATGGGTGTTCAGAGTACCGGAGCATCACGACTATATTGTGACAACAAAAGTTCTATTTATATTACCAACAATCGGACATTCCATGAACGGACCAAGCACATTAAGATGAATTGTCACTATATACGAAAGGAATTCCTATACGGCACTATTGATCTTCCCCTAAGTCACAGAGACTCGGCAAAACAGGTGTCGCACCCGCGTCGACGCGACGCGGGTGCGGTCAACATGACCTTGGGTGTGGTCAATGCACCCAGGGTCATTTTTGTCCACCTTTTGGCATTAAAAAAAAAATCCCCGATGAAAAGGAGGATTAGGGCAAAATTTTTTTGCCCTAATCTCTCCTCTCCTCTCCCCCTTAGCTCGAGCTCTCTCCTATCGACGCCCCAGCTCCACCTCCCAGGCTCCTCCTCTCCTTTCGCAGGTATTTACCCTCTCTCGCTCTCTTCTTGTGTCGTCAGGGGAGGGGCCGAGCCCCCCCTGCACCCTCTTGCTCTCTTGTTGGATCAGCAGGGGAGGGGCCGAGCCCCCCCTTTCGCTCCCTTTGTTTTCAATAGGTGTGGGGCCGAGCCCCCCCCCTCACTCTCTTGTTGGGTCGGTAGGGGAGGGGCCGAACACCCCCTTCCCTTCTCGCTCTCTTGTTGGGTCGACAGCGAAAGGGCCACTATGGGTACATGTAGATAAACTTGCAAAAACTGGAGAAGGATGTGGTGGAAACAAGAGATTTTGATGCAAGCTCTGCGAAAGAGATTTTGTTGGGTCTTACACAAGAGTGAAGGCTCATTTGTTGAAGATACCAGAACATGGCATTTCAGCTTGCAAAAAAGTTGATGAGGCAATGCGAAGACAATACAAGAAGAATATGAGAATCACTCTTGTTGGGTCGGCAGGGGAGGGGCCAAACACCCCCTTCCCTTCTCGCTCTCTTGTTGGGTCGACAGCGAAGGGGCCACTATGGGTACATGTAGATAAACTTGCAAAAACTGAAGAAGGAGGTGGTGGAAACAAGAGATTTCGATGCAAGCTCTGCGAAAGAGATTTTGTTGGGTCTTACACAAGAGTGAAGGCTCATTTGTTGAAGATACCAGAACATGGCATTTCAGCTTGCAGAAAAGTTGATGAGGCAATGCGAAGACAATACAAGAAGAATATGAGAAGAGAAAGGCAATGGCCGATTCTTCTGCAGTCAGTGTGCCATTTGCAAGCCACCAAGAAGATGCTGAAAAAAAAAAGAAAAGTCAATGTAGGAGGTAGAGGAACGATACAAGCAGCATTCAATACATATGGTTGAGAAGAATTGGATAGAAAAGTTGGGAGGTATTTTTATTCTGGTTCACTCCCATTTAATGCGGCTAGAAATCCTTATTGGAAGGATTTAGTAACATCCTTGGCAAATTGTAATTTGAGTGATTATGTGCCTCCAAGTTCAGAAAAAATACGAACCACACTTCTTGCAGAAGAGAGGGCAAATGTGGAGAGGTTGCTAGAGATTAAAAAATATTCATGGGAGCAAAATGGAGTTTCTATTGTGTCTGATGGATGGACAAATATTCAAAGGCGTCAATTAATCAATTTTATTGCTTGTTCGCTTAGTGACCTAATATTCTTCAAAGCAGTTGATGCATCTGGGGAATATAAAAATGCAAAGTATTTGAAGGGATTGTTTATATAAGTGATAAAAGAAGTGGGTGATCAGAAAGTGGTACAAATCATTACAGACAACACTCTGGTTTGTAAAAATGCAGCATTGAGTTTGGAGAGTGAGTACCCTCATATTTTTTGGACTCCCTGTGTAGCACACAACTTAAATCTAGCCTTAAAAAGCATCTGCAACCCTAAAGAAAAAGAAAATTCACAAGCATATGCTTTAGGTTCATGGATTGAAGATTTAAAAAGAAATGTCAAAAGCATTAGGAATTTTGTTGTTAACCACCATCGTGCTAATGCTATATTTAATAGGCATTTTGATTTGAAATTGTTGAAGGTCGCTGAAACACGTTTTGCGTCCATCATTGTGATGATGAAGAGGATTAAAAGAGTGAAGAATGCTTTGATTAACATGGTGACTGATGGAAATTGGTCATTCTATCGTGCTGATGATTATATCAAGGCTCAAGAAATTAAAAAATTCATTCTTGATGATGAGTTTTGGGACAGAGTGATATACTTCCTTCAATTTACACATCCTATTTGGGAAATGTTAAGAGAAGTTGATAAGGAAGAGCCCATGCTTCACAGAGTTTATGAAATGTGGGATAATATGATTGAAAAAATACAAGTTATAGTTTTCAAGCATGAAGAAAAAAATCCTGCATTAGATGATTCAGATTTTTTTAATCATATTAATTTAATTTTAGTTAGAAGATGGGATAAGAGCAGCACTCCTTTGCATTGCATGACACATTCTCTTAATCCAAAATATTATGCAAATAAGTGGCGGGCTGGTGGTATTGGTCGTGTCCCTCCAAATTTAGACCCAGAGCTATCAAAACATAGAAATATGTGTATGACAAGACTTTTACCAGAAACATATCTTCTATATCAAGTCACACAAGAGTTTGGAAAATTTTCATCTTCGAGATTATATGGACCGGCATTATTCGCGAGAGAAGAAGATAATATAGATCCTATCACATGGTGGTCAACATTTGGATCAGAAACACCTCTTCTCCAACGTCTTGCATTAAGATTGCTATCGCAGCCTGCTAGTTCATCTTGTTGTGAAAGAAATTGGAGCACATATTCTCAAATCCACAACATGAAGAGAAACAAACTCACCAGCAAGCGTGCAAAGGATTTAGTATATGTTCATTCAAATCTTTGATTACTTTCGCGAAGCAATGATGAATACAATTACTAATTTGCTTTCTTAGTTATTTGATTATGATGCAGTGAAGGGCACGATGAAGCCTTCACGGTGTTTTGAATCTGATGTGGTTGCTCTTTGCGGTCACGTGAGAACTCCCAAACAGCCACGTTAAGGGACTGTCACAGGGCAGACCTACGAACAGGGCAGACCTACCAATTGATGTTGTGTGGAAGGTCGGCTGCAATGTTCCTGTTTGCTGAGATGGTTGGCGACGTTGGTGCTCTTTGAAACAACGACGGAATGGATGTTGTCCGCTCTTGGGGTTGACGTTGATGTTGATTCTTCAATGCACGAGTAGTTGTGCAACAACAAATAACTTAATGGAAAACGCTGACGCAAAGGATCAATCGATCCGGTCAATAAATTTATTATTTGATAAGAAAGACTACAACGAGTCAATACAACGTAACCAACAAGGAAAAATGGAAAAGTGATGAATCAACTGGCAAGCAAACAAACAACATAAATGCAGTAGCCAAAAGGTTGCTGCCAAAGCTGACGTGAAGCTGAAACAAGCAATGAAGAAAAACCAGTAGGAAAGCAAAGAAGGCAATGACAAAAACCAAGGACTGACATAGGAATAATAAAATATTCAGGCTGACAAAAAGAAAGAACTCAAACACAAAATGACAAGAAACCAAACCATAAAGGATGTGCGGCTGAAGGAAATGAATAACAACGAAAACTAAAGAAAAAAACAGAAAACTCAAGGCTGTTGCAATCAAAACTGACAGATCTTTAAAGTAATGAAAAGGCTGACAGGAAAGTAATAAAGAAAACAGAAAAGTAAGACAAAGGTTGCTGCCGACTGTGCGTGAAAGAAAGAAACTCAGAAAAAAAAAAACATAAAGGAAAAGGCTGCTGCTGTATTGATATGTTCTCCATCCCCTGCACGCAACCCTAAGTTGGGTTATTTAAAAGGTTTTGGCTGGATTCGGGTCTTGGGTCCGGACCCAAACTCGAAACACGGTTGTGTGTTGTTGGGTATGGGACGTGCTCTGCATCTTTCTCTCCGGGTTGGGAAGAAGTCGGCTCCGACGACTGATCTCCTCCACAGTAAGCATATAGTTCAGACACATCGAAGATAGGCACTTCCATTTAAAATTGTGATCTGCTCCTGACTCTGCAAACGTACCAATGACCACCTCAACCCAAAAGTTCCTGCCTTTCTCATCCCAGAAAGTTCTTGATGGTGGCTTGATGTAAATTCCTTCATGATTATACCGTGAGGCGACATTATTCCTCCCCTGATTGATGTTGGTCCAAGCCTTCAAAGGATAGTGAGGAGATGAAGTAGAAAAGCAAAAGACATTACCGTTCATGGTTGTAACAACAAGGTCAAGGTCATCTTCACCATCAACATTATCTGCCAGAACCATGTTGTATGAGGTTTCACCAATAGCAACATTAAGATCAAGTAAAAGAACCTGATTCATAACTCTGCCATGAGTACGATAAGGAAACAGACGAACTTGAGACCCATCTTTTCCGCTAAGAACAAAGATGGTCCCTGATACTGTTGGAATCACAACGTCTGTCCTCCCATCTCCATTAACATCAGCTACTGTAGGGCCCGAAGGCGAGGTGGTGGCACGGACGGGCTGACGATGCACCGGCTGGACTGCTTCCACGATGAGAGGGTTCACGCAGGTCGCTGCTGATTCCAGTTGAAGGGGAGGTACCAGATGGGGAGAACTGTCACAACCTGCATCCCTGTGCAGAGTTTCTTCAACAGCTTCACGTCGCGATGTTTGTTGGAGCGTCACCGGGGCTCGATTGACGACAATAGTATCAACAGGGTGGATCGTGCGCGCGCCTAACTGATTCAACGGCAATGTTTGCACATCCACCTTGGATTCAAGCGCACCCAATCGTGCTTCGACCCCATCCATGCGCTTCGACAGACCGGCTACCTCCTTTTCTAGGCATAGCATATCTTCTTGCATTTCCGTCAACATGTCGAGCATCCGCTTCATGATCTCCTCTCGCATCTTTCCGCTCGTAGGACCGTTCCTCTCTTCTTGCGTCATGCCATTGACGAAGGAGGGGCTGGGCTCTGATACCATTTGATGCAGTGAAGGGAACGATGAAGCCTTCACGGTGTTTTGAATCTGATGTGGCTACTCTTTGCGATCACGTGAGAACTCCCAAACAGCCACGTTAAGGGACTGTCACAGGGCAGACCTACGAACAGGGCAGACCTACCAACTGATGCTGTGTGGAAGGTCGGCTGCAATGTTCCTGTTTGCTGAGATGGTTGGCGACGTTGGTGCTCTTTGAAACAACGACGGAATGGATGTTGTCCGCTCTTGGGGTTGACGTTGATGCTGATTCTTCAATGCACGAGTAGTTGTGCAACAACAAATAACTTAATGGAAAACGCTGACGCAAAGGATCAATCGATCCGGTCAATAAATTTATTATTTGATGAGAAAGACTACAACGAGTCAATACAATGTAACCAACAAGGAAAATGGAAAAGTGATGTATCAACTGGCAAGCAAACAAACAACATAAATGCAGTAGCCAAAAGGCTGCTGCCAAAGCTGACGTGAAGCTGAAACAAGTAATGAAGAAAAACCAGTAGGAAAGCAAAGAAGGCAATGACAAAAACCAAGGACTGACAGAGGAATAATAAAATATTCAGGCTGACAAAAAGAAAGAACTCAAACACAAAATGACAAGAAACCAAACCATAAAGGATGTGCGGCTGAAGGAAATGAATAACAACGAAAACTAAAGAAAAAAACAGAAAACTCAAGGCTGCTGCAATCAAAACTGACAGATCTTTAAAGTAATGAAAAGGCTGACAGGAAAGTAATAAAGAAAACAGAAAAGGAAGACAAAGGTTGCTGCCGACTGTGCGTGAAAGAAAGAAACTCAGAAAAAAAACATAAAGGAAAAGGTTGCTGCAATATTGATATGTTCTCCATCCCCTGCACGCAACCCTAAGTTGGGTTATTTAAAAGGTTTTGGCTGGATTCAGGTCTTGGGTTCGGACCCAAACTCAAAACACAGTTGTGTGTTGTTGGGTATGGGACGTGCTCTGCATCAGATTATTTCTTAGTTTTCATTTAAATATACTTGTATTGTATTTATCATTTTCAAATTGGGTTTATAACACAGACAAGGAACATCCAAATTTTGATATGTAAACCCAGAAGAGTGTGACTTCGGGGGAGAACATGATTTCAACATAACAAACATGGATTTAGCTGAGCCCAGTATTCCTTCTAATGATGCATTTGATGATGAAGAAGAAAATTATTAACATCCATTACTTCATCAGGATATACTTTGGTATGTAATTTAGTTCTTTTATGCTTTACTTATTTGATTAATATTTAGGTCGATTTATGTAATTGCTTTACTTATTTGATTGATAATTTGATATTTAGGTTGATATACTGCATGCATGATGAATCATATTATGACAATGTTAACTGTTAAAACTTCAAAATTATATATATATATATATATATAATATTTTTTTAATTTTTTGCCCCTGCCGCACCCCCGCACCCGGGTTTTTTGGAAGTGCCGCATCCCCGCACCCGCACCCATG
Organism: Nuphar pumila; assembly: GCF_984573655.1. NCBI lineage: Eukaryota > Viridiplantae > Streptophyta > Magnoliopsida > Nymphaeales > Nymphaeaceae > Nuphar > Nuphar pumila. Next base: position 18,360,750 of record NC_143253.1, on the reverse strand, counting down.
TGACATAGATTTTCCCTATATTTCTTCAGAATATCAACTGACAGATTTCTTTACCAAACCTTTCGCAGCTCGTAGATTTCGCTCTCTTGGACAAACTTTCAGTTATCCAACCGTAAGTTTGAGAGAGTGTTAAATAATGTATCATAACCTAGGCTAACTAGGAACTTGTATTTTTTCCCTTTTAGCTTAGTTAGTATAGGTTTTTTCCTTTTATTTTTCAATTTCTTTTTTTATTGTATTTGACTAGTCAACATTTGATTAAGTTAAATACAAAGAGTCATTGAGATCCCAACGACTCTCTCTTCTTGCTCCTCTATTGTATATAAATATGGGGCATTGCCCCCTCTCATTTGTATGTATTTTTTGTGTGGATCACCATCAATAAGATTATTATTTTTACTCTTATTATTGAATATCCTTTTTGGGGTATTTGTGTATGAACCTTTCTTGGTTCTTGTGAATGCTCATTTTGATACTTTGGTTGGAGCTCTTTGAGTATTCATTATTGGTGATCTAGCAAACATTCTTCTTACAATAAAGAGTCCATATAGTAAGGATCTCGTCTTCTATGCCCTTGCCCAATCAACTTCCTGGAGATCCTGCACCCCACAAGCCTTATATGAGAAGACCTTGAACTCATAATCAGAAATTTGAGAAACCGAAAAAGGATTAGGTCAAGTTTGGAATAAGTCTAACATTTAGAATAAAAAACTTATTTGAATCACTTATAGTTTTGTAGATTTTTTTTATACTTTTAACTTTAAAGGGTGTAACGCCCCAAAAATCCAGGACTTGTAACTTTTTAGAAAAGTTTAGAAAGCATACAATATTCAGAGTTTAAATAATACTTCAGCGGAAAATGATATTTTTAAAACCACAAGTCAATGGACCTTGAGCACATTACAGCGTAACCTTTCCTTTTGTCAAATCCCGCACAATCATTGAAATCAAATGGTTTCGAAATGGAGTTTCAATAATTGAGAATTCGTTTGTTGAAACCAAAAAGAAGCTTACCAAAACAGTTTTATTAACTCACGGTTTAATAAAAGAGAAATTTTCAAACACACTTTAAGCCAAATTTACCAACATGTCCTCAGGAGCGAAACGTCAGGGAAAGAGCTCTATCTTGACCTCATCACGCCATCGTGCCATCGCAGACTGTATTAGCTATCCAAAACCTGCCCATAAAATGGGTCAGTTTCGCTAAAAACTGGTAGGTGCACCGGCATGACAATATTGAACATAATTAGGCAGAATAATTTAATATGTCAAGTAGACAGACAATTATATAGCAACTTAATTTCAACAGATTCACAGAGCAACTATCATTAACACAATGCAAAAATTATTACAAGCATTTTACTGGCACAAGTAGGCTAACTATTACAAGCAAAGCACTGCACAAGAAAGTTAACTAGCAAAATTCAATGCTTCATCAACCACACACACAATTCCATAAGTATTGAACATGTTGTACCCTATAACTTTCATACGTGCATAACTGAACACATTGTGTGATCGGATTTAAATTATGTTTCGATATTAACTGGCCAAGCGGGTACGCACAAGGCACGACTCTAGAAGCAGCCTAGACTGATCCGGGGGTTTATTATGCTATGTATTTTATGATAACCCGGATAGCTGACTGAGTCCGCACCTAAGGGGACGGTCGGTGACCAAGAGAGAAATCCCCAAAGCAGCATAAACAATGGATGCATCCCAAACATGGAGAGCTACCACCTAGGATAATTATGGTAGTCCCATTCCCCTAACTCCGATGACTGGGGAAGCCGAGTCTTTTGCTCGTAACTGCCATTAATGGCCTGTCCATCGAAGTTTTGTACCTTCCTGTCCTCTCTCCTGACAGGAGTCAGCAATTCGAATGAGTACATCAGGGGTAGTTAACTGAAGACTCATTCTACATACTCTAGTCTTTCGACCCACTCGAGTATCTTGCCGGTGAAGGCGAAAACATCACTTATTTAGGTGATCACAACATTTTGTTATTTGCGCTCATCGAGGTTGCCACAACCTACTCATCCAATCATCGCAACGTAAGAGGACGTACTTGTCAAAAAGTACGGTCGTACATGTCATAAGTACGACTACGATGAAAGGAATAAGGTTCCACAAAAGAAACCCCAACAGATGTTATCTGCAAAAGAATTAATACAACACAGCCTGGCAAGATAAATCTTGAATTCACTTCAACAACATTTTTCATACTTCATGATGCAAGGTCATCTCGGATCTCTCGTCCGATCAACAAAGTACTTAACATGTTGTGCATGTCTAAAAGTACGCTATACTTAACCAGGGAGGTCTGTGGGCTTCTCGAAAGGAATACCCAACACACAACTTCATAACAACTCAAAGAATATAAGAGTGCTCATTTGGCACAATTCATCCTTAAAAGCCATAATGCCACATTAAGTCATTCACACAAGACACAACACTATCAATCTTACATCCAAAATTTATCTTAGTATCGACATGTTACACTAGATTGATACATAAAGAATGGGTCCTTCAACAGAACCCCACTCATTCATATGCTCATGCCCCTGATCGGGGTTATTCAAAATGAGCCGCAACTTGAGTCAAGGTTATAAAACATTTCTCCCAAGTGTGTGGACTTGGGAGGGGCCAAATGTGACTTCGCAATCCTGCAAGACTTAATCATACTTTGCAAAAGTTGTGCATTTTGAAGAGCCCTGGGTTTGCAGAAGGAAATCCTCTTTAAAAGAACTATAGTGCACAAGTGCAACTTCTAGTGTTTTGAAAACAGGTGATAAAAGGATAGGCACAAGACTACATTTATGTAAGTACATATTTACCATGAGTGTGAGCATATGCAGGTTATAACATGTCAACAAACAACTCTCGACTTGCGATGCCGTACATCGAGGGAAAAGCACATAAGTAATACATGAGGTACCAAAACCATACATTGACCACTTAGACAGGCAAACACATAAGGTCATAAGTAATACACGAGACACAAGGTCGTATCTCACCCAAAGGAAACGTGCAGGCAAAAATGGATGCAAGCAAACAAGGGCATATGTATTTCAAGAAATACGAAACCACACCTCAAATTCATAAACACTCTGCAAAATAATAATCGAATAATGAAATTGTACATCCACCCATAGAAAGGTACAGGCAAGTATACATGCAAGCAATTTAGGGCATAAGTATTGCAAAAAGTGCGAAACCACTTTCAACACGTAAGCAAATACACAATTTAATACTCGAAGAGTAAAACCGTACCTCGACTAATAAACATGGAGACAAGAACAATAAGTCACGCAACAGCAGTATAAATCTAAGTACAACTAGCATAGACATTTTAATTATTTCAACTTAATTATATCTTATTGCCCCTTGTGCGACTTTACCCTACCTTCGGATGTCGTGCAACTGCGCACGCCTACGCGTGAGGATAATATGAGGGTTGAGCCGCAGAGCACGATCGAGACCTGTTGCGTAAATCTGCAAGAGTGCGAAACATTTAATTAAGTTAATCTAATTAATGGTGCGATGAGGACATGGGTAGGTTTAGGCGACAGGGACGAGCCACTGCCGAAAACAGCAAGGCGGCAGGGGGCCTCGGCTCCTTCCGACAGAACAATAAAATAGCAGGGGCTTCGGCCCCTGCCTGACGAGGAAGCGAAGGGCAGGGGCCTCTGCCCCTGCCAAACAAGGTCACGCATGGCAGGGGCATCGGCCCCTACCTGACAAAACAGCTGACAGGGGCCTCGGCCCCTGCCTCACGAAGGTAACAAGTGGCAGGGACACTGGTCCCTGCGTGCCAGCTCAGAATGGCAGGGGTTTCGGCCCCTGCCAGACAGAATAATGAAGGGCAGGGGTATCGACCCCTACCCCGCAGAATAGAGAACGGCAGGGGCCTCGGCCCCCTTGCCTGAAGAACATGATATGGCAGGGGCCTTGGCCCCTGCCTGACAAAAATAGGGAATGGCAGGGGCCCCAGCCCCTGCCTGACGAATCAAGGGACAGCAAGGGCCTCGGCCCCTGCCTGCAGAACCAACAAATGGCAGGGGCCTCGACCCCTGCCTGACAAAACCACGGAGCCGCAGGGGTGACAAGCCCCCTGCGTGCCGAGAAACAAGAGGCAGCAGGGGGGATATCCCCTGCCCTCCCAGAAGCCAAGAGGCGGCAGGGGCGAGCCCCTGCCAGCCCAGCAAAACAAAGGGCGACAGGGGCATCGCCCCTGCCAGCCGGAAAAACAGGAAACGGCAGGGGCATTGCCCCTGCTCACCGGAGATTGAGAGGAGGCAGGGGGCTAACCCCTGCCAGAGAGAGGGCTCGGGACGGGGGTGACAGGGGGCAACCGACCTCCCGTCGGTTTCCCTATCACCCACAGGGGTGAGGAGGTACCGCAGGGGCCATTGGCCCCCCTGCCGGCACTCCGGCGAACCCCCACAAGAGAGAAGGGGACGACAAGGGCCCTGTAGGCCCCCTGTCGGGTTTCCAATGGGCAAAGAGGGAGGTGGGAGTGCACGGCAGAGGCCGTGCGCCGCCTGCCGGCGTCCTGGCGAGGTGACAGAGAGAGATGGGAGGGGGAGGAGGAGAAGGTGGAGGCTGCATACCTGGAAGGAGAGGAGGCGAGGTGGCTGGCGGTCGGCGGCGTGCGCAGGGAAGGAGGAGGCGTCGGTCGGGGTTGCCGGCGAGGTTGTCGCCTGTAGGGAACGAGAAGGGGGGCGGGGCATCGTTCCTCCCCTCCCGCAATGCTCTTAAAGAGCTCGGGGAGGGGCGACAAAAGGGGAAACCCCGATGGGTTTCCCAATCGGGCCGAAGGCGCGGTGGGGGGGATGCGGCGCACAGGGGGGTTTTGTTTTAAACAAAATCTCTCCTGCGTCGGGTTATGAAACCCTATCGCAGGCGGGCCCAAGTCGGGTCCGGACCCGACCCGGCCCGGGTCCGATAAATTTTTTTTTTTTTGAAAAACGTGGGTTTTACATCCTACCCCTCTTAAAAGAATTTTGTCCGCGAAATATTTATTAAAAGATTAACTGCGACAATCTGGTTCTTAGTTAATCGTTGTTAACGAGGATACACAATATGTGTGAGTGATCTGAAACACGTATGCTATTAAAGTAATCAGGATAGCACATAATAAATTCCTGAGACAGGTTCGAAGCCAACAACTCGATCGAACAAAATGTGGGTAAATTGTTAATAATTTATGTCTTCGCAAGAGTTTATACGGAGTCACAAAAAGGGCTTGGCAGAAGACTGTAAGAATGTTTATTCGTCACCTTCTACTAGATTTGATACGAATGAAGAGACCCAACAAGACATTGCTATAGTTTGTTTACGTTCCTTTAACGGAGGTTTCTGTCCTATATCATAATCAGGTTGTCGTTCGTTACCCTTACTAATTCTAACAGACTCTATGTCCGGAAAAGCCTCAACTTATCCCCATAACTCAAGGCCTTACATGGCCAGTTGTCCTAACTTCGCTTAAGTTATCATTCGTAGAATGGCCCTAACTTTCATAGAAGACAAAAACATAACCTCGCATCAAGAACTAAAATTAACAAGGATCCGATTCTCTAATCTAAAACCAGTATATAATTATGCTACAATAGAAAGCCAAATTTAAAGATTCATAACTAGCTATATCAAATGCTCTCAGAAGAGCATCGAAACACACTATAATTCTCTATGAAATCAAAATCTACAAGTTCCACGCTGGATCACCTGGTCTGGGAAATATACGACCTCACAAGGAATTACTGTCCTAGAAGGTTTACCTGGTCTTGGACAATATACTTCCTCACAGGAATTCACCGTCTTTGCGGCTACCCGATCTTGGACAGTGTACTTCCTCACAGAGATTCACCACTCTAGTCGGATTACCTGAACTTGATCATACATACCCTTCACAGAGAATCCTTTGCGAACAAGGTCCTTAACAGGTACCGAAATCAATGATACATGCATCAAAACAAACATCGACTCTCAGGGTCGATAGCCACCCATACTGGGCAAAAGTATATATATATCATCACTGAGCATCACATCACTTCAAAATTTGAGGTCACATGCCTATCAATCATATCATACAAAAGCATATTATCCTATGCATTATATCATTGCCACCAGGAGCATTTCATCATCCAAATCTAACCTCAAAGCATGGGTTCTATACAATGTGATCATGTATATAACAAGGATCTACTAAACCTCAAGATACGTAACTTCTACGCAGTTCGAGTTATGCACACAGAATTCAGATTCCATATGCATCTAAGACATCCAAATCATGACACCATCATATGCATATATATATTTACCTCAAAGCACATCGCATTCGACCATATCAGTGTGAAACACACGCACAGATCTACAAGACATTTTAGTCCAATATGATATCCATCAATCATGCTATACAGGTATGATATATTCTCACAATGCAACTCCCTGCAACACCGCTACGTAGGCGTGATGTATCATAAAAACTAAGTGTTTGTAGTCGTGAGGTGTCATTCCTCTAAATAATCTAAACTAATGATTTGTAGGCGTATAAGTCAACCACCTAAAAGTTAATCATTTGTAGGCGTAACAAGTCAACTACTCAAAAACTAATCAGAGGTAGGCGTAAATGTCATTTACCTGCATAAGCATCATAATCATAAGGGTCTGGGTTGGACAAAATTCATACGTAATTTCATTAATAAACTTTTACTTGACAAGATCCGTACTGGAAAATAAAAAGTCTTACTCGAACTTATTAAAGTGTCTATTTGCTAATTCTCTACCTAACCAGTCATGACGAAAATAAATATGGTTCTCTACTTTCATTGCTACTAGTGGGGCAGCTTGGGTTGTTGCTGGCTTTCCTTCGCGGTTCGCTTCTTCAGATTTGCTTCCTTCTTGCGACAAACTCTGTCGAAATGCCCCATCTTTCCGCAATAGAAACAACCTCCAGTGTCTCGAGGGCATAGTTGTCCCGGATGACCATAATTACACTTCAAGCATTTATGACTATACGATCGATGTAGCTTGATTCCTTTGCCTTGCTTTAGTTTCTTAAGTGGGGATCTCTGCATTGCATCATTGGCAAGTCGGCATTTGCTAACTTCCTTACTACCAACTGACTTATTGTTCTGAATATCTTTAACTTGCTTACGTTGCTCCAAGCCTTGTGTGGCCAGATGCCACCTATCGTACTTTCGCTTATGGCAGCATTCTATCCCTGAATGGTTCACCTTACCACAGAAAGAGCATTCAATAGAATTTCGGGGGCACAATAGATTAGGGGTAACTTGATGGTTATCCATCTGTTTATCGCACTGACCCTGAAAGGTGTTCTCGCAAGCCACACCATGACTCAGGTTCTGAACCATAGATTGGAGATGCATAACGGCTCCAGTCAAAACATTTATTGCCTCGCTCATCTCATTATACGACATCTAAATCGAAGCAAGATATTTTAATCAAATTAAGTACAAAACAACAAAATCAATAGTACTTACTGTGCGATGCAGATGTCGGATGGTCAAGAATCACTATTTTCCCTGTCGCTCTGATACCAAGTTGTAACGCCCCAAAAATCCAAGACTTGTAACTTTTTAGAAAAGTTTAGAAAGCATACAATAATCAGAGTTTAAATAATACTTCAGCGGAAAATGATATTTTTAAAACCACAAGTCAATGGACCTTGAGCACATTACAGCGTAACCTTTCCTTTTGTCAAATCCCGCACAATCATTGAAATCAAATGGTTTCGAAATGGAGTTTCAATAATTGAGAATTCGTTTGTTGAAACCAAAAAGAAGCTTACCAAAACAGTTTTATTAACTCACGGTTTAATAAAAGAGAAATTTTCAAACACACTTTAAGCCAAATTTACCAACATGTCCTCAGGAGCGAAACGTCAGGGAAAGAGCTCTATCTTGACCTCATCACGCCATCGTGCCATCGCAGACTGTATTAGCTATCCAAAACCTGCCCATAAAATGGGTCAGTTTCGCTAAAAACTGGTAGGTGCACCGGCATGACAATATTGAACATAATTAGGCAGAATAATTTAATATGTCAAGTAGACAGACAATTATATAGCAACTTAATTTCAACAGATTCACAGAGCAACTATCATTAACACAATGCAAAAATTATTACAAGCATTTTACTGGCACAAGTAGGCTAACTATTACAAGCAAAGCACTGCACAAGAAAGTTAACTAGCAAAATTCAATGCTTCATCAACCACACACACAATTCCATAAGTATTGAACATGTTGTACCCTATAACTTTCATACGTGCATAACTGAACACATTGTGTGATCGGATTTAAATTATGTTTCGATATTAACTGGCCAAGCGGGTACGCACAAGGCACGACTCTAGAAGCAGCCTAGACTGATCCGGGGGTTTATTATGCTATGTATTTTATGATAACCCGGATAGCTGACTGAGTCCGCACCTAAGGGGACGGTCGGTGACCAAGAGAGAAATCCCCAAAGCAGCATAAACAATGGATGCATCCCAAACATGGAGAGCTACCACCTAGGATAATTATGGTAGTCCCATTCCCCTAACTCCGATGACTGGGGAAGCCGAGTCTTTTGCTCGTAACTGCCATTAATGGCCTGTCCATCGAAGTTTTGTACCTTCCTGTCCTCTCTCCTGACAGGAGTCAGCAATTCGAATGAGTACATCAGGGGTAGTTAACTGAAGACTCATTCTACATACTCTAGTCTTTCGACCCACTCGAGTATCTTGCCGGTGAAGGCGAAAACATCACTTATTTAGGTGATCACAACATTTTGTTATTTGCGCTCATCGAGGTTGCCACAACCTACTCATCCAATCATCGCAACGTAAGAGGACGTACTTGTCAAAAAGTACGGTCGTACATGTCATAAGTACGACTACGATGAAAGGAATAAGGTTCCACAAAAGAAACCCCAACAGATGTTATCTGCAAAAGAATTAATACAACACAGCCTGGCAAGATAAATCTTGAATTCACTTCAACAACATTTTTCATACTTCATGATGCAAGGTCATCTCGGATCTCTCGTCCGATCAACAAAGTACTTAACATGTTGTGCATGTCTAAAAGTACGCTATACTTAACCAGGGAGGTCTGTGGGCTTCTCGAAAGGAATACCCAACACACAACTTCATAACAACTCAAAGAATATAAGAGTGCTCATTTGGCACAATTCATCCTTAAAAGCCATAATGCCACATTAAGTCATTCACACAAGACACAACACTATCAATCTTACATCCAAAATTTATCTTAGTATCGACATGTTACACTAGATTGATACATAAAGAATGGGTCCTTCAACAGAACCCCACTCATTCATATGCTCATGCCCCTGATCGGGGTTATTCAAAATGAGCCGCAACTTGAGTCAAGGTTATAAAACATTTCTCCCAAGTGTGTGGACTTGGGAGGGGCCAAATGTGACTTCGCAATCCTGCAAGACTTAATCATACTTTGCAAAAGTTGTGCATTTTGAAGAGCCCTGGGTTTGCAGAAGGAAATCCTCTTTAAAAGAACTATAGTGCACAAGTGCAACTTCTAGTGTTTTGAAAACAGGTGATAAAAGGATAGGCACAAGACTACATTTATGTAAGTACATATTTACCATGAGTGTGAGCATATGCAGGTTATAACATGTCAACAAACAACTCTCGACTTGCGATGCCGTACATCGAGGGAAAAGCACATAAGTAATACATGAGGTACCAAAACCATACATTGACCACTTAGACAGGCAAACACATAAGGTCATAAGTAATACACGAGACACAAGGTCGTATCTCACCCAAAGGAAACGTGCAGGCAAAAATGGATGCAAGCAAACAAGGGCATATGTATTTCAAGAAATACGAAACCACACCTCAAATTCATAAACACTCTGCAAAATAATAATCGAATAATGAAATTGTACATCCACCCATAGAAAGGTACAGGCAAGTATACATGCAAGCAATTTAGGGCATAAGTATTGCAAAAAGTGCGAAACCACTTTCAACACGTAAGCAAATACACAATTTAATACTCGAAGAGTAAAACCGTACCTCGACTAATAAACATGGAGACAAGAACAATAAGTCACGCAACAGCAGTATAAATCTAAGTACAACTAGCATAGACATTTTAATTATTTCAACTTAATTATATCTTATTGCCCCTTGTGCGACTTTACCCTACCTTGGGATGTCGTGCAACTGCGCACGCCTACGCGTGAGGATAATATGAGGGTTGAGCCGCAGAGCACGATCGAGACCTGTTGCGTAAATCTGCAAGAGTGCGAAACATTTAATTAAGTTAATCTAATTAATGGTGCGATGAGGACATGGGTAGGTTTAGGCGACAGGGACGAGCCACTGCCGAAAACAGCAAGGCGGCAGGGGGCCTCGGCTCCTTCCGACAGAACAATAAAATAGCAGGGGCTTCGGCCCCTGCCTGACGAGGAAGCGAAGGGCAGGGGCCTCTGCCCCTGCCAAACAAGGTCACGCATGGCAGGGGCATCGGCACCTACCTGACAAAACAGCTGACAGGGGCCTCGGCCCCTGCCTCACGAAGGTAACAAGTGGCAGGGACACTGGTCCCTGCGTGCCAGCTCAGAATGGCAGGGGTTTCGGCCCCTGCCAGACAGAATAATGAAGGGCAGGGGTATCGACCCCTACCCCGCAGAATAGAGAACGGCAGGGGCCTCGGCCCCCTTGCCTGAAGAACATGATATGGCAGGGGCCTTGGCCCCTGCCTGACAAAAATAGGGAATGGCAGGGGCCCCAGCCCCTGCCTGACGAATCAAGGGACAGCAAGGGCCTCGGCCCCTGCCTGCAGAACCAACAAATGGCAGGGGCCTCGACCCCTGCCTGACAAAACCACGGAGCCGCAGGGGTGACAAGCCCCCTGCGTGCCGAGAAACAAGAGGCAGCAGGGGGGATATCCCCTGCCCTCCCAGAAGCCAAGAGGCGGCAGGGGCGAGCCCCTGCCAGCCCAGCAAAACAAAGGGCGACAGGGGCATCGCCCCTGCCAGCCGGAAAAACAGGAAACGGCAGGGGCATTGCCCCTGCTCACCGGAGATTGAGAGGAGGCAGGGGGCTAACCCCTGCCAGAGAGAGGGCTCGGGACGGGGGTGACAGGGGGCAACCGACCTCCCGTCGGTTTCCCTATCACCCACAGGGGTGAGGAGGTGCCGCAGGGGCCATTGGCCCCCCCTGCCGGCACTCCGGCGAACCCCCACAAGAGAGAAGGGGACGACAGGGGCCCTGTAGGCCCCCTGTCGGGTTTCCAATGGGCAAAGAGGGAGGGCGCGGCAGAGGCCGTGCGCCGCCTGCCGGCGTCCTGGCGAGGTGACAGAGAGAGATGGGAGGGGGAGGAGGAGAAGGTGGAGGCTGCATACCTGGAAGGAGAGGAGGCGAGGTGGCTGGCGGTCGGCGGCGTGCGCAGGGAAGGAGGAGGCGTCGGTCGGGGTTGCCGGCGAGGTTGTCGCCTGCAGGGAACGAGAAGGGGGGCGGGGCATCGTTCCTCCCCTCCCGCAATGCTCTTAAAGAGCTCGGGGAGGGGCGACAAAAGGGGAAACCCCGATGGGTTTCCCAATCGGGCCGAAGGCGCGGTGGGGGGATGCGGCGCACAGGGGGGTTTTGTTTTAAACAAAACCTCTCCTGCGTCGGGTTATGAAACCCTATCGCAGGCGGGTCCGGACCCGACCCGGCCCGGGTCCGATAATTTTTTTTTTTTTTTTTTGAAAAACGTGGGTTTTACAAAGGGTGTACCATCGATGGTTGACATACATGAAAAATATGTTAGTGCAATCAGATAGTAAAGACTCATTATGTGTTATATGAAAAGAGGCTCTCGAATTCAAAATCCAAGAGGACTTACCTGGAGGAGAAGAGGAAGAGACGACGGCACTAGATGTAGAGGGAGTGACTTTTAGAATTTGTGAAACGGCCTCTGCAATTTGGGCAATCGTCAAATCATTGTAGTTTTTGTATTTTCATGTTTCTTCATGTATTGGAGTCTCTTCACTCACTACGGCCACTTTTTTGACTTTGTGACAATCTAGCCTTATATGCCCTCGGTTCTTTACAATAGTGACAAGTAATTTTACCACCTTTGTATCCTCCCTTATAGCTTTCCCTATTGTATCCGCCCCTATTATATCCTTCTCTATTGATTTTTTTCTTAAAGTAATGAGGTTTATAAGGCTTAACAAAGCTTTCGGGTCTTGATACGGCAAGCACCTCATCACTAGACTTGTGCATTTTAAGTCTAGTTTTTTCTTGACATATTTGAGCAAAAGCATTACTTATAGGAGTCGAGGTCCTATGAAGTAAATAAGTCTTAACTTGCTAAAATTTTGGTCAAAGACCATATAGGAAAAAAAAAACATTTTCTCTTTCAACTCATTGTTTTTCTCATCTCAATAGCCGAACCTTCCCAATTTGTTTTCAACATAACCAACTCATCCCAAATAGAAGATAACAGACCATAAAAATCTCTTACACTTTTATCCCCTTATTTAGTAGTGCATACTTTGTCTCAGAGATAATATAGTCTAGCCCTATCTTTTTGGATGAATGTGCTCTTTAAAAAAAAATCATGCATCGTATGCTTTTTTAAATTTAATGATGTTGGTGGCAATAAACCACGAGAGTATTTGAGCATTATTATGTAATGAAGTATGTGGAATTACAACTCAAAAATGCAAAAGCATCAACTAAGTCCAATAATGGACAAGTGCAAAGGCACAAAGAGCATACAAGCAAGAAGTCCATGATGGGACAATACAAAAAGCCTTAAAAAGGCAATGCCAACAAGTAAAAAATATATAGCTTTATTGAAGAGAGCTTAAAAAGCTTAAGAAGAATAAGAGGGAACATCCCCTATTTATACACATTAAAAAGGGAGAGAGAGACAATTGGGAGCTCTCTCATAGAGTTGTTGGGAGCTCCCAACGGTCATATTTATGACCGTTGGGGCCTCAACGACTCTATGATGAACCGTTGGTGTTCCAATGACTCTATGATGGGGCCCCAATGCAATAAAAAAAAAGAAAAAATAAAAAAGGTAAAAAATACATTTTGAATAAATAAAAAACCCTAAACTAGAAAAATAGTTGTTTCTAGAAATAACTATATGAAAAGACTAAAATGCCCCTATTGGGCAAACTAGACAATATATATATATATATATATATATTAGCCTTCTAATCTTCCATTTTGTCTTCATATTCTTGCAAAGCCTTCTCCTTTTCTTCTTCAGAGATAACTTTGGTTTAATCTCCTTCTCTTCTCGTTAGCTTTAGTTTAGGTTCATTAGTGGTTTTACTAACAAAACTTCAAAGCTTTTTTCTCTTGATATGGTTTTTCATTGTAGTAGCTTACATCAAGTAGTTGATTTCGTTGAGCTTGTAGGTGATGACGGAAGCAAATTCTCTTTCACCCATGTTGAAGAAATAAGCTTGAGGTTGAAGAACCAACCTTAATGACCACCACCACAAAGCGAGTACACCCAAGATAATTTTTACCACTACAAGAGCCCAAGACTCTTATACCATGAAATGAAACTAGATGTGCACAATAATAATGCTAACAAAGGGCTACACAAGTGCATGAATCACAATATTGTCTCTAATGGACCAATTATAGTTTCACAAAGGAGATATACAAAACACAAACTTCATAACACTACAATGTAAAAATAATAAATTTATAACTTCAACAAATATGCTTGAAAAAGCATATGTTTACAAGAGAGTGTGGCTCTATTTATACACTAGAGGGAGGCAGTCTAACGACAACAGTCTTCTATGACTAAAAGACAAAAAAGCAAAAAAAAAAGTAGAATAAAAGGACAATACAATCCCTATTAGACTGTATTTTTATAGGACAAAAAAAGATCAAAATACCCCTAATATACATATATTGTATAAATATACATATATCAAATATACACAATATATTTTAACAACAGATGTTCGCATAGACCAATTTGAGTGGACACTTTGGCTTTAAGGATGAGCCTGGGAATGGCATTCTATGAAATTTTCCATAGATGCATCATTCACATATTTTCTTTTCTTTATTGATATAGGGGAGGCCAACCGCCATATATTTCTGTTTTAACAATTTCAGTTTTTGATAATTTAAATAACCAAATGTTCAGTGCCAAAGATTTGATTCATCTAAATTTTCAGTTTTTAAGGTTTGTCCTTCACATGGGGTCATAGTCAAAGGAAAAACTTTATTTGCAGCCATTTTCACTTTGACTATTACATGTTGACTCTTCTTGTCAACTATAGTGCATTAGTCATTATTAAAATTTATTGAGTAGCATTTTTGCATAAGTTGACCAACACTTAATAATTTTTTTGCTAAATGAGGGACATAAGAGACATCGTGGATAAGTTTAATATGACCTGATTTAGTTTTCACAGCTATGACTCCCTTTCCTTCAACATTTTGAGATTTGTCATCTCTCAGTCTTACTTTGAAGGTGTCAATTTCGTCCGGTTTGACGAAGCACTTTTGATTTCTAGTCATGTGGTTGTTGCACCCGCTATCCATATACCATTTGTCATGTGACTCTTGCTCAACATTCATGCAAGCGAAGAACATTTGACCTTTGTGATCTTCATTTTTTGTAAAGTTAGCTTCATTCTTTTCTTGAAACCAACATTCTTTCTGGGGGTGATTTGGCACTCGACATTTTGTGCACTTGAATCGACAACCCCTTGATTCATGACCAGGCTTTCTACACACAACAATTCTTTTCAGATTACTTGTGGTTCCTAAGCTTATTAGAATAGCCTTTTCCTCAAACGTGACCTCTAAATCTTGGATTTTTGCTCCTTGCAAAATGAGATTTTTTATTGGAGCTCTCTTTTTCTTCATCGATATTGAGCTTTGATTGGAGTGCATCATCAATATTTTGAGATTCAGACCTTGAAATTTGTTTTTCATGTGCCTCGAGAGAACCCATGAACTCTTATAATGACAAGGTTGCTAGGCCTTTTGATTCTTCTAAAGCAGCTACAACATATTTATATTTCATCGGTAAGTTTCTTATAATTGAAAAGAATTTTTGAATAGATTCACTAGCTTTCATTGACAATGGATCAAAATCTCTCCATAATGCTTGAAGCTTGATGGAGATGATTTTTTCAGGGCCTTAGAATTCAACTTTTAGAATATTCCAGACTTCTTTTAATGTAGATGCATTCATAATCCGGAAAAAGATCGAATTGCTTACCCTAAGTTGAATGCATAAGAGTGTCACTGTGTCCTTTTTGTTCTCCTAAACTCATTTTGCTTTGTTGGAGTCAATGATGCAAGAGTTATGTCATCAACTAATTCTTCGAAACAAACTTGGACGAGCTCCCAAAGTTCTCGTGAGGCGAATAGAGTCTTCGTTTTAAGACTCCAAAAATCATAACATTCACCATCAAATATGGGTACTTAGAGTTGGCAGAGATTGGTGACGGAGTTGCTTGAGCTTGTTGCCATAGTTTTGGTGCGAGTATGATCTCCTTCGACAAGGCTCTGATGCCGCTTGTTAGGATTTTGAGAATCTAAATAACGCAGTAAAAAGTGGTATGACCAACAAGGAACACGAGAGAGGTGTGAGGCTAGAGAAACAAACACTCAACACAAATCACTCTCACACACCTATTGCACACACTCACTCTCACTTAGTCACTGAGAGGAATTTCATTTAATTGCTTGATGAAAAGAGGGAATACAAGAGGGGTATATATATATATATATAGGTTTTCTAATGACTAAAAAAAGAGAGAAATAAAAGAGAGGAGGTACAAACTTTAAGAGCCTCTCACGTTACCCTAAGAGTAAGAAAAAGATAACTCTAGAGTAAAAAAAATGATAAAAATAGAATAGGAGGATTCCAAAAAATCCTCCTACTAGACTCGTTTTTCACAGTAGCCAAGGCATTTAAGACAACCTTATCTTGGCTACAAGAGTAGCCGACTAACATGAGGCTACAATTACAAATTGATATTTTAACAAGTTTCTCTATCTTTTGAGACAAGTTCTACTACTTGAAATCTTCAATGTTAATCAACTTTTGGATATGATTATGTATTGCTTTTTCATGTTCGGAGTGAGGTAGAGTGAGGTGAATATAAAAGTATTATTATTTTAGCAATTCTCAAGTTACTTTTTTCTCAAGTTTGACTTCTTTTAGGGCACTACACCGACCTTAAGCTATCACTGGATTTTGACAATGGGTGGAGTTCAAAATCTTTTGCACCCTGTCCAAATGCTGCTTGAAACACATCAGTTGTTTGTTCAGTTGACTTGCTATCTTGACGTGGATCACATGTTTGAAAGCAAATTAGTTCATCTACTGAACTTATTTCTAATGAATCTAAAGACAACCTTATGGTATTACTATTAATATAACTTTATATTGAGATGGAAATGCTTTTAGATCTTCTAAATCAATTTTTTTGAATTAGATAGGTTTTATGTTTCTTATTTATCATATTAGTTGAATTCTCCAAGATTGGAACTGATGACACGTAACAACCCCAACTCATACCTATTAAAAAGTGGCAAATTTTTTTTTTTAATATTTGCGGAAACATTCCCAGAGACCCGGGCCTTTACAATCATAATCAATCCACAACCACAAGGGATCTTACACTACCATCATCCAAACCAAACCAACTTTATTAATCAAAAGCATAAAGTCTGAGAATAAGATATAAATGAATAAAAAAATGGAGTCACGTTGTCCCTAAGTAAAGTTGTCAAGCAGTCGTATAGCCCTCATAGCTCATCGTAGTAGCAGGTTCCTTCACTGGGTCTCAAAGACTCTAAAAAATATATAAATAAGGGTGTCAGAATCATAGAACTTATGCATGAGTCTATCTAATGAATCAAATAAGTAAAAAGAACATAAATAAGATTTATGCAATATTTTAGAGGGCTACAATTACAACAAAATCATTATTCAATTAATTATTCATGCAATAGGGAACAATTATTAAGCAAGAGGGAACAATTATTAAATAATATGGATCACTATTAAGCAATAAGAAACATTTATCATGTATTAGGCAGCAAATATCATGCAATCATTAATTTAGTATAAGGGAACAAGTAAATATGCACGATCTAATGCATAACAGGAATATGCATGATATCAATGCACATGCATGAATAAATTATTATCTTTTATCAGAGTTTTCTTTTATATGCATGTCACTATAGAATGCACACAAACTTTAGTTCATCTTTTTATTATCATTGCCCGCGGATACTCAAAACGGTTAAACAATTTTTCGAGGTCAAGTTAGGTTCTCAGTTATAGCTTAACACATAATTTGTATTTTATTACTGGGTTCCACATTTAGCCCTTGACCGATATCAGGAATCAACATCATCCATCGAAATATTAGAAATCAACATCTAATGTCGGGACATTAAGGAAATCAAGATCCACTAACGCCACTTTCTTGGTATACCAATAATAGCAGCTGTGTCTACACACCACTCCTAGGCAAAGTGGCAAAATCTTCTTAAAACTGTGGTCGGGAGGTGAACCACCTAGTTGGGTTTAGGGGTACAACGCACACAGAGTTTTAGTATCCTCACGGTTCCCCAAAATCGCAGTTCAGGATTCCACACTAAAAAAGAGATATCTAGGAAAACGTGAATTACATTGTTCTTTTCCTTTTATCTTTTAAAAGAATAATTTATTTTAATTCTTTATTTTACAATTCAACATGCAAAACACCACAACATACATTTCGCAAATCAACATGCGAAACTCATCACGGGACCACAACCCGTGGCAACATGGAACAATGTAATTAATTCAAGAATCATTAAATTGATTTTTGTGATGCATAAGAACACTAAATATGGAGAAACACTTGCTCAAGGCCCACACGGCCTACGATGATCCACTTTTGACCACCTAATGCATCTAATGCAAAAACCATAATGAACATGTCACTTATGCATTCATTTCACATGCTTTCAAATGCACATTCACACATGCTAAACAAGAATGTACATGAATAACAAATTTCTCATGCATATAATCATATGATTGCAAAAATACAACTTTCCTTTCATGATTTATCTCATGCTTAATATGTGAACATTCATGCAAATATGCATATGCAAAACAACATAAATTTCAGGATTTGCATATGTCCACTACATGCATATGTAAGTAACATTGCATTAGAAACTATTGACCATGCATAATCAACGAGTCATATGCATGCGTAAAGTAGACTTTTGTCATGCATGAAGTCTAGACATTCATTATAAGCAAATCTGAAAATAAACCTTTGCAGTTTATATGTGTAAATCTGCTCGTATCTTTAAGCATTTAACATATATGAATCTGAACACATAATGTCTGAACAAAATAGTAAATCTATGCATGTAAACACATAAGTTTGAATCATGCATATGAACATGTAATCTTAATTATACACATAAGACCAAACATAATAGGTAAACCTGAATACGCAAAAAGCGATGAATATGAAATTATATATACTTTTGGTCACACACAAAGGCTTGTAAAATCTGCACATTCACTTGATCACTATATATAAACATATGATTCCTTTTCTCGAGATCTGCCTAGCATTCATTGGGTCTTGCTGTTTTTTTTTTCAGTGACCCAGCCCAGCCGATTCAGTCAGCTGGGACTGAGCTGTCCCAGTTCAGTCCAGCCGAATTCAGCTGGCGGCTTGCTTTCTATATATATATAAATATATATATATATATCCCTGTTTCTTTTTTTTTCTTTTGTTTTTTGTTTTTCTGTTTATCTTTTTTTTTATTCAACATAATCAGATCTGAGCCCAACTGTCCCAGTCGGCTAGGGCTCAGATTCTGTTCTGACAAAGCCCAGCAGATCTGGGCCCACTGCCCAGTATATAAAAACAACTATTTTTTTTTTGCTATACATAACACCTATTTCTTTTTTTTAACAGGGACTGTCTTGTCCCAGTTGACTGCATCAGCTGGGACTAGATAGAATTTTGTCCAGTCCCAAAACACCCAGTCACATATATATATTTTTTCTTTTATATATATATACATATATATATATATATATATATATATATATATATATATATTTGTTAAATCAGGGACCCAGTCCCATCCCGGACAACAGTAACATCAAGTCTGGTTTTTTTTTCTTTTCTTTAAATAGATATATATAAAAATTTCTTCGCATGTTCAAATTCAAATTTCAAGCATCACATTCTCTTGTCCACCTGTTCGGAATCGTCCACTTGTTCAATGGACAGATCTGTCCAGGACGGACAGAACATTAAAGGGTTCAAATCTGGCCAGATCTGCCCATCATTAGGATGACAAATCTGTCCTAATATATATGTAAGTACATATGTTCACACACACACACACACACACATATATATATATATCAGCGTAGGAACCAAAAACACGTATTCTAAGCATGCATACATCGATTTCCATGGATCAGAATGGTGAGACTAAAATAAAATCCATGGTTTTTCTTCAAAAATCTTGCCTAAAGCTTATTTAGGCTCCTTTTCTCATTCGAAACAAAAGGAAATACCTATATCTTGTTGACGTTCAAAAAGAGGGATCAAGAAAATTGTTGGATCTCTGGGGAGGACGATGGTCTTTTCCTCTACCTTCTTCTTTATTCTTCTTCTCCTCCTTTCTTTTCCTTCTTCCTTTCTCTTTTTCTCTTTTTTTTTTTTGAGCTTATATAGAAAAATAAGCTCTTATTCTTCCAGTATTACATCTAATGTGGGCTGCAGAGAGGACTTCTCATTTGGGAGTCCCTTCTCATCCCTACTTTACAATTTTTTTGAACTCTTAATATGTTGACTTTTCCACCTTCTTTCCTAATTCATAAGATAATTATATTCTTCTAGATATTTTCCTACTCTAAGCATTTCTCATATCTATTAAGGATTCTTCTAGGGAGTCTGATTAGTTGGCTAATACTGAAATTCAGAATTAATTATAATTTAATAATAAAATAATAATTATTTATTATTTATTACTAATTAAATATCCAGAAGCTTTCATAGGGTACCTTATTCCTCTGGGAGTCTTTTTAACTTTAAATAACTTCAATTTAAACCTATATATTGAATTTAAAGTTATATTTTAATTGGATCTAGATTTTAGATATGGATATGGATCTAAGATTCAAATCCATATTCAAAATTCATTTGGATCTTAAGCTGGATCAATTCTTTATTAATATGGGTCTTGGACTGAGTCCAGATCCATATTAATTTGGATCATAGGTATTGGATCAAATCCGATCCAAATTCGAATCTGGCCCATCGAAGTGGTCCTTTTTTTAAAAATTGCAATTTTCGGGTCAATCGTAGCCCAAATTCGAAAAAGTAAAATACCATTATACTCAAAATTTTGAGACGCATCTAACGATATATCATTCGAATTTCACCTCTAAAATTCGCCTGAATTTAACCCGAATTTCGTTTGAATTTAAAGATTAAAAATAAAACTTTTTATCACATTTTGGTTGGCTCGTTTAGACCTTGTCGATGAGACCTAGGCCAAGCCCACCCTCAATTAACGCCACCTAATATCGAGCATTTATCGATTTTTCTTCTATACTTAGCCAAATTTTCAGAAATCTCTAATTTAACTGTGTAAAAATACACGATATTACATGACCACTGCAATTGCATGTCCAATTCTTTACTAGTGTATCACATGAAACTCCATGTGTTTTGCAGTTTGCCCGATGTCTATTCCAGAAAGAACACCTTTGGGAGGTCATGTTCTGATGCAAACAAGGGACTGTAAGTGCCATCTGTGATCTTGCTCTTAGATGGTTGATGCACTTAGACATCCATGTTTCTGAGTTTTAATAGTTTTTTGGCAGATGACGAGGAGGCTACTTGATTTCAGTTTACCATTGTGGTGCACACATTCAATTTAAGTTCCAGCAGTTTTTCTAAAGTGGATCTCAGTTTTTGCTTCATACAGTCTATATTTCCATCTGTCTTTACATCTAGAGAAGTCCAATGAGGATGTTGAGCTGCTTGGCTTCTGCTTAGATGGACGATATTCTCCATAAATATAAAATTAGGAAAATTATAATCAAATTTTACATTAAGTTTGCTAAAAGATTTTCCCCATAGCAACTTCAATTTTGATATACCCTTGGTATTTGAGACATTAATTTCAAGATTTTATCTTGCTTTTTTTTTCATATTAGAAGGATATGGTGCTATGCCCAATGGACTATTGTTATATGAGAAAGAAGCCCATTATCTTCGCTACATGGTTTGTGTCGTATCCTCACATGGCATAGGATACGAAGCTTTTTCTGAAGACATTCACAAGTTGGATATGTGGAGTGTTGGAAAGGGCTGGGTGGCCCAGGCCCATGCTTCACCCATTGGTCCAACCTGGGCCAGTCCAATTAAAATGGTATTGGGTCAGGCCAGCCCAGCCTGTGCCTGCAGCCTGACCTTATACAAGGGCAGGCAGTCTGCAGGTGGCCTGTGGCCCTGCTAGCTTGGGCTGGGGTTTTGAGCGGCAGTCTGGTGCCATACTTTGACTAGACTGCAGCCCATTGACAGGCTGGCCCTGCCTAGTCAAAAAACGGTCCAGTCCGAACCGGCCTATTGCCCACCGCTAGTATTCTCAGGTGACACTGGAAGGAAACTTGGAAGCAGTTGCCAAAGGTACGGCCGAATTGCATGGAAGAACTGTATAGCTCCTTCTGAAGAGTAAAACTGGATTGATTCCAAGTTTGAGCACTCACTCAAATAGTAGCATGGTCATTCAATGCTTGAAAAGTGGATATATTTTGAACATATATTATTGGTAGGTGGGAAATGGTCATAAACTTGGGGTTACTTTTGTGTGGTTTTCTTCCTCTTATTTTTCATTTGTGAATAATGAAGCTTAGTTATGTGTTAGGCTTAAAAACTCAACTTTTGCATGCATGTGGTTCTCAGATATTAGGGCTGGTCATTGAGTTAGCAACAACAGGCATCATGCTTCTCTCTTGCCCCCTCATTCAGCTCTCAACTTCAAAAGTATATACCTTAGACATCTTAATAAATCCTTTGTAGGGTGTAGTGGGTTTGGATATCCAGATGATCATTAGGGTGCACTCAGCCTGGTCCAAGTTGTCGGTAGAGAAAATGAGAGACCACACCCAAACCCTTTGCCCGCAGATCTCCATCAGGGACAGATGGAGTAGTTGATCCAAATGTTTTTTGGGGATAAAGTTGTTTTTTTTTAGGGAAGATAAATAAATTCATTCATCAAGGATGATAGTACAACAAAGAGAGGTTTAAGCAGCAGAGTACAACAATCCTGAATAGCCTTGGGAGAATGCGTCTGCCAGTGTGATTGGTCTAATCCAGATGTAAAGCCAAAACCTCATCACCACTCCCTGATTGCAAGGTGAGCGATGACTTGAAGTCGCCTAGCACTGAAAGCCATCCTCGCCATAACACCGATCCTTGCTTCCATCAGGAATTGATTTTCCACTGAGATGCGTTCGATCCAGAAACATGCTTTGTACAGAGAAGAGAAATGCATGGGCTTGTCTTGAGTTAATAGACTCCACCACCACTTGGCCATGGGGCCCCGGTTGACAAAAGTTGGATCCCTTGCACCAAGCCCCCCCCACCCATAGTTCAGTTGGCTTAGAGATCAAACACCACCTTACAGAGTGGACCTTCCTATCCTTCCATAGAAAGTCCCATGACTTCATCATTCGTTTGGACGATTTCTTGGGCAGCCTGAAGAGGGACGTGAGATGAGAGGATAGACTTGGGGAAAGTTTGGTTGTGTTTTCAAACAAATGAAAGGGAATCAAATGTGATTTCGAATCACATTTGATTTGAAACCACGGGTTGCCGATTCTCATGTTCAGTGTGGAGCTCTTTTAGAATCACTCTCTCATTCCCATAGAATCATTTTCTCATTCCCATGAGAGTGATTCTAAACAAGCGCAACCAAACGTCCCCTTGATAAGTGATTCTCCGTTTCTTCTTGCCCAAGACAATTGTTGTGCATCCCATGTCTAAATTTTCGAGGCTGTGCAGTCATGGTCTCCACCCCTATCCTTAAGAAGGAACATGCCGAGGTACACGGTAATGAAAGTGAAATGCTCTTGTAACAGAATACTGTTTCTGCCATTAGTGTGATGTTTGCATCGGTGTTAAACATGGTGATGCTGCTTTTCTCCTCGTTGATTTGTAGATTTGATAGGCAGGAGAAAACCTGTAGAAGTAGCCACATCTTTACTAATTTAGGAGGGGGTGGCAGTGCCGAAAATCAGAATGTCAACGAGCTGTTGCAGCAGAATGGTGTGGGAATCCATCAATTTGATTCCAGATAGAAATCCCTTATTTTCTATCGAATGAAAGAGAAATGCTAGGCCTTCGCGTGCTAGATTGAATAGGAGCGGCGACAATGGGCAGCCCTACCACAATCCCCAACTGGGTTTCCAAGGGGCTGCCCCCAAGAGGGGTTGGCGTAGTGGGGTGGGGGCCTTGGCAAGTTTCGATTCTCATGGTCGCCGCCCCTCTGCGCAACTTAACATAGGCCCCGACGGCAAGGGTCCTAGCCTCGGAGTTTTATTCTGCTGGCACGATTACCATAGGTATGGCAGGCTGAGCCAGCCCGATCAGATCTTCGTGCAGGGGGCAGGTTTCTTCGGTTTATAAATCAAAAAAAGGTTTGGAAGGGGCACCATTGCAGCCATTGATGCCTACTTCGATGGGGGCGGACGAGACAAGCTCGCGGATCTAGGATACCCAGCATGAGCCAAAGCCCACTAGTTCCAGGCATTCCCAATTGATATGCAAGTCGACTGAGAGGAGGAAAGCTGGCTGTTTGGATCGGGAAATGGAGTGGACATCTTCATTTGCAGTGATGACATTCTTGAATCAGGCGTCTCTTAGTGAAGCCGCACTGCGAGGGCGAGAGCTGCTGAGGCATGAGTGGACGTAGCCTGTTGGCCATGGCTTTCGCAAGGATTCTGTAAAGAAGAGCGATAGTTCGGAATCTGGTGATGTCGTCCGCCTCGGGATATTTGGGAACGAGGATCAAATGGGAACGCGATAGAATTTTTAGCAGCTTTGCAGAAGAGTGAAAATTCTTGATGTACTAAGTTTGATTATTGGGATGATAAGGCTTGAAAACTTGTCTTTCTTCTTAATTGGTCACTTTCCATGTAAAATGGAACTTCACCGTATTGAGTTCCTCACATGGATGCCAGAGATGAGTACAGTTACTGGTATGAGTAGGAGGTGCTTGTACAGGTACATGAGCACCTAAAAAGTCTTGGGTGCATTTTTACTGAAAATGCATATTGATATGACTTTTAGAAATTTTTTATGGAATCGCTATTAAACATTGATATGCTTTCTAAAATAATTGATATAAATTTATAAACAATTGATGCAAAGTATATATATTTATATGGATACCCATGAATTAAAATAGTTAAACATGCATGTTTACTTGTTATTTTTGTATTATAATTTTCTTGTTAGTCATAATATTTAAATGCCTCACTAGTAATGACATTGTTATTTGTATGTATAGAAGTTAACAAAAACGAGTTTGACATTCATTTATATTGTAATAAATATAAATGAGTTTGTATTAGTCTATTAGAGATGGAATGAGCTTCCCAAGTAATTGGGATGAGTTTCTTGAACACTAGATACTTCTTTTTATGATTTCTCAAATGATTTTCAGATGGGTACTTGGTACTGTTATGCATAATACGTAATACAATAGAGTGTATCAAGTACCACCGCAAGTCTGAGGTTCAAACTTTGTCGTAAAAATGGTTATTGCTGAATGAGAAACTGAAATATGTAAACCAGCAAAATATCTAAACTAGTATGAACCGAGATTTTTATAGGGTTTTTTGCAAATCTAACACTGCAGATGCATTTGGCATGGTATTTTTGCTTGAATCGACTATTGAAACATCGTAATCAGATCAAGAAATGTGATTTTGCATGCTTGAATATTTACAAAAATTCTGAGCTGTTGATTTTCAAGCCTTAAAAGATCCTTACATATTGTAATAGGATTATCTAAGAGTCAGATTCTATAAAATCATGCATCTTGATCGATCTGTATGATGAAATTTTAGAAAAAAAATAAAAAAAAAAAACTATGAAAATTTAAGTACATACCAGTTTACAAATTTTGCTGGTTTACATATTCCAGTTACCCATTGCTGGATTCACCAAAATTTGTTTAGGATGTTTGGATTTGGGTCATGGGCATAGAGAACTAGATTGATCCAACATGAACTATTTTGACATCTTGTCACACAAACACTGTTTGGATCACGTAACTAAATGTTTTGCAGTTCGAGAATTAAAATGACTAGTGTACTTTATAGCAACATGCCCTCCACGAAAGGGGACTCGGCTTGTCTGGTAGGAGCAGCTAGTGCATGTCACCTTCTGTTGGGGGGCGTTGCAGGTTCAAAACCCAACGGTATAGTTGTATAACTGCCTAACCCCAACTTGCCTTTCAGAAAGAAAAAATGCTCTCCCCACCATCCTAAATTCCCTTGTGTTGAGGGCATCGAGACCGTTATGCAAAAGTTTGGGGTATATGGTACCATATCTCTAGGGAATATGTCATGCAATCAGCATAAAATCTACTTTAATTAGCATTTACATGAACAATTTTGATGGTAGCTTATTTAATTTTTAACAAATGATCATATGTTGAGATCACATTGGGAACATGTCTAGTTGTATGTAAACAGTTTATTTCATTTTCAAGAATAATACTTTTCTCTCCTTCGATATATATTTTGGTAAAATGTAGAGATTGTAAGAAATCCATGATATGAGAGTGACATTTATGTAAACCCATGTACAATTTTCTGACACTATATGGGAAATTACAATAGCAAGATTTACGCTAGGTTTGAATGAAAGTAAAAGCTTAGAATATCCATGAGGAATTCTAGAAAAATATTTAGCCATACAAGATCATTGCATAAATAAAAGCTACTATAATTTCCATGCGCTTGGATGCACCAAAAAATAGTCAGCATGGAAAGATACGTTTAGAAACACTCCATAATTTGACTCGATAGGGAAAACACTTCCCAATGTTTTCTTCTTCTTTTTTGATATTTTACTCGGAGAAACCACCCCAAACACATAAACTTAGTGGCGCTAGCTCAGCCTGCTGTACATAAGGTCGATGTCCTGTTGGTGTAAAACTCTGAGGGCTTACCCCTCGATCCGAGGGAGTCACCAAGCTTCGGCTTATGCAGGGAGTGACGCCCATGGGATTGGAACCTAGGCTGCCCGTCAAACAGTTGGTCCCATCCCACTACACCATCCCCCTTGGATCTCCAATGTCTTCTTCTCTTGCCTCAATCTCTTTCTACTTGATGCAGAGCTTGCAAACTCGCTTGCTTTGTCAAGCTCTAGTGGAGTGATTTAAGCGAATCCAAACATTTAAGTATTTTCCTACTTAAGAACCTTACATGAAAAACATTAAGTAATATAAAAAAGGAGAGAATCTATAAGAAACGTAGAAAATGAATTTTTTTTATAAAGAGTGAAAAATGGAATTTTGCTTCAAATGAGTAAAAACAAATAACTTTTTTGAAGGCAAGGCTGGAGGTAGGAAGTAGGGATGACAGTGGATAGGGGGAAATGGAACCTAGCCCGCCTTGCCCCCCCCGGAGATAGAGGACATGAAATGAAGAATGGACTTGGGATGAAGGTTAAAATCAAAACCCATGGAGGGATGAAGGTGGAGATGGACTTCCTCACCACCACCACCACCCCTTAAGAAAATTACTATTATACCTTTATACATATTATAAAATCATATATATAGTTTTAATCCTAACATAAAACCTTGTCTTAAATCTCTCCTCTCTCCTTCTAACGAGTCTTGCGAGCTCTCATTTCTCTCATCTTCTTCCTATAACGGCGGAAGGACCAGAGAAATGGGGCCCCACTCCATGTCGCCCTGTTTAGACCAAGGATGGAGGGCAAAATTTTAAGATGGGATGGGGGTGAAGATCTTGTCTCCCACCTCGGTCCACTGCCATCCTTAGTAGGAAGCTTTCATCCTCAGGTCAAGTCAATGAAATCTTTGCACTCTTTCTTCTCATATGCTATTTAACTCATCAAGACCCACCTGCTTAGGTTCATTCTTTGATGGCAATTTGACACTATAATATATGCTCCCATGCACTTCTTGTTCTCGTCAGCACAATGAAAATGGTGAGAGTTGAGAAACTCCATCTTTCTTTGGCACTTTCCCACACTTGTGCAGTCTTTCAACATGTCCCACACTTTGAATTTTGTGATTAGGAAGATTGTCTTCATGTCGGCTTTTGGAAAAGTTTTTCTCTAGCATTTGTTCACACTTGTGCAATCTTTTCAACCCTTTGACCATACTTTTCATATGAAAATTCTGTCATTTTATCAAAAAATTTACCACTTCCAAACTTGGCCTAAGTGAAGCAAGTTTGAGTCACCGAGTCCTAGTGATAAGAGTGACTTTCACCTCTAGACCCAAGGGGTTTGGTGTAGTGGGATGGGGCCTAGGTCATTTGATGGGCAGCCTAGGTTCAAATCCCATGGGCATAAGTCAAAGCTTGGCCGCTCTCTGGGGTCAAGGGGTAAGCCCTTAGAGTTTTATGTTGATAGGACAATGATCGCAAGTAGGGCAGGCTGAGCTAACATGACTAGGTATCTGCGCCTGGGGCAGTTTCTCTTGATAAAAAAAAAGAGTGACTTTCACCTCTGCCCAAGCTTTTATAACCTGAGGGGATTCAAAGCCTTGACATTCTCTTCCTTAAATCAGGTACAAACAACAGACTTGACTGAAAAGTAATGCCTTTGAAAGACCCCCCAACTTTTCTTAAATTTAACCAATTATGAGTCTTTGGTTGAGACCATATGCATCCCTATGGTTTGTTTCAGAAAATTGTATGTGATGCATGCAAAAAAGTAACAAATAGTTATAAGAAATGGCACACATGGACACAGATATAGGGATGGCAGTGGACCGGGGGAAAGCGGGGCCCCGCCCCGCCTCGCCCCGTTTGGACCGGGGATGAAGGGTATGAAACGGGGATGGAGGTGGGGGTGGAGGATAAAATCCATCCCCGCCGCGGAGGCGGGGCGGGGGTGGACGTGCACTTTTCCCCGCCCCGCCACGATCCCTGCCTAATCTCCGCCCCGACCACTTTTCCCCGCAATATCCCCGCCCCGCCCCGCCTCATCCCCGTTTGGACCGGGGATGAAGGGTATGAAACGGGGATGGAGGCGGGGGTGGAGGATAAAATCCATCCCCGCCGCGGAGGCGGGGCTGGGGTGGAGGATAAAATTTTGAGGCGGGGCGGGGGTGGAAACCTTGTCCCCCGCCCCGCCCCGCCCCGCCCCGCCCCGCCCCGCCCCACTGCCATCCCTACACAGATACAATACACATTTTTTGGAAAACTGGAAGTGAGCACCTAATTTTTTTAATTGATAAAAAATATTTGTTTAAATATATTAGCATATTCAAATATATTTACTTTAAAAAAATGTTAAAAAAATAGTGTTCAACGTGTCATGCCATGTCACTTGTCTGTCCATGTGTCACTTCGTGATGCGTAGATATCCCTGTGACATGGAAAGCAAGACAAGAACTAGAATCAAAGTTATGGTGATACCTACTCTTGATCTGTTGTTGTTTTTTTTGTTTGAAAGGCAAGCTTGGGTTAGTCCGACCCCACCAGTCATTATTCAAGGTACCACTGGGTTTTGAACCTGCAAGTCCCACCACAAGGATACATGCATTGACAGCTCCTACCAACCACGCAGAGCCCCCAGTTGGTTCTTTGGTGATGATCTTGAAATGACAAAAGTCTGGGCAAATGATGCAGATCTAGTTCTCGGGAAAATATCAACGAGAAAATTCTCGTGGGTAATTGAAAATTTTGTTTTTGAAAAAAAATGTTGCAAAAATAAACACATAAATATATATATATATATATATATATATATATATATATATATATATATATATATATATATGAGTTTGAGTGTATATTTTGAGGCTATCCAAGTTGGAAACGAGTAAAGCAAATACAGTCATATATATGGAGTTAGAAATAGGTTTATCTAGCCAATTTTACTTTTTGGCATGAAAATTAAATAAATTTTACCTATTTTCAGCATATCCAAGACCACAGACTCAAATCACAACTGAATTTGGGACTCCTCTGTGAAGTTTTAGTTGGATCTTGATCTGAAACTGGACCCGCTCTTGAAAAGTTGGATACAGTGTAAGTCAAGCATGACACGACCCATACCCAACCTATTTTCATCTATAACTTCAAAAGTTATAATTGGCACTACTTATTTTTTATATAACCCAATCTTTTAGTCCTTTAAGTACTCCCAGACCCTTGACATCCTTTATGTCATTTTATTAACTGTAGCCTGAAAAAAGAAAAAAAAAACTTAGCTAACACGAAAGGAAAGGGAGAATTTCATGTTTAGTCTCCTTTACATCTTAATAGCAATATTATCTTGTAAATTGTTTTTTAAAGTTCAAGTTAGTTGGTTTTAGTGGTGTCAACCGGCCTGGTTTATCCGCACCCGAACCAAACCCTATAGGGTCCAGGTATGGTGATAAATAAGAAGACTCGATTAATAGATGGTCCTGTGTATAATTTATGAAATTTTATACCAAACCCTATAGTGTCCGGGTATGGTGATAAATAAGAAGACCCGATTAATAGATGGACCTGTGTATAGTTTATGAAATTTTATACCAAATCCAGACCCAACCCAAGTTTCGATTAAGGCCCATAATTTTTCAATGTAAAAATGATAAAAAATATGGTTTTATCGGGTATGGTTCTGGTTTGGTTCATGTAGTTTTTATCGGGTCTGAATATAGTTTTTCTTATAGTGGACCCGATTAGACCCCGGTCTAGACCCGATGCCATACCCAAAAATCTGATCCAAGTCTGGTTCTACCTGGGTATGAATCAAACCCGACCCGTTGACACCCTTAGTTGGTTCTAATTGTGTATGTGTAGTAAGAGTTTGTGGAAGGCACTTAGTGGAAATGATGATAACGATTTTGCAAAGAAAAAAATCATCCCTAGAAGAAAAAGTGATGAGAACAAGTGAAAAGATGTGTGAACAAAGAAACCCAATTCTACCAATAGGGTCTCAGCTTGTATGGTAGAAGCAGCTAGAGCACGTCATGGAACCTTGCAAGTTCAAATCCCAATGGTATCCTTGTATAACTGGTAGGGGTCTGCCTAACCCAGCTTGCCTTAAAAAAAAACTGAATTCTTGACTTGATGGGACTTTGAGGGGCTCTTGGGGAGCCCAAAGCATAGATTCTTATTCCTACTTGTGCATTCGATTCGATTAAATTGTTACAGAGCTCAAATGTGATTCAGTCTATATATATATATATATATATATATATATATATATATATATATATATATATATATATATATATATATATATATATATATATATATATATAGACTATGTGAGCCGTACCTTTGAAAAAGAAGACACATTTTGCCTCAACCAATATCCCTGCAAAGCAAAAATGATATTCGTGTACATTATTTTACTGACCAAAATTAAATTTAGGTGCATATGGTAAGCATTCATTACATTACATTAAAGTTTTTTGCACACAGTAAACATACTTAAAAACTTACAATAATTGTTGTGACTCGACAATAGAACCAGGGGTTTCAGGCGATGAGTTATTCCAACAAAGAATATTGTTATGCTTAAACAAAACACTTGCGACTTGAAAAAAGCCAATGATAGAAAAACCTTTTTGGTACCATAAGCGCACAATAGTGTTAGGGCATATATTTGCATTGTGTTTGGCTGGAATATGAGCTTGGCTTTGGGGTTGATATGGGCCCACCAAATAGAACTACCTCAAACATATTTTCATCTCTCAAAACTCTAGGTCATAAGCTTTTTAACAAATTTCGCGAGATTTATAAAAATCTCGTGATAATATCGCCAGAAATTGCCTGAAAGTTTAAAATGGCAATTTCTAGTGAAATTTTCAAATCATGACAAATATCGTGATATTTACAGTTTTAGCATATATTTATCACGAAATTTTTATTTTTAAATCTATTTTATTTATATTTTCTTATAAAATTTATATTTTTATATTTTTTGTATTTATGTTTTATTGTCGAGATTTTGCCAAAAAAATGCAAGATTTATGAAAATTTTCAAAATCTCTCAAGTTTTTGGCTCCTGAGATTTTGCAGTTTTTAACTTTTGTCACTATAGTGATAAGTGCATGCTGTCATAGTGACAAACGTTCTTATCGGCAAAATCTTGTTTTTCCAAAACTCTTGAGAAATTGAAAAATTTTCAGAAATCTTTCATTTTTTGGCAAAATCTTGGTAATAAAAAATAGAATGAAAAATGTATTTTTTATAAGAAAATATCAATAAGAATTATTTAAAAATAAAAAACATGGTTTTTTTATGATAAATAGTTGTTTAAAACGTAAATATCATGTTTAAATTGCAGTATTTATGTTTTTTCCATAAATCTCATGATATTTTGAAAATCTTGCTAGAAATTGCTATTTTAAACTTTCGGACAATTTATCATGACACTATCGTAAATCTCACGATATTTGTCACTATGCATGCCGCTTTGTTCAGTGATACGCTGACACAATTTAATAGTTTTTAGTATTTTAATTATATTTTTATAAAATATGTCTTTACAACAACAACAACTATGCCTTCATCCCAAAACAATTGGGGTTGGCGATATGAACCAAAAAAGAAAATCATTCTGGGTCTTCCACATGAATCCTTCTCCTCCAATCATTTCTATCCAATGCCATGTCCTCGGTGAGGTTCAAAGCATTCATATCCTTTCCTATCACCTCCATCCATGTCTTCCTAGGCCTACCCCAACCTCTTTTAACTAATATATTTTATAAAATATGTCTTTATATGTTAAAATATCAAAAATTGTTTTTATTAATTAAAACAATAAAAAAATTCAGGTCCTCGTGTCCCATTTTTCAAAAAAAATACGGACTCACAAGTCGAAGTCGTGTCACTCGTAGGGCGGTACTCTTATCTTTGTTGACATCAAACTTTGAGTTGGATGACAAAGCCAAATTAAGGGCCCGTGATGCTCAACATGGAGGCAAACCAATTCAGGTTGCAAAAGCAGGCATTGGAGACCTCAGTCACCACTCTAGACACCTAAAAGGGAGTGTTGGAGTGCACTACTTATCTAGAAAAACAGGATAATCCCAGTTTGTGCCCGTATTTTGGATAACTGGGTGAATCCATGCATCCCATAAACCATAAGAGGGTCCTTCAAAGTGGATGAGAAGTTCCCTGCCAAAGCGGATAATCTCCAGAAAGGATATGTTTTCATATCAAAGGATCTCCCTCGAATTTGAGATCCAAGGCTTTCAGCCTAAGGGACAAACACTTGTTGCTTGAGGTAGATGGTTCACGTCTTATGTGTGTTGTGGTTAGGAGAAGGAACATTTGGGTTGGTGGGTTGTGGGACTGCCATCCCCATAACTACCAAACCTTGTGCTGGGTGTCTTACATTTTTAAGCTATTGTCACGGTAATTTAAAGACTCTATCATCTAATCTCACTATCTAGACACAAAATCAATAGAATGAGGATTATCTTGCCCCTTTTTTTGTTAGGTCGTCATTAGGATTATCCACAAATCATAGTTTTAGGTGTTTTATGCTTGATCTGAACTGTTAGATGCGTTTATCATTGTTTACTCAATAGAGAACATGTAATTGATTAAACATCTTTATACTTAGATGTGTATTTTAAAGAGAGAAAAGAAACAGAAGTTGATATGGTACTAAAATCTCATGATAATATACACATTTTTACATCAAATCATTTTGAAACTAAATTTGTTTCTTAATAAGTTATGATAAACACATCTAACAGTTCAGATCGAGCATAAAACACTTAAAACTATCCAACTTTGAATGATCCTAACAAAAATGGGGGCAGATTGATCCCCGCCCTCCCAAATCATAGTTGCTTTGGAATCAAAGGTGCTAACTTGAGCAAATCTTAAGCCACCTTGGTAAGTTGAAGCCATGTTGCAGGGATCTTTCACTTCTTTAGATTCTACCCAACTTAGGCTCATGGGATGACCTATGGACCTTAACAGGTATGATTGGGATATAAGACCGGGCAAGCCCTTTTAGCCAGATCCAATTAGGAAATTGGTTGGACCTGCCAAGTGTTTTTCAAATCTCAACCACATAAAGCTCCAAAAAGCATCCAATTGAGAGCAATCATCTGAAATCTGAATCGCTTGGACCTTTAACACATAAAACACATACCTGGTAAGTTTAGAGACCTAACCAGATCTTATTAGCTTAGTTCACTTGCATCTAAAACCACATTTTCAGGTCCCTAGCCTAATTCTATCATACCAATTCTCCAAAACTTCCAATCAAAGTCATACATGTCAAGCCGTTTTTGGAAAATCTAATTATTTTATTGAGAGATTTTCAAAAACTGATATAATCCAAAAACATGATATTTTCAAAGGAAAATATATTGTTTTTATCACGGAATTTAAATTCTAAATTTTTAATGTTTTTCTCATATTTCTATACATTCTCCAAATTTAAATATACCATATATCTTTTTAAGTCTTTCTCAAAAAGAAATTATTATTTTTTTTTTACATCTACTGCTAGATTTTTCTTTAACCAAAAAAAGTCCCGATCACGAGATATATGTAGGGGTGGCAATCGGGTCGGGTTGGTGGGTTGGCGTGTCAGCATACCTCAACCCGAACCCGACCCGTTTATTAAACGGGTCGGCTGTGGCAAGCACTAACCTGACCCATTTAATAAACGGGTAACCCGACATGACCCGCCAACCCGTTTAATAAATGGGTTGGGTCGGGAAAACGGGTTGGCGGGTAGCGGGCAGGTTGGCGGGTCGGGTTGGGGGACGGGTTGGCAGGTCGGCGGGTCGGGTTAGCGGGTTGACCCGCCCGCCTAACCCGTTTATTAAACGGGTCAGCCGGGTTGGCGGGTTGGCATACCCCCAACCCAAACCCGACCCGTTTAATAAACGGGTTAGGCGGGTCGACCCGTTTATTAAACGGGTTAGGCGGGTCAACCCGTTTATTAAACGGGTTGGCTTAAGCCCAACCCAAACCCGCCTAAGAGGCGGGTTGGCGGGTCTGGTCAGGTTTTGCCACCCCTAGATATATGACCATGCTTCCACTGACAGTATACCTACTGCAACCAAGATAGGCCTAGCAAAGGGTCCAGCACTTGTGACCTTCACACTTCTCCCTTATTGTGGTTTTTATAATCATTAAGAAAGAGACATGAGGTGGTTACATCATTCTTCTTTAGAAAAACTACACATTGGTGCAGTGGGATGGAGCTTAGGCCGCTAGGCAGGCTGTCTAGGTTCAAATCTTATGGCCGTCATCACTTGTGCAAGCCGAAGCATGGCGACTCTCCGAAGGCACCACAGAATTTTAAGATGCAGGCTGTCTAGGTTCAAATCTTATGGCCGTCATCACTTGTGCAAGCCGAAGCATGGCGACTCTCCGAAGGCACCACAGAATTTTAAGATGTCAGGACAATGACCATAAGTACGGCAGGTAAAGTCGATGCGGCTAGGTCTCTGTTTGGGGTCGTTTCTCTGTGTAAATATCAAGAACTGTAGAGATGGGCAAACAAATTTTTAATTACAATGTTATAATATATGGCAAGAATGCAATTTAAAAAAAAATCACAAAGCAACTAATTTTTTGCACCTATTTCCCACGCTTCTTTCTTTATAAGATTTAGGATCTGCATAAGACTCTCTTTATCCTGTCCTGAATGTCGCATGCCCTGCGTATCAAACGAAGAACAGCGTCTGAGAAGGGATCGGTCGGTTCCAGAACGGGTGCGTCCCGCATATCACACCCACCAACCAATACTGTCCCTTCTTATCAGACCATTGCAGTGCAGCCATCCATCAGCCCCGTTTCAACCTAGACAACATAGTCCATCAATCTTGTTACACCCATGTCACCATCACCATAGCGGAATAAGAAGAAGGGCAAAAACAAACCCAAAAAAGACGGGGGCAAAACCACTTTTATGACTCTTGTGAAGCACCCAAGTTACCAAATCAATAAAAGGATCAGACAGCACAAACAAAGCCTCACCTTTTGCTCCATTCCCCTTTCTCTCTCTAAAAAAATCATCCTTTTCTAACACCCTCTCTATCCCCAATCTTTCCTACCGTCATTCATCATCTTGTGTATGTAAGAGAGAGAGTCCCACCGTCATTCATCATTCATCATTTTGTGTATGTAAGAGAGAGAAAGAGAGCACAAAGAAATATAGTCTGAATTTGAAAAATAGGGTTTTCCAGTTTGGCAGACAATAGAGAGAGAGAGAGAGAAAAGGAGAGGGAGAGCATAAAGGAATAGAGATATCAGGGTTTTTCAGTTTGGCACACACTCTAAAGGAGAGAGAGAGGGAGGTGGGGTGGGTGGGTCTCTCTCCTGTGGGTTTCTGTACGTGGATACGTGATGGAATGTACGTATGTGGGTACGTGATGGTATGTACGTACGTGTCCGAGTATGCGTACTCGCGCACCCA
Organism: Nuphar pumila; assembly: GCF_984573655.1. Classification (NCBI taxonomy): domain Eukaryota; kingdom Viridiplantae; phylum Streptophyta; class Magnoliopsida; order Nymphaeales; family Nymphaeaceae; genus Nuphar; species Nuphar pumila. Next base: position 18,325,044 of record NC_143253.1, on the reverse strand, counting down.
TGGATCATCCACCGCCTCGCTCCCACCTGGTCTTCTTCCCCAAGCGTCCTAGGGTTTGTCGTTCCTGAGGGTGAGTAGGTGGGTGCCTCAGATTCGGCCTCCGGAGGTGTGTGGTCGGCGGGGATGGGGAAGATCCCGTGCTGCTCGGTGTGCCAGATGAGCTACGACGAGGGGCCTAGGGTTCCGATGCTGCTCCAGTGTGGCCATGGCTTCTGCAGGGACTGCCTCTCACAGATGTTCGCGGCGTCGGCCGACGACTCACTCTCGTGTCCACGGTGCCGCCACTCGTTGCGCGTCGGCAACAGCGTCGATGCCCTGTGCAAGAACTTCGCCGTCCTGTCGCTCGTCCGCCGGTCGGGGTTCGATTGCAGCGACGAAGACGAAGAGGAGGACGAGAAGGAGGGGATTCCGGGCCATGGGTTCCAGGGGTTCTCCAACGGGTGCGGGCGCGACGGCCGCGCCACCTCGAGCTTGGGCTCGATAGATTTGGGGTTGCACAGCCTAAAGATGGTGAGACAGCTAGCAGAAGGGCGGTGTACGGGGACGGATATCTGGGCAGGGGTGCTGATAGGTCCGGGAGGGTGCCGGCACCGGGTGGCGGTGAAGAGGGTGAGGATGGCCCCGGAGACCGACGTTGTGTGGGTGCAGAGCCGGCTGGAGACGCTCAGGAGGGCGTCGATGTGGTGCAGGAACGTCTGCACCTTCCATGGGGCCATGAGGATTGAGGACCGGCTCTGCCTTGTGATGGACCGGTACGATGGGTCGGTGCAGTCTGCGATGCAGAACAACGAGGGGCGGCTCACACTCGAGCAGATTCTGAGGTACTTGTTGTTTGTATTGGTCGTCTTTTTTTGGTTTTTGAGAATTTGAGTGAATTGATTGTAACTTCAAATTTAGAGTTTTTCTGAATGTTGGTGTGATGGAAAGCTTTCAAGACCTCACACTGCAGTGTTGTTGTGGACTAATTTCTTTGTGGTAGAATGTGAATGATGTCATTTGTTTGACACATTTTCTCTATGTCATTTGCAGTGTTGTTGAAATGGTGAGTTTATGTGTTACACGCTAGTTAGGATTCAAAGCAGGATTTGGGAGGAGTATTTCTGTTGTTTCACGTATTAACAACTTGTAATTAAGGACTTTGTTGTATGTGGCCTTGCCAAAGTATAGTTGATGAAGTGTTAAATGAGTGAATTTGATGAAGTGTTTCATGGATGCTTTATCGAGAAGAGGATTTATTAGTCGGGGAGGTGGAAAGGTATTTTCGCAATTGTTGCTAATATGGTGTTCTCTGGGAGCCAGAGGTACAAAATCTCCGACTGAAGAAAATTTGGATGGAGTTAAGGGATGTGCCACATATTCTAAAATGAAGTTTTGAATGTTCAAACTTATGAAATCCGATCTTGATGGGTATTTTTATACTTTGCTTAGCATTTCTGCTGCAACCTTTTATGGTTTTGATAGTTTGATTATGTGCGCAAGTGTATAGTTGGATGAAAAGGTTCAACAACAAAGTAGAGCATGAGGACGAATTGAGTGAAGATCCCTGGCCTTAATTAGTTGAAAGTTTGGTATGGTGGCTAAAGGCTATATAGTGGTTTCTTTGAGTAACTCCTAATGACTTACGATTTTCAGCTTGGCACCTGGGTCTGTCCATCTTCCCGCAAAAATTTACTTGAAAGTATGCTCTTTTATTACTTGGACAAATGAATACTCTTCATGGATCTGTTCTGCGCCATGCCTCTGTTAGGGACTCCTGACCTTAAATGTTGGCTTCTTATCATCACCCTATTTTGTTTTTCATATTCTTTTCCCTGTTTACTAAACTCTGCCTACTTTAAAAAATCATTTTCTTATTCAATTTTTATCTCAGTTTTCAAATGACTAATGTGAGTTCCTAGGAATTGGTACACAATCAATAATTTCATTGGGATGCTTTCTCTTCTGTCAAGATTTGTATGTTCAAAGTATTCAGATTTATAACGTAGCACATTATTTGTATGTATGATGTCAGCTTATGATGATTTGATCTAGAAGGTGTCTATTAAAATGCACCATGCTAGACATTCTGACATGCTTTCTTTCAAGATCAATCACAAGATTTCCCTGTGTAATGCAGTGTGCCACTGACCATGAAAAGGATAAGATGCCCAAAGTTCAAGGATGGGTTATTAGGCAAATAACTTCAAGGATTTGACAAAATGCTTATCTTTTACATTTTATCATGCAATTTTTTTTTTAATTTTTTTGGGTTTCAGCATAGCTTCTCTCTCTCTCTCATATATCACTTCCGTGTTATGACAAGGTGGTTGCTCAGTTCTCTAGTTGGGAATCAGCAATCTTCATTCTCTTTTTCTCTTGTTGCACCTCTTTCCCCTCTATCTCTTGCCACACATTTTTTCTTTCACATTTCTCTCTTCTTGACTATAGAATGAGGCCCTGTAATATATGAATCTAAAAGTTTATATATATATATATATATATATATATATATATATATATATATATATATATATATGTGGGGGGGGGGATTGTGTTGCTTCCTTTTTCATTAGACCACCATTAGCACCCTCCAAAAATCATAGTCTGAACCGTTAGATGTGTTTGTCATTGCTTATTTATTAAGAAGCAAGCTTTCTTGCAAATTTATTTGATGTAAAAATGTGAATATTTTATCATCACATTTCAATACAATATCAACAATTGATTTTTTTTACCTCTTTAAAATACACATCTGAGCACAAAGATGCTTAATCAAAAACTTGTTTTCTATTGAATAAGCAATGATAAACACATTTAAGTTTCTAACAGTTCAGATCTAACATAAAAGACCTAAAGCTATTTTTTTTGGAGGGTCCTAACAATGACCTAACGAAAAAGGGGGCAGCACAATCCCCATTATATATATAGCCATGTCATGTATCTAATTCTAATTTTTCAAGATTCGATGTTTCTGACATTTCGCACCCATGTTCAATCCTGACACTCGTATCATGACAGAGAGCTATTACTTTTTCTTCTTTGACTAATCAACTAAGGATTCTTTTCAAGATCATTCGAGGCTTCTGAAGTCTAAATCAGAGTTACCGAAAGCGCCTAGGTAAAAGGGGAAACGCTAAACGTCGTGCTTCCGAAACGTGCGGGGAAGCGTCACTTTTAAATGGGAAGCACTCTTCCCTTTTATGGGAAGCACGCTTCCCCAATTTTTTCATTTTTTTCATTTTTTTTACTTTTTTTTATTTTTTTTTTTCGCTTCCCCTCGCTTCCTAGGTCGCTTCCGGGACGATTCCCGACTCGCTCTTAAGTGGTCCCACGCTTCCCGCTTCCTAAAATTTTGAAAGTGCCTCGCTTCTCGCTTCCCGCTCCCGCTTCCCGTATCGCTTCCCGCTCCCGCTTTCTCAACTGGCAACCATGGTCTAAATTGTATGTGTTAAAATCTCGTTTGCTGTAATTCTTCTTGTTCTAAAATTGGATGTGTCTGGATTTGATCATGATCCTTTTGTTTTTGTTCTTAATTATGATCCTGTAGCATAGTAATGCTTCTTTAAGCCCTTTGCCATGTGCAGTTTTCATTTATAGGTTCTATATTACAGATCTTAATGGAAAAATGGAGTCCAGTTGATCTTTCCTTTTTTTCCTTTTTTTAAAACTTTTCCATGGTCATTTTGTCAATCTTTCCATGTTTTAGTGCTTAATTTTGTTGATCATTTTACTCTTATCAGTCTTATCATGCAACTGCAATTTTGAGAAATGGAAATACTAGGAAATATGAATACACTTATGTGTCTATAGTCTGTACACATGCATGTGCACATGAGAGAGGGAGAGAGAGAGTAGCATATCTCATCTCGTTGTTTGCTCATAGTTGTTAATGCTCTTTTCTCTTTTCCTCTTTTTTCTTTTCAAAAGAAAGTAAAATTCATTATATTAATAACCCTTCTTTTCCTTGTTAAGATCAGCTATCTTAGCTTTTGGATTTTTACTATGTTTGCATGTAAAAGTTTGACTTGTTTTTTCTTCCCATCCCCACATTCCTTTCCATTTCTCAAATGCATATATGCATTTTTATGCTGTTAATTGTGTGAAGTCATTTGCTTTCTTAGGTACGGAGCTGATATTGCGCGTGGTGTTGCTGAACTTCATGCAGCTGGTATTTCTTGCATGAATTTAAAGCCATCTAATCTTCTTTTAGATGCAAGCGGGCGTGCAGTAGTCTCTGATTATGGGCTACTTGAGATTTTGAAAAAGCCAGATTGCCGCAAAGCTCGTTCTGTCCCTGAGGTTGATTCATCAAGGATGCACTCATGTATGGATTGCACCATGCTTTGTCCAAATTATACAGCTCCTGAAGCATGGGAACCAGGGAAGAAGTCACTAAATATATTCTGGGATGATGCTCTTGGGATGTCTGTGGAGTCTGATGCCTGGAGTTTTGGGTGTACCTTGGTGGAGATGTGTACAGGCTCTATTCCGTGGGTGTTGTTTGAGTTTTTTGTAGTTCATGTTCTTTCATAATAACATAGCAGTTAATTGAATATTATTTTGCTGCAGGTGGGCTGGTTTAAGTTCAGAGGAAATATATCGTGCAGTTGTCAAGGCTCGTAGGCTACCTCCTCAATATGCAAGTGTAGTAGGTGTTGGAATACCTAGAGAACTGTGGAAGATGGTTGGGGAATGCTTACAGTTTAAAGTTTCAAAAAGGCCGACTTTTCATTCAATGCTGTCAACCTTTCTTCATCACCTACAAGAAGTACCTCGGAGTCCACCTGCAAGCCCTGATAAGTAAGGTTTTTAAAGCACCATTATGGTTGTTTTATCTTGGATTTTTTCATATTTTACTTTGTAGACGCGATTTTAACTGTTTTCTCGAAATCAAACATCTTAAGGTATGTTAAAAGTTATGAGGAAAAGGAAAATGAATTCCCTTGTAAGTTGACTAAATTCTAAGCTGGAAATGCTTGAGAACTTTTAGGAGCTGGGGAAATTAAGCACATTCCATACGCATGGTGCTTGTGCCATTTTTATTGCTTTATGCACTTCACTTTTTGGAACAATAATGGATTCGCCGAAACTGCATGGACGAATAGGGGCAGCCTGGTGGGCAATGGCAGCCTGTACCAGCTTGTCAAGCTGGCCCATCCATTTGGACAGCCTGGGCCATGCCAAGGCTCAAAAACCCACTGAGGCCTGACCGAGACAGCCGGGCCATGGGCCATCCACCCTTTTTTGAGGGCCAGTCCACTGGCTGTCCTGCCCCAGGTCTATCTCTGACCAGGCCTAGCAACCTGTTGGCGATCAACATGCCAAGCCTAAGCGGCTAAGCCTGGTCCGGGCTGGGCTGGGTCCTGCAAACCATCCCAGTCCTGGCCCAAAAGAGCTGGACCACAGGTGGCCTGTGGGCAGTTCGGGTCTGTGCCCAGCCTTATGGATTGGTGGGGTTGTGAACATTGACTGGGCCAATTTTAGTTATTCTTGCATGTAATGCAATTTTTCTCTTTCCTAAAAAAAAAGTTAATTCTTACATGAGTAAAGTGACTGATATTTCAGTGATCTGGCCAAGGACTCTGGGATAAACTCCACGGAGCCGTCACCATCATCAGTTTTGGAGTTTTTCCAGGATGACCAGACTAGCCTTCACCGCCTTGTATCCCAAGGAGATCTGGATGGTGTTAGGTAAGTCTGTGTATGTAGATTGTACTTGAGAGCTATTTGTCTGGTGCTTGATGAGCTTGATCTGCAAATATCTGTTATGATCTATTTTATTCTGATTTACAGAGATCTTCTTGCAAGGGCTGCATCTGAAGACAATGGAAAGTCACTTGGTTCCCTTCTAGATGGACAAAATGCTGATGGCCAGGCAGCCTTACATTTGGCATGTAGACGGGGTTCTGGTGAACTTGTTGAAGCTATTCTAGAATATAAAGAGGCAGATGTTGATGTACTGGATAGAGATGGGGACCCCCCAATTGTGTTTGCATTAGCGGCTGGGTCACCAGAATGCGTTCATGCTCTCATCAGAAGATCTGCTAATGTCAGTGCAAGGCTGAAAGATGGCTTAGGTCCATCTATTGCACATGTTTGTGCTTTTCATGGTCAGCCAGATTGTATGCGTGTAAGAGTCCTTTTATTGATGCAGTCATTTCAGTCAAGTGGTTTTGTGGTTATGATCTTGTTTTACAATTCAGAGGTATGTTTATGTTCATTAAGGGACTTGATCTGGTGATGATCATAGGAGTTGCTTTTAGCTGGGGCAGATCCCAATGCGGTTGATGATGAGGGCGAAACTGTACTGCATAGAGCCATTGCAAAAAAATACACTGAATGCGCAATTGTCATTTTGGAGCATGGAGGCTGTAGATCGATGGGAATTTTGAATTCAAAGAATTTGTCGTAAGAACTTACTCTTAAATTGATTTGAACATCTGAAATTAATTTGAACATCAATATCTGTCTGACTAACCAGCGATTTTGTCTTGCCTGTTTTATTTCTGTGGAAAATTTATGGGAGTTGACTTGTAAAGGTAGCATGCCTGTTCTAAACCAATATTGTCTGGATGAAGTGAATAATATTCAAGGACTGTCACAAGAGTTGATTAAAAAATCCCTAAGGTAGAATATGCATTGTAAATTGTAAAGTATAAAAAAAGAGATCATGGTATCAAAAAATTTGGAAGGGATAAAAGTTCATATCTTTATTGGGGACTTCCATATGTCCAGTTCATGTTACTTATTAATAATTTCACCTTCCAAATTCTTGTTACTTATACTTCTGGTGATCAGCTGTCCTGGCTGAACCAAGTAATTAATAAGTTTTTTGTTGCTTTTTTTAAACTTCTTTGTTTTGCTATTTTGATTGGGGAAACAATTTGGCATGAAGATACTAGATCATATTAACTGAAGGCACCATTGCTGTTCTTTTGTCTTTTGAGTTCCAGCTGTTCTATTTCTTTTTCTAATGGTGTTAAACAAAGTTCCTTCCATCTCCACCCAAGTTGCAAGCACCACCTCCTCTTGTTGATCAGCTGGGTCAGAAAAACACTTTTCTTATGATGCTTAGCCTGTTAAAAAAGTTGATGGTTTTCTTTTGATGATGCAGTCCATTGCACTTGTGCATAGCAACATGGAATGTTTCAGTTGTGAGAAGATGGGTGGAGGTTGCATCTCCAGAAGAAATAGAGGCAGCAATTGAAGTTCCTAGTCCAGTTGGAACGGCATTGTGTATGGCAGCTAATCTAAAGAAAGATCATGAAAATGGTAACTTTTTTTTTCCTTTTGTTGGAACTTCTATTTATCTCTCTGTTATGTGATTGTCCAGCCTTTTTTTCTTCACTAGTTCTGAAAAATGAATTAGAATTTTATTTTAAGTCATATCTTGAGCAGCTTGCTAGCTAACACTTGGTAATTGCCTTGGGCGTTTATGTGTTTTCATGAGGAATTGCAATGAAGATGGGAACAAATTCAAGCATTTCTTCTTCTCCAAAGGATTTAATATGGTGTGTTATCAATTATTCCACCTTGCAGATTGTAGAGAGCTGGTGAAAATTTTGCTTGCTGTGGGCGCTGATCCAACAGCCCAAGAGACAGCACACGGACGTACAGCCTTGCATATGACTGCCATGGCCAATGATGTTGAGATGGTTAAGGTATGTTTCAGTCATGTTATTTCCTGCCTAACCTGTATCTTTTCTAGAAGAAGATGCTTTTATTAAAAGGCTAATTCAACATGCCCACAATGTACAGTCTTGACCTTTCTTTTTTGTCCTTAATGTGATCAGTCTGCTTTTTTTTATTAGATAATTCTGGATGCTGGAGTTGATGTAAATATTAGGGATGCTCACAATACGATACCCCTTCACATTGCACTGGCAAGGGGTGCAAAGTCTTGTGTTGGTTTGCTGTTATCTAGTGGGGCTAATTGTAATTTGCAGGTACTTTGCCTTTTTAGAAGCTTCTTTATTCTATCCTGCTGTTCTAGTCGTTTCAATTGTTTACATTTTCATTACTTTAGAATAACTCAGAAGTACGGCCAACTAATGGCTACTTTGCTGGTAATTGGATTGTTATGTAGCATCAAAGAAGCTCTTAACTCTGCCTATCCTATGTATTTATCAATCTGAAATTATCTTGCTCAATGATCCAGTTTTCTTCGATGGAGACCTTAAACTAATTTACAATCTGTATTAACACAATAACTTGAGTTGGAGGTCAGGGTAGGTCTACTTGAGTTGCGCAATGCAAAGATTGGCAAGTCATTGGAGAAAAAAAGAACTTTATGATTTGGTGAGGATTTTTGGATGATTTGAGCTTGTCGATATCTTAAAAGTTTCCAGACAAATGTTTGAAGTTCGATTCCATTTTCCAACTAAAGTCTTTTCCCCTTAATAAATTGCTATTATCTGTTATGGAGAATCATCAAGGTTGATGATTGCAAAGGCTTCACTCCAGGAGCTTGGCTGAATTGTTTGCCACGTTTTACAAATGCCATAATCAGAATGAATATTCAAAAAAGTTGTATTGAACTCCACTAAGTCTTAAAAGGCTAAAAAAGACGTCTGGCTTTTCTGAAATAATTCTCCATGACTCTTGACTCATCTGGCCAAGTCTCGAGTCAGCAGACTGCTTCTTGGTACGTTTTCAGCCTTATTCTATCCCGACAGTGTGTAGGCATCTTATAATTGAAGCAGATCTCGAAGGTTTCCGTTAGAGTAAGCTCCCTTCTGCAAAACTTCATCTGTAGTTCTTCTCAATCTATTGGTCAGTGCCTAGGAACTAGTAATTTGAATTCCATGTACTAAAACAGGTATTCGGTAATTTTATTCTTTCCTCAGTTTCAAAGTTTTTTGACAAGTTTCATACAAACACTGATCATAGTTGTAATAGGAGTCAGATTTCAGATGTATGAAAGTATGATGGATATATTTAGAGTTGAACATTCTGGATATCACTAATGCCTTTGTTGGTCATTGTTTAAATGTTACTTGTCATATTAGAGTTTTATATGTTTCATGTGCAAATTAATTGAAGGATTGCATGGTAAAATTTTAGATAGGTTTTCAAGTAAGCTTTGCTTAGAGTTCATTGTACAATGTTAATGCTAGCTGACTGAATGTATTGTGCATCCACTTTGGTCTTTTGGCTGTAGTTCGTTTTAGAGAACAGGCTGTATGGCTGCCACACTTTGAAAAACTTGTCTTGTGCATAATGTTGCATCCTTCTTTCTGTAAAAATAAAAATCCCATGTGCTGTTCTACTTGTAGACTATATTAGCACCTTTGACAATGTGAAGCATAAGCAATAATTAATGTGCAGGCAGAAATGGGATTCAAAAGCCTTAAATTTAGGAAAAAACTAAAATAAGAAAATGCAAAGTTTGAAGAAAGTATCAAGGCAGCAAATAAAGTTTTCTGGATAATGCTTTTTCACAGTGGGTACATAAAGAGTGTTAAGATAGTTGTTAATATAGTTATACTAGTTAATTCTTGATACATGCCACGTACTACTAAACTGAAGGGCTAAAACATGGTGGGCATAACCCTAAAAGGAATCGTCCGAGAAGTTGAAGGGTGAACCTAAAGCGGAAGGAAGAGGGCTGAGAAAGAAATCACCCTGAAAATAACCTCTTCCTTGAAACTAGTTGGCTTTGTGGAGGCAAGGAATTATAAGACATGTCCTTCCTATCAATTGTTCTTTCCTTCAAAGAAAATGTCCATCATTTCATGCCATCACTTATCAAATTATCGAATCTGATAAATTCACAATAAAAGTCACTATACGTATTAGATTCATTAAATCAATTAAGTCTCAAAATTTAAAACCCGTATGTTTTGTAACATGAAACATCTAAAGCTCGTAAACGTACGTGAGTATTTCTATGTTTGCATAATCATATTTATTTACTGATATCCCTAGTAGGCATCTATGATCTAAAATTATAACAATTAATAAAATATAAGCAATTAAGAAAATGATTTTCAAAAGAAATCATAAACTTGAATCCTTTTTGTGTTTCTTCCTCCTTCATGCATTAGAATTTTTTTTATGCTTTATGTTTTTATGAAGAAAAAAGTTATTAATAAATAAACAAGTAAATCAAACATGGTGCATATTGTCCCAGAGCATAGGTTGACAAGTCATCCAACAAAGCCTGGAAAAGTGACAAGTGAGCCTTGAAAATCAGCTCCAACCAGGAAACACTAGATCTAAAAGATAACCATAATGTGCTTATGAACTAAGCTGGATTTTAATGAGCTATTCCTAAAAGCATGATTTATGTGCTTCTTTCACACTGCCCACCATACTTGTCCATTGTTTGCTAAGCTGTAATGAGCTAACACTGCCAAATATATGTCCATTGTTTGCTTCCCTTCAAGGCTCGAGGTCCCAATAAAAGATTCCTAGTGCTGGCTCCTTCAAACTCAATATTCAGGTTAGTCCAAGTCAAGCAAAATATTTACTGAAAGAACTCAAGAAGTGGGGGACAGGTTCCTCCTTTATGCAGGCAAGACTGCATATGCTTGCTCCTATGAAAACTCTCATTGTTAGCTGTCAACAGGATTTCCCTAAACTTGAAAAGTGGTAGCATGGAGGCAGGGGAGTAACCATGAAAGGCATACCATCATCCCTTGTGCCACGGTTATTTTGTGTAAGGACCTTATCCCAAGTGACTAACCACACAAAGGATTGTGCCCTAGGCTATGTCACATGGGTGCAGGTGTGGGGGTGTGGCACTTTCAAAAAACTTGGGTGTGGGGTGCTGCAAAAAAAAAAAAAAATATATATATATATATATATATATATATATATATATATATATATATATATATATATAAAGTCCTAAAGTTGGACATAAATGACCCTGGGTGTGTTGACCGCACCCAGTGTCAGGTTGACCGCACCGGGTGCCGCACCCGCATCGCGTCGACACGGGTGGGGCACCCAGTTGGCTGAGTCCCTGTGACATAGGCCCTAGGTGAAAAGCCAGACACCCAAATACATTTCTTGGGGACAATAAACACAGGCTGTGTAATATGATGACACCAAGAAGATGACATCACCATAAAACTTTGTCATGATTTCCTTCTATTGATATCTGCCAGAAGCTCTAATACATCTAGCCAGTCCTGAAGCACAATGTCCATGAAATCTCTTCTGAATTGCATAATCCATCCTTCATGACGATTCTGGTAGTCCCTTACTAAACAATAAGGTGTGGAGGCCAAAGGGTATAGCACGGGGAACTTGTCAGCCAGCTGCAAGTCACTAAACCATCTATCCATCTAGAAGTGGAGTTGCTCCATCCCCTAGCTGTGGTTTGATATGGTTTTTGAAGTCCAGCCGTACTTCAGTCCAATACTGCCACATTCCCGACCCTCTCCTCGACCTGCTATTATGTTCTCAACTCTACAGTCTGTGGTGCAAACTATATTTATTCTTGATGAGATTTATCCAAGGTTTAACCTCGTTACCTAAACACTACCACCACTTAGCTAAAGAATGCCTTGGTTCATGTTCTTTAGTCTTTAAATGCCTGGACCACTCAAATCGGTAGGTGTTGATACATGCTTCCAAGTGACCAAGGATGGTGTCTGACCATAGGACACTCCCTTCCACAAGAAAGTCCTCAAACTCTTAGAGGCCTTCTTCTCGATCACATGTATTGACATGAATATGTGCTGTGTCCTATGGTCTCTGTATGATTGAAGTTTCCAGAAAACCTTATCCTCCACTGGCGCTCATTGGGCAGCCTTATATGCTCCTTGGTAATTAGCATTCTCAAGTATTTCGTGGGGAAATTCCCCATCTTGCACACAAATTGAATACCAACGGAATGAGAAAGCATGTGTTGAACTCGTACACGTACTTGTTCTGTCTTGTACCATGTCCTGATGTCTGGTTGGCTCTCATTTTTTCCAAATCCTCTTTATGTTTTTTTTTCTGAGTAATGAGCTTTCTTTAACAAGGAAACATGCTAATAGAGCAGTAGTTGGGGTAATAATAATTTCTATCATTCTATGTTGTTTGTTAACTCTTTTGTATAACCTTTGGGCAACTTATCAAAATTCATAGTTCTCAATTTTATTATTTATTTTTGCAACATTTTGCTGTTTAATTTGACCTTATATATGTGTCTATCACGTTGGGGCTTTTTTCAGTTATTTTGTTGCTTACTTGCTTATATAGCGAAATCATTTTTGCTTGCCTGTGCATGGAGACATCCTATTTGAAATGGTTGTTCATATTTGGTTTGTTCAGTTAAAGATTTTTATGTTTTGTGTTTTATTCTGTTATGCATCTGCTTTTGTTTGCATTACACCTATATATTTTCCTTTTTCCCTAAGATAATTCTTACTCTCTATGATTAGGATGATGAAGGTGATAATGCTTTCCACATAGCAGCTGATACAGCCAAAATGGTACGTGAGAACCTCCAATGGGTTGCTGTTATGCTTCAATATCCAGATGCTGCTATTGATGTCAGAAATCACAGGTAAAACCCTCTCTTATATAACTTTTTTTTCATAATTACTTAGATGGCCTCTATTATCTCTTATAGTCAGGTAATGTACTCGGTCAAAAGGCTCAAAACCTATTTGTTAAGATTTCATGTATGATGATTTTGTGCCAGTTGGAATAGCTGAATGAGAAAACTTAAAACAGTAGGTCTCCTAATTTCCTAGTTACAACAGTTCTTTGCCACATTGTAGCATTTGGCTGAAGTATACCAGTTTCTTATATGCCAATGATAAGACACAACTATGTCACAAGGAAACCAACATGGAAACATGAATACCCAATTTTTTTTAACATAGACACATGTTTTATGGTTTCTAATTCATGAAATAATACCTTATATATATATATATATATATATATATATATATATATATATATATATATTATTAAATAATATAAAATGTATTAAAATAATATCAAAATAATGTTGGACGTGTTAGTCGTGTACAGGTTTGTGCCTTGTCATGTCCCCTAGACACATAGACCCCAAATGGCGTGCCCCTATGACATGGTACAATAAGTAAGCTTGTAAATATAGAGATGCACTCTGTGACCCCCTTGGCAGACCCTTGAGTAACTGCAGAAGTTATGGTTCTATGTTTTAATATTTTAAATATTAGATTTTTATTGAAAATTAGGGAGCAGAATTCATTTGGAAAGGGCTGAGTGGTATGACCTTCATCAAGCTACCATATACCTTATGACCAATTCATGATGCCATGGTGTTGCTGCATGCTTTTTATAACCATGGTTTGGGAGACTATTTTCCAACCTTTAGTCCCTTTATCACCATATTATCTGGGGGAAACCATTAAAAAGAACATAAATCTTCTCAGGGCATAAATCTTTTTTTTTTGCTGATGGTTTTGTAGTGCATCACCTGAAACATAAAAAATTTCAAACTCGATTTTTTCAACCAATCAGAAGAGTGGGATTTTTTTATCTGTATCCCATAAACTCAATTTTTGAGTTCAATGTATTGCACCAACATTTATTTTCCATTTGTCATCTGTTTTCCTTTAAAATATGCTGTACTAATATGTGCAACCCTTGCTGATTCATCGTGTTGTGGTTAGCGGGAAGACTTTACGTGATTTTTTGGAGGCTCTTCCTCGTGAATGGATTTCAGAAGATCTCATGGATGCTCTCATAAGCAAGGAAATTCATCTTTCCCCAACAATGTAAGTGGAGAGGGAGTCTTCTTTTTGCTTGGTGTAGAGTTAAAAACTGTTAAATGTGTGTGCACTCTTTGACTAGGATTCCTTTTTCCAGTATTGATAGTGGCTTTACTTTGGATGTTTAGCTATGAGGTAGGAGACTGGATAAAGTTCAAAAGAAGTATCAAGACACCTTCTTTCGGATGGCAAGGCGCAAAGCATAAAAGTGTTGGTTTTGTTCAGAGTGTCCTAGATAAGGATGTCCTCATTGTGTCATTTTGCACTGGAGAAGCTCGTATCTTGGCTAATGAGGTAGTGAAGGTGATTCCCTTAGACAGAGGACAACATGTGCAACTCAAACCAGATGTCAAAGAACCAAAGTAATGAAACTTTCAACATTTTTTCCAATCATTTGAAGCTTGAATTATGTATCCGATGATATGCAAATTTGTTCATCTAATGCATTTTCATATAGCAGCTGTCATATTGTGGTTAACACTTGCATGGTAACTGCGTGCGTACAATACAGTTCCTTAACAGCCTGAGCTTGTTTTCACCAGCTCTAACTTGTTCTTCAAGCATTATTGCTATATTATTTCAGCTAGGAATCTAAAGCACAAACTGTTCTGTTTTGAACTATGTTCCTTGGGGCACTTATTGAAGTAGTTCTGTTGGGGGTCACTGGAAGGGCTACCTATGCTTGGGAAGTGCACTTCCCAGGGATGGTGCTTTTGAAGCATGAACCATAGCACTTCTGAAGCATGGAGGAAAGAGACCTCCTATACCATGGGAAGCACTGTTCTTTGCTACCTTCCCTTAAAATGTACAAGTCTATTTTATAATAATAAGATAAGAAAAATCATTATGGAATTATGCATCATTATCTATCTTCGTGTGCCTTTTTAACAGTTGAAATTAGAGAAGGAAAAATAGTCTTTCCAACACAGTACTTCTCAACACCTCCCACTTTTCACTTCCATATTGGGCCTAAAAGTGCTTGCTAGTCGTTTCTCACTACTACTCATGCTGCCGGCCTCATTCCTTTCTAGCAATTTGGCTTGAATCTGGTGCATCTACCTGTAACTGATTGGATTATTATAATAACTGGCATGCTTATCCTAGTAAGATTCCAATCTCACTGTTTTCTAGTGGATTAGGCTTACAAGATTGGCTTCTGCTGTCTGTTCATGGTGTGTATATTCATTAATGTTTTTGACTATATGCATATGTTCTTGCAGTCTTGTTCTTTAGCATGGTTGAATTATCTTGTCTTTACTTTATGGAAACAACTGAGCTTTAATTACCATGTTTCTGCAATCAGGTTTGGGTGGCGTGGTCAATCTCGTGATAGCATTGGAACTGTACTATGTGTTGATGATGATGGGATTCTTCGTGTTGGATTTCCTGGAGCATCAAGGGGGTGGAAAGCCGATCCTGCGGAGATGGAAAGAGTTGAAGAATTCAAGGTTGGTGATTGGGTCAGGATCCGTCCTGCTCTTACGACAGCCAAGCATGGTCTGGGACCTGTAACACCAGGAAGTATTGGGATAGTATATTGCATCAGGCCAGACAGTAGCTTATTGTTGGAACTCAGCTATTTGCCAGGTCCTTGGCATTGTGAACCAGAAGAGGTTGAACCTGTTGAACCATTCAGGGTAAAAGCTATGAACAACCATTGTTGCCATTTGCATTGGTTTTGCCAGTTATTTTTTGTGTATCATCATTAAAAGGTGTAATATCTAACTATTATAGATTGGTGACTGGGTAAAAGCTATGAACAACCATTGTTGCCATTTGCATTGGTTTTGCCAGTTATTTTTTGTGTATCATCATTAAAAGGTGTAATATCTAACTATTATAGATTGGTGACCAAGTCTGTGTGAAGAGATCTGTAGCAGAACCAAGATATGCCTGGGGAGGTGAGACACATCACAGTGTAGGCAGAATAAGTGAGATAGGAAGTGATGGATTGCTCATAATTGACATACCTGGTCGACCTATTCCATGGCAAGCTGATCCTTCTGACATGGAGAAGGTGGAGGATTTCAAGGTAAGACTATTCAAGTATTTATCACTGATTTGGTTGACTTTGTCATTATCAACATTGTACCTGTTGATTAGTATGGTTCTGGTTGTTATCTTTAATTTTTTTTCGGAAATTTTTATTTTGTTTATAAAAGCATCTGTTGAGCAGGTTGGTGATTGGGTGAGAGTGAAAGCTGCCGTCTCATCTCCAAAATATGGATGGGAAGATGTCACTAAGAATAGCGTTGGCATGATCCATAGTCTAGAGGAGGATGGGGACATGAGCATTGCATTTTGTTTCAGAAGCAAGCCCTTCTGCTGCTCTGTGACAGACATGGAGAAGGTGCCACCCTTTGAAGTGGGGCAAGAGATCCATGTGATGCCATCCATCACGCAACCACGACTTGGATGGTCACAGGAAACTCCAGCCACAACTGGGAAAATTACGAGAATTAACATGGATGGGACACTCAATGTGAGATAGGAATCTTAATTCTTGTCTATGCCATTCTGTTTAGCTTATGAATTATTCTGAATTTATTGCCTCTTTCATGCAGGTGAAAGTGGCTGGCAGAGCAAGCTTATGGAAGGTCGCTCCTGGAGATGCAGAACGGCTATCGGGATTTGAAGTTGGTGACTGGGTCAGGTTGAAGCCTAGTCTTGGAACAAGACCTAGTTATGATTGGCACAGTGTCAGTAAAGAAAGTTATGCAGTAGTGCACAGCGTGCCTGATAATGGTTATTTGGAGCTTGCTGGTTGTTTTAGAAAAGGGAGATGGATGACACACTACATGGATGTTGAAAAGGTTCCTTCCTTGAAAATTGGACAGCATGTAAAATTTCGTGCTGGCCTCTCTGAGCCGAGATGGGGATGGAGGGATGCTCGCCCTGACTCTAGAGGTATCATACTTGGCATACATGCTGATGGAGAAGTGAAAGTTTCTTTCCCTGGTGTGGGAGGACCATGGAGAGCAGACCCAGCTGATCTTGAGAAGGTGGAGATATTTGAAGTTGGCGAATGGGTGAAGATAAAAGATGTCTTAGAGCCAAAGAATGGATGGAAGTCACTAAGGCCAGGGAGTATTGGTATAGTGCAAGGAATAGGCTACGAAAATGGGGATCTCACAAGTGTCAATGTGCTTGTAGGGTTTTGTGGGGAGCAAGAGAGGTGGATTGGGCTTCCATGCGAACTCGAGAGGGTTGATGCACTCAAAGTGGGGCAGCGTGTGAGGGTGAAACCATGTGTAAAACAGCCGAGGTTTGGATGGTCTGGGCGTAGCCATTCTACTCTTGGAACTATATCTGCAATAGATGCTGATGGTAGGCTGAGAATTTATACACCTGCAGGTTCAAAATCGTGGATGCTCGACCCAACGGAAGTGGAGAGGGTGGAAGAAGAGGAACTGTGCATTGGGGACTGGGTGAGGGTGAAGGCTTCTATCAGCAACCCAACATACAAGTGGGGTGAAGTGACTCATGAAAGCATTGGTGTAATTCACAGGATGGAAGACGATGGAGACATGTGGGTGGCATTCTGTTTCTTGGAGCGGCTATGGATTTGTAAATCTTGGGAGATGGAGAAAGTGAGAGCATTTAAGGTGGGAAACAAGGTGAAAGTGAAAACCAGTGTGGTAACGCCACGGTGGAGTTGGGGGATGGAAACATATGCAAGTAGAGGACAGGTCATGGGTGTGGATGCAAATGGGAAGCTTCGCATAAGATTCCAGTGGAGAGAAGGCAGACTTTGGGTGGGGGATCCAGCAGACATTGATCTAGACCAAGACACTGGACCTTAGTGTAAAAGTCTATCGTGCCTTTGTGATACGAAGTTTTATCATCATTGCACATCTAATTTCATGCATCTCTGATGATAAATCAGAGGATTTTTTATCATGCACGTCATTGAGCCTCTCAAATGGGTAAGCCATTTGCAATCTATCCTTTCATTACTAACCAGAGTGGCTTACAGAGGCTTTTACCTCCTTGCGCATGGGGGGAAGCAGTTAAAAGGATTGCATGCTTTTGTATCAGTAGGTAGGAGTAGGGTCATTTATTGTGTATGTAATATTCTATTTATTTGCTCTCTCATATGTAACATCATATTGCTGTGTACAAATGGGGGGTTTGTTGATTGTTGGACAGACAAATGATCCTATAGAAAGAATCTATCTTTGTTTTTTGTTTTTGAGCAGCGGTTGAATCCAAGTTCGTTTGTAAGGTCCAAGTTTATAAGCATGATTAACGGAAGTTTGTGCAGCGTAGGAATGATAAAATTTGATCCTGGTCTGGATTCAGGAGATGGGTGAACCAATACCTTTTTATTGGTTTAATTGTGTTTGTATATGCTGTAGTCGGATATTCTATTAGAAAAATGACTACTTTACGACAAAAATGGTCTCCAAAAACCTTGTAAGTTTTGAAAATTCGCCAGATGTTTAAAATTGCAAATGTTAGACTTTAAAATGATCATTTTAACCTTTGCATGGTGGACCTCTCGAGGTTTGCGTTATATGTAGGTATACTTCTTCGGCATTACAGTCTCATTAAAAGGTAGATTTGCACAATTTGTTTTGAGGATATCAAGAAGTTTGCAAACTTCATGTAACTTAAACCTGTTAAAACTTTACAAATATTCTATTAAATTTGCATTCATGATATGAAGTTCATATAAGTGAACTTTTAATAATTTAAACTTGTAAAAAACATCATAAATATTTCAATAAATTTGGATATATAGTTCAAAATTTACATAACCATATTTATTATTTTCTTCATGGTTGAAAATTTATGAACTAACTTCACATGTATAGTGCGAAGTTTGCACAATCAAATTTGTGAACTTTGTATAACTGAAACCTTTTAAAACTTGCGGGATCTACATGAAAATAATTTGTGGACAAAAACAGTAATGTGTCTGACATTAAGAAGCCAAAAATTAAACCCTTTGATGTAGAGTTATATATCGTGAATGTTTGTAATTTGTTTATTTTTTAATGAATTGAATGACTATATGTATGAGCTAGATTGTTTTAAATGATTGAAATGAATATATATGTATGAGTATGTTTATTTTTTAATGAATAAAATTAATATATATGAGCAAATTTATTTTTGAATGAATAGAATGAATGCAATATGTGAATAAATGAAGCAATATATGAGGAAGTTCAGTTTTTTAATGAATGAAATAAATAGAATGAATGAGCATGTTCAGTTTTTGAATGAATAAAATGAATACAATTGTATGAGCCAATTTATTTTTTAATGAATAAAATAAATGCAATGTTATGAACAAATTTATCTTTTGAATAAATGAAATGAATGCAATGTATGAGTAAGTTATTTTTTTAATTAATAAAATGAATGTGATGTATGAGGAGGTTCATTTTTTAATGATTGAAGTGAACACAATGTATGAGAAGGTTCATTTTTTAATGAATAGAACAAATGCAATGTATGAGCAAGTTCAATTTTTTAATAATTTAATGAATACAATGTATAAGCAAGTTTATTTTTTGAATTAATAGAATAAATACAATTGTATGAGCAGGTTCATTTTTTAATGAATGCAATGTATGAGTAGGTTCAATTTTTAAATGAATAAAATGAATGCAATGCATAAGCAAGTTTATTTTTTGAATGAATAAAATGAATGCAATTGTATATGCATGTTTATTTTTTAATGAATGAAAAATATATGAGCATGTTCATTTTTTAATGAATAAAATGAATGCAATGTATGAGTAGATTCAGTTTTTTAATGAATGTATGAGCAAGTTTGGTTTTAATGAATGAAATAAATGCAATTGTATATGCATATTTATTTTTGAACGAATGAAATGCATGAGCAAGTTCATTTTTAATGAATGGAATGCATGCAATATATAAGCAAACATATTTCTGTTAATGTCTATACTTACATTAAAATGTGATGCTTGTACATCTTTCATGGTATGAAATTAAGCATACGAAATATATAAAACATCAAAATTGGATCGAATATTTAAAGTACATTTATAAAACAATTTTAGTTGGTTTATATGCAATCTTTGACAATTCGCTCAAAATTACATCAAATATTTTGCAATAATGTAAAATTCAATTATGTGTGTAGTAAGACCTCTAATAGGTATAACAGTCTAAGTCAAACCACTTTGTAAAAAAATAAAACTATTTAAGAAATAAGACATTAAGCAATTTATAAAAAAAACAATAGATAAATACAAAAAATAATTTTTTAAACAACTCTTAACAAATAGATTACATAAGATATTAAAGTAGTTCATTAAAAAAATAGATAAATACCAAGAAACAATTCATTAAACAATTATTAACAAATATACATTTTGCAAAGCATAGGTAAACAAACATTATTATTCATGCTTTCGCCTGTTGTGATCAACCTCACCACATACAGTGCACTTGTATGATACATCATTGTGTTATATTCTTTGTTTCTTCACCTTAGGTCGTCATGCTTTACGAACCACTTTTGGTAGATAGACATGGATAAGAGTTGATGGAATAATGTGTGGGATATTATCCACAATCAAAAAGAATGAAAATGTATGAAATGTAATTCAATATGATTCAAATGTGAAAGTTATAGAAGTAATCATCTGGTTGCTTGACCTCATATAAAATGCATGTTCACATGAAATCTCGTAAACTTGTCACTCTTCACAAGTGCATTTTTGCTTATTAAAATCAATACTATAACCGTGAGATCGGTTGTGAGCTTTGTAACGACGTTGGTGGCAATACACTACTTGTACACATACTTGTGCATTTATCTTCAATCCCTCTATCTTTTCTTTTATCTTAGGCACCACAACCTCAGTCATTTGCTTTCTCACTTTCTTTCTTTTTTTAAAAAGTTTCATCAGCATAAGACAAAACTCTTTAATAAGAGAAATTAGGGGCTTGTCACATATGATGAGAATCCATGCATCGAATCTTTCTGCTATATTAGACGTTAAATATTATCTTCTTGCTGAAAAGTTTTTGTTACCCCAATGTTATGGATCCACGTCAATAACAATATAATAATATGTGACTTCATCTTGCTCTTGGACTTTTTAAATAAAATAATTATATTATCATCTCATGGCTGCTTGGGCTATGCTCCACCAAAGTGCACTTAGTGATAAACTAAATTTCTTAGAAAAGTTCTCGGTCAAGTGCTTCATGCAATATTCAATATGACATGTAGGTCATGTGTGAGGAAGAACATACTTTAAACCTTCATGCTTATATGAGATAAGTGTAAATTGTAATATCTCTTTATAACAACGAACTCTTTCTTTAATGCTCTAAAAACCATGCCCATGAATACTTTGTCATTTACCATAAGAACTAGCGAACATTCTTTCAAAAACTCATTTATGCATGAATGGAAGGATAAAAATAAATACTTAAATCGATATTTTCGATCGGTATGAATATACCCTAGTGATCTTTGGTTAGCCTTCATCAAATGATCAAAATAGGCGAGAAGCATTCTGAAGGATTCTTTGAATAAACCATATAACACTCTCTTATACATTCTCGTATACGCCATGCTTGTTTCTAAGTAATATATACCTTCCTCACAACTAATGTCATTTATAATTTCACTTGGAGTCATCGTGCATGTGTTTGTAAATAACACTTAAAATTTACTTAGAAGATATTTTTTTACTATAAGGTTGCCTAATGATCTACCACAAGTATGCTATTTTTCATACTTCTCCACTTGAAAGAACGATGCTTTGCGCACCTTTGTGCAATGAATCTTTCAAGAGCAATCAGCCATAGTCTACAAGTTCATTGTAGTGCATTCGATAGTGATTATGTTATTACAACTTTTTATAAATTTTGATTTATATTTATTCATGATCACATAATCCTTCAAAAACTCATGACAATGCTGAAAATCATTAAATCTTTTGCCAAAAGCAATTTCTTGATCATCTGATCAATTTGTTAGTTATTGAAAATGTTTACAATCATTGAGTTTTATGTTACATAATTCGTCATACAACTGAGATGCCTCTGCTTTGATGATTTTCAATTGCACTTCATTGTATGAGAATCCATTTAACAAGAACTTTTTTAACCACATCGCATTAGTGTAAAAACATAAAATAATTTTACTGCTTAACAAATGCTCATATAACTTATAAAACTATAACAATGGTTTGACTTCCTAATTTTTATTTATGCATTGTTTTCAACTGTTATTGTTTGTTTAATGTCACTAGTTCTTTGGTCCTCTCCTTTACTTTTTTAGTATGGCTAAACAAACATGGCATAATCATCACCATCAATAACATTTGATTTTATATTGTCTACGTCATCATTACTACCACTAATTGATTGTTTTGTTACACAAACTAAATCTAAATTCATTGTATCTATCATTTTTTTGTGCATGCAACATTCTTGCATTTTTAACTTTCAACATTAACAAGAAAAATATAAAATTCATATCACACTTATATCTCAAGCATAAATTATAAAGTTTAACAACTTACCTAACTTTGTTGTCTTCCCTAGAAGGCTTGATGTCATCCACATTACTGCAACCAATATCACTAGCACTGATTTGCCCACGTGGTTCAACATCAATTGTTCAAGGAAGTTCTTCATTGTTTGCATATCAAAAATCTATATCCATATTCAGTTTAGCCAACTGCATGCCCTCCGCGTGCTTAAGCTCAATGTTTGAGACATCAATATCATTTATTGTTTGGAACAATTAGATGTTTGATAAAGAACTAAGCTCGATCGATGGTATCTAAGATAGATGGACATTCTCTAGAGAATTTTCATAATATTCTATTCACAAGCAACAACTTATTATTTAGCTTTATGAGCAAGCAAACGTCACCACTAAAGAACATAGATTCTACATCATCATCCAACATATCCATCAATATATGTTGGCTCTCTAGGTTCAGAGAAAAACTATAAATTAGAGGATCATTGACTCTTCTGTATATCCGGTTTTATGAAACATTAAAGCCATAATTTTCTTATAGATATTGTTTTTAGATACCACTCTAAATCAATAAGTAAGGTGATCAATGCTACAATAGTGCACTCTAACCCTTTCAGAGGTCATCATTAACTGCTTACAACAACCACACTATATTATTTATCTAACGAAAATAGCATGTGAAAAAAGACCATCCATATACACTTCATACATTCAATTAACATAACTACCTACAACAACCACTTTGAAAATGACTAATCAATGTTTGTGCATAGTAAACCCTAGCTTCATTACACTAACACAAAAATAACGAATTTTAATTAAAGGACAAACAAACAAACATAAATCATCTACAACATAATATACATATATGAAAAAAAATCCTAAAGAGTAAATTTGGCAACATAACCAAACACAAATACACATGGGGCTATTAAATGTTCACCTTTCGACCTAATATGAGAAGTCAATGTGAAGGATACTAAAACCTCATCGAAATGCAACAAAAAAATTTACGAGAATCATTGTAGGGCGAGAGAAAATTTGTTGAAGGTTAGAGATTAGGGTTCTTCAATAAACAAACTAGAAAAAAAAGATAAAATGAGCAAAAACGACTTTATATATGATTCACCAAGCATGTGAATGTAAAAAAAAATCACTTGCCAAAAATTTGCATAGTTCACTTATTATTTGTGAATTGACTTGAGTTGCTGAATAAAAATTTACATGTTTTTATGCAAAATGTGTACTATATATGTGAAGTTAGTTTGTGTTGTTTTGACCAGGAAGTTCACAAATATGTGCAAGTGAACGTTGTACTATGTATGTGAATTTAGTAGAATATTTATGAAATTATGATATATTGTATATTAACATTTAAGTGAGTGTTTATGATAGTTGACGAGCTGACCAATATATTGTGCGGACCTCAGGAGGTTCGTTATGCAAAGGATAAAATGGTCCTTTTAAAGCCAAACATTTAGGATTTTGGACATTGGGTAGCTTTTCGAAAATTATCGGACTTTTTGAGAAACGCATCATTTTTGTGGTACTATACAGTTATTTTCTGCATTCTATTTCTACATCTTAATCTAACAAAAGGTCCATGTATGTACTTAATTGTTTAGCTGCAGCTAATTGAGGGGGCATTACAAATTGTAAGGATTAGGAAAAAGACCGTGGTAGTGGAATAAGCCTAATCCTGTTCAATGGAAAGCACTTTTTTTTGTCAATCAGTGCGGCTGTAGCTTTTCTTTGTGACAGATGTTTGTTTGCATGTGCGCCTCATGTATAAAACACAACTTCAAAAGGCAAAGTTTCACGTGTTTGCTTAATCCAAACTTACAGATGTATTCTCTATAGCTTACTTGGTAAAAACATGTATTAAAATAGACATTTTTAGTGTTTATATGTAATTTCAAAGCAATTGAAAATCCATGGTTCATATTGCATCAAAACTTAATGAAATAAAAAGTAAAGTTATTGTTAAATTGATTCAAATCTAAAACATGTTTTTTAATGAATAAGCAATGATCAACACATCTACGTGCTAGGATTAAACAAAAAAACAAGTAATAAAATGTCTTTTAGAAACGCTTAGGATGATTTATGACAGTGCGACTTTACCATCCAGATATCTCATTGGATACAGTCAATTCTACCACAAAAGGAAGGAATTATAGTAAACAAGACATCAAATATATATTAAGAGGGGTCACATTATATCTTACAGAGACGTTGTATGGAAGTAGATACTATCTGACCAAAGTGGAAAGCATCATTTACTTTGTAGTAGGTGAATTTGAAACTTGAAACATTTAATACAACTCAAATGGATGGTTTGGGCCAACAGAGATCAATTAATCAGGCAGGCCACATCATGAGGTCCTACCTTAGTTGCCTTAGTCTCAAGTTGACCCAATGGCTCTTCTAAATTCAGCACGAATTCTCCACTCGTGAGCTCTTCCACCATTTGTAATGCAATTAAATCTTCATCCTCTCTCTCCTTGTTTAATTCCTTAGGTGATGAGAATGGTGGTAATGGTGGCAGTGTGTTGTTCTGAAATGTCTCGAGTTCCTTTCTGACAACCCAGCTTGAGTCTGAACTGCTGCCAGCACCCTTTCTGCAGAGCTCAATGTGCAAGGCCTCAGGATCGAGACGGAGGCATGTAAGCGACGGCGATGTTTTCTGGCAAAACTTAGCAATCTTTATAGTAAGACTGTTGGTGTTATGAAGGCACTCCTTAGGTAACGGTAGCGAAGAGTTACTACCAACATCATCTCTTGAGCTTTGAGACTTGTTGATGGGAAGGTTGGTCTTAGCATTTGGTCCATTGATTAGCAATGCAGCTTCATCATAAGCCTTAGCAGCTTTCTCAGCACTTTCAAATGTCCCCAGCCACACTCTCTTCTTTCTATGGTCGTTAACAAACAACAAATTAAAAACAACATAAAATCCATTAACAAATCACATTGAATGCATAACATATTTTCCAACCCATAATTCCTCATTTCTATTTATCAAGTTGAATCACATGAATGCAGTAAACTAGAGAAAGCATCAGTTCGTCTTCACTGTCAATTTCTAAACATTTACTGCACAATGCTTATGTGAAGTATGCATGTTTTGGCTATTTTAAGTAGCAAACAATTTGGAGCTTTTTTCTATCACAAGATCAAGAATGAACACTAATGAAAAGCATTAAGACAGCTATCTTTGAACACCCAAATAGACGATGAATAACATACTCATGACAAGTCCAACCATGTAGCTCAATTCAACTAGAACTTACAGAAGCGGATGGCGAATCTCCGCTACCCAAGATCCCCAGTATCTCTGCCTCACACCTCTAAACTTGTTTCGTTGAGCCATGGTGCAGTACACAAATGAAAGAGGATATCAACAGAGAACTGTATATTGCCAGACAGATGAACAGACTTACTCAGTGCACTAGAACACAGTGTAGAATGAGAATAAAAAGAGTCGCGATTTTGTCAGCATCCAAACAGTCACATTAACAATTACTGTGATAAATATGTGCAAGAACTGTAAGTGATCACTGAAAGTTAGTTTTAGTGTAAATTGCTATATGAATATGGCTTAGGTGAACGGGAAATTTGTTCCCTTTTATTAATGAGAAAAGTTGAAAAAGTTTCACTACTCTTTATCACTGCCATATATGGTCGTAAAAATGTGGCTTGTGTGAAGCAATATTCTAGTGCTTGTATGTAAAAAGTAGGGAAAGAGACATGACTCAACCTACCACAGTATGGTTTTCTTAATTTGATGCATGTGTGGTCCATAGTTCATTTTCACTGGAACAGAAAATATTTATGGGACTGTCCCTTGAGGCATGCTTTGGAAAAGTCTGAATGAATCCTAGTTGTCATCACAGTTGCCATCATAAACATCATCAAAGGGATCCTCCAATGAGTTAAATTTTCATTTTTATTTCTAGCATAGGCTGCAATTTTATTGCTATTCTTGGCCCCATTTTGGGAAGAGTAGTTGATTCTATGGATGGCCAATATTGAATGTATAACATAATAAAGGGTGTCTTTCACTTAAATGAATGCTTGCTGATACTAAGGGCAAGAATAAGTAAACAAAGGATTGAAAAGCAATTTTATTTGCTCTCTGGATAAACATGTGTTGACCTTAGTAATTGAAATATTTGATATAATGTGACCCTATTATGTGGTAAGTATAAGCGCTTGATGTATACTTCTGAATAGCTAGAATTATGTTGGTAGGCTAACTTTAGATCCATTGCAGGGGTATCGCACGTCATTTTGTTGAGGTATGGAAAATTGCAGCCTTATTTAATAATGAACTCCATATACAACGCAACCTTGTGTTCTATTGAGCAAAAGCCTGTGATCATTAGTCAATGGGGAGTCGTTCATTTCCAAGTGAGAATTGAGAGAAGGTTTTTGGATGCACCCCTTTATCTAGAAAAGGGGGATAAATCTGGGATATGAGATAACCAGCCTATACCAACTTTCTGGATGGTGGGCCATCCCAACATCCCTTAAGGAAACATTTTGTAACAACATGGCAAAACAAAAAAAAGGAAATAAATAAAAAAAAAACATGGATTTTTTTGGTTCCCTAAGTGCTGAAAATCAGAAACCAAATGTTTTTCCATTCACATTTTTGTTCGAATTTTCATGCCACTGGAAGTTTTTAGCATTTTCAGATTTTTAACTCTTGTTGAGAACCCAATGCATATAGAAGCAACAAACTTTCCCTAAGATATATATTTTAATTTTGATGGGAAAAGTTCATAAACATTAGATGGCAACTTAATATATAGTTGGCTAGGAGGCATGTTTTAGACGCATTATCTTAAAAGCTAAAGTTACTCCATTAATTTTTTTTTTTTTTAAAGGCAAGCTGGGGTTAGGCGGACCCTACCAGAACAACAGCCGCCCCATGTAGCAGAGGGATTCGATCCTGGGCCTTCAGCTTGACACAGGACCCCGCTTACCGCATGGGATACCACCTCGGTGGTTTAAAATTTATTTTTTGGTGCAATAAGTTTTGTGCAACTTACCTTAGAAAATACAATTGGGTTTCGCTATTGCAAAATTCATGGCTTGCACTAGGTGAAACCGAATATCGCGATGCAGATTACCTTGATTAGCCTCTTGACTCAAATTAAGAAGGCTCACACATCAAAATGAGAGAGAGAGAGAGAGAGAGATCCACAGCTAGCCATAAAATGTTCTCCTGACCACCAATAAATAGTCATTAAGTAGTCTGGGTGCCTAAAAAACTAGTAAAAAATGGCTAAGAGGCTAGCTACAGTCAACAGGTCCAAAATGATCCTAAAAGCCTACAACTATCTAGGAGATGAACTAGTCAACAGTCAGTCTGCATGGTCTAATGGCTAGGACAGGTCGCCAGCAAAAACGTTGGACAGTTTCAGTCAAGATCAAAGGATGACTAAGCCAACCCCAAAATGGTCAAGTATGACCACTGAATGGATCAGTTAAAGATCCTAGCGTTAAAGCGTTTGTTAATAAGGTCAAAAAAATTCCAAACAGTAAAAAGTCAAACCAAACTGAACCTGGTTGAGCTCAACTGAAACAAACTCCAAGGGGGGGTGGCATAGTGGGATGGGGCCTTGACTGCTAGACCAGCAGTCAAGGTTCGATTTTTAAGGGCGTCACCTCTTTGCGCAGGCCAATGTGTAGCATAGGCCCTGAGGGCAGGGGTCCTAGCCTCAGAGTTTTACGCAGCTGGTACGACGACCGCAGGTATGGAAGACTGAGCCAGTGCAATTAGATCTTCTCGGTTTATAAATTCAAAATACAAGTTCAAAGATCAATCAACAAGCCCCTCATGGCATGCCCCAAGGGATTTGGCACAGTGGAGAGTAAAGAGGGCAAGGGATAAGCCCTTGCTCAGTCAAAACTTGAGATTCCCTGAGATAAAAGGGTGTGCCACAGGTTTATACCATCAAAACAGTGACTCTAAGTACAGAGATGACCAATCTCTGATCCCAATGTTGATTTTTCCGTCCAAAGTCTCTTCGTGACATTATCCTTTAAAGCGACTATAGACAATGTAAACCTTGTAATTTTCATCAATGTGAAACTATTTCAAAAAAGGTGACGCTTTGGTACAAAACTATAAATTCATAAAAAAGGTGCTTAAATGGTTGAAGGGGCTAAGCTTTACACGTAATTTTGCGAAAAAACAAATCTCTCTAATGGTTTAGATGTTTTATGGTCGATCACCATTAGGACCTTTCAAAAATCATAATTTTAGGTGTTTTATGTTCGATCTAAATTCTTAGATGCATTTGTCGTTGTTTAATTGGAGACTAGGCCTGTGTAGGCAGCTCAATAGTGCTTATTACTCTACAGAGCATTAAGGATCTTTATGCTTAGATGTGTATTTCAAAGAGGTAAAAAAACCAACAGTTGATATTGTACTAAAATTTGATGATTAAATATTCACATTTTTAAAACAAATCATTTTGAAATACATCTAATGTTTTAGACGAGCATAAAACCTAAAACTGTAATATTTAGAGGGTCCTAACGGTGACCTAACAAAAAAGGGGGCAGGATAACTCTCTCTCTCTCTCTCTCTCTCTCTCTCTCTCTCTCTCTCTCTATATATATATATATATATATATATATATATATATATATATATATATATATATATATATATATATATATATATTGCAATTAGGTGTACGATGAATCCTATGCCTGAACCAATAAATTGCATGACTTATATTTGATTTTGAGACAGGCAACTTAACATATTTAGACCAAACACTTTACAGTTCTACTTGCAC
Organism: Nuphar pumila; assembly: GCF_984573655.1. Lineage (NCBI taxonomy): Eukaryota > Viridiplantae > Streptophyta > Magnoliopsida > Nymphaeales > Nymphaeaceae > Nuphar > Nuphar pumila. Next base: position 18,296,056 of record NC_143253.1, on the reverse strand, counting down.
AAGGTATAATCAAATCCTTCAAAGAGTTAAATAAGCAGCATTTCTGCCAACCCCATGTGCATGGATAACCTGAACTGGAATGAGTTCTATTTCCATAGTGCAACAAGATGAGATGTGGCCAAGCTAGCATAAGTTACTTAGCCTCCTTCCTTGCTCACCAGGGAGCCTGCTGCTTCTGCTTTGGGGTAGGATGCTCACACCATAAGCATCAAACTCTCAACATCCTTCAGCTTGAATGCCTTAAGCCGACCCACCTACCAAGATGCGTAGAGGCCTTGTAGGCATGCAATATGTCAATTTAGTTGCAATAAATTTTACTTTGTTTTCCTTTTTTCATGAGGAACAGGGAATTCACCCTCGCGATCAAAAGACCTAGACGCAGCTACGCCTTCAGTACTTATGGTCGCTTTCCTAATGGTTTAAACTTGTGGCGCACCCCAGGGAGTCACCTTGCTTTGGCATGAGTAAGAGACATTATATGCAAGGGGTTGATGCCCATGGGAATGGAACCCTGACCAACAGTCTACTAGCAAAAAGCCCACCCCCCCAACCCTTCAAGGGATGACTATAGATCGAGGGAAAACGGGGCCCCGCCTCGCCCCCGTATGGACCGGGGACGGAGGACATGAAACAGGGATGGAGGTTAAAATTCAACACCGTGCGGGGATGGAGGTTCGAATTTTGAGAGGGGGCGGGGGTGGAGACCCCGGTCCACTGCCATCCCATTTATACCAGTAAAAACAAGGTTCTAAACCAAATCCGGTGTGAGTTGGCCAACTAAGATCCAGACAGCATGGGAGATCTAGGTCAAATTGAACCTGGTTTGGATCTAATTCTCTTGAATCTTGACCTGCCTAGACCAACCCAATGGCAAATCCAGATCTCTTGTGCCCAACCAAGTTCTGGTTGGGACCCACATATGTCCACCGAGGTACAACTCTATCCTATTAGGACAAGTCTTGGATCCCATTCCGGTACACCATGACCTTCCAAATCCAACACGGGGTAACCTGGCCTTGACCAATATCATATACCTAAACACGCTGATGTGGTGGTACTCGATCCACAAGGGCTCGGATCATTTGATAGCGGCAACTCATGAAAGTCACCAAGTTGACAAGACATCACAAGTTCGAAACCCAAAAAAGGTGTCCCTTGCCACAAGGTTAAAGCTGGGTGCGCACCTCAGTGGGCAGGGGTCTCTCTCTCGTCAAACCAATTCCAAGTCAGTGGGTCAAAGTTGGCTTTGGGTTTGGTCTTTGGACAGTAGGTTTGAGCAATCCAGTCTCAGTAAAGCCTCCTCTGCTTATAAACTCAGAAAGAAACAGAAATCAAATACTTGTAAAATTCGAAAGTTTTGGCCAGCAGCAAACAGCTTTTCGGATGTAATTATGAGGTAAAAAGGAGGTAAACAGAGATTTGACTGAGGGCACTACCATTTTCAGTTTTATGGTTTGCAAGTCTTGATTTAATATAACATATTTTCTAGAGTCGGTGCATCACTAAGATTTCGGATGCCAAATGCAATGGATCAACATTTCTTATGATCACCTTGAGAGGATTTGCAAAAAAGGAAAAAAAAAGGAATCCATGGAGCTAAGTTTAACCTTAGCTATGCAGGCAACCTTTTCTAATATAAATATCAGCTAAGGTGTTCTATTATTCCTATCATGTTCCTATTGAAGGGAAGAACAGTACCTAAGACTGTAGTGCAACAAAGGAGCACATGATAAAGCGCATGTTTGATCTCACACTGTAGTCATTAAGATACAAATGTAATGAATAAAATGTAAAAATCAAGCAAGCAATGCAGTGTTGCCAAGTTCAGAAATTACTAATAAGATAAGCAAGATTTTGCCAAAAAGTAATGCCACATATTTTGGACAGGTGCTGATTTAAAACAATTTGGTCAGGTAAAGCATTTTTTCAGCAGAGACAGAGAATCTCTAATGCCTTCCTCGATCATCATCTTCTTCATCAGAGTCACCACTTTCACGAAAACGTGGATTTTTCTCCTGCAATATTTGAGGTCAATGGACATGTCACAAACAGGAAGACATAGAAAGCACTAAAGGATCTTTAAAAGGTAAAAAAAAAATCTAGGGCTCCTTGGAATCTTGGAAAGTTCACTGAATGCTTGGATGCAGTCTTCATTTGATTGTGAAATGGAAAGTAAAATCCATGCTCTTTGATCCATGGAATATTAACTTTCCACAGAAAATGTGGGTAAGGCATCTTAACAAAGTCCTAAGCATGTACGTCCTCCATTTTATGTGATGGATTCCATATTCTTTGTTCACAAAACAAGTCTTCATCCAACCCTTTCAATTCCATGAACCAAACTCACCATTTGAGATTATTAGATGCATGACTTACAACCCATCCATGTCCAGGCTAAGCCTGTAAGTCTCGCATTGAATTAAGGGAGTTCTATAATTGAGTCAAATGGCAGCATACCGGTCTTGGTTCCAGATCAGAGTTTCTCCTTGACATTTCTGGAGCTGGTCTCTCATCATCCCTGTGCCGCTTGCGGCCATAATCTGTCGGCATCAAAATAATAGCATCACTAGCAGATTTTTAACATTCACAATGATTAACATAACTACAAAAGCAACACTAGAAAATGGTCGTTACAGACCTATCATGATCAGAATGATGAACAATTATAACTACAAAAGCCACACCAATGCATGGTCACGACAGACTTATCATGAAGCCATCAAGGAATACACGTTGACTCATGAACAAAGACATTTCACTGTTCATGCTTCTCATCAACCAGTTTAAAATCTAAGGTACCAGAGGGTGAATAGTGATATTCCTTTCTTTCAATTGTTTGGAAAGAAGCCTAAATATAGACCAATGAATGACCTGTTTAGGTGAAAAGCTTCTCAAGTTGTAGGCTCCATAGAAGAAAGAGTCGTGTTCAGATTTGGTACAAATGGTGAAAAGGTACTTCCCCAGGATCCCGATCCAGAGTTCTTTTGTATCAGCCATTTGATATGCTTGGTATTTCATGTTGTAAGACATTGAACAAATTCTCCACAGAGGTATAACATTAAAATGTTTGTCAGGCAGATGAAAAAAAGGGGCATCAGAGTTTCATTCCAGGATTTAGATGCACATCAATACCTTGTGTTCAAAATAAACAAGATTTAGATATTTTTGGTATTCCAGCTGAATCTGAACTGGTATGACATGGTTTTGATATTTGTGACGGAACAGCAAAACTAATGATGGATTTCATACTTGTGATTCTAATTTCTCATGCTCACCTTCACAATGACTGCCATATTTGCTACATTAGCAATAATTTTACTTGTCCTTACACAGTACATGTATAGACAGTTGATGCGCACATTACTCCATCATGCCTATTATAGAAATAAGCAACTATTAGATCAATCCGCACTCTATCCAATCACCGATAAGTCAGACTGACAACATCTTGAGATGGTGCCACCAATAACATCTTAGAAAAAACACTTAATGTATCGATCACATAACGGCACTCAATTTGCAATCAGCCTAGCATTGACAAATCATGTTCTTAATGAAATTGTTATACAAGCAACTTCCATTTCACATCACTAATGGACTCTATAAGTAAACCATGACCCCTCTACGTTGAATTTCAGGTATTTAATGCATGACAACATTCAGCCAAATTCCACCAGCAGGCACCTAAAAACTGCATAGAGATAGAAGCAAAGAATATGGAAATAGAATCTGTTCATAAGTGTGAGGACTGCTGCAGATCAGCCAAAGTGTCATAGATGCAAGTGAATATGTAGCATCACATCCAACTTCGTTCCAGTGTAACATTCTGTCATTATCACATCATTTTGCATTGGGTTTGCCAGAGCATCCAATACACATTTGGGGATAGGCACAAGGTCACGGATGCTAATGAAGGCTATTCACAACCATGCAAACTACAAAAAAAACTTTCCTAAAGATTTTAAGTCTAATTTCATAACATTAATAAACCAAAAAACAAAAGCAATGTTGTTCAAGTAGGTCAAGCCTTTAGGGCTTTCTTGTCATCTGCAACAATGGCTTAGAGTGTAATGAAGCAAGCGAAAATACAATAGAAAACCCACTAAGGGAAAACAAGTAACAATAAAGAGTGCACAAGCACTAGTCCACCAAGGCACAATACAATATCCATGTCAGAATAATCACAAGAACACTACTAGTTGATACAAAAGCCACTAAGGGAAAGCACAACATAAAAATATATATATATATATATATATATTCACTTGGAAAAATGTTTGGAGAAACATTGAAAAATACAAGAATGAGAGTGCCTTTAAATAAGCACTCAAGATTCAAATGGGCTGGTAACAATGGCTATAAATATAGCTGTTGGGACCAGTCCAACAGCTAGTGGGACTGACCCAACAGCTATAACATAAAAAAAAAAAAAAGAACAATAAAAAATACCTATTCTAAGTCGGCTCCTAGAGGGTTGACACCTATTACATAAGAGAAAAGACTGAAATACCCCCGATGGGTAGTTCAGTTTACATATAAACACACTGTGAATATATATATATATATATATATATATATATATATATATTAACACTTCTCAAATTTACGATGTGATCACCGAAAGTTTGCTAAGAAGATAAAAAACGAGGTGAAGACAAGGTCTCAATGAAAAAGTCTGCCAACTAACATTCCGAAGTCACATAGAACAACTCAATAATTTCCCTTAAATATTCTTCTCGTACATAATGACAATCAATCTGTTTGGTTCATTTATGGAAGGTGTGATTGTTTGCAATATAGATAGCACCCTTATTGTCACAACACATCTTCGAATGACTAGAGATAACTAAGTCCATATCTTTAAGAAGACTTCACAACAAAATAATTTTTATAGTTGTTGTCATGGCTCGATATTCAACTTCAGTGGATGATAGAGAGACTTTTTGTTGCTTCTTACACCTCCAAGATATAAGAGTCCCCTAAAACACACAAAAACCAGTACTTGAGACTCTATCATTAAGATTATATCTTCAATCTACATTGGTATAAGCAATTAACTCTAAAGAAAGAAGTGAAGGATAGAAATAGCCCTTTAGTTATAGAATTCTTGATATATTTGACAATTCGTAGAATAACACTCATATGCAACGTAAATGGTGCATGATAAAATTGACTGGTTGAATGCACTACATGGGAATGTCTGGTCTTGTAATGGATAAGTAGGTCAAGGATCCAATCAGTTGTTGGTATGGAGTTGGATTTTAAGAGGAGTTTCATCTTCCAATCTTAATTTTGCATTTACAACTTCTGCTGTGTCAACTTTCTTAGCATCAAAAATTCCAGATTTGACAATAATATCTGCAGCCAGCTTTATTTAAGACAAGATATATCCTCTAGGTGAGTAAGTCACTTCAATACCTAGGAAATTTTGACATCAAGTTGATAAATATGTCACTTTCTAATGTATGCTAAGGCAATGATGATTCTAAGACTAGTCATACGAGCTAATGGGAGAAAAGGTCTCCTCATAATTTATCGCATACTCTTGGGAATAACCTTTGGCCACTAGTCTAGCCTTATATCTTTCTAAAGATTCATCACCTTTTGTTTTGACTTTATAAACTCACCTACAACCTATGGTCTTTTTTTCATATGGGTAATAGTTGGATTTCTCAGATCTTGGCCTTCTCGAGGGCTCCTAGTTCAAGATTTATGGCAACAATCCATTCAAAGATTTCTTTAGCCTCATTGTAGGTTGAAGGTTCATGAAATGAGTGGATAGACACAAGGCAAGCTCTATATCTAAGAGAAAAAGCTTTGTAGAACACAAACCTTTCAGGAAGTCTAGAGGTTTCACTGGATTTTCTAATACTAGTTTCTCCTAGATTTTGATTTTGTGAATACTTATCAAGTGCACATGGAGGATTTTCAATAGTTCTTCTATAATAAGTTTGAGCATCACAATTTTGGGTATCCTCCATGGAAACACCAAAGTCATCAATATGCATATCATCATCATCATGTATAATTTTATCATAAGCCTTCTTAGGCAATAAGTCAAATAAAAATGAATACTCAAGATCATCCTTAGGCTTATCAAAATCAAAATCATTTTTATTTTCAAGAAAATTTACATTTCTTAAAATATATAATTTGTCATTTTTAGTATCATAGTATCTATACCTTTTTGGTTATTGGCATAACAAAAAAAAACACATTCTATTGCTTTAGGGGATCATTTATCCCTTTACAATAAGTACAAAACATTTACATCAAAAAATTCTTAATCTACTTAAATCTGGAGAAGTTTGATAAAGTTTTTCAATTGGAGACATGTTTTGTAAAGAAGATGAGGGCATTCAGTTGACAAGATATATTGCAGTCTATGTCACAGGGATTCGGCTAGCAGGGTGTCGCACCCGCGTCGACGCGAGTGCGGCACCGGGTGCGGTCAACCCGATCCTGGGTGTGTTGACCGCAGCCAAGGTCATTTCGGTCTATTTTTTTGGATTTTTTTTTTAAATTGCCCTATGAAATGGGCTGCAGAATTTTAAAAAAAAAAATTCTGATGACAGCTGCTTGTTGTTGTTGCTCTTGTTTTATAAAGGGGCACTTGTGTCCACAACATCTGACGAGCTTTGTTGGCATCCCATGCTATTCCTGCCTCTAAACAATTAATTCGCAGCGTTGGAAAACATATTGTTAACTTGGAAATGATGATCCTTCTTCGTCAAGGATTTTCTCTCTCCATAATAAATGATAATGGTGGTGGTAGCCTTGGTGGCTATTAGTATTCACTTTTCTCCTGACGAGATGGGTGCTCTAGCCATAGCCTTGTGTAGACCTCTCTTTTCCACATGTCAAATCCAATAAATTTCTTTTAGTTGTGATCTGTGTGCAACTGTATATAAAATGAAATTTTAAGAACCCTAGGCAGTGACGTGGCAGTGGAGCCGTAGGCCTCGTGAAGACTCTCTCCAACAAACCACATCAAACCTTTCGCTTATATTTTTTTTCGTGAAGACCAGGGAGTTTCAGACATGATTGAATCATAACAGTCAGCAGAACGCAGCAGGCTGGGTCGATCAGATTGTCAATCCTTTCGGTTCATCAATTTTGTCCCGTTGTGCCAAAGTACACAACAAGCAAAACGTGGGTAACAAGTCTTCAAACAAACACACCAACAAAAAAAAACTGGACCCCCGACCTATGCCTGGGGAACCCCCGGACCCCCTTGTCTCTCTCTCTCTCTCTCTCTCTCTCTCTCTCTCTCTCTCTCTCTATATATATATATATATATATATATATATATATATTTACATTTTTGCCCTTGCCACACCCCCGCACCCGAGTTTTTTGGAAGTGCTGAATCCCCGGACCCGCACCCATGTGACATAGACTGCAGTCAAAGCACTTTCAGCCCAAAATCTTTTTGGAACATTTTTTGAAATAAGCAGAGTTCTCGTGGTTTCAATGATATTGACAATGTTTTCTCTCGACTAATCCATTTTGTTGAGGGGTATTTGGACAAGATCTTTGATGTGAAATCTCATTTTCTTTCAAATAATTGTTTAAATCATTAGACAAATATTTACTCTCAGAGTCTGATTGAAAAATAACAATATTAGTTTGAAAATGATTTTGCATAATTTTGTGAAATTCTTTGAAGCAGAAGAATACATTGGATTTTTGCCTAAGGAAATAAATCCAAGTTTACCTAGTATAATCATCAATAAATACAATATAATATGAGAGTCCTCCTTTGATATGACTAGAGTCGGACCTCATATATCTGAATGCACAAGTTCAAAAGATTTAGAAGAGATAAAAGTTCTAGAGCCAAAAAAAAACTTTTTTCAATTTTTCAAGAATACAATCATTACATTTGAACTCTTTAATACAAGTCTTAAATAAGAAAAAAAAAGTCAATTTAGATACATTAGGATGGCCTAATTTTTTATTACACAGATTTTTTTTTCCTTAACAAAATTACAAAATGATTATTTAGCAAGATAAAGAAAATTCATGTAGTAGAAATCTCCCTACCTATGGACTTCCCCAATCACCTTCCCTAACTCGCGATCCTGCGCCCAACATTTTTTTGATGAGGAGACCTCATACCCATAATCCGAAATTTGTGAAATTCAAAACAAATTTAGATTATGTTTTGGAATAACTTTAACTTTAGGAACTTGAATTTTTTTTGAAATGTTTGTGAATGTTCCAATACTTTTTATTTCTAAATTGGTTCCATCGGCCGTAGAAACACGAATTATAAAGAGATTTTGTACATTCAGATAAGAGGAATTTTAAAGGAGTCATGTGAAAGGGGGCACCGGAGTCAAGAATCCAAGAGAAAGAGAGGAGGTGGATATGACGGTACTGAAAGCAGATGTGGACGATGTCTTATAGAATAGTCATAATGATCCCATTAGATGATGAATAGAATCATTAAGATATCCTCCTTTCACGATAGCTTTATCACCCTTTTTGGGTGTCTCTTCAATGGTTGCTACCTTCTTTTTGAGCTTAGGACACTCCGGTTTGATGCCGGCTCTTGAAAAAACTGGCAAATGATTCTCCTTCCTCCCCAATTGTTATTTTTTCATAAATGAGGAGGTTTATACGTTTTAACATTGTTGACGGGTCTTGACATGGCGAGAACCTCTTCACTTCCCTTAGTCATGCCAAGTCGGTTCTTAGCTTGGTACACCTCTCCAAGAGCATCATCAATAGAGGTGGCAGTGGTCCTATGTAAGATGTTGGACCTCACTTACTCAAACTCGGGTCTTAACCCAAATAGGAAAGTAAACAAGTGTTCCTTATCAAGTTGCTTTCACCTTATTTCAAATTTTCAATAGTGGATTCATCCCACTTAAGCTCAAGCAACTATAATTCATCCCAAAGGGGTGAGAGGGCACCATAGTAATCTTTCACACTTGTATCCCCTTGCTTAGTGGTCTGAATTTTCTCTTAAAGAAAATATTGTTGTGCCAAATGTTTTTGCACGAACATTTCTTGAGAAAAATCCAAGCTTTACAAGACTTTTTGAATTTTACTATGTTTGTGGTAATCTTGAGTTTCATGCTATTAAGGAACCAAGAAAGGATTTGGGCATTTTCGGCTTCCCAATCTTCCATTTCGATTTGGTATTCTTTGAGTGTTTTTTCTTCTCTCATCATCACTAAGAGCTTTAACTTGATCACTATCATTCTTGGTGAGTATGAGTTGTGGTTCACATGTAGTATCACTCACATCCCCATAACTTTTTGCCGTTAAGATGGTATTCCATAGCAGCGGTCGACATCAAATAGTTGGAGTCGTTTAACTTGAACGTGATCACCATCATGGATTCTTTTTTGCCTATCTTGGTGGAGAGACACAAGCCTTTTGGAAGATCTTTTCTTTGCAACCATGAACTTTGGAGACGCTTTACACAAAGCAAAGAGCTTTAGGATCCGATAACATGTAATGAAGCACGAGGATACAATATAAAACCCACCAAGGGGAAACAAGTAACAATAAAGAGTGCACAAGCACTAGTCCACCAAGGGGCACTACAATATCCAAGTGAGAACAATCACAAGAACACTATAAGTTCATACAAAAGCCACTAAGGGCAAGCACAACATATATATATATATATATATATATATATATATATATATATATATATATATATATTCACTTGCACAAATGCTTGGAGAAGCATTGAAAAATACAAGAATGAGAGAGTGTCTTTAAATAGGCACTCAAGATTCAAATGGGCTAGTCCAAGCCCCAACGGCTATAAGTATAGCTGTTGGGACCAGTCCAACAGCTATAACATAAAAAAAATAAGAACAATAAAAAAATATCTATTCCAAGTCGGCCCCTAGAAGGTTGACACATATTACATAAGAAAAAAGACTGAAATACCCAATTTCAGTTTACATATAAAAACAATGTGTATATATATATATATGAATATATATAGAGTAGAGTGTAGGGGCTTAATGATACGTGCTTAATAGGTTTTTCTATTCTTCAGGCATTTTTTTGCAGTTCGGACCTCATAAATGTGTTGGTCATGGTCGATTTACAAGGAATCCACACCCGGATCATGTGTTTTCGATGAAAAAAATGATATTTGGAGCCTCAAAATTTTATAAAAAAATTGGACCATTGATTTTTTGAACCTTATAAAAACCCACCCATGTGTCGGAATCGAACACTTCAAGAGCTGATCCCTACAAAATCAAGTACATAGATCACATTTGTACGGTCAGAATTTTAAAATAAAATGAAAAAAAAAACCTGAAAACCCCATTAAGCACTTACACTCTACTCTCTCTCTCTCTCTCTCTCTCTCTCTCTCTCTCTCTCTCTCTCTCTCTCTCTCTCTCTATCTCTATCTATATATATATATATATATATACACACACTATATTTTAACATAGAGAAGCAACAGTAAGACGCAAAATGACATAATAGAAGCAGTGTACATCATCCTTCATCTTAACCGCTGCCCCTACCAAACTCCAGCTTGGTAATTTTCATTGCATGCCTAAAGTTGAGCCATATGATTGATGAGGTGGACTTGAAATGCCACAAAAGGATGCTTTACACCCAACCAATTTCGAGGTCATATTTTTTGCCTTAAAAGGTTGTCGAAACATAACCAACTTATGCTTAGTCCTTAAATGTAATCATCACTTCTCTAGGAAAAAAGTTCTCAACCTATGTGTAGGGTGAGCAATAAACCAAGCTTCTCACAAGAATCTCAAGCTTGGTTGCTATAGCTTGGCTCAAGTTCTTTATTTTAACTAGCAAGTCGAACTTGAGCTCGCTTTTAGGTTTGATAAAAAACATGACAAGCTTATTTATAAGCTCGTGCACGTATGATGGTTTTTTACATATGCCTAGAAAAATAGATGCCATAGGTTCAAATCCCATGGCCTCCTTTGCAAACTCTTTCTTTTAAAACATATGGCTTGCCTCGCTAAGCTCAAACTTGTTCAAGCATAACCAAGAGAAGCTTAAATGCCTAGTTTAGTAGTTTAAGATTGACTCAAGATCTAGCAAGCTCAAACCTGAGACTTCATATTTTCAAGCCCAGATTGAACAGCCCATGCTAAGCTTTACTAGGCACATGTTCTTCCATATATATATATATATATATTGGTGTCCACATATCTAGGTTTTCAAGGCCTGCCATGTCCAACAGTTTGTACCTGTGTTCAGCATCGATACTTGTATCAGTGTCCAAGTACAAAGCTAGTTTAAGATTGAGTCAAGATCTAGCAAGCTCAAGCCTGAGACTTCATGTTTCAAACCCGGATTGAACAGCCCATGCTAAGCTCGACTAGGCATGTGTGCATCCATAACTATGGGCCCCTTGCATGCACATCAATAATCATGACCTTGATCTTGAGAACTGAGATCTGAAAAAATTTTGACAACTAAGATGGTGGGACCTCCCAAATTTTCCATTAGAGAATCTAAAAAAACCCTTGGTCTCACCTTTGATATATCTTTTAATAAAGTTGAAGTTCATATACATCTTGTGTATTTCTTGAATGGTTAATCCCATAGTTGGCAAACTCGTGACTCGGGCTCGGATCACCCAATCCTTGACTCGCGAGTCAGCAGGTTCGGTGACTCGGGCGAGTCAGGACTCTATATTTTATAGTGTAAGCACGTGAATAAGACATGGAAATAACTAAACTTCAAGCTAATATGTCAACAGTTAAGTTACAAAAACATATAATTATACATGATTATTAACTTTTTTCATTGAACAATATTAGATTCTTCATAACAAATGACTTTATATAAGAATTGTGCATTGAAATCATAAAATACATGATTAAAAAATTATAACTGGCATTAGGATCGGTAACCTGAATCGGTGACCCATTAGGGGTCCAATCCGAGTCGACTCCCCGGGTTTGCCAACTATGGTTAATCCCCCATCTTCCATAATGAAGAGTCATGGGAAAATATGAGATTGAGAATTCTTCGACACACTATCCCTATCCTCTAACTAAATGTAAAGCATGACATCTTGTCAACAAAGTTGACATCCACGAATCCATCTTTTTCCCCAGGTATCTAACAAAAAGTTCAAACATAGCAAATTGGGGAAGAATAAAGGCATGAATTAGTGCTTATCTACATGCAACATGCACCTAATTATACTAGAATAAGCAGCTCAACTAGTGAAGATATCCCAAACAGAGGTTGGAAAGACACCTAGAATGAGGGAATTGATTGTCTCACTAATTTAAGCCATTCGGCATTGGGGGTTTTTTCTCTTCTTCAATAATGAGAACACTGCAGTTCCTTTTTCCATCAAGTGGGAATTCCCTCTGATTGATAAGATCATAACTCATGAGACCCCACTAAATTCTTGCCACTTAGTTCACAAGTTTGAAGGGGAAATTTTCATCTTTTACATAGTTAATACTTTTAGTCCTTCAAAATCCTATGTGATGCACGTATTCAAGCTGAATACACGGTTCCAACAATGTGAGTTAATACTCAATTTTCTATTTTTGATTATCTAAAAAACATCATCCAGAAATTCTGCATAGCAAATGGCACATCTCCCATGTTTTTCTACATGAATAAATGTAAGCATGTGAAACTTAATTCCAAAAAATTTCATATATTATCAAATATAGAATAAATATGTCCAGTAATATGCATGCCATGCTTGGAAATGCATGGGATCTCATAAAAAAATAATAGCGAGAGGATTTTCGACACCACGGATCAAACAAAATTTATGGTAAGAATACAGCAACATAAGCAAATGAGCCTCCCTTGAAAATATGTACCTCTGCCATGCCGATAAGAACTTCCATGAGCTCCACCCTGCCTACCATCTGCAACATTTACAATGCACTAAGACACCAAAAAAGGAAAGCAAGTGAAACAAGATGCACACACATGCACTCAAGCACGTACACACACAAAAGCTCTCTCTCTCATTTGGTACTATATATACATGTATGCATACATGTATACTTGTTTGTATTACCATGGCCAACTGCTCATAAATTCCCTTGTCCGTGTGACTATACCATGAACCATCATTATATTGCATCACAATCAGGTGACCAAGGCATCCCGAAATCCAGATGAGCACAAATTGAGAGGTATTGCATAAACACTCACATGGTGCAGAAATAACAGGTTGGAAGGCCCCTAAAGATCCAACGCCATAATCCACCAACTGCCTTTGTGCCTCCAGCTCCCTCTGAATTAATTTTCCATACCCCCCTCTGCGTTATGTTTGTTAAGAACAACATTTCCCCACAGAATTAAGCTGATAATTATTCTATGTAAATTTCATATAGTGACACTTATTTCAAAAGAAAATTTCAGCCATTCATGAAAACTCAACTCCAGGAGCAGAGCAGAGCCAATAACAATCATAAGGCATTCTTCAGCCCCTTCTGCAAACAAAGATCCACAATGGAACAACACATACCCAAAATCTTAGAGTACAAGGTTTACAATGCAATTATAACAAGAAATGGATTTGAAAACCTACAAAACATCTATGTTTATACTAAGTGGAATTAGGCCTGGTAGATGAGCCAAATGAGCTGAGCTCTGCCCATCAAGGGTGAGTCACGAGAGCTTGTCACAAGCCGAGCTGAGCCTGAGCTCGTTATGAGCTGATCACGAACTGGCTCGTTTCATTAAAAAAAATGAAGTGTTCTTTAAATTTTGATTAATATATATAGCATACACGAACCGAGCCAAACACCCCTTGTTCATGCTCGGCTCATACATGCTTTACGAACTGCTCAGGGATTGGCTAGGCGAGCTCACTTTACAAGTTCAAACGAGTTCCGAGTGAGCTGACAAGCAGCTCGTCTCATTTTCCAGCCCTAACTAGAAGATATGATTCTATGAAGAAAATTTATTTTGATGTGGATGATGGTGAAAAAGCACACCACATTAGATTAACATCCATAAGCTTATGAACAATCTTGAAAAGATAAATGATGAGACTTCTGATAAAAGATTATTCAGTCTATGAATCACCAGACAATAGGATAGAAGGCAACACCAAAACATACCCACGAAAACATGTGGTATGTTTTCACAAACTCATGAAACTACAAGTGGGCACTAAACGCATTTACAACTTATATTATAAAGCAAATAGCAATGAAATGAACATGCACCTGGACATAAAAAAAAGTCAACCCATGCACTTGCCCTGATTATTGAAGCTGGCAAGGAAATCACTAATCATTACTTTAGTCAAATCAGCAGCAGTAACATAAGAAAGAAAATCACTAACAAAAGTTGCCCCAACGAGATTATTAATGCATAACCATAAACAAAGAGCACAAGACAACAGAAATGTGGCTATTCGTGTCCTATAAATTGTTACATAGATATTAGTGGCACCAGTTGAATCTTCTCTGCAGCTTCAGGAAGATGAGGAAAAACAATTGTAATCAATTGGAAATGTGGTCTAAAACAGGTAATAACTAGTATCTGACTAATGTTTGATCCAGCTCAAATGGAAATGTAGTTTTAAACATGTAATAATATTTTAATAATACTTCATCGAGCTCAACACTTTGAAGCTTTCAATGAACATTGCATATCTCACTTTTATCTACAACATAACCATTTAACTTCTACGTGTGCCCAAAATTACCAATTAGAACCTATTATGACCTATGCAAGCAAATTCATTATTAAGAAATGCATGAGTTCATATAACTTCAGACAAAAGCCAAAATCTGCACCGTCACTATGGAAAAAAATATGCGAGTGAACATTACAAGTTCAAAAAGGATATCTGGATCATAGTCAGTGCGATATTCATCCCGAACCTGTAGAAAAAGAATTTGCAAATATAAAAATTGCTGACAAACTTCTAATCCATAAGAAACCAGAAGAAGCAATTACAACCTGACCACCACTTCTTCCACGGCCCCACTGCCTTCCCTCTTGGAACCCCCAATCAAAATCAGCACGTATAGGACGGTCATCAAGAATTGTCCCACTAATATACTTGACAGAATCCTCAGCATCCTCTCTAGAGTAAAATCTGATCAATATATCAGTAACCCAATGTCAGAAATAAAATTTCAAGATGAAAGACGCAACAATCAGTGGATATGCAGCATGAAGAAATACAATCTAGTTACACAAACTATTCATGCATAGGCAGGAAGCTCAAATGCAAGAATTTTCTTTTTTCTTTTCCTCTCTCCTAAGACCCTGTAATAACAGATGAGCTTTGTGCAAGAACATAAAAAACAACATTGCAAATCTTGTACTCCCTCCAAAGTAATTTGCAAACAGAAAATACTACAGAGTTTTATTGCTTGTAAAAGGTTGTTCCTATAAGATCTACAGGTCTGCACTAGAAAACAGTTTGTAGAGAAGAAGAGAGCGAGAGGAAGAAGAAAGGGCTGCAGCAACTGTTTCTCCACACCCTTCCTCACGGGTCGTGGGTTTCTTTATATCAATCATTAGATTACATTCCAAGAATGCCACTAATTATAATACATAACAAAGATACATAAGAGGGGCAACAGAAGAAACATTAAAATACAAGAAAAAATGTTACATAAAAAAAGGGTGTGATACCCAAAACACATCAATCTGGATCTGGATCCATATCCAAAACCTCACGTCTCAATACCGTACCTCAAGTTGTGCATGGTAAGAACCATAAACAACTTGTTCTTCAAGTACCAAAACCTTTCCTTAGTTAATCCTTGTGTAAACAAATCTGCAACTTGATCCTGAGTCCCAATGGATTAAGTAGAAATCTCTCCACTTTCAATTTTGCTTATAATAAAGTCTTGATCTATCTCTATATGCTCCGTTCTTCCATGTTGAATAGGATTGAGAGATATCTTGATCGCACTTTGATTATCACAAAATAAGATAGAACTTGACATATGTTGATATAAATCAAATAATAGATATCTGATCCAAATGATTTCAGATGATGTTGTCGTCATTGACCTGTATTCAGCTTCAGTACTCGACCGAGCTACTGCCTTTTGTTTTTTACTGCTCCATGAAATCAGGTTCTTTCTAATAAAGACATAATACTTGAAGACAGACCGTCTTTCATCTAGACCCCTTGCCCAATCAGCATCTGAAAAGGCCATAACTGATAAAGTACCTTTATCAGTATCGTTCCTCTGATAACAAAGCCCATCACCAAGAGTGTCTTTCAGATATCTAAGGATTCTTTTGACAACCTCAACATGAGCCACACGAGGGCAGTGCATATACTGAGAAACTTGATTGACTGCATAAATAATATCAGGACGAGTAAAATTAAGATATTGGAGCATACCCACAATAATCCTATACCTTGTAGGATCATCGAAAATGTCCCCTTCATCACATCCAAGTTTTTGATGCAAAACACTTGGAGTGAATATCGGCTTGCAATCTTTCATTTTAGCCTCATTGAGTAAATAATAATGTACTTATGTTGTGTCAACACTAATGAGTCTTTTCTTCGATCAACTTCAACGCCCAAGAAATATTTGAGGTCTCCCAAGTCTTTCATTTTGAATCTACTATTTAGTACATTTTTTACTGCATCAATGTGGTCTTTGGAATTTCGTGCAATTATGATATCAACAACATAAATGAGTAATATTGTAAACCACTTAGATGAACAAAGAATGATCCAAATGAGATCTACAAAAACCATGCGGCTGAATTTCAAGAGAAAAACTCTCAAACCATGATCAAGAAGCTTGTTTTAGCCCATACAGAGATTTGTTCAATCTACACACATAGTTGGCTGGATCTTTCTCATTATACCCTTGTGGCTGCTCCATATACACCTCCTCCTTGAGGTCTCCGTGCAAAAATATATTTTTAACATCTAGTTGACCTAAATGTCAATCATGTTTCACTGCTAGAGAAAGAACAACTCTGATAGTTTTTATCTTCACTATTGGACTGAATGTCTCGTCATAGTCCAACCCATGTTCTTGAGTAAAATCCTTTGCAACTAGCCTTGCTTTGTATCTCTCTAGGCTGTCATTTGGTTTATATTTTATTTTAAAGACACATTTTTCTCTAACTGCGTTCGTTTTTGCAGGTCTCTTTACAATATCTCATGTTTTACATTCATGTAAAGCCTGTATTTCTTCATTCATAACCTCAATCCATTTGTTGGATTTTAAGGCTTGATTGTATGATCGAGGCGCTTCATGTTGAGATACAACAGCTAAAAAAATTTGATGGTCCATGCTGAAATTTTCATAACTTACCCATCTATCAATGGGATGTCGCACTCTTTTAGGTCTTCTGATTATTTGCCCTTGTTCATTGAGATGGTTTTCAGACTCAACACTTTCTTGTTTTGACTTCTCTCGGATGCATTTTCAGATTCAATGTTTTAAATCATACGGCTGTATGTAATTCCTTTGAATCTTCCTTTTGTGCCATCGGAATGAGCAACTTATTGTCCCTCAACATTTGGCGGATCCCACATGTGTACCTTCTAATATATCATTGTTTGCATCATTTGTTGTTGTTGCCTCAATAGAGAACATATAACCAAGGTTTATATAGTTGTTTTGACTGCAGTTGAACACTTTGTACATTGTTTCCCATTGAAACAAAATCAGATTCATCAAAAACATTTCTAAAAATACGAATGCATTTATTTTCAATGTCATAGCATCTATATCCCTTATAGTCATCTACATATCCAACAAATTTGCAAACATCGACTCTTTTGTCAAACTTGCTTTGCAGAGAGGCATCAATGTGAACATAACACGTGCAACCCTATGCCTTTAGATAATTATAATCAGGATGTTGGCCGAACAATTCATAATGTGGCGATTTATATTACAACAGTTTCATAGGCAATATATTTATGGTATGCCCTGTTGTATGGAAGGCCTATATCCAAATAAATAAAAGACCAGCATTCATCATGGCTAGTGCGCTTTCAACAACATGCCTATGTTTTCACTCAACAAGACCATTTTGCTGAGGTGTCCGGGGACAAGATACCCTTCTATTAACTCTATTCTCTATAAGATATCGAATAAAGTCATTTGAACAGTACTCACCCCCACTATCACACTGAAAATTAAGAATAAGTAAAGAAAATTGATTTCAAACCATAGCATGAAAGTTCTTAAAAATTATAAAAACTTTATGTGTATGTTTCATGAAGAATATCCATGTATATTGAGAATGGTTATCCATGAAAGTGATCGACGGAAGAAGAAACGGTTGGGGTCGGTCTCCATAAATCAAAATGCATGATTTCAAACAATTTAGAAGTTTTTTCATTATTCAAAATGAATGGAAGTATATGATTCTTAGACACTTGACAACTAAGACAAATTTTTTTAACTCATGACTCAAACTAGATGCTGGAATCAAATCATTGGAAATAAGCCTCTCAATAAAGGCCTTATTACAATGGGCTAAACGACAATACCAGACACTCGACTTATTGGACTCTAATTCATTGACCAAACAACGTGACCTTTCAGTATCTTGGACTGGAACATAAGCCAATGGATTCTCCTTCAAGAGATACATATTCTCATGTTCTTCTCCTTCAGTGAACGTCCTCTTCATGTGAAGATCCTTCACATAAACAGGAGTAAAAACGATGCAAGAATTGGTATCATCAACAAGTTTAGAAACGAAAACAAGCTTTTTTTATATTGGGAACAAGAAAAACATTTGATAGACAAAGATTTGAATTGGACATGAGAATTAAAGCATTTCCAGTGTGTGATGGGGTAACGAGTGTCATCTTCGGTAATAACTCTCTCTACCAAAATAAGAAGACAAGTTTTTAAGATTACCTTCATCCCCAATAATATGATTTGTTGCCTCGAAATCAATATACAAAACTTCTTGATCATTCTACTTTAAATTAACCTTGCTAAGGCGACCAATAGAAGTTGTATACCCAACGATTTTGTCCCTGATCCTCCGGTCTAATTTGGTGCACTTTTACTTTGTGAACTCTACTCTCCAACATACCAATAGTTTACTTTAACATGTTCAGGTTTCTTGCAAATATAGCACGTGGGTATTCTCTTGCCCTGACAAGAAGAGGTGTATTAGGAAGTGAGGGCAGCGAACGTCCTCCCTGATTACCTCTTCGCCCTTTGCCTCATCCTCTCATGCCTCCTCTTCCTTTCCCAAACTGTGTACTTGACATAAGTACATGATGATTGTCTCCTTCCCCTGTAGGATTCTCAACAGATCCTCCTCTTAAATTCATCTCAAATTGCAGCAACTTAGGACATAAAGCTTCAAAAGTAGGCAGCTCATCAAAACAAGACAAAGTAGTATAGACAACATTGTATTCGGATCCTAATCCATTAAGGACCTGTTGTACCTTACCTTTATCTAAAATGATGTGATCAATCACAGCAAGATGCTTTGAGTTGTGATTTTCTTCATCTTATTAAGGTACTCCATGATAGACATGAAACCCTTTTTAAGATTCGAGAACTCCCTTTTGAGGAACATAACTTTGGCCTCTGAAAACATTTGCAGAAATTGGGTCCACAATTCAATAGTTGTGCAATCAT
Organism: Nuphar pumila; assembly: GCF_984573655.1. Taxonomy (NCBI): domain Eukaryota; kingdom Viridiplantae; phylum Streptophyta; class Magnoliopsida; order Nymphaeales; family Nymphaeaceae; genus Nuphar; species Nuphar pumila. The sequence goes on along the minus strand of NC_143253.1, from coordinate 18,276,485 downwards.
CGGGAATGCTTACCAAAACCTCCTATGACAATGTAGACGTGATATATGCCATCCAAGAAATGTATTTTGGGTTCTGAACCTGTGAAGATTTAATAACAGACCTTTTTCATCCTTTTCTTCCTTCAATATGAATTCTGGTGGAGTCTGAATTGATCCATCCAAATGACCAGAAAGTTCTTGGCTACGCATAAAGGGAATAATCTGTCTTTTCCAAGTAAGAAAGTTTGAGGTATGTAATTTTTCGAAAACTAATTGATTGAGGAAGCTTGCTAAAAGAACAAAAGAGGACGAAGAAGAATCCATGGCAGATAAAAAGATCAAAAGAGGGAACGCTACAATAAGAAACTCTTTATGCAATTTTTTTTACAGATTAGGTACAACTCACGAAAATATCAGATAGATGCAGCAGTAAGTCAAGAATAGTCAATAATCATAAATAACTGATTAGCTGAATGGATGCGATATTAAGAATTAAATATCGCAATAAGTATTGGGATGTTTCAAAAGATATTAGATCCAATACAGATCTGATATGAAGAACAATTAGATAGAATCAGATTACAAGAAAGATAATAATCAAGAAAGAAAACCCAAAAGACTGATCTAGGTTTTTTTTTCTTTTTGAAGAGAATAAAGAAAACTCAAAAATCGATCTAGGTTTTTTTTCTATGAAAAAGAACACAAATTTTTTTTGATCAATTTTATACTGAACAAAAGATCAACAGCAATGATGAGAATGAGAAAATAAACTTAGATCGATACTTTCGATCTATATATTATTTTCTTGAAAGGAATGAGAGAAGAGAAAACAAGAACGTGAGGAAAAGAGTAAAGAAAGGAAAACTACAAGACAGATGTTGAGATGGGAGGAAGCCAATGCTTTCTTAACTCACCTGGATAGAGGAGTTGAGACCTTGCTCTGATACCATATAAGATTTGCAGGTCCGTACCAGCAAACAGTTTATAGAGAAGAAGAGAGAGAGAGAGAGAAAGAAAGGGATGCAACAAGTGTTTCTCCACACCCTTTCTCATGGGTTGTCGGTTCTTTATATCAATCATTATTCCAAGAATGCCCCTAATTATAATACATAACAAAGATACATAAGAGGGGGCAACAAAAGAAACATTAAAATGCAAGAAGAAAGGTTACATAAAGAGAGGGTGTGATACCCAAAACGCGTCAATATGGATCTGGATCCAGAACCAGAACCTCACGTCTCAATAGCTCCACCATGATATTCATTTTTTATTTCTTAAAACTTTGTTCAATTGGAATAGAGGAGACAATCCAACCCTAGCTCCAGGAGGGGCACGATTTGTTGAATATAGGCTTGACTCCATCCAACAATTCAGAAGTGCTGTAGAATAATAGCAATCAATTCAAGGTTGATTTCATGCCACATTTCAAAAGTTCTTTTTCCCTTTTAGAAGGAAACAAATGCAGCAAAAAAAAAGTTAACAAAGTTCAATTCCCAATCGAGTTTAGAAAATGTTAAAATAAATACCTTGATTATAACACAACAAACTTGAAAACAGAAATGTCTCTAAGAATCAATGATATTTTTGGATTGTTTAGTTTTGGAAATTCACATTGGGCTACTATAACAAAATTTTGCAAGCAAAATAAAACATTATGATTTCTGTCTAGTCCTAAAATTCATATTATATTACACAAGCTCCACAGACGGTAGAAACCAGATATAAGTTTCAACAATGTGTTCGATTAAACTAGAATAGAAACTCCAAAAAGGTGAGGGCCAGTTCTTCCAGTGAGTCTTTCCCATGAGAGCTTTTACAGATGAGTCTTTCAAGATATGTCTTATCATGCACAAGTATATATGTTTGAAGGATACAGGGTGTATAGCTTGTCTTTGCTAAGAAAACTTTGAAAAAATAAATGCCCCATTGAGATTTATCACAATGCAAATGCGGAAAACTCCAAAGAACATAATTATTAAAGAACAAGTTGGTGTAAACTTACATGACAAAGCAAAATCCACAAGGGGTTTTGGTATTTTTATCCAAGCCCATAATTATCTTCTTAATCTCCCCAGCACGAGAAAAAAGTTCATAAACTTGTTCTTCAGTGGTGTAAAATGACATATTCCCAATATAAACAGTGGTTGAAGTTTGAAGCGCATGTTCAAATTCCTCTTGTGTCCCAGGAAATCTTCGATCTCTATATGCAGAAATCTTGCTTGGATCCTATGGAAAAAGATTCCATATATCATTGGATCAAATAAAAATATAAGAATCAACATGTAAAAGACATTTCATATGAAGAACTATTAAAATTAGACATCAAATTGGTGAAAATAAATAGGCACCTTAAAGAGACATAGATCCCAAATGATGTTGTACACATGGCAAATAAGCAAACAGTGTACAAGCCCAATGAAAGCTCAATAAGCAATGTAGCTAATAGAGTATTTCAAAAACCTATTGGTATAAGGGCTCTGACACATGAACCTCATGGCTGGCTAGTTGGGATCAGCTTGCTAAAAATGCACTGAAAAGTCCAAGCTTGAGCACTCTTGGCTAATAAAACAGATGGCACTGTTAGAGTCACACTTTCTTAAGCAAGATCTCAACTTCAAATCACATTGGAGAAACACAAAGTTTGATTATCAAAAAGAGGAGGGAAGAAGGAGATACATATATATACATACATATGTATGTATGTATATATAAATAAACAAATATATATAGAGAATATACATATGGATTTACCAAACCTTTAAACTAGTTGTATTAATATTAGCAGTGTTCAACTATTGAAATGTCTAAATCACCCTAAAAAGGAATGACACTTTTTAAACTACACAGTTACTTTCGAGGGTAGAGTGAAACTTTTGTGTTGGATACAAACAAAAAATCAAGACATCTTTCAAAAAGTATCAAGGTTTACATTAATAATCAGAATTTGACAAGTAAAAAGAACTTCAAAAAAGTAACTATGTATTTTCAAAAATTCCATTGCTTTAAAGGTGTTTCAGTCATTTGAATCAACTGAATTCTACTAAAGTTAATACAACTAGTTTAATGTTATATATATATATATATATATATATATATATGAGTTAATATTTGGTACTATTGAAGGCACCAAATTATATGGAACTATTGAGCTGGAAATCATGAGTTCAAGCTTTATCAACTCAATCTGACCACATAGATGTGTTCATGAAGGTTTGATCGTTACGGATCAAACCTTAGATTCGATCCAAAAATATGATTTTTTGAGTCATGAAATTTTAGTGCATTGTGAACCCTTAATTTTTTAAGCCCTTAAAAAACCCGCTTATGTGTCACAATTATATGATTCAAAACTCATTCCCCACTAAACAAACATTGTAGATCACATCCATAAGATTTAATTTACAAAAAAAAAATCTAAAACTTATGATTTTCAGCTCAATAGTTCCATATAATTTGGTGCCTTCAATAGCACCAAATATCAATCCTATATATATATTTGAACCACAATATAATGCCGTGGAAAACACTCCTGTTTGTATGGCCTTAGCCACCAAAAGCTAGATCTAACTGCAGAGATGTGTTTAACATGGTTTATTTACTATGTTAGTAGCTATGTCACAGGGACTCGGCAAAACAGATGCCGCACCCGCATCGACGCGACGAGGGATCGCGTGCGGGTGCGGCACCGGGTGCGGTCAACACGACCCTGGGTGCGGTCAACGCACCCAGGGTCATTTTTGTCCACAATTTTGGGCGAAAAAAATTTTTCCCCCCGATGAAAAGGAGGAGGATTAGGGCAAAAAAAAATTTTTGCCCTAATCTCTCCTCTCTCTCCCCCTGAGCTCGAGCTCTCCCATTGCCGCCCCAGCTCCGCCGCCCCCAGCGTCGCCGCCCCCAGCTCCGCCTCCCAGACTCCTCCTCTCGGTTCCTCCTCTCCTTTCGCAGGTATGTCTCTCACTCTCTTCTTGGGTCGGCTGGGGAGGGGCCGAGCACCCCCCCCCCCCTCTCTCAGTCTCTTGTTGGATCGGCAGGGGAGGGGCTGAGCCTCCCCTACTCCCTCGTTTTTCGGCACAGGAGGGGCCGAGCCCCTCCCCCATCTACCTCTTTTTTTGGGTCGACAGGGGAGGGGCCGAGCCCCTCCCTTTTATGTTTTTCTTTTTTGGGTCGACAAGGGAGGGGCCGAGCCCCTCCCCTTTATGTTTTTCGTTTTTGGGTCGACAGGGAAGGGCCCGAGCCCCTCCCCTTTATGTTTTTCGTTTTTGGGTCGACAGGGAAGGGGCCGAGCCCCTCCCCTTTATGTTTTTCTTTTTTGGGTCGACAGGGGAGGGGCCGAGGTGGCTTGGTCTACCTACTTGACCATCTCAAGACAAACCATGTATGGGATGTGCCTCTTTGGGTTCCCTTCATCGCCATCTTGATTGGGTCCAGCTCATCCGCCCTTGGGATAGCTTATGGGACCCTTTCTACATGTTGGTACCCAGACAAGGAAGGGACACTCATAGGGTGGGAAGAGGACCAGAAGAATTGGAGTATGCTTTGGAGGGAGGGTGAGGGCACCACCAATAGATGATCCTCCTGCATGCTTTCTACACATAAGAGATCACACTTTTCCTAATAAATTGTTGTGTTTTCCTTGTTGTTCATTGTTTGCCACTGCATTCAGCCTCCCTATAGGGTCTGGCAAAACCAAGTAGGTTGAGAAGGGTGTCTTTCAGATAAGGAACTGCAGTTGCCTCTTTTATATGGGCAATATTTTTAATGTGTTTTTAATGAGTTTTTTTTAAAGGCAAGCTGGGGTTAGACAGAACCTTACGAGTTATACAACTATACCATTGGGTTTTCAACCTTTCAACACAAGATTAAGTGTACTAGCCCCTCCCCTTACGAGTTAGTTCTTTTATGCAATACTTATTTGATTGATATTTAGGTCGATTTATGTAATTGCTTTACTTATTTGATTGATAATTTGATATTTAGGTTGATATACTGCATGCATGATGAATCATATTATGAGTTTATGACAATGTTTACTGTTAAATGTTAAACTGTTAAAACTTCAAAATTATATATATATATATATAATTTTTTTTTTACATTTTTGCCCCTGCCGCACCCCCGCACCCGGGTTTTTTGGAAGTGCCGAATCCCCGCACCCGCACCCGCACCCGCTCCCGCACCCATGTGACATAGGTTAGTAGGCTTAATCATATCTAGCATACCATAAGATTCAGTTTCCAAGATGGCGAAAAATCAATTGTTCACAATTCATGAAGAAAAGGATGGTTAGGAAATAACTGAAAACATCATGGAGTTAATTTTAACACATGAAAACACTAAATAAAACATGATAAACATGATCCAAATGTTAGTTTCTGCTTTTATGTAAATCAAGAGTATACCACGGTTATGGTGGTTCAGTACCATAGCATACCCACCTATATGTATATATACACATAGCAGTACACAGGTTGGATTCCAGTGATTCAAAAGCGGGTTCCCACTAAAAACAGCATGTAGATCACATCCATGGGGACATTTGGACCAAGAAAAACCCAAAAAAAAAAGAAAAAGAAAACAAAGTTTGCTAAGTCGTTTGCACATACAAACGATTATAGCAAACTTTAACCCTATATATATAATGAACTTTTGAATCATTAAAACATACACAAACTACTAACAGGCAGTGTAGTTTTTGCACTAACATAGTAGCAGATATAAATTGAAAACAAATATAATATTAGAGATCATATGCCAAGACACTCTCTTTACTTTCGTGAATCAAATTTGAGCCTCCACGATGTACATCACAGTTTCAAAACAACAAAAGTAAATAATAACCATGGCAAACAAGTTGTTACCTTAAATAAGGAAGCCATTAACATTCATATATAGGATACCATCCACTGAAAACGGGCCCCAATGCCTTCAAATAGTTAGAAAAAACACTTATGTCAGTGCCACAACACCAATCAAAGTACTATATAAGCCAGACTAATTAACATTAAACAGCTCAAGGTGCTCTCTCTCTCTCTCTCTCTCTCTCTCTCTCTCTCTCTCTCTCTCTCTCTCTCTCTCTCTCTCTCGTGTGTGTGTGTGTAACAACAAAATAGAAAAAGGGTGAAAACATGCACATTCTAAGGGTCTGTTTGGTTGAAAAGCTAAAAATTCAAATGTCTAGTTTTCTATGTTTCATATTTTTAAAATTTCAAGTTTCTTAAATTTTAGAAAAGTGCAGTGTTTGGATGCACTTGAAATTGATTAAAAGTTTTCACCTGTTTTGTTATTTATTGAAAATTTCAAGCTCTCTCTCTCTCCTGGAAATATATACTCATTGCTCACCAGAATTCATGGATACAGAATCCTAAGTTCGCAGCCAACCAATGTAAATTATCCATCACAAACTTCAAAAGGAACTCAAAATGGATTAATCTACCTAAATGTTGAATAACTTCCATTCCACATATACTCTCTTAAAACAATAACAAAAGCATAGATCATTCTCCAAAATAACAACAACAATGATTCAAACGTTAGAGCACCCACAAAAAAGGAACATACCCATACACAGAACACTGCACAAAGTTGATCATAATAAGATTGACTCCAACAAAGTATACAAGAGATAACGAATATGAACACTAATTACTTGATACCAAATTCATTAGAAGAAGGATGAAAATAACCAAGAAGACGCCAAACAAGAATCCACAGACGCAAATCAACAAATACTTCGTGGGTCACATATAATACACAAGAAAACTCTTCATGCAACCCATTTCGATGCCACCAACTGTTACAAAAGCCACTCCACTCGCTTCAACTCATCATCAAAACCCATGACATGGTGGTTTTAGGTTTGCCTCAGAATTTTCCTTCACCTCACCAATAAGGCAGGTACGGAGGACACGAAAAGCCACTGTCTGTACGCAAAACACTACACCCATCAAACAGAAAACTCATTGACGCTTTCTCTCACCACAATTCCAGAATCCGCCGAAAAAGAGAGAGAGAGAGAGTATACCTCGTGCAAGAGCTCGTTTGAGCGAGAGTGAGGAAGAGACTACCGTCGGAAGCCGACTGAGCGCGGGCTGGGCATAGCTGAGAGAGAGAGAAATGGGGTTTTGACGAATTTGGGGTGTAAACGGGTCGGATACGGCAAGTATCATAGTAGATCCAAAGCCGAATCCGAACATTGCAAACAATTTTAAATCCGGATCCACGTCCAAATTAGATCTGATGTAACAGACTTGAATCCAAACCCGAGTTTTAAGTATGAAATACTGGATCCAAGTCATTTTCAGATGCAAATGAAGTCGAAGAGGAAAGATTTGACGAGACACTAGTTAATAAAGGTTGAAAGCAATGGGTTTTCAAGTACAAAGTGAAAACTCTAAATCCAAATATAGATCCGACAAAAAGCATTCATCATAATTCAAAATTGAAACCCAAAAGAGGTCCAATTGTGTAAGTCCGAATCGGTTCCAAGTTATGCATCGGGATTTTATTTCAAGATCCATGTCAGGATTCCGATCAAATCCAATCCATTTTCAGCCCTACTTATAAAATAGGGATGTAAATTTTCCACATTTGGTTCGGGTATGTCTTGTGATCTAATCAAGGAGATTAGACAGATCGTGGGCCTTTTCTACCCGACCCGACCCAACCTGATGTAGGAAATAAATCGGAAAGACTCAACCCACACAGCATAAACAGCACGCCATTCAAGCTGGGTCCCAAAAGCCTGGGTGTTGAATCCCAACAACCTCTCTTTCTAGTCTGATCTATATGGGGAAAAATTTCATTTAAACCACTTAGACCTTGTTTGGATGACACTGAAATTGATGCCTAGTTTTGGGTGCAATCCAGATTATGAGGCTTAAAATTGAGTTATGTGTTTGTTTGGATGACACATAACTTAGTTTTTATAAACCAGGTTTTAGAAAGGTTTACGGAAAATCTGCCCCATCTAAGTTTTTGCCTTGTAAAACATGGTTTCTCGGGTTGGCCTTTTAAGAAAAATAAACCTAAACAGGGATTAACGTGGGTCTGATATGACCTACCTCCATGATTCATGATCTCTCACCTTCTCTCAACATTTTCTTGATAAGGGAGGTTTCACTTTATTAATAGAATCTTTTCATATTAAAAAACTCATTATATTTTCCTCCTTGATTGACTCCTTTAATTTAGAAATGCTTCAATCTACAATAGATATGACACTCTTATCAAGATTTAGATCCACAACAACTAAAATATTGTCCAGAATTCTAAAGCTATAAGTTCGTGGGTCATTGAGGGCAAACTCTCAGCTAGCCAAGTAAAGCTACAAGTTTTGAGACATGTGAACCTGAATTCACAACAACTAAAATATTGTCCACCTAGATCAAAACATACAAGATAATGGACCTTGAGCACTTAGTGATGTGGCCAGCAGTTACGCACACCCTAGGTGCAGGCCAGTTAGGCCATGGACGTCCATGGCTTTGAGCCATTTACTTTTGGTCCTTAAATCATTTAGCTATTTGGTTTTTGTTATTTTGGCATTTGCTTTATTGTGTTAGATGGTTGGTACGGGATCTGAGGCTCAACATGTGGTGAACCATATCCAAATAAAGGACTTATCTCTATATAAAGACCTTATGATTATGCATGAATGAAATAAGATCCTTTGTAGTTAATCAGCTCTCTCTTCTCTCTTTCCTTTTCTACCTCTTTGATGCCCCCCTCTTTTCTTTCTTTCTAAATCTCTGGTTCTCTTTCTTCCCTTTTCTCTCTCTACATCTTCCCTTGTCCTATCCTTTCCTTACTCCCTCTTTCCTCCTCTCCTCTTTCTCTTTCCCCCTCGCTTTGACGTCACACCTTCTCTCTCTCTCTCTCTCTCTCTCTCTCTCTCTCTCTCCCTTCTCCCTAATTAACGTCTTCCTCTATCCCTCTTCTCTTCCTTTTTCTCTCACATCTATCTTGTCTCCTCTCTTTCACATATTTCTTTCTTCAACTCTGGTAGCAACCCCCTCTCCTTTAGGCGTTCTTAGGAGTGTTGTAAGGATTGCACATATCCCCAAAGTTGTCCTAAGCCTATTGTATCGCTGCCTAGCAGGTAGAGTGTATTGGTAGCCAGCCCTTGGCCTACGCAACTCGTATTTGTATTGGGTGTTCAGATCTGCACCATCAATGCATAGAAAGGTCATCCCCAATGCAGATCAATCTACTCAAGCATTGATTAAGGGGGCAATAACCCCTTGTAGTTGTGCATTTGCCTCTGTGTGTTCCTACTCATTGCACTCGGTTATACAATCTTTCACACACGTCCTACTTCTAATTAATGAATCCCCCAAGCCAACATCACACTTGATTCAGTGAGCCGATATGCCCCCCTATGGTCGTGTCCTATCACTTAGCAAATAAGGATGCATTTGTTCTTGAACCATGAAATCCAAGAGTAAGTAGGCATGAGTTGAGATGTTGAAACCATAACTTGTATAATGTTTTTTGCAATTTACAAACATGACTTGGATAACGGGGATCAACAAAACCTGAAGGTTGTCTCATATAGACCTCCACAGAAATGTGACTATGAAGGAAGGCATTGTGGACATCCAATTGCCTTATGAACCACCCAAACGACGTTGTCAATGTGAAAACCACTCGAATAATGGCGGGTTTGACCACTGGATTGAAGGTTTTGAACTAATCAATAACTTTTTCTTGTGTGTAACCTTTAGCAGCCAAACAATCCTTATACCTTTCTAGACTTCAGCCTTATGTTTGACCTTGAATATATCCACTTACATCAAATGATGTTGTGATTGCAGGGGGGCAGGTTCAGGTGGCATTGTAAATAAGGGCATTAAACTCAGCATTCATCATTTATCTCTATTTTGGATCTTTTTGGGCTTGAGAGAAGCTGGAGGGTTCAAGTTCATAAGCTAGTTCAATGAAGAGGGCCGTGGGGATTGGATATTAGGTCTTTGGTTTGAGAGAGTCAGTTTGAGAGTTTGTATTGATAAAAAAATTTGAGGGGAAAGAATAACTTATCTGGATTTGCAAAACCATTTTTAAAGTCTTTTATAAGATATGGGGATGCTCATTTCAAGCCCTTGTCATCCTTTTATCAAGAGAAAGGTAAAACAAAGGCAAGTCTTTTGATTTTCATAGCTTGAAACACACCCCAACAGATTCAAATATTCAAAGAGAAGAAATATACATACTGATTAACAGATGTTATTGAATCAAAAGGAATAAACAGATTGATCTAGAAAATACATTTTTGGACTTTTGGGATTTGTTTGGTTCTTTTAGGCTCCTCGACTCGGCAATACCTCCATGTAAGTTTGAGGGTTCTTTAATGGCTTTGTCAACATCTCCGTGTTGGTATGGCAGTTTAGGGCTCCGGTTGAGAAAGAGTTAGAGTGTAAACAAAGCTTAGGTATGTTTCTTCATTCTAGGGCCAACACTCATGTATATAATTTCCAAATGTTTCAAACTGGGTGTCAACTCTTATTTATAAAAGTCCTAGATGAGATATGGATTTGGGGTTTTCTGAATTTTAATGTAACCCAAATAAATGTGTTTATTCTCATGGAGATAAGACTCATCCAAGAAGAGTCATGCACAAAATGCACAGAAAGATGTTATGTCTAACTAAGACACACCTCTTATGACTCCAAAAGGAATACATGTCAAATAAGTCTGGACGACAAAGCTAGTTTGCCATTCTAGGTAGGACTGCAAACTTGGCTTGTCATCTAATGTGGGACCACAGATCAAGTTTGTCATTTGAGACCGCAAACTGGGTTTGTTGCCTAGTATGGAACTATAGACTAAGTTTGTCGTCCGATGTGGGACCATAAAATGGGTTTGTCATTCAGTATGGAACTGCAAACTAGGTTTGTCTTCCAGTATAGAACCACAACTAAGTTTGTCATCCCATATGAAATGGGGGTTTTGTAATTCCTTTTTTGTGGGATTTTCCTCCCCTAGGCATGAGGGCTTGTCAACCTTAAGGATTTTGTAAAAAAATTGGGTGTTTACATCTGGTTACCATGTGATGAGTTCAAGTTGGTTAAGAAATAGGTTGGGAAGGTGGGTCACTTGAGGTAGGTGAGAGAGAAGGTGAAGTTGTGGGTAACTAAACATAGTAGGAGATGAGCTAGGCTCAATAGGTACAGGATGCTCAATGGGTAAACTATGCTCAACCAGTGAGGTAGACTCAATAGATGGGCTAGTGTGGTTTGGGAAAATGAGATGTGGGCTAGGCATGACCACCGAAGAAGACCCATGAGATATATGTGAGATATAATGAGTTTTAAAAGAAAAATAATACTCATAAAAAAAGCATATTTTTTGACAACTATTTTCTTGAATGACCGATAAAGACATAAATAACCTTTATGATGGTTGCTATAACCCAAAAATACACACTTCATACTTCATAATTGCAGTTTGCGAGAGTTGTAGGGATGCATATAGGGAAAACACACACAATCAATGACTTTTAGGAATCTTTTAAACAAAAGTTCAAATGGGGACTTGTATTTGGTCACAGGTCATGGCACCCTGTTGATCATATAAACTATAATTATAAAAGCAAAATCTTAATATTGAGTAGGAAGACCCGATTGCGCAAGTGAGAGTAAGCCGGTAAAACATGCAAACTTTTAATAATTATCAAAATAAATACATGTTAAAATTCTTCAAAATAAATATGGTAACGTGATATGGATTTGATCCAAATGGATCTTGAATCCAAACAGGATCAAATGGATCCAGTATTTGAATTTGGATATGATAAATGGATTCGGATCCTGAATAGATCTGAAACCCAATTAGAATTCAATTGGATCTTAATGGATTCAAATATGATCGAATCTCAATCAAGATCCAAAAATCTAGTTATAAGGTTCAAAAGATCTAAAATATAATTTTTATCCAACTCGTATTTGAGATCCGTCGAAAACCAATTCATATATAAATGAATTAACAAAGACCAGCAATGCAACAAGAGATGAAGTGGTGTTATGGCAAGAGGTATTGCCTAGTTATGAGGCAATCTACGTTTAAATCTCATTAATCACACACACACATATTTTAGTAAGAGGACGTGGCTTTTTGTCAAAAACGCCTAAATTCTATAAGTATTTAAGTAAATTCAGTAAGATATAAATTGCAACAAAATAGAAAGTAGTGCATTGGTGGGGTTCGTTGCCCCTTTGGGAGGAGAACTCAAGTTCCAATCCCACTCTGCGCTAGATTCTTTTTGCCATGAAAATCCAACTCATTTTTTTTTAAATTTCATAACTCCTCATTAAAGTTGGCTTTAATAGGGAAGCACGATTTCGAGGAAAGAGGAGGCTAGGCAGTTTTCCCATAGAGGAAACCCAACCAAGGCCATTGAAAGTGGAAGATGTTTTGCTTTGGGAAGGTCTCCATTCCCACGATTTTTTAAATGGAAGGGGGGGTTACATGGGGTATTGAATAAAGAAGAGTTTTCAAGAAGAAAAAAATGGCAAGAATGGAAGGACTTTACAAAAACCGAGTTTTTTTGTAGAGTCATCTTCCTCCCTCTTCACGTTTCTTTTCCTATTTCAGCCATTAACATCATTGTTTCTCTCTCTTCACCTCGGTGACTTCCGGTAAGAACCAGCAAGAGGGGGGACGTGCAGAGCAAGAGTAAGCACTCTCGCAGACTTCTTCGGTCTTCAACAAGGTAAGGGCACAATGTTTTTATGCATATGCAAGGTGCCATGATGCATACGTATGGTGTATACCATCTGAAAATAGGTATGAAGGAACTTATATTCAGCCGTAAGTAGTAGTCATGAAGGATTAAAAAAAAACTGATGATGTCTTATACGATCATGTAGTAAACCTATAATTGTGGTTCTTGACACATGCTTTAGACCTGTACACATATACTCAGTCATACCCCATTCCTGTTCAAAGATTTGAATCGTCGAGGGAGGTGAGGGTATCATTTCTTATGTATGTGCGCAGTGCCGTGGAGCACACATATGAATATGGCCATGCGAGTATATGTATTACAATGCATATGTTGTGTCCAAGTAGCCATGAAAAAAAAATTATATTAACAGACCAAAGGAAATAATGAATCTGCACGTGTGGTTAGAGCTAGGTATTTGCATGGCTTATGGCATCTTTTATTCTTTCTTTCTTTCTTTTTTCATTCTATTAGTCTATACGACTCCTCTGTTCAATTTTTCATATCGGACTGTGCACCATTAAAACATTGAATATTTACCTACAATAAGTTGTATGCACCAGGGTGAAGACACACACGTTTCCAAATATACTACATGCTCCACGGTGCTTGGGATGGTTCAGTCCACATACGGTTCACAGAAATTTTTTGTGGTATACCTTTGAAGCATGGGAAGTATTTTATGTGATTACTAGACTATGATTGAGATATCGAACACTAGAATGAAGTTAAACTTTGTGAATGTCCTAAATCTAAACTTAAGAATGCATAGGTCTGATCTCTAGATTTCATACCTCTGATATAAAAGATCAAAGGACGTTTCAGCATATAGACACTAACACAAAAGAAATTTATATATTATTCTATATATAGTTACTTTACATGAGGCCTTAAGAAGTTCTAGGTATGAATTCACATACACCATGTTCTTGAAATCAAAAGTCGTGGTCCCATCCCTAGCTGTTCGTAAATGTGCTTCTGCTCACATTTCAAAGCACCCAAATTGTTAATTAAGAAGAGCCACGAGTGTGGATCAGTAGTGATGTGAGTGAGTGCCCTATTGACGTAGGTGAAAGGGTTGTTGGAATCATATCCCAGTCATTTCATATGCCAAGACCACACTGCAATATACATGAATTCATTATGAGTATGATTTCTATCATAAAAAGAAAAAAAATCCTTGATCGCCATGCGATAGAGTATGCAGATCCGCATTGGGCAACAATCTGCCAAGAAATTCTTGGCAGCATCTACGGATCCATTACAAATGCGAGTCTGCGAGGAAATTCTTGGCAATTTGTGCCTATCAGTAGGAACATGAACCTACCATTAGCGTCTTGGCAGCTGATGTTAATCTAATAAGAGTGTCAGCTGCAGCATGCTACCACCAGTAAGGGCTTTGCTTGTTTAGCAGCAGTGACTATTGCATGTCACTTTATGCTAGACGTTGTAAGTTCACACCAACGGCACATAGTGGTATAACTAGTAGAGGTCTGTCACAGCCCGGTCCACATATAATATGTATATATATATATGATCTTTACACACACACACACACACACATATATATATATATATATTTGAATGAACTCTTTATTTGCTTCTCATGTTAAGAGTATGCACCTTAAACACAAATGCTCATAATATTGAATGCATGTCGAAGATTTTAAATTTGCACCTTACATTGGTAAAATTATTTGAAATGAGTCATTCTATTCAGTGAATCCATGAAATGTGGGAATTGCATTAGTTTTGCCATCATTTATGGGAATAAGTGTACACCGGCATATTTTTGCAAAAAGTGGCATACCCTGTCATGTGTGCACTAAATGAATAAAGTAGCCTTACTGAACTCTGTGAAATACATGAAATGATAATTGTACTTGTCACTTCTCATATAAATGATGTATGTCTCACAGAAAGAGGATATAACAGTGTCTTATTCATAGACCATAGTTTTCGCTAATTGTTTATTCTAAATAATTTATACTCTGATGGAAATTTTAGAGTCTTGGTAGAGCTCAGAAATGAACCTGTGGTTCCGCAGAACCTTTGTACTGCCATATAAGCACTTGTGAAAAGTTATACTTAAGACATGCCATGTGAGTGTATGATCAGTGGGGTATGAAATATACACCCTAGCTCAGAAATGAAAATTTAAATATTGCAAGTATAAGTACTCGACTCAAAGTTGAGCCAAAATTTTCAATAACATATTGTTGGTGTCAATTGGGCATTGATTTGGTATGTGAATACATTGAGATCACCCCAAGTGTGGGTTGGGATTTTGAAAATCCCTTACGGAGCAATGACTCGCACTAAGAAATAAACAAAAATATAATATATGCACATATAACTCAAATATGGGATTCTGGGTATACCTGAAAGACGGTATATGTTACTGGTTTCTTAAGATTCTGGGTATACCTGACAACCGTACATGTTACCAATTTTTCAGGGTTCTGGGTATACCTAAAAGACGGTGTATGTTACCAGACCCATGGTCTACCTTAGAGAGGGTAAATGGTATAAGCTTCATGGGAAAGTTTTGTTTTGTGAGAGCGAGCTGTCTCACTCGGTCCCCAGTCCTCGGAGTTAGGGGGTCAGGACTACCAATACGTCATAGGTGGTAGATCTAAGTCTTCTGCAGAAGTTACAAGGTGCATCCTAATTCTAGTTCTAGCCATTGAGGAGTACTCTCTCGGTCATGAATCGTCTTCTTTGGACCTCCGTACGGCTAGTCATACGTGGTATTCATTGAAAAAGCATAACAAACCCTTGTGTGGTCTCGATCCACTACGATGTCGAATGTCTGTTCGTACCCATAGGATAATTAACAAGAGAAAACATAAAGTTAGTACACTTCTGAAAGTCTTCAAGTATTCGCACAATGCTTGATGTTGCATTTGTTAGAGTATGATTGTGATTCACTCATATGATGCATAGCTCAGACATGTTTTTCCTTTACATTCAAAATGTGATAACCTAAATGTGATTCATTCATATGATGTATCGTTCATTGATGTCTTTCTTTTATGTAATAAATCATGAAATGCATGTATTTAGTGAACAGTACATTCAGGACTTGTTTAAATGTTTGACATTTCTTATATCAATGTGTTGCACATATACTTGTACACATGACATTGAGCACATTCATATAGATATTATGCTTCTTACTCATACGGGGTAGTCTGACCCCTTCTAAATTAATATTTTCAGGAAACTGATGAAGATGGACAATTGTGGTCATCACTGCGAATAGTGCCATGAGACCATATCTTCTGTGGATGTCTTGTGGAACTCTGACTTTAGAAAATTCATTAAGTTTGTAATTTACGACTTGTAAGTTTTTAAGGCAAGATTTTATTCTTCTAATGTTATTGAGTCCGTGCTATCACCTGTAACCCGCCTAAATTATTTGACTGAGGGATTAATAAAACATTTTTGCTGTAGTTTTAGAAAAAAAAAATGTATTCCAAAAATTTTGAGTTAAATATTTGGGGTGTTACAAAGCCTGTTTCAATAATATGATGGTGATTTCTTTCCACATACTCATTCTATTGGTGTGTATGTATGTGAACAAAAAATTCGGTGGTCAATTCCACACAATTTTAAAAATTTATACCCAAACACAATATTCTCCTTCGGTCCCAATCACTATAAAGTGGCTTAATCTTGAATCTAAACATATTTCAACAAGCATTTTAAGATTTTTGAAAACTTCAAGCACCTCTGATTTCCGATGAATAATGTAAATCTACATAAATCTTGAATAAGAATCAACAAAATTAAATAGTATCTTTGTCCAAAGGATAATGAGATAGGAGATGGTCCTTAAACATCCGAGAATATAAGTTCTAAAGGAGCATCAACTCTATGTGACAACATCTAAAAGGCAATCGATGGGATTTGCCTTGTTGACATGCTTCACTTATCGTATTCTCATTATTATGCATCAAAGGCAGTTAAAACTTACAAATAACAAATTTAACCAATTTTAAGGACGAATGACTCATCCTACAGTCCCACTGAAGAATGATAGTCCTTTCACCAATATATACTTCCTTAGGTCCAGTCACCTATTTATTGACATCAATATGATAAAGTCCACCTCTACTTGAGCTCTGCAAGATTATCCTCCACATAGCAACATTAAAGGCCAAACTCAAAATATACATTGTTATCATTAGCAAATTTATGGTTAAAAAACAATTTTTGTTTGATGTCTGCACATGAAGGACATCACTCCTTACGAAATTTAAATTTGAAGCAGAAAATGAAGTGACCAATATGGGCGATTTTCAAACATATACCATTTCCTACTTTAACCTGGTCGCTTCCTGATAATCAAACTGAAGTGACAGATTGCTGAGATCTGAGGTGACATGGTGTGTGGCTCTCTAGTTGGGGTTAGGGGTGTCAACGAGACCCATGTACCAGACTCGAACCCGGTTTTCATATATGGTATTGGGTCCGAACTTGAGTTTAATCGGGTTCACTTTAAGAAAAACACTCGGACCAGCTAAGAACTACATGAACCAAACCCGGTAAAACCATATTATTTTATCATTTTTACATTAAAAATTTGCAAGTCTTAATCAAAACAAAGGTTGGGTCTGGGTCTGGTATAAAATTTTGCAAACTATACTCAAGTCCATGTATTAATCGGACCTTTGGGTCCAGACTCAGGTCTTAATTGGGTCTTATTATGTATCACCATACCCAAACCCTATAGGGTTTGGTTCGGGTCGGGTCGGGTACACCAAGCCCGTTGACACCCTTAGTTGGGGTACCACATGTCATCATCAAAATGAGTTGGAGCAACATTGTAACTCTCAGATGCTCTGGTGTCTGTGAAACCGATACTCTGCATTACAAGGCAACATGAACATGCTATCCACATGCCTGACACAATTGATCCATTGCCACTCTCTTGATTATGATAGGATTGGTTGGATCAGCCTGATCAATTTTCTCTCTGATAGCAATGATTATTATAATTATTTCCATGTCATCTTCTATAGTTGTATCCACGCCCACCATCACTATTGTTTTGATTTCAAAAGTTTCAGCCATGACCTGATTGTCATTGATTGAAGATGGCCACGGGAGACACAAGTTCACTAAGTTCAACCTCATAGGTTAATAGCAGACCAAGCAAATCGTCAAGGTCCAAGGGTTTACTTCTTGTTTTGAGGGAGCTATACTCGACAGTAGAGAGACCCATAACCCTTCAAATGTTCATCAGCTATGGGTTTCCAGGTTAAGGCAAGTTGATGAGCTAAGGGCATTGCCTTGTGAAAGTAAACAGATATAGAATAATGGACTTTCTTAAGGTGTTGCAGTTGATATCTTAGTTGCTGAACACAGGCTCAAGAAAACGTTGCATACATCCTTCTCAAGGATGACTACACTCCATGAGAAGTGCTTATACCGACCACCTAACCGTGAACTTGGTCGGACAAGGAGGATAATATAACCATCTCAATAGGAGTTGGTTCAATTGGTGCCATTGCACGTAAGCCAGATTAAAAAAATTTATTTTTTAGGTTCTAATATGAATTTCTCTAGGCAAGGGGTTGACCCATCTACAAACCCCATTAGATCAAACTCCTAAAAAAATTAGTGAATTGTGATTCCCACAACAGAAAGTTGTTTGATGACAACTTTGTTGTGAGAAAGTATTATAGATTAGTGGATGTACGTAAGACAGAAATAGAGTAGCACTCGAATCTGAATTTGTAGCACTGTAAAGTACATCTTCGGTATGTTTAAAACTAGCAGAAGAGGATGCCATGATCCTCTAATCAACTCTGCTCTGATACCATAAAACAAAGCAACCAAGAAGAAAGAAACGTTGATTAACTCGGTTCAGTTAGATATGACCTATGTCCATGATTCAAGATTGTGAAATTCGACACACAAAGGGAAGAGAAGACAACAAAAAAAATGTGCATATTATACCATACAGTATACATGTATTTATATGTACAAGATAACTATGATAACTATACACGTTTATTCTGAACTCTTGCACATAGTGCGATAATTCTGATAATTCTGCACTCTCGATAACGATAATTTTGTACAATTCAGAACACTTGATAATCTTGTACTCTTTGAGGATTAGGTACTCTTAACACTCCCCCTCAAACAGGTGCATGGAGGTTGCACACACCTAGTTTGTCGAGAAGATAAAGAAAAGCTTCCTTCCCCAATGCCTTGATAAAGAGGTTTGCTACCTGATCTTGACTACGAAGATAACAAGTCTGAATAATGCCTTGCACCAATTTTTCATGCACCACATAATAGTAAATGTCGATATGTTTGGTGCACTCATGAAGCATCAGATTCATGGCAATATGCAGAGCCGCTTGATTATCACAAAATACGGTGACCAACTATGTGTGCAAAACACATAAATCAATTAGCAATAGTTTAAGTCATACAACCTCACACACAACATTTGCCATAACACGGTACTCTAACTCGGCTGATGAATGAGAAATAATAGCTTGTTTCTTTGTTTTCCAAGAGATAGGAGTTGGACCCAAAAATATGCAATACCTGGTTACAGAGCATCGCGTTTGGGGGCAGGCTGCCCAATCTGAGTCACAAGACGTAGTAAGATGAAGAGGGTTATTGCTTTGCAGCAATATCTTAGCCAAACTTCAAATATCTAACTACTTTGAGGGCAGCTTGAAAATGTGGGAGTCATGGTTGCTACATCAACCGACTTAGGACGTGCACTGCAAATTGGATGTCTGATCATGTGACACTTAAATATATCAATTGTCGGACTAGACAATGATAGTGGAGAAGATTATGTATAAGATCACCCTGTTTCGGACTCCGTCTATGTTTTTGCTCCATGGGAAAAGAGACAGATTTGGCACCAAGAAGACCCATCTATTTTATGATATCCAAGGCATACTTTTGTTGAGTCTATTATCGAAATGAAAGATCTTGATTTGTTTAAGAAATTGGGTCTTAACAAGATTAAAAAAATCTTTTATAACAGAAAAGGTTTCACACTTGTGTTTCATAAGGAAAACCCAAGTTGTTCTTGTAAAATCATCCACTATGCTTAAAAAAATAGTGTGCACCAGACAAAGTGGACTGCGAATAGGGTCCCCATATATCACAACGAATCATATCAAAAGCACTTTCTATATTAATCTCACTCAAAGAAAATTTTAATTTGGTTTGCTTGGCTTTATGACAGGTATCATAGTAATGAGATTCACCAAAATCAAAAACTAAATCCAAATGTGATTTTATTAATTTCATTTTTGAAGATGAGGGATGACTGAATCGTCTATGCCATAGTTTATGATTGGTTCTGGTTGTAAGACAAGCTTGAATATTATTGTTTGGTTGTAGGAAATACAACCTATTTCTTTATTCACCTTGTCCAATCATCATCTTCGATTTCATGTCTTGAATCACACAATAATTAGGATTGAACAATTCAGAGATTTAGTCAATTGACTCACTGATAGTAAATTCATTTTGAATGAAAGAATACAAAGAACATGATCCATGTTAAACTAGGAAAGAGAAACTGAACATTGATGTGACATAAGAATATGTTTACCGTTAGGTAATGAAACAGGTATATTGCATGAAGCAAGATTATGAAAATCAAGAGATTTGGTTCTCATATGTTGACTGGCGTCAGAATCAATTACCCAAACATGATTGGAAGAAACCGTGAGTGGAAAAGTCATACCTGTAAAGTTGACCGACGTGGGCTGGTTTTTTATAAGTGGCAGGATTTTATGGTACTCGTCTATAGTGAATGTGGGAGCTATATTACTTGACCCATCACTCTTACCAGTAACACTATGTATATCCGTTGAAGTAGTTTGGTGGTCATTGCAAAAGGATGTTGTAGTAGTGCTAGGTTTGAAGTTCAGGTCATACAATCAATGACCTAGAGGGTAGCCTATCAGCTTGAAACATTTCTCCTTGAAGTGATTGACTCCATTACAATGGCTACACGGGTCAGTTTTGCCAACTATTTCTAAATTTCTGAAATCGGGTTGTCAGTTCTCATCTAACCGCATTTGAGGGTTTGTGGTCGATAGTATTATATGGTATGGCTAAGGTTGTACCTGATTGATCCGTTACTAACATCGTGAACTTGGCTTCACACTATTTTTCTTCTTGGAGTACCAATGCATATACCTTAGTCACATTAGGCAAAGGTTCAAGCAAAAGGATTTGTCCTCTTATTGCATTATAAGAGTCGTTTAACCCCATCAAGAATTGGATAACCCTTTTCCTTTGTATTTGATCAGAAAACATTTTTATTGAGCCACATTTGCACGTTGGTACTTGAAAATCCGAACTAAGTTTGTCCTATAAAGACTTTATTTTGGTAAAATAAGTAGCAACTAACATTGTTTCTTGTTGCAGGCGACAAATAGAACTTTGGATATGATAAATTCATGGTGTCAGACTTTGAGTGTACCTTTCTTGTAGATCTATCCATACTTCATAGGCAGTAGTGGAATAGATTACACTATCGGCAATGTCTTTATTTACCGAATTCAGAATCTAGGATAATATCATATTATTATAGCGAACCCAGGAAAGACGATTGACTGTTCCTTCTTCAGGTTTGGCAATAGAGTCATCAATGAAACCAAGTTTATTTTTTGCACTAAGAGCCATCATCATGGCTCTACTCCAAGTGTCATTGTTATCTTTGGTCAACTGTTGAGAGACTAGAACATTGTCGAGATTATCAGAGTGATGAATAAAGAAGGGACTAGAAGTATTCTTACCTAATTCGGTCTTGAGAGACTTATCCTTCGAACTTTCTCCTTCTTACGCCATCGGCATGATTCAATCAACAAATTCTCAGCCTTGGCGATGTCGCTCTGATACCATGTGAATTTTGACACACAAAAGAAAGAGAAGACAGCAGGAAAAATGTTCATATTATACCATACAACATACATGTATTTATACGTACAAGATAACTATCACTACAAGAAATCGATGAATTAGCGATGAACGTAATCCGTCGCTAAACAGTTTAGCGATGGATAACTTTCATCGCAAATTCATAGTTGCTAATTAGCGACAAAAAATATCTATCGTTACTTTCGTCCCTAATTTACGACGGATTAGCGAATGCCATGATCCGTCATGTGGTTGTCGCTAATCCGCAGAGATTTGGTTTTGCGACAAATTATAATCCGTCGCTAATTTCATCGCTATTGTAGCAACGAATTTACGACAGTTTACAATCCATTGTAAAACATCAGCCGATTTAGTTTTGCGATGGATAAATATCCGTTCCTAATCTGTCGCTAAATTGGAGGTCGATACTAATTAGCGACGGATAATATCTGCTGCAAAAACTAAAAAAAACTATTTGAAATATAAGTATCAAGAAAAATTTTCTCGTTATACAATTTATATATCCTGTGTACAAAAAACAAAGTAAACATAAAAAATATATATACAAAGCAGTTGAAACAATTTATCGATCCACTATAATCCTCGCCAAGTTCTAATTATTTACAAGTGAACATTTACAAAGAGTTTCTTTTGAAACAACAAGAAGGTACAACAAATTCAACACATGAATCTAATCATCGTCAAGATTCTGAGCATCATCTTCTTCATTGTCTCGATCTGCCCCTTCATTCATGCCTCCATCAGCTCCTCTACGTTGATTATCTCCAGCATCCTACAAGAGAAAAGAAAGGTTAGTATTGATAAACAAAATATAATAAAATAAATTATATGCAATGCACCTAATCTAAGGCAATCAAAGTAACATGAATGAATTACACATAGACTTGTTAGTAATAAAGTGAAGGACATTAACAAAATTCAGATATGTGTTCTAAGGCTGATAGAAAAAAATTCATAGTGATTCAATCATGCTAATATATGTTCTAAAGTTGTCAAAAAAATATCATAGTGATTCAAGCATGCATATATGTGTTATAAGGCTGTTAAATAAATGTCTTTTGTATCACAATCATGCTTATATGTGTTCTAATGTTGTCAAAAAATTATCATAGTGCTTCAAGCATGCATATTTGTGTTCTAAGGTTGTCAAAAACTTTCATAGTGATGAAATCATACTTATATGTGTTCTAATGTTGTCAAAAAACTCTCATAGTGATTCAATCATGCATATATGTGTTCAAAGGTTGTCAAAAAACTTTTATAGTGATTCAATCATGCATATATGTCTTATAAGGCAGTAAAAAACTTTCATAGTGATGAAATCATGCTTATATGTGTTCTAATATTGTCAAAAAACTCTCATAGTGCTTCAAGCATGCATATTTGTGTTCTATGGTTGTCAAAAACTTTCATAGTGATGAAATCATGCTTATATGTGTTCTAATATTGTCAAAAAACTCTTATAGTAATTCAATCATGCATATATGTGTTCTAAGGCAGTCAAACAATTTTATAGTGATGAAATCATGCTTATATATGTGTTCTAATATTGTCAAAAAACTTTCATAGTGATTCAATCATGCATATATGTCTTATAAGGCAGTAAAAAACTTTTATAGTGATGAAATTATGCTCATATGTGATGCATTCATGCATATACTAGCTTGAAGTCTAACGACATGAAATAAATGACATGAAACTTTCATACCTGACAGGCAACTGCAGACGAAGTTTTCCTATCCCGAAAAAAGTTGCACAACTCATTACAGACAATGTCAGAAATTATTTCATGTAAATAGTCACACATTGTGTCCTTAACAAGCTGGCGGACACCATCCCAAGAATTAACCGGGTCAATCAGACGCTTGGAGTTGATGCTGGCAGGAGAACTCTGAGAGCTCTGGCTGGAGGAGGCAACGACTGATGTGATATTCATATTACTCCCAAACCCGAACACACAACCCTTTTTGGGTTCACCGGTTGTAGTCACCCATGCTGCAGGATCAAAAGGCAGATGCTGAGTGGAGTCATCATCATGTCGCTCTACCATCTGTTGCTCGTATGACTCCTACAAAGTAATGATTACAGTATGGATTAATAATTAAGAATTACAATGTCCATGGTAACTTGTATACTATAATGTTTATTAATACAATAAATACATGTCGTTGTCTTTCTCGCCTTCTATGATACGAACTCTACCATGTTCTTACGTTTATGTGTTTCAACAAACACATCCTTGTAAGGCACAATGCCTTCCTTTTCTGCTTCCTGCGAGGTTAAATGATAATTTTTTTTTTTTTAAAAGTATGCAACAATACTTATAAATTTGATAATATATATTGATGAGTTACCATTTTCTTCAAATGGCTCTCAAAAGTTCTAGATCCACCTATGTGTAGATGAACATCTTTACTCAGTTTTGTGCAGCCTTTGCTGAGCGGTTTCAAAACTCATGTCTCACCCACTTGTCGCACATTGCATCCCAAAAATCTGACTTGATAGTAGGAGGGTCATGACCATTTCACTACAGTGGATCATCTATCCCACCAGATGCTTTTATTGTTGCAGTCTTTATATTGTGCAACATGTCTACAAATCGACTGACAGCCACCTTCTGCCACACTCACCTCGCGTCTTGCTCCTCCATCGCAGTCGCGAAGCGATTTGAAGCCTACAAATAATTTCAGAAAGTTAGTAGACATGACTATAAAAAAATTTAAATATAAAACACATTAGCTATGATAAACGATTGTATACCATGAATGAGGACCACAATTTGTTCAACACCTTCTTCAGGTACTCTTTTCATTGAGCGACTGATCCTGGTAGATGTTGAACTAGTGACTGCCTAATCTCTCGTATTACTTCTTGTGGCTCGAACCTCACACTGTATATGAATTGGTATACATTAACTATCGATATACACTATTTATAAGATAAGTATTGGATAAGTGAAAATGAAATATTTATGATCAATTATCGATATACACTATTTGAATGAGTCATCGTGTGTCAGACTGAGACGGCCCTGCATCCAGCGTTATCTCGTGACGTGTATGAATAGCTGGTGTAGGTGAGTCATGTGCGGGCGAAACATCATCTATAGAAAAATGAGTTAGAAATTCACACAATGCTCATTTAAACTAATTAAGTATACAATTAGTCAAATGATATACCTATCGAAGCAGCCCATGAAGATGAAAGTTGAGACTAACTACCACTGGGTGCTCGACTATTGTGACCTCCATGAACCATATTCTAACAAATAAAAATTTTATTTGGATCAGTTACACAACTATATATCTTCATTGATACATAATCAAATTGAAAATAACTTCATGCAATACATTCAAATCATTGCAATATATTGTAATATATTCAAATCATTCACATTAAACATTGCAATATATTAAAACATAAGATATGACATCACTTGCTAATCATGGATAATTTATCCTTAACTTGCAATACAATTGAATCAGTTACACAACTCTAAAAGATTACAATACAATCAAACATAAGGTATGTATTACAAGATGTATTTTACTAGCTCGAGTATACTTCCTCATCACTTTTTTGACTTTCATATTCTTCTTCTTTCTTCTCCTCCTCTTCGTCTTCTTCTTCATTGGGCGCCCATCCACTTGGTATATCATTTGGATCACATTCTTCCATACATATGTCATCGAACAATAAAGATATGACATGCATACCATGTGTGACATCGTGAGCATAAGAGAAGTCATACATATCATCCGATTGATAGTAATCACCCTCTTCAGCAATCTTGTCTTCCTGTAACTGATCATACTCGGGGTATAGTTTAGACTTCACCTTGCAAGTTGTCCACCATTCATTTCTATCTGACTTCCTTGTATTCGGATATGAAGTATAGTAAACCTGTTGAGCTTGTAAGGCTAATATGAATGGTTCATATGTTTCAAACCTTGATTTATGATTCACCTCTATAATGCATGCGGCTGTGTCGACTCTTATTGCTTTGGGATCAAACCAATGACACTTGAATAAAGTTACCCTATTATTTATGCCTAAGTAAGTCAACTTCATTATTTCTTTTATAACATTATAATAGTCATGTTCATTTTCATCGTAGTTGCTACTCTTGACACACACACCACTATTCATTGTTGACTTGTTTATACCATAGTCATTTGTATGGAATCGATTATCATTTATGATGTACTTGTAACATTGCACAACTTTGGTCGGACCATTTTGTAAATCACATATTCTTTGGTCATTAACATCACCATGGCGGACCTACAAGCATAAACAATGACTGTGATCACGACCAATTAAGTAACTTATTGTTGTTTACACGAAAAGAATGTATGTCATCGTCCTTACCAATTCTTTCAACCATGCCACAAACTTATTTTCACATTCTTTTTGTACTTCTGAATCAGTGAGATGTGAAAGTTCTCTTCACAACTCCAGATCAAATTGTCTGCACATAACAAATATTTATATTACCGAACCATGTACGCACATATAGAACTTAGTGTTACATATTAAGTATACTTACTTGATGTAGGGGTCCATCGTTGAGCAATTAAAAAGAATATAGATTTGTGTTGCGTCTTACTCTCGATCTTCCAAGAGTCTTGACCGACAACTACCAAAGACATACCCAAGTGATTGAAATATCGACAGTTTGTCAGCTACAATAAATTGTTCTACATCATCATTACGAGGTGGGCAAGTGTAATGTGTTGGAATGTGAGGTTCAAAGTATATAGATGAGAAATTTGAAATCTCTTCTAAAGTGTATGCCTCAGAAATAGAACCCTCCACTCTTGCTTTATTCTGCACTTTTTTTTGAGATCAAACATGCATATGTCAACAATATACATCTCGTAATACAATAATTTCCCAATAGCATTGAATAGAAAATTATTAAAAAAATATATACATTTCAAATGAGTACATCCACCGATATTACACAGAACCACCAACCCTACGTTCATATGGCAAATGTATGATCACATGTTCCATAACATCGAAAAATACTGGCGAAAATATATTTTTTAGCTGACAAATAGTAGTGACGACAAAATTCTCAAGATTCTTTACTTCAGTTACTACAACTTTCAATGTGCACAATGTTTTAAAAATTTTATTCAACTCAGATAATACCTCTCATATAGGTTTGTCTAACATATTATGAAATGCTAGAAGAATCAACTGTTGCATAATGACATGACAATCATGGCTCTTCAACCCATATAATTGTTCTTTGTCTATCTTCACGGCCCGAGCAATGTTAAAGCTGTATCCATCTGAAAATCTCAACTGTCTCAACTATTTACATACCTGCTTCAAATCACCCATTGTGTAAGCCGAAGCTTGGCGACTCCCTGGGGTTGAAGGGTAAGCCCTTGGAGTTTTATGCTAACATGACGACAACCGTTAAGTATGACAGGCTGAGCCAGAGCGGCTAGGTCTATGTGACGGGCTGTTTCTCTGAGTAAAAATAAAAAAAGTTCCTATGTTTGGACGGCATTTACATTTTAGATTATGGCATCATGTGCTCATGTCCTAGCTGAGTTTGGTGGACAGCTTAAATGAGCTCCCTTATATGTAATAATTGGAGATCCCATCCAATGATCGGATCTAAGTACTTAGCTTAGTACTCGACCCCCAAAATGCTATAAGTCGATTGGTGCTGCCCCGCACATAACAGACGGCATTAACATCATTTTCTTATGAGCCCTACACAACAGTCATTTCCAATATCACTAGTATGTTTAGAGGTTTGCGGAGTATGAACAGCATATGAGACAATGAGGAAAAAAGGGTGCATACTTCTAGAGTGCACCAATGTTAGACACTGTTTTTTGTTTTTCTATCGTGCATGTATGTTCAGAATCTTATATTTTCGAGGAACCTATCCTTGGGTTTGTATTTTTTTTAATGGAAAATATGATTTTATAACATTTTAAATGTAAAAATTTATAGGGCATTGAACCTAGTTGTACATGTCAAAATCGGATGACTCAAGCCAATCCCTATTAATTTGATCGCTTACAACACATCTAAGCAATCAAATTAAAAAAAAAAGATATCTGTGAAAATTTGGGTGCACTTTAGTTCTCATAGATGGTGGTGCAAACGGCAAACCTACTCCCTCACTAAGTACTTGACCCTAACACTGGATCATGCCTCTATATTTGGGCTATTATTCTCTTTGTGAATATGACGTACTCAGCTAAGCCATGTCATGGAGTAGCCTGAAATTGGAGTTGAGATCAAAGGATGGTTAAGTGACATGGCTAAATGCCCTAACCAATCGCATGCCAGCTTGCATGGGGCCCACCGAGGCCCCACATAAAATGATGTCACTTGATTGGTTATGGCACTTAACCATGGCACATAGCCGCTCCCTGAATCCCTGCAGAGATTTGCTTTACTCTCGTGGCCATGGAGTGAAGTGCAGTGTGCACTATATGCATCAAGCAAGAAACTACTATTAGAGGAGGTCGATTCACAAATTGTTTCACTTAAAAAGATTATTGATTCTTGTGAAAGAGAACTCTATAGATAGCCAGCATAGAGGACGACTCTTTTTCCAACCTACAAGTGCTCTATGAGAAGTTTAAAAGCGAGAAAAGCTCTCATAGGAAAAGAAAGTTTAGACTGAAAATTTTTGATATGAGAAGTTTTTCAAAAGAAATTTTGTGTAGCATGAGAAAAACAAAGTTGGAAAACATGAAGAAAAAAAATCGGAGGTGAGATGGGTGGTGGTGGTGAGATGGTGGGTGTCGGTGGTGGTGCTGAGATGTGGTATGGGGGGTGGTGGGGAGTGTAAAAATAGATTTTTGCTAGGTAGAAAACATTCCTCCGTTGCAAGATAGACTTTTTGGCTGAGAGAGTTTTTCTAAAGAGCGCGGTTTTTTATAAGAAACATTCCTCCATGCATTTAACCCAATATTACAGAGGTATTATATGTATAAACGCTTTTCACGGGAGGGTTTTCTTCTCCTCTGTGGGTGCGATTCGTCTCCCTCCCCACCTCTCTCTCTCAACTGCGATTTGTCTCCCTCCACACCTCTCTCTCGATTGTGATTCGTCTCCCCCTTAGGTACACTCTCTTTCTCTTTCTCTCACTCTCTGGTTTTTCCTTTAACCTCCATCATTTTTTTTTTTTTGCAAATCAACCCACTTTCTCTCTCTGGTTTTCCCCCAAACTTGGTTTGTTTGTTTTCTTTTCTTTTTTTGCAAATCGACCCACTCTCTCTGGTTTTCTCTAAACCTCGGTCTGTTTTTTTTTTTTTTTTCAAATCAACCCACTCTCTCTGGTTTTCCCCCAAACCTCGGTTTGTTCATTTTGGTTGATTTTTTTGGGCAACATCTTCTAGGATTCTGGATTTGTAGATTTTTAGGTTCAATTTTAAGAAAAGATATATTAAATAACAAGTTTTCATAGTTTAGTCATTCATTTCATCCTCTTTGTTTGTCTGCTACTGGGTAAATTGATAATCATTATCTTGGTTCTAGTTCTGCCTTTAGTGCACTGGATCTTGGGCCTTGGTAAATAGATGAAACTGAAAGTCTCTATAACTGACAATCATGTCTTTCACATTAAAATTTTACTATATTTATTAATATTCTTAGCATTTTTTATGGTCTAATAGCATTTTCTCATATTTTTTTGCATTTTGCACCGTCTAATAGCATTTTATAAAATCCACGAGTAGCTCGTTAGCCCATGGACTGGCCCGACCCTACCCAAGATTTGTTGGGTCGGGCTCAAGCCCAGTTTGGGTGGGACCTTCTTTTGAAAACTAGGCCCAAGCCCCTAAGCCATGCCACCTGGCCCATTGTCCAGCCCCACTACATATAGTAGTCCTCTTCATCAATAATACAAAGGTCCCTGCCTTTATTGGAAGTTTGCAAAATAGTCTATGCCTTATGAGATTTTGCAAATTGGTGCCTGCCTAACCCTTGCAAATTAGTTTTTTAGGTTTCCATTTTAAGAGCAGGAAAATTGATGGTTCTGACCCCACAGGAGGACCATTTTGCAAAAACCGAATAAGAGAGTGACTAATTTGCAAAAAGCGAGTGAAAATGATTGTTCTGCTCACATTGAGGACTATTTTTGTCAAAAAACACATAAAGCTTGGACCGATAGGACTATGTTTTTGGTGAATATATAACCATGATTAACTTGATGCCAACTTAACGGAAGGACTATTTTGCACTAACGGTGCGAATGTTTGGGTTCATTTTGTAATATCACATAAGGCAGGGACTAGTTTAAAAAAAATATCCACAAAAAAAATAACACATTTTTGTTTGACCATCGGCACCATCTTTGGCTTAAGAACTAATTTAAGTTGAAAATATGGTGGTAGCAGTTAAAAGCTATGGTCAACAATGATAAGCGCCAATATTCACATTTCTCTAGTGCATTTTCCCGAAACTAGCGAACCTACATCCGGGCTGAGTTGGTTTGCCCGAGCTCAGTAGGGATGGCAGTGAACCGGGGAAATGGGGCCCCACCCCCGTCTTGCCTCGTTTGAACCAGGATTGGAGGACATGAAACAGGGATGGAGGTTAAAATAAAAAACCGTGTGGGGATGGAGGTGGAGATGGGCTTACGCTTTGCCTCGTCCCCGTCCTGATTCATGCTTTGCCCCATCATGCCCCGTCCACATCCCGATTCTTGCCTTGCCCCATCCCACCCCATCTCAGATCCTTCTTTAGGGATGACAATGGATAGAGAGGAAATGGGGGCCTGTCTCGCCTCACCCCATTTGGACTGGGGATGGAGGACATGAAACGGGGATGGAGGTTAAAATCAAAACCCATGCAGGGATGAAGGGCAGGATTTTGAGACGGAGTCGGGGTGGAGTCCTTGTCCCCCGCCCCGATCCACTGTCATCCCTAGGGCTCATTAGAAAGGAGCCAAAATTATCATTTAATAAAATTGGGTTCGAGCCAGATTTCTGAACAAAGTTCAATTACGCTACCTAGTGTGTCCAACAAGTGGATCATAGGGGCCATTGTTCATGCCAAAACCCGGGCTTGAGTCCAGCTTGCCACTTATTGGTTAGAGTCTCGCAAATATGGTCCTTGCTGATGACCTGACCAGCTAGGCCGAACCAACCTGATGTCCACCCTGATTGAAGCGTGTTTTGCCTTTGACCACAGTGCTATGATACTAGGTTTAGGAGGTCTTCGACTAAACCCCTAAACTACATTTGAGGTAAGTCAGGATTTATCATGTTTTTGCAAATTCACACCCAATATGCTATTGGGCTCCTACTCTGATACCATCGAATTGAGCCAAGCTAGGTAGGCTGTGTTAGACTTATGTGGCACCTAGTTCCATATACTCACCAAGATCCAGGCCAGATTTCATCTGAAGGTCCAGATTCAAGCTGGGTTTTCAATTGAGCTTGATTGCTCAGTTTGTATCTCAAGATGGCAGATAGAGTTGCCAATGGGTGAGACTCTAGAGCCAGTACATGTACTAGATCTAGTTCAGGGTCCAATTGGAATTTGCCTAGGGATGTCTGGAACCAGTTGGTTTGAATGGATTAGAACCAAACCCAGCTTAAGCCAGCAAACCCACTTCATTAAAAACTGAACTGAAACAACAACCTAGAGAGAGAGAGGCCAAATCTTATTTATTTTTATACGAATCATACAGAGAATCTGGTCGGAGCCCTGATCCATTTGCTCCTTAGTTTGGAAATTAGTTGCTATCCCAAAGGATCAACTGGGTTGGTATTGATCCAATCCAACCTAGTTAGATCTGGAGGTGTATGGTTAGCAGATCTATATCCAAAATTGAGTGAATATCATGCACTTTCGCCTGGACGATGACCAGTCTAAATAGAACCTACTTCATCTTCTCCCACAAAAAGACTGATAGATTCTGACTAAAGTTTAGCCTGTTTTACAGGATCTAATATAACGAAGTTGTTTTGGGATAATGATCTGGGTCTTTATTATGAAACCCATTTCAGAGACCTGGACCAACATCACAATAAGTGGGAATAGTTCTGGCTTGAGAATAACCAGAACCATATCCAACCTACTAGTGAAATATTAGATAGCACTTTTCTAATCTCAATAGTCTATTTAGGCATGCTTTATGGTGCATCAAAGTTGAGACCAGACTTCTCGACTCTATGTTGAATACATCATATTCAAATTGGCTGGCTAAAAGTGGTTACTCTCTCACTAACATCGAAATGTCCGCGTGGTTGGTAGGAGTTGTTAGTGCATGTCTCCTTGTGGTGGGACGTTGCAGGTTCAAACCTCAGTGGCACGTTGAATAATAACTAGCGGGGTCTGCCTAACCCCACCTTGCCTTTTAAAAAAAATGACCATCTATCTCAAAAACTCTCTCTCTCTCTCTCTCTCTCTCTCTCTATATATATATATATATATATATAAGTAACCAATGACCATCCCAATTTGGCTGGGTAAAATTGGTTACTCTCACTGACATCAAAATAACCATCTATCTCTAAAAATAATCACTCTCTCTCTCAATTAAATTGACCAATAACCATCACAATTTGGCTAAGAATGGTTACTCTCACTAACATCAAAATGAGCATCTATATCTAAAAGTGTCCACTCTCTAAATCAAAGTAACCAATCTATCTCTAAAAAATGATCAATCACACTTTAACATTAAAATTACCATCTATATCTAAAAATGATCACTCTTTCTCTAAATCTAAGTAATCAATCTATCTCTAAATAAATGACAAATCACTCCATAACATCAAAATAATAACAGAAAATGATTGTACTATCTTTGTTAAATGACATGATTTCAGAAATGCCTCACAATTTATCAAAATCTTCTTCAAGTGAATTTGTTGATTTTTATGCGATAGATATGCATATCGTCGGAATGTTGCATAATCTCAATAAAAAGGAGATTTGCATGAACAGTTCACAGACTTGGTGAAATTCACATAAAGTATTTGTGAACATGCTAACTTGAATCCTAACATAAGATATTCACATCTGAAATGTGTGGATCTTATAAGATTTGTAAGCATGATGCAACCCTTATAGAATTTAAAAGCTTGTGCTCAGCATGTTCACTTCATATATTTGCGGTTGTCCTGACATTTACATAGATGTTGTATAAACTTTCTTTAACTAAAATCTTATTTAAAATCAAGACATACATCCACAAATATATATCCGACATTTGCAAATGTTTGTTGTGAATATCCTTACCTCCACATGTTATTTGATTCAAGCTCGACATATTCACATCACATATTTGCAAATGTCATGACCTTTGCACTGATACCATGTGAACCTCCTTTAACTAAAAACTTGCATAAAGTCTGAACGTATTTTCGCAAATATGTGTCTAGCATTCACAAATATGTATCATGGATGTCTTTGTCCTTGCATATTTTTTTATTGCAATTTCGTATTACACATTTACAAACGTCATAACCTTCATGCAAATAAGATGCTAAATTTCTTTAATTAAAATCACATAAAGTCTGGACATATATCTGCAAATGTCTTTACCGTACACAAAAAAATACACACACATTTAGCAACAAGAAATACTCAAACATATTGTTATATGTGTTCTCGCCTATTGTATCTAATCTCACTATATATATTACACTTGTATAACACAACATTCTTGGGTATTATTTTTCATTTATATATTTACCTTAGGTTGCACTAGTTTGTACATCACCGTATATAGATAAACTGAAATAAGAGTCAATGGAGGGTTGTGTGAGACATTATCTGCCATTAAAAAAATAGAAATGTATGATATGTAGTTGTATACGAATCTACTTTGAAGTATTTGTTGCAGTAATCTTCTAGTAGTTTGTTCTTATACATAATGTATGATATGTTCACATGAAATCTCACTCACCTATCACTCATTACAAGAGCATTCTCCCTTCTTAAGATCAATGTTGCAACTACGACATTGGTCACAAACCTTATACCGACATTGGTAGTAATGTATGACAATCACGTGTAGTTGTATTTTTTTTAGTGGCTCTATATTTTCTTTTACTTCATACACAATAATGTTTAACATTTTTTGCATAATAGTTTTTTCTCAAATAGTGTCATTAACATGATACAAAGCCTCTCAAGAAGAGGTACTAAGGTCTTGTCACGTATAGAGAGAATCCATAAATTTAAGCTCTCTGCTATATTAGATGTTAAACACTCATATCTTATTCCTAGAAAGTGAGATGTAACCCAAAACATTGGTTTCAAGTCGGTGATAATATAATCATATTTGACTTGATCATGCTCTTGATTTTTTTTAAATAATATGTATATTGTTATCATGTGGCTGCTCGAGATACTGTTCACCAAAGGGCATTGAGTGGTACACTATTTTTTTTAACAAAGTTTTATGTCATGTGCTTCATACAATATCTAACATAACAATTACACCATGTGTGGGGACAACATACAAGAGCCCTGAATGCCTATCTGAGATAACTGTCAATTGTCTTATCTCTCTAAACTCGTCATAGTGTATAAGTTCTCGCTTTAAACATTCTAGGAACTATGACTATGACTTTTTAAATTGCTTATCTATAATTTCAAATGTTGCATGAAATATCTCACCAGAATGATCAATATTGTGCTCCGAAAACAATATACACATGTTTTTCTTTTAAGAATTTATCATCTACTATAAGAACTGAAGAACATCCTTTAAAAAAGCCATATATGCATGGTCAAAAGGATAAAAATGGTACTTAAATAAATTGTCCTTATTAATCTCAATAACCCCTAGAGTTTTTAGGTTTGACGTCATTAAATGATACAAAATAGGCAAGAAGCATCCTGAAGGACTCTTTATATATACAATATAACACTTCCTACGTGTGTTCTCATTTATACCATGTTTGTTTGTAACTAATCTCTATACCTTTTTCATGATTGATGTCATTAATGATTTATCTTTGAGTCATCTTAAGATTATCGTGCAACTGTTTGCGAATAATGCCTACAATCCACACAGAAGAGACATTTTTTACTCGAAGGCTGCTCAATAAGCTGCCACATATATACTCTCTTTCATACGTTTTTACTTGAAAGAATATTGTTTTGCGCGCCTTTGTGCAATGAATCTTTTAAGAGAAATTAGTCATAGTTTGCAGGTTCTTTCTCATGCATACAACAATCGCTCTAGCTCTTCAAGATTTTTTTTTATAGTTATGCCTGATCATATGATCTTTCAAGAATTCACGACAATGCTTTATATCATTAAACCTTTGGCTAACAATAATGTTTACATCATTTGAGTCTATTGTTAGTCATTGAAAAGATTGTTGGTCATTAAGTTTTGTTATGCAACTCATAAAACATTTTAGATGTCTCTACTTTAATGATTATAAATTGTTTTTCATTGTATGAGAATTCATTGAACGAGAACCTATTCAATAAAAAAACCAATTATATTGACCAATAAATATTCATATAACTTACACAACATGCCTCGAGTTTGACTTTTCAATTATCAATTTTGCGTCATTTGCATCCACCATTAATTATCCTGTCATTTATGCTTTGATTCTCTCCTATCATTTGAGAGTCACCCTCATCTGATATTTTATAGTTATCATCATCATTTGATTATCTGTTGTTTACATGATCGGTGCTACCACTAATTGGTTGTTCAAATACACAAACTAAATCACAAGACAAATTTTTTATCTCTTCATTATCTTTCATTGATGCATCATTCTTGCATTTTCAAATTTTATGATTAACCATAAAAATAATGACACCTACATCTCAAGCATAAATTATACAGTCTAACAACTTGTACCTCGTTATGTCATATTTCTTAGAAGGTTAAATGTTATTTACATGATTGCAGTGAACATCAATATCACTGGTTTGTTGACATTGTTGCACACTCTCTGCACACATCCTATGATCATGTACAACATTAATTGTCTGTGCAAGTTGTTCATTGTTTGTATGTATAACATCTATATCCCTAATTAGTTGGGGCAACTGCATACTCTCATCATGTATATTACGAGCATCTATACTATCAATTGTCTCAGAGAGTTGGATGTTCACCTCATGATTGCCTTCAACAGATATTGTCTAATATAAATGCATATTCTTCACATATTTCATATCATCGTTTGAAGCATTATTTTTTAGTGGCTATTTTGTTTATCAGCTGCTACTTAAATATCACCTTCTACTGTTTTTTTTTTTTTACTTTGTTATGCACTACAATGAAAATAATTAAGTAAACATCACTACTACATAGCATAAAGTCTCCATCATCATCATAATTATCATCCAAAATAATTGTAGTTATTTTTTTGGCTTTCGATGTCTAAACAATAACTATACCGAAAACTTATATACTATTCAACATATTCGGTTTAACAAGACATCAAAACCATAAATTCTTTAAAGTTATTATTTTTGGACACTTCAAAGAAATAATAGTGTATTTTAACCCTTTATAAGAGCATCATTAACTGCCTACACCAACCACACAACATATCATTCATCAAATAAAAATAACATGTAACCAAGGGCTATCTATATAACCCTTATACTTTCAATTAACATAACTGAATATACCAACCACGAATGTTCTTATACTGAAAATCAATCAATTCAACCTTAACCCCATTATCCCAATTGAATGCTTATGCACAATCAACCTTGACCTTATTAAAACAAAACAAGCATAGACGTACAATTCAGTGTCAAATACTAAATAAAACACAAACAAATAGAAGTCATCTATGACAACAACCAAACACAAATACTACAAGCGAACAAATATATATCTATAAAAAAACTTAATTTAACAAAAAAATACATGAAACTCACTTTTCATCTTAAGCTTTAAGAGTTGAAAGATGAAAAATACTGACCAAAAAGTTGTCGCTACCTTATTGAAACGATGGAAGATGAAATGCCGAAGAATCACCTCAAAGAGGAAGAAAGAAGGGTTAGGGTTCTAACGAGAAATAAAAAAAACCGTCAATGACTTTATATATGAATAAAAAAGAATGTGAATGTAAGAACTTTTACAAAATGATATTTACATGTTAAAATATTGTCATTGCATTGACATGACATTTACAATGAATATTTACGAAATTTACATCATACATTTTATAGATGTATGTCCAAACTTTATGCAAGTTTTTAGTTAAAGAAAGTTTACATGGTATTTATATAAGATCGTGATATTCACAAATCTATGACATGAACCTGCAATCAGAAAACATGCAAAGGTAAAAACATTTACAATACATATTTGTGAACATACATTTAGACTTTATGTGAGTTTTTAGTCAAAAAAAGGTTCACATTGTATTTACACACAGGTTGTGGTGTTCACAAATATGTGATGCAAACCTATCAAGTTTGAATAATAAAATATACAAAAATAAGAATATTAACAACAAATATTTGGGAAGGTTGGTCATACGTTTGCTTTTGACTTTAAGCTTATTTTTAATTAAAGAATGTTTTCATGACGTCTCATGTCCAAACTGCTATAAATGTATGAAGCAAACATGCCATGCTCAAACTTTTAAATTTTAAAAGGTTTGCATTGAGCTTGTGAATTTCAAAATATTCACACATTTTTAGATGCAAATCTTATGTGTTGACTGTTGAGATTCAAGTTAATCATATATGAATTTAGTTAAGTTTGCATAATGTTTATGCAAATATCCTTTTTATTGAGATTATGTATCACTCAAACATCAGCAGTACAAATGGTCAAAATGTTTTAAAAGTCAAAAATTAGAATTTTAAGAATAGAAAAAATCAACAAATTATAAAGATACTTTTTCTGAAATAATATCTCTAACATAGGGAAAAACTCCCATCTCTCTCTCTCTAACGTCGAATTAACCCTATCCCTCTGTAAAATAATATCCGTCGTTCACTTCTCTCTCTCTCAAAATTGGCCAGTCTCTTTCCAATATCCGAAAAATTCCCATCTGTTTCTCACCCTAACATCAAAGTAACCCTCCCGCTCTCTGTAAAATCAAAAGGTCCCCACTCTCTCAAAATGGTTTCCTTCTTGCCTGTCAAAAGAAACTCTCTCTCTCTCAAAATGGTTTCCTTCTCGCCTGTCAAAATATACTCTCTCTCTCTTCCTCTCAAACAAAAGGGCAAAGAGGGTAGTTCCAAGCTGCCTGGACCAGAAGGCGTTCACAAATCCGTGTGTACGAATACGAGAAACCCTCACCAACCTCCATCACCACTCACGCACCTCTCTCATCCCCCCTTCTATATCTGATGGACCAACCCACTACCAGAAGTTTCTTTTTATGTACACACAATCATAAAATATTCCCCAACAATAAATCACGCCTCCCTCGTTCTCGTTCCCCTTCCCCTGGAGAAGAGGAGGGGAGAGTTGGGTTGGTTTCCTCGTCTCTCTAAACCATAGAAGAATCCTCACCCCACCTCGCCATTTCCTCCCATGGCGACGAATCTGCCCTCTATCCATCTCGTTTATACCAAGATACCACCCTCCGAGCCCTCCCATTCCCCTACCTCTGCCTTCTTTACCCCTCTCCGGACCGCGTTTCACGGGCCACAACTCGTCTTTAGGGCTAATCGATGCGCTAGATTCACGGTAGCCTTCGCCAGAAACGGCGGCGGCAACAACGCCAGTGGTGGTGGTGGAGGAGGGCACCGTGGTGGTGGTGGAGGAGGGCACGGTGGTGGTGGCGACGATGCAAACGAGAAGAATAGGGATGAGGCGTTACTGGCACTAGGCACGCTGGGGAGGTCCCTCGACAGCCTTCCCTCCGATTTGGCGGCAGCGATCGAGGGCGGGAGGATCCCTGGCGAGATCGTCTACCGGTTCGCGGAATTGGAGCGCTCGCCGATCTTCCGGTGGCTGCTCCAGTTCGGCGGGTTCAAGGAGCGCCTCCTCGCCGACGACCTCTTCCTCGCCAAGGTTGCCATGGAATGCGGCGTCGGGATCTTCACTAAGGTGACAAAGGAGATTCCGAATCTTCTTGGTGGTTTTCTTTGTGTTGGTGGATGATTCATTTTGATTCTGTCTTTTGCTTTTTGCGCTTCTTTTGATGCGTACATGAAAGTGGAATCTTGCTTTCTAGATGCTTGCTATTATACTATGTGCCTTTTCTTTTTAAGAGAATAATTTCCTTTTCCTTTTGCTTTATGATCGATCTGATTGATTTTGGCAATGGCCATTTGATTGTGATAATTTCTAGAATTCGTTTTTTTTTTCATTGTATAGTCGAAATGTGAATTTTGGGGAAAGATTTATCTCATCGATCTGTTGAATTATCCTGATTTTGTGAAACGCATAATTCCCGGACCGCTGTTTTGTGGCTGGCGTTTGTTGTTTGTATAGTTGGTGGTGAAGAATAAGTGAAATATCTGGTATATCATTCTAGGTAATTTATCAAATGGCTTGAATTTCCATAGATTTAATAAATGAGAAGGCTTGTTTGTGAACTTGTGCAGTCACTGGAAAACTTTATTTTTTTCCTTGCAATGTCACTCTATCACTTCATTTTATCATAGGCTAACTTAATGGAAAACCCAAAGAAAATTGCTCTGATATATACTGTAGACATATTCTGTAAAAGCCAGGTGTTGTCATCTATCCTCACCAAAGCCAAGGATCATCTAACCAGCCACATATATTGCCATGGAGAAATTGGGTTTTATAATGAGCTCAGATTAAAAAAGGTGTTTACTGTTTAGGCTTCAAGGCTTGAACTGTTGAACTCCTGTGATTTGAAACTGTTGCCATCGTCTGGGCCGTTCTTGAAATATTTTCTTTCATTTTTTTCTGGCGTTGTTTCAAAGTTCATGATAAGGCGTCAGTTTGTAGTGCATCTGAATGAGTTTACTTCATGATGGTTTCTATCATAGAAAAAATGCAGAATGGGTAATTTGATATTTTTGTCTTAGTTGGCAAGGTTTGACTTTGTTTATTGTCTTCATGAATATTTTGAAGACCGCTGCAGAGTATGAACGTCGGAGGGAAAATTTTGTCAAGGAGCTTGATTTTGTGTTAGCAGATGTGGTATGATTCTATTCTTTGTGCATGGTGTTATCATAGTTTCAAACTTTCAACCATGCATGCGATGATAATCTTGCATATTCATGGTTTGGTGGGATTAATTCATGTGTTTTTCTTGCCAAATTGCTTGCTGCTTTATAGACAACATTTCCCTTTCTTTCTCTGGAAATCTGGCCCTGGAAGTGAGTCATTCTCTTCCTGGAGATTAACATGAAGACGACCTTTAACTTTAAACATGATTAATCTTATGTTTAACGTTTAATGTTTCTGTAGGAATCCCACTGAATTGATAAGCATTCTTGCTCTGCTAATGTCATAGTTCCATGCAGCCATGCCTCTATATGGCAGGTTTTCCATTATTTTGTTGTTAGGTGTTAGTGACTTGGAAATCTTGGCCACATTTACAATAGACCGAGACATACACTGGAGAGAAAATCGATCTAATAGACTACCATGAGAGGTGTTAGTGACTTAAAAAAAATGGAAAATCACAAGAAGCCTCACAAATGGAGTAGTTGGGAGTAGCAAGTAGGATGCAGTGAAGTACTAAGATTTAAGACCCTTGAAACCACAGTCACCAATCTCAGTGATATTCTCAAAGCATTTTGTTATAAACTTTTTTTAAAGAAAAATGAAAAAATTGTGATATTAAGAAACTTTCAAATTCAATGTCATGATATTTTCCAAGATATTATTTTTCTGGAATTTTGAAAATTTTATTTACAGAATTAATTATTTATTTTAAATCCTCCAGATTTTCTGTGTTTTCCATTAATTTTAAATTCTTCGAGGAAAAATACTCATTGAGATATTGCCAAGACAGATGAGAATGGTGATGCCTGTTCTGTCTCAGTTCTAGGAAAGATTGCAATAATTGCCTTAGTCAACTCAACTTGGCGCTAAAACAAGTTGACTTTATGGTTTGGCAGGATTTTGTTTTATCATGTTTTAGATTGATGAATTTTATAGAAGGTTATTTTGAGACTTATATGTGGTATCAAGTCATATAAGCTGTACTTTTATGGTAACAGTGTTTGTGCTAGATGAATGATTAATGATATTATCATATTACCTTGTGGTGAGGACCTATATTAAAAGTTGAGGTATTCAGAAAAATGGAGGTTTTTCTGGAAAATCTTGCCACACCTTTACCATATGGAGTCTTTTTTCCAACATAAGTATGTTTCATAGTCATCAGTGTCAATGTTGACAATATCTATGCACTTGCAAGTTTTTTTATTAGAAGAATCTAAAAATAAGTGTTTTTTCTTAGAAAATATGTATTTCAAAAATTCAAAAATTAAAGACTTCAAAAAAAATTTCTTTGAAATTGTCTTGATATTTATTGCGATACTATTGTGGTATTTACAGTTGTGTTTTTTAATATCATGATATTTTTCAGTTTTTTTGGTTTCCTAAAAAATAAAATACAACAATTTTGAAATATTCTTGATATAGGTGACTATGCTATACATTCATGATACAATTTTCAATAACATGTATGTTATGATAAAATATCTCGTGGTGGAGATTGGGTCACTATCATCAGAGCCCAACAGCTTGGGAGAAGGCCTGACCTGCTAACATCCTGACTTGGGTCTTATTGGACTCAGGTCCATATATAGTTAACAGGGTTGGGTTATGCACATTGGAAAAATGTTTTGCCCAGTCCAAAGCCAACCCATTTTATTGTTTGGGTTGGGATAATCTCAGGTCTTATCAGGTATCAAGCTGCATATGTAGCTCAATCCTGCTCTATGCAGGGTTAGATGCATGGAAGCCCGTCCTACATACAGCCTGTCATCCATCTCTGTTTTCCAGATGGCAACTAGGTGCTCTCTCTGCTGCTTTAACAAGGGACCCTCTTTTTGGGTATATTTGGTTGTATTTTATAAAAATGAAAACAAATCACATGATTTGGAATCTCATATGATTCCAATTCCCATGTTTGTTTAGCATGAGGAAAGAAAAAAATATATATAAGGGGTTGCCGGAGGAGCTCCACCTCAACTGATCCCCTTCTCAAGGGTTTTCGCAACCCCAACCCAAAAATTAGAAAAGAGAGGTTGAAACAGGGGTTTGCACAATGGCAGGAACCCCTATTTGGATCGAATGAGGGTTAATGGAGCTTGCTGGAGGATGATTTTGGGCAAGCTCCACCTCTGCTCAACCTCGGAAGATGGTTGCAGCAATCCAACAAATAAAAGGAAAATTTTCAAAAACGCACCTAAAGCTTGAGCATTAATAAAACACACACCTAAGTTTTGGAAAATTTTAAAAAGGCACTTAAATTTTTGCACCGTTAATCAAAAACAAATTTTATCCATTTAACCTAGTTTATCACTAACCCAAGATGAGTTAAGAGAGTTAATTTACTAATTAACTCTTTAAAGGCTCCTTCCCTCTTGTTAGGTGCATTTTTGAAAATAGGATATTGAGGGTAAAATGATAATTCTACATCACATTTAACAATAAACTTGATGGTAGTGAACTCTGTAAGGAAATGAGAGCCTTCAACAATGTTCACCAACTCACCAAAGTGGACACACAAAAGTGCCACAACAAGGTCTACCAAAATACCAAAGTAAACACACAGAGCCACAAATAAGCTCACTCACAAAACCCACTAAAGGGGCAAATACAAGACGTTAAAAAACAATATTTTATTAATGTCAATCCATTCAAGAAGCACTCCTGTACATACACAAATATGGGGAGCTCCAAAGAGTCATTGGAGAGGTCCAATGATATTTAGAGCCGTTGGACCTCTCCCAACGACTCTTTTTGTTGACCAATCAACAAGTGTTGACTATTCAAACTGAACAAAAAAGTTAAAAATAAACTAACTAACCTAACCTAGTTACACACACACACATATATATATATATTAACACTCCCTCAAACTTACGGTTGGATAACCGAAAGTTTGCCTAAGAGAAAGTGAAATCTAGGAGCAACGAGAGGTTTAGTGAAGAAATGTTCTAACTGATATTCTGAGGTAATATAGGGAAGATCAATGGTGCCATTTAGATACTCCTCTCGTACCTAGTGACAGTCCATCTCAATATGCTTGGTACGTTCATGAAAGGTCTGATTGCTAATAATGTAGATGAAACTTTTGTTGTCACAACACATCGGTGATGTTCCTTTAATCTGGATACCCATATCAGTTAATAATCTTCTTAGCCAGATCACTTCCATAGTGGTTATAGCCATGACTCAGTATTCTACTTCAGTCAAAGAGAGAGACCTTTTGCTGCTTCTTAAACCTTTATGAGATCAATCATTCACCAAGTAAACCTGTAGTTGAGTGTCGGTTATTGGGATCACCTCCCCAGTCAACATCAATATAAGTAGTTAAATCTAATGATGATGAAGCAGACAAGAAAAGTTTTAAAAAAATAAGTCTTAATATATCTAATAATACGCAAAACTGCTCCCATATGAATAAAAGTGGGAGCATGCTGAAACTAACTTGTTGTGTGAACATGTGCTATATCAGGTCGCGTAATTGAAATATAAGAAAGTGAGGCGATAAGTTGTCTGTACAATGTTGGATTTTCCAGTGGTTCTCCTTCATCCATTCTTGTCTTAGTATTGACAACTTCGAAAGTGCCAGCCTTCTTCTCATTTGAGATTCTAGACCTGACAACAATATTTAGAACAAATTTAGATTGAGTCAATAGATAACTTCTAGAAGAATAAGCTACTTCAATTCCAAAAAAATATTTTAAAAAACCAAAATCAGTCATTTCAAAATATGTTTTGAGAAGTTTTTAATGTGTTCAACTCCTTGTTTGTCCCCTCCAGTAATAATCATGTCTTCCACATAGAGGAGAAGAATAAATATACCTGCATCAGAAACATTAACAAACAAAGTTGTGTCTGTCAAACAAGATTGAAATCCAAAATTAAACATAACTTGACTAAACTTGTCATACCATGCTTTTGGTGCTTGTTTAAGACCGTAAAGGGATTTATCCCAACGAAAAGCCTTTTCTAGGTGGTGCTTCTATATAAACTTCTTCTGCCAAATTTTCATTAAGAAATGCATTCTTAACCTCTATCTGATATATTGGCCATCTTCTCATAGAGGATATGACTACTAAGGTTCTAATTGTGATCATCCTGGATTGGGTCTA
Source organism: Nuphar pumila (assembly GCF_984573655.1). Taxonomy (NCBI): domain Eukaryota; kingdom Viridiplantae; phylum Streptophyta; class Magnoliopsida; order Nymphaeales; family Nymphaeaceae; genus Nuphar; species Nuphar pumila. The sequence continues at coordinate 18,232,642 of NC_143253.1, read as the reverse complement.
TAGAGTAGGTTGGGGAAAATGTTTCTTAATAATCTATTCCATACTATTTGAAAATATCCCTTGGCAACTAATTTAGCTTTATATTTTTTAAGAATGTCATCACTCTTGGTTTTTACCTTATACACTATGTCACATGGGTGCGGGTGCGGGTGCGGGGATTCGACACTTTCAAAAAACCCGGGTGCGGGGGTGCGATAGGGGCAAAATTGTAAATATATATATATATATATATCATGTATAGTGTATATGTATGAATGTATGGTAGCTGTTAAGGTCCATGACATTTATGCCCAACTTACTTTTTACCATTTTTTTATCTTATATGGTTGTCCCCAAAGATGAAAGTGATGAGTTGTGGAGCTTGATTCATTGTTTTTGCCCTTGTAGAAAGGGGGGTCCGGGGGCTCTCCCCGGCGCGGGTCCTGCTGCGCGGTCAGCGGGCGTGGGTCCAGGGATGGCCGCCGCTGGCGGGGGGTTATAGGGGGGCTGCACCCCCCCCCCCCCCCCCCAAGAATTTTTTTAAAATTCCACAACCCATTTCATAGGGCAATTTTTTTTAAAAAAAAAATCCAAAAAAATGGACAAAAATGACCCTGAGTGCGGTCAACACACCCAGGGTCGGGTTGACCGCACCCGGTGCCGCACCCGCATCGCGTCGACGCGGGTGCGGCACTCTGCTAGCCAAATCCCTGTGACATAGCTTATACACCCATCTCCAACCTGTAGGTTTTTTTCCTAGGAGAATGTCCTGAATTGTCCAAGTGCTTGGTCGTTCTAAGGCATCTAGCTCTACCCTCATGGCTTTTACCCATTCAGAGTGTTTATTTGCTTGAGCATACATCGAGGGATCTACATATGAATGTATTAATGCAATATAGACTTGGTACTTAGGTGAAAATGAGTCATAAGATACAAAAATTTCAGGAGGTTTTGATATTCTAGATGACTTTCTAGTTTGTGTTTCCATTTGGCTTTCATCGTCAATATATCTTTCTAGTGCACATGGAGGTTTATGATCACTATGCTTGGAATATTCTGCACAACTTTGATCCTTATGAGATTGCTCCTCTAATCTCATTATCACACGATTGCTCTTTACTCACTATATCATCTTTAAGTTTTTGATCTTCATCAATATCAACATTACAATTATCGCACTTTGGGATTAGATCCAACATACAAGAATACTCAATTATTTCTGTAGATTTTTCTATTTAAAAAAACTTTTCTTTTTCTAAGAAAGATATATTCCTTGAAACATATAACTTTTTATTTCTAAGATTAAAGCATTTATAGCCTTTTTCGTTATTTGCATATCCCAAAAAGACACAAGAAATAGCACAGGGAGAAAGTTTATCATTCTTGTCAGCAAAAACAAAACATTTACACAAAGAAACTCTTTATCTAGAATAATCCATAATTAACTTGAAACGTTTTTCAATTGGTGACACATTTTTCAAAGAAGAGGATGACATTCTGTTAATGAGATAAACTGCGGTCAATGTGGCTTTAGCCCAAAATTCTTTAGGTACTTTATTTGCAATAAACAAAGTTCTTGTTATTTCTATAATATGCCTATGCTTTTTTTTAGCTAAACCATTTTGTTGTAGAGTGTAGGGGCAAGATTTTTGATGTATGATACTATCTAAATCTAGGTAGTCTTTAAATTCTTTTGATAAAATTCTCCCCCTATTCACTGCGAAAGATATAAATATCATTTTTGAATTTATTTTTGACCAAATTGTGAAATATTTGAAAATGTAAGAAAACTTCATGTTTATGTTTAATGAAATTAATCCAAGTATGTCTACTAAAATCATCAATAAAAATAATATAATATAAAAATCCACCCTTAAATATAACAGGTACTGGGCCCCAAACATCCGAATGTATTAACTCAAGCAGTCGGGAAGAAACAAAGGTTCTTTATTGAAATGATAATCTCTTTATTTTGCTTATAATACCGAATTTAATTTCTGAACATTACAAAATTACAAAAGTTTTTCATTTTTGAAAAATACCGAATTTTGGATACATTAGGATGATTAAGCTTTTATGTCATAAATCCAAATCTAATTTTTGAACATTACAACAAAAAGTATTCTTGCGTATTTTTAAAAAATTCATATAGTATAAGCCTCATTTTTTATGGCCTTCCCCAATGAGCTTTCCCGACTGATGATTCTGTACCTGACAACCATTAGAGGAGAAGGAAATATTTAATCCATGGTTAGATAATTGAGAAGCAAACAAAAGATTAAAATTTAATTTAGAAATATATTTATTTTTTAGAATATTTTTTTTTGAATTTTGAGAAATATTTTCAAAATTTTCTATTCCTTTTATCTCAAGAGATGTCCCATCAACAGTAAATACATTTGATCCGTTTGAGTTATGACATTCGGGTAACATATCACCATTTGGTGTCATGAAATGATGCACCTGAGTCAAGAAGCCAAAGAGATTTACCGGGATCAAAAAAGCCAAAGGAAGAAACTGCGACTTTAGTTGATGATGATGTTCCTTTGAGTAGAAGTTGAAAAGCCTCCACTAGTTGCATCAACGACATGTTCTCAATAGATGAGTCTTTAGCGTTTTTTTACATCACTTGACTCTTGTAGAGGACCAACCAAGGCTACATTCTTCTCGTAAGGCCTTTTCAATTTAGGACAATAGGTTTTGACTTGTCCTGGTTCATGACAATAATAACAAATAACTTTTTTCTTTTCATACCCATTGCCTTGTTTTCCATAATGCCCATTGTTGTCCTTCTATAGTATGGTGGTTTGTAGGTACGAACATAGTTTTTCGGCTATGTCACATGGGTGCGGGTGCGGCACTTTCAAAAAACTTGGGTGTGGGGGTGCGACAAATAAATAAATAAAAAAAAAAATATATATATATATATATATATATATATATATAAACAGTTAACAACAGTAACACTAATGAAATAAAAAACAATTATCACAATATCATCAAATCAATTCATCATCATGCATGCAATAAATCAAATTAACAATTTACAATTCTATTCTACATTATAAAAACCAAAGCCACAATATTAAAAACAATCAAATAAATAAAACATAAAAGAAGTAAATTATATAGTATACTAACAAAAGAAGCAAAAAATGTATAATTACATACCAAAAGTATATCCTACGCAACGTATATGACGATGAGGTAATGGATCATAATAATTTTCTTCTTCGTCATCAAATGCATCATAAGGAAGATTGAGCTCAGATAAATCCATGTTTGTAATATAAAAATCATGCTCTCCCTTTAAGTCACACTCTTTTGGGTTTACATCTCAAAATTTGGATGATCCTTGTCTGCATTACAAACCTAATTTGAAAATGTTAAATATAAGTATATTTAAATGAAAAAACTAAGAAATAATTAAATAACTAAGAGAGAAAATTAGTATTTGTATTCATCATTGGTTTGCGAAATTAGTCAAAGATTTGAATGAACATATACTAAATCCTCTGCACGCTTGCTGGTGAGTTTGTTTATCTTCATGTTATGAACTTGAGAATATGTGCTTCAATTTCTTTTACAACAGGATGAACTAGCAGACTGGGATAGCAATCTCAATGCAAGATGTTGAAGAAGAGTTGTTTTTGATCCAAATATTGACCACCATGTAATAGGATCTATATTATCCCCCTCTCTTGCGAGTAATGCCTGTCCATATAATATCGAAGATGCAAAATTTTCAAACTCTTGTGTGACTTGATTTAGAATATGTGATTCTGGATAGTCTTTTCATATACATATTTGTATGCCTTGATAACTTTGGGTCTAAATTTGGAGGGACACGATCAATACCACCTTCTTGCTATTTTTTTGCATAATATTTTGGATTAAGAGAATGTGCCATGCAATGCAAATGAGTGTTGCTCTTATCCCATATTTTGACTAAAACTGAATATGGTTAAAAAATTCTGAATCATTCAATGCAAGATTTTTTTGTTCATGCTTGAAAACTACAACTTATATTTTCTCAATCATATTATCCTATATTTCATAAACTTTGTGAAGCATGGACTTATCCTTATCAACTTCTCTCAACATTTCTCAACTAGGTTGAGTAAATTAAAGGAAATATACGATTCTGTCTCAAAACTCATTATCAACAATGAATTTCTTAATTTCTTGAGCCTTGACATCATCATTAGCACGATAGAATGTCCAATTCTCATCAGTCACTATGCTAACCAAAGCATTATTCACTTCCTTAATCCTCTTTACCATCACAATAATGGATGCAAAACGTGTTTCAATGACCTTCAACAATTTCAGGTTAGAATGCCTATTAAATATAGCATTAGCATGATGATGGTTGACAGCAAAATTCTTAATGCTTTTGACATTTTTTTCTAATTCTTCAATTCATGAACATAGAGCATATGCTGGTGAATTTTCTTTTTCTTTGGGGTTGTAGATGCTCTTGAGGGCCAGATTCAAGCCCCGTGCTACACAAGGAGTCCAAAAAATATGAGGATACTCACACTCCAAACTCAATGCTGCACTTTTATAAACTGAATCGTTGTCTGTGATGATTTGTACTACTTTCTGATCACCCACTTCTTTTATTACTTATATAAACAACCCTTTCAAGTACTCAACATTTTTATATTCTACAGATGTATCAACTGCTTTCAAAAATACTGGGTCACTAAGCGAAGAAATAAAATTGATTAGTGAATACCTTTGAATATCTTCCCACCCATCAGAAATAATGAAAACTTCATTTTTGCTTCCTTGAATATTTTTTAATCTCTAGCATTTCTCAACATTTGCCCTCTCTTCTGCAAGAAGTGTGGTTCATAGTTTTTCTGAGCTTGAAGGTATATAGCTACTCAAATTACAATTTGCCAAAGAAGTAACTAAATCCTTCCAATAAAGATTTCTAGCTGCATTAAATGGGAGTGAACTAGAATAAAAATACCTCGCTACTTTTCTGTTCATCTCCTCCCTTCCATATGTATTGAATGATGCTTGTATCGTTTCTCTTCCTCTACTTCTTGCATTCACTTTTCCTTTTTTTTTAGCATCGTCTTGGTGGCTTCAAAATGACACATTAATTGCACAAGAATCACTCATTATCTTCCTCTTCTCATATTCTTCTTGTATTTTCTTGTATTGTTTTCACATTGCCTCATCAACTCTTCTGCATCTTGAAATGCCATGTCCTGATATCTTCAACAAATGAGCCTTAACTTTTGTGTAAGACCCAACAAAATCTTTCACAGAGCTTGCATCGAAATCTATTGTTTCCACCACCTCCTTCAATTTTTGCAAGCTTATCTACATGTACCCATAGTGGCCCCACATCATCACTCCCACTACAGCTATAAGCAACATTAGTAGCAGAACTCACGTGTGGGGATGAGGATAACGCAAGTCCTTTCCCTTTATCCGTTATTTTTGTCTTAAAAACACAAAAAAAAATATTAAAATCAATTATGCATTTGGGGTTTTTCCCGTAGTAACCAATTATTAAACACTAGTAACCTTGTTAATTATTAAAATTTGAACATTAGTAAATTAACCAATTTACTTGCATTAGTCACATCAAATGGTATACTTGTTTAAGCAAAGTATCAAACAGAAAGTTTGTATAAATACAAGGTCAAAGACAAGACCTAAGCACCTAATACTATTCATACTCTACATGCTAGAAACGTCAAACCACATGAATGAGGCCATCATGGCTTTCAAATGAATTTCTGCGAATTCTGGTTATTGAGTTTAATGCCTTTCGTCAGTGCTGTTCATGAAAAAGCTGAGAACTGTCTTCAAATGAAGTCTTGAAGTGTGTTACTTATAGAATCAGTAGTTTGCACTGATGTGTTCTCAGTGTTTGCAATAAATTGCAATTGCTTGTAAGAGACTTCGAATTACTGAAGATTCATTGTGTATAAATAAACGCAAGTAAACATCACTTTTTCATTGGGAGTTCATAAGACTGACATGGTTTTTCATAAGATTCAATATGCAGCCATGGAATCATTGGAGCCACTTGTGGTACAACATTGGATTTACTCTTATTACATTGTTCTAGAAAAAACCAGTACATTGAGATTCTTCTTCTTCTGCTAATCACTTGCAATTTTTTTAATGTTAGAATAATCACTGTATCCAAGTTTATGATGATTACAAAAGTTCGAAGGGGTGAGAGATTGAGAGTGATAGAAGAGATAGAGATGAAGCGAGAGACAGAGGGAGAAGAGAGATGGAGAGATAGAGAGAGCGAGTGAGAGTAAGTGAGTGATGGAGAGCGACAAAAGAGAGAGCGATAGTGAGAAAGACAAAGAGATTGAGAGTGAGAGATAGAGAGAAGAGAGACAGAGCGAGTGAGAGAGAGTACCTGAGGAGGAGAGCTCGGACAGAGAAGTCGTCGCGGACTTCAGCTTCAGGAGAAGAAGTCGGGAGGAGAGGCAGGGAGGATTAGGGCAAATTTTTTTTGCCATAATCCTCCTCTTTGCAGCTATTTTATTGGGCGCAAAATTTTTTAAAGGTCCAAAAATTGTATAGAAATGACCGTGGGCCTAGGGTCGGGTTGACTGTATTGGGTGCCGCACGCACACCCACATCGATGCGGGTGCGGCACCTGGTTGGCCGAATCCCTGTGATTTAGTTTTTTGGTCTAGATGCGGCTAGAACTAAGTCATCATCACTCTTAGAAATCTTTTTTTAAGCCTATTTTCCTCCATACTTAATTTTTCTATAGTGTCTTCAATTAAGGAGAACAAATTTAGTGAATTCAAATTTTGACCTTAATTCGTTAATGAATTAGTAAAAATGCTTTGCATTTGTTTGATTTTGGCGAAATTCTATATCTTCGGTTCAATGCCATTTTGGTTCAAGAAAAGCCAACTCTTTTCAAAGCTCAGACAATTCATTATAGTATTCTCTAATACTCTTGTCTCGTTGAGTCATATTTCGGATTTTGTCTTGCAAATTTTACACATGTGCAATATCTTTAAGAAAATACATTTCCTTAAGATAATCCCATGCCGTATTTGGATGTTCAAATTTAGCAAGGCTCAAGCACCTCTTAATATCAACACTACTAATAAGCTAAGACAATCTTGGTATGCCCCATTCTCCATTCCTTCCATTTCTTCTCATAAGTGGTCATTGCCTTGGTTTTTTTAATTTATTTAAGAAGTACTTCTTTCTCGCCTTCTACTTTGGTAAGGATTAGCTTGAGTTCTAGATCGGTCCCGTCCACTAGTCCCTACAACCCTTTTCTCCATATGAGGTGCTTCCTCATTGAAGTACATATTACATAATTAGAATCATTGAGTTTGATGTGTTTTATAGTGATATTTTCATTGTCATTTTTACAAGGGCTAAAGAAGATGGAATAAGAAGAAAAGAATAGAAAAGAGAAAGAAAAGGAAGGGTGAAAGCAAGATGAAGAGCACTAGCACTTCACTACCAAGTGTAATGAGATATGCGGAAAAACAAAGAGTGCGATAAGCACTTACATCCACCAATGGACAAACAAAAGGGATAACACCCAAATCCACAAAGAGACAACACAACATAAAAATATAAATGTCTCTTATTGAAAGGAGAGAGAGCTCTCAAGAGTGAAAAATACAAGAGGGGTTCACTCCTATATATACACAAAAAAGGAGAGGAGGGATGACCTTATGACCTTAAAAGAAGAGCCACATAGGGGGGCTCCCCATGGAGTCGTTGGGAGCCCCCAACGGTCACAAATGTGACCGTTGGGGGCTCCATCGACTCCATGGTGGGGCCCCTTATGTGAGTAAAAAACAAAAAATAAAAAAAGGAAAAAAATAAATACAAAAGAAAAGGGAAAATAACAAGTATCCCTATCGGGTACTTGTGAAATGACTAAAATACCCCTATTGGGTATATTGGGTATTTTAGACAATATATAGATTACATGTATTTTAACACCAAGTACCACCGATCAAGAACTTGGGCACTCCACCACTAATCTATCATTTAAAACACAATCACTATTTCACAAGCACTTGAATTAAAATTACAAAAGCGCTTCAACACTTTCAGGTTTTGAGTAGCATGCTTCCTGATGCACCAAAAAAAAATTCAACTTGATCACCAAGATCTAATACCATGGAAGAAAATGCGAGCTTCTAACGATGTTCACCAAATCAGCAAAGTGGATACACAAAAGAGCCACAACAAGGTCCACTAAAATACCAAAGTGAACACATAAAGAGTCACAAATAGGTTCACTTACAAAACCCACTAAAGTGGCAAACATAAGAGGTTAAAAAACAATATTTTATTGATGTCAATCCATGCAAGAAGCATTACAAATGAGAAGGGTTTCACCCCTATACATACACAAATATGGGGAGCTCCAAAGAGTCGTTCGAAAGGTCCAACGGCTCTAAATAGTGCCGTTGTACCTCTCCCAACGACTCTTTTTGTTGACTAGTTCAAACCGAACAAAAAGTTAAAAATAAACTAACCTAACCTAGTTGCTAACCTAGTTACATATGTATATATACATATAAATATATATATGTATACAAATGTATATATGTACATATACATATGTATTTACACTATGTATATATACATTTTTAACAAACTCTTGGGCCTTTTTAATTAACCATGATATTTTTTAGGTGAGTTTTTAAAAATTTTCAAAACTTAGGTGCCTTTTAGAAAATTCCCCCCCCCCCCCCCCCAAAAAAAAAAAAGGAGGTTGGAATAGAGGCTCACTAGTAGGAGACCCTGTATGGGTCGAATGGAGGGTACTGGAGCTTGCTGGAGGAGCCCTTCCGGTACGCTCCACCTGCTTCAACCCCTTCCTGGTGGTTGTAGCAACACCAACCGAAAAAAAGAAAAACACATACCTGAACTCCAGCTACCTCTCTTCTTCTACAACACTTCTCCGGTTGATGTCTCCACTTCTGGCGAAATGGATGCAGGTGGTGGTGGACTGCTGCATTGCCCCCCAACCCACCACCACCTATATGAGGGGAAGAAGAAGAAGACCGTTAACCCCAACGTTCACATTTTTGCAAAAAGTAGGGGCCTGTACATCATGGGTGTGAATCTATGTCACACGGACTCGGCTAGGGAGGTGCCGCACCCGAGTCGACACGCCCCGACACGGGTGCGGCCTCGGACACGGCCTGGACTCGGTCAACGCCGAGTCGGACTCGGTCAACGAGTCCAGGCCGAGTCCGTCTTAATTTTGGACTCGGTCAACGTTGACCGAGTCCAAAAATGTCCATTTTTAGTACAAAAAAAATAAAAAAAGATCTTTTTATATATTTTTTAAATATATATATATATATATATATATATATATATATATATATATATATATATATATATATATATATATATATATAGCATGAGTCTTAAACATTAGGCCCAGAAAAAAAATTATTCTTAAATATTATCATTTAATTCTCTCTCTCAATCTTAAAAGCTAATAAATTCTCATCCACGAGTACCAACACTTTTCATCCACCAAGTTCTCTCTCTTATAAAAGCTAATAAATTCTCATCCACGAGTAGCAACACTTTCTCATCCACCGAGATCTCTCTCTCTCTCTCTCTTTTTCAAATCTAGCTTTGAAAAATTAAAAGCTTTTAATGCTTTTAATTAATGTTATGAATTTTAGCAAAAGATATTTAATGCATTTACCAGAACATGCTTTTAGTTAATGCTTTTAATTAATACCTTGATGATGTTTTATTCCCATGGTAGCTAAGACTCGGCTGAGTCAATGATAAACTCAGCCTAGTTTGGTTCTAACACAGTTATACTACTATTTTAACTCAGTTAGTTCAGGATCTGAGACAACTTGGAAGAGTCACGAGCCGAGTCCAAAATTTATATAGACATATGCACACACTGGATATATATATATATATATATATATTTAAATATATATATATATATATAGCCGAGTCCCCGTGTCCAAAATTTTTAAAATTGCGCCGCACCCGTGTCGCACCCGCACCCGCACCCGCACCCGCACCCATGTGACATAGGTGTGAATCATATGATTCAAAATCACAACCAGACCCATGAGATTCAAAATCTCACAGCCTGGTGTGGTTTTGAATCATATTTGATTTGGAATCACACAGCTCCATTTTCTCGTCTTTGGTTGGCTATGAGAAATGGGGCTATATGAGCATCACTCTCATACAAATGAGGGTGATTCTCATGAGGCTGAACCAAGCATGCCCTTCATCTTTCTTGGGAGTGCTCATTTTCCTGGAAGTTTCCAGCTAGCATCTTTTGACGACAGGGTCGCCCACGTGGCCAGTGGGGGTGGTTGTGAAGGTGCTGAGATGAAGGCACCGGATCAAACCCTACTGGCGCAAGGGTGTGTCCGTGTCTTTCAGAGGTGGGCCACGTAAGGCAGGGTGGTCGTGGGGCTCCACCCGTGGTTTTCCTCGCTTTGGCGAGGGTTCCTCGTCATAAAAAAATACTTTTGGATATTAGTTTGTTGAGGCAATTGCTGATGGCTGTTTGGATAAGACATAAGGGGAGGAAGTGGCATCTAATCTAAGTTATCTAACATGATAGTAGTGAACATTGGCTGGTGGTAAACATGGCTAAACCGTAGTAAGAGATTTTTTGAAGAACTGGCGTACAGTGCTTTAGTGATTCATTTGAGAATTCAAAGTACCATTTTCCTGTATGCAAGTTCTGGAGTCATTCAGATATTGGTTGGGTTTGGCAACCTAGGATAGGTTGTGCTAGTGAGGGGGATGATTTAGTTACTATGTAGGCCGACTTTTTCTGTCTTGTTCAGATGCTAGTTTTGTTCCTTTTTTCTGTCATTGTATTGATGATTTTTTGTTATCTTCATTCATTCTAATTGAAAGTTAGCTTTCTTTCAGGAAAAAAAAAGATTCTGTACATGTGAAACTCAATTGTATATATTTTTTCCTGCATCTCTCGAGTGAATATTTTTTTATTCCCATTTTGGTGGCATTTGAATCACAGTTCTGTTGGGACTGGGAAGGCTCCTCACATAGGAAATGATCCTTTTTTTTTCTTTTTTCGTACTTTCCTCCTAGTTTACTCTTTCTTTCTTTCTTCCCCCCCTAGGTGATGGCAATTATTGCAGATTTCATGCTTGTATGGCTTCCAGCACCAACTGTTTCTCTGAAGCCACCTCTGGCAATTAGCGCTGGACCTATTGCAAAGTTCTTCCATAGCTGTCCTGATAATGCTTTTCAGGTGAGAGTGAATAGCTGAGATCTCTTCCAAGAATTTTCTTTGCCTTGCTTTGTATTTTTTGCTTGACATACCTGTGACTAAGTATAACTGTGGCTTGTGAAAATTTGGTGCCAGGTTGCTTTGGCTGGAACATCATACTCATTTTTTCAGCGAGTGGGGGCGATATTGGTAAAACTGTAGAAGTCCTTGAGATTCATTAATAGGGTTCCATATTTTTATATTGACATCTATTTTTTTTCCACGAGATCCTGTTTCTAACATGTATCATTCTATTTTACAGCGTAATGGTTCAAAGCTTTTTGCTGTTGGGACTTCTGCATCTTTGGTATGTAAACTTTATTGTTATACTATGAGTAGCATTTGTTAACTACTCAAGCCATCTAAATCATCTTAATGCCTTATTAGTGGATGTTTGAAAGCTGGAAATGCCCACACAGTGCTTATGCTTGAGCAGTAGCACGTGTACCAAGCAGGGATGTAATATAACCAATATAACATACACTGTGTTGATAAGGTGACAAGTTTCTACTGCTTGACTAGGATGCAGCTGGCACAAAATTAAATTGAAACCCCATAAGATGCCCCTTGCATGACAAGATTAGTGCAATCAGATGCAATAAATCTGGAAGTGATGGTATCGTTTCTTAATTAGTTTTTGGATTTTCTCATTTATTTAAAACACACACGCCATCTTGGGCCTTTCCCACCATCATGAGTCGGCTTTGCAAGTCAAAAGTTTCTCAATTTCATAAACACAATAAAATATGGAAAATAATATATCCCAATTTTGATCAGTGTTGAGGCCTGGTTCGGGCTTAAGTTTGAATCATATTGTTGCCACGATTAGGGGCAAAATTAGTTGAGGTGTTTTTTCCCTAACTCTTCTATAACAATTGTCAGTCATTCAGGAGAGTGCTAACTTTTGTTGCACCTAAGACTCTTTTAACATATTAACACACACTATTGATATGGTCTTTTGAAGTTTTGTTGGTAAGAGAAATGATCAAATTCTTTGTTTTGATAGAATCATGACTATTCCAATCTTTGGTCATGACTTCTCAAAATCTTTACCAGCATGAGCTTACCCCATTTCATCTCTCAACATCTATGTGCTTGCATAAGTAGAAAAAAAAGTGTCAAAAAGATGTGTTTTCTGTTAGTTTTTGAGTCTTTGTTGTTCTTGCCCATAGTTTCAAGGGTTGTGCCCAAATATGGGCTACTGCATCAATTAAAGGCCTAATGTTGCAACGGAAAACATTACACATGGTATGATATTTTTTTTAACATACCTCTTCAATTAGACATGGTATGATTTATGAACATACCTCTTCCTTATGTATAATGTTCTTGTTTGTGATGCCCGACTGTTGAGTCTCAGATTGGTTTACTCAATACCATTGCTATTGGTACCACTTCTAGTGCTATCATCTAGTCCCTTTGATGCAAAATGTGTACAACTCAAGATTTTTTAAAAATGTCTAAATTCCTCATTCTGCTTTTCAATTTTTGCACTCTACTATCACTTCTTAAAAATAACATAATAGGGAATTATAATCAAGGCCTTATTTGGATGTATTTATGTTACTATTATTTAATAAAAAATAAAAACAATGTCTGCAACTACATATAAACAAATATAATTAGATCCTTTCTTTGGTTGACAAGTTTAACAAAACTTTTAAATGTAATGTTTCTATGAGTTTATGGGGCATTTGTGGTTTGCAACTAAGTTGTATCTGATTGACTCAAAATTTGAGATTACTTGATCCAAAATTGGGATCATGGGTCTACTATGGGTCCAAATCATGAGCAACGGAATTGAGAACATGTAGATTAATACTTTCTTTGATTTGGATTCAAAATAACTCAATTAAAACCTATAATGGTCATTTGCCCTGTTTAAAAATTTTAAATTCATGTGGGAGCTATGTGTCAGGGTTGTATAAAAAGCTATGTGGATCCATGTATGTTCCATTATTAGACTTGGGTCCATGTTTAATGTTGAACTTAAATGAGTTTGTGTCAATCCACGCTATTTTTTCACTTTTGGACCCTTTATTGAACCAAACTGAACTAAATTTATGGTGATAGTGCAGTTGAAACAGCAAATATTTTATTATAAATAAAAGAAAATAAACACCTACTCCCTATTTTTTTGGAAAACTTGGGGTGTTCCTGCTTATCTTTGTTTATGTTTCTTAAATGACAATAAACTTGCCAGTTTAAAACAATAATACAGAAATAAGCAGACATTAAATACATCTAAATACCGGTATTTAAATGCATTTGATTTTACTGTTTTACATTGATTGCTTTGATATTAATGTTCTTGAACATAGTTTTAGAATATTCTTGCATTTCTCATGGAAAACCTAGTCCTCCATTTGTTTTGATTTTGTGCATTTTCAGGATAATAATGAATAAAAGAACTTCATAGAAAATAGCAAGTGAACATGCAGAAACAAGAAATTTGCAACTTGTAGATGGATCTGTTCATCATCATAAAGTGATAGTAAAAATATCCTTCGAGTGCTGATTTTGTGCTGGCTTGTAGTTAGTGGCAACCAAAATGATTAGTATTGAGTGATAATAGGAGATAGAAACCTTTGAACAACCGGGGAAAGTTAAAAATCTTTATTCCTAAAACATTTTGTTCTCTAAGCATACATGTATTGAGTAAAAGAAAGCACCAGGCCGTTTAATTTATTTTAGGTGTGGAGCACTTCTGTTAACAGATATTGTCATCCGACTGAGAGACATGACTCAATAAAAAAAGTGTCCTCATCCCTGTGCCTATTGGGGAAACATTTAATAATTTTAGTCACTATGAACGTCCATGATATTCATTACATCTGTATCTCAAATTTTGTTCACCTTCTTAACCTTTTTCTTGATTAGGCAACGGTTGAAGTCCCTTTTTCTCTTGTTCTTCCATGATTTTGTTGGTATTCTAATTGAAACTTATTGGGAAGTTGTTTAAAACTTTAAATCAATTCAGTTTCAAGTCTAATTGCTAGTAATTTTTTTTCCAGGTTGGTACAGGTGTCACAAATGCTTTAATTAGTGCGAGAAAAGCGATTGACAAATCTTTTGCTGGTGAAGCAGAGGATGTCCCTGTATTATCAACTAGTGTAGCCTACGGTGTTTACATGGCAGTTTCTAGCAATTTGAGGTAACTATATTTGAACATTGAGGGGTTGATTCAGCAAATGATGCACTTGTAATATTTTTCCATTTTTGCAATTTTTTTTGTTTGTTCAAAGGAAATGTTTTCTTTGCACAACTGTTAAAGCTATTGTGTTCTTACATTTGTTAACCTTGACATTATCCACTTAAAAGTCCGTCATCATATTTAACAGGTACCAGGTATTGGCTGGTGTTATCGAACAGCGGATTTTGGAACCTTTGCTTCATGAACACAAGATCATCTTGAGTGCATTATGCTTTGCTGTTCGAACAGGAAATACATTCTTGGGATCATTGATGTGAGATATTAGAATTATCCTTAATTTTTTTTTATCAAAAAGTTTAAGATGTGTCAAATTTACACTAAATCTTTGTGACTTTAACAGGTGGGTGGATTATGCTCGTTGGATTGGTATTCAGAAAATTAGAGAATAGTAACCTGCCTGGGTTTGGTGACTCTGATATTGATAGTTTTGGCATGGCCCTTTCTTGAATTCAAGGCCTTGCCACAGATTCTAGAAGAGTTGGTGGTGTTAACCATATGGAAGCTCTTACACAGCGTACAGAGAAGATGCCTGTATTGTCTTTGAAACGGTGCTGACCCCACCATCAGTTAAGTGCGTATATATATTGGACTGTGCATTCTTTACGTGCTATGTATAAACCTTGGTCACTATTTGTTTGTTGTGCCACATTTTTCCTTAAAAATGAGCTAAATTGTCTTGATGGAAGTTGAACTCTCTCTCTCTCTCTCTCTCTCTCTCTTTATATTTATATAGTAACTAGTCTTGATCAGGCTAATCTCCTAAACTGTCCTATATGACTTCAAAGGACACAAGTTTTGGTGGTTTGCTTGTCTGAACTTGTGGATGTATTTTCTATTAGCTTGTTTGGTAGAAAACATAGTTTTTTTAGATGTGCTTTTAAAGTGAAAAAAGCAGCTCATATTGCACCAAAAATTTGATACGATGTTTCTCATTAAATTGATTCGATCAATGCATGTTTTTTTTAGTGAATAAGCAATACGAACACATCAGTAGGTTTTTGGACTAATCCAAAACACATGCAACTGTGTTTTTCAAAAAAATTTAGGATGATTTTGGGCAAACTGTTAAGGAACTATTCTTTTTTTTCTCTATATATATAGGAGAGGTGGTAGCTGCTAACCACTTTTCTAGCTCGTACTAACCAGGCTTTCGAAGGGGTTTTTCATGTTTTTCTTAAATCTGATCATTCAACCGTGTTTTACATGCTTGATTTTTTTGGAATCGTCTCTTAGATCATCTACCAATAGGTTTTTATAAGGTTAAAAAAATCGATTGTTTAAGATTTTCCTAAATATTCAAGGCTTAAAAATTTATGGTTTTCATAAAAAATATGATCCAGTATGGATGTATGGACACACTGCTAAAGTTTTCCTGGGAACTGTGCCACACCTGCACAGGAGAGAATGATAAAGGAGAAAAAAAAAAACTATTGCGAACTGGCCCAACCGACAGAAATAGTAGGGCGTTGGGATTCTATTCACTTTTTATAACTTTTAGACTTTGCCAAAAATACCGTTAATGTACAAACATGATACAAAGACTTTATATCACATCTATAGTGTTCAATCTACCAAAAAAATAATGAAGAGGCCATTTCTACCTCATATTGCAATACCTTCATTGATACCGAATAGTAACCTCATTATGTATCCTTACGACCGAGTCATTTACGTGCAGCAACCACACAAATACATACAAATCAAACATGATGAATAAAAACATGCACATACGCCGATCAAGCATGATGTGTAAAGCTTAATCTAGTAATAGGGATGTAAACAATTCAGATTCAGGTTGTATGTAGTCAATACCATTTCTGACTAATCGGATGTGGGTTAAATGGATTTGAATTTGAATTCAGATCTGATAGTGAAAAGCTCACACCAAATCCAGTTTTTTACATGTAAACATATTCAGATTTCTGCCAAAACCGATATTCATTGGACTTTATAGCAAATCAAAAACCTTATTCGCATCCAATTATAATAAGATATGGTCTTGGCTTTACCAAATCTGACTAAATGGAGTCTGATTCAGTTGGATATTTGTCCATTGGCATTAGACTAATCTCTCTCTAATGTTCCCATAGAATCCCATGTAAGTAGCTTTCCTAATTTCTCTTTATTAGAATACGTTTATACCACAATCAATTTAGTAAATGATAATAAAAAATAGTGACACTCACGTGGTCATTTAACATAATGTTTCGTGATGTAGGTACTAGCTACTACTATAAAAAAAAAGCAATTTAGTAAATTACATTCAACCCAAACCACCCTACTTTGTCATTTTTTAAATGTTGCAATACAACTAACTTTTAGCTCAAAATCTCTTAGTATAATCTACATTTGTTCCTAAGAAAAAACTAAGTTTTTCAAGATACTTAATAGAAAATTCTTTGCCAAGCCTTTTGACAAAATTATCAATAAATCTTTCGTTATTTTCAGTGAGAACCATATCATCAACATAAATAAGTAAAACAATAATATCTTTCTTATGGTGACAAATAAACATAGAAGTGTTAGCAACACTACAGAAAAAACTGAAACCAAGTATAAAAGAGTTTAGACGATTAAACCAAGATCTCAAAACCTGTTTAAAATCTAGTATTTTTTGGATGGCAAACATAATTAGGGTAATGACAATCTTCATATCCAGGAGGTTAGCACATACAAACTTCTTTGTTTAAATATTCACTTAAAAAGACATTTTTGACATCAAGTTGCCATATTTTTTACTTTTTTATGGTGGCTATAGTGAGAACAATGAAAATACTTGTTGCTGGTGAGAATGTTTCATAAAAATCTACTCCCTCTACTTGTGTAAATCTACGAGCAACAAAACGATCTTTAAGCCTTTCTAAACTACTATAAGATTTTAGCTTAACTTTGAAAATCCATTTTAAGCCAACCACATTCATAGATCCCAAGTGTCATTCTTTTTTAAAGCATCAATTTCTTCATACATTGCTGCTTTCTAACTAGGGTGAGAAAGAGCATCTTAGATTGATTTCAGTTCTTTTGGAATGTTAGATTCATAAATAAGAGCATACTTAGGTTTTGGTTTAATTATACCATGCATAGCTCGAGTAGTCATAGACCTATTCAATTGACTCATTTGTACAAATCCATTAAGGGGGACATAAATAACATTACCGTTAGATTGATGGGCTGTTTCGGTTCCTTCATTGAGTATTGGAGCAGCTTCAGTGGATCCCTGATGATTTGAGATCTCCACTCATATCATCCTCACGTGGATTAATGTGGTTGTTTTGAGGTTCTACATTTTCTTGCTGATCGTCCTCTCTTGCCGATACCTGCGAATCTCCAACACCAATCTCTTGTTTCTTCCTGCAGGTTAGTTAGTTGATGTACATGATTTATATGATCTTGACTTGGATCACAATCAAGGGTTTGTCTCATAATTTCTTCTGGTTGCCCTACATGAAGTTGATTAGAATTATATTCCTAATCACTGAAAGCAACAAAATCCCCCTCTAGATTTTCACATTTGTAGAGGGCTCCTGGATTGGCATATAACATATTGTTTTCGTTAAAGGCAACATGTCTTGACATATATAATTTCTCAGTACCTTGATGGTAACACTTGTAACCCTTGTATTTTATGTTATATCTTAAGAAAACACAAGGTAACGCTTTTGGATTAAATTTATTTTTAACATATCCACGTAGGTATGAAAAATATCTACAGCCAAAGATACGCAAATTAGAATATTCAGGATTCTTTTCAAAAAGCTTAAAATATGGTGAATTCATTTTTAAAGTAGATGAAGGTAAACGATTTATCAAAAATAGTTCAACGAAAAAAGCATAAACCTATATTCATTTTGGCATTCTAGCATAAAAAAACATGGTAAGACCAAGCTTCATAATATTCCTATGTTTTCATTGAGAGACGCCATTTTGTGATGGAGTTTTGGGACATGAGACTTGTCTCTTTATGCCGAGATTATCTAAATATTTCAAGCAAATTTCACTTTCAAATTCTCCTCCTCCATCGTAGTGAAAATTTGTAATTTTTCTATCAAAATGACATTCAATAAAATTTCTAAAATGAATAAAGCAATTAAAGAAAACAAAATTTCTTTTTAGAAGATAAAACTGAATAAATTTAGTATGATCATCAACATAATCACATAGAATCGATAATTTTCTCTAGATTTAACCGGCATCAGGCCTCATAAATCAAAATGAATCTTCTCAAAAGCATTATTAGAAATATGATAAGAGAAAATAAACAGTAAGTTTGCAAGACTTTCCAATCTAGCAACTACTACAAATAAAATGTTTATTTTTGAATTCTAAATTATCAAGGTCAATAAGATGCTTTCTAGATAAATATCAAATGACTTCAATATTAGGATGGCCAAGTCGTTCATACCACTTGCTTTTAGACACACTTCTGAATCTGGTAGAGAAAAAGGCAATAGACCCAACATCAAGAGCATATAAATTATTCTTCCTGCTCCTCATGGCTATCACACAGTTTGTTATCCTATCCTTAATAATACATTCAGACAAAGAAAATTAAAAAATATAAGGACAATATGAGGTTAATTGACTAACAAATAACAAATCTTTCTTATTTTTTGTCACATAGAGAACAATTTTCAGGATTATTGGCAATGGTGTAGAATTAATTTTAGCTTCGCCTGTACGAGTAATAGCTAAGCGTTCACCATTTTCAACCATAACAGAATCCTTACCTTTATAGGATTTTAAATTAGATAGTTTACCTAAATTTCTCGTCATTTGAGAGGTGGCGTTTGTGTCTGAAAACCATTCAAAGTCTTGATTATCAACAACCGTCATAGCTGCAAGCACTTGAGAAATATCATCTGCCTTACAAGAGTGATTAAAATAATTCAAGTAGTTAATGGCAGGATGATTGCGTTTGTTGCAGATCTAGCAAATAAGATCTTTATTTTGTTTGCCAGATTCTTTTGGCATAGGGTCTGACTGATTGGGTGCCTCTTTAGCGTTCTGATCATCAGTTTTTGGCCTCCAATTATTATTGACACTTTGAGTGAAACCTCTTCCTCTCCAATTGAATCGACCTTGCCCTCTGCGCTTTTCATGGTCATGTTGATTATAAAAGGCTATTTGGGGTTGGTTGTCGCCATTATACATGTTTTCATGGCTTTGAGGAAGATAAACAATTTTTGGTAGGAAAGAACATGCAGCTTTATCATGGTAGTGATAAAGGAATCATATCTAGGTCACAGGCCCTGCAATAACCAAAAAGACTTTGGCTTTATCATCCACTGGCTTGTTAATGGCAGCCAGATCGTCACAAACAACTTTGAACTTTGTGAAGTACTCAGCGCGAGTCTCAGAGCCCCTTCTTCATGGAGGTCATCTTTGACATTGAATGGAACTAGTGCTCCTGCAAGTCGTGCACAAAAGACTCAATAAGGGACGTCCAGATTTGCATGGACGTCTCCAGACCAACCACGATTTTGAGCACAGTCTTGAATAATGTGCTAGTGATACACCCTTTTAGTAGTCTGTTGGATTTACACCAAGCTAAATAGGCAGGATTCAAAACTTCCTTCATGGCATCATCCACACCTGATTCGATGATGGTTGGTTTGGGTATTAGTGTTTCTGCAGTCAAGAATCCTTGCAGAATCTTCACTCTCTACGAGAGCCATGGCTTGCATTTTCCAGAGCAAGAAGTGAGGATGACAAAATTTGAAACGTTGACAAACATAGGGTACAAATAAATCGAAATCATAGATGAGCTGAAAGCCATGAGAAAGGAACTGCAACCTTTGCTTTCTCAGGTTTGCTCTAATACCATAAAAAAAAGAGGAATACGAGAGGGTGATTTACTTGGTCAGGCTAATGCAACCTACGTCCATGAAAGAGAGGAGAAACCATTTATTGCAACCATGAGCCATGTGAGGCTTTATTTATACACAAAAAACAACATTAAAACTGGTAGGGAGGAAAGAAAAAGTAAATAAAAAAAACAAGAATCGTTGGAAAATCCAATAACTTCACGATTTTTTGAGTCTTTCTTTCTAACAAAAATTGTCTTTGATCTCCCTTCCACTTTTCAAAGCACACTGTCTGTTTTTAACGTTAATGAAGATCATGTTAAATCCACCATGACCATTCTTACCTTTGTTAACACCATTCACAGCTCCCATCGATTTGTTGTCAAGTATAATCTTGCTTTTGTCTGCCCTCTTACCATTTTCCTGTTTGTTTCTCTTCTAATCGTCCTGCTCATCATGTTGGATTGAGTTTTTATTTCTGCCATGGTCAATGTTGCTGTTGGGACCATCTTTCCTGATTTGGCTAACATGTTGGATCTTGCCATTGGTGTTTATGATCTAACCATCCTCCTTATCTTGCATGTTCTGCTTCCTGTTATCACCATGATCAGTGGTAATGTAGGTAAGCTATTCACTGTCGTGGATAAGCTTACCAACATCATTATTCAACAAGGTGGACTTTTTGTTAACAAGAAAAAATCTTACCATTTTTGTTGTTATCACGAATGACTTTACCATCCTCATGGACGATTTTACCACACTTGCCGTTATCGTGAATGATCTTAGTGTTGTTATTTGGTTCAAAATATAACTCTTTGAAACCATGTTTTTTGGCAAAATAATCATTTCTTTTGCTTAGTTGTTTGAGAAAGGTTTTTCAAGGGAAAAACCCACTTTATGAAAAATGTGTAGTCCCATATTGATCATCTTTAGAAAACTTCATGAATTTAAAACTTCATCTTTAGAAATCCAAGGCCCTCAAGGGGGCATTAGATCTTGAGCTTGTCCAAATAACTTTAATTATTAACTATTAATTTAGATTTTGATTTGGCTTTGGTTTCAGATTCAGTTAGACCTCAACCTTGGATTTGGATGCGGATTTGGTTCGGTTCGGTCTTTGACCTATCTTTTTACCACTCTATTTGTGTCTTGTGAGTTTTCTTTGTGACTTGCAAATTCTTTTGTGACTTACGAAATTTCTGTGGTGGCCACCCATGATAGACAAGTCACCTTGCACATGGTTTGACACCCTAGATGCTTTTTTGGTTCAAAAAAGAAGGTCAAGTTTTAATTCTTCTTCTCCTCTCCTTTACTGCGAAGTTGTTCAAGATAGTTGTGTCATAGAGTCTAACCTACCAAGTGTTAGGGGTGGTTAGTATAGCATAAGAAGGTGCAGACTTTGTTATATCCCAACAACAAAGTTGTGTACAACTCTACTGCACTCAAGTTCATTCTTGGTAGGGCAACTATCGCTTTTAAGACAACGCCATTGTTACATGCCTCCAAGCATCATTCCCATTGATCAGAGCATAAAGGGTGCCAAATCTCTTATAACAGTTGCCATACGGATCATGCAAAAAATTCCAATAATTTTACAGCAACATCATGCGGCATGGTGACTGTATATGAAGATGTTTGATCGATCGTAGGAAATCAAATGGAATATGATTCACTGTTAATCATATATTTAGCTTCATTCTCTTGGCAAGAAGCTATAGCCTATGCCTTTAGGACTAAGGGGTTGCATGCTCATGCATACTTGAGCCTATCAATGGATGAACTATAGGTTTCTAGTGGATATTTTCTAATCTCTTAAAACCACTTTCATATAGATGTTATATTGATGTTTTCTATCATTAGAATGTACAATATTGATGCATGCATGATTATGATTTCAGACCTTATTTTTTTTATCTAAATTTGAGTTTTTAGATATTCATTGTGATCAATTTTCTTATTCTAATTCTTTTAGAATTTTTATTCTTTTGAGATCCATTAAGTTATGTGATTCTTGTGATATGATTTTTAGTGTTCACTCAAGGTCGTGTATTGTGTCTTTTTTCTACATTAAGTATGTTTATCATGATATTGGATCTATATTCACTTTCATTTCATATTTCAGATCCATTTGAGATTGATGTTTGGCTACTTGTACTTATTAACCATATAAGCTAAATTTTATATTTTGTGATGATTGAAGATCATTATTAATTTTTGATCGATCTTGTTAGTAGTATGATTTATAAGCTCTTGGTATTAGATCCATACTTATATCAACTATCATGCTTTGAAATTTTTTGAGATTAATGATTCATATTCATGCAAGCTGATTTTATGTGATTATATGTTAATTATAATTGGAAATGAATCTTACATTGGGTCCATTTCATATTTGTTAAGTTATATATTTGGATTCAAATCCATATTTATTTGATTCATATGTCTCGATTCTATTATTGTTGGTGTACCTAAAGAGGTTATATGCATATGCTGATAATTTTTATTTTGTGGAGGTGGTCAAGACCCTTTTTAAATCGTTTTTGATTTAGACCCCTTTTGGTTATGTTTGGATCTTGACCCATGTTTAAATTTATGAATCCAAGTATGATTTTAGATCTAAATTTGTTAATTAGGTCAACCTGTTTATTCGTTATGGCTATTTTGATCAGCATGTATCTTTACTGATAAATGCATGTCATGTGAGAATTATTTGGGTATGGATATATGAATGCTCTCATCTTATTGTGTACAGATAATATCCATATTATCATTGGGAAAGACCTTTATTTCATATCTCAAGAGTTCTTTGATGTGTATATCTAAAGTTTCTCTTAAATTATATGGTGATTACCTCAAGAACTCTTTGATGTAAATATCTAAAGTTTTTCTTGAATAACAAATGACATGGTGGCTTCTTAATTAACCTACTTATATGGATCTAAACGAGACTCTCATATGCTTATATGTTGTTTATTTCTTGAAAGTTCTCGATGTTCTTTGTGTTGCAAATTATATATATATATATATATATATATATATATATATATATATATATATATATATATATATATATTTCATTTGTCTAAGATAACTCTTTGGCATATTGTGAATTAAAATGAGATTGTTTGAGAAACATATAACATGTCATGTATTAGAACATGATATGGACTAGATTGTGCACATGCATGTATTGAAACATAAGATGATTTAATTGTGTATATGCATGTATTGAAACATAAGAGGGTTCATAGCAATGATCATATTTCAATTTGAATCAAGGATCAAGAATAAGATATCTTATCATTTTCATGTGTTACTTTCATTTTTATAGCAAACCGGGAAGCGTTGATTAAGTGCGCCAATTCAAATTGTATTCATGTGACATTATACCCGATGACATAGTAATGATAAAAATGGGTAACAATGTTTTGATTTGGATAAAGGGTGAAACATGGATTTGAATCTTTTATCCATTCTTATATTTGTAAATTAGACTTTATCATAGAGGTAGACATATAATCTTTATGAACACTATTGTAGATTCAATTGATGGCAATATGTGTATAAAATTCTACTTCATATATGTAAATGTCTTATCTTATGATTTTTTTATCGTGTATCCACTGTAGCGACTCTGCCCATCTACTTATTGTGTATGGTTAGTAGGTTAAACTTACTCTTGATGCTTTGAGAGAACTCATTGTTGGAGGTTAATGTGACTTTGTGAAATCAAATTTAAATATTAAGTTGATAACATTTTGCCTTCACATTTTGAGAAATATGTTAATTGTTGATATAAGATCCTTAGATGCTTGAAAGCATGAGCATGTTATTATTCTTTGCTGAATCTTTATCAAGCATGGATCTACATGTGTGGGACATCATAGACAAAGTGGTAAAATAATTTCTCAATTATAATTGGTTTGGTTTCTTGCTAGGTTATTAAATGAGTTAAATGAGACTTGTCATACGCTCAAACTCGTGCGGGTAAGAATTGATTGATAAGATTTACAATCGATTTTTATATATACCATGTTTGAAATTCTCGAAGAATCTTAATGCTCATAATTTTCTTTAAAAAGAAAAATCTCTTAAAAAAACATTTTATGAGTTGTTAAAACCTAAATGTGGGTAATTTATTGATCTCTAGAAGAAGATTCTTTAACATTGAGATACCCATTATATTTGTACGTAGTTATGAATTTGAGAGCGATTCCAATTAGGCAATTATATATCACTTTGAAAAATGAGTTTTGTATCTTAATTAGACAAATTTAATGAATAATAGATTTCATGATCCTAGCATGCTATGATTGAATTTTAATATATTTTATATGGGTGACATTATTTATGAGCAATAGAATGGATTACAATATTGCTTCTTACCAAATTTTCATGTTATGATATTGATTTAATGTGTGATGTTATAACTGTTTATCATACGGTGGATCACAATTTATTCATATCAAAAGGCTTTATAGAAAAGTCTAATCCTTGATGTATTGTTTTACACTAGAAGATATTGGTCTAAACTAAAGTGTATGGATATCATTGTGAATTTTACTTGCACTATGTGTTGGAACTAGTCTAATCACATTTTAAGTGAGATAAACCTAATGATTGATAATTTAAGGAAATAAGCAGGATAAAATGATATTCTTGTTATGCTCTGAAGAATCTTAAGAATTTAAAATTATGAGACAAACTATACTTAAAAGTATAATGATGAGAATGATAATTCGAATCCAATTTTATTGGATAGATGAGTGAATGAATTTTACTCTTGAATATCTAGATGCTTAAGTATCTTAGACATCTAAAGACATAGTAACAACCCACTCAATTTTATGAATTCAATTTAGGGTACTAGTCTTTGTTAGTATGAAAGCTACCAATGATATAGTTCAATATAAAGATGAAAAAATTGAAATACCACTAGAGGGGGGGGGGGGGGGAATAGTGATATATGTGCACAGATCGATAATTAAAAGATAAAACAACATGCACCACATAAAAAACACATAATTTATACTCGTTCGATCGAGTTACTGACCTACGTCCAGTACTCAAGTGAAATCACTTGAGCCTTTCACTATTTAATCCTTGTTACGGGATAAATAATACAACACCCTCTTCCTCAGAGGTCTACTTCTCTCAATAGAGAAGAGAAAACATCATCTTCCTCAGAGGTCTACTTATCTCAACAGAGAAGGAAAACACAGATCTACTTCTCTCAACAGAGAAGGAAAACATTCTCTTCCTCAAATGTCTACTTCTCTCAATAGAAAAGAAAAAACACTCTCTTCCTCAGAGGTCTACTTATCTCAACAGAGAAGGAAAACACCAGAATAAGAAAGTTACAACACTTTCCTATAGAACCTTCAGAATGATATGCAGGATATGAATGCACGTTTGAAGATTCTCTCAGAATTTTCTCTCTTTTGAAAATAGGCAGAATAATCTTTCAGGAGAACAAAATGTTCTTTTTCTCAGACACACACTTGATTCTTTTGTCACATAGTTTTTTTTGTCTTTTTCTCTTTCTTTTTCTTAGCTCTTTTTTTTGTGTGTCGCATATGAATATTTCTCTTGTATGCTCATCTATATTTTGATAACACCTTTTGTCTGTATATATATATATATGATTTCAAAAAGAGTCGTTACTTTTTGAAATAATTGTCCTTTTGTGATATGAGATGCCTAGTCATCTCAAAAACAATTTTTATGAGAAAAGGTGTGTAATAGTGTGTGTACTATATTACTTTTTTATAAATCATCACTTCATAAATTAAATATATGTTAAGTAATAAATGTTGGTGTAAAATAAAATAGTGTTTGTTTTCTCAAATCGTCACTTCTCAAATAAATGATTTGAGGTACATTAAATGTTTGAGTTATTTAAAAATAAAATTTATTTATAATCTGTCTTTTCTTAAATAAATGTTTTGTAGTACATTAAACGTTGAAGTATTTAGAAATATAATTTATATTCTAATTTGTCATTACTCAAATAAATGATTTGTAGTACATTAATTGTTTGAGTTTATTTCTATTACAAGTTGTCACTTCTTTGTTTAAATACATGAAAGTACAATAAATGCTTGTTTAGTATTTTATTTTACAAATGATCATTTCTTAAGTAAATGTTTTTAAAGTACCATTTAATGCTTACTAAAAGAATGATGTTCTCAAATACAAGTCATCACCTTTTGAGTGACTATTTTTGAAATTGTATTTAATGCTTAAAGAAATAATTGGTCATTTCTTAAATTAATTATTTTGTTCAACAATAAATGTTTGTGTATAAAAATAATATTTATTTTCTCAAATCGTCATTTCTAAAATGAATGATTTGAAGTACAATAAATGCTTGAGTAATACTTATATTACAAATAGACATTTCTCAAATAAATGCTTGTGTATTATGCACCAATATATCTTTTCATAATTTATCTTTTCTTACAT
Organism: Nuphar pumila; assembly: GCF_984573655.1. Classification (NCBI taxonomy): domain Eukaryota; kingdom Viridiplantae; phylum Streptophyta; class Magnoliopsida; order Nymphaeales; family Nymphaeaceae; genus Nuphar; species Nuphar pumila. Next base: position 18,205,902 of record NC_143253.1, on the reverse strand, counting down.
AAATGTTTATGTATTATAAACCAAAATTTATTACGTAAATGTTTGTGTATTATGAACCAATGTATTTTATCTTTTTTTATATAAATGTTTTTGAAATCATGAGCTTTTATATCTTGTCAAATTGTCTTTTTTATAAATGCTTGTAGGAAGTACAATTAATGTTTTTTAAATCATGAGCTATTATATCTTGTCAATTTGTCTTTTTTTATAAATGCTTTGAGAAGTACAATAATTTGTTTCAAAAAGGTGTTTTTGAAATAATACAATATATATAACGATTCTTTTTATGAAAGATTGTCTTTTTGTATATGAATGACTTTATATGATTTTAAAGCATATACTCTAATATGAAATATACATGCTTCTGAAAGCTCTATTACATATGACTCTAAAGAAGAAAAAAGACATCTTGAAGTAGTCGATCATCTTGGATAGTCTTTAATGCATCTCTTTGGCCCATTAAGTTTTTTTTTCAATCCATGAGTATGATTGCATCAGGATGTTATACTTGAACATAAAGCCTTCACTATCTTCAAGTGAAAGATCCTTGCATCAAATACATGTTAGATTCATAGCACATCATATCCAGTCATAATATAACATATTCAGTTTCATATATGAAAGCATATCATATTTATCATATCTCATGAAAGCATATCATTTTTATCATGTATCATATATATGCGTCATGAAAGCATATATATCATCAAAACATAGTTTCTCAACAAAAATAAACTTGAAAAAACTAGATATATAAAGTTTAAAGCACAATTATGTGAATAATTACTCAAGCAAGAAGTAATATTTGTTGATTATTAAAAAATCATACAAAAAATTAGGCAGATTCATGAACGAAAGACCTTTTATGAAAAATTTAAAGTACATATGAGGGAATGAGATTAAAACCTAGTAAAGAGATTACCTGTGATGGAAACCCAGTAAAGAAAAAATTTGACCCACATGGGGGATTAATGTTATTTGTTTAAAATATACCTCTCTAGAACCAAGGTTTTGGAAAACATAACAATTTATTTTCCCTAGTTGTTCGAGAAAAACTTGTGAAGGAAAAAACCTTCTTTATGAAAAATGTTTAGTCCCATATTGATCATCTTTGGAAAACTCCATGAGTTTAAAATAAGGAGAGTGGCTATAAAGAGAAAGGCCCTTAAGGGGTATTAGATGTTAGGTTTGTGAAAAGAACTTTAATTATTAATTATTAATTATTAATTATTAATTATTAATTATTAATTATTAATTATTAATTTGGATTTAGATTTGGCTTTGGTTTCAGATTTAGTTCAGTTTAGTTTGTTTTGTTTCTGGTCTTGGTCTCAGTCTTAAATTTGGATTATGTTCTGTTCGGTCTTTGACCTATCTTTTTACTACTCTATTTGCATCTTACAAATTTCTTTTATGACATGCAAACTTTGTTTGTGACTTGCGAACTTCGTTAATATATGCAATTTTCCTTTTGTGATCTTTCTTATTACTTGTGTCTTTTGGTTTGATTAATTATTAATTTAGATTTGGATTTGGCTTTGGTTTCAGATTCAGTTCGGTCTCTATCCCGATCTTGGTCTCGGCCTTGGCCTTGAATTTGGATTTGGTTTTTGACTTATCTTTTTACCACTCTATTTGTGATTTACAAAATTTCTGTGACTTGCGAACTTCGTTATTATATGCAGGTTTCCTTTTGCGACGTTTCTTATTACTTGCATCTTTTAGTTTGCCTCAACATGTCAATTTGTTAGGATGGTAAGTACATGTGGCATCCATGTTAGGGTGATGGCCTCCCATGATGGGCGAGTTACCTTGCACTTGGTCTAGATGGCTTTTGTTCCAAAAAGAAGGTCGGGTTTTAAGAGATGAAAAAAATGAAGTGTGAAATTCTCCTCATTCTTTCCTATTTTTCCTATGGGTTTTCTTCTTCTCCGTCTACTCTTCCTCACTGTGAAACTATTTAGAGTAGTTGTATGATGGAGGCTAACCTACCCAGTGTCAGGTGGTTAGTATAACACGAGAAGGTCCAAGTTTGATTGTATCCCAAAAGTAAAGTTGTGTACAACACTACTGGTTCATTTTCGATGAGGCAACTGTCACTTTTAAGACAACACCATTGTTGCATGCCTTCAAGCATCGTTCCCAATGATCATAACAAAAAGGATTCCAGATCTCCTACAATGGTGCCATACAGACCATGCACACATTTTCAATAATTACCATCTTCATGGATGACCTTACCACACTTGCTGTTATTGTGAATGAGGTTACCATCTTTGTTGTTGTTGTTGTGGGCGAGCTTACCATTTTTAATGGTGGTGTTGATAAAACTTCTATTTTCAATAACTGAATTTCATGAGATGTTTCCAAACATACACGTTTGCAAGCACCTTTAAGCTTAGACATTGATTCTTCCCTGAGAAAGGGAGGCCTAAGTTCAAACTTGTGGCTGCCTTTCTCAGGGATATGAGACTGCTTTCTTAAATGACAGAACCACCTCAAGGCATGCATAATTATCTGTCGATCGCTGTCATGAGCCTATTTCCTTCAATAGGCCAGCACAGCACAATGATCCATTCTTACCATCGCAAGCCTACTTATTGCTCGCTTGCCCATCGTGGAAGCTTGTAATCAGAGTGCAAGAGAGCAAGAGAGAATGGAGGGAGAAGAATTGCAATCACAAGAAGCAATCACAACGAGGGTGAACAAAAGAAAGCTCAACGCATTTAATTCATTCACAATTTAGCCCATAGGCCTCTTACAGTTCAAGTATACAAATACAAGCTCCCCCATCGGGGTATTGATTAACCTGAACTGGGCAGCTTACATCAGACTCAACGAAAGAAAAACAGTCTCTAGACGTAACTTTACAATGTAAGTCACAAGGGAACATGCTTTCCCATTTAAATCATGCACCGCCCTCGATGTCATTCTGCTTCATGTTAAGCCATGACTTCAGCCGGGTAGCAGCTATTCATCCGAAAAGCTGGCTCTCATGTAGGTTCCACTGTTTCCTCCCACTGAACTAGGTATTTCTTTGCTTCACCCAAGTAGTTGACCATGTGGCAAATGATCTAGCTGAGGTGCTTCTCGGCCCATTGTGTTGCCAGGACCCTCTGCATGATGGGAGTGCATTGTGGCAAGCTACGTTCTGGATCTCCGTCATCTGTATAAAATTGTTTGAGGTTGCACACGTGGAACACTGGGTGCACCTTGAAATCTGGGGCCAACTCCAGCTTGTACGCCAGTTTGCCCACCTTCTTTGTGATGGTAAATGGTCCTTCATACTTTCGGATCAGTCCGTGGTGCCGCTAGCGAAAGATGCCTGTGCGATTAGGATAAAGCCTCACCAAAACTTGGTCCCCAACTTGGAACCCATCGGGCCGACGATGCTTGTTAGCCCACTTTTTTATTCTCTTTGTCGCCTTGTGTAGGAATGCCTTCGCCAACTCATTATGTTCATGCCAGTCTCAAACAAACTGATAGGCAAAGGATGACCTTCCCTTTTCTTGCATGGCAAGAGTATGCAGAGTCAGCGACTTCTGCCTCGTGGCTATTTCAAACGGGCTGTGGCCTGAAGACTCGCTCTTCTGTAGATTGTAACAGAATTGTGCCATGTCGAGGAGCTTCACCCAATTTTTTTGATTGGCACTAACAAAGTGCCTATGGTACTGCTCAAGTATTCCGTTGATGTGCTCTATTCGCCCATCGGTTTGCGAATAAAAGCTTATTGAAAATAATAAATCATAGCCAAGTAATCAAAATACTTCACGCCAGAACTTGCTTCTTAAGCAAACATCACGATCACTCATAATGCTCTTTGGTATGCTCCAGTCTTTTCTGCATGACACTCCTTAAAAGTTGGGATGAAGGTGACATACTTTAAGAAATGATCAACCACCACAAGGATAGAGCTGGTGCCATCTACCTTCGGTAGACTAACAATGAAGTCCATGAAGATGCTTTCTCAAGGACATTCTGAAATCAGTAGAGGCTTAAGGAGACCAATTGTCTTATGGTTGGTTCTCTTGTCTTGCTGGCAGATGAGGCACATTCGCACATACCCCTCCACATCGTCTCTCATCTGCGATCAATAGTAATCGTGCTTAAGGAGTGCTAATGTCCGCTCCTGACCAGAATGGCCGGCCCATAATGTATTATGGCACTCCTTAATAAATTCTCGATGAAAGCTTCTCCACCGCGGCACGAAGATGCGTCCCCTTTTTGTCATAAGGAAGCCGTACTGTAGCCAAAATCACTGAGTCTTCCCTACTTGTGTCAGAGAAACAAGATGTTGCACCGTCAAATTTTGTTGCATACCTTCGCGGATGCGGCTCAGTAAAGAGCCCTCCAAATGTACTTCAGAAGGCTCCGCACGTGCAGCGGTCAGTTCAGCCTTGCAGCTTAAGGCGTCCGCAATTACATTGGTCTTGCCAACCTTGTACTCTAAGGTAAAGTTGAACTCAGCCAAAAACATCTGTCATCGAGCTTGCTTAGGCGTCAGCTTCATCTGTGTCTGAAAATAGCTCATGGCAACATTGTTCGTCATGACGATAAACTAGGCACCCAGAAAGTAGTGTCGTCAGGTCCTAAGGCAATACACGATGGTTGTCATTACACGTTTATGCACTGTGTAACGCCTCTCTGCATCCTTTAGCTTACAACTCTCATATGCGATCAGATGACCATCTTGCATAATAACTCCATCAATGGCAAAGTCTGAGGCGTCTGTGTGGACCTCAAAGGGTCTCAAGTCATCAGGCAGTCGCATCACTGGCATCTTGACATGCTCCTGTCTAGAGCTATACTCAATTCTTCTTTAATAGGCCAGTGAGGGACGCAACAATGAGGGAGTAATCTTCAATGAATCGTCGATAGTAATTCGCCAATTCAAGGGATGACTGCAACTCTGGTACTTTACTTGGCATAACCCATTGCTGGATGACTCTTATCTTTTGCCCATCCATGCGCAGCACACCACGCCCCAGAACGTGGCCGAGAAAGCTGATCTCCTCCTGATCCAAGATACATTTCTCTTATTTAACACATAGGCCATTCACCTTTAGCACCTGAAACACTGTTCACAAGTGCCCAACATGTTTCTCCATGTTGCTGCTATAGATCATGATGTCATCCAAGTCGACTACCACAAACTTGTCTAAGTAAGAGTAGAAAATCTGATTCATTAGGGTCATGAACGTGACTAGAGCATTCGTCAACCTGAATGGTAGTACTAAAAATTTGTATGCACCATAACGGGTGACACAAGTTATCTTCGACTCATCGTCATCTGCAATCTTCACCTGCCAGTAACCCGATCTCAAGTCTAGCTTTGAAAAGACTTGGGCACTGCCCAACTGATCGAACAAGTCCACTATTAGTGGCAATGGGTACTTGTTCTTTATTGTGACCTTGTTTACCATACGATAGTCCACACACAATCGCTTGGAGCCATCATGTTTCATCTGAAATAGGACTGGTGCACCAAATAGTGCTTTCAATGGACGAACGATGCCTGCATCCAACATCTCATCCAGCTACCTACACAACTCTTTCAGCTTAGCTGGCCCCATGCGGTATAGAACTATTGCGGGAGGCTTCGCTTATGAAGTTAACTCAATCTTATGGTCGACCTCACGTCTTGGTGAAAGACGCTTCGATAATTCTAGAGGCATCACCTCCTAAAACTCCGCCATCAGTGGGGCTAGGGTCGACGACATTGCTGCTTGCACATTCCCTTCTTCTGTGTGCACGCCAACTAAGAATGTCTGCTCCCCACGTTTGACAGCTTTCTTCAACTGCATTGTCGAGAACACTGAAGTCTTGCCTTTCTGAGTAAGGCACTGAATAGTGTGTGACTGGTTTGACCTCATAATTGTCAATGAGTTAAACTTTGGCAACATTATCATATTCTAGCTGCGTAGAAACTCCATACCCAAAATTATCTTAAAATCATCCAGGGGAACCATAGAGAAGCTGGCCTTACCGGCTCAACTCCCAATTTGGATAGCCATATCCCTTGCTTCACCAAGGATAGGCTTGACCTCAGAGTTTACCATTTTGATGGTCCTCTGCTTTTGCTCAGGCTTCATGCCTAACCGCTCTGCCTTTTCTCACGAAACAAAATTGTGTGTGGCTCCGGAATCTACCATTACTGAAATAGACTTTTTATTCGTAATGATTTCTAGGTACATGAGTTCCTTACCGACCTGCATGTTTTCAGCTGCGCAACTTCTATATGTGTTAATCGATCGCATGACCCCCATTCTTGGTTGCATGGTCTTAGTATCACTGCATTCTGCCTGCGCTGCATTGACTTGTCCATCATCTTTTACAAGGCGCTTTGGACATTGCCTGACGATATGCCTATTGCCACAGAACCAACAAATAACAACTGCTCCCTTGTTGCTGTTGTTATACTTCTTGAAGTTCTGTTTCTTATCAAATTGGTGGGATGTCGACACCTCACCTTTGTTGTCGCGTCACTCATCTTTCTTGCCTTCGTAGTGAGGCTTCTTTCCGACCTTGGTTGATGGGGTGAAGGGCTTGCGCTGAGTGTCAGCTAAGCGCTCGGCCGTCACACATGCATCTTCCAAAATACTGGGGTTGCTCCTTTCCACTTTGAATTGTGCTCGTGGCTGAAGTCTCAGAATGAACCAATTGATCTTGTCCTCATACTGGCATGATAGGCACCTCAAGCATAAGCTTCTTGAATATTTTGACATAGTCTTGCAACAAATCAGTATATTTAAGATCTGACACAATCCTGTAAGTCTGTCTTTGCGCATTTTTCTTTGAAGTCGTCAAAAGTGTCTATCACGCATTGACCCCTCTCCATGTCTCTGCGCTTTTGCCTCTACCAAGCGATGACATCTCCATCCAGTAGGGCCGCAACAACCTTAATCGTGAGATCTTCAAGCGTCACGTTCTAAATATCCAAGTAGTCTTCTACTTGAAACAAGAAGTTCTCAATGACCTTGCTGTCACGAGAACCATTGAACTTTGCTGGTCTTAGCACATCAATCATTGATCGCCTCTCACCATTTTTCCTATTTAGGGTCACTATTCGGTGCAATGTGTGATTCTTTAACTGAAGCTCCTCTACTTCAGTCCGCAAGTCGGCCACTGTTGTCGTCAACGAAATGACATGTTCTATCAATAAGATCACTTGCTTTTGCAGGCTCGCCACCACATTATTCAGTCCACTGAATGATTCAGCTGCTTATGAAATCACTTCTTTGTGCGAAGTCACATCTTCCACCAGCTTATTGACAGTTACTGTCATCTGCTCTTGGACCCGAGGTGAACCCATCTCCTCAGTTTCGGCAATTGTCTTGCCTTTGGTGTTACACAAGTTTTGATAGGGCGCCACGATGTCTTGCTCACAAAGTGTAGCCTGTCAGTGCATCTGTCAACACCGATTCTAGAGTCCCCTTTTCAGCACGAGAATGAGCTTTGGTATCACTTGTTATGAGCTTATTTTTTTCAATAGGCCAGTGTGGTGCGACAATTCTTCCTTACCATTGCAAGCCTACTTATCGCTCGCTTGCCAGTCGCGAAAGTTAGTAATCAGAGTGCAAGAGAGCAAGCGAAAATGGAGGGAGAAGAATTGCAATCATAAGAAGCAATCACAACGAGGGTGAATAAAAGAAAGCTCAACATATTTAATTCATTTACAATTTAGCCCGTAAGCCTCTTACAGTTCAAGTATACGGGCTACCCTTTCAGGGTATTGATTAACCTGAACTAGACAACTTACATCAGACTCAACGAAAGCAAAACAAACTTTAGACGTAACTTTACAATGTAAGTCACAAGGAAACAATCACAATGCTACTTAAAAATGCACCCTTCTGAGAATCATTTCAAAAACTTGAGAGAGATTTTCGCAGGGGTGGAAGCAAATGTGCCCCCATCTAAACCATGATACCATATGACCGGGCATACTTTTGTCTATACTAATCCTGCCTCCAAACAATGGATGCCTTAGGAATGCATTAGGCTAGTTTGTCTACCAAGCTTTCTCTCTCTCTCTCTCATTGTGAATCCAGAGTCATATTCAATGTCTCTGATAATGTAGAGAAAAAGGATGAAAAAATTGGCGTGTTCTTTTTGTTGCATGGAATCCAAACTATATTATTACCCAACCGTTTTTCCATATACACAAGTTGAGAACACCGACTTTCTAAAATTCCTCTACTTGTGAATTATTATACATTATAAATCAACCATTTTGTCCTTGGCAATTAGGGCCTACTATTAGACTCCGAGATCCGACCTGGGTAAGCCTATATACGGGTCCAGCCATCAGAGACCCTTCTGAATCCAGTGTAGTAGATCTGGGCCCGACAACTAAAACCCATCTTGACTTGTTCCTGGCATTATGTGGTTCTTACTAGGATATTTTAGGATGAACTAGCGGTCCTACTTCACCCAACCCATTGAAATTATTGGGATCTAGTGATGGATCCATCATATTGGGACAGGGTCCAAAGAATTCACAAACTTTTGAAATGTCAACTTTTGAGGTATGACACCAACGGCGCACCTCTTGTCTGGCAGGAGCAGTTAGTGAACGTCACCTTGTGTTGGGACGTTTCAAGTTCAAACCCCAAATGGTATGGTTGTATAACTGGTAGGGGTCTGCCTAACCCCAGCTTTCTCTGTCGAAAAAAACTTTTGAGGTATGACTGTCTTTATTGGTCATGCTGCAAGTAGGGCTGGGAAACGAGATGAGCAGCTCGCCTCTGCTCGGCTCGGCTTGTAAGAAGCTTGGCTCAGCTTGGAAATTGAGATTCGTTTAGGTAAATGAGCCAAGCTCATCTAAAAAGTATTGTCTCAAAAAAGCAAATGAGCGGAGCACAAACGTGCCAAGCTCGGCTCAGCTTAGCTTGTGTAGGCTTGTTTTATATATTATATATGTATATATTATATATGTTTTGTACATGTATCATACATATAGAGTAATGGGCCGGTGCTAAACCACATGCTAAATGGGTTTTTCTAGCTTTTTTTCATTTCATTTTTTAATTTTGTCCGTACAGATGTGATCTATACTTTATTTTATAGGGATCAGCTCTTGAAGAGTTTGATTCCAACACATATGTGTTTTTTTATAAAGTTTGAAAAATCAACTGTCCAAAATCTTTGTAAATTTTTAAGGCTCTAAACATCAAAATTTTCATCCAAAACACATGATCCAGGTGTGGATTCTTAGTAAATCGACCATGCCCAACACATTTATAGGGCTAAAACCGCATAAAAAGCACCGGAGAAGCCTAAAAACCCATTTAGCATGCGGTTTATCCTCAAATGGGTTTAGCACGGACCCATTACTCTATACATATTATATATATATATATATATATATATATATATATATATATATATATATATATATATATATTTATTTATTTATATATTATCAAGCTTAAAAGAACAGTTAAAAAACAATTTTAAAAAAATGAGCCAACTCGTGATCAGCTCAGAAAGCTTGGCTCATAATGAGCTCGGGCTCGGCTCGTGATGAGCTCATGAGCCTAGCCGGAGTAGGAATATACCCTTAACGAGCTAAGGTCGAACAGCCCAAGCTAGCTCAGCTAGTATCTCATCTTCTTTAATCAAACAAGGATGGTGACTGCTTTGGATTATTGTGTGAATCCATTTGCACCAATGCTTGGATCACCACAAGTTGTTTGATAGAGACTGGGAGCAGATCAAACAACTGTGTATAGTGGATCCTGTATAGTATTGTTGTGTCGGGCCCCACCCTTCAACCACAAGACCATAAGTAGTTTTGAGTGTTTACAACTACTCATCTTGTGAGCCGTCCATCTTCTGAGATGGAAGGCCACAGGATGTCCTACTAGATATTGCCATGATTTATGCCTTAGATGATCTTTGTTCCAGGCCGACTAATTAATCTCATTATTGATATTTTCTCAGTGAGGAAAAATCTCGCAATATATTAGAAATTTGTTTTTGAGAGAAAATATCAAGAAAAATATGAGCATATATAAAGTTTTTAAAATTATAAAAATGCACTCATCAAGAAAATGTAAATGTTATAATTTTCAAAAGTATTAATATTGTGATAAAATCATGGTATTCTAAATATATCAGAAATTTTTTATGTATTTTATTGGCTTTTGAAATGCCATAATAAAACCACAATATTTTCATAATACCACCAACACCATCCATCTTTAGTAAGGCCCTACTCAACATGGGCATTGGCATCTCAAAAGGGATCGAGCTCACTGTGGGACCAAGTATCATACATTGTCCATATAATAGATCCATAACTTTTATTCATATCATTTTCTAGGTTTTTTGGATGCCACACCAATGTTGTTAGTATCGGTGCGAATCGGCTCAGGCCTATTAGTATCGTACCGGCCAGAAATCGATATAGTACAATGTTGATTTGGCGTATTTTTTAAAAATTTCAAAAAATAGTTAAAAATATTTTTAAATATTATTTTAATATTTTTGTAACACATGTCATTTTCTGGTTGAAAGTTGGCTGATTCAGTTTGATTCATCACTGAATCCAAATCGGCCAATTCACCTGATTCGTTTTCAAAATGATTCAAGGCTTGATACGATATTGACAACATTGTGCCACACGAAACATGATGGAGTTCACGAATTCCCAACATTTTTCATGAACTTGGCAGCGTTCCAAATCAATGTTATCAGTATCGGAATCGGACCTGTTTCAACGATTCAGTGAATCGGGCGGGCCAATACTAATTCTCAAGTGAATCATTCTGAATCAGCCAAAAAATAATTAAAAATTATTATGTGTCAATCAGAACGTGACACATGTTAAAGCCGTTAAAGCAATATTAAACTAATATTAAAAAAAATAATTTTAAGCTATTTTTACATTTATTAAAAAAGCCAATTCAGATCAGTATCGTATCGTTTTTCTGAAGATATGATACATATACGTATAAACGATACTGACAACACTGCTCCAAATGACATGAGAGGTTGTACATCATGAACTTGGGCATGTACCAATACCAAATGGATCGCAAAAGGGACCCTAATGACATAAGGTTACCTGGATCCAGCAAGAGGTCAATGTCACCGAGAAAAGGCAGTAAATGCTCCAAAGTCCATTGGATGTAACTGGGTCACTGGGTCCCATATCTTATCCTTGTGTTTTCTTTTGGCAATTTGATTGTACATTCCTCATGGATGATGATCAAAAGCTTTTATAGAGTTTAGCAAGTTGGCATTGACGATGAAAATAGCTTGGACCCGGGTCAATATTTGAGCCAGCTGAACCTGGTTTTATATACGGACCCAAAAGCAAAGGTCATACTCTTGTTGGACTTGGCCTATTGGTTTCTGTCGATTCCGCACGTCATTTGAATGATGGATGAATCAGGTTCTGGATCAGATTATGCTCACTGAGACCCATAATGAAGTGGAACGGTTTTACTCTTGGTTCCAATTAAGATCCAAACCAATTTCCGCAGCTCCATCCCTAGTTTGTAATTTGATAAATTATTTATTATACGTTAATTTCCAGCGAATTTACGTTTGGCCACCTTAGATTTTAAAATTTTAAGATGGATGCCCAACTTTTCAAGAAATTGCTCTGAAGTTACTTATTTATCCCTAAGTACGCTACAAAAGTAAGAGTGCTAAAAAAGTGACATTCAGTTATGTAAGGAAAAGGTTAAAATTGTCATTTTCAAATGATAGTTAGGATTGAGTGAATAGAAAGGCAACTCAGGTGGTCATTTGAGCAGTTTTTTAAAAGGTTAGCCATCTATCACAAAAGTCTGAAATCGGAGGTGGCTAAATGTAAATTGGTCATACATTAGGCATATATGCAGATTACCATTGATTAAATCTTCAAAGTTTTTTTTAAGATTTTATATTATAAAGAACTGTAAGGAACCAAACTTGCTATGAATGAAGTTCATAAATAAGAAACCAAACTTGTTATGAGAGTCAAATGTAAGGTCTTAATCAAGCACCATGAGTTGCCCCCCATATTTTGTATTTTATTTTATTTTCTTAAACCTACTAAGGGCACATTTGTTATGCAAATTCAGTTTGACCAGGTTCATGAACTATACTGCTTTCTATACCTCAAAACCATGGAGTTTATGAACTATGTCAATCCACATCTAATGACCAAACAGTAGCTTAGGGTAGGGGTGGCAAAACCGGACACGACCCGCCAACCCGCCTCTTAGGCGGGTTCGGGTTTGGCTTAAACGGGTTCGTGCCATAAATGGGTTGACCCGCCTAACCTGTTTATTAAACGGGTCGGGTTCGTGTTAGGGGTATGCCTACCCGCCAACCCGGCTGACCCGTTTAATAAACGGGTTAGGCGAGCAGGTCAACCCGTCTACCCGAACCCGACCCTCCAACCCGTTTACCCGACCCAACCAGTTTATTAAACGGGTTAACCTGGTCGTGTCGGGTTACCCATTTAATAAATGGGTTGGGTTCGTGTTTGCCACAGCCGACCCGTTTAATAAATGAGTCGGGTTCGTGTTGAGGTATGCTGACCCGTCAACCCGCCGACACGACCCGCCAACCCGACCTGATTGCCACCCCTAACTTAGGGCATGCGAGGGCACCAAGCAAAATGTCTAAGGCTTGTTCACCTCTTAGAAGGAAATATTTGTAAGTTACCAAAGTTTGGTCACACTTTGTTGAAATTTGGGTACCTCAAAAGAACATAAACTCTCAATATTAGGGATGGTAGTGGACCGGGGCCGGGGACAAGGTCTCCACCATTGCCCTGTCTCAAATTCCGGACTTCCATCTCCGCCTTCATCCCCGCATGGGTTTAGATTTTAATCTCCACCCCCCTCCTCCAATCCCGTTTCATGTCCTCCATCCCCGGTCCAAACGGGGTGAGGCGGGATGGAGCCTCATTTTCCCGCAGTCCATTGCCATCCCTAAAGAAGGATTTGGGGCGGGACGGGGCGGGGCAAGGCAGGAATCGGGACGGGGATGGGGCAGGAAAGGGGAAAACATAAGTCGATCCTCACCTTCATCCCCATTTCATATCCTCCATCCCCGGTCCAAACAGGGTGAGGCGGGGCCCAGTCCACTGCCACCCCTACTCAGTATGCACATATTTATCGTAATTTGTGTAATTTACATATAGGCACCTAATGTATGGCAAATTTATGTTTAACTGGTTCAGTTTAATTTTAAGTTTTTAAGATATTCTAGAAATTTCTCAAATGACCGTTTTAGTTAATTTTTGTATCACCTAACCCTTAAAAATGGCATTTTTAACCTTTTCATTTATTTAAATTTTTAAATGTCCTCATAAAAAAACCTCATAATTTTTTTTTAAAGGCAAACTTGGGTTAGGCGGACCCCTAACAGAACAACAGCCGCCCCATGTGTCTTAGGAATTCGATCCTGGGACCCCACTTACCACATGGGATACTGCCTTGGTGGTATAATTTTTTTGAACGCCACTTTTTGTAGCTACAGTTATGAGAAAATAAAATTTTTAGATGGTAAAAGTTATAAAATTGAGCAATTTCTTAAAAAAAAGCAGGCATTTTTATCTTAAGTATTTGAAAACTGAGGCAGCTAAAATTTGTCATTTATTATCAATCATCAAGAACCCCATTTTTCTAAAGTAATCTAAGCATCAAAATCTCATGTGAAAATTAAGGACTGTCTGTGATGAGGTATGGATAGAGAATCAAGCACCACAGTTTAAGCCACCCGCCTCCTCTACACGTACGTAGGGGTGTCAATGGATCGGGTTTGGTTTAGACCCAAGTGAAACCAGACCTGGCCTAGATTTTTGGGTATGGTATCAGGTTCAAACCCGGGTCTAATCAGACCCACCATAAGAGAAACCATAGTCAGACCCAATAAAAACTATATGAATCAGACCCAGTAAAACAATATTTTCTATTGCATATTATAGCATAGATGGTGAAGTAAGTTTTAAAGTTCAAATGCTATTGCTTACATCTTTAAAAAAATATATTTATTTTATAAATGAGAACTCGGCTCAATTGGTTTAGAGTACATATTTTATTATTTTTAATTTAAAAATGTATTTTTTAAATAAGCCAGCTCGAGCTTGAGTTGTTCTCAGTTTGAGCACCGCTCAACATGTCACAAAAATGAGCCAAGCTTCTGTGGGCTTAATTAACCACCATTCACCACTCCACTTTTAATAGTATCTTAGCCAAAGAATGGTGGAATCCAATGGCAGGAAAAAGGCAAAAAGTAGGACCATTTCATCTTCCACCGTTCAATCTAATTGTCCAAATTAATATTTTTAATATATATATTTTTTGCAAAATAGTACCTGCTTTATTTGGTTTTGCAAATCCTTCCCTCACCTTGTTTCCCTTATTGCAAATTGGTCCTTTTGTCAAAAATTGATTGGTAAATGACCAAAATCTCTCAATTGACTCCAACCCTCTATCATCGTTTCGACAGTTAATTCTGCAACACACATACTCTCTCTCTCTCTCTCTCTCTCTCTCTCTCTCTATATATATATATATATATATATATATATATATATATATATATATATATATATATATATATAGCCCAGTCCTGCCTCCCGAAACAGTTAATTTTTTTTTGTTTTTTTTTTAAAAGCCCAGTCCTAGCCCAGCCCTGACTGCAGCAAATAGTTTGATTTGTCCATATGAAATAGATTTTTATTAATAATTGTAGCCATTTTTTATTTTATCTCAAAAAAAAAATTTCCAAGAAAATTGGTATATGGGATACACCTGCAAAAAGCAAGGTATATGTGAGAGAGAATGACCAATACTTTAAAAGATCACCCGGGACCCCTGAGACTGAAACCCATTGATAGAAGGGTGGTTTTTTTTTTTTTGTGTGTGTACAAACTTCATCAATTACTTGTTCAATAAACAGATAGAGGTCTGCCTAACCCCAACTTGCCTATCAAAAACAAAAAAGTCTCAATAATATGTGCAGTCTAATCAACATGTTTTTTTACATTGCCAAAGATCTCATATGCAAGTCTGCATGGCTTATTTGGTGGAAAACTTGTTTTAGATTAGTGACTCGTAATGTGCTAAAATTTCACGATTCAGGGAAACATGCTTTTATATTGAAATGATGCAATTCTTAACAAACAAACCACGTTGAATTGAATGCATTTAGTAACTAGACAAAGCTTGCATTGAACTCTTGATCTGCTTCAACTTAAAAACCCTAAGCCCGGGCCAGCTAGCCAGGTGTATGGAGCCTTTGTAGGCACTTTTTCATCTTGAATGAGGCCAAAACAAGGCAAAAATTCTAACTGGGACTCTTCCAACAAAGATTCTGACCCTGTTGACTAGGAGGTGGCCATCGGGCCGGCCTGACCTGTCATACTCAGGCCTGACTCAGTCATACTCAGGCATGGGCAGGACTCAGGCCAGGCCCTTTAGGCCTGACCCAGTTAACGGCTCGGGCCTGTCGGGCTCTATGTAATTTACGCAAGGACCCGGATTGATTTCTGCCGATTATGTAATCAGGCCGAGCTGGGCCTGACTTTATTTGGGCTGGGGCAGCAAATTACAGCCTGAGCCCGAACGGATTCGGGCCGGGTACCCTAAAGCCTGCCGGGCACCCTAAACTACCATCAAACGATAATTATGTTGCTAAACATTCAACCCACTGACGGTTTTGTGGTTTCACAGCAAATGAATTAAAGATTGATTGCAAGCTAATAAAAGATTAACTATAACTAACTAATGTTTGTTTTTTGTTGGGGCATGTAAGTGAAGGCAGGAGGATGTCTTTTTGAGAGTGACAGAAAACTAAATAAAGAACAAACAAAATTAAGGATAAATTGTTCGATGGTACATCAGCCGATATTTTTATAATTCTTTTACCCTTTTGAATCAAGAGGAAATTAACGTCTCTCTCTCTCTCTCTCGATTTTTATGGGGTCACGTAGATTTTGCTTTCCATTTCTGATTCTGGGTCGTACCATATTGCTTGTGGATCTCACCAAAGTACACAGATTTCATCACCCAACATCTCTCTCTCTCTCTCTCTCTCTCTATGTGGAGCTAGATTTTGATTTGGGTTGCACAGATTTCGCCTTCAATTTGCGATTCTGAGGGTACCATATTACTTGTAACTCTTATCAAAGCACACAGATTTAAAACTCTCTCTCTCTCTCTCTCTCTCAAAACTCGGGCTTGACGACAACCACCGAGGGTGAGTTTCCCAACTTCCGATCCGTCAAAATTTGCTTCGGTCTCTTTTTTTTGTTGATTTTGTGTTCCATGTTTCATAATTCGCTTCTTCCGATTACCATCTTCGTCTGGATCGAGTTCTTCGTTGTTTTATCCTTGTTTTGCTTTGAATAATTTTAAACGGTGGATACGTGTGTGTTCTGTTCTTGTGTTTGTGCGTTAAGATAAGGTTTTGTCTACAATATTTCTATTCGGTGGTGATGGGTCTGGCATCGATTTCGCTTGGATCTGTCGATGGGTGTTTCAAATGGGGCAAAATACGGTGCCCATGAACATTGTCCTGATATATATTTTTTTGGAATTTGTGATTGTTGTTTGGGTTTTTTATTGTCTTGGAACCTGAACAATTTTGGTTATGTATGTTTTTTCTGTTTTCCTCTGTTGGTGGTGGGGTGTCGAAAGTGGAAACTATGACAAGTAGTTGGATCGGGCAAGTGAATTTTATAAAGAAATTTTTGAAGTGAAGGTGTTGATTGATGATGTGGCTTTTAGTCGAAACTTGAGATTATTGTGCTTTCTTTGAGATTTGTCATACGCCAGTTGTATATTGTTGGATATGATGGGTGCGGATAAAAAAGATGTCACCATTTAACAGTGATAAATTCCACAAAGTGTATTCATAGCATGGAATTGTTTGCCATGTTTCACTCTTGTTTTTTGAGCTTTTGGTGAAGGAAACTGAAGGAATTTCATTGGTTATAGTTCATGAATCATCAAGGTAATTATCTTTAGCAAAGATACACCTTTCAAATAACATCCATAATAATGATGGATATTTATAAGGAGGGACTGCTCAAGAATGTTTTCTTTGGCTCCTTAATCCATATTGCAGCCACTAATGAAGGCAACCACGATTCTGAATGCCCATTCTTTGTGTCTTAGAGAACTTTTTGAGACCTCATTTGAGAGAATGAAGAATAGTATGAATGATTAATTGGCATTTACTATAATAAAAAATGAATAATAATATGTGACAAAATGCATGCTATCTTCACCAACATATTTGGTATTCTGTTCTATGCATGATCAGAATCGTGAAATGAAGAAATAATAAAGATTAGTTGGCATTACTGTATTCATAGGGAATGATGATATAAGATATAAGACTAATGAAAGCTAACTACACCAACATATTTGCTACCATGTTCTTTGTATGATCAGGATGATGGCAAAATGATTCTTAAATCTAGGCTACACAAAATTGTTGAAAAATTACTAAACCAATAAAGTGCTCGGCATGAAGTTGCTAGATTTCAAGTATGGACTCTGATTTGGCTGTGTTGTTCAACCTGCCAGGTATTCTTCTTCTGATTCATATTTTGGAGTTGTTCTATCTTTATGAGCAAAATAGTTGGCTGACCATTGACCATTCTCTTGAGGGGAAAATATGTGTTTCATACTATCATCTAAACCCTAAAAGTATGAGTGCCGTGCAAATTCCTGATTGGAGTCAGCAAAATAGAAGTATTGCATAAGAAGATACTAAAATTTGCAAATGATGACCACTTTTTTACATTTTTATTTAAGAAAATGGTAAAGTTAAGAATATTTAGTGGGGAGTTTTCTGGCCCGATATGAAGTCATAAAGGATTGTTTGCTTTTGAGTTAGACTGACATGTTTTGGATCCTTGCTGCATCAAGAGGATTGGTGACTGATGTTCAGCCATAGAAGGGAGCTTGTGAAATTAATTGATGTTATGGCATTCACTCGTGCTAAACAAGTATTTTTTTTGGTTAATGACATCAGCATGCATTAACTTTGATTTATCATGGATAAACAGTTGTCTTAGTTCAATGTAGCTCTTGATGATTTATCCAATTTCATAACATATTATCTTAATTAATTGAAAGCTCTTAGGTAACAAGTCTTGCAGAATTTTTGAGACACCTTGCATGTTTGAAGTACACATGCAACATGTTTTCTTAATTTCTTTATTCATATCCAGTTTCTGTTGTCTTTATTTATGTATTTATTTTTAAGTTATAACCTTATCAGAGATCCATATTGGATTGAAATGTCTGAACATGTATCGGGCCTGGATCTGTGCTGCGGATATATTGATTACATTGGATCAGTCTTCTCACTTGGAGAACCTCTTGAAAAAATGATTAAGCCCAACATTTATAAAAAGATGGCAACTATAGCCTTGAAATTCTGTAGTTTGAACTCAGAAAATGCATCAGTTTGAGAGCATGGTCTTCACCTTGAGAACTCTCTCTTATCAAGGGAGAAATCTAGAATTATTTGGTAATAATAAGAAAAAGAAAAGAAAAGTAAACCTACAAGGAAGGGGTTGAGAGAATGTTTCAAGGAGGAAGAAGAAATGGAAGGGATGAAAGAATTAGCAAGTCAAGCACATAGCAAAACCTGTCCCAAGTAAAAGTTTTTTCCATATTTTAAAATTTAGATTACATTTTTTATCATTTTATTTCATTTCTAGTCTCTCTTGTTTTAATTCATGTTTTTATGTCTTTAAACAAATTGAAAATTGCAAATTGTTGAATGAAACCATCTTGTTGTTGATAGGGCTTGAGCTTATTTTCCAAGAAAGTTTGAATATAAAGGTGCATGGATATGAATATGCCATTTATGTAGTTCCATAGATGGTTCCCTATGAGGTGTGTTTTTAAACGTACATGGTCCTGATGTAAATAACTATATGTAATTTACTTTTAGGAACAATGAAATTTAGCATGAGATGGGCCATGCACTAGCCATAACTCTGGAAACTGTTTGAAACCATTTTTACACAGAGATCTTGCCATGAGGAAAACTGAGAAACAATGAAAAGAACCGCATGGCAAATCAGAAATACCAAGGGCTCTTAAGGTGAAATTGTTTTTGAGAATAATGTAAAAAACCTGAAAATTGTTTTTAGATCTGATCAATAAAATTGTTGGGAGGAAGGTTCAGGACCAGCATGGTTCTTCTTTTTCTGATTATTTTGAGTAAAAAAATAAAATGAACAGAGTTTTGTGCTGCAAGGAGAGGGCAGGACTGAAGGAGAAACTGGAAAGAGGAGAGTGGTGACAAAAGAAGGATTATATTTTGATAAAGATCATTAACAGCGTAAATTTTCTATGATTATAAAGTTAAATGATGTTCTTTTTCTAATAATTTTAGAACATAGATTACTTAGGATACTGTTGTATCTATTTATTGTTGGCATACCCTGTTTTCTTTGTTGCTGCTGCTGATTGTCTAGCAACTTACATTAAGGGGAATAGAAATGCCAATCGTGCTGGAGAAGACAGAAGAGAGGAGGAAGGTAAAGAAAATACAACTTGAGCAAGAAATTTGTGCAGAAACAGGACTTCACGTTCTATATTCCAAAGTATTGGAGCTTTAGGGATGGGGAAATGACATCCAAGAATTCATGCTCTGTTATGTTGAGAAAATTCAAAATCCTGAAAGTTCTTAAATTTTTTGCCTATAGAATAGCTGTTTGGACCCCTGCCTTGCAGATGCTTCTAGTATGTTCTGGATTTTTATTAACGAAGATGGGATCCCCCAAGTCCAAAACTCGAAATGATATGTACCATATGCTGTTTCATATTGATACCTCATGGCAAGGCCAGGGCTTTTAGTTTCCAATTGGCAGCTTGAGACAGAAAATTCAAAAGACATGCTATATGCACTTCTTAGCCTTGATATGTGCATTGCTGATATAGTTCAAAGAGATCAAGTTTGTTGCAATATGAACTTGAGTTCGAGGAACCCAAGCGTGTAGATTAAGAAAATATTTCTGGGCTTATATATATATATATATATATATATATATATATCTGGGAAAATATTTGCTACTAATGAAGTTAAGGAACTAATGGGCTAGAAATCATAGGTGCAAGTTGTATCGACTCAATCTAAGCACATAGATATGTTCAGCATGGTTTGTTTGCATAGGATCAAGCCTTGGATCATGCTTTTCTAATGTAAAAATGTGATATTTTTAGTTATGAAATTTTGGCACATTGTGGGCTGTTGATTTTTTGACCCCTTTAAAAACCTAATTTACTTCTCATAATCACATGATTCAAAACAAGTTTCCTACTAAACAAACCATGTAGATCACATTCGTAACATTTGATCTACAAAAAATTGGAAATTTTTGAAGAAAAAAGTGATTTCTGCTCATTAGTTCCTTACCTTCATTAGTAGCCAATATTTACCCTATATATATTCTTTTGCGTGGTCTGTTACCTTACCCTAATTTTGGTTTTGTTGATAAGATTGGTTATCCTGTTCTTGAAACCATTCAATCCTCTGCAAGAAACTGTTATGGTCTATCCTGAGAATGAGCTTTACATCCTTGGCCCAACAGGACACAGTTCGTGGATACTGTCAAGTAGCTAAACTGAAAATATTTACTGAACATGAGGGCCAAAATATTCAGAACTTGAATTAACATAAAATTGTTCAATTCCTAGTTTATGATCTTAGTCTGTTATATTTCAATTTGGTACTTGGTTTCATTTTGACAATTTTACTATTTTATTACTTTTTTCATCATTTCACATGGCAGTTCCTGCTTTCTATAACCTCCCCACTTGTCCATGCTTTCTTAATTTTCATATTCGATATTTAATCCTTTCTTAGTTTTTCAACTTTTAAATTTCTCTTGAATGGTATATCTTATACTATTTATGCATTAAAATTTGTTGCTTATGCTTCATCCAATCAGAGCAAGGAGCCACATTTAATTTATAGCAAGGTGTTGCTACTGCTTAAAATAAATTAGGCTTGTATGTAATTAGAACAGCAACTATGCAAAAGAGCAGATATGGATGTGATGTAGGTTCATGACGCTCATGATTGGATAACTGTAAACAGCTTTGCTTGTCTGTGACTACAGTCAGTAACCTTGTACAATTTTTTTTTGTCTTCGGTATTTTTTTACTTGGTTTGGTTATATTTATATTTCATTGTTTGATTTTTTTTTTGGGTCTATCACAGACATAGATAGTGCAGAATGATTGTGTGATGGCAGCAGCTGAAGCAAGGGCTGCTTGGCAGCGTACTGCAAACCGATGTTTTGTCCAAGAGGATGCCAAAAGAGCTCCCAAGTTAGCATGCTGTTCATCATCATCTGCAAAACTGCAACCTGACCAATGTCAGGGGAATGCAGGAAACATGATAGATCAAACTGGTGCTTATTTTATGCCATTCAGCTGGAATCCTTACAATTTTAATCTGTCCCCAGACGCAAAGTGGTGGCTCCAGCTGCAGCCCAACTTTGGAAACCAGAGGGATTTCATCTTTGAACAGCTAAAATCCTTGGAGGCTGAGCTTAATGGCATGACATCTGCCGATATAAATTCATATTCTGTATTCAGTGAAGAGGCAAGTCACACCAACAAAGATGGTCATGCTGACCCCAATAAGGTCATCCATCCTGGTTTGGAGTCACACTGCAGGTTTTCAGCTGCTTGTCTCAAGCACGAGTTCGAATCGAAAACACAAGAGCTGAAAGCAGCAAATGTGGGTGAGTTGCTTAAGCATGACATAATTATTGGTGATCATCTAAGGGCTGAATTGGGTGAGAAAATGTTGATGGATTGGAAGCAGTTTGACCAGTTAATGATAGACCAATCAGAAAAGAATTCCTCTGATATCTCAATGCCTTGGGTGAGTGACAAGGCAGGACCCTGGTGGCGAATTACTGATAAGGATGAATTGGCATCCTTGGTTGCAGAGAGTTCATTACGTCATATAGAGAACTGTGATCTTCCACGACCCCAAAATGCACATTCAAGGAGAAGTCCATTGGATGGTTTTGAGGGTTTTGATAATGAGGAGCTAGATCCATCATCATTTGATCATAAAGTGCATGCAGCTTTATGCAATCCTGTAGAAGATTCTCATCAATGCCTTTCTTCTGCAAAGGTCAATAGGGCCCAATGGCCATCTGTTGAAACAGAGACTTCATCCAACTGTTCACACAAATTTTCCAGGTAATGATTTAGTTATTGTTTTCTAATTTTGGGAAAAGGAAGCCTATCTGCTTTGTGATGTTAAGGTCAAATGTGCTAATCTTACAAATTTTTTTTTGGAAGAATCACTCATTTTACAAATTATGGTATATATTGGTGCTGTGGTTTTGATTGACTCCAAAAATTTTCCTGGATGTCAATGGCTATAATATAACTCATTAAGAGGGTACATGAAGTGGATGAATATGGTGTGCTTTGAGCCTGCGCCCCCCCAACTCCACCCACACCTGATCCTGGTGTGCACTTGAGATGTCTTTGTTTATATGACAACTCTAAGCATTCAGTCATCACTATTCATACATTTTGTATCCATCAAATTTCATGGAAAAAGCAATTTAGTGCAAGTTGAACTGGAGAGCTTGATGTCTTTGCCATTTCACAATCTGGTTTTTCTTTATATTTGATTCACCGACTGCATCAAGAGATGCTTCAACAGGCTTGCATTGGATGCTGAATTCAAGGTGACCACTTAATATACATTAGATGTGTCATTGTGGATCACCCCATTCAGTTCTGGACCACCATTTGCTACCAAATGGAGGTTAGTCCAATTCTATCAGATGTCTCACCTGTTTCATTTGTCATGACACATCAAGGTTCTTATAAGATGACGCGGAGACACAAGTTCAGCAAGTTACAGCATAGATAAGGTTGAACGGTCCGGTTGGCTTTCTAGACCTATTTCTTGTTACTTTATTTTTCTGATTGGTCCGTAAGCAAATTGATTACCATTTGTATGGTATATTCTCTTTCCTTTATCCACAGCTTTATGACAATTTTTGAGTGTTGAAAATGATGACGCTATGCTCACATTGGTTTGCTTTTTACTTGGTATCTATTTCTCAAAATATTGGTAGCTTCCATGTAACCAGGCAATTTCTGAATTCCAATGCAGCAGCTCCACTGCCAGCAACAAGGAATCTATTGGGAGCAGATGCAGCTATGATGTTGACGCAAGCAAGGTGCAGCTTCTAGAGGCCCTTTGCCATTCCCAAACACGAGCAAGGAAGGCAGAAGATGCAGCCCAACAAGCGCATTCAGAGAAAGAGCGCATCATCAAACTTTTCTTCAAGCAAGCGATGCACCTCTTTGCATACAAGCAGTGGTTCCGGCTTTTGCAGCTAGAGACCATTTACCTTCAGCTCAAATGCAAGGACAATGCCATGGTGCCATGGGATCAGCTCTCTGCACTCTTCCCTTGGCTGTCTGCAAGAGGCGAACAGTATGGACAGGCTTGGAACAAGAAGAGGAAGAGAGGTGGCATTCACAAGTATGATGTTGGTAAGTTTGCCTTTGCAGTGGCACTTGGATTGAGTCTTGCCGGTGCTGGGCTGTTCCTAGGTTGGACCCTGGGATGGTTGCTGCCCACTTTCTAGATGCAATTCAAAGTTGTGATTCATGCACACTCTTTGCCATGCTATGAATATTTGGCACCATAGATATATGGCTTTGCCGTGTATGTATTTGTAAGTCTTCTTACTTTGTTATGTATGTAGGATTTGGACTTGTAATATGTAATTGTGTATACTCTAGATTTAACACCTGTATGACTACGTGAATGTATATGAGAAAAATATGCTGACAGAACTTTGTACTTTCCTTATTCATTAAGCAATTTGTTAAATGCTTAACATTGCCATTTTACCAACCTTTCATGGTTCTTTGGTTTCTATTAAGAGAACCTTCTTTTTTCTTAGTGGTTGATGTTCATTGCACAAGTTTGGATAAAAGTTGACTGGTTATTTCTTATGCCCATCATTCTCAATTTATGAGAAATTGAGAAATATGACAATGGAATCTTGAAACTGGAGAGCAGCCATACCTTGGATGTGCTTTATGTTTACTTTTTTTTTTTCTTGAGGTCTTAATGGATAAATGATCCCAGAGTTTGCCTGCGTGTTTGGTTACATAAACCTCTGGACCGGTGGCAAAATCTTCACCAACAGTACTTGTTTGGTACCTCAATGATAGTTATGGGAGGTTAGTTGCCCTGAATCCATGGTTTCTAGAACTTTGTTGCCTGCGATCACCCGTATGTTTGGTTTACTCTTTGGAAGATTTTACAAAAAGCCACTTATCATCTATTTATAAGAGGCTCCTAATATTTGCATTATTACATTTAACTGCCTAGTTTATGTGAAGTCATATCAAATACCCTCCGTGAGCGTATAAAATATTTTTAACCCTTTCTGTTAAAACAACTCATGTCATCTTAAAATCTTTTGTTAAACAAATCAACAATGAGACTTTGTTTAATGTAAACAAAGGTAAATTGAATGATCTTAGGACCAAGTGTGTCTTTGAAACACAAATTATACAACTGGGCAGTTACATGTAGTTAGTGAAATGCTAGGCATTATTCGTAAACACAAAATACTCTATGAATTGCACATGTAGCTGTTTAAATGTTCATTCAGCGAGTTGGCTTAAGGCATTGAGATTAAGGGGTTGTTTGATGGCTTATCCAAGATTGGATGAAATGAACAAACAGAACGGAATACAACATTCGTTCCGTTCTTTTTGTTCCAAGTCTAACAAATGTCCGTTGTTTGATGGGGAAAGAATGAAGAAGAAGAAGAAGAAACCCTAATCAATGAAAAAAAAAACCTAATCAAGAAGAAAACCCTAATCAATAAAATCAAACAAAAACCTAATCTATGAA
Organism: Nuphar pumila; assembly: GCF_984573655.1. Taxonomy (NCBI): domain Eukaryota; kingdom Viridiplantae; phylum Streptophyta; class Magnoliopsida; order Nymphaeales; family Nymphaeaceae; genus Nuphar; species Nuphar pumila. Next base: position 18,181,002 of record NC_143253.1, on the reverse strand, counting down.
AATCAACAAAAACCCTTATTCTAAGAAAACTCTCACATATGAAAACTTAAAAATGTCCTAAAAAGAAATTTGATTCAAACCAAAATAAAAGAAGAAGAAAGATGAAGAAAAGAGAAAGAAAGAAAAGGGGAACCTCGCAGGCATCCCCATCCCCAGTGGCCTTGCCGGCAGCCTCATCCCCAGCAGCCTTGCATTGCCTCGCTGGCCTCGTGTCGCCTCGACGGCGGCCTCATCCCTGACGTCGGTGACCCCCCTGGCTGCAAAGGAGAGAGAGAGAGAGAGAGAGAGAGAGAGAGAGAGAGAGAGAGAGAGAGAGAGAGAGAGAGAGAGAGATCCCTACTACCGACTTTTTTTTTAATGTATTCCCCGACGTCCTATTCTTTTTGTAACAGGAGAGGAGGGGTGTTACAAAAATAATACCTTTTTAAGGATGAGGCCGCATCCAAAGTTTGTTGAAATCACCTTCCCCGTCCCATTTCGGGCGAAGTACAGTGATTCAAACATACCCCAAAGGACTGGGGCTTGCTGCAGGGTGGAAGCCAACGGGAAACTTCTCTCGGTAGGCAGAGAGGAAGTACTCGGAGAGTTGTACACCACAGGCACCAAAGCAAGGCCACAGTCAACATGGCACCTCTCGGCCCCGTAACGGGGGCGTCTGAACCTTAACGGTGGTTTCTCCTTGTTATCAGAAAAAAAAAAGGCTCATTCTTAGAAGCATGAGTAACACAGAATTTTCTTCCTGATCCGAGCCTATCCAGCCAAAAACCATTAGTATCACCTGCATAGCTAAAACCAGTTAGTTACTTAATGCCCAACTCCATTTAGACAGCATCGAGTGCCAAACAGGCTAAGATCAGCACAGCCAGGTCTTCAACCCTGGGTGCGGTGTCTCTGTAATAAATGAAGAAACATTAAGCACCGAAAAGGTGATGCCATTCTTTGCCTCAGTAAAACTCTCTGTTATGCTTGGTGCTGTAGTAGAGCTGAGAAGCCAAAGCCTGTTGACAGCAGAAACAGGTGATCCATTCTTTAATGGTCGATCTTATACAGGTGCTGAAAGATGCTCTGATTCAGCAACATATGTGCAAACCACTGAAAAATGCACACTGAGCCGCCCAGCTTATTGTCATTTTATATAGTATCAAAAAACCATGTTACATTGATACAGATACGGCACAGATTCGAAGCATGAATGCGGGTTTTAGATGAAAGGTCGGACACAAGGGCACATTTTAAAAAAAATATATTTAATATATATTTTTATATAACTATAACAGATGAAAGTATACTGCATTAATAATATATCGCAAAAACTATCGAAAATATTATATTTATTAATAAAAAACACAAAAAACTATTAAAAATAAAGGGGCTACCAGTCTCTAAAGCGGCAAAAACTAAGAGGGTGTTTGTTACACTCCACCCAAGGGAAGCTTGAAAGAGATGCCCAGGAAGCAAAGTGTTTCGCCATGAAGGGGAGGTGTGAACTCATTTTGATAGGAAAGACGCAATTTAATTTGCATTTATTATGTGGGCAGCCCCCACTATATATTTCTTATCGAGATGTTTGTTTCTCCCTTTTTAATAAAAGAAAAAGGATCCTCTTTCATAGGAAAGAGGGTCTCTTTCATAGGAAAGGGTATGAAACAAAGCACCATCTGAGATTTCCAGCCTGTACTATTGGCTGCATTGCCTCGATGCAGGTTTATGTGCTTCAAGTCTCCTGCATTATTCTCCTCAAAAAGAAAAAATGAAAGCCCATTCTCTTATTGAACCTAGATAAATTAACGTACTATAAAGTCCTGAGTTTGTAAAATAAGAGTGCGTAGCTCTTCTCGAATTGTCATGGGCACCTGGTTCCTTTCTTTTGAAGTTATCGCCAAGAGGTGCAACATTGGCAGTGCTCTATTCCAACCATAGTCATAGATATAGCCTCCAGCACGGGCGGGTGCCGGCCCTCTCCAGGTGCTGGATCCTACCCGGGAATCAGGGCTGGGCTAGGACTGGGCTTTTATTTATTTAGTTTTTTTAACTGGGCCGGGAGGCAGGACTGCGCCCCCCCCCCCCCCCAGCTCCGCCTTTGGATATAGGTGATATTTTGAAAAAATATAGCGATAATATAGCTGTAAATTTATAAAATGATATTAAAGATAAAATATCATGAGATTTTAAAAATAACAAAAAATTAAATATGTCATGATATTAGCATGATATTATGAGTTACCTTTTACTTTTTTTCTATATCTTAACTACATTTTTTTCTTTCTTTTATTATATGAGTATTTTATTACACAAACATGTAAAAATTTCTTTCTTATATTTACTATTTTTATATTTAAATTTTTTTAAGTACCAAGTTTTTTTCAAGATTTGTCAACTAAACCTATATTATCATGAGAAATTGCCTTACAGAGATATAGCTGTGATGATCAAGCTTGGAGAACAAGTCCCCCTTCTTTCCAGCAGACAAGCCTTACTGGTGGCTATACAACCAGACAGTTATTCAACCACACATACCAGTGGGGTTTGAACTTACAACATCCCATCACATGGTGACTTGCACAAACTGCTCCTACCCAACCGACGGGGCCCCCCTGTTGGCATTCTCCTTGTTTGATCATGAGAAAAGCTTTACTTTATGCACGAGATGCACCTTGCACGTTTTGAACTCGAGATATGTCCCTTCATCTTAAAAGAAATCCAGTCGTCCCTAGCTTAGTCTGCAGAGCTCATGTAGGTGCGCATGGTAAATTCCTTGCACCCTTCATGCATGTTTTCAAATGGGTTGTCGGAAGGAAATTTAGGAAACCAATAAAGAAAATAGGAAAAGTATAGCCATGATCCCACACCAAGAGTCTTTAATGGATCAGTTGGTAGGGAGGCAACCACAGCCGTCCATCTTTGAAATAGATGGCTCACAACAAAGTAGGTAGTTTGGTAAATGGGCCATGACATGACCACGCATGCATGAGATATAACCATCCCCAAATGAGGCCAAGCCTACCCAATCCACCTCTCAGTGATAATAATGATATCATATAAATGCACGTTAGGGAGAGGTCCTTACCTGTCTCATAGACTTCCAAAGTGATAATAATGATACATTAATATGAGGATGGCTTCTAACAAAAAGGGTGGCAGCCGACGGCCTATGTGTCAACATACCACACACACTTTTTCTGTAAAACACGAGAAAAATGAGTTGTTTTTTTTCAAGGTAGAGGAAGGAAGGACGATGATGATTCGTTTTTATCTAACAGAGAAGCGCCACCCCCCCCCCCCCCCCCCCACACCACACACACACACACACACCACCCTCTCTCTCTCAACTATCACGATAATAACAGAGACACACAAGTCACCAGCCTCCCTCTTTTTTATTTTTCATCGATTAAAGAAACATAACTGACCAATAGGAAAAGAAACCAACTCTGTCTAGAAATAATCACCATCTCTCTCTCTCTCTCTCGAAAAGATGCCGTTTTGCGAGGTGAACAAGTATCAGAAAGGAGAGGACGGGTCAATCTTCACCAATGCGATGAGAATATTCTACCAGACCTATGGTCGCGGCTTCACCAAGGTCCTCCTCATAATTGGTACGCGCCTCTCTCTCTCTCTCTCATGGTGGGCATCTGATTATCGAGTTGTCCGTGGAATTTTGTGAAGGTTTGGCGGGTACCCACGATTCATGGGGTCCTCAGGTCAAAGGATTAGCAGGGACGGACGCCCCCAACAGCCAAGAAGGGAGGGACCATCCGGATCCACTCGTGGTCGCTGATCCTGTATCAAACGGCCTGGACGATGGTGGTTCAATGTGCGATGATGATGGCATTGAGGTCTGCACTTTCGACAATCGCGGAATGGGCCGGAGCTCCGTGCTCAAAGACAAGTCGGAGTATACGTATGTATCGTTTTTTCGAATCGTTTTTGTCAGTTTTTTTTGGGTGTTGATCTTCACTCGAATGACAATTGCCTAGTGGCATGAATTCGTAATTGGAATCCACTTTTTGATCCTTCTTTGCGCATCAATTTCCTAATTTGCGACTCCTTCAGTTTGCATGGTATGATGGGATTCAATTTCTTTTCTGCTGTTTGCCATTACAGTGTGTTCTAGATTTTCAAATCATGACGGACATATTTGATTTCTTTGTTGCCCATGATTTCCTTTTTGTTTCCAACATTTCCTTTATAAGGATGGATTTGATTAATAGGATTGATTTAATGGAAGCAAGAGATTTTTATATAAGAATAGTTGTGCAAATTTCCAGCCCAAAGTGTCTCCCATAACTTCCTTTCTTCTTGCCGCTTGAGTGTATCTGAATAGATTAATTTATTAGCCCGACTGTTTTCCACTAAAAATTTGCCATAAACCAGATTACAACTTATGATTTTTCCCTAAAAAATTCCTTTTCTTGGATAATCCATATGAAATTTAGTTTTATGTTGCTCAATTACAATACTGCCATGGATTCCCAATGTGACCTTTTGTTTTCCCCTTGATTCTTGAGGTTGGGATTTGATTCTGTAGGTCTAGTATGAAAATCAATTATTATTATTATCTTCTCCATTTGCACTTGAAGGGGACACGGTCATCATGCATTGCACACAGAAAAGAGGAGACGCCTCTAAGCTATTTTTCTAGAACATTGACGTTATCGGCTATTTGGTCTGTTTTATAGCCATAAAATAATTTTTGTACGGCCTCCATTCTCTCATAAGTGTAAGGCTAACCACGAAGTTTCTTTTTCTCTTTGACCGTTATTGTTTCCCTACAGCAATGGCTTTTTCTTTTTGGAAAGAGTACAACAATAGCTAGATTGAATTTAAAGAATGTCAAGAAACAGGTTAGTTTATCATTGATACAGAGTAGACTATATTTTCTAAAGCTGCTTTCTTTTCATGACTCTGTCTGGATTTTGTCCACTCTCTCCACCTCCCATATTATCTTTTAAAGGAACAGGTTAGTTTATCAAGGACACAGTAAATCTAAAGTTATTCCTTTTCACGGCTGTATATGGCTTTTGTCCCCTCCCTCTTTACTATCTTATCTTTTTTTGTGTTCTTTTTCGTTGTCTGCATTGCCAGTACCTATCTTCTACATAATTCTGCATTATTATATTATTTCCAAGTCTGAAACAGGAAAATTAATGCCATCATATAATTGAGCACAGATTCAAATAAAATGGTTCTGTAAATTTTGCATTTTAAAATGAATTGGGGGAGAAAAAGCATAAGATATTTATTCATGTGCTTACTGAAGTTATTACTGATGGCAGCACAACTATCATGGCAAAGGATGCCTTAGCTCTTATGGATCATTTAGGCTGGAAAAAAGCTCATGTTTTTGGGCATTCAATGGGTGAGTCCATGTGCTCTTGATACTACTTTTCTAAATATCTGGCCCATGTCATGATAAACTGACTTTGTATTATACTGAATGATGCACGTCCATACTCATGAAAGTATAGTTTAATACCATGTCCTGCATTGGCTGGAGTTCCACATTGATTTGCTCTGTTAAGAATGCAGATGAAATTATAGTCTGGATCCATAGGACTTTCAGTTCAAGACTCTGGCTAGCTTGTTTAACGAGGTTGAGTTTCATGTCCAGCCATGATATCATGATATCTTATCAAAAGAATTTGGTTGATATCAAGAAAGCTTTGATGATCTATAGTTTTTGGGAGAAAAGGGTTTTGCATATTTCCTGTCATCCTTCTGCATCATTGCTGGCAACCATGGGAAATTGTTTCTGACTGTTGCTGCTCTTAGAACAGGTGCCATGATAGCCAGTAAACTAGCATCTATTGCACCAGAGAGAATTTTATCATTGGCTTTACTTAATGTTACGGGAGGGGGTTTTGAATGTTTCCCCAAGGTATGTTCTTGCTTATTTAGTAAACGGAAGTCTGGAGCAATTAATTCCTTGTAGTTTATTTTGAGCCACATGCACAAAACAAAAGGTACCCCAACTTCTTGTGATCTAGAGTGGATAAATCGTTAAATTCCACTTTATGCTGGTTGCTTCTTTTCAAATAAGCTCCTGCCATTTCTGAACAGGTTGAGAATCGTGATAACCTGAAATTATCTAGGAGTGTGAACAAAATGGAAGGAACAATTTATCTGGCTGAAGACTTTTACCTTATTTTGTGTTAGTACTTTCAGATGTAGGTTTAAATTGCATCAGATTAAATTGTGACTAAATTTGTTTGTCATTTCTTTTTTCTAAACATGAATTGTTGCACATGCTTTTGCGCACATTGGCCTTGCATGTTATTGAATGTTGAGGTGCAATGAATATGCATGGATTGCTGTCAGATGATCATGCTAACTTCAGCTTAATAGTTCCTTGTTTACAGGTTTAAGTGAAACGTGTCAAGTATTTTGAATGAAGATGTCAAGCTAATAGAAGTCCAAAACCTTAAAAGCAGTTGGATTTTCTGATCCAAACCATTGGGATGCATGAGCTAGCTTTAGTATAAGAAGCTAACAGACCTTCATTATGCCATTGCAACATTATAACCTGTTGAAAAGCTGCAGAAAAAAAATAGAAGTATAAATGACCTAGGCAATGCCAGCTTAAGTTTGATCTATATGGAAAAAATCATTAGTTTCCATGCAACCAGTCTACAGAATGAGGTTTTATATGTTGCTATCTTCAATCAATATGTATGGTCATGGATATTCATTTCTGTCATATGTGTGCACTGGATGAAAAAACAGTTTGGTTTTTGGTTCAGGCATTGTTGCATACTTCAAGATTTTCTTTAAGCTCATTTTGCACCTAGTGAGAGGTAGGTCCCATCTGTACCTTGGTAAGAAGAAACCAAAAATTAACTGTAAAAATGGTTAAAAACTCTGTTGTCACCAAGGCCATCCTATTTCTTAATGACCAGCCTCAGTTGGAAATTCTGTGCATATTGTGTACAAGTTTCCATCAATTTCTCATGCAGAACCACCATACATAGAGTAGTTGCATGAAGTCCACTTTGTGAATCAGTGACATTAAAAAACATGAATATGAGGGAACAAATCCTTGTTATATGCAATCTGAAAATTTTCAGAAATGATCACTAGAATGGGAATTAAATGCAATATTCATAGACAGTTGAAGGCATACTGATATTGTGTTGCTTATTTAGCAGCAGAGCATTAGCATACTTTGCTCTTAGAAATCAAATATTATGGAAGGCCATAGATAAGTTACAACAAGTTACTTTCTTTTCGACATGTAGGTCGATCGGAAATTCTTATCAGTTGCAATTCGTTTCTTAAAAGCAAAGACTCCTGAGCAAAGAGCTGCTGTTGATTTGGATACTCATTATACAGCGGTTAGTCGGCCTATGGATACTTTTGATGTAACAGTTTTAGCTTGTCACAATATTTTTGATAAACACTTTTGGTAATAAAACTCCTGATCAAATACCTTTTATTGTTGTTATTCCTGATTACATTGAAAATTTCTTTTGGTGTGATTGTTGCTTTTCATCATCATCATCTTGTTGTGTTAAGGGTTCTCTGATCACAGCCTTAACCTGAAATCTTATCTTTCTTTATACAATTTCCTACAAGGTTTTCAGTAATATGGTGTGTGTCTGTGGGTGAAAACAATTGTTCCTGGCAAACCACACTATATGATCTTCCTTTTATAATTTGCATTTTGTTCATCTCAACCATTCTCTTGAAAACAAGCGGAAAGTGAAAAATACAAGTGCACAACTACAAATACAAGTCCACTAAGGGACAACACAAGGCACAAAGGCACTACACAAGTACAAAGTGCAAATACAAGCTTCAAAGAGCCAAGAGAGAGCACATCAATATTAAAAAATAACTATTATTGAAGGCCAAATGCTTAAAACAAGCATAGAAAAATACAAGAGAGGGAGTGCCTTTAAATAGGCACTCCAAGATACATGGGGCTGGTCCAACTAGCTGTTGAACCAGCTCCAACAACTATAATTATAGCCTAGTTGGACCAGTCCAATAGCTATATTACAAAAAAAAATATAAAAAAAGGAAAACAAAAAAATAAGTCAGTCCGGGACTGACACCTATTACATGAGAAATGATTGAAATACTCTCTCTCTCTCTCTATATATATATAAATATATAATTTTACACTTCCCCTCAAACTTACAGTGTGATCACCAAAAGTTTGCTAAAAAAAGATAAAAACCAAAGTGAGGGCAAAACCTTAGTGAATAAATCCGCCAGCTGACATTTTGAAATCACATAAGGCAATTCAATAGTTCCTCCCAAAAATTTCTCTCGGACATAGTGACAGTCCATCTCTACATGCTTGGTTCATTAATGGAAGGTGTGATTGGTTGCAATATAGATAACATTCTTATTGTCACAATACATCTTCAAAGTACTAGAGATGACAACTCATATCTTTGAGGAGACTCCTCAACCAAATGATTGCCATAGCTGTTGTTGCCATGACTCAATATTCAACTTCGGTGGATTATAGAGAGACCTTCTGCTACTTCTTACACTTCTAAGAAATAAGAGAGTACCCTAAAAACACACAGAAACCAGTAATTGAGACTCTACCATTAGGATTACCTTCCCAATCTGCATTAATATATGTAATTAAATCTAAAAAAAGAGGAGGATAAAAATAACCATTTGGTTATAGAATTCTTGATATATTTGACAATTCGCAGAACAACATTTATATGCATAGCAGATGGTGCATGCTAAAACTGACTAGTTGAGTGAACCGCATGAGCAATGTCTGGTCTAGTGATGGATAAGTAGGCCAATGATACAATTAGTTGCCCGTATGGGGTTGGATCTCCAAAGGGAGACCCATCTTCCAATCTTAATTTTGCATTTACAACCTTTGACGTGTTAACCTTTTTATTATCAGAAATTCTAGATTTAACAACAATATCTGCAACAACTTTATTTGAGACAAGATATATCCTTGAGGAGAATAAGCCACTTTGATACCTAGAAAATATCTTAGATAACTAAGATTAGACATATCAAAATGATTCTTAAGGATATTTTTAATTTCATCAATTCCCTTTTTGTTACTCTATGTAATGATCATATCATCAACATATAATAAGAGAACAACGATGTCCGTATCTGTATCTTTCACAAAAAGAGCAGTGAATCAATATAACAAGATTTATAACCCAAGTTTATCATAACTTTACTAAACCTATCATACCAAGCTTTGGGGGCTTGTTTAAACCCATACAAAACTTTTCTTAATAGAAGAACTTTTCCTTTCTCGATCTCAAGACTAGAAGGAGGCTCCATGTACACTTCTTCATTTAGGTCACCATTCAAAAAGACATTTTTAACATTAAGTTGGTAAATGAGATACTTCTTAATGGATGCTAAGGCAATGAGGGTTCTAACACTAGTAATACGAGCTACAGGAGAAAACGTTTCCTCATAGCTTATCCTATACTCTTGACATAACCTTTAGCTACTAGCCTATCCTTATATCTTTCTAGAGACCCATCCTCTTTGGTTTTGACTTTATAAACCCACCTACAATCTATAGTCTTTTTCCTTAAAGGTATCAATTGAATTTCCCAAGTCTTGGCCTTCTTGAGGACTTTTAGTTCTAGATTCATAGCATCAATGCATTCAGGAATATCTTTAGCTTCATTGTAGGTTGAGGGCTCATGAAATGAGTGGATAGACATAAGGCACTCTCTATATCTAGAAAAAAAGGTTTCATAGGACACAAACATTTCAGGAAGTCTAGAGATCCTACTAGATTTTCTAACACTAGTTGCATCTAGATTTTGGTTTTGAGTATATCTATCAAGTGCACATGGAGGGTGTTAAGAAGTAGTCGTCACATATGGGTAGTTTAGTAACTACTCATATGTGATAGGGGCATTATTGTAAATAAGGAGTGTCTAATCTCTCTATTTAAGTGAGAGATTAGACCTAACTATCAAATGAAATATACGATTTTTCTTCCTCTCTCTCTCTTTTCTCTGTTTTTTCTTTTCTTCAGGTCATCTCCCTAGCCGACTCCAACATGGTATCAGAGCCATCCACCCTGGGTGCCTAACGTCGTCGGCGACGCTGCTCAGCCACCGTCGTGAGACGTCGCTGCCTGAAGACTTCTCTGCAATATCACTGAGATCGCCTCTGTGCGCAGGTGATGCAAAGGACTGCAGGTTCACGCCGTGAGACGTCATTGCCTGAAGATGTCTGCAGTATTGCTGGGGTCTCCTCCGTGCGCAGGTGATGCGACCGATTGCAATATCGTTGGGGTTGCCGATGCTTCTGCCGTGACTGGACCGTCGTATGGAAGACAGGTCTGGGCTTCACAGCAGCCTCATGACCACAACCAAGGTCTGAAATGAAAGAGGTCGATTGATGGTGATGCAACCAGTATTCATTACGGCTGAAGTTGTAGTCGATGAAGCAGGTATGTGCACGCAGCAACAGGGAAGCCCTGACTGTGTCAATGGTGCATAGCAGCAGGTATGGTTGTTGATGGTTGCGTTGATGTCGAAATTGCCCCGAAGATGCAGTTGTGGTATGCAGGTCGTCGATTTTTTTTCATCTGGTTGCAGCTTTTAAGGTGAATAGTTCAGATTTTATCAGGGCGATTTAAATCTGGTAGAATTTTTTTTGGTTGGTAGTTGGTGTGCACAATAGTTTTTGATCTGAACAACATATTGCGTTTACGTTTTTTTTTATATATATATCAGATTTTATCAGTATGATTAAAAATCTGATAGTGTAAGACTAGTCGTTGGTGCGCACGTCAGACCTGAGTTTTCAGCAGTTGGTAGTTGCGTGTGGTTGTAGTTTTATGGCTTATATGCAGCGGTCAGACATGAAGACTGAAAGTGTGTCCGATTATAAGGCCTTTGCTAATCCTTTTCCATACGGATCATCTGTAAAGTTGGATGAGACTAACTATGCTAGATGGTCGCGTATGTTCATGATGTCTGTTTCAGGGCATCGTCGAAAACATATTTTGTTGGAAAATGAGCCTACCGAAAAAACTGGAAAGTATGCTACATGGGAAGAGGACAATGATATTGTTATGTCTTGGATTATGAATAGTGTGCAACCTCACATAGCCGACAAGCTTATTTATTACACCTATGCAAAACAAATGTGGGATAATTTGCAAAATACTTATTCTCAAGAAACCAATGTTAGTCGTATTCTTCAAGTAGAACAGGAGATCTATAAATTCCAGTAAGGAGAATAAACTTTGGCCCAGTATTATGCCTCTGTGAAGGCGGCTTTTGAGAGACCCGAGGCATATAATCGACTGAGCAGGCTTGCCATGTCCCTTCCCTCATCTCAATCAGACTCACAAACCTCTGCTCTGTCTGTTTCCTATGGTCGAGGCCGAGGTTTTCTTCCTAATTCTCGAGGTCGTGGACGTGATCGAGGCCCTAGAGGACGAGGCAAGCTCCAATGTACCTACTGCGGAAGATTTGGGCATTTAGAAGATAGATGTTTTGACAAGAATGGACGACCTCCTGCATTTTCAGCTAAAGCTGTTCCTACAACACAAGTGACCAAACCCGAGTCCCCCACTGTTCTTCCTAGTGACTCAGTTACACTCACTCGTGCTGAGTATGATGATTTGTTGGCACATATTCCGTCTAGTTCTACCGTGGCTGATACGGCATGCTCTGTAGGTGATGAATTATCTTGTCAAAGTAGTAGGTGGATTATTGATTCAGGGGCATCTAGCCATCTGTGTGGAAATGAATATGATTTTTTAAAGTTGAATAGTGTTGCTAATCATAAAAAGATTGTTCTTGCCGATGGGAGTTCCTCTCCCATTGTTGGCCAGGGAAATATCTCTATCTCCCCTACTCTTCAGTTATCAAATGTTCTCCATGCCCCTTCATTCCCTCAAAATTTGTTATCTGTTAGTTGTGTTGCAAAGGAATTGAATTGTCGAGTAATATTTGATCCTGCCTGTTGCACTTTTCAGGACTTGCTGACGTGGAAGACGATTGGTGGAGGCTATGAGGAAGGTGGAGTCTATTATCTACACCAACCAGTTGTCTCTGTTCATTCCGCAGTTGAGTCCTCTTCTAGTCCATTGCTTTGGCATCATCGTCTTGGTCATCTTCCGTTGCTTAAATTGCGTAGAGTTATTCCTCACATCTCGCCATCCACTACTCTGCTGTGTGAAGCATGTCAGCTTGGGAAGCATCATAGGAGTTCATTTTCATCCAGTCAGAGTCCTTTGAGTCAAAATCTGTTTGATCTTCTTCATGTTGATGTTTGGGGTCCAAGTAGAATTCTTAGTTGTTCTAAGTGTCGTTATTATTTAGTCATTGTAGATGATTTTCCAGATTATCTTGGGTATTCTTGTTAAAAGATAGGGCTGAAGCCCCCATTATTCTTAAATCTTTGATTATTGAAATAAAAACTCAGTTTAATTCTTGCGTCAAAGTTGTTCGCACTGACAATGCTCTTGAATTCAAATCCTTTGACTTATTACAATTTTACAAAAATCTTGGGATCCAACCTCAGACTTCTTGTCCTCATTACCTCGTAACAGAATGGAGTAGCAAAGCGCAAGCATAAACACATCTTAAATATTGCCCGTTGCCTTATGATTCAGTCTAATATGCCTGCATCTTACTGGGGAGATGCGGTTCTAACTGCAGGATACCTAATAAACCGTATGCCTTCAACCTCGGTGGGGGATCGTATTCCCATTCAAATTCTCAAACCCGAAGCTCCTCTTTTCCCTATCTCTCCAAAGGTGTTTGGTTGTGTGTGCTTTGTTCATAAACTTGGTCCTAACCGAGATAAATTGTCACCCCAATCTATAAAATGTGTTTTTGTTGGGTATCCTAAGCACCAAAAAAGATATCGTTGTTATGATCCCATATCCCAGAGAGAGTATGTCAGTGCGGATGTTTCATTTTTTGAGTCTATCCCATATTTTTCAAGTACTTCTCCGAGAATACATGCTAGTCAAGGTGATTTATTCCCACTTCCTGTTCCTCCTTTTCCATTAGAGTCTGTTTGTCTTGAGCCTCTTGTTCCCAGTCCGACTCCGTCTCGTTACAAAAATCCTCCTGTAGTGTACACACATCGAGCTCCACCCAACTCTATGCCTGTGCCATCAGTAGCTTCTCCTGAGGTGAGTGTTCCTGACCTTACTGACAATTCTCTTGTTGATGATGATTTACCTATTGCTCTTCGGAAAGGAAAAAGGCAATGTACACTTCATCCTATTTCTTAGTTTATTTTCGAGGCCAGACTTGGGGAAAATATGAATAATTTTGTATTAGCATTATCTGCTACCTCAGTTCCTCTCAATCACCATCACGCCCTTCTAGACCCCAAATGGGCGAAGGCCATGCAGGATGAAATGGATGCACTGCTTTCTCGAAGAACATGGGACTTAGTTGATCCTCTGCCTGAGGCTGATATTGTTGGTTATAAATGGGTCTATACTATTAAGTATAACTCCGATGGATCGATTGAAAGGTTTAAAGCTCGCCTGGTTGCGAAAGGCTACACTCAAACTTATGGGGTGGACTTCTTTGATACATTCTCTCCTGTCGCTCGTCTTGGGACTATTCGTCTTGTTTTGTCTGTCGCAGTACACCATGGTTGGTCTCTATGTCAGCTTGATGTGAAAAATGCCTTTTTTTATGGAGACCTTGAGGAGACAGTTTACATGCAGCAACCTCTGGGGTTTGAGGTTCCAGGGGAGTGTCCGAAGGTGTGCAAGTTGAACAAGGCAATTTATGGTCTCAAACAGAGTCCCTGTGCGTGGTTCTTCAAGCTGACTGAGGTCATGTCAACATTTGGGTTTGTCCGCTCTGCCTCAGATCATTCTCTTCTTATTAAAAAGACCGACACAGGGATTGTGGTCATGATAGTATATGTTGATGACATTATAGTCACAGGAAGCAGCGAAAAAGATATTTCTGACACAAAGCTCCATCTTCAGAAACACTTTGTAACTAAGGATCTGGGACCACTCAGATATTTCTTAGGAATAGAGGTTGCAAAGAGTAAAGATGGACTAGTTTTGTCACAGCGAAAATATGTCTTGGACCTGCTGAAGGAGACAGAGATGTTAGGTGCCAAACCTGCAAAGATTCCTATGGATCCCAAGTCTCATCTGTTTGATGAACAATCCGAGTACGTGGACTATAGCCGTTATCGCTCCTTGGTTGGCAAGCTATTATACGTGACTGTGACTAGACCTGACATATCTTTCGCAGTGAGCAAGATAAGTCAATTTATGGACAAACCTACAAAGACGCATTGGGATGCTGCTATGATGATTCTCAAATATCTAAAGTTCTCCCCTGGTAAAGGACTATGGTTTAAACAAAACCTGTCTTTAGATGTTATTGCCTATTCAGATGCAAATTATGCAGGGTCGATTGTTGACAGAAAGTCCACAACTGGATTCTGTGTTTTTGTTGGAGGGAATTTGGTTACTTGGAGAAGCAAGAAACAAACTGTTGTTGCCAGGTCAAGCGCTGAGTCAGAATATCGGGCTATGGCTCAAACTGTTGCTGAGATGATGTGGGTTAAATCTGTGTTGACTGATCTTCAAGTGAAAGTCTCATTACCTATGGAGATGATATGTGATAATAGAGCTGCTACCTATATTGCAAATAACCCAATATTTCATGAACGAACAAAGCATATTGAGGTGGATTGTCACTATGTACGTGACCTGGTTCAGACTGGGTACATTTGCACCAAGCACATATCTTCAGAAAACCAAATTGCTGATGTCTTCACAAAACCTTTAGCGAGTTCAACTTTTTCGAAATGTTGTGACAAGCTGAGCATTATTGATATATATGCTCCAGCTTGAGGGGGAGTGTTAAGAAGTAGTCGTCACATATGGGTAGTTTAGTTTAGTAACTACTCATATGTGACAGGGGCATTATTGTAAATAAGGAGTGTCTAATCTCTCTATTTAAGTGAGAGATTAGACCTAACTATCAAATGAAATATACGATTTTTCTTCCTCTCTCTCTTTTCTCTGTTTTTTCTTTTCTTCATGTCGTCTCCCTAGCCGACTCCAACAGAGGGTTTTCAACAACTTTTCTAGAATAAACTTAAACATCACTACTTTGGGTTTCATCCATGGGAACACTCGAATCATCAATATGCATATCATCAACATGTATAATTTCATCAAAAACCTTTTTAGGCAAGAAGTCAAATAAAAAGGATTACTCAGGATCATCCTTAGGCTTATCACTATCAAAACCATTTTCATTTTCGAGAAAATTTACATTTCTTGAAATATATGATTTATCATTTTTTATATCATAATATCGATACCCTTTTTTATTATTAACATAACCAAGAAACACATATTCAAGTTCTTTGGTGGATAATTTATCTCTTTTTTTAATAAATACAAAGCATTTATATCGAAAAATCCTTAATCTACTTAAATCTAGAGAAGTTTGATAAAGTTTTTCTATTGGAGACACATTTCCAAGAGAGGATGAAGGCATCTGGTTAATAAGATATACAACACTTAAGGTGGAGTATTTTTTTGAAATAAGCAAAGTTCCTATGATACAACGGTTTTTTCTTTCGTCTAATCCATTTTGTTGAGTATTTGGACAAGATATTTGATGTGAAATCCCATTTTCTTTAAAATAATTTTTAAAATCATCAGACAAATATTCACCCTTGGAATCTGATCAAAAAATGACAATATTAGTTTGAAATTGATTTTGCATAACTCTATAAAATTCTTTGAAGTATGAAAAAACATCATATTTTTGCCTAAAGAAATGGATGCAAGTATACCTAGTATAATCATAAAAAAATATAACATAATAAGAGAACCCTCCTTTTGACATGACTGGAGCCGGTTTCCATGCATCTGAATACACAAGTTCAAATGGTTTGGTAGAAACAAAAGTTTTAGAGCCAAAGGGGTTTTTCTTCATTTTTTTCAAGAATTCAATCATTACATATTAACCTTTTAATACAAGAGTTTTTCAAAAAAGGAAAAAGAGTCTATTTAGATGCATTGGGATGACCTGATTTTTTGATGCCATAAGTAAATGTCTTTTTCCTTAACAAAACTAAAAAAAGAATCTTTAGGAAGATGAAAAAGTTCATGTAATAGAGATTTTCTCTCCTATGGCCTTCCCCAATCAGTTTCTCTAACTGACGATCTTGCACCCAACATTTTTTTATGAGAAGGAAACCTTATACCCATAATCATAAATTTGTGATACTGAAAACAAATTTAGATTAAGTTTTGGAACAACTCTAACTTTAGGGACTTGAAAATCTTTTGAAGTATTGGTGAAAGTTTCAATACTTTTTATTTCTAAATTGGTTTCATCAGTCATAGAAATGCAATAATTATAAATGATTTTTGTACATTCGGATGAGGATTTTAAAGGAGTCATGTGAAAGGAGGCACCCAATTCAAGAATCCAAGAGAGCGAACCTGGAGGAGAGGAAGTGGATGCGGCGGCACCGGAAATGGAAGTGGAGGATATCTTAAGGAATAGTTGTAATGCTTCCATTAGATGACAAATAGAATCCTTAAGATCTTCTTTTATGCTAGCATGTGATGATCCTCCTTTAGCAATCATGAACGTTGAATAAGCTTTACACAATCCCAAGAGCCCTAAGCTCTGATACCATGTAAGAAAACAAATGGAAAGTGGAAAATACAAGTGCGCAAGCACAAATACAAGTCCACTAAGGGACAGCACAAGGCACCAAGGCACTACACAAGCACAAAAGTGCAAATACAAGCTTCGAAGAGCCAAGTGAGAGCACTACAAGATTAAAAAAATAACTATTATTGATGGCCAAATGCTTAGAACAAGCATAGAAAAATACAAGAGGAAGTTCCTTTAAATAGGCACTCCAAGATACAAGGGGCTGGTTCAACTAGCCGTTGGACCAGTCCAACAGCTATATTACAAAAAAAATAAAAAAAGAAAACAAAAAAATAAGGAAACAAAAAATAAGTCAGTCCCTAGAGGATGACACCTATTACATGAGAAATGACTGAAATACCCCTAATGGGTATTTCAGTTTACACAACACAGAAAACATATATATATATATATATATATATATATATATATATATATATATATATATAGTTACAAAGATACATATAATTTTGTAATGAAATGGTGGTCTTCAACAAATGCACAAATAACTCACAAACAAGTGTCTATTGGAGACACTACAAGCATGACCCTTGAAAGGGTATAAAAGGAAGAACACTTGAAAAATAAGTAATACTTTATTCATGAACAAAATGCTTAAGAAGCATCGTTCTTTACATTGAAGGGGTTCACCCCTATATATACAAAAAAGTGGAAGAGAGAGGAGAGCTCATTTTGAGCTCTCCAAAAGAGACGTTGGATTCCAACGTCTCTTAATATAGCTGTTGGACTACAGTCCAACAGCATTTATTATTATAGCTGTTGGACTATAGTCCAACAACATTTATTATAGCTGTTGGACTACAGTCCAACAACTATTTGCACAGTCAAGTTCCAACAGGAACTTGACTGGATCAAATATCTAGTTTCTATTGAACTAGATGCTAAAAAAGAAAATAAAGAAAAATAAAATAATAAAAGAAAATATAATAATATTAAATAATATATATATATATATATTACAGTTTACATTTTAACAAATTTAACCCTTGAGCATATGGCTGATTCTTCAATCTCTTGCCTCTCATTTCTGTCTTTTCATCCTACAGTGGTGAACATTTACATATAAAGTGTAACCATAGGACATGTTAGAACAACTTCATGCTTTTTCTTTTCCTTTTTAGCATGACTCCTCATGGAACTAGCATGAAGTTTGAGTGCAGTTTATGAAACATATTCGATGGAGCACATCTTTTCTACATCTCCAAATATTTATCTTCATTAGTTGAGGCTTTATACTTATGCATCTCTTTTATAAGAGAAGATTGGTATTCTACTCTTAATATCAGTATCAGAATTTGCCTCGGAAGAAATTATAATCTTATCCTTTGTAAGTTAATATCGTGTGGTATGTTTGTCTAGAAGCAGTGTAAGTAACTTGGATACAAACCTAGTGTAATCAAGTTTTATTATGTATGAGAAAAAAAATTAACTGTAGCTGTAAAGTGTTCAACTGTTAGATATCGTTGGCACAAAACAATTGTTTTGCTATTACCCCTAAGCTTGCTTTTATAATTTTTCTCAGTATATACACATAAACATGCACATGCTATACTCAACTAACATCACAAGATGCATTATGTGCTTTTGGATGCCAAATAAATGTTTAGTCACAAATTCGTCTGTCTAGTGAGAGACTTTGTTAAGTAATGAGATTACTAGGCTTGATAGAAAAAATACAGTAGGAGAAACACAATTTATAGTATGATATTGATTCTCATATCAAATGATGCATACTCGAGTTCCCAGCAGAGTCGCCTGCAGAAAGCAGAACAAATTTAGACTTACGAGAATGCATGATTAGAAATTGGAGATTTGCAATTCGGCATTGTTTGAGCAGCATATGTTCAAGTTCAATGAGTCTCAAATTGTTAGAGTATCTCAAGCTTGCCCTAACTTATGGCTCTTATAACCTTGATCAGAAGATATTTTAATATTCATCTTGGGAAGCAATGACTTCAGGAACCTTCAAATTCGTGTTCACTTATAATATAAAAAGCACATATTGACTAAAATATACTTCTTTTCATGATCTAAGAAAAATGTATATGGAACGAAGTTAGATTTAAAAGCCAGTATTCACTTTGAGATGCCTACTGCATCAAATTAGAGGACAGTATCTCTATTCCATGTTATTGTCAAAATGCATTGACATCTCTCTTGATTTTTTCAATTAATCACTTCTGAAACCATGTTATGTAGTGGTCATCATTAAAATGCTAGCTAACATTGAATTGTATATGCCAAGAACCTTGCTGCATCTAAAATGACCATATTGGAAAAGAAATGTTACACTTGCTATTAGTTCACTGGCGTCATTGTAAATTTAATATAGTTCACTTACCTCATTCTAAATAAATTGCTTATACACTTGTGTGTTGTTCTGCATCAAGATTAATGTTTGATGGCAGTGTTAGAACTTTGACAAGGAATATGTAGGTTTGTGACAACCTAGTTTATTTCATTTCATGAATTTCCATCTTCTACATGCTTCATTTTTCTTTGGCAGGCTTTCATTTGTATCAAGTATAATATTGTTCTTGTGCTTTTGTGATGCTTATTGTGCATGTTGCTTTGATTGATACATAATATGTTATTTGTCTTGCACATATTTTGAGTTCAAATAATCATTCTTAAATTTGCTGTAAATTAAGTAGTGTAACCTCTAGACATTTGTCATATTGTTGTGTTTGTGTCTGCAGGAATATCTCAATGAATATATTGGAAACCACACAAGAAGGACAATTTTGCACCAAGTAAGGGCAATCAGCATCATAAGAACACATAATTTCACATTTTACTTGAACACTTAGTGAGTTTTTCCTTTTCCAGACAATGCTTAAGCTTTTGAAAGATCTTGAGTGTGCAGTTGTAGAATATCCGCTTAATCAACTTTTGCATGTTGATAAACATTGGATCTACCATTTGATTTCCTTCCAAGAACTTGGAGGAAGTCTGGTGTCCATAAGAGATAATGAGACAACTTTCCAAATTTTACACAGGTACAAAGTCAACCATCAGACTAAAACAAATCTAGTTATACAAACAAAGGGCAAACTGGTTTGTAAGGTGAATAGATATCAAATGCCCTGGTATGTGTACCCTTGGAACCATACCCAAATAACACTGGGTACAATCAATTCTGATCTGTAAAAGTCTTGGATTTCTAATTACTCTAGTGATGGTTTGAAGTTATAAAACCTTGTAAGAAATGAAGTCTGAAATGCCTGTAAATGCAACAGCACCATGTCATAATCTTGGCTCAAGGTTACATGGATTAAACTTGTGAATATTGTTGCTGTCATGATTCTTCATGAGTAGCTGTGATGCATTTGTATATTTTGATAACTATTTGCAACAGACAATAACTAATTGTGTGCAGTTCACATTAATGAAATCACAAATATTTATGATCAGGGAAGAGACCGGAGGCCTTTACACAGTAAACACTTCAGAATATAGATCCAGATTGGAGTCTTTAGATTGCTATGACTAAATTTAGAGAATAATCACATGACACAGAGGAGATTGTATTATTGGTCCATGGTTGCCATAGTGCAAGTGAAATTCAGTGAAAACATGCTTAATACCAGTTTGTTATGTAGACAAATATGTTGATCTACATGGTGCTATTTATTTTAACATTTTTTCTGCTTAGCAAGAAATCTGCCTATTGAGCAATAGTTATTTGCATGCCTGGCTGGCTTAAGATGCATGTAACTTAAGATAACTAACACAAAATAATTTGTGTCATCAGTCAGCAGTTTATTAGTTTGCCAGGAAGCCTCTTGATTAACCTCAATGGCTACTCACTGGTTGATGATTAATTCAGTTTCCCCGTGGCAAGAGCTACACTGGTTCATACTTTATTGGATTGATAATTTGACTGTGTTGTCTAAACACAATTATCCATCTAATTGTCTATAATGCTTAACGACTTACAATAATAGAGACTTCTATATTGTCTATAGTGAGTGAGAACTAACAACATTCTCCAATGATAAATAGTCAGAATGCCCATCCTATCCATGGGTATTGTATAACTATCAATTGACCGTGCCTTGCATTGGTCTCAATCTCTTGTGTATCAGTATCATCATCGTTGAAGAACAGTACTTTTGCTGTATCATCCTATCATAGCCATGAACTAAAACAACACTACCATATTCATTATATGTCATCACCACATTCTAGGGATGGCAGTGGACCGGGGCGGGGGACAAGGTCTTCACCCCCGCCCCGTTTCAAAATCCGAACCTCCATCCCCGCCTCCATCCCCGCACGGGGATGGATTTTAACCTCCACCCCCGCCTCCATCCCTGTTTCATGTCCTCCATCCCCGGTCCAAACGGGGGCGAGGCGGGGCCCCGTTTCTCCTTGGTCTATAGTCATCCCTTGAAGGATTGGAGACAGGGCGGGGTGGGGCAAGGCGGGGATTGAGACGGGGACGGGGTGGGGGAAAGTGTAAGTCCATCCCCGCACGGGGATAGATTTTAACCTATGTCACAGGGATTCGGCTAGAAGGGTGCCACACACGCATCGACGCGATGCGATGCGGGTGCGGTCAACGCACCCATGGTCATTTTGGTCCAATTTTCGAACTTAAAAAAAAATTGCCAAGATTTTTTTTTTGCCCTATATGTCACAGGGATTCTCCAACTAGGTGTCGCACCCATGTCGCACCTGCACCCGATGCGGTCAACCTGACCCTGGGTGCAAGCAATGCACCCAGGGTCATTTATGTCCAACTTTTGGACTTTATATATATATATATATATATATATATATATATATATATATATATATATATATATATATATATATATATATATATATATAATTTTTTATATTTTTGTCGCACCCCCGCACCCGGGTTTTTTGAAAGTGCCGCACCCGCACCCATGTGACATAGATTTTAACCTTCATGCCCGCCTCCATCCCCGTTTCATGCCCTTCATCCCCGGTCCAAACGGGGCGAGGCGGGGTGGGGGCCCGTTGTCCCCCGGTCCACTGCCATCCCTACCACATTCATGTGATTATATTAAACTTCCAGTACTTGCATCATTGTCGTAACTAAGGTTGTCGAAAATGAAAATGGAAATTGGACACAATATAGTTTCCACAAACAAGTGAGGCCTGCTTTCGAATGGAGCAAGCAGCAAAATAGAAACAAGGAATGAAGTCTTTCCTTTTTTAAATGGGGTAGGGGTGTACAAGGATTGGCTACGGTCTGGATCATGCCAGATCTGAATCCAAATCCAAAATACAAATAGTAGATCCAAATCCCAGCCTAGATTTGAATCATAACCAATGAGGTAGGGTATAATCATGATCCAAATATATGTGGCAAAACTGGGTCAGGATAAAAAAAGATTAGAAACCAGCTCTTTATTTGTAAAAAATGCAATTGGATAGGCTGAATGACATAGCTGGATGGTAACGTTGCAGCATTATAACTGAAGGGTCTTGGGCTTTGAACCCACGGAGGTTATCCTAAATGCAATCGGATCAGATTTTGTTCTGAACCTAAATTAGGCCGGTCTAAAAAAATGGTCCAAATCTGATCTGAATGCACAAATAATCTGATTAAACAAATCTGAATCTGATCTTACTGCACATTTGAATCTTACTTTATGGATTCAAATCTGGAAATAGCATGTCAGATTCGGATCGAACATCTGATCCATTTGCACTTCTAAATGAACTTGATAAGCAAAACAAGAAATGAATTAGGAAGCATTTGAAAAGTGAAGGTAGTTTTCCATTTTAATTTCAAGTGTTTAAAAGATTCAAAACAATACTAATACAATACATTAACTGACAACTTTTTTCTCAACTTTTTTTTTATAAAATATTTGAATACATTGATTGCATCTGTATAAATTTACAATTACATATTCATGCAAGTTGTTCATGTTTTGCACCAACAAATTAATCGGGCACTGTAGGGCTACTTATATCAGATACAAAAATTATATATTGTAATAATTAAACAAAATATTAAGATAGTTAAAGAAGGATTGGAGAATCACACAAGTTTAAGTGTCGAGGGCTTGCTACAATGGGGCTTTACTGTCTAGAAGTTAGATTTAGAACTTTTAGATGAATTCTCAAAAACTATTGTTTTAAGTGTGAACTCAAATTACATAAATAATCTCCCTTGTATATCATATTACATTTTCCCTTCATATTTAACTGGCCTTTCTCAATTGTTCTGAAAATATTGCATTTCACATTTTGGAAAT
The DNA here is from genome assembly GCF_984573655.1 of Nuphar pumila. Classification (NCBI taxonomy): domain Eukaryota; kingdom Viridiplantae; phylum Streptophyta; class Magnoliopsida; order Nymphaeales; family Nymphaeaceae; genus Nuphar; species Nuphar pumila. The sequence continues at coordinate 18,158,084 of NC_143253.1, read as the reverse complement.
GATTTCCTTGGCTAATATGTAACTAGCATTTTTTATAACCCTAGTTATAAATCTAATATCCATGCATAAACTGCTATCATCATCAATCATTCAAAAACCATTAGAATGTTAAACCATCAACCACACCTCGATTCTCTATACAGTGTATTGGATGAAAATACATCTGTTGTTCACGGAGAACCAGCCAATCTGTGACATAAGTGAAGCTACCTTTAATTGTACGAGCAAATAACTAGTTTAAAGCATAATATGTGTCACCGTACAATCGAGCACCAATATCTAGCGCATGTTTCATGTCTCTGGCTTTCACATTACCATCCATCCATGTAATGAAAGAAAGTAAACGTTTTTATCAAATGCTTCCTGTTACTATGCCATGTTTTTTATGGTTTCTCACAAGGGAAAAATAATGATCATTTTCAAGAGATTAATTTAGCTGCTAAATCTTTCAAGTAAATGTGCAATTGTGTTAAGCATCATAGTGTAATGTAGCAAGCTGTTTGTGTGCAATGTTCAAACCATGATACCTCTCCATTGTCAAAAGGATAGGGTCTGCTCACCTTTGGAAAGAAAACCATTTTGCAGGAGTATGTGAAGAACATATCCTCCACTGGCATGCAGTCCAACCATGGATTTGAAGGGCAAGTACATGCCTGTTGGACACACAACATGACACAGAAGGAATATGATATTCTTCGCTCGTCTGGGTTTCTTGTTTCTGTCATTCATGGCAGGTTGGTTTTATGCTGAATTTTATTATGTACTAAGCTTATTATTTATGTACTAAGCTTCTTTTTACCACTTTCTGCAGCTACCAAGCATTGCATTTCTAGCATTCAATTCAGGGTTACCGGAAGCGTGCTTCCACGAAGTGCATTTCAGAAGCGCGAAAAGTGGCGCTTCCGAAACGTGCTTGGAAGCGCCAATTTTTTAGGGGAAGCTCGCTTCTCCTTTTTTTTTCCTATTTTTTCCTTTTTCACTTCTCCCTCGCTTCCAGTTTGCTTCCTAAATCGCTTCTGGTTCGCTTCTCTTCTCTTCTCTTTTCCGATACAATTTCTGTTTCGCCTCTAAGTTGTCTCACACTTCCTGCTTCCTAAAATTTTAGAAGTGCCTTGCTTTCTGCTTCCACTTCTCGAATCACTTCCTGCTCCCACTTCTTCAACTGGCAACTCTGATTCAGATAGTATGATATGCATCTAGGAAGCTTGTCATTATTTAATGAAAATGGTTTGTTGAAGAATGGCATACAAATTAAGGTTTGTTTTTTGCAGAGATGACATAATTGCTCAGGTTTCTCATGCAAGGAGAATTGCAGAGAAATTGTATCCTGTGGCAAGAATGATAGAACTTGATGGTGCCCATCTGGTGAGCCATGAGAAACCTGAAGAGGTGGGTTAATTATTGTAAACTGAGAAAAAATTGCACCAGATAACCTAAGTGCATGAAACATTTTAGGTTTCAACTTTCAATGCATAAGGAGTTTATAGAGCTTATCTTATTGTTTGGTTATCCTTTTTAAAATTCATGTTCCCATGCGCTGGCATAGCAGTACAAATTATGACATTGCGCTGATAAAAGAAGCATGCCATTAAAGGTGGAAACCATGGTCGACTTTGCATGTGTAATGATCGGAGAAATCCTAACAACCAGAATTTGACACTGAATTGGAATCAATGGATAAAGTTGATTAATATGATGATATCTACTGATGATGTCATCATATTCCATGCAATAATTTTCAGGTCAATGAATCCCTAATGGATTTATTCAAGGCCTCAAAGTACGAGTTGGATGCAGCTGAGTGGAGTAACTTGTTCAGGGTTGGAAGTGAGTCTCTCTCTCTCTCTCACACACACACACACACACACACACACACACACACACACACCAGCCCTATGTGTGGATCTGTTGAAAGCTGACTTTGTCTATCTGCATCTTTTTCTGTCACCAGGTGGGGAGGAGATAACAACACTGTCATGGATTAGGAGGACAAGTGGATTCATTTCTATGCATACACTAGACTATGTCATGAAGCTACAATTTAGCTTCTTGTACCTCTTGGGCTTACTTGCCATGCTGCTAGATCATGGAAGGAACGCAGTCCAGAACCTAAAGCCAGTGAAAGTTGCAGCTGCAGCATCTTAAGGTGGCATCCACTGACTATAAGATAGCTAAGGACCCCACTTGTATAATTGACAGCATGAAGCATGTGGTGATTTTGTAAGATAACATTGGAATAAGGACTTGTTACGAGTGGTCCTTCAATAGGATGATAACAAGTCATCTGAAGAATCATTGGTGGTTGAAGGTGTAATTGAAGCTCCTTTCAATAGGAATGCCGGATGTCCAAAGTCATACAGCAGATGCAGGTTCTGTGGAGTGCTGATAACCAACTATTTATAAGAATTGAATAAAAATGTTTCCATCTCAGGGCTGTTGTATTTCTTTCCAGAGAAACATACATGAAGAATAAAGTTCATTGGTTAAAGATACCAAGATTTTCTTGATAATAAGAGTCCGGCACATGTAATCAAGAATATTGAGAAGAAACCCATGTTTATGTATTGGGGTAGTCCATAGCATGTAATGAATTGTCATAAGAACTATTGCTTAAAAGTGTTATGTACATTCACATTTTGCTCATCTTGTATGTCTATCTATCTGTGTCCAGATTTTCACGGAAAGCTGCAGTTTACCCCAAAAGAGAGCATAAATCAGTTGTACTGTATATGGTTCAAATTCGACACTACAATGTATATCACTTGTATTTTCATGATGTGTGACAATAGTTGAATAAATTAGCCATCTCAAAAAAATTTAAAACCATGCTAAAAGAATGTCCGTGTAAAATGATGTAGATCACTCTAAATGAACTTGGTATAAAGGATGTATTATCATGATATATGTGACCACAGTTGAATAAATCAGATATCTCAGAAAGATGTAAGAGTATGCTAGAAGAATGACGGTGTGTAAAATGATGTAAATCACCCTAAATGAACTTGATATAAATTTTACCGTGTGTATAGAACAGGATGGCGGGGGATGAACAAAAAATAAGATGGAAATTTTTGGGGAAAAGCTATCTCATCTCTACGCTTTTGCAGTTGGCAGTGGAAAACAGTGGGAGCTTCTTTCTTCAGAGGGCATCAAGCAATCCTAGCTAGCAGATGTTAGAGAATAAGTAGCATCAAAATTTTTTGTTCCCAAAATCAAACTCCACGAAAGTACAAATAACAATGATTTTCCTTGTTAGATCCCAACCTAAAGAAACATGCTACAGATTTTGCTTAAACTGAACTTTCAGACGTATTCTACGTATACTTAGTAGAAAACATATTTAGATGAAGTAGCTGTTATGTTAGATGTGCTTTTGGAGTAATCAAAACAATGGCTCATATCACACTAAAACTTGATAATGGAAAGAATCATTTTTTTTAGTTAAATTGATAAGATCCAAAGCATGATTCTTAGTAAATAAACAATAACAAATACATCCATGGGTTTTAGATCAAGGAGAAAAAAACCCTGTAAATTGTTCTTTATTGAAGTGTTTGAATCTTTTGGAGATGAAAACAAAACTATTTAGGAACTACCAATTTTCACAGGCACATACATGCAGGGAAAATATTGGCTACACTCTAGACTATGTACTCTCTAGCTGAATCTCATGGGTGAAAGCTTTATTTGGGTAATTTGACCCCACAAATGCTGAATGCGTGGTCCATTTACTAGGAAATGCACTTTGGAATGGGTGGTTTCGATGTAAAAATATGTTTTTCTTCATATTAAATTTTGAGGCATTGTGGACCATTGAATTTGTAGCACTTAGAAAATCTGCTGATACAACACCATTGGATGATCTAAAACATGTTTTTTGACTAAGTGCTTGATTCACAAAAAAACTACGAAAATGTGAACAGGTGGTTTCTACTAAAGGGTACAATACAGTCGAGGGTAGCCCCCCCCCTCTCTCTCTCTCTATATATATATATACTCTCTCTCTCTCTCTCTATATATATACTCTCTCTCTCTCTCTATATATATATACTCTCTCTCTCTCTCTCTCTCTATATATATATATATATATATATATATATATATATATATATATATATATATATATATATATATATATAGAGAGAGAGAGAGAGAGAGAGAGAGAGAGAGAGAGAGAGAGAGAGAGAGAGAGAGAGAGATTGGTTCTAGGAGGGTGTGGACTTAATTTTTTTTTTCATTTTTGGTACTTTTTTTGGAGTCTGGCCTTACATATGTGATCTACGTATTTAGTGGGAATGAGCTTTTAGATCATCCAATTATGACATGTGAGTAGATTTTCATAAGGTTTCAAAAATCAGCGTCTCAGAATTTTCATAAAATTTGAAGATCATAAAATCATATTTTTTTTCATAAAAAAAAACATGATTCAACAGTTGATTCCTATTTAATGAATCATGCTCAACACATATATGGGGTCTGACTCACAAAATAGAGCTTGAAATATTAAAAATCAGCATTGTTCACACCATATGGACGGTAGGAGGAGCCAATTATATATATATATATATATATATATAATGTGCGACAAATTTGAAACGGTTCGTCTCACAAAAACTAAGAAACTAGAATCCCGTGTACCTTTCCTTTCTTTCTAAACTCAGCCTAAAACCTCTTCCCAGTTCTTATTGATCAGCTCCTGAGACAAGCTAGATCTTTTGTTGAAGGCCATACATGTACCTGATCACACTATCTTTTTGATGTTTCAAACCCTTGATTCTTCAAATAAATTAGCGCAAATGCACTCACATGACGAGTGCCCAAAGTGGTTTGCAGCAGTTTTAAGTACCATGGTAGGCAGGCATACCAAGTAGGCAATGAAGCTTGTGCCCAAGTTTTTCACAGGTTCTGGTTGCTACAGTTTGCACCAACATGGGATTCAGAGAATAGCAGGTAAGGTCGGTGGCATTAGCCCACACAACTAATTGGGTTAAGACACCATTCTACATCCAAGGCCATACCAATTATTAAACATGAAACATGCACAAACTACACAATAAAAAGGTATCATGAAATTGGACCAGTGATTGTAGCAAGAGCAAGGTAAAGATTCATACCTCATAGTCTGGATTTTGTGAAACCATATTCTCCTTTGATACAAAATTGAGAGAGAGAGAGAGAGAGAGAGAGAGAGAGAGAGAGAGAGAGAGAGAGAGAGAGAGAGAGAGAGAGATCCTATTCATTTTGTATGTGGATGGTGGAACGAGGAAAGGAAGATTCTTCTGAAATACCATAATATTCTTTAAGAATATGCTTTGATCCCAAGCTTGAAGATGAAGTGGTGTTGGTTCCATAATAGAGGGCCGTTTTCTTCATGCAGGATTGTGATGAGCCGTCCATCTCGAGATGGGACCATTGGTCCGTTGCAGCTAAGGTGCAAAGAGTCGGGTATGGGCCATGTCTTGCCAGATTCGAATCCAAATCTGAGATGCAAACAGTAAATCCGAATCTGAGTCCAGATCCGAATTGGTTCTCATGAGATAGAATAGAATCATAATTTGAAAATATGTGGTAATACTGGATCTGATAAAAACAGATTAGAAACAAGCTATTTACATGTGAAAAATGTAATTGGATCCAACTTCGATCGGAATCTGAATTTGGTGTGACCAAAAATACTGATCGAAATGATGAAATGTGTCTGTGGAAAACAGATTTTATATCACGTAGTGAGGTGCGCAATAAATAGTTGAAGTATAGATCATTATAGATGCTTGCCGATCTGATCCGGGGACACATATGTCTAGGGGTGTCAACAGGTCAGGTTTGGTTCGGACCCAGGTGGTACCAGACTTGGACCCGGTTTTTAGGTATGGTATTGGGTCCGGACTCGGGTCTAATTAGGTCTATTATAAGAAAAACCATACCCGAACCCAATAAGAACTACATGAACTAGATCCAAACCATACCCGGTAAAACTGTATTTTTTTTATCATTTTTACATCAAAAAATTATGGGTCTTAATCGAAACTCGGGTCGAGTCCGAGTCTGGTATAAAATTTCACAAACTATACCCGGGTCCATATATTAATCGGACCTTCGGGTCCGATAGCCAGGTCTTAATTGGGTCATATTGATTATCACCATAACCTGACCCTATAGGGTTTGGTTTGGGTCGAGTTTGAGTAAACCCGATCCATTGAAACTCCTACATATGTCTTATTTACCACTAATTCTCTCTCCTTTATGATTGGGCAGGTCAGACTGTTTTAGAACCTACACTAATTCCATGTTCAACTCAATATGTTCAATACAGAAGCTTAGTTTAACCAAGTCTCAACTTGCTATCCATACATTGGCAAATACAAGCATGATGAGCCGAGCTAGCTAACTTGAGCTCGGCTTTGTTCTAGACTTCATTCGTGAACATAAATGAGACAAATTTGAGTAGAAGCAGCATGCACTCTTTTTTATAAAACAAGCCAAGCATAGTAAGCTTTTTTATAAGCTCTATTGAGATCAATGAAGCTCGATTGGGCTGGTGAAATATGTTTGGTAAGGGAAAAACAAGTCTCACCACTATCAGATAGGATGTCTAGCTCTCACAAGTCCAGCTTCCTCAAGTGTTTATTCGATATAAATTTCTTTTAAAATAAGCTGCAGTGGATAGAGGGATTTCTCTGTGAAGTCTTACATTATGGACAATAAAACAGGGCCACAATCAACATGGCGCCTCTACAAGGGGATTTCTGAACCATAATAATGGTTTCTTCTTGTTATAATAATAAAAAAAACCCTCAAAATATTCAAGGCTTGAGTTTATTTCTTCTTCTTTTTTAAAATGAGTAGAGCATGAACTCTCTGCTTGTGTGCAACCCTTTTTTTGGCTAGGCCAAGGGACTCTTATCATCAACCTCACATTGGCTGGCCTCCGATTGATAAAACTCTTGAGGTCCCCCGCCCACCGGAGAGTACACCCAGCTTCGACTTTGCAGCAAAGGATGTCCCATATGGGTTTCAAACTAGTGAAGTCCTGTCAACTTGGTGATCACAAGTCACTCCCACCAGATGGGTGCACTTGTGGGCAACCCTAACACTAACACATTTCATCATTTGATGTCATAGAGGATCTAAAAATTCTTGGGTGCTTTGGCTTTCATACAAGCTTAGGGATAAAACACAAAAAATGACAATCAAAAGAAAATTTGTTTCTTGTCAAAAATCAAAATTTTCATATTTTTCTTCAATTCTTATTGGAAAAAGTATTCAAAAACAAATATATTTGAAAAATTAGGAAAATGAACGTAATATAAAAACAAACATAAAAAACCAAAAAAATTATAAATGATGTTCTCATCCCAAGATATCACTAGCAAAAATGTAAAATACCACAATAAAAATCATTAATTTTTTAACAATTATTATCATAATTTGAAAAAAATATTGTGCCATTTTGGCTGTTTAAAAATGGCTGACAATTTTCATTATAGTTTCAAAATTATAGTGATATTTGTCAAACTATCCACAGCTAAAAGTTCAGAATTATGAAAATTGTAGACTTTTGGTGAACTCCAAACGAGTGTTACCGAAAATGCTCCCGAAACATATTTTGGAAGCACGAAACACATCACTTTTGAAACACGCTTCCATTTCACTTCTCACTCGCTTCCCAATATCAGTAAGTAAATTTTCTTTTTTTAGGCTTGGAGTCTTTAACAAATTTTTTTTGCCCTATATCGAGAAATCTCGATTCCTATTCGCTTCCCACTCAAATCCTAGGTCGCTTTCCTCTTGGGGTTCACTTCTCTTTTTGCTTCTTAGACTATTCTGGGTTTGCTTCTAAGTCATCCTGCGCCTTCGGGTTCCTAAAATTTTAGAAGTGCCATGCTTTCCGCTCCTGCTTCCTCGATTGGCAACTCTACTCCAAGCACATATTCTGAAACAGAAAAATATTTGAATGGGAATCCAAGTGAGAATTTTGAGTCTCTCTTCTCTCCGTGGCTTCCTCAGGTGGAAGAAGGGGCGCTCAGCGCATGCTTGTTCCCCAACAATGAAGATGAACGAAAGTGCACGAGAGTGGGAGATCAAAATACGTGGTCTCGGTGGGGTGATACTTGTACTTATGTGGAAACTCTTGTTTCTCCTAAATACTCTTGCAGCAGAGGAGCAAAATTGCACAAACTCATAAGTTGAGCAAAAGATAGATGAGCAATACTTAGGCTCTGAAACAGGCCAGTGAAAGTTGGTTGCAACTTCAGGTAGAAAGATTATATGCATTAGAGTGTAAGATACAGTTATCTGATCTCTACCTACAGGGTGTTATGATAGACTACACCATATAGTGTTTTGGTTATTCACTTTGATAACTGGATTTTGGGTTGGGTTTGTGATCAGTTTTGCATGTAAATATGATGATTTTGTTATGGAATGGAAATATGCAAAATGTGCTATTTTCTGATGGAAAAGAAATGTGTTTCATGTTATGTTGTCTAAGTGGGATACTTTTTTCTTATATTTCTCTCTCTATCCACACTGACTGTAGTTTGCTTTGTCCAAACGTTGAGGAAGTTCTATAACATATTCTCAAGGTCGACAACTTGCTGTGCTTGTATTGCATAACGAATGCCGCAAGCTACTAAATAATACGAAAGAGTTTGTTAGTATGCATTTAGTGCTCTGCATGAATCCAGTGAATAGTTGAGAGTTTTATGAGAAGCATTTGCGTTGATGGAAAGCGGATGTGCATGAGATCAAGGCTTTCTGATGTGCCTGCTACCATGGTTGTTATCCTTAATAATTTTATGATAATGCAGTAGATGATAGAAAAGCAGACATCAGAAAATATGGACAGAAGAAAAACTAGAAAGAAAATCAAATGGAAGCTTAACTGTATGTAGTTTAGCAGGTTCAAGATGCAATTGCAATGTTCTTTTGCTTTTTGAAAATTAGTAATGACGAGGCTATTAACCTCTGATGGATAGCTGAAGAGGCTTGATCTGATCATTCAAAAACAACACTATTGAAGATAGTGTTTTTGGTGACTTTCTTCCACTGGGTAGGATTCTATACCAAAACTTATGTGGGGTATGAAAAACATGTACACTGCAAGTTTTATTGACTTGAATGAAGACAACCTCACTCCTAGTCGTGCAGACCTTTTGAAATGCTATAAGAACGAACAAGAAGAAATGTATTTTAGAATCTGACCCTCGTCTCTTCTCTGTGAGCTATCCTGATCCTTCCAGTGGAGGAACGACTCTATCCACCAAATTAAATCGGCGGAATTCAAGTCTATGCTATGAAGGGTGATGATATTGTCATAGGGAATAGTAGGGTGGCTGAAGAATACAAGCATTTAAAGATTCTTTTATCATCTGTTGGAGATAATTGCATGATTCTTGTTCTTCTTTCAAATTTATGCCGTAAATTAATATGGGCCAATCGACTGTAGAATCTTATCAGATTTAAAGAAATCATTGTTACTAAATGTGGTTCGAAGGCTTCATTACCAGGATCATAAAAAAATAGGCTTCATTATCACAACTCATCTCTAAACTTATACTTAAACAGGGGAAGATAGTGGTTGTTTTGTTGGTGATCTGTTGAGTTTGGCACTATTTGTTCAATAGGGTAATCTTCATTTTCACTGTGTATTGGAGCAACAAAGATAGGAATTATTTATGAATCATGTTATGTATACCAAATTGTATTTCCTCTTTTGTATAATTAGTATAACAGTTGGAGCTGTTTCAATGTGATATTTTATTTTATTGGTATTGGCTGTGTAATGGTAGATGCTATTATGGATAAAATGAAAGAATAAAATTGATATTTTTATTCTTTTGGTATCAATTTTTTTCAATTAGCATAATGTAAGAATTATGATGGTTGTTAGGGTTTAGGTTTTTTTATTTAGTTTTTTTAATAGCATGAATATTGTTTAATTAGGGTTTAGTGTTTTTTTTAGTTAGCATTAGGCATGAATAATGAATACTTGATTTTTGTTAGAATATTAGGGTTTTATTTTTTTTCAATTAGCAAAAAATTGTTTTTTTTTTAAGATTTAGGGTATTGATTTGTTTTTTTTTTTTCAAATGACATGAATGTTCAATTATGGTTCTAGGATTTTTTTGTGCTATTTTTCCTTTCAACTATCATTAAATATGATTCCATTAATTCTCAAACTATTATTTCAAAGAGTGCTTCTCTCCCTGGGGCCAAGGGTTAAGCCCTCAAAGTTTTATGCTGCCAGGACAACAACCGGAAGTGCGGCAATCAGAGCCCGTGCGAGTAGGTCTATGATCTTGGGGTGGTTTCTCTAAGTAAAAATAAAAAAACCCTAAATCTTTAATTTTTTAGGATTTAAATTTTTTATTTTGGTTTTTTAAATAACATAAATATTTAATTGAGGTTGGTTTTTCTTTTTTTTTTTCAATTAGAATATCTATAAATGATGTTTGTTAGGATTTACAAAAACTATTTGATCCTTTTTTTGAAAACATATTGTTAGTATATTTTTTATTAATAATTATTTTTTTTTTACTGTATGTTTTTGCCCACCCTAGTTTAAATTCCTGGCTCCGCCCCTAGCACTATTTAAGATGAATTCCATAGATCTGAATGAAGAATGCCTTCCACCATTGTGCACTCATTAGTTTTAAAGAGGAGACCAGAAACATGCCATAATTTAAGATGAATTCCATAGATCTGATGAATGAACTCTTTAAGATCTTCATGAAGTACAACCTGTTCCATTTCTAATTTAGAGGCGTCTCTGTGATTCAAATTACCACATTGTTGTTCATGTCCTCTTTTTCGTTAATCTCAGTTGCAGTTCCAATTTTTCTCACTGTATTGATTATGAAATCTCTCTTGGGTATTTGACTTATTGCTTCTTGTCAGACTTTTGAAAAATCAATTCTGAAAAGGATCTGCAGAGCTATTCATTCACAATGCAGAGGGCCTTAATGTGTAGACATAATTCATGCAACAAGACTGCATGCATTAATGGGAAACTGTAGCCATTTGCCCATCACTATGGCAATTTAATTATTGCAGTTGGAGAATCAAGCTATCGCTGAAGTAAGACTCATGGTTAATTCTGTTGTAGAACCAGTGAACATCACCAACTACTGCATCTCCATCTTGGTATCCTATGACAGCTAAACTTTCTTAATCACCTTCTTAAGTGGGATTAATATAGTTGAGTCAAGATTTATGGAAAAGCCAGAGTTGGGTCTTGGATAAATTAATCTTAAATTTTTCTTTAGCTTACGCTCGGGGGCCTCGCTTCAGCTTGATTGACCAGGCCTTTGGGCAGATCCAGAATTGAAAAGAAGTTTTTCAAGCCCAAATAATCTCTTGATCTTATCCATGTCCACTGTAAATCAATGACATTGAGTTGGGTCTTGGATTTTTGTTTGGGAGGTTATCTCTAGTGATTTTTTATTAGTATTCTATGGATTAGCTTCCTTTAATTAGGAAGATCGATATAAATTGATTTTATGTTTAATGAACTGGTAGGGATCTGCTTAACCCCAGCTTGCCTATAAAAAAAACATCCTATGCCAGCTAAAGTCAGAATAGGTCCTGTTCTTTATTTCCAATAGTCCATATCCAAATTAAGCTAGCTTCCCTAAAGGCTGAATACTTTCGCTGTGGCTGTCATGCTGCAAGAATTGGATCGTATGTGACCCTTCTAATTACAACTCAACCTTAGATATGCCATGATGTAAGATACAGAAAGGTCATTTCTGAAGTTCACAGATTGATACCAACGTTCAAGCTAACATAGAAAAGAATTGGAAAAAAGATCAATTAACTACAAAATAACAAAAAATTAATATCAAAAGACAATTTAAAAATTCTGATAAATTTCCCAATACTAGAAAAAATGAGTTCAAATGGATCTTAGTTAGCATCTTCTCATGATTTGCATCATGCCGCCAAACGATCACCAATAAAGTTGTATAGCACATGCATTATCTAAATGTTTCAAATGAGACCACCATTCTCATTCTTCACTAATCAACTTCTTGCCTCAAAATGTTGATGATATCTAGAGAACAAGATCATGCTCTACTTACTATAGCAACTTCACCTGGTAGTAGTGGTGGGCATCTGACTGGTCCAGGCCCATTTGGAGCTTGGCTCATCAGGTTTCGAGCATGCCTGGCACGGGAAATGACTCATCCCATTTAATAATGGGCCCGGTTTAGGTCTGGTTCTTAATGGACTCGGCTTTGAGAAAAAAACATGGCCCGGCCCATTGGCCGAATGAGCCAATGTTCAGTGAGTCAGTCCAGCTCGATCCAAATTCATTTGCAAGTTATTTTAGAATTAAGTTAATAAATTAAATCTTATAAGATAAAAATACAATAAATTAAATGACATTATAAAATCCAAATCAAAAGTTCATAACACCAACTAATTATCTTTCTAGTTTCTATAAAATTAATGCAAATAATTAGATAAATGATAACTCAAGTACTCAACAATTACCAAGTTACCATACAGCCGCCTAATTATCTTTAGTTTCCATATTACTAAGGCAATAAATAAGTACATCAGGTCCATGGGGTTGGCCCGGTAGCTTGTGGGACAACCTAGGCCCGTCTCATTTATATAACAGGCCTCGTTTCAACCTGGTAACTAATGGGCTAGGCTTAAAACCCTGACCCAAACCTGGCTCATGATGGATCCGGTTGACTTGTCTTGGTGGGTTGCCTGACCTGTTGCCCACCCCTCGGTGGCAGGTATGGCTAGTTGACAATGATTGGCCATCAAATCCAGGTTGAGTGGATAAACGGTACTTCAATTGTGCATGCTTGATCCTCAATGAATCTATCCCCACTGTAAGAATCTCACCCCCTACCTCCTTACACACATTCTCTCTCTCTCTCTCTCTCTCTCTCTCTCTCTCTCTCTCTATATATATATATATATATATATATATATATATATATATATATATATATATATATATATATATATATATTACCGTACGCACGTATAAAATCATGTATGCATGTATAGAACTTACATGATTTTATACGTGCATACATGGTTCGGTAATATATATATATATATATATAACACTAAGTTCTATACATGCAGACATGATTTTATACGTGCGTACACGGTTCGCTAATATATATATATATATATATATATATATATATATATATATATATATATATATATATATATATATATATATATATATATATATATATATATATATATATATGGAAACCTGTAACAATGGACGGGATAAGCGCTGAACGATGCTTGGACGCACAACCACGCAACAAAAGAAAGCATTTTTAGCATCGTGACAGCCGCTAAAAAATGTTTTCAGCGCAAACCTGACCCTACAGATGCGTTCAACATGGTTGATTTGTTAGGAAACAACATTTTTTTTAATGAAGGAAACGACACTTGAATGTGATTTTTTGATAAAAACACTAGAGTCGACTAGAGTGACTTTTGGATGCATTGGAATGATCTCATCAAGGTCATTCAGTCTGTGCATTGAAGTCAATAGTTTCATTGAAAAGAATATTGTTTTTCAAATGTTTATCTTTCTTGTACATTAAATATCTTTGTAAAAACAACTAGAAAGGCATGTGTTTTCAAAGCTTTCTACTCAACATGTACGAAAGGCATGTGTTTTGTAAAGCTTTCTACTCAACATGTTCCTAGTTGCAAAAACTTGCTTTGCCTAGCAGCGAAAAGAGCACTGATCATTTTTTTGAGGGTCTCAAATTTTTGTTTTGTTATGTCATCTTAGTTTTGCACTATTCTCAATTTTCTCTTGGTTACTATTAATTCATGAATTGTTAAATTGTAATTCTTCAGGTACTAAGGTTTCTTTATCTTTTTTGCAGACTTGGCAGGATGATAGATTGAATGGAACAACTGACGGAAAGAACAATAGCCAGTGCATAATTTATTCATGAGTGTTGGATTTTCGGTCTTTATTGTGCTTTTAGTTCTAGACCAAGAATGAACACCAAGAATATCTTGCCTTAAGCACTCAGATGGTTAACTATTGTGGTTAAAAACTCGCTTGCTGATGTAGATGAAGATCATGGCTCTAAATGGGAACCTAAATATTGTACTTCAGCAAAATTGTATCTAGACTTCTTTTTTTTTCAATTGAATGCATTTTTAATGTATTTAAGAAACCTTTATTTTGAAATTCCCTTTATATCCATGTTTATGCATTAATTTGATATTTTCTTGTATCCTGTAGCACCATTTTTCACAGTTGGGTATGAGAGAGAGAGAGAGCGAGCGAGAGAGAGAGCGAGAGAGAGAGCTTCGTGCTTTCATGATCCATAGTGTGAAGGGTACAAATATGGCAAAACTAGGACTTAATTGCCACACTTTCTATAGTTACATCCATTGCCAATTGCTGATTTAGATATATTATGTTTGGCAAAATCTTCCGAGTCCCTCATTTTCTTCCTCTTTTTGCAAATATCGGAGTTACTGTTTGCTATGCTTTCACAATGAAAATACTCAATAGAATATCAATGTTCAAGACAAAAAATGGATGATGAAAATCGAGGGTGAAGGAGTTTGTTTTGATAGCTCGGAATTGAGCGAGTCTTTTACCAGCAGCTAGAATACAATTCTAAAACGATTGATCTGATATGCTAAGTCAATGTATGAAATTTTCATAAAGATTTATTATAGTTAGATGTAATGAACATTACAACTATTGGAGTGACCAGTAGTCACCCTTAATAAGATCAATATAAACACCAAAAAATTTACATATCTTAGTATTGACTGCACAAAAACAAAGCAATAAAGCTAAGAAAACAGAACACCAAGAACAGTGTTCCCTATCGTTTCTACTTTTTGAAATTCCATCAACTATAATCACCTTCATTTGCTATCATTTCCTTGAACTGAAACCACCTAACACTACAAGGAACCCGTGGATTAGCGATGACCTAAATTCTTCGCTAATCCGTCGCTAAACTGTTTAGCGACGGAAAACTTTCATCGCAAATTTTTCGACGCTAAGTAGTGCCAGAACTTATCCGCCGCTAAGTCCGTCGCTAATTTGCGACGGATTAGCGATGGATATGATCCATCGCGAGTCTTTCGCTATTTTAAATTAGCGATGGATAATATCCGTTGCTAATCCATCGTTAAATTTAAAAAAAAAAATTAAAAAAAATTGCTTGCTGCCGGCGCGTTCTTCGGCAAGGAGCACTTTTTTTTGCACAGAACCGCCGCGTTCTGGCAGGCTGTGACTCCGCGTGGATCCGGGGGGAGCTCCTCTTCAAGTTCCAGGTCTGCCATGAGAACCAGCCAAAGAACTTCACGACGGGGGCGCGTTTCAGGGGGAGCTTCTCTTCAAGTTCCACAAGTCTGCCATGAGAACCAGCCGAAGAGCTTCACGGCGGGGGCGCTCAGCTTCAACTGCGACTCTATGCAGATCTTCGCGAGCTACAGAGGGAGGAGCAAAGAGTACGGCATCTTCGGGACTCTGGCAGGCTCTTCGCGACTCCGTGTGGATCTTCGCGACTCCGACAGGCTCCAGTGGCTCCCCAACAGCAGCCTCCTCTTCATCGCCACTCTCTTCGACTCTGGCAGGCTCCAGTGGCTCCCCAACTGCAGCCTCCTCTTCGTCGCCCCCTTGACATCTCGGCTCCGACGAAGCCACGACGGCTCCATCTGCGACTTCTCCATAGGTGGGGATCGACTCTTTGTGCACGTCGTCAGCGGGGCTTCCGGCGTCCTGAGAAGCACCTCAAGTGGGAATGGTTTAAATCGAACGGGAGGGAAAAACAAATTGAGGAAAATTTTTGAAAGGAGGGAGGGAAAATTTCGTGCCTCAGGTGGGACGAAAATTAGCGACGGAATTAGCGAGGGAATTTTTCCGTCCCTAATCCGTCGCTAATTAGCGACAGATTAGAGACGGAAAATTCCCTCGCTAATTCCGTCGCTAATTAGCATTTTTTGTAACATTTTTGGCGACGAAAAAATGTTGTCGCTAATCCCTCGCTAATTAGCGACGGCTTTAGCGACGAAGATATTTTTGTCGCTAATTTTGCAAATATTTTAAACGTTAGCGACAAATAGTTTTCACTCGCTAATCCGTCGCTAATTAGCGACGGAAAAAATCTGTCGCCAATTTCCGTTGCTAAGTAGCATTTTTCTTGTAGTGTAAGAACCCAACGGTTTCACCACTATCCAGTCTGTATCATGCTTGGCCACTTCAAATTGACCAACGATTGTATGGTTAACACAACTTCCAAATGGCAGGAAATGACTAGCAACCTGCTAACTCCATCAATTTCCTGTAACACAATACTCTATTTCCTGTTTCTCCAGTGTGTTGAAGACATCTCTTAATGCCAAGCCTTGACTGAAGGTCTGCCCACTGCG
Organism: Nuphar pumila; assembly: GCF_984573655.1. NCBI lineage: Eukaryota > Viridiplantae > Streptophyta > Magnoliopsida > Nymphaeales > Nymphaeaceae > Nuphar > Nuphar pumila. Next base: position 18,141,677 of record NC_143253.1, on the reverse strand, counting down.
AACCCATGCTGATTGCCGAGCAAATTAGGTGGAGGTGGCATGACATCTACTGAGTATGTATGCATATGTGTTGAACCAAATCCAAATGAATACACCGATAAAGGTGATCCAAATGGCCAGCTCACAACAGATTACGTTGAAGATAAGATTGTCATCCATATGAATTCAAATGGAAACAACCTCAATAGATTAGTTCTTAAAAATAAGGGTTGAGATTTGTTACCTTGTTATAGCTGTAATATTCACATCTTATCTCTCTTGTGCCGTCAGGTAAAATGTCTTCGATGGCAAATATGGAAGGTAAATCTCTCTTAAACTCTATAACCATTACCTCTCAAATTTGGATTATTGATAAGGGCGCAACCGACCATATGTGTTGTGATTCATCCATATTTTCTTGCTTTGATTCTCATAAGATTTCAAAACCCATCAAGCTTGCAAATGGATAGTGTAACCTGGTCACTAACATCGGAAAGGTTCATGTGACCTCAAAAAGTGAGCTTGATAATGTTCTTTGTGTTCCATCATTCAAATTCAATTTGCTATCCATTCATAAACTCTTAAATCCTTAAATGGTGTTGTGACTTTCTATCCCTCTTATTGTCATATTCATGACTCTTACTTGATGAAGACGATTAGAGTATGTAGACTGCATGTAGCACTATATTACCTTGATTTGGACGACAATAAGGTGGCAACTGTCTCCATCAATAGATCTAATGATAGACTTGATTTATGGCATTGGCGTTTAGATCATATTTCTTTTGAACATTTAAAAATCTTGTCTCGAATACATGATTCTAATTTTTAATCAACATTTTTGTGAGATTTGTCCTTTAGCTAAGCACACCAGTGTGTCATTTTCTTCTAGTGATACCCGATCCCGTCATCCTTTTGAATTGGTCTATTTTGATATTTGGGGTGGGTATTCAATACCATCTCATTTAGGAGCTCACTATTTTCTCACGGTGGTTATAGACTATAGTAGAGCAGATTCAAATTCCAGACCATGCAAATGCTGCAATATTTTATCATGATGGTAAAAAATCAATTCAATATTTAAGTGAAAAGAATTAGATCTGATATAGATTAGAATTCTTTTCACATGATGTTCAAATGTTTTTTTAAAGAGAATGATATTTTTCATCATATAGTTGTGTTGCCATACCCCAACAAAATGGAGTTGTAGAATGCAAGCACAAAAATTTGCTTGAAATAGCAAGAGCTTTGCTATTCCAAGCAAAGAGAATGCATTCTCACAACTGCATACCTCATAAATCAGATCCCAATGTCCCGTTTAGAAAACAATTTAACACCTCATGAAGCATTGCACAAGGTCAAACCAAAATATTCTCATTTAAAGGTTTTCGGTTGCTTATGTTTTGCACACAATATACATCACAATCACAAATTTGATCCTCATGCTCGCAAATGTATATTTGTTGGTTACCCATTAGGCCAAAAAAGGGTACAAAGTTTATGATCTTGAAAAGAAAAGAAAAATCGTTAGTAAAGATGTCATTTTTCATGAAGAAAATTTTCCTTACAAATGTGAAATCAAATCTCATAGAGAATCTTGTTTTACCTATGCCCATCATAAATAATTCTCATCCTTTTCAAAACTATCATAATCATGATCGAGAGGGGAAGACTAGTTGTGATCATGACCATGGTGTTGCAGACCACCAATGATTCTCATGATCCAAATCCGGGTGGTCTGTCCAGAACCCAATAATCATGAGCCATCACCCAAAAATGTCCAAATTCAAGCTTAGTCTAGACGATCCGGCAAACCTAGATCTCGTCCAATACACTTGAACGATTATCAATGTGATCTAGTAACACTACATGCCCACACAACGACTCCATCAATGATATTATTTCCATTATGCTATTTTCTTTTGTTCTCATAATTTTCTCTGAAACACAAAGCATTTTTTGTTTCCATTTCCTCCTACAGAGAGCCAAGAGACTATATGACAACCTTGAGAGATGCAAAGTGGCGAGCTGCCATGCAAATTGAAATCCAAACCCTTGAGCAAAATAGAACTTGGAGCCTTGAGGACCTCCCTCCTGGGAAGAAACCCATCAGGTCCGAATGGGTATGCAAGATCAAATTCAACTCGGATGGACTATTGAACGATACAAGGCCTATCTCGTTGCAACTCAACAAGAGGGCCTTGACTACCATGATACTTTTGCCTTGATTGATAAACTTGTCACCATGTGATGCTTGTTATCTGTAGCAGTCAAATCAAACTGGCCACTTCATCAACTTGACGTCAACCACACCTTTCTTCATGATGACCTTGATGAAGAAATTTACATTAAGTTATCGCCCAATGTTTTGTGCGAGGGGGAGACTCATGTGTGTTGTTTACATAAATCCATATACTGATTGAAATAAGCATCAAGGCAATGGTTTGCCAAATTTTCAAATTCCCTAAATAAAGCTAATTTCAAGCAGTGCTTAGTCGACTACTCACTATTTTCTCTTATATCAGGTGACAAATAGACGTTCGTTCTTATTTATGTTGATGATGTCATCATCATGGGCAATGATGATGCCATGATACAAAATGTGAAACTATTTATGAATTAATATTTCCATATTAAAGACCTTGGAAAGTTAAAATATTTCTTGGAATAAATGTGGCCCCGTCCGAGAAAGGAATCTTGAAAGTATACTCTTGAATTATTACAAGATGCTAGACTTCTATAGGATCCAAGCCTAGTGAAACACCTATGGAGCTGAATCATAAGTTTGATCATAGCGGTGAGCTCATCAAAGACCCGACGATTTATAGAAGACTCATGGGACATCTCATATATCTCACTATAACCCGGCCAGACATTACATATGTGGTTGACATTCTCAACCAATTTATGCAAGAACCAAGATAATCACACTATGTGGCTGTCATGAAGCTCGTGAGATATTTAAAGAACACTCCAAGTCAAGAGATTTTACTTGAGTCTTAGAACAAATTTAACTTGTCTTGTTATGTGGAATCTGAGCCGTATATTCACCAAAAGATCAACCACAGGATATTGTACCTTCCTTGGTGAATCTCCTATTTCTTGGAAATCTAAGAAATAAAATACAATATCATGCTCTTTCGCTGAAGTAGAATATCGTGCCCTAAAAATTGAGACCTGTGAAGTCACTTGGATGAGATATCTCTTGGAAAATCTTGTTTTTTCACAAAAGGAACCAGCTCAAGTATTTTGCGATAATCAATCATATTGCAGTGTCTTTCATGAACAGACAAAACATATAGAATTGGATTGCTATTTTGTAAGAGAAAAGTTACAGCAGGAAACTATAAAAACTAGCTTTATCTCCAATAAAAATCAAATAGCTGACATTTTCACAAAGGTGACAAATTTATTTGGTTAATTGGAAAGATGGGTATAATCAATTCATAGAGACCCATCTTGAGGGGGAGTGTTGAACCAGATCCAAATGAATCCATCGATAAATGTGATCCAAATGGCTAACTCGCAACAAATTACGTTGAAGATAAGGGTGTCATCAGTATAAATTCAAATGGAAGCAACCTCAACGTATTAGTTCCTAAAAACAAGGATTGAAATTTGTTACCTTGTTATAGCTGTAATCTTTTAGGATAGTTAGAATTTGAATCCCTGTAATTAAATAATTAGATACTTTACATGTAACTTCATATATATTGTGTTTTGTATCTTGTAAAATGATAGAGAAATCTTATTGATATTACGTGAAGTTCTGCTCAACAATATGAAATTAAGTAGCAAGGAACAACCACAACCTGTTCAAGGCTCTCCATTTTCATTCTGAAACAAAATTAATTGTAGTTATATGTTAAATTTCATTGTTTATCTACCAAGAAAGAAAATGTACAAGTTTCATTTTTTTATGTCAAAGGAAAACCCTCACCAAGAATTGCTCACTTAACAGGCTCACCTTCCTGCGAGGTAAAACTTTGGGTTGAGGAAAGTATGAGTAGTCATTTCATTCGTAAGAACACCAGTGCAAAAGAATGATCATTTTACCTAACTACTCATTTTGTAAAAAAAAATTCAATAGTTGGAATAATTGGCTTCCAATACAATTGAAACTATTGACTTCAATGCACAGATGATGAGATAATACCAATGCATCTAGGAGGCATTTGACGCCTTGAACAAAAGTCACTCTAGCATCTCCCTGATTTTATCCTTGAGGTCATCTCTTGCAAATACAGGAAAGTATATTACGCACACAACCACCACCTTCAGCATTAATAAAAAAATTTAGTGGAAAATCATTTCACACATTATAAGAAAAATCAATCATATCTTAACTTGGTCAATAAATACCATATGAATAAAAGAGTAATAATAAATAATAAATCTCACAAAACCTATACGGTGACCAAGAAATTCATATATAAAACAGTCAACATTTAAAAGAAAAAAAAATGAATCTTTAACATCAACAAACTTCCCGTATGTTTATATCGAGAACAAAAATTCATTGTAAATCAATCCAAAAGAGTTGTTTCTTACTGTAAACATTTGTTTGATGTATTTTTAGATTTATGAAATTGAAAAGCGAATCAGTTTTTCTGATTTCTAAAGCATCCCCCAAAACAGGTTTCCAACAAACTTATGAAATCCCGCTTTCCACGAAAACAAACCGTGATGGAGCGTTCACTCTATGTAAAGAGGAAAAACTCTCACGTGAAAAGTGAAAAAGATTCATTGTTTTTCCACACTTGAGAAAAAATGATACAAGGAGAATATATACATCCCACGATAAATCCCTTGATTTGTGGGATTTAGAAACTATAAAAAAGCAACAAAGTTAAAATGATAGGAAATGTTACAAGCTGTTGCACTCAAATGTCGACGTAACACATGAACCAACTAAAGCTGACCAGTCAATCTATCCAAACTGATTATATATTTGCCTTAGCTGACTGGGAAGTTATCCAAAATAGGTTCCATATTTTGCTTTCCAGGTTGAACTTATCTCCTGGCATTGCTAACCACCATTTCATTTGCTCAATCCATTTATCGTGAATTACCAAGATTTATTGAAAGTTATGATGCCAACTATACGAAGCAGGTTATATGTCCCCCCCCCCGAACAGGGCAGTTAGCTACATCTCATGATCGGGGGTCCCAAAGAGCACCACGTATGTAAGCATGTGCGTCTCGTATCCCCATGTTTGTCAGCATTAATTAGCGTTGGAGTTTGATGCGATTGCAAAGACTTAAGTACCCTCTCTTCCATTGGTGCAAAAAAAAATGACGGTTCTTGAAAAGGAGTGGTTGTAAAGACTTAAGTGCCCCGAAGATGATTATTTAAGACCCAGTCTCTGCACTACAGGATTATCCGAGAAAGATATCTCCCCTGGACATCAACCCTTTCACACTCTCTCTCCCTTCTATTTCTGCTTCTATGCACATCCAACAGAAGATCTTACATTGCTCCATCAAGCACCGACTGACCTGCACATTTACTGTTGTGGAGCCTGATTCAGAGTTTTTACCCTTGCAGGAGGAGGGTCTGGGGGCTTCTCTCAGTGTGGGTAGCATCATTCAACTTGAAGAGTTATGGAGTCTGATTCAGAGCTTTTACCCTTACAGAAGGGGGGTCTGAGGGCTCCTCCCAGCGTGTTCATGGCCCTTTGCCCTCACAGGATGCTACCCGTTCGGGCTCATCAACCATCTCTCGCTCTCTCTCCCTTCTATTTCTGCTTCTGTGCACATCCATCACAAGATCCTATATTGCTCCATCAAGCACCGACTGACCTGCACATTGACTGTTGTGGGTCCTTACTGATGAGTTGCCTCTAAATTTATTCGACTCTGGGTCCTTACTGCACTTGAAGTTGAGTCGTTGTATTTTTTGTTATTCGGTGGGTGGTGAGGCTCTCCTCTACTCTCTCAAGACTCTTATCTTGGGCAATCTTTCTTTTGATGATTGTGGTTGTAATGTATCGTTGAAGTTAAAATGGGGAATGAAATGACAATAGAAATCGCTGAAAATTTACAGAAATAAATGCCCCCCTTCTAGAAAACTGAATCATCGGTTCCTCTTCCTCGAACGGACATAAATGCTCCTCCCAGCGTGTTCATGGCCCTTTGCCCTCACAGGATGCTACCCGTTCGGGCTCATCAACCATCTCTCGCTCTCTCTCCCTTCTATTTCTGCTTCTGTGCACATCCATCACAAGATCCTATATTGCTCCATCAAGCACCGACTGACCTGCACATTGACTGTTGTGGGTACTTACTGATGAGCTGCCTCTAAATTTATTGCAAGTCACAGCTATGCTCAGAGCAACATGTCAACGTCCCACTGATAGGCAAAACAACATTTCAAAGGTTATTTATCATAATGCCAGCTTTAGTTGAATCTGTTTTGATTGCAATGTTTGAAGCATCTCTTTCTTGCTTTGATTGTTTGTGTTTGTTGCTTGCTGCTTAAGTGCTTCTCAGTAAGTAGAATCTGGCCCTCATGCTCATCTCGATTGGATTACTGAGATTCCACCAGTAAGATCCGTAGTCCTTCTTGCTGCTAACTCTTTACATTTGCAGGTTGTTTCTTCAAATGATTATAATAATGACAAATATGCGAAGGAGTTCAGTATCAGTGTTTCTAATGCGCTTGCTACTTGTCCTGCTCGGGTTTTGCCAACTCCTCGTGTGAGTTGATCATATGTGAAAACTGAACTGTGGATGGAAGAGTGGGCGCGAGGCAAGGAAGAAGAAGAAGAGGAGGAGCCTTCCATGCAAGAGAACCAGGCGTTCTTGGTGCTGTGGCTGTGCCGCAGCGTGATCTGCTGCTCGAGGGGGCAGTGGGTGAGGAGGGGAGTCTTCGAAATGGCGGTGCGCCTCTCTCTAGGCCACTCTGTAGCGCTCGCTCCGGCCGTGCTCTGCCTCATTTACGACGTTCATGAAAATGACAAAACTGCCCTCCATCGATATCGCGGGAAAACGTTCCGCAGGTGGTTGTAATGTATCGTTGAAGTTAAAATGGGGAATGAAATGACAATAGAAATCGCTGAAAATTTACAGAAATAAATGCCCTTCTTCTAGAAAACTGAATCGTCGGTTCCTCTTCCTCGGACGGACATAAATGCCCTCCTTCTAGAAAACTGAATCGTCGGTTCGTGAAAATGATAAAACTGCCCTCCATCGATATCGCGGGAAAACGTTCTATGGTTTTCAAGAAATATATTTCATTAACTCAGAAATCACAAGTAGGATTTCCCAGTGATGAGGTTTCATTTGAAAATCCAAACAAAATATAGTAGAAATCAAACAGAATACAACATAAATCAAAAAGAGCAGAATGATGGTCTAAACAAAACCGAGTCTGATTAGCATTATAGGCTCCTAACGCAGTCCAGACACCATCAGATGAAAACCCAATTCATGCCAATCCACCACAGATCCTGGTTTGGCCATTTCCTACGTGCCCTGCTAGTGATCTCCCATCTTAGATGGAGAAGTAGTTGATCAGAACATAGTTTGATGTCCCTGAAGATGCAATGGTTGTGCTCCATCCAAATGATTCTACAGGTCAATAACAAACAAACCCGCCATACAAACACCCATTTCTTTCCCTGTTGCTAAAAATTTTGAGTGATAAGAACCTAGCGCAGAAATTGCATTTCATTCCAAGCCAAATTGAATTCATTCCAAGGTTGTTGCAAACTTGCAATAGATTTTTTGTGAAGGGGCAGTCCCAGAAGATATGTTGAGTTGATTCCTCATGACCATAACACAGTGGTTGTAATGTATCGTTGAAGTTAAAATGGGGAATGAAATGACAATAGAAATCTCTGAAAATTTACAGAAATAAATGCCCTCCTTCTAGAAAACTGAATCGTCGGTTCCTCTTCCTCGGACGGACATAAATGCCCTCCTAGAAAACTGAATCGTCGGTTCGTGAAAATGACAAAACTGCCCTCCATCGATATCGCGGGAAAACGTTCCGCAGGTGGTTGTAATGTATCGTTGAAGTTAAAATGGGGAATGAAATGACAATAGAAAACGCTGAAAATTTACAGAAATAAATGCCCTCCTTCTAGAAAACTGAATCGTCGGTTCCTCTTCCTCGGACGAACATAAATGCCCTTCTTCTAGAAAACTGAATCGTCGGTTCGTGAAAATGACAAAACTGCCCTCCATCGATATCGCGGGAAAACGTTCCGCAGAGTTTGCGTATGTAGCAAGCGTTATGTTGTATGATACAAATAGTTCAAAAAAATCCTTTCTCGCTCTAAGCACTCTACCGGAGATTCTTTGCTTTTATCTCGAGTTGCCGGAGCATCCTTTCCTTTTTACCAGAGCATCTGTTTCCATCTTACGCGCAGTCGCAGCATCGTTGCCACCTTCTGTTGCATATTAGTTGTTACTGTTGCTTACTCTACAGTTGGAATATCCAAATTCCCATCGTTTCGGTGAGTTTCGTGTAAGTTTTCTTTCTTCAATATGAAGATTGGTTCTTATACAAGGATTTGTATTATGAACCCAAATATTCCGACAATTTCTAATGATGATGATCGTGTATTGTGTTGTGCAGGTTAGCAATGTCTGCGCCTCATCAGATTAGAGATACCCCGTCGTTCTATGGGTTGTCTATTAGAGAAGTGATCCGCCAGTCCCATCTATCTAAAGTTTTTGAAAGATACCAAAATATACTTAAGATTGAGAACGATGAAGACAGGGAAAAAGTCTTGGAATCGTATTTTGCGGAGGATTATCCATCAGATATCGAGGCTGCGGACCAAAGGAAGAACTCTGAAGAACGAAAAATGCAGAACAAGGATGACGAAGAGAAGACAAAGGCCAGAAATATTGATGAGAATATAAATAGAAGGCGGAGGATTAACGCACAGCAGATGGAAAAGAGGAAGAAGAAGGCGGAGAAGTGGGAAAGGGATGTTAGCAATATGATGGCGGAGGCTCAGAGGATAAACTTGGAGAGTAGAGCAATGCGACACAAGCCAAGGCTACTGAAGGAGGCGGAGGAGAGGCGAAGGCAAATGAATAAGGAGGAGGAAGAGAAGAAACAGAATATTCCTCAGTTTGAGGAAGAAAAGGAAAGGCGAAGGAGGGAGTTGGAGTTCGAGGAAGCTAAGGAAATGCAAAGGCAGCAGAAGGAGAATGAGGAAAAGAAGGAAAGGCAACGGAAGGAGAAGGAGGAGGAGGTAGAGAAGGAAAGAGAAAGGAAGAAGCAGGAGGAAGAATTGCAGGAAAGAAGGAAACAACAACTGCAAGAGAAAGAAAGGCGGCGAAAGGAGGAGGAAGAAAAGGAAAGGGAAAGGAAGAAGCAGGAGGAAGAGGCGAAAAGGGAGAGACAAAGGAAGCAGAAGGAGGAGGATATAAAGGAGAGAGAAAGGAAGGAGGAGGATGCGAAAAAGGAGAGAGAAAGGATGCAGGAGGAGAAAAGGGAGAGAGAAAGGAAGGAGAAAGAGGAGGAGAAAAGGCAGAGAGAAAGGAGGAGGAGGAGAAAAGGGAGAGAGAAAGGAAGGAGAAGGAGGAGGAGAAAACGCAGAGAGAAAGGAAGCAGAAGGAGGAGGAGGAGAAAAGGGAGAGAGAAAGGAAGGACAAGGAGGAGGAGAAAAGGCAGAGAGAAAGGAAGCAGAAGGAGGAGGAGGAGAAAAGTGAGAGAGAAAGGAAGAAGAAGGAGGAGGAGGAGAAAAGGGAGAGAGAAAGGAAGGAGAAGGAGGAGGAGAAACGCGAGAGAGAAAGGAATCAGAAGGAGCAGGCGGAAAAGGAGAGAGAAAGGAAGCAGGAGGAGGAGGAGAATAGGGACAGAGAAAGGAAGTAGAAGGAGGATGAGAAAAGGAAGGCGAGAGAAAGGAAGGCGACGGTGGAGCCGGTAGCGATGGAGATTGAAAGGCAGTTCGAGGCAGTGGACCCACCAGAAAGTCCCAGGTTGGAGCGAGAACAACAGAAAATAGCCACCAAGGTAAATATATCCGTCCTGTCTGCGAAGATTTAATAATATGTTTAGCGATTTTGGTATAGCGATTACTGTGTTAGGTATTGATATTTATAGCGATTACTGCGATAGTATGTCTGCAATCGATATTATTTATAGCGGTTAGTAGAATAGTATTTATAAGTACAAATGGAAGTAATTTATAATTTGTAGGAATAATATGTTATTTTGTGTTACATGGAGGTCACAGGAGAAGTAGAGCACCAGGTGAAAAGCTCGGAGGTCGCTGTCAATGGCCTGTAGTTCTGTCTTGGTATGGTCAACTGAATGCATATCAGAAGGACCGACTACGAAATATGCACTTCGGTGGCCTTTTGGACCAGCAATATTTTGAAACTTGCTAGAATACCATGACTCACCTGGTAAATAAGTGGAATGATAAGACTAACACATTCCAGTTTGATTCTTTTGAGATCACCATGACTCTAGAAGATGTGGCGAGGATCACTGGCCTTAAGTGCGATGGCAGTGCTGTCCTATTACGGCATTCAAACTATAATGCAAGGGAAAACTGCACTGCCCTTCTAGGAATGTCGATGGACGAATGGAGTCAATGTATTTCTGGTGGAAGCAATTCCACATCAATGAAGGTCTCAGTTTTTCGTAATAAATGGGAAGGCCACTCCGCTACTTGTGCATCTGAAACAGCTGACCAAGAGTTTCGCGGCTTCCTTCTATATTTTTTTGCTCTTACATTATTTTTCGATTGTTCTGGTTCGAGAATAAGTTCCATATGGCTGCAGTACCTGGCAGACTTAGACGAAGTCGACAACTATGCCTGGGGTGCCACTATGCTCGCACACCTGTACAGTCAACTCCACCGTGCGAGTAATGGTACGAAAATAGTTGGCGGATTTTGGCCATTTGTTCAGGTATTTGTTGATTACATACTTAGTATTTATAGACAAATCTCATTGCAGTCTGTGGCGTTGCTAATAATATTTTTTTTGTTAGGCCTGGGCGTTGGAACATATTATCCCATTGCGTCCACGGTGTGGCCCTCCGATTTGTGGTTTTCCAAAGATCGGTCGTTGGGCCAGAATAAACGTCGCAGTTTATAATGCTAAGTCCATTTTAGATGGGCTGCAATTAAACGAGGTAAACGTTCTAAAATTGTTTACAATCGCGTTAGCATTTACCATTGAGTATTATAAGTCGTTGTAATGTTCAGCATTCTTAAGTATACATCGCTGCAGGATTGTCTTCCGTAGTGCATATCGTTGTTGCCATATCATGCGTAAATAAATTTTAATATATTTGTCATTCGTTATTAAAAAGAATTATCAATGTACAAGTTTTGTGGAGACCTTATGGAGATGGGGCGATGATGAAGACGTTGTTGCGGAGGCTGTCAGATTGTCTAACCGCGATTTGTGGCTATTCTGCAATTTTGAAGCCGAGTTGCAGCAAGGTAGTCGAGTTCTCCTACAATCTGGCTTGGGGCAGTCTATCCCAAATAAGCCTTTGGAGGTGAGAAGAAAGATGAACATTGGTTGGGGCAGGCACGTGAATTGGAGCGATCGCTACATGGAGGAATTATTAAATTGGAACTCAGGTGGTGTCCCTGTCGTACCGTATGATCATGAAGGACGACAATTTGATCCCTTCTATTTCGAAAGCTATTGGAAACCAATGCGGCGAAATCGGAAGATTGAGAAAATTGTCAACCCATGCATCCCAACTGTCCCTTCTCATGTTGTAGCCCAGCTTCAACAACCAAAACGTCGTCTCGCTCTGGTTAATACGACTAGTCCATCAGTAACAAATCACGAGGAAGACCGAACACTTGCTCCAAAAGAGAAGACTGTCTCTGCCGCAAGGTTCGAACTTATTGAGAGGGAGAATAAGAAATTAAGGACAGAAGTAAGCACTATGGTGACCCAATTGAATGCAGTGATGAACATGATGACCAGTCTTCTTAGGCAAGGTTTCGCAACGAGGAGGCCACCCAGAATAGACAGTCCACCAATAAAAAGTGAGAGACAAGTCTATGAAATTTCCTCAGATTCGTCCAGTGACTCGGAATAAATCCTAGATTTTCATTTTTATCACGCTATACATTTGTTGTAATTGTATAATGAGTTGCGGTAACGTGAAATTCTTTTACTGTTTAATTCTTTATTATTACATCTTTCCGACTTTGGGTCTCGGTAATAAATAAACTTTAAACGAAAATAGATGTTTCTTCAGAAATCGGGCTTTTGGATTGCTGGAATCTGACTTATCTATAAGTTTTTCAGTTAATCCAAAATCAATGGCTATAAGGAACCAGTTCTTTTAGGCTGAGAAAAACATGTTTTTTGTCAAAAAAACATGATCCAAGAGTCTATTCCCACTAAATAAAGCATGCTAAACACATTTAACGGTTCAGATCTACAATAAAACTCTTCAAAGTATGGGATTTAAGGGAGCAGAACGAGAAAATGGGGCCTAATATGTTCAGTTCTCATTATGTTTTTTCGACCAAAAGTATAGTTTTATGAACAGAGAAAAATTGATGCCTTCATAGCCATTGATTTTGGACCACCAATGATCCAAAAGCCGGTTCCTACTAAACAAAACCTATTGATTACATCTACGGCCGTGAGAAAAATTACTTAAAACTATGATTTTTGAAGTTACCTAATGAGACCTAACGAAAAAGGAGGCTTAAAGGAACACATTACTCATAAAACAATGACCTCAAGAAACCCAAATCATAGTTTAATAACCATTTGGCTTCAACTTCTCTTCTAAGATCCATTTATGATTAAAAATATGTTTATATATCTTCAACCATTGATCTATTATGGGTATCATGTATCTAACAGTGACTCGCTTGGTTCCATCTGGGTGGTTCCGAACAAATTCAGCCCAAGATCATCTTATCCAGGTCCAGAAAAAAAAAAACGGAATGAGATAGCTGGATGGTTAGGCCGTACTATCATAATTGAAGAGTCTCATTTCCAATCTCTGCAATGGTTAGCCTCAGCTTTGCCTATCAAAAGGCATTTCTGTTTAGCAATCGCTGTATTTGTCTTCGCCTCGAAAGAATAGCGATAGATAAGGAAATGATTTGTTGCCATCGCTGGATACTTCGTGCTTTGATTCGGAGAGCGATCTGTGGCATCGCAGCATAGTGATTTGTGGGTATTGTTCGAATGTCAAATCACACGTGGAAAACGTATTTTTGAATATTTAAAACTTAATGAGCGGCATGGAAAGACGTACTTTTGCTAATATTTATTTAGACGCTATCAGGAATATTCCTCTAATATGTTTTTGTGTTAAATAATCAATAGATAAGGAAAGCATTTGTTGTCATCGCTGGATACTTCGTGCTTTGATTCAGAGAGCGATCTGTGGCATCGCAGCATAGTGATTTGTGGGTATTGTTCGAATGTCAAATCACACGTGGAAAACGTATTTTTGAATATTTAAAACTTAATGAGCGGCATGGAAAGACGTACTTTTGCTAATATTTATTTAGACGCTATCATGAATATTCCTCTAATATGTTTTTGTGTTAAATAATCAATAGATAAGGAAAGGATTTGTTGCCATCGCTGGATACTTCGTGCTTTGATTCGGAGAGCGATCTGTGGCATCGCAGCATAGTGTTTTATGGGTATTGTTCGAATGTCAAATCACACGTGGAAAACGTATTTTTGAATATTTAAAACTTAATGAGCGGCATGGAAAGACGTACTTTTGCTAACTTCGAACGCAAGAATTTAAATTGGCGGCGGTTATCAAAAAAAGGCGGCATGCGAAAAGCCGTATTTATATTTTTTTTAAACGCAATCAATTAATTAGCTTCGTGCTTTGAGTCGGAGAGCGATCTTTGGCATCGCAGCATAGTGATTTGTGGGTATTGTTCGAATGTCTAATCACACGTGGAAAACGTATTTTTGAATATTTAAAACTTAATGAGCGGCATGGAAAGACGTATTTTTGAATACTTCGAACGCAAGCATTTAATTTGGCGGCGGTTATCAAAAAAAGGCGGCATGCGAAAAGTCGTATTTATATTTTTTTTAAACGCAATCAATTAATTAGCGGGCTGTTTTCAAAAAATGGCTGCACGTTAAAGGACTTTACCTTTGTATGTGAGGACGGCGTTTCAGTATCTCCGTTGCAAAAGTGCTATCAATATCTCCGTCGAGGCATGGCGCCAAAGAAGGGGACAATCGGAGCAGTACGACCAGCCATGGCAGACAAGAAGAGGACTAGTGGAGCAATACGACCCGGCACGACGCCAAAGACGATGGGAGCACTACGACCGGGCACGACGGCAACGGAGAGGACGATGGTAGCAAAACGACCAGGCACGGCGCCAGAGGAGTGGACGAGGGGAGAAAAACGACCAGGCACGGAGCAAACGGATAGGAGGATGGGAGCTAAACGACCAGGCACGTTGCCAATGGAGTGGACGATGGCAGCAAAACGGCCACGCATGGCTCTGAACAAGAATACAACCACATCCACAGTACCAGGACTAGCGCTTAAGAGGTATATTCTTTGAAACGCCTGAACGGTTTAGTGAACATTTGGCTTTTCATGTCGTATTTGGACTAGTGTTGTTTACTGTAGACAATAATTTCAATGTCCAATCCTGAATACCACGCTCATGGTGCTCTCAGTGCAACATCCACAGTCTCGGGTGGGCGGCAACGCCCTGACGAGTTCGTAGATGACATCGAGCAGATGCAAGATGAATTTGCAGATGGGAACACTGTCAGTAATTTTGTAAGTATTTGTCCACTATCAATTTCTAGGTCATCAGTTTGCATGTTCTGAAGTTCGTAACTTTGTGCAACCAGACAATGTATGATTTTGTCAATTACATTCAGAGCAACCCAACGAGCAATACAGTACGCATCATCAGCCCGTATTTCATGGTATGTCTGTGCCGCTGTTGTTCTGTTTGCTTTCATGACGTACTCATGTTTTTTGGTGGTTAAACCTTGCTATTTCGTGCAACAGATGTACGTCCGGCAAAAGCCATACGGCATAGGATTCGAAGATGCACTACCTTGTTGGAACAACGATGATGAGTGCATAGACATTTCGAAATTTAGAAAGGTAAGTGAACAAACCTCTTATCCAAGGTTTATTCGTAACATCCCCATCACGATAAGTCTCTGGAACGAAAAATGATTTTATCGATTCGCAGATTTTACTTCCTACACTCTGGCAACATCCAGACCATTGGGTCCTATACGAGATAAATTTTCAGCTAAAACAACTATGGTGCTACAACTCATTGGACTGTCACAGTGGCGTAGAACGCGATGCTATGCATTTGGTAAGCTTGTACCCAAAGGTGAAGTAGCTATTCGAGGTGGACCGGACTGTAATATATTATCCCTTTTTCACAGGCGGGATTTCTTAACGGGCAAATGGGTGTCGACATTGGTGAGTGGATGTTGCTCTGTGCTGATGATGCTCCGTTACAAAGTAATGGGGTCGATTGTGGCATATTCGTAATGAAGCATATTGAAGCAATATACAATGGAGAACAACCTTGTTTCCACGCTGTATGAGCTTCGTATCCGATGTTATTGGGTATTTCTGTTATATATTGGTTTCACATTACCTGTTTTGTTGCAGGAACATATGCCGGTAATACGCGACGAAATATGCGGAAAATTGATTGAGTTTAAAACGAACGGCAGACAGAATAGTATAAAGTGAAACCTATCGATTGCTCTGTCTGTATAACCTAACGAGGCCCTCCATCACCGTTCTCGCCGTCCTCCTCGACAGTAACCCAGTAGGTGCAGTCGCGCTGAGGGTGGCCAGTAGGAGCTCCGCCAAGTCCTCTTCCTCTCCCTAGCGAGGTCTAAGCGGATTTGTCGTTCCGGTGACGGGTGTTCATCTCGTTCCGTTGACGGGTGTTCTATGAAAAGTAAATTGTATTCAGAAATAGTTTTGTGTTGTATACGCATAACCAATGCTGGTAAAGTTGTTCTTAAGCAATGAAGAATACTGTACGGCGAAAAATATTTCTAAATATCGCATTACGTGAACTTATCAATAAGAAAGGTTTGTTCTTAGAAATCGCTGTATTGATGAACCGACGGTAATGTACACCTAAGGCGATTTCTTTAGATGTACTTGTGGATTTATTTGAGACCCAAAGATTCGGAATAGCCCTCTGACATATTTCATGTGTTGGCTTTCTTAAGGGCATTAAGTTCTATTTTCATTGCTTTGTTCCAATGATGATATTGTTTGACATCATTATAATGAGATGACTCTTATGTTATTAAACATGCTCTAAAGTTTGTAGAAAATGCGTCATATGATACAAATCTATTAGGATCTCTAGAGATTCGATTAGATCTCTTAAGTTGGGATTCCTCTAAGGATATGTTTTGAAAGAACTTGTCCAGAGAACATGGATGGTTACCTTGACCTCGCCGAGTATACACATGCATATCATTAGATGTAATTTTATTTAAACTTTCATGTTGATGACTAACTTCAACAACAACCGGATGATACTAGAGTTATTATCCAAGAGTCAAACACATCAATAGAGTTAGACTCATCATGTCTTGGCAATAGATCAAATAGAAATGAATAGTCAATTTCTTCTTTAGGTCCTTTGTTATCAAACCCATCTTTATTTTCAAGAAAGATGACATTTTTAGAAATATAGAGTTTGTTTTTTATTGGATCAAAGTATCGGTGCCCTTTTTTATTTTCACCATAGCCCAAAAAAACATATTCAATGGATTTTGGAGATAGTTTATCATTTTTATGATTAAGCACATAACACTTACAACTAAATATTCTTAGTCTTTTAAAATTGAGTCATTTTAAAAAGTTTTTGAAATGGAAACATTTTGTAAAGAAGATGGAGTTCTATTTATTAATTTGAGGTTAAAACAGCTTCGACCCAAATTTTTTTTGGAATGTCCCTAGAAATTAGAAGAGTTCTAGTAGTTTCTATTATACGTATATGCCAGAGGGCTATTTCGAAATGACTACCATTCAGAATAGCCCTCTGGCATGACATTGTTTTCATTAATGCGGAGTGCTTTTTTATTTAAGATTTGCTTTTGGTTTAATGAAACTGACGTATATACTCGAAAACTGACGGAGGGTGATAGGACGTTTCATTAATATTTGAATGACACAACACACAGTTCCACTTTGCTTCGCGAATAAGGAACCGACATAATCGACAATTCCTGCATACACGACTTATTCTTGAATCGAGTGCATAGGCGGCTTCGACGCAGTTGTCGTATCCGTCTATACCTTTTTTCATAGGTCTGTAAGATCATAATTGAAGAAACCGTCGTTTAAAATTCAAGCAATTTTCAAATGCTGGCACAGGTTTTCATGGTCGTAGCAGTGTAGTTTGACGTTAGACCACCAAGCGTATCGCTTTGTACTATTCGTAAAATACGAACGCGGCATTAAAGCGATGTTTAAGCATACAACATTTCATAGCGATGTTGAATATTATCATTTCGAACATTAGAAGTCTTTGTTCATTGCACACATCGCAGTCTCACCCTGCGACTGTCAATCACGCGGGTTGAGCGCACATCTTTTATCAATTACAAGCCTTTTAGATCCTCGCCTCCGTCAGTTTCTCCTCCGAAATTAGAAAGGACGTCAACTTTTTGCAGAGTTCTTCGCGGAATCCGGGTATATCAACCTGCAAAAACAGATTGTAAATTAGAAGCAATAGACATACCCTTAATTGCCAATAACAGAGGCCAAGGAATGGCATACAGCGTCGAAACAGGGTTCTGCACCATTGTATATCGCTTCAATGTACTTCATTACAAATACGCCGTAATCAACGCCATTATCTTGTAAAGGAGCATGGTATGCCGTGCGATAGATCCACTCGCTGACATCGACTCCCAAAATGGCTATGAGGAAACCGATCTGAGAATAATGCGACCGAAAGTAAATTCATGACCCCAGTACACTACACGATACTCATATAGATGGAATCTTACGAGATGAGAAATGTCTAGCCGTAAACCACTGTCAACTTCCAACGAATTGTAACACCATAGTTGTTTTTCGCGTAAATCCATCACATATAAGACCCAATGCTTTTCAGACTGCCAGAGTGTAGGAATCAGTATCTGCAAATAGATCGAAAAAATGTTGTTACCACTGTCACGCTGTAATATTGCACTGTAGGTTTGTTTGCTTACCTTTTCACTTGTCATAAGGTCTCTACAGTGATTACTGTTAACCCAATAAGGTTTGCCGTCTTGAAATCCACTGGAGTATGGCAAACGGCGTAATATAGTCTGCAAACCGAAAGAAACATTGCTAACACCAACGTTAACATACGAATCAATTGGACTAAATCAATAATGAAAAGCAACATAAAATACAACCGATATACCATGAAATATGGGCTGACGACGCTCACAGTCTGGCTTGGTGCGCTGCTTTTAATATAATTTACGAAATCGGATATAGTCTGTTTGCAGCAAATATGGTGTTGTATTGATCATACGTACACATGGCTTACGTTTATAGACAACTACTACTAGTTTTATACTAACAAAATTACTGATCATGTTGCATTATGCGAATTCACTGCACATTCGGTTGATGTCCTCCAGGAGTGATTGACTAAGTTTTCGCCCAACTTCGTCGGTGGATGTTCGACTGAAATGAATGCGGACATTGCAACGACCGATATTTAAATTACATTATATAGTACACAAAAACAAATCGCAAAAAACGCATGAAAGAAACGGATTTTGCTGAACATGTAGACTATGTGTAGACAATATACCCATGATTCGCCATTGTTGGTCGTGTAGCTGTCTTCGTCTGCCTCACCGACTATAATTTTCTATGTTCGAGGGCGGATCTCCAGGTTTATGAAAGAATCGTCGGTTTGGTTGTTGCTGGTTCACGAAGTAGAAGACAAACACACCTTCCAGTGCTTGTGCGACTATTTATGACCTAAAAGATGTACTGCTCAACCAACATGATCAATGAATACTGTACGACAACTCAAACATTTATGGGTATCCGTTGGAAAATACACATTGAGTAGCCTTTTATTTATAATATATGGATACAACTTTTCACAAGATAACAATAATGATTTCAAAAGGAAAGTGGAGGTGTCGGGAACGCGAAAGATTTGCTGGAGAAGAAGTTGACTGGAGGTGTATGGCGATTTGTGGTTATCGTTGAATAGCGATCTGTGGCATCGCAGCGATGCCACATATCGCTATTCAACGATAACCACAAATCGCCATACAGTGATGTCATCATTCGCCTTCCTGCAGAAGCAAAAACCCGCTATCTATCGATTTGAACAAATTCAACCACGAACCGCAAGTCGTCAATGACAAACGACTATAAACTCTCAAAAAATTCGGCATTGTGGAGATCGGGTCATGCAAAGAGGCATGACAACTAAGTTAATAGCCCACACGAGATTCCTGTGTCCCAAACCTATCTGTCGACTGCATCGTAGCCTGTCATGAAAGAGAAAATATTAGACACTGAATTATGTTTCACAAGAAATGCGTACCTCCTCGCAACATCGATTACATACCAAAAGCCTTGTAAAACTGTAGCGATCGTTGCCGGAAATCTGGTCGAGAGGAATGTAGGTTTGAACGTTTGCCGGTACTTCTGTAGGGTATTGCTGCATGATGGACATTACACGAGTTAGCTATTTGACAAGCTTCACACAATGGGAAGCAATATAACGTTTTACATACCTGTTCATTCGAAGGGCTTTGTTGTTTTTTATTACAGGTTGGTTGTTTCTTAGTCCTTTTCTTGCCAACCAATTCTAGTGCACCCTTTGCCCTCCGACGACTGCGATCAGAGGCAGGTTTTCTTTTGATACCCTGCGCTTCATGAATATGTCCATCATAATCAACAACGTTCACTACTGACTTATTGAAGATAATGTTTACGCTTCGGCGCAACTTCTCGGGAGTGTCAAGCGAGACATGATTTTGACCTACGTTGTTCGATCCCATTATCTTCGGCTGGTATTCATTCGCTGCAACAGACTTAATGTGAATTAACTCCACGTTTTCAAGTAACTCCGTTGCAGCTTTTCTCGCACATGCATAGCCTTCTTCGCTTCTCGATGCCAAATCAGCAACATGCATGAATGACCTACACAGTTGTTGGTAACGGGAGGCTATGTGGCACTTCTCGTCAACACCAGATTTACTCGCATTGTCCATAACGAGCATTTCAATCTTCGCGCGTCTCGTCCATCTTCGCATTACGTAAGACTCAGGTATTTCTTGTATCTTCTCTTGATTGAGTGCCTTTAATGCATGACAGCATAGGATACCTTTGAATTCATACATTTTGCACGAACATTCTACCCTTCCGTTGTCGACATTGTACATGACATGCGCTTCTTGCCTTTCCTGATGCTTTTCGCCCTGACAAAAAATATGGTATTTGTGCATATTCTCGGTTTGCACCAGTTCTTCTATTTTGCAATTCATGACATGCAACACCTCTTTCTTGATCCATTCAAATACAGTTAGTGTATACAGAGCTGCAAGTCGCATCAATATTTTCATGCCAAAAGTTAGAGGTCATGTATTGAAGCATTTCACGTCTTGTTCAAGCTCATTTTGTCTTAGACCGTCTACAAATAATTCATATTGTTCCATGAAATGAAACATTGTTAAACATGAATACAGGGTTTTCTTCAGCGTGGCATGCATAGATTCGGCTCTTTGTGTGCTTATCATACCTGCACAAAAGTATTATCTTCCATATGCCAATGCCCACTTCTCTTTTTCTGCATATAAATTTTGTAACCACAGACAGTCAGCAAGGTCATATGTCTTAATCATTTTGTCCCAATCTGACTTAAAGGTGACCTCGTCTACGCTATGAAGTACACACCTTGTAAAATGTTTGTCAAACCCTGTATTCTGATTAAATATGTGTCCTATGTTCTTTGCTGCATTTTGAAAGATATGCCACAAACACAGGCGATGATGTGCATCTGGCCACACATGAAGCACTGCAACCGCAATTGCGTGATCACCATCTGTAAGTACAGTTTCAGGATGCTTCCCGTTCATTGCCTGTGTAAATACTCTGAACAACCACTCAAAGGTTTCCTTGGTCTGGTCATACACAAAATCACCGCCTAATATACAACTCTGTGCGTGATGGTTCACTCCCACAAACTGCGCAAATGGCCACTGTTCAGTGTTAATCTTTACTGTAGTATCAAACACAAGCACATCATTGAAGCATTCATAATCTAATCTAGACCTTGAATCTGACCAAAACATATTCACGGCATATCCATCTGCGTCCACTTGCATTGCACTAAAGAAACCATGTTCATTACTTGATTTATTCTGTAAGTAACGAACCAAACAACATATTTCTCCGTTTTTCATGTTATCTGTCATCTTCCTGCTCAAGTGGTTTCTAAGATCCAAAGGTGTGAATGGCACATTTTCGCGACCACCATCAATGTGGGTAAACAAATTGTATGTCTTCCTTGGTGCAATGCCGGCGCTATCGGCTATTTCAGCCATTGCAGCATGAGCTACAGTTACTTTACGATGTGACCTTAGCATAGGAGTCATAAATGATGCAGATAAATCATGATTATGATCACTGATTAAAGTACGCACGACAAATTTCCCATTCGGATGTCTTCTCAAAACCAATCTCGCCTGACATCCACATCTTGATTCTGGCGTGCTCCTAGTTGGATTTCCCATTGATTTCTTCCAACCTTGCTTGGAACAGGCATATGTCTTTCTAACCAAGACACTCTGTGCATTTTTTGACCAAGAAAACCTTCTCACACTGAAGCCAACTTTTAAGGCATAATCATTGTAAAATTTATATGCATCTTCTTCGTTATTAAAATGCATTCCTTCTACAGGAACATAGTCAAGTGCAATTCCATGTACATTCCCAGTTCCTACGGTTTTATTAAGTGTACTGACATCAAAATCAGGATCATTATTGAATTGCATTTCTTCTCCTGGAACATTGAAATCAGGTGTACTTCCGTGTACATTCCCGGTGCATACACTTTTATTATGTGCGCTGTCATGGTAGTCTACCTCATCATTGAATTGCATTTCTTCCACTGGAACATTCAAGTCAATAGTGGGTCTAATGCCTGCACCCTTCTTTTCATGTGCATCGTCAGTGCAGATGTTCAATTCTTCAGTTGGGTCATAAGTATAGATATTCAATTCTCCAGATCTTTCTATTGATTGAGCTACATCGTCTTTATTACAACCTGATGATAAGCTCAATAATGTTTTAAGCAATATATCAATTTGTGTTTGCAGTAACATGGCAAACAAGTCGATATTATCTCACAAAAATGAGAGTCTGTTACTAATACAGCGGTTTGAGATACAATGCATATGATGAGTGAATGTAGGATACCTGATGTGGTAGAGGCCCTTCCTAGCATCTGCAAACAAGCATTCCTGTCAACAGGTCCCAGCGTCTTACAAATATCGATAAGTTTCCAACCTTCGTAAGAACAAGATCTACCTGCAATAACCAAACAACGCCTTAATGACACACAAGACGACATGCCTTCTTCATTGATAGCATGATGCTGGGAAGCTACTCACGCCGCCTTGATGGAACTGGTTGGAATGTTTGTGCATCATTGTTTTCTTCCTTAATGCCTAACAACAACGACAAATAAAAGAAGACAGTGGAATGTTTTGTAAGCAATATATCAATTTCCGTTAGCAAGCGGCATAGGTTTACTACGATTTAATCAGGATGCATATAAGAACGGATACCACTAGGGTTACGCAAGTCAAAGCAACGATTTAATGAATGAAAGTATCAAAGAAAGTGCGGTTTGATGTTTGCTTATGCTGAGCATCGACGTGTCGCTTACCATGCCAATAAAATAAACATGTCGTACATGTGTGTTGACGATAACGCTCTCATAATATCCACGAGGCTCTAAAGCGAGTTCAATAGAAGTCGCTGAGAGAGCAACGATATGCATGCAAAAATCTCCCCGCCATGCGTGTCAAGATGTGTTTCTGCACCCAAACGTTTTCAAAGTCTGGGTACAAATATCTTACAAATACATATTACAAAACATATAATATCTTACAAAACGATATGTATAGCGATTTGTCAGATATTGAAAATCGATACGGCAGTTCAGTATTTATAACTTATAACTCGACGATACAAAAACATACTATCTAAAAGGTCGATAAATATATCGCACAATAAATTACAAATCGATAAGGAAGAACTTGAACATAATAGCAAACAAATCGATATTAACTAACAAAAATGTATCTCACAAAAACGAGAGTCTGTTACTAATACAGCGGTTTGAGATACAATGCATATGATGAGTGACTGTAGGATACCTGATAGGGTAGAGGCCCTTCCTAGCATCTGCAAACAAGCGTTCTTGTCAACAGGTCCCAGCGTCTTACAAATATCGATAAGTTTCCAACCTTCATAATAACAAGATCTACCTGCAATAACCAAACAATGCCTTAATGGCACACAAGACGACATGCCTTCTTCATCGATAGCATGATGAGATGAAAAGCTACTCACGGTGCCTTAATGGCACTGGTTGGAATGTTTGTGAATCATTGCTTTCTTCCATGATGCCCAACGACAACAGAAATGAAGAGAAGACAATGGAATGTTTTGTAACACAAGGCAGGCACGAGAAGGCGACAGTGTGTTGTACAACAGGATAAAAAACAAAGCGGAAAGCTCGACTGGAGACGAAGGCAAAGTTTGCGTTGATAATGGGAGCACTGTTACAGCAGATGGCGCAGGCGAACGTCTCCACTTTAAATGGTTAACATCAAACTTTCTGGAAGGAGGACTTTTTTGTCCTTTTCCCCACCTGTCGTTTCACAACTTTTGAATGGAGGATATTTTTGTCATTTCCTCGAACCGTCATTTCAGGGCAAGAAAAGCAAGTAAGGGCGATTAAGTCTTTGCAACAGCACCAGAGTCCGATGCAAAGTTATGTCAACATACACGGGAATACGAGCCCCATGTGCATGAATACGTGGCACTCATTCGATCCCCTGAACACGAACGTGGGATTCAGTGAATCATCGGGGGCGAACATACACAACCCTCCCCCAACTATAAGATGAAATGTTGACATTCCATCTTTATTGTTAACATAATTCCCCCCCAAGTTGGAGCATGTGACCAAAAATTTGAACTGATGTTTTCCAACGACTTTGGTCAAGATGCTGGCCCTTTGATGATTGCACAGAACAAACTTAGTGCATAGAAATGATAATCCAGCTCGATATGTTTACTTCGCTCATGAAAAACTGGGTTGGCTGTTATGCGTAAGGCTGATTGATTATCACAATATAAGTGAGCAGGCCGTGGATGAAGAAAACCAAGATCATTGAGGAGATACTTCAATCATGTGATATCACTTGCTACAGCTGCTATTCTGCTTCTGCGAAAGAGTGTGATGTAGTTGCCTGCCTTTTAGTTTTTCAAGAAATTGGGCTTTGTCAAAGAAAACTACAAAAAAAAGTGGTGAATCGTCTGGTGAGTGGACAATTGGCCCAATCTAAGTCTGAGTAACATGAAAATATATAGGATAGTACTTCTTAAGCTTGGTAAGATTCCTTGCCCAGATGTGTTCTTCAGATAACATAAGAGTTTTATAACCGTCTCTCAATGGGGCTGACGAAGTTCATGCATAAACTGGTTTCCCCTTGGTGGCATATCCCAAAGGAACTTTCATGTAAATTTACCCATCCAAGTCTTCATGTAGAAAAGCATTATTGACATCAAGTTGATATAGGTGTCAATTAAGAATGAAAGCGAGAGCAAGTAGACATCGCATGGTAACCAGTTTCATAATAGGGGAAAAAGTGTCATGATAGTCTATTCCCTCTTACAAGGTGTAACACTTAGCAACCATATGTGCCTTATACCTTTCAATGAATCCGTCAGAACGGTATTTGATTTTGTATACCCATTTTGAACTAATCAGCTTTTTTAGAAATAACATCCATGTGTTGTTCTTCTCTAAGGTATATAATAACCTATAGTTGACATGTCTCTCAAGAGTCATAGATACCTCTAGCCCTCCTTTTGAATACAACATATTATAACATGCCAAAATCAAATAAGAATATGATTGTAATAAACATGTATATTGAATATTTAATAATATTATAACATGCAATATTTAAATTGAAAAATATTTAATTTGCACAAAAGCAATGCCGAACATTTAACACAATGATAACATTAAACAATTAACATAAGTGCTGACTTGTGCAAATGCATACCTAAATATTAGGAGACAATTTCAAGTCCAACCAATTAGATATTCTGGATCCATACTTACGAACACAATTGTGTTTTTAAGGACTATCATAAAGTCCAATGCCCTCACACGCATGTTTGTAGTAATCTCGTCATTATTGGACATTTCTTTCAATATAGCATTACATTGTTTTATCAAAGTGCAAGGAGATTCATCGCTAATAATCTTCACATTCTCAAAAATGTTGCCTAGCATTTTCATGATTTGATCATCACTGTGGACTTTATGCTTTTTTTTATTTGAAAGGATGTTGGAAGCTCATTAAAAGCCGCTAGGTTGTGGGTTACTCATGGGTGTCTCATCACCTAGAGCTTGTAATGATGAATTTAGTTTCTCTAGGTCGAGATCGATTCTCCAGGTCGAGATCGATGAGAGATGCTAGTGGTGGTTTACTTCTGATTGGATAAACCTATAATTGCTTGTAGCAGTTGATTCTCCATAAATTTTTACAGCATGTTTAAATATCATCATTTTTTTGGATTTTGATCATTCTTCAATTTTGAGTTTTTTTTAATACACTCAATCCATATTTTTATATTTGCCATAGGCATCATCAGTTTTGTGTCCCATCGAAATCTTGATGTGTTTAAGATTTTGTTCATTCCGGGCAAGTTGGGCTTGACACACTTCAATTTGTTGTTTATTTTTTTTAAGGTAAATTTAACTCAAAACTTCTCCTTTATTTAACTCTTCACCACTCTCAATGTCTTCTCTTTTAATCCCCTAAACATTTCATTTTAGGCATTCTAGTCTCAGTTGTCATATCCTTTCTCTACTTATCATATCTCATGGACGTTTGACAATCATGTGGCTCTTCGTTGGAGGAGATGGAAACAAGAAAAGCAAAATGTTCTTTAAAAAATTGAGAGAATGAGAGGCAATGACTGAAGGAGTGACATATTCCATTCATCTTAGATGACATGGGGTGGGCATAGAGTACAACATAGGAACATTGATAATCTTCAAGTATATTGGTTGAGTCCTGTTTCAGGTGGATCTTCTGAGCTTGTTTTGGTTTTGAGAAGAAGGAATTGACTCATTATTCAGAATTGGTTTAATCTCAAATTGAGCTTGCTCAAGTAACCCGAGTTGTTTTGTTGAAGGAGAATTGTTGGAATGTGGTTTTGGTTCATTGGGCCAATCTTGGATATCAATCTCATGGTTTTAAATAATCGAATTTGGGAGAATACGATTGATTTTGAGGAGATTCATTCAAGTAAGATTTGAAAGGAAAATCATCCTCATGAAAAATCACATCATGTCTAACAAATGTGGAGTTGTTTTCAAGATCAAAGACTTTATATCCTTTTTGTCCAAAAAAATATCCAAGAAAAATGCATTTGCGAGAACGAGAATCAAAGTTGTGCTTATAATGAATAGTATGAGCATAACATAAGTATAAAAAAACTTTCAAATGCTTATATCCAGGCGTAAAATTATAAATCCCTTCATGGGGACTCTTATTATCCAAAATTTTAAAAGGAAACTTATTTATTAAATGGGCAGTAATAAGAATGCATTTTCCCCAAAACTTTATAGGTAAATTAATTTACTTGAAATCGTAAGGCTCTTGCGATTTCAAGCAAATGCCTATACTTTCTCTCTACTACACTTGCGGTGTAGCTACCCAACTGTGTTGGCAAAGAATATCATTCTCACCTAAATAATTTTGAAAAAAAAAATTATGTCCGGTTGTCGAATCTAACAATTTTGACAACTCCTTGAAATTGAGTTTTAATCATGACAATAAAACTTTGTAAAAATTTTTTAGCTTGAGACTTGAACCTCATTAAATAAATCCATGTTGATAGTGAAAAATCATCCACAATGGTTAAAAAATGAGCCCCATAGAAAATGTTACAAGCTGTTACACTCAAATGTCTACGTAACACACGGATCGACTAAAGCTGACCAGTCATCTATCCGAACCGATTATATATTTGCTTTAGCTGACTCGAAAGTTATCCAAAACAGATCCCACATTTTTCTTTACAGGCTGACCTTATCTCCTGGCATTGCTAATCACCATTTCATTTGAAGAGAGGGAGACAAAGGAGTATATGAAAAAGTGGAAGGGATGGAAAAAAAGTAGGGATTCAAAAGGGAGTTTAAATAGCTTTTATCTTGGCCGTTGGATCCAAATTACATCAAACGGCCAGCAGAGATACGTTTTTTTCTTAAGCAAGTAACCATCCAGCAGCTACCACTTTCTCTCTTTTATATATATATATATATATAGCTCAGCTGTGGACCACAAGCCGCCCTCCATTGAGGAAGTAGTGGCTGTGCACTGTGCATGTATCAGGTTTTGTGATGGGGAACGGTACGGTCTGCATGGTCCAGACTCCACACTTGAATGTCCGGCATGCACAGGACGCTATCATGCCAAGCCATACAGTGGTACCACATGGACAATGTTAAAAGTTGAAACGTGGCAGCACATCCTGTGGGACCCACTCAATTCAATGTGCGAGAGAGAGAGAGAGTGAGTGAGGGATCAAAAAATAAGGCACATTAAAGGTCACCCTTGTTAAAGCCAATGTTAGATTGACACCTTTTGATTATGCACACGAGACACGAACGTGCAAATTTTTAAGATTAGGATATGATAGCATTTATTTTTTAATTGATAAAAAAATGTTTTAATATTTAAAATGTACAAAATATATAAAAAAACACGTTTATTAGAAATTACGATAAAACTACTAAAAGAATCAAGAAATGATATTTGAAAATAATCATAGCGTGTCATTTGACGTGTCCACGTGTCATGTTCTTTCCCTAACCCCAAAAGAGTTTATTTTGAAAGATTCTATACACAAAGAGTTAATTGGGTGCATACAAACAACACATGTTGGATGCATCCACTTATCAAAAGAAATAAATTGGGACATTGGAACTTTGTCCCATAATGCATTGTCCCAACTTACTTCACTTTTTGTGGACAGGTGGGCACATTAGACGTCCCTTTAGTAGGGCGTTTGAGAGCTTTCAATATCAGACCCAAGGATCTAATGTAGCACTGCAGATAATCTCATCTGAGAATAGAGGAAAGGAATCCGTTGTCAAATCCTTGGATTTCAAATCCAAGGAATTTTCTCTCATTTGAGATACGAGGCCTTCAAACAAGGCCTTAGGTGCCTTGGAAAAAGTTTTATTATAATGTATGATGATTTGATCAAATGTAACCTGTAATTTTTTCTGGTATGTGATTATTATCTCTTACAGTAACGCTTTCCTGGTATTGTCATTTAGCCTTTTTTTTTGCTGCAAAACTTTTCTTGGTATTGTCAAAATCTTTTTCCATTTTCTCGAGTAAAGATGTTTCGCGTTTGTGATATTCCTTTGAGGGGTGTATTATGAGATCTCACCTATTTTGGCAATATTGAAAGTGTTGAACTCTAGGTCCTAGGAGCCTAAGTGTCAAAATCTTCTTAGTTTTTAAGTTTGCTTTTGTCTGTCATGGACCTTTTTTTTTTTTTTTGGATTTATAACCCGAAAAAACCGCACCGGCACGAAGACCTGATCACGCTAGCCAAGCCTGTCATTTCTACGGTCGCCGTGTCGACAGCATAAAACTCCAAAGCTAGGACCCCTGCCTCCCAGGCCTATGCTATGATGGACCATTTTACTCCCATCACTGGTGTCAATAATGGTGCAGTTTAAAATGCTGTGATGGATCCACCATGGTGAGGGCTAGCTTATTTGGCCTTGACTTGTTTCGGGCTAGGGTCAGTCAAAATGTGGCTCGGCTAAAAGAAAAACTAGTTTCAAAACTCGTGAAATACAAGTTGAACATGGAGAGAGCATTTGACTCAGCTTGGCTTGTATAAGCTCGTTAGCTAGTAATAAATGTATTTTATATACATTTTATATCATAAAGTTTAGATGGTTAGGAGTTTTTGGGTTACAAACAAGAAATCTACACTTGAAATCCTATTGCTTATTATAGCTTTGAAACAATGTAATTATTTCGTAAATCGAATCAGTTTGACCATGGCTCAATAGGTTAATAATCCAAATCGTATTATTAATTTTGAAAAATGTATTTTTTACAACGAGCCAGCTCGAGCTCAACTCGATTGATTTTTGGCTGGCCATGAGTTTGAGCTTGGCTGTGCTCGCCACAAGAAAGAGCAGAGGTTGAATACCCTTTATTCAGTTCGCTTGGGTCATTCACCAGCCCATGTACTTAGAAACCAAACAGGTTTTGGTGGTTAGCTTGAAACAAGTTGACGGGATGTCACAAGTTTGAAACCAAGTTTGGTTTCTAAGTACATAGGCAAGCCAATGTGCGTAGGGATGGCATTAGACCAGGGCAGGGGCGGGGGACAAGGTCTCCATCCCCGCCCCGTCTCAAAATTCTGCCCTCCATCCCTGCACGGGTTTTGATTTTAACCTCTATCCCCGCCTTCATCTCCGTTTCATGTCCTCCATCCCCGATCCAAACGGGGTGAGGCGAGGTGGGGATTGAAACGGAGATGGGGTGGGAGAAAGCGTTTTGGTAGTACCCACATTGTTTTGGGTTTCACACTTTATGGTTCAAGTCATTGGCTCAGCTTAGTCCGGCTTGTTGGGACTTTGGTCAAACTTCTTATTCGAGTCCGATGTACATTATTTTTGCACATAGATCTTAAAATAGAATCAGAATATGCAGTAAAAATGGATTTAGGCTTATATGATTGGACTTTGGACTCAG
The DNA here is from genome assembly GCF_984573655.1 of Nuphar pumila. Lineage (NCBI taxonomy): Eukaryota > Viridiplantae > Streptophyta > Magnoliopsida > Nymphaeales > Nymphaeaceae > Nuphar > Nuphar pumila. The sequence continues at coordinate 18,111,665 of NC_143253.1, read as the reverse complement.
ATTCAAATCAATATTTTATGTTAGATCTATATATGTTCAGACTTCATATCCAGATAAAATCCAATCAGTTTGTATTTTACATGTAAAATACAAGTGTTCAACCTATTTCTTACTTGATCTGATAGTACCATATAGAATTGGGAGTCAGGACTCAAATCTACATCGTCTGATTCATTTTGGATTTTGAACTGGATCCAGACTCACCACCAAATACTAATTAAGATTAGAACCCAAATCAACCATGATCCAATCAAAGGTCTAAAACACAGAAATGGGCATAAGAGTCACCATAACATGATTCCACCAAAACGCAGCCCAAGCTAATATAAAGCAAGCTGGGCCCACTAGGTTCCACATATAAGGTCCAAACCTAGCTCAAAGTGGTCCCCTCCACATGGATTTCGCCCGGCCCACATGCACTGAGCATAGAGGTCGGCTGTGGACTACACGAAAGCAGTTTCTTCTTTTTGTGAGTGTTCAGTGGATGATTCCTATGGTCTAGTGCGTGCTCCAACACAAAGTTCTACAAGACCAAAAAATACAAATTTGCCAGTGGACCCACTTAGACTAGACTCGTGGTCGAATAAGATAGCTGGATAACAAGGTTACACTATCATAACCAAAGGGTCTCGGGTTCGAGTTCGAATCCTAGCTTGCCTGTCAACAAAAAAACATGTGAGATCTTTACAATCAAGAGTAGAAATAATCTTTTGATGATGGTGTAACTGCAATTTTTTGAAATTATTAAATAAAAAATATAGTTTTTCAATACTTAAAGTCAATGTGGAATTTAAATTTACATGTTAAATTATCATTTGAGTAGAGTTTGACAATTTGTTGGATGCAAAGTTAAAATAGACTTGAATTTCGCTTAGAATTTAAATATAGCTTAATTAATGGATTTGGGATGAATCTCAAGCTGAAAAATTATTTTGAATTGGGTATTGATTTTAAACAGGATTTAATCGAGATTTAAGTTGAGTTTGATTTGGATCTAATTTTTTAGTTTATTTCAAATTGAATTTTGAGTTTTAGTTGAGTTCGGATTTGAATTGTGGGTGTATTTGAAATTGGGGTCTCATTGAACTTAGATTTTTAATTTCTAAAATTTAAATTTGAATCAGATTTAATAAAATGATCTCAGATATTATAATTGGATTTAGATTTTATTCAAATTTTTATCTAAACTATAATTAAATTAAATGTCATTTCAAAATTTGAAATATACAATAACTTAAACCTTTGTTGAAATTGAATTTGAATTTGAATGTAATTAAGAGTGAATTTACATTTAGCATTTAATTTAATTTAGATATAATTTAAGGTGAATTTGGATATGGGATTTGAATTTAGATTTTTGGAAAGCAAATCTGGATTTGGTTTGGATGTGGATATGCCTAAGTTAGTTGGATCTAAATTGAATTTGGAATCCATTAAAATTTAAATAAGTAATCTAATGGAATGAAAATTGAGAATTTGATTAGAATTAGTGGAAAGTAGGGCTCCAAGAAGATGAGGTGTCTTCTTATGTGGGCCCATCCTACTTGGCAAGGCCATTGATTAGATAGTTCTGAAAATTTCTAAGAAGCTACATACCTTGAAACAAAAATCAACAAAATTACAAGTTGCCTAAAATTTCCATGTCTATTAGTAATAAAATTAAACTTAGACAGTTTTAGGCTTTAATTAATATATGAAGAATGATCCCTAGGGTAGGACATTTTTCCCTAGTGGGCCCTCCTTATATGTGGCTGGAAAACCTACAAGGAAAATAAAATAAAATAATTATTTTCTTATAAGAACTTCAAAGTAAGCTACGAAGATAAATTAATTAGTAAAAAAAGTTAATAAGCTAATTATGTTAATATATATATAGAGAGAGGAGTCTTCTAAAATGTTTGACCCCTCCCTACATTCCTAATTAAAATAAGGAAGATAGATTTCAAAGAATATATATATATATATATATATAGTAAGTTAGAGAGTCTTTCTATCTAATGTTTTTAGAAAAAATATATGTAATAGAAGAAAGTGGATTGGAAACCTCACCTCCTTCACATAATTTTGGCTGGACCCTAGGCCTTAGGATAGGAAATCCCCAAGGTTTCCTTTTCCCTTGACCTTCAGGTCAAACAATTTTTAAATAAAGGAAGAGTTCATGCCCCCCTTGTTTGAATTTTTCTTGGGTTAAAATTTTTGGGTGTTGCAATTAGTATCAGAGCGAAATAAAAATATTGGCTCATGGTACGTCAAGAGTCCGACATCGCTCAGTGATTAGGCTTTAATTTATTTATTTGATTTAATTATAGTGTTATTATTTGATAAAAAAATTATATACATAATTGAAAACCTACAAAAATGACAGGGACATCACATAACATGCTTGATTGTAGGGCCTATGAGCTTATACAAAAAAATTTGTTAAATAAATTGATTAGTTTGCAGTAGAGGCATGCTGAATTATTTATTTATTTTCTTTTGTAGTTCTCAAGTTTGATGATTTGATATCAAATTTTGAGGATGAAATTCTCTTTCTTTTTTTGAGAATAATGTAATACCCATAAATTTTGTACAATTATTAAGCAAATAAACGATAAAACTAAAATTTTTAGAATTTTTTGATAAATAACTCTAATTAAATTTTGTCTATGATTTTTTTTTAAGAAAGGATATAACAACTGTGAATTTTTGAAATGATTTAATAATAAAAATATAGATTTTTAATATTTAAAGTCAATATAAAATTTAAATTTACATGTTAAATTATCATTTGAGTAGAGTTTGAGAATTTGTTGGATACGTAGTCAAAATAGTCTTGAATTTCACTTAGAATTTAAAGATAGTTTAATTAATGGATTTGAGATGAATATAAACCTGAAAATTTATTTTGAATTGAGTATTGATTTTAAATGGGATTTGGTCTGAATTTAAGTTGAGTTTAATTTGGACCTAATTTTGGAGTTTATTTTGAATTGAATTTTGAGTTTTAGTTTAGTTCATATTTGAATTGAGGGTGTATTTGAAATTAGAGTCTCATTGAATTTGAATTTTAAATTTTTGGAATTTAAATTTGGATCAGATTTAAATATAATTCAGATTTCATAAAATGATATTGAATATTATAATTGGATTTAGATTTGATTTGAATTTTCTTTTAAACTATAATTAAATTGAATGTGAATTCAAATTTTAAAATATACAATAATTTGAATCTTTATTGAAATTAAATTTGGAATTGAAATTGAATTTGAATGTAATTAAGAGTGAATTTACATTGAGCATTTAATTTAATTTAGATATAATTTAAGGTGAATTTGGATATGGGATTTGAATTTGGATTTTTAGAAAGCAAATTTGAATTTGGTTTGTATGTGGATATGCCTAATTTAGTTGGTTCTAAATTGAATTTGGAAATCCATTAAAATTTAAATAAGTAATATAATGGAATAGAAATGGAGAATTTGATTAGAATTAATAGGGAGTAGGGGTCCAAGAGGATGGAACGTCCCCCTATGTGGGCATATCCTACTTGGCAAGGCCATTGATTAGATAGTTCTGAATTTTTTTAAGAAGCTACCTACCTTGAAACAAAAATCAACAAAATTACAAGTTGCCTAAATAGAAAATTTTATGTCTATTAGTAATAGAATTAGACTTAGATAGTTTTAGGCTTTAATTAATATAAGAAAGGATCCCTAATGTGGGACCTTCCCCCCTAGTGGGCCCTCCTTATGTGGCTGAAAAACCTACAAGGAAAACAAAATAAAATATTTATTCTCCTTATAAGAACTTCAATGTAAGCAATGTAGTTAAGAAGATAAATTAATTAGTGAGAAAAGTTAATAAGCTAAGTATGTTAATATATATATATATATATATATATATATATATATATATATATATATATATATATATATATAATGTGTGTGTGTAGAGTCTTCTAAAATGTTTGACCCCTCCCAACATTCCTAATTAAAATAAGGAAGAGGGATACATATAGTAAGTTAGAAAGTCTTTCTCTCTAACGTTTATAGAAAAAATATATGTAATAATTTGGTTAGACCCTAGGTCTTAGGATAGAAAATCCCCAAGGTTTTTTTTTCCCTTGGCCTTAGGTCAAATAATTTTTAAAATAAAGGAGGAGCTCACACCCCCTTGTTTGGATTTTTTTTAACTCCCTCTCCCATGCTCTTCTTCTTTTTCTCTAAGGGAGGGTCGACCTCTATTGAAGGAGGAGGCAAGGTTGCAAGAGGAGAAACCTACTGTGGAATCCGATCGACTCGTGCAAATCATGTATGTGTATGATTTCAATATCGATTTTTGGTTTTTTCAAGGTAGGGAGTTCTAAACTGATACTTGTAGGCTAGGGTCAGTATGCATCAGGTGTCTTCGGTTTTGAACCCATATATTGAACCCTCCTTATGATGGGCTCAATATTTGTTCAGACCCATTAAGTGTTGAACTGATTGAATGATCGATACTCGAATCCACGGACTGATCCATACCTGGATCAGCCATGCATACGAAAGTGAATTTGCTTTCAAATTAGTTTTTGGTCACGTCGGGACTGATTGATATTTCTTGAAAAAAAATGAGTATGAGCACAAGAAGACCCTTGCCGGGTTTGAGTGGACCGACCCGATTTGAACAACACTGATCGGTGTTGGTCGCATTGCAGGGGATTTCGATCAGTCCCTACTAATGCTGGGAATGATGGGTCTCAACATATTTTAAGAAAAAAATGGTTTAATGAATTAATTAAGTTTTTCTTAAAAGTTGATGAATTGCCTTTCTAAGTTTGATTTTTTGTGATCACAAAATGACTATTAAATGGTTATTATTTGGCATGTGTTTAGGTATATCAAATTTAGAAAGCTTTGAGAGCTACCATATACCTACCCTTATTCTTGACGTTAGAATTTCCCTTGTTGTTGTATTAATTCTTTCATGCTTAATCTCAAAGTCATCATGAAATGTTATTTATAAAAAAAAGGGAATGTGGTGCATAGTTTCTGGGTCTGATCCATCCTGATACTAGGGATTGTCCCATTTATAGGTTCAATAGATCTGTTTTGCTTATAGAAACAAAATTGGACGTTACAAGATTAGATGCACGAGTACAAGCATGTAGTCGGCCTGGCCTTATTTGCATCTCCAATACGCACCATGAATCTACACTTTGTCAGGGTTGTTAGATGTGTAAGAGAGTTTTTGAGTTATTGTGTTCTGAGTATCTGTTCTAGCTTAATTGTGTGGCGGTTGATTCATATGTAGTTACAAGTGGTAAACAAAATCATCCATTGACAAACTACAATATGGCTATTGTTAATAAATCGTTCACTTATCACATACTCTAGGGTTGAAACTGATGTTACTGGTGACTCAGTCACTTAAGCTATCAATTTCTACAAAGCATGGATAGCTTTTTGAACATTTGAGAGCATGGCTGGCTTGACTCGATTTCAAAAAAAAAAATGGTAACATGATCATTGGAATTCGAGGACTGATCTATTGGTAGATCAGGCCCCAATCAGAAATGGGTCATGGAACAGACCAGTCCCTAAGGGGACATGGTCGATTGGATTTAAAAAAAAAAAATTTCTTATCATATTTTTTTAAGACCCAAGTACCATCATTTTTTTTTACGGTACGTAATCTCCCTAAGGCACTGATCCAGTGTTGGATTACTCATGTACTAGATTGAGAAGGACCATGATAACTGGTTTGGTACTGATCATGAATCATGGAAAAAAATATTTGCTAACATCTACTTGTTTTTGCTTATTATTACCTATGCAAATCGGGAATTGACCACTACCTGGTAAAATGTTTGTATCTCACTCTTTATAAGGAGTTTTTATGACTGTTTGAGGAGTATGAAAATTGATGAAATTGTGCATGTTTTATAGAAAAATAGACTTTGGTTGCTATCTGTGTACAAAACGATGGTTGTTGTAACAACGGGGCAAATTTTGCCTAACGAGGTCCTGAACCGAATATGGGCTGGTTAAGTTATGTGAAGTATGAACTTCTGATGTTAATGCATGAATTTAAATGCTAAATTAACATGCAATTATGACCTAGAATGTTGTATAAATGCATGTTTTAAATTTTTAATAAGCATGACATTGGATTAATTATTATTGCATGACAATGAATAAATGAACACTATTATTGAATTGCATATGCTTGTGCATTATAGTGTAACATGCAATTATATATGAATGCGTGTTATTAATTATGTTTAATGTCTATGAATGAATTTGTAAGTGAAAGTGTTATACTTTGCATTGTGACATGAAAGCATTATTAGCATTGAATCATGCATCAAGCCTAAATTGGAGGCATGAATCTTAGTGATAGATTCATTATGTGTGTGCATGAAAAAATAATAGAATTAATGATATTAAAAAAATATGACGTAAACATTAATTGTATTGAGGCTTACAATGAGAGGGTAAGCAATACTCCAGGTTCCGTAAAACCAAGTGTTTGAGCATGAAAGATTGCTCTTCCCCAAGCACGGAGATAGGGAAAACCTCAACATTAGTCACTGGGTGGCAGGTTAAGGAATACATGAGTGAAGTCTGATGCATCAGGTTTGAGGTGTTGGGAGTTCTCTCTCGGCTAAGTCGTCCCTCATTCAGGACTGGTGAAAGGTGTCCAATTAGGGTTAAGTCACAACTTGTTTGAATATACCCTTCATGAGTCATGGTCCTGATCCAAGTTAAGCCGGTGTAGTACTCACATGGTTAAGAAGTGAAAACCCTAAATGTTTGTGCATTTAGTTAAGCATGACATGCATTACGTAAAAAAAACTTAAATAAAAGTGATTAAAATCATTCATCCATAAAAGTTCTTCTGTTCTGCAATGGTAAGTGTATGCATGTTTATCTACTTATGCATAAAATACCTATTGGTTTCTGAAACATAATATTGCTATGCAATTGTTATAACATGTATACCTGAATTGGATGTTTATCTATTTTGATGGTTGAATGCACTGTAGTATGTCTCATGTATATTGATTTTAATTTACTTGTATTAGTATTGTCTACTAGGCTTTCACGAGTCTGACTCATTTTATGTTTTTTTAAGTGAAATATGATGTATAACTGCGAAGCAAAAAAGAGATGCTAAGACGACGTCAAGAGCCAGTCTTTTCCTTTCTCAGAGATAGTTTTGAAAAAAATATTTAATGTTATTTTAGATTAAAAATGCTTTGATATGAATTTTAAATTATTGGAACTAAATTAAATTTTAATAGTTAATGTTATTCACATTTTAATTTAGTTATGATGATTGTTCATTCTGTAATTTGCTCAGAATGTTTAACCGATCTTTTAGCAAATGGTTTGCACTGTTAATTTAAAAGTATTAAAAAAATCATTATTTTTTTTTCATGTTAAACATTTTTGGGGGTTACATGTGGCATTCATGTCAGGATTGAACTGGAAAATGGGTGTCATTTTTTTAGCCTAAAAGTTTATGCAGAATCTAAAAGTTGATGTCATTTCTTTAGCCTAAAAGCTTATGCAGAATCTAAAACTTTTTAATCAAAATAAAAAGAAGAATAAAGAGAATGATGTAATGCTTTAATTTGCAACTTTTAAAAAAATGAAAAAATAAGTGTTCTTACTTCCAAAAGAAGATGCAGAGAAGAATAAAGAAATGTTAATGATAGATAATGGAGTAAACAAATGAGAGGTGAGGCTGGTTGTACTATTAGTTTTATGGGGATTTGCAGTGCATTTCCTCAGCACTTGGCAACTTTACAGGTTCGATCTGAAGGGAGGGCCAGGATGAATGGAAAAGGGGGAGCAGACAAGGCCATGAAAACATGGTTGTGGTAGTGGGGCGGATTATGAGGGGGAGGTGTGAATCTCATGATCAAGCCTTGGGGGGCAGGTGACGGTGTTGCTCTCATTATTTTAAGATACTTTGGCCAACGAGGAAAAAGACGACCTTTAGGAGCTTTCAAAGGTAAGATATTTCCTTTTCAATGCTCGCCTTTCAATGTAAAGCACAAACTTCCATACACACTTTTTCATTATAAGTGCTCTCTCTCTCTCTCATATATATATATATATATATATATATATATATATATATATATATATATATATATATATATATATATATATATATATATATATATAGAGAGAGAGAGAGAGAGAGAGAGAGAGAGAGAGCAGTCTATCCAATTAATTAATTTGATCCAGTGGATGTCTTATACCAATACGATGTGTATTTTAAAGATGAAAAATCAATGGGGTTGTCACACTAAACTTGATAATGGAATATTCAAGTCTATCCAATTAATTAATTTGATCCAAAAGCATGCTTTTTACTGAGCAAGCAATGATATGCACATTTGTCGGTCCAGATGAAGGAAAAATCACCTATAACAGTGATAAACACATGTAACAGTTGGGATGAAGCAAAAAACACCTGCAACTCTGATTTTTGAAAGGCCTTAAGAAGTAACCTAACGCACACACATACAATAAATAAATATATATATATATATCATGTTGAACAATCATCTTAGTGCAAAAAGAAGGCCGACAAAGCACCAATATGTCTGAGGTTGGTTGCACCTTTTTTTATTAATGATGAAGGAAAACCCTCATTGAGGACTGGGTCACTTCCTGCAAAGTAAAACTCCAGGTTGAGGACACCACCACCCAGCCTTAAGTGCCCCAAGCTTGACAAAACAACTGCAGCACTAGTGAGATTCGATCTTCCGCCTTCAGTTTGACACATGACCCCGCTGACCACATTGGTAACCACCGCAGCTGTTGAGCAATTACAGAAAGGGCAACTGTGCTTTGAAGAAAACTTTATTGCAGCATGCCTTCAAGCTAATCCAGAGTTCAGTTTCTTCACCAATTTATCAAACATTTGGTGAGTACTGCACAAAAGCTTCATGATAGAAAAACCAATATTTTTATTCAATTGATTTGATCAAAACACAGTTATAATAAATAAGCAATGATAATCTGACCTACAAGTTTAAATTAAGCACAAAAGTACTTGGAGCTTGGGATGGCAATGGACCGAGGGGCAGGAGACAAGGTCCCCACCCTCACCCCCATCTTAAAATTCTGCCCTTCATCCCCTCCTCCATTCTAGTTTCATGTCCTCTATCCCCAGTCCAAACGGGGCAAAGCACGTGGGAGCCCCATTTTCACTCGGTCCACTGCCATCCCTAAAGAATATTTTAGCATTTTACTAACGGGGATCGGGGATGGGGCGGGACAAGGCGGGGCGCGAGAAAGCGTAAGTCCATCCTTGCCTTGATCCCCGCACAAGTTTTGATTTTAACCTCCATCCCCGATCCAAACAGGGCGAGGTAGGGTGGGGCCCTGATTCTCCAGGTCCACTGCCATCCCTACTTGCAGCTACTATTTTTTGAAGTGGCTAGAAATTAGGATGATTCGTACATGAAACTGTACAGAGTTTTCAATTGCACCCGAACGCAAGCAATAGTTAACTAACCATAATTGATTTCCTAGTTAGGAAATAATAGCATGCTTTTTTTTTCCGATGGGGGGAACGGGGAAAGAGATGTGGTTCACTATTTCTCATGTTGAGATTGGTGAACAAAAAGCCAAGAGAAAAATAAAAAGTAATAACAAGTGGAAATTATACAATATAACAGATTGAGAACATGAGTGCAACGTTTGGAAATCTCAGCTTTTGTGCTTTCGGTTTAGAAAAAAAAAAAATAACCACGGTTAAAGGTGGTCTTAACTCTTATGGTTAAAGAAGAAAAGAAAAAAAATCATTCCAATCAGCCAGTTCAGACCATTTATACTAAAAAATTAAGGTGGGGACTGGTACTCCTTCCATGTTCCTTGGCAGACAGGTAATCAAAAGAAAAGTCTTGGGTCTGTTCTGTAAAGAAGCCAGAGCAAGTGACCTCCAGGTGGGTCCCATGCTTTTTCCCTTTCCTTTTCCTGGTTTACAAAACATCATGTCAAAATCTGGAGGAAGTGAAAGAAAGCTAACATGGGTATTTCATAATTCCATTGGAAAGGCAAGAATCTGGGTAATTGAGCAATCATGGCTACCTCTTCTTTTTCTTCAAGTCTTCACTAAGGTCTGTTTGCTTTTCACTGAACAGGGTGCCGTGGCACTCTCTTCCACCCTTTACTTTTCAAGGAAACTGAATCAAGCCACCCCCAAGGAAATCCTTTTTCCCTGAAACTGAGGGCCTCATGTATTTTGGGTTCTTTTTTGGCGAGGAAAAAGAGTTCACAGTTTGTTTGGTCATTGATGAGAGGCCCACGAAAATAAACGTCAGCCCATACATTTTCACAAAAGACCTCACTTTTAGTGACAAACAAATGGGTCCTCAGAGAAAGTGTTGCACTGGTGTTCTAAAAGTCCATACTATTATACTATTAGGGGTGTGAACGGGCCTGGGTTATCTGGACCTGACCGGAACCAAACTTTATATGATTGAGGTATGGTTATAAATTGTAGTCCGGGTCCTAAGGTCCAATTAATACATGGAGCCCGGTATAGTTTGTGAAATTTTATACCATACCCAAACTCGATCCAAGTTCCGATTAAGACCCAAAATTTTCAATGTAAAAATGATAAAAAAATATGGTTTACCGGGTATGGTCTGGGTCTGGTTCATGTAGTTTTTATCTGGTCTGGATATGATTTTTCTTATAGCCAAGTCAATTAAATCCGAATTTGAACCTGATACCATACCCAAAAACTGAGTCCAAGTCTGATACCACCTGGTCCGAACCAAACCCGACCCGACCCGACCCGACCCGACCCGTTGACACCCAGAGGGTAAATGAGGTATTTTCAGAACTACCATTTGATTGAATCATATTTGAGGGTAGAGAAGGAGATCTAAAATGGGTATTTCATATTTTCCATGTGCAGGCAAGACTCTTGCTAATTGAGCAATCATGGCAGACTCTTCCCTTAAAGTGGAGCTGAGGAGATAAAAATGTGGTCTCTTTCCTAACCACCATTGGATGGATCACCTATGAGGGTTGTTGGACAATAATGGCTTCCTTGGTTTTGTTATAAGAGGTGGGGGTTGATTTGGTATTTTGCTTTTGAGAAGAGAAAGGGATGAATGAGCTGCCATTTTTCCGTTACACACATCTGTCCTTGCTTGGTGATTTTTTTTCAGGCTTGAATCGTGTGAAATGCATGCCTACGGTGCTAGGAGTCAGGCTTCTGTGGCACCCTCTGGCCATTGAAGCGTGTGAGGGATTCTGAAGACTTGATTTTGTATGTACATACAAAAGAAGGCCTGATTTTCTGGAAGGTTCAGGTGGGTATGTCTGTTGAGAGGCCTACCTGAGATAAGCCAGGGGCCTCACATTCTCCATGCTGTGCAGGTGTAATGCACCCCCCTTCATCACCATTCATGCACTCTTTCTTTGAAGAGGAGCAAAAAGGGGAAATTGTGCTTAATAGATGGTGGGTATTTAAGTTTTGTGTGAAAACCTACCATTTTACATTTGGTGGTGCTCAAATCTTTGATGATCTTGCTTGTTTTTTGTTACTGTTTTTTGATTTGATGTCTGTTTTGACTGTATAGTTGGTGAGGAGATGAGAACTTTCTGCTTTTAGTTAGATTGTGTGTTTATTGCATGTGGGGTGTTGTTTTAAAGAGGCAATTTTTGTATGTGTGTGTGTGTAGATTGAGGGTGTAAAGATGTTGGATGAGAAGGAAGTCACTGGCTGTTTCTCAATTGGTGGAGGAAAGAATGATGGTGTTTATCCAATGTATTTTGGGGTCTCTTGCGCCTTTGCAGCCCTTCATCTACTTTCGTCTGCAAAGAAAACCTACTTCACCAATATGGTGGATGAAGGATGGACGGTTCTGATGGAAAGGATGCTGCAAGGCAGTGCTCAACTGTTGGGGATACTTGTGTGGAATGCACAGAGGCAAGAAAGAACTGGTGGTGAGTCTGATGTTTTGAGGAGGCTTCTTCAAGCTCAGGCCGAGATTGAGGAGATGAAGAAAAGAAGAAGGGAGGACGCGAAGGCGAATGCGAAGGTTGTCGCGATTTACGCCACGCAGGAGCAGAGCTGGATATCAGAAAGAAAGAGGTTGGTGCAGCACTTGCAATCTGCTCTGAAGAATTTACATGAGCTCGAGGGGAAGGCCTGCTCGGAATGTGCTCAAAAGGAAGATGCCATTTACAAATTGAATGAAGCATTGGTGGAGAGAGACCTTGAGCTGGAGGCGAAGGCTAAGGACGTGGAGGAGAAAGAGAAGCGGAGAATGGAAACAGAGAGGAAATTGGAAAGAGCGGAAGCTGTTGCTGAGGAATTGCGCGGAATGCTAGATAAGGAAGCTCGGGAACATTCATCAGAGATTTGGAAGCACAAGACCGCCTTCGTGGAGCTCGTTTCTAGTCAACGTCAACTCGAGGCTGAGATGGCCAGGGTCCTCAAGCAGGTGGAGGCCGCAAAATTGGAGTTTGATGCAGTACTTGGGCAGAAGGAAGAGGCCGCCGCCATGGCAGACAAATTTTCCGTGGAACTTGTTCGAATGCAAAGCGATGCAGAGCAGAAAGACAAGATTGTGTCTGCCATGTTGAGGAAGTTCAAGCTAGATTCAGGGGAGAAGCAGAAGCTGCTGAAGGATCTAAAGATAATGAGAGCTAAGAGGAGGCAAGCGGAACTGGAGCTTGAAAGACTGATCAATCTATGGGAATCAAAGGACCAAGCCACGACCAAGCACAGCAAAAATCCAAAAAATGTCTCGAGTAACAAACTTGATATGAGATCAGAGATTCCATCAGATAAGAAAGCATTACTGTGGAAGGATTATGGATCTTCTCATACTAGCAGTGCCAGAAATGAGAAGTATCAAAACTGCATAGATTTGCCACCAACAAACAATCCGTTGCTGTCAAGCCCCAAGACTCTTTTGGTTGATTACTTGGAGCCAGAGTTAAGGAAGGAGCATGACTGTATCACGCCAAAGGAAACAAGTACTGCAAAAGCAGACTGCTTTGACAACGACTCTCCAGGAAACAGAGATCTTGGTATGCGCCTGTTTCTATCCTCAATGTTTGTCTAACCATATTGTTCCATTTTTAAGTTAAACCAAACCTAAAACCATCGTATAACAAAATAAGCAAAACACACTTCAATAGAACCATATATTAGGAAGATCTGCAATGATTATGCATGTTAGAATGTGGTACAATTTTTAGAATGGTTTTGTTGGTATTGCTTATTTTCTTTAGTTGCTTATTTCTTTTATAATTTGGTACGTTCCCTACAATAGTCAGAATTCTAGCACTTTATTAAACTTCTGCTGCTTTGCGTCCTCTTTGAGATTTCAACGTGTGGCCTTAGTATCAAAGTATCTGAGATTAAGCAAACTTGTGTATCATGTCATACAAGGATATGCTTTCTTGGTTTACCATAGCACCCATTTTGTGGTTGCAATGGTAAGTGCAAGCACATACACAACCATTGATCTCAAGTTTGATAGTCATGGCCTTCTTGTCTTACATGCTTCATTGATTTTTTTTATCTTGTTTTAAAAAAAAATGAAAGAATGATGTGTGCCTGATTTTTTTTACTGCAAACTATGCTGCTGCTTGTCTACCAAGGGTGGACACCATTCAGAGGGAAAGCGTCTGGGAAGACAAGCCCCCTGATTGGTTTTGGTACCTTACTGAGGATGTGATCTGATTGTATCTAGCTACTGGTGGGTTTCTGCCTAACCCCAGTTTGCCAATCTAAAAAAATTCTGTTTCATTCTTGTAGTGATAACAACTAGTGTTAAACAATTAGAAGATTTGGTTCAATCAGAGACAGAAAAATACACAAGCATTCTTGAACAAAGACATGATGAAGAAATAGAAGCCTTTGCTGAACAGATGAGACTCAAAGATGAGAAGCTAGAGGCCTTCCGTTGGCAAATACTTAGTATGGAACTTGAATTGAAGCATTGGCAGTCTCATATAGAAGAGCTCAATGAAAACTTAACACAACTAAGAAGTGAGAATACAAGGTTAGAATCCTTGTTGTTGGGCAAAGAGAAGGACCTGAAAGCCATGAATGACAGATATATCTCACATATAAAAAATTGTCAGAATGACTCAACGGCTCGGGAAATATCTCCTGTTCCAGGCCATGAAGCAATATGGTCAGAAGTGAAGGTTATAAAGAGAAAATTAAGAGGAAAGGACCAGGAGCAAAAATCTACACTAGTTAGAGTTTGGCAAGAGGTGGATGGCGAACCCCGAGAAAATTGTTTTCCACCTACAGAATCGAAGCTCATGCAACCAACTCCACAGTATGAGAAGGAATGGAAGGAAACGGAAAGGATGCCAGTGGACATGACAAGAACCAGATTAGCCCTTCCATCTGAGAACGCTGAACATAGTTCCCTGAAGAAAATGGGAAACGATGACCTTGATGAGGTGGAACAGGAAGGAGTTGTAAAGACAGTGATTGAAACAAGGGAAAGCCTTACTAAGGAAGAAGTGCAAGAAATGGAATCAAGAACTCAAGGACTTCAGGTTGGAACAGAGGAGACGGTGAGCTTCAATAAGAATGAAATTGTGGAGGGAAACTCACAAGTTTCAAAGGACAAGGCTCGGGTTGATGACAAAATACCCTCTTCTGGTCAATGCATGATCAAGAAAGAATGCTCATGGAAGATGGACATCCAAGCTCTAGGGGTGTCTTACAAGATCAAAAGACTGAAACAGCAACTCCTCATAATGGAGAGGCTTACTGAAACTCATGTTCCAGACAAATATGGGAGAGAGAAGATGACTAATTCGCCTGAGATGAAAGGCCTGCTTTCTGGGATTACTTTGCTGAATAAACAATTGAAGAGATATCAAACTCTTGAAGAGAAGACCGATGATCTGTGCAAACGAATGGTAGCCTCATTAATTTCTTATTCCTGTTACATTAACTCCAGAATATTATCCACTTTTCTCCTGAATAAAATTTGACCAACTCTGGCAGTTTAAAGTACTTCTGTGATTTTTTTTCTTTTTGTTTTTTCTCAATGTAGCATGTGAATGATCAAAAGGAAAGAACTAAAGATTCTGATAGTGGAAGGAAGGAGCAGACAGGAGCTCTGGAGCAGTTTCTTGAAGAAACATTTCAACTGCAAAGGTATATGGTGGCAACTGGGCAAAAGTTGGTGGAGATAATGTCAGAGACCACATGCGCTCTTACTGGAACCTTCGACAAGGTTGCTGAATTTTCTGGTGTGGATGTGAAAAAATTCGCTGACAGCATGAGAACTCTTTTGAAGGAAATACAGAGGGGTTTGGAAGTCCGAATCGCACGGATTATTGGAGATGTCGAAGGAACACTGGCTTGTGAAGGATTTCTACATTTGAGAAATTAGAGGTAAGTCTTAAAATCTAATTCATTAAGATAAAAATAAGTTTCTTCTTCCTTCCAAGTCCGATAATCTTTTGGTACAAGTGCATTTACATGCATGTGTGGGAACCACATCTTAAAGCAATGACAAGGCCCGGTAGGACTCAGAGTCTTGACCATAGGATTGAAGAATGGGCAGATGGGTCGAGTGCACAATAACCTGCCATCACACTGACAATTCTTCAAGCTCCACCTCTATTTTTTAAATTTTTGAAGAGAAGTCCTCAAGCTCTATTGACATACTATTTCCATTTTCAGGCATTGAATCAAATGAAAAGTTGGAAACTGATGAAGATTAGAAAGCATTTTGCATGAAAGTTGGCTGTAGTCATTAGCATACATGATCTTTTTTTAATATTTGGTAACTGAAAGTACAAGATGTAAGCTATAAGCTATAAGCTTGTGCAGCTGATAATCTGAAACTACATGCAAGCTCTGAAGAAGCTCATCAGCTCTTTATACATATACAAGGAGGTGAAGAGTTGTACACCAATTTCCACACATGCATTGTACAGAGGGGTCTGGGGACCATAATCTTCTTTATACAATGAGTGTTTTGATTTGCATAATCCTTGTTCATTTCCATCTCTGTATTGATATAACAACTACTACTTTGCCTCAAGTCCTCAAGAAATCAATGGCTTGATTGGCCTGTAAAATTTGCACTACACAAACAAGCAGACTTCAGTAATACAGAGACATCCTACAAAGGAATCTCTCTCACACACACACCAATATTCATGCAGGTGTGTGCAGATGTGCCTAATTGTTTAAGCAGAAATCAGACTTGTATCTTGGTACCTGTTCACTCCAATTTGCATTCCATGTCATATAAAGCACAATGAGAATTTGTAAGGCTGATCCAGCTATCCTGACCAAATTCCCTGCAGAGCGCATTCATGACTATACAACACAATCAATTGAGCAGAGAAATGAAAATTTGGTAAATCATGGTTCTTGGAACTTACAGTGATTCCCATGTGAAATATGAAACAGATAACCAGGCCAAGTGGCAATCCCACCGAGTAGCATGATATAATATTCACATAGGCGAAATAGGACTGCCACCCAGTACCAGTAGCAACACCTGCTTTTTCAATTTTCAGTTTCTTGCTTATAGGTAAACCCCAGTGAAGAACTTGAACAGGTTACCTGAAACAACCATCTGTAGACCATTTAGAATGACAGTTGCGGCTAAGAGTGGAACCAGTTCTGAAACTTTTTCGGCAACAGTGCTTCTGTTGGTAAAGAGGTACCCCAAGTTGTTTCTTAAGAGGAGAAAAAGAACAGCTAGAAACACACTAACAACTGAGGATCCAGCCATCGCCACGAAAGCTGAGAAGCTTGCTGCTTGTGAATTTCCTGCTCCAAGCTCATTGGAAACTCTTACGCTGCAAGAAAGAAGAGATTCTTCTTAACTTGGTGGATTTATTTGGAAGTGAAGAATGGATTAACTATCATGAACGAACCTTGTTGTCACATTGAATGCATATGGCACCATCACCTCAATGTAGATCAGATTGATGCTGCAGTTCAAAAGATCTCCCCAATGTTAGGCAAACCCACTCTGTAAAACAAAGATCCAAATGCATTCACAATTTCACAGGCATTCAAAAGATAAAAGTTATTAAAAATAGCTTTAACTATTCACTGCACTGATAATGCTAGCCTTATCTACTGATGCATTGTGTGTCTACGATTGCAATGTTTTGTTAAAACATCAAATTGAGCCAACCAACCTTAACAGACAGGTGCGTTGAAATGGAGAACAATTAAAATTTTAAACCAGAAGATAAACTTAAATTGGATCCTGTATGTGCATGTGTGAAGGAAAAGAACAGAAACTGCAGACAAGGTTCTGGTACCATATGGTTAAAGCATCAATCTTGATCTCCAGATCACTTAGTGTTCCTGCTAAAAGGATGAGGATCTTATAATACCACATATGCAGACTATAAAAGAAACACCGAACACTTAACAGTTCAAAAAGCCAAAGGGCTCTCTATTATCTCTAGCTACCGTGGGTAAAACAATGGTCAGGTTGTGATTGACTACTCACAGTAGAATGCGCAGATGGAGAATCCTGTCCAAGAACTCTTGCAAGAATCAGAATGATATATAGAAATTGCAGGACTGTGAACAACCAGCAGGACGCATCCTGTATAATTATGATCCCCGTCAAACCTAAGTTCAATTTAAATGCTGCAATCCAACTCAAAAGCATCTGTGGCAAGACTAGACAAACGGAGATCCAAAGCAAAGGCATGATCAAACTCTGTGCATATAGAAATTGCTGCAGAGGGAAGTTCAAAGCACAGGCGAACAGCTGAGGAAGCATCCACCTTAGCAGAAAAGATGCTTCTTTTGCAATGTCGGCAGACTGACCAAGAATCTTTAGTGGTTCTGAGAAAAGACAAGGAATTTAAAGAAGGATTTCTGCACCCAAGAGAATTATAATTGATCTCTGTGCATATATCCCAAGCATATCATACTCTCTGGCACCAAAGGCTAGACCACCAACAGTCTCCAAGCATTTCCCATTCCCATCTCTGCAAGTCAAACACTTAAGTGAACACTTGATATGATTTTAAGATGCCTAGCTAATATAATGAAAGACTAAATAGAAAAAGGAAAAGCGGCAAAGAATGCACTTCACTGCAAGTTAATTTTGAGTTTCACACAAATCTTTTGTTGAAAGCAAACCACGTCCAAATTAAATTATGTCAGCTAACCACGCTATTCCTGGGAACCAAAGATAACCAAATGATTTCGAATCTGTGAAGTACATAACATTGTAATCAAGACTAACAGTAACTCTGCTTTACCTGGAAGCCTATGTTTTTTGGGATATTCTGTTGGGATTATGTGCTAGAAGATGGTTATTTTACATGAATTGCTCACATTGGTGACATGAATTGGAGCCATTGACTGAACAAAGGGATACTTCAACCCTTCATGTTCAAACTTGAATAAAATAATTCACATGAAAAATAAGGAATTTTTCATTGTTGATTTCAGAAGAATTTAAAAATATATATATGGTGACAAAAGAAGGCTTTCTTTTTCCATCTCTAAAACTCTAGCAGAAGGAATCCTTGGTTCCCTTCCCTATGAAATGACTAATAAAATTAAGCCACTATGTCCAATGTTGTTAAATACCTATGCTTCGAGACCTGAAGCACACACTTCAGGTGCGAGGCAAACCTTCATGTCTCGAGGTGCAGCATTGAGGCATTGCTGTTTATGAGGCATGTGCCTTAGTGTTTGAGGTGCACACCTCACTCGAGGTATGTGCATTGAGGAGGAGCGCATGCCTCATACTAAAAAGGTAATGTTTTATGTATTTACTTAATAACGTGAATTGCGTTGGTAAGTGTGTGCATTAAGGGCAACATGCCTTTTCATTTTTTCAAAAGTCGTTTAGTCTTCCTTTTCTTGCCTCTTGGTATGGGTTTCTTTTTCTCTCTCTCTCTCTCTCTCTCTCTCTCTCTCTCTCTCTCTCTCTCTCTCTCTCTCTTATATATATATATATATATATATATATATATATATATATATATATATATATATATATTCTCAGAATTTTGAGAGGTTTGGAGATTCTCTTTTCGGGCAAATGAACCCTAATTCCAAATTGTTTGGTTCAAACGTCCCTCGTTCATTAAAAGGAGGTCTGATTTGGGGTTTTTCTTCTCGTGTTGTACAATGTTGTTAAGTACCTACACTTTGAGGCATGAAGCGCACTACTCAGGTGCGAGGCGAGCCTTCATGCCCCAAGGCACAACATTGAGGTGTTGCTGTTTATGAGGT
Source organism: Nuphar pumila (assembly GCF_984573655.1). Classification (NCBI taxonomy): domain Eukaryota; kingdom Viridiplantae; phylum Streptophyta; class Magnoliopsida; order Nymphaeales; family Nymphaeaceae; genus Nuphar; species Nuphar pumila. Next base: position 18,092,441 of record NC_143253.1, on the reverse strand, counting down.
GTGTGCCTTAGTGTTTGAGGCGCACGCCTCGCTCAAGGTATGTACATTGAAGAGGAGCACATGCCTCGTATACTAAAAAGGTATTCATGTAAAAAGGTAATGTTTCACGTATTTACATAATGTGAATTACGTTGGCAAGTATGTGCATTAAGGGAAACATGCATTTTCATTTTTCTAAAAGTCTTTTAGTCTTCCTTTTCTTGCCTTTTGATAAGGGTCTCTCTCTCTCTCTCTCTCTCTCTCTCTCTCTCTCTCTCTCTATCTATCTATATATATATATATATATATATATATATATATATATATCGATTTTCAGAATTTTGTGAGTTTTGGAGATTCTCTTTTCGAGCAAACAAACCCTAATTCTGAGTTGTTTGGTTCAAATGTCCCTCGTTCATTAAAAGGTCTGATTTGGGGTTTTTCTTCTCGTGCTGCATATCTTTCTCTTTCAATTTGAGGTACAGATGGATGTTATTTTTTTTGTTTCTTATGAAAATTGTAAATGGTTATTAGGTTGGGCTTTTGTTTTGCATATAAGGCAATGCATTCCAAATGATGATTTTGAATCTACTAAGTGCATAAGTTTTTCTATATTAAAATAACTTGACCAAATATATGTGCACAAGTGAAATACAAAACACTATAAACAAAACCATGACATGTTCATCTACTTCATGTGTCATTTTTTTTCTTTCAACCTGATCTTTGAAAGCTCAACATGAGTCATGCATATTTTCAATTTACTTATCAATTGATGTTTGAATCAAAACTCATGATACTATTTTAATTAGGGGAGATATATGTTAGTTTTGTTTTTAATCTTACTTTAAAAACGAGTTGAATCTTTTAGTTCTTAATCTTTACCTATGTGTTTGAATGTACTTTTTGTGTGTATAAATATGTTCATTTTTTTACGTGAAAAACTATATGTTCTCACATGTTAGTAAAATACATAATTATTTACTTATTTTTTATTTTATTATATAGTTGCATGTTTTTTTATCTTGTGCTACTCATTGTTGTGATACTTGCGCTTCAATGCCTTGATACTTACCTCTCACTTCATCGAGGCGGTAACGCTTCGCCTCACCTCAACACTTTTAACAACCTTGACTATGTGTTATATCATTGGATCATAACTGCAGTGAGAACATCAGCTACATTTCCGTAATTCCTGTTTGGGGTTATTGATACAGTTTAAGCAGCAATCAAGGCAGTTTTCTTGTTTGATTCAACCAGTGGTATCGACCAACTTAGGAAAGGACCACCATGGCACTGGTGGAATGGCAGTCATTTTATCGAGCATCCAGTCACTAATACTTTAGCAACAAAAGCTTGTTTGAAATCTCAGATCCTCTTTAAACAGAAATAAGAAAAATCTTATTGGGGAATTTCATTTGCTGAAAAAAAAAAATAGGTAAAGAGCATTTCTCAAGAGAGCTTCACATTCTATGGGGTCAGGAATGTTCAGGGGCTTTATCACTAGAGTCTTAGCAACCATGCAAAATCTAATAGCCAAAGTTCATACCAGCACAGCATATGCGAGCTGCATAAACGTGTAAGCAATGGCAAGAGATGCGAGCTCGAACTGCCCGAGGTGCCCAGCAATTGAGTCAGTTATGACAGTTGATGAATACTGAATGAAGGCAATGGCAGTTGATGGTGCAACCAGCAGCAGATGCGCCTTGAGCTCTGACCATGGCGAGTTACAGAAGCCGACAGTGCTGGCAGTCCTTTGGGATAAAGAGATGAGCTTGTCCAGCTGCACGTACTCGTACCTGCCATTGCTGCAAGGCCAATCACTGGACATAAGGAATTTTAGCTGTTGAAGAAGGCAGTTCACCTCAATCCTTTAATGGGAGTTACAGCAGAGGAGCTGCAGCTTATATGAAGAAAAGTTTTTAGCTTCTGCTGTTTTTTTCTACCATTTCATCTCAGTTCATTGTGCATCTCTTTTTTTTTGAAGAAATGTAAAGACAGTTCATTGTGCATCTCATTCTGTTTTGTTCATGTGGGGGGAAGTTGGACTGATAGTTGAAACCTGAAAATGCAAACATTGGGTTGTTTTAGGTGGGGTGTCTTGTTGGGTGAGTTGGAGGAGGGTTGGCAGTTTGACTCCAACAGCCGGGTGGGCTTCCAGGTGCATTTGAACAGCAGACACGGGTGAGTTGGAGGAGGTAAGAAACCCATATTATCCATTTTGTAGGTTTTGTCCCTATCAGATTTCATTATCTTATTCAGTCAGACTAGTACTTTTTAAGGGATGGGGGGGGGGGGGGTCCTTCACTTTCAAGGATGGTATTACTCTCTCTCTCTCTCTCTCTCTCTCTCTCTCTCTCTCTCTCTCTCTCTCTCTCTCTCTCTCTCTCTCTCTCTCTCTGTGTGTGTGTGTGTGTGTGTGTGTAGGGAAAACAGGTCGAACTCAGTTTGCATCTAGGCATTACTGAAGCTGACCTAATTGGATCTTGGCTAATTAGATTCAGATGGAAAAAGGATAATACTGATTCTGGATCCAAATAGCTAATCAGATATGTTTCTACGCAATCAGACTGGTTTATCCATTAGATTTGGTTTGGATTCCGATTCAGATTCAAAGTTGAATACTGAATCTGAATCTGAATCTGAATCTGATTATTGTTCGGTTGGATAACCACACAAACCCAATCGCTCTCTCTCTCTCTCTCTCTCTCTCTCTCTCTCTCTCTCTCTCTCTCTCTCTCTCTCTCATGTTGGTCCGGACTTAATTCAAATATAAAATCAGATCCAAACAAATCTTGATTTAGTTTCAGATCTACAAGTTTGGATCTGGATTCTTTAATTCTACTTTGATTTCTTCGCTTCCAGTTTGCATCATTCTGAATGCGTGAATTTGATGGCTCGCTTTGACACTTTTTTCGATTAATTACTCAAATGGTAATGTTATATAAGGCTTTAAGCTTCCTGGTTATATAGAGTGGACCTTTTAATTTGATATTTTTATTTGAGTTTCTGAATTTTCTACGTGGTTTTCATTGCATGCATTAGTGGATATGGTGAGAAGGTCCACTAAAACAAAACAGTAAAGCAAATGATAATTGTGAGGGATGGATGACAGCTAAGGAAGTAAATAGTTTGGGTTCGGGTCAGATATTCAACCAAATCTGAGTCCATTTATTTGGATTCAGTAAGCAAAACCATATCTGAATGCTAATCGAACCCGAATTCGGTTGGGGCATGCTTATATCCGAGTCTGAATCTGAATCAAGTCTAACTTAAAGTCATACGAGATCCGACCTGACTATGTGTATATGTTGGATCTATTAGGGTATATAATCTAATTGGATCCAGGTTAAGTACAGGCTTTATGCATCCGATTCCAAAATTAACTCTGAATCCGATTATCTTACATCCTTGTTACTTGAACCACCAAATGGTGATAAGGCACTTGCCGTTCATTGGTTAATGGCGGCATCTAGGGGTGTCAACAGGTCAGGTTTGGTTCGGAACCAGGTGGAACCAGACTTTGGACCAGATTTTCGGGTATGGTATCGGGTCCAAACCCGGGTTTAATCGGGTCTACTATAAGAGAAACCGTACCCAGTAAAATAATATTTTTTATCATTTTTACATTGAAAAATTGCGGGTCTTAATCAGAACTCAGGTCGGGTTCGGGTTTGGTATAAAATTTCACAAACTATACCCGGCTCCATGTGTTAATCGGACTTTTGGGTCGGGACCCAGGTCTTAATCGGGTCTTCTTATTTGTCACCATAACAGGACCCTATAGGGTTTGGTCCGGGTCAGGTCCAGGTAATTAAATCCAACCCCTGGACACCCCTTGCGGCATCCCAAAAATGTCTGGGTCAAAATATGGCTTTCAAATTCAATGATGAGCTTCCATGGATTCACCATTTATATGAATCGTCACTAAGAGCTGATAGACCACTAAGGCAATGGTTGAAACCTGGTCCAATTAATAATGGGTTGGGCTCGGGTTGGCATGATAGTGCATTCCTAAAACAAACAAAAATCGGCCTTAATGCGTTGGCCGTTACTATTTATAATCACTCTGCACGCAATGCATCAACCTTTGCTACCAATGTTCCACTTGGATCCATTAAGATCCAATCTAACCCGCAAGCTCCCATTAGCTCACCGTGTTGGATCACGGACTGATTTTGATGCATGAACTCATTAAAACCAGGCTAAAACCCGATCCGTTAATAAATGGACCATGTAGATTCAGGGATGCATCACCCCAAGAATCGGCAGTCCACTAATTAAAAAAAAGCTAACTTATTCAAAAATAATCAGCAGTCCAAAGATAAATGGGTCCAAGTAAGGCCGGGTCAGCCCATTGTCCACACCTATCAGCAAGTACCTCCTGTCACTGTAAGATGTCTCTACCATGCTATGCTCATGGAACATGTACATTTTTTTTTTTGATAATCCAAGGGAAACCCCCTCCCATCATGGACCGCACAATGGCTGGCCTCCTGTTGATAAAACCCTTGAGGTCAGCTTCGACCTTGCGGCAAGAGACGCCACCCGTGGGTTTCAAACTTGTGAGGTCCTGTCAACTTGGTGACATTCACAAGTCACCCTTACCAGATGAGCAGAGCCCTTTCGGGCATGTGTTCTTCTTTAACCACATCAAGTTCTAGGATTTTCAATTTAATTTTAGCAAACATAATTAATGATTTGTCATCTGTGAAAAGTTCACTGAATATGCACAGTAAATTTCCTGAAACAAATTATTGCCAGATCCTGGGGGGTTACTACACAGTAATACCAAACACTATTTCCTTAATATCAACACAGAGTAAATTTAAAGTTTTTTTATTGGCAAGTAATTTTAAACCATATCACGTACAGAGGAATAACAACTTGAAAATTGAAACAAATCGCAGTGCAATAGATAAAACTAAATAGCGCCAATCACCAGAAATTCACCAATATGATAAGCAGTTTTTACAGACAATCATCAATGAATAGGTGATTCCTCAATCTTGTGTTTAGATAGCTACCTTCCTGAATTATCCAGAGAAATAGGATATATGTTCAATGTACATGTCCAACTTGTGCTGCTTATGTGATGATTGGAGAGCAGTCTAAACGATGCATCTTGAGCTTAACAAATGCCAAACACCCTCAATATCGGGTGCACAATTGTGAAAAACATGCAAACATAAAAGGATAGCAAAATGTATCAGATTCAAGAATCAAGCGTGTTAACATTGGTGAAAAACTATAAAAACTATGGAAAATCTGCTGCAAATGCATTCCCAAAGATTTTCTTTTCTTGAAAATTCAATTTACTTTTCTAGTGCTCAAGGATAATAAAGAAAGGTCAAACAACAAGCAAATACAAAAAATATTACAAGATGGTTTCATCTGATTACTTGAAAAGCAGGAAGGGCACAGATGCAACTCCATTTCTTTTTCCAGTTTCTGTTGTCTTTTCTTCATTCAGTAGGGCCACATTCAACTCTTAGTATTTCCTCTTTCTTATCTTAAAGAGGGAAGATCGGATGACATCATCATCTGCCTTCAGTCTGGTCTCAAGTGTAGCCGTAGACTCGGGTTTCGTGAAGTGAAGAATAGATAGATACCATCCAAATATGTGTTGGTCTCTCCTGCCTTGTTCTTCTTCTTAATGCTGTAGGCTAATGGAATGACTCCTCTGTTGAACACTTCAATGTACATGCCTCCCCCAGCAACCAACAACTGCACAATACAAAGCAGTATTCGGTGTCTGCCCTTCATCAAGAACTTACTAAACATGAATAAACAATTGTGAATGCATAATCTACTTTTATGTCATATAAGGCAGGGAACTAATTCTGTGGGATGCTCAGTTTCAGGGATAAATGATCAACTTCAAAGAGCATGAAAAATGACGCAGCCTAGGGACAGCTCATATGAAACTTTTGGCACAAAAAAACCCAAATAAAACAGTCCTATGAGCATTTAATTTTGAAACCACTGATATGAAGAAGAAATGACTATAATTCCAATAGGCAAAACATGACTTCTTCTCTTGTAACTAAACTCATTGAAACTGAAGCTTGGGGGAGAACTGAAATTTTAGCTCCAAGCAGTGAAGAAATGAACAAATTACTTGTACCATCAAAGAATCAGTCACAGTTTTGCAAAAACATGCACGTAGCAACATTTCTTTGACAATCAGACATTAAGATGTGGGTTTCTCAGATTTTACCTTACAAAAGATTATATTTCAGTGTTGAATTGAGCAAAATCTAGATGAAGTGATCACACATTAGTATATTACACGTACGATAATTTAGATAAGATCTAGTGCATCAGTATGATTACAACAATTATGACGCTCAGTGTCTAAGATGAAAATGTTTTCCGTATTTTATTTAATTTTCATATTGTCGGTCTCTTTTGCAATCATATACCTTTCTGAGTCACATAGCTAGTTGATTTTTTATTTAATTTTCATATTGTTGGTCTCTTTTGCAATCATATACCTTTCTGAGTCACATAGCTAGTTGATTTTTTATTTAATTTTCATATTGTTGGTCTCTTTTGCAATCATATACCTTTCTGAGTCACATAGCTAGTTGATTTCGTTCATGTTACTTTCTTTTTTTATCTGAAGTGTCATGACCATCTTATACACATATCAACACCAGCAAGCCAACAACAGATTTGGATTTTTAGTTTTCTACATCAGAACAGGTAGCACGTAAGGCTTTAGAGTAAGACTAGTATTATGTTATTGTTATCCTGCATGGGTTGTTTTCACCATAAATGGTTGGCAAACCATGGTTACCAGAAGCATCTACCTATCTTGAGAAGCTCGCTTCCCAAATTCGGTTTCCTTATCATGAGAATCATGCTTCCTATGACATAATTCAAAATGAGAATTGAGCTTTCTTTAGATTTACACAATTAACGACTGTGATTCCGTTAATAACAATACCATGGCAGACCTATTTCTAACTAGATTGAACAATAAATCTTAAATGGCAATACATTTTCTATAATTTTCAAAAATGTAAATGTATTTATCTTTACTAAATTCAAAGATCTTTTAGGTTATGCATCTAGAAATTTCTCAGATATGTTCAACTTCGAAACAGATTTTGTTTTTTATATATATATATATTTTGGCTAGGCCAAGGGAAACCCCATGATCCTGTTGAGCAACTATGATGAGACCACTAACTTTAACAATCGTGCAATACAACCACCACACAGTTGCATTCCTCTTGGTGAAAAAACTGCCGTTTCAGAACAACAAATAGTACCATCTTGTTTGAACCCAAAATTAAACATAATAAAAACATATAAAAACCATGGGAGGATTGCACTGAGGAAGCAAACATTCAATGGGTACGGGCAAAGTACCAGCAACCCTATACGATCATTATCCTGAATACAGAGTTAGCAGTTCGATTATACTAATTCAAATTTCTAATAAACAAACAAAACATGACACCACAAATTCCAAAAAACAAAACAAAACAAAAATAAAACCATCATAAAATCAAAGAGAAAATACCAATAATCCTTCAAGAATATCAACAAAAATGACAAAACTAAAACGTGGGGTTTCCTCAAATTTCCTAAAATGTTGAAGGCAATGCATAACAAATAAAACCATCACAGAATCAAAATGGAAGAAGCAAGAACCCTCAAAATGTAGTCTTTTTAAAAAAACAGAAATTGACCAACATTCTGCAAAACAAGTAAACCTACAAACGAAACAACCAAGAATCCTTCAAAAACATAACACCAATCGAGAAGCCTCACCTCTTCATATCCTTGAGTGAATCCCAGCCGTTCATCTTCGGACATATCCGGCCTCAAAACGGACATGGTCTCCTTCTGCCTCAGACCAGGCGGGCATTGGGGCTCCTCCTTCTTCTCATCAACCGCAATCGACGAAGCAGACAGCCCGAAATCGTTGTTGTCGTCTCCGATGCCGTCTTCGAAGAAGGATCCCGAGAAGTCCAGCGTTAGAGCTCGGACGAAATTGAAGGTGGGTGCTCTTATGATCGATCGTGGACGGCGGTTGCTGTAGCAAACAAGCAGAGGAGAGCAAGAACCGACGAGTGGAGAGGCCGAGGAAACCAAATTGGTGGTGGTGGTGGTGGTGGATTTCAAGGAGGAAGAGAAAGGGTTGAGGAGAGTCGACGAGTAGAAGGCTGCCATTTTAGTCAGGGTCGCTAGTTGCCTATGGTGCTCTTCTCTGGTTGAGAGAGAGAGAGATGATGGATAAGGGGAGAGGAAGAATAATTACGAAAAGGCTGTATGATCTACGCATCATGTTTCGTTTAATTACGTTCATCGGACGTATTTGGTGCTAGAATCATTCGTTTTGATGGGGCTGTGAGACAAGCGAGCCGCTTCGTGGCTCAAGGGGAGCTGGCATAGTGGGGTGAAGCCTTGACACCCTGAGACAGTGTCCTAGCTTCATAATTTTAATTTTATGCCACCGGCATGAGAACCGTAGATATGAAAGACTAAGCCAGCTCGATCACACCGTTGTGCCAAGTGTTGTTTCTTCGACGGAACCAGATTAGGTCATTTTGAAAATGAGCTTTCTGCTCATTCCAACATTGTGGCCATCCTTTATGTGTTCCGATGGTGCCATATAGCATAGACCTTTTTAGGGTTTTGATTTTTTTTATTTGGCTTGAGGATTTCTTATTTGGGCATGGGTGATGGGGGCTTTGTAACAAACAGATTGTTTGCAGTGAATGTTTTATTGGTTTATATACATTGATTTGTTGTTTATATGATGTCTATGTAAAATGTAAGGGAGGCACATTAGGTTTTTCTTTCTGGATCACCGGCAAACCAAGTGATCAATCGTTGGGTCTGTGTATCTTGTGTTATTTTATTTATTAGATTGGTGAGTATGAATGCTTGAGAGTGCAAGTTGTCTAATGCACTTTTCTTGTATAATGTAAGCTAGGTCAATTTTTTGGGTGATCAGGGGTTCTTTCTCTGCTGGACACGGCCTATTTAAGCCCGGTTCGATTGCAGGTAAAAGTTTTGGGAGAAAGCAAAACTTCTTCCAAGACAGGTGGGAACCCGCCATTTCTCCAATCCAAGATTTTTGGGAAAAAAAAGATGTAAGCTTGTTGCCATTATTTCTCATTATTAACACTATATACATTATTACAATTATTTTGCATTTCTTCTCTTTCTTTTTCAATATGAAGTTATATGGATTGGTAATCATACAGGAGCTTCATAAATCCTTATACATACATAATTTGAATTTTTACTCATTGAAATTTGAGTGTGAGTATGCAACTTATCTCTGCAGTGTCATTGTGTCCACCAACTTTCACAATTGATTCATGAACAAATGTTTTGACAATATCTTCTGTGTACCCATAAAGTAATTGTAGAAGCATATTTTGATAGCTTTTCATGTTCATGAAGCTCTTTTCATGTCCAGTTGGAAGTCATAGTTCCTCAGCCAAATATTTCCTGCATTCAAGTTGAACCTCATATGCAACAATACAAATGCTTAGTCGCATATGCTAAGAAAACATCTTAATAAACACCTTCAAAATTAGGGAGAATCAAATAAGCAATACTATCAAAATAAGGGAGAAACAAATATATCTCATAAGCATTGGCAAAAACATAACCATTATTATCAGCTTTTCTTCTTGCAATCTATAGTTTCTTAGCAAACACATACCAACTGTATCTCTAGAAGAAAATAAAACAATGAATCCACAGAATCATCACCAGTACATAGCAAAGAAAATCCCCCAACTTCCCTAGGAATGCTAAAATTGCAAATGTTTTTCAGAGGCAGATTCAATATTCAAACAAAAACATGAGAACACTAAAAAATAAACATAAATGATTAGCATAGACATTAGGAGAGGTTAAAACATTAGAATATCAGATTCAAATTGTTCAGGTGAAATTTTTTATGGCCTTCGACTATTTGCATAATTGGCATTGTTCTGTTTGTTACATGGCCCAGTACTACCTTTGTCAGGTAGGCGTCATGAATGCTCCAAATTGAGATGTCAGGCACATGGTAGACCTTCTTTCCTAGGAGCTATATGACAGAGCTTCCCTTAGTTCTCTTATTGACTTTTTCGTATTTCTACCTATATTCTCATGTGTGATGCATCTACAAGTACGTAGTCCACTCACATCAGCAATTTTCTTCAATATTTCATGATCATCTTTTTCATCATCAAGCCCTGATTAGTGCATAGAGTGTAATTGTTTTTCTAAAAAAAAAAGGTTGCTTGCCTTTAATAGTATTATAAAATGTTGAAATGATTTAGTTGCATGAATATTTTCATGTTATTTTCTAGTGGTCTCGCTAATTTGGTTATTATTATGATTATTCTCCTTTCTCATTGTTTTGGTTGTAGATGGGAGTTATATACAATGGATGAACTTTTGGTTATGGGTTTCAGAAAATTTCAAGTGCTTATGTTGGAATTGGATGTGTGGCAGAAGCAATGGATGATAAATCCCCCCCTTCCGCAGCCTCTTTTTTTTTCTTTGCCTCTCTCTCTCTCCCTGGCTCATATTCTTCTCGTTCTTCTCCTCCCATCCTTCACATCTTTTTCTTCTCCTCTCTCTATCTCTCTTTCTCTCTCCTCAGATCATCTTCTTCTCCTCTTTCTCCCCCCTTCTTCCTCCTCTTCTTATGTGTGTCTCTTTTTCTCTCCCCCTTCTTGCCTCTTCTTCTTCTTCTTTTTTTGTGACTCTCTTCTTGTTGTTCTATTTCCCTGTCTCACTCCCCCTTCCCCACCTCTTCTTCTCTCCCCCCTTCCTCCGCCTCTCTCTCTCTCTCATCTTATTCTTCTTCTCTCTTTATTTTTTATGTAATTGTTGTAATTGCAACTATAGTTGTTGAAATTGCTCTGTTCCTATTTTTCTGTTGTAATTGCTTTAATTTCTCCCTAGTTATGTTATTTTTGTAATTGCTCGGTCCTTATGTTGATTGCACTTATTAACTTATTACTAACTAGTAATTTAGTATTCATTTAATATGTATATGTTTTTTTTCTAAATTATGTATTTTATTAAACATTTTTTTGGGTGATATTATATAATAGTTAATTGTATATCATATACAAATGCAATATATAATATATATATTATTCTTTATGTGATTCTTATATATTTTTGGTTCGTTTAAATTTTGATTTTTTGTGTGATAGAATAACCAATGGAGGGGCCATCATCAGCTAGTGCAAGTGCTTCTACTTTAGAAGTTCGAAATCAAACATTCGAGAAATTTAAGAGGAAGTCAAAGGACTTGACATGGGAGTGAGATTTTTGCAAAGACAAGAACTATAAGAATTTTGTAACATGTGATCTTTGCCTTGAAGCATATTATAGCATGATATATAGAATTAAGCAACATCTAATTGGCATAGAAGGCAATTGTAAGGCATGTAGCAAAGTAACACCAGATGTCAAGAAAAAAGTTCCAAACTACATGAATGCTTTCAAGAGAAAGAAGGATAAAAAGAATGAAAAAATCATGGTATATGAGAAAAGATTAGTTAATATTCTTGAAAGTGGATGATCATAAATATAAGTAGAGGGGTCCAATGCAAGTATAGCCTAAAGGACCACTAGATGAATATTTTTGAACTGATCTAGAGAAGAAAAAACAATCAATAGGGATTACAAGAGCAAAGGAAATGATGATAGAAAATCGGTATAAGAAAGAAGAAAGGAAATGTGTATGTGAGTACATTACTAGGTGGTTTTATCAAGCTAGGATTGCATTGAATGCTGCAATATTGCCAAGTTTTTAGATAATGATTGAGGCAATAGGACAGTTTGGCCTTGGAATGAAGGCATCATCATATTATGAGCTACGAGAGTCATTATTGAAAAAGAAAGTAATGAGAATAAATGAATTTTAAATATCATATAAGCAACATTGGGCTAAATATAGGTGTTTCATAATGTAAGATGGGTGGACCGACAGAAAGAAAAAGACACTCATCAATTTTTCTTGTTCATTGTTCTTTAGGGATGATGTTCTTGAGGTTAGTGGACTTTGTCACATGGGTGCAGGTGCGGGTGCGGGTGCGGGGATTCGGCACTTCCAAAAAACCCGGGTGCGGGGGTGCGGCAGGGGCAAAAATGTAATATATATATAGGGGGTTCCCCCGACGCGGGTTGGGGGTCCAATTTTTTTTGCTGGTCCATAGGATTCTTCAAATTTCATTTTATATACAGCTGCACGACAGCGAAAAGAAATTTATTGGATTGGACATGTGGAAAAGAGAGGTCTACACAAGGCTACAGCTAGAGCACCCATCTCGTCAGGAGAACATCGTCAGGAGAACAGTGAATACTAATAGCCAGCAAGGCTACCACCATCATTATCATTTATTATGGAGAGAGAAAATCCTTTACGAAAAAGTAGGATCTGGATTGAAAAGGCAGGAGCAGCAGCAACTGTCAGCAGAATTTTTTTTTTTTAAAATTCCGCAGCCCGGCAAAAACAATTTTTTTAAAAAAAATCCAAAAAAAAAATGGACCTAAATGATCCTGGGTGCGGTCAACGCACCCAGGATCGGGTTGACCGCACCCGGTGCCGCACCCGCGTCGAGTCGTGTCGACGCGGGTGCGGCACCCTGCTAGCCGAATCCCTGTGACATAGTTAGTGGATAATTTAAACATCTAAAAGATGCAAACTTACTATACAAGTTATTGTAGGATGTAGTTAAGGAGGTGGGCAAAAAAAACATAGTTCAAGTGATCACACTTCATTCACTGCACATTACATTGATTTGATGCTAGAGGACATAAGAGAATTACCTAAATTAAAAGGTATTTTCAAAAAAGCAGAGTTAGTGGTATTTATATATGCTCATGGTCAAAGTTATATAGGTTAGCCATGACACATTTTACCAGTAGATTGTTTACTCTTTAAAGCTTATGTAAATAAAAAAAAAATGATGTAAGATATATGGTTCTTATGGAGGAGTGGCTCAAGACTAATATTGCAGCTATTGTTGATATGAGGAGATGTTAAAGAATAATCTTGCAAACTATATTCTGGAAGAGCATAAGTCAAGCTTGCAGAATAATGGTTCATTTAGTTGAGGCACTTCGCTTGGTTGATACTTATGAAAAGCTGGCCATGAGATACATATATGATAAGATGGACACTGCAAAAGAGCAAATAAAGGTATATTATAATTTATAGGTTATTGAATTTATTAAATAAATTTCATTGAATTTTTTATGCATTGATTTATGGCATTGGCTCTTATTACTTAATAGGTAAACTTGAAGTATAAGGAAACACAATATGGTCCTATTTGAAAGATAGTTGATAGAAGTTGAGAGCTATAATTAGATCAATCATTGCTTGCTGCTGAATTATATCTTAATCTAGCAATATATTGAGTATGAGAATATAGAGGCAAATCTTGAAATTAAAGGTGAATTGCATTGATCATATAGTTTCAAACATTCAAGATCGAAGTGAGATTCATGACCAATTACACATTTATAACAATTTTGACCTTTTAGCATAGAAATGGCAAAACGGAAGAGAAAGAAGTATTTACCAAGTAATTTAATGTTACACATTTTAATATATTATATAGAAATTATTGATTTATTGTAATTACTTATCTATTTGATATTCTTTTTATTTCATATAGCTGAGTGGTGGAGTGCTTATGGCATAGGGTGTCCACAGTTGCAAAAATTTGCTATTTGAGTTCTTGGCCTCTTCTGGTTGTGAGCGTAACTAAAGTACTTTTGAGGGGGTAATCAAAATTTTGAAATTACTTTTGTGAATATTTTTAAATTATATATATATATAATAAAAATATTAACTTGAAGATTTTTGTGCAAGTACATACCAAAAGAAAGAAGAAATTATTGCACAAAAGATTAAATGATTTAGTGTTTGTCCAATATAATAAAAAATTAAAACAAAGATTAAAAAAAAAGAATAAGCAAAGGAGGTTGCATTGAGGGAAGTAGATGAAAAAGATGAGTGGCCAAGTGATGCTGACATGGTCTATGATGATGCATCTCTCACATAGCGTGATGTTGAAAAGGCAATTGGAGCATTGAAGGATCATGAGGGTCCAATTACTCGTTTCACGAAGAGAAATGAAAAGAATAGTGGGTATTCTAGGAAGAGAAAAAGGAAGAAAGTTATGATAGTTAAAGAAGAATAAGAAGTTAGTTGTAATTCTTCTGAAGAAACTGAAGAAGAAGGGCAATATGTTGAAGACCAAGATGATTCTGATGATGATGGACTTGCATCTTTATCGTCTCATTCTCATAAATAGCTTTCTTCTTTTTCTTATCATCATTTTGGATATGTATTGACTACATATATATTGGTCTTTGACTCCTTATACTTGTATTGACTATTTTGTTCTTATTATTTGGGCTGATTTTGTAATATAGCAGGCTTGCTATTCTTAATGATAGTGATATCTTATACTTAAGTATTTGCTGATTAAGTTTATTTTAAGAATTCAGTTTAAATTGCATAGGTTTTGTTGATATTGGTAATCATTTGCTTGTTTATTCAATTCTTCTTAATTTTTGGGCAAATTTTGTAATATAACAGGTTTACTATACCACCATGCTTCACGATAGAGGTATTTAGTACTTTGTGCATATGTTGATTAATTTTATGTTTGATACATCTTTATTGTTGGTCTTAATAATATTTGGGTAGGTTTTGTAATATAACATGTTTACTATGCTTGACGATAGCAATATCTTTGCTTCGTGAATTTGTTGTTGATTAATTCTTTTGTTGGATACATGTTCGTTTTTAGTTTTAGCACTTTATTTTAAATTATTTGGTATTTGTTGATAGTTGTTTGCTTTGCTTATTCAATTATTTTTTATATTGAGGCACATTTTGTAATGTTCAACATGTTTTTTTATATCTTTTATTTATTGGTAATTGATTTTATGTTGCATACATGTTTGTTACTAATTTTAGCAGTTCACTTGTATATTTTTTATATTTTTTTAATTAGGTACCGACTAGTTTGCCTAGTCCTACCTAGTCTCTGACTAGTCTTTTTAGGGATCCACCGACTATGCCTACATAGGTCCTTTATAGTTAGTTATTTTTTAGTTTCAAGAAAAATGTTGCTTATGTAATTCTTGTTACTTTGTTGATTCTAAAGGAAAATTCTTGAACTAACTTGTACAATGTAATACCATAAGAAATGGAATCATGAAACACGTTTTGTTTTTGAAGTTGTTGTATTTGGTTTTTAGAAATCATTATATGCTTTTGTAGTTATATTGTTTGAGTGAGCTTGTCACTATACTCTTGTTCATAAAATCTACACAAAAAATAAATTATTTTGGTTGGTAGTTGCACGCTGTAGTAGTTTGAGGCTTGTGGAGGAGGTCGAGGGTTCTGCATATAGCTGCATTTTTATGATACAGTTAAGAAGCCCAATAGGGTGCAAGGGTGACTGACGAAAGTCACCGACTTGAAAAAATATAGTTCAATTCCACTGATTCTTCGTGAATCACACGAATCTTGGATTTTCACTGTGTTGCAGAAATGTTTTTGTAATTGAAGGTTCAGAGAAAAGTTGGTGTTAGTTATCAATGTGTTGATCTCATTGTAATTATGCAATTTGTCCATGTGGATGTGCCAGTTGTGTTGGATAAGCAATGAACATTGGAATTAAATCTTCAAAAACTGGTGAATCAACAAAGCTGCTTTTTTGTATTTTGATTAATGGAAAAACGTGCTTCTCCTGTGCAGTTGCTTTTCTTATGTTGCAGTGTATGTGCCTGACATGCTCAACTTTAAAACTTTTTCTCACTTGATTAAGCTCGTGATTTTCGTCATTCTAATTGATTTTTTCCGTCCACAGTATTAGTATATACCTAGTTATGTAAAAAAATATTCATGGGCCTACCTATGAAACACTTCGTACCCATTATTCAATCCTGTATTTCATGTGACCACCAAGTTCAGATCCATGTGCATACCAGTCCGAACTGACTTAACTCAGTCCCTTTTTTTTTGAACTAATGTACAGGTTACACCGTAAACCTTTGGTTCATCCATAAATCGTGTTTCCGAAGAGCATCATGTTCAGCATATATATATATATATATATATATATATATATATATATATATATATATATATATATATATATATATATATATATATATATATATATATATATTCAAATACAGTGTTCCTCGAAAGCATTTCTGAACTTAGCCTTCTAACAACGATTTGTAGTATTAGGGGGCTTTCCTACAGCAATTTGTAGTATTATCGGGCTTTGATGTATATACATAAGGCTCTTTTGTACTTACCTTAGCTGATTTGGTGGATTTGATTGGCTGTCGTCCTCCCCCAAGCTGCACTCCTTGGTTCAGCAACCTCCCTCCACCTCAACACCTCCTTCAATGGAGATTCTTTTCTCAAGGTTGTATGGGAGGGAAGAAGTAAGAATAAAGAATAAAGAATAGGGACCAAGAGAAAAATCAGAAATAAAATAGTACAAGAACCAGAGGTGTGCTTAACCGTATAAGGTGTTGATTATTTGCATCTTGAAAAAATAAAAACTTCATGGTTCTCCCAAATTGAGGATCCTCCCCAATATGTGTGAGTGTGGGGAGAGGTCAACTTACCTTATTCTTGGCCTAACTAAACAGGCATCTTATCTCAGGGCCATCTTAGCATAGATAATATTTACTAATTATGGTCCCTTAATTGCATTAGCTAATTAGGACTCAAAAAATTTACTTAGGAGGTGGGCGTCCCACCTTATTGGATTTTGATTTAATTTAATTGGATCCAACCCACTTAGGGATCCAAAACCACAGTGGGGCCCACATAAGGGGCATCCCGCTCCTTGGGTCTAATCTGCCCAATTAAGTCCAAATGGATACCCAAATTCGCTTTGGGTATTCAATTGAGTTTATAATTAAATTTTATGTTTATTTTAAACCAGAATTAACTTTGAATTTTAAAAGTCGAACTAGTTTTACCCTTTTGTATTTAAATTGATCATAGCTCTCACTTGTAGATTTAACTCGGAGTTTTAAATTAAACTGGGTCATTAAATTTTGCAGTGAATCCAGACTACTACCGGAATAATTATACTAGCTAATTAAACCACAAAAAATTATATTTTATTTTATTGCATAAAGTATTGAAAATGTAGTTATTACAGTTATAATCGGGAATCTAATGTCACGCAAATACGCTTTCTAGAGTATGATTCAGCTAAAAGGAAAATACAGAGCTTGAACCAGTTTGAAATCGAACCTGTTCAGTTCCTCAACTCCCACCTAGGGGTGGTCAATGGGTTGGGCAGCCCGGTAGGCCTAGTCGACCCGTCCCACCATGGACTGGGTTTGGGTCAAGGTTTTAGGCCCTGACCCATTAACTACCAGGCTGAAACCCAATGGGCCTAAGCTACCTAATTAATTTTTTAGTAGCTGGTTCCATTGTAACTTGGTAACCATTACTATTTACCTAATTAGTTGCATTGATTACATGAGAAATAGAAAGATAATTAGTTGGGTGCATTTAGTCTTTCATTTAATTCATTAGTTTTGGTATTATAAGCATTAATTTATGAACTTTATTAAAAATAACATACAAATGGGTTTGGGCTGGACTGGACCGACCCCCTGAACATTGGCTCATCGGTAGGGGTGCACATGAGCTGAGCTTGGGCTCAAAAAGATCGGTTCATTAAAAAAAATGTGTGCCTAATGTACAAACTTGGCTCGGCTTGTCTCGAGCTGAGTTGGCTTGTTTTAAAAAAAAGTACATTTAATTCATTGTTTTTAGTATTATAAAAATTAATTTATGAACTTCATTAAAAAAATAACCTACAAATGGGTTTGGGACAGACTGGACCGAGTTGAACATCGGCCCATTGGTAGGGGTGCACACAAGCCGAGCTCGAGCTGAGCTTAGACTCAAAAAACCCGCTCATTCAAAAAAATGTGTGCCTAAGGTACAAAATCGGCTCGGCTCATCTCAAGCCGAGTTGGCTTGTTTTAAAAAAATGTTTCCAAATCGGTATGTAAAGAGTGAGATTCGAACCATGAACCTCACACACAAATGCATAATGCCCTACCCACTTGGGTAAAACCACCTTAAATTCTTTTTAAGAAAAACAAACTATATGTATGATAAAATTCATCATTATGCGACCACATTAACCAAGCTTAATCGAGTTTCAAAGCTTGTTATGTTTAATGAGCCTGAATTTTTGTTCAAGCTCGACTCGTTTACCTACCCAGACAAGTCTGAGATGAGTTTAATCTAGCTGAGCCCACTGGGCTAATGGACCAGGTCATGGGAAGCTCTTCAAACCTGAGCCCATTAAAAACTGAGTCAAAACCTTACTCATTAATAAATGAGTCGGGCTATCTCCTGGCCAGGCTGCACTTAAAACCTGATGGGTCGAGCTCTAAAAAAAGCCTGAGCTGCTGGCCTGATGCCTACCTCGACTTACACTTCTCTATAGGTGATGGTGATGGTGATGGTGATGGTTAGGCTTTTGGAACCCTCCCTCTCCCACCTTCAATGGAGAATAACTGGCTGGACCACCGACTAACAACAAGGAGTGTCGCCAGTCGGCACTACTTCATAATGAGCCCGGTGAGAGTGGGGTTATGGGAAAGATGGGAGGGAGGAAAGGGGAGAGATGAGCAGCGGCTTGGGGTCCCTCCAACCAAGCAGAGATCATCCCCACCAGATTTTGCTGATAATGAAAAGGGTGGCCGGTAGGAGAGAAAGTGGATGGCAAAGTAGGAGAGGAAAAGAAAGGTAGAGGAGGTGTAGATGAATTGACCGCCAGTGGCCAGACCTACTGCTGTTCAAGCCTGCTGGTTTAGTGGTGGAGAATAAGGAGATGACGAAGAGAATGAAAAAAAAATGGTAGTGGTTGTGGCGGTGGAGAATAAGGTGAAGAAAAAGACGATGGTGGTGAAACCTAGGTTGCCATTGGTTGATGACCCCAATGAATTCGATGACCATATAGTATAAATGGTTGCGGTGCCCATCATGGGTAAATGTCAAGATTAATCATACCGCCAAGATTGTTGTTGATCTCGGTAATCATAAGTCATGATCAGTCGATGCCGCTTCAGTTTACATACCTAGTGAATCTCCAAATTCAACAAGATTGTTTCTCCAAGAAAGATTCAAGGTAATGATCTCTCGCTCGGATACCAACTGAAAATTGGTTACCTGATTGGCAAGAAAAATCTACAATCTACAAAGTTATTCCTACACTACACTAAAGCAAACTATGGATCTAAAAAAAAAAATTTACAAAAAAATAAGATAATACTCCTAAACTCTTTCATTCAACTCTTCCAAAACTAAGAAAAAACCCAAAACAGATCCATAAATGAATCTTGAGCCCAGGTTCATCTGGATTCAGCCCTACATCACAGTTTATTTCACATTAAGAAGGCCCTTTTTTATAGGAAAGGGTACGTCTTTCATGGGTTTGTTTTAATAGAAGTGAGTAAAAATGAGATTTTTGTTGGACTTTTTGGAGTGTGTCCCGGGTTTGACACATGGCACCAATAGACAAAGAATGAGAGTGGGGAGGGTTGTTAGGTAAATGTGAAGGGTAGGGTTTACATGCATGAATGTCATGCATATAACCCTCACTCTCCTCCCATCATAGGCGGAGCCTGCCTCACAAAATAGTTAAAAAAAAAATTAA
The DNA here is from genome assembly GCF_984573655.1 of Nuphar pumila. Taxonomy (NCBI): domain Eukaryota; kingdom Viridiplantae; phylum Streptophyta; class Magnoliopsida; order Nymphaeales; family Nymphaeaceae; genus Nuphar; species Nuphar pumila. The sequence continues at coordinate 18,072,744 of NC_143253.1, read as the reverse complement.
AGCCCAGCCCTGATTCCATATGAAATAGATTTTTATTCATTTTTGTAGCCCAGTCCTAGCCTAGCCCAGCCCTGACTGCAGCAAATAGTTTGATTTGTCCATATGAAATAGATTTTTTATTAATAATTGTAGTTATTTTTTCATAGACATTGATGATGATCTCTTAACCTTTACAAAAGTCATTGAAAGTGAAAGGTAAACACATTTAATCAATGTCATGAAAAAATAACTTGACTCTATGACAAAGAACCAAGTGTGAGATCTTGTACCTCGACCTGATGGATTATGACCTGTTGATTGTAAGTGGGTCTTTAAGACCAAAACAGACTCCGAAGGGCGAGCAAAAATGTATAAGGCTAGGCTTATTACAAAGGATTCACATAGATGAAGGAAATTAATTATAATAGGACTTTTTATCCTGTCTCAATTAAGGAATCATTAAAAATAAGCATTGCCTTATAGCTCATTTTGATTTAGAGCTACATCAAATAGATGTGAAAACAACTTTCCTGGATGAGATTTGGAAGAAGAGGTATATATGCAACAACTTCCTAAATTCACTATAGATGACTAAAATAATTCAGTTTACAAATTAAAGAAATAAATTTATGAAGTTAAAAAAGCCTTCTACCAGTGATATAAAAAGTTCAATTAGGTAATTTTGAACTTTAGATTCACTGAAAATGGTGTTCATCAGTGGATATAACTTAAGGTTAGTGGAAGTAAGTTTATAATTCTGGTTTTGTATGTTGGTGATATTCTTCTTACCACTAATGATTTGAGTCTTTTACATGAGACAAAAAATTTTATTTTCTCTCATTTTTTATATGAAGGACATGGGTAAGGTTGCATATGCCCTTGCAATTGAGTTTCGTCATGATAGAACTAATGGTGTATTCGGCCTCTATTAGAAATCATATATCCTTAAAGTGATTAAAAGATATGGGATAAAGAATTGCTTTTTAGAATATGTACCTATTGTAAAAAAGGATAAATTGAGTTTAAAGGACTGTCCTCAAGATGATAATGATAATACTCAGATGGTAAGCATCATGTATGCTTTGACGGTTGAGAATTTGCAATACGTGCAGACCTACGCATGACCAGATACCATATTTATTGTTGGGATATTTGGTAGATATCAGTCTAATCCAGGCATAACGTACTAGAAGGCGTCAAAGAAGGGCATGCATTATTTGCAAGGAATGAAGGACTATATGTTGACCTACAAAAAAAGTTAACCACCTAGAGGTCGTTGGATACTCTGATGTGGATTTAGAAGGATGTCTCGACGGTAGAAAGTCTACTACTGGATAAGTTTTTCAACTGGCAGGTGGTGTCATCTCATGGAGAAGCAGAAAATAATGTATAATTATAGTTCATACCATGAAGGCAAAATTTATTGCTCTATACGAGACTTCATTTCAGGCTATTTGGATAAAAAAACTTCATTACAGGTCTTGGTATTGTAGACTCTATTAAGAGGCTACTAAATATCTTATGTGATAATGAAGTTGTGTCCTTCTCGAATAACAACAAGAGCTCTACCTCATGTCGATATAGAGTTAAAGTACTTTATTGTTAAAGAAAGGACTGAAAATCATTTAACGTTTATTGATACAATCGCTACGAAGAAAATGACTGTAGATCCTCTTACTAAAAGGCTAGCACCAGGATTATATTCTCAGTATATAATGGAGATGGGTCTATTTGATTTCTTCTGATGTATGGCAATACATTATGATTATATGTGATCACATTTATGAAACAAAATTGATTCTCTATGATTTCGTGCATTATTGATTATGTATAAAGTATCTCTCATTTGGAAAGAGAATAGTAAAATAACAATATTAAGAGAAACAATAGAATGAGTTAGAGACCAACTCTTTCATAAAAGTAATCTTACGTGCCAAAATACTGAAAATGAATAATGTTATAGTGCATGAAAATATGACATCTCTTATAGAGGTGTTCATCTCCACGACTAATATGATTCATTCTTGTTATATAGGATAACATGTGAACCCGCATGAAAATTGAATCGAGATAACAGTAAAGAACCTCGATTATATGTTTTTCCATGTTAATGGAGAATGTTGGACTTTTTGGAGTGGGTCCAACCGAATGTGACTTGGTTTGACATAGGGCACACTAATAGATAAAGAATGTGAGTGAGGAGGGTTGTTTCGTGAATGTGAAGGATTCACATTCAATATATGAATGTGAAGGGTTCACATGCATGTAACCCCTACTCTCCTCCTACTATATATAGAGATCTATGGTAGCTTGATGGGGACTACTAAAGTGATCTATCTCTCACATTGGGTTCAAGGGTCCTGTTCACCTTTCGACTTGACGGGCTGGGCTCATTGAGGGCATCGATAGGCTGAGGAGAACGCTGACCACCTACATCTACGCAAGCTTTGACCAGACCCACAATTGTTGCTTTCGATAAAGTAGCGTTCTCTTTTGGTTTTACGATAACAATTCTAACTACCACGTTAGATTTTGCTCATGAAAAAGCATGCCTTTCCCTTAGCAAATAGACCCTAAGGGCTAGATTTTTTCATGTTCATGAGAATGAGTATAGATTTCTAAAAAAAAATGTAAACTCAGCCTTCCCATGAGAATGCTTTTATAAGGAAGAGGTATGAAAGAATTTGCACATGAAAAGTTGTTGGTGGTGGGAAAAAATTGGGCCTACTTGTGCTAGCATGACACTTTCCTGTCATGATGATTTATTTTTTGTTTCACTCAGGATGAGAATGGTGGGAAAAATTATGTCAGTTCAGCAATTTCTCATAAAAATTACATGAAATAAACAGGCCAAGGAATGTGAACGCCCTTTCAAAGGAAAGATGAATGATGAGGAAAGTGGTGCATGGAATGGGAGAGGGTAAGAAAAGCTGGGGTCCACCATTGCCCGAATAGACTTCTCTTTCCGTTGCTGGTCTGTTTGTTTCATCAACGGTGGGAAAGGTCTGGATTTTCCCGCTAGCTCAGCATTTTCCACCAGGAACCTCTAAAACAAACAGGCTGTTAAACCATATTATGCATTTTTTAATATGTTGCATTGTTAGGCAAAGTGGGAATTGTATTATCAGGAAAAAGGGTGGGGGTAACTTTCATATAAAGTTTCGTCGCTTATGAAAATTACGTGCCCATTTGAGTTTGAGAAAATGAATCACATTATCGTGGAGTTGACAAAACACTTGAACTTTAAAATGTACAAAAGATGGACAAAACTCTAAATAACAGAAAAAACTTTTCATTTTCCAGAAACAAAAAAAGTCACCTAACAGTTGGGTGAAACTAGTTACAATAATACTTTGGCTATTTGAAAGTTTTATAAATTGGCGTAAAACCACCTAATAGTTGGGTGCTAGTGTTTGGACAATACCATGGACCAGAAAATAAGGTCAAGCACTCAACTATCAAGCTGGTCAAATATCCCACATCTCTCTCTCTCTCTCTCTCTCTCTCTCTCTCTCTCTCTCTCTCACACACACACACACACAACTTCCATTGCAATGTAGAAACATGAGATTTTCCACATGAAAATCCAAGATACAAGACTAAATTGCAGAAAAAATTTAACTTGTGATATTATTTCATTAGATCAAAAAATACAAAACCGTTCCACAAACTATGCAAGACCATGGATGCCAAAAGATTTCTCGAGCGAGTGAAAACAACACCCATGACCAAGCCTAGAAATACAAGAGGCAGCATTCTCTGAATGTTGAAATGCGCAAGAGCAAATGTTACAGCACTGGCCGCTATCGCGCACCACACAGGCATGTAGCGAGTCAGTGAAGGCAAAAGGAAGCCCCGGAACAAAATCTCCTCCCAAATTGGTGCGCAAACCGACACTACGATTGCGTAAAGAGACATAGCCACAGGATCGCGCGCCATTATCGACTGTTCTACATTGGATGTCATTGGTGAAGGGAATGGCAGGAGATTAAGGTTCATCTGAGCCAAAAGATTGACCAGTGGAAACAAGAGGCAGCCCAAGGCGACATCAAATTGCCATTTGCCCTTGAGGCTGAAATGGAACCAATTGGGTGGAAGCGGATGGTATCGAGAAAGACAACTGTGGAGAATAGCGATTCCAGCTAGCCCCTCAGCTATGTCAGTTAAGAGGCTGTACAAAGCCTGGCCTCTGTAAGTTAGTGCATCTTTACTGATCCCAGCAGCGTGAGTAATGAAGGGAATTGTCCAAGAACCAACAAACCAGAAAGAAGCAATCCACAAGAGCATAACCTGATTATATCTTTTTTCAGTTAAAAGCATTCTTGAAAAACACGTGTTTGTCTCAACCATTGTAAGCTTGAAACAGAAAATATGGAAAGTTTTGAGTAGGAAATCTGACCTGGAGTATGGTTTCGGCTGTCCAAGGTACCGTCCAAGGTTCCACATGCAGGATTCTGGAGACAGCATTAACAAACTGGAACAAGGAACAGAGGTTCAATAAGTCTTAAATTCAATGCTGGACAAAATATAACGCAAAGTATCAACAAACGACCAAATCTGAAATCTCAGGTCAGTGAACCAAACAACAGCACTTCTGCAGTAACACGCCCATTTTATATTAAACTTCACTGCCTCAGTGTAATTTGACAAGGAAACCATCCAAAAACACTATTTTCAATTAACATGAAACATCTACTTTGTTTGATTGATCATAGATGATTTGGGCTTCATTGGTCATCTCCAAGAATTTTACATGAGATCATAAATGAAATAACCTTCAAGAGAGCAAGGATAGTTACACGTTTAACAGACATCCCTCAATTAAATCCACAAACATCAAGTTGGCTAGAATGGAATACTAATATATTGATATGCTCGAGATAAAGGGCAACAGGATGATAACAAACCTTTTGAAGAATGTGCGCTGACTGATTCTTCTCTAACAATGATCCATTCAACTCAAGATTATCTTCTAATTTCTCTGACTCATTTTCTATAGATTCTGCATCGTTGATGCCAAAAGATGATCTGTGATGGGTACAACATGATATTTGCAATGCCTACAAAGGAAAGGCATACCAGAAAAGAAGAAAAGCAAATGTTAGTCCAGATTGCTCAAGGATGACTGCGTCTTCTGACTTTGCCGTTAAAACATGAAGAAGGAGCAAACAAAACAAATAAAAGAATGGTCTTACCTTCAATAAATAAATAAACAAATAAAAGCATGCCCTCAAAAAATTAAACTGAAAACAGATCCTAGTTTCCCAGTGTATGACAGTAGGGCTGTTAACGGGTCAGATCAGGGTTGGGTCGGGGTCAACCAGTATCTGCCCATATTAATAGTGATCGGGTTCAGGTTTGGGTATTTATCATAAATCAGAGATGTAAATTCCCATACCTGAACAGATAAAGACTCAAAACACCCAAATCTGGATTACTAGGCAGCCAGGTAGGGTCGGGTCATATCTTCGTTAAGAGCATACATTTATTAGTTTTCAGTTATAGTGTCAACAAAAAAAGGTGTTTGTGTAGTGGTTGTACGTTTTTTGTTTCAACTGGTGGAGTGGGGGATCGAACCCCACTGCAACCTTTATTTTTTAGAATGTGGACATACATACTTTGTATGGATACCCGGATCGAGTACCCGATTCCGTCATTCTTTTACAAGGTCGGATATCCAACCCAATTCTTTAATGTAACTCCTAGATATGGGCCGATACCTGGTCGGGTTTGGGAATTTAGCCCCATACCCACACATATTTCTATTTGGATTTTAGTACTTCTGACCAAACCCTACTATGTGGATCCGGGTCAGACGGGTACCCATCTAAGACACGACCCATTGTCAGCCCTATATGACAGTAATAATAGACCTATAGTTGCAAAATGAAAAATTATATTCTACATCATGATTTTGCTCCATATGGAGAATACCTTTAGAGCAACTGACAAAGCCAAAAGAAAAGCAGGAAAGAAGCAGCTAAACCAGTTTAATAAACAACAAACACGGATGCAGATTCATTAAATCATCCCTAACTTGTGATAAACCAATTCAAGAGATATCAAATAATCAACCTTCCAGATAGTTGAAAATTGTCTATAGAATGGTGAAGATCAAGAAATTATGATGAAAAAACCATAAAATGCACCATCCGTGGACACTCGCATGAGGAAAATGCTGACAGATTTTTAATTCACTACTGCATGTAACATTTATTAACATCAATCTGAAAAATTCAACAAAAACATACAAATATTCCAAGCTTAGTCAAATTATATAGGAAAATACATTATTTTTCCACTAAGAAACTAGTCACAATATACTCCTCATAAGTGTTTCCTGCTTAATACTAAATATTGCAATAGTCCTATTACATAACATGTAAGTCATTAAAAACGCATACGTAATAGAGAAAAGAAGATCAGCCAAATATAGGAAATCCAAAAGACAACTGATGGAAACAAGGCAGTGAAAGATTCCACCAATGTGCAAGCAAGACCACCACAATTTTCAAAAGAATCATCCCAAGAAACTTACCTCATGCATCCAGGGGCAAGGAAGCCCCCAAAAAAACCCTCAATTTCCTTCATCAAGCCTCTCATCAACCAATTCCCTACCATGAATACAAGTTAATCTAGCTAACCCTAACTCTAACTTGGACTCCAAGCAACCTTTATGGATCTAGATGGATCCAGACTCGATTCAACCAAACCCGAACTAAAAATGAACACAAACATAATCAAAGGGCCTAGGATCATACCCAACACCCAAGCAAAAACCTAAAAAACCAGAAAACCTAATCTAAGACTGGTAAGACCCATAAACCCCTACAGTGGACGTGTGCTATCATTCACAGCCCCATTTTCTCATGTTTGAGATGATGTAAGAAAATAGGGCATGTGAAAAAAAAATCATTCACTGAAGCAAATGTACCCATAGACATGAATTCACTTATAATCCCATGAAATAGTAAAAAATATGTACTTATTCGAAAAGAAAACTATTGTCTGCATAAATTATAACTTCCAATCCCAAGCCCAAGGGAGTTTCCAATTGGGTATCATGAAAAAGAGACTTCCTTTTCTTTTCTCATATGAGAACTCTCCTTCACATGTATCCAACCCTCTAGATGCAAAACTAAATAAGAAACTTTAAAGCTCATGAAGATTCAAAATACATTCTGAATAACCAGGTTTCAGTATTATGCTGTTCCAATTGGAAGTTTCTTGACCCATATGGATCTCATCCTGCAAAAGTTTTTCATCCATACACAACCCAAAGTGTTCCTTAGGATTCTATTGAAGTACGTCCAAAACCACACAGAGTGATTCTTAACTAGTAATGTTATGCATCAGTAATTTAGCAAGCATTAAGCTAAGGATCATGAACTGCAAATTGTCGTTGGAAAACAGATGAGGAAGTTAATCTAATAGCTTAATGCAAGATACAATAGCGCACCACAGATATAGATAACCAAGAGACACATGTGGTCCTTTAAGATTGGATACAAAAATCAAGAAATTGAACTGAATATTAGATGTAGAAATATAACTAGCTGCATCTGTCAACTGAAACTTCTTATCTACCACAATGATGGAGTTGTGCCTTAGCTAATAGAGTATTCATCAATGGTTTCATCTAGCTGAGACTTTGAACACACCACACCATTGCCACTGGCTTCTCAACCAAACAGATAAAGGTGCACCCATCGTCATTTTCAGTGTTATAGAACACTTCAAGACAGCAGCTCGACGGTAGGTCCTCCACCATTAGTTGAAGAAACCTTGGCTGTCAAATGTAGCGTTTCATGGACACTTGAACCTTCTTTTTAGCCACTTCTTTGCTCTATGAAACTTTTAGAAAAGCATGGCATACCTTTCCTCGAGGCATCAATTTGGACTCTACCTCTTTATTTTCTTCAGTAACACTAAAGTCAGTGCCATAAGACAATTTCTTATTCTAGACCAAGCGCTCAGCAAAGCCATTCAAAGATGGAGTGGTCTACCGTCATACCTAAACAAAAAAAAAAGAAAAGAAAAAGTGTCCCATCTCCTCATCTCACCCTCTCCTAAAATCACATCCACCAACAGCTATTTTCTACTTAAAGTAGTGAAAATTCCAACAGATCTCAATCATATGAATCAAACTAAAGAGTTTCCAAGAACAAATCGACCATATATCAGCACAAATTCGAAGAATCTTCAATCCAATGAACGAAAGTATGTGATTTCAAGTAAAATATAATGAGAAACTTCCACCAAATTCAACGAAATAGATAAACGAGAAGGGGGCCGAAAACGAAGGCTTGGCGAGAATCGAGCCGAAACCGAGAATTCGATCCGTACAAGCAACGAAATCGGTCGAATTGCCGAGCCGAACTGAAATCAATAGCAGAGAGAAAAAAACAAAAGAAAACAACGTTTTCGACGCGTTTCACGCAAAAATTTCACCTGATTAGGAGCTCGGGAACGGGGAACGCTTCTGGGGAAGGACGGATTGGGAGGCGAACAGGCGAGGGTTAGGGTTTGGCTGGGGGGTCGGGAGAGGCGAGCGCGGGAATGAGGGGAGAGAAGGATCGACGGCAGCGGGCGGCCCGAGCTCACGCAGAGGCCGAACATCGAGTGGATCCGATCGTCTCTCTCCCCCCGGAAGCCCTAATCCTCTGCATCAGAGGGAAACCCTAATCCACCACCACGAAGAGAGAGAGAGAGAGAGAGACGTTATCCGGAGATTGTAGGCGAATGGGGGGCCGGGTTAATGCGCCGGATTACCGGAATGAAAACGGGTCGGAAATTCGACCCGGATCCCATAATCTAATTCCTGAATATGGGCTGGGTCCGGAAAAAATATGGTTGGGTTACTTGGGTATATCTAAATCCGTCCAATATCGAATCAGCAAATTTGGTCGGATTCAGGTTGGAATTAAGTCTAATCAATTGACCGAGCTTGTGAGTCGAGCTCGTGCTCGTGCTTAGTCGAGCCGAACACTAGGTTGCTCGTATAAAACAACCATGTTAATTGTTAAATAAAATATATAATGTTTATATATTACACTTAAAATCATTTGTATTTTTATATATTACACATAATAGTTTATATTATATATATATATATATATATATATATATATATATATATATATATATATATATTCCATGCATCTTTCTCTTTATATTTATATCTTATGCATTTTCTGATCTATATAATATACAATAAAAATATATGTCACACATTAAAATATATACATATTTTATGTATACGAGCTCACCCGAGCCGAACATCTTATATTCATGCTCAACTTGTTTAAGTTGAACGAGTTACTCATGGCTTGGCTTGCCAATTATACAAACTGACAAGCCAAACCTAGTCGAGTCACTAAATTCTCAGTTCATTTACCAGCTGTAACTCCAAGTGCTTGGAGGGAAGGAGGTTAGTAGATTATAAATACACCCTCTTAAAATAATAATTTTATATAAAAGATTGAGTCATTCATTCATCACTCAAATCACAGTTTAATTGTGATGCATATTTTACAAGTTCAAGGAGCATCGTTTTCATCTTGGAGCTGTGCCCATTGTTGTGATTTTGGGGGCCATGCTTAAGATCACACTAGGTCGGATATTATATTGATGTGATAAGTGGAACAAAGACAATCACAATAAAATCAACAAAAAAATAAATAACTATGAGACAAAATAATTTTTTGTAGTTCGGCCAAACCACTTACATCTTATAGAGTATAGAAAGTATTTATTCATATAATCAATAATCAATACAAGTGAAAACAAATAAAGCCACAAATAAGAACAACCACATAACTCACCAAGATGATCGACGTGTCACCAAGAATAAACCGATGTACCTTCTCTTTGTCCTTCAACCACTTCTCTCAATACTCAAGAAAAACTCAAGACATTAGAGAATCAACCAAAAAAGTAAAACCACTATCATTCACTCTTCCATCCCCTAGTGAGAACACCAAAAAAGATATCATATTTTTTCTTTCTCCTACAAGCAAAGAAGTACATTTTCACTTTTTCAAAAAAAGGTGCACTCTTTATTTATAATTTTTAAAGGTAAAGTTTTTATTCATCAAGGAACCTCATATGGTTTACATTTTATATATCATATGAGATTCTAAACAAGAGTTCAAATGAGACTTCTTTATGTGGCAAGGTTAACCATAGTCCAATAAGGACTCATTCAAGCTACAATCAACATTCTCCACCTTGGCTTGAATGTTTTTCAATAACTCTTTTTAAATATCCTTTTCCTCTGAAGCCCAAGTAATCTAGCTCATAAAAAAGACTGAGTTCAGGCTAACCCTTAACTCTGCAATCTTCATTGCTTTGTCTTTTTCACCTACAGAATCATTTTTCATGCATGAACTTACATATTCAACTGACAAAATATATGTTATCACTTCATTATCTCATGTACATTGCTTATGACCTTGTGTAATCTTTCTCTGAAATTAAATTCAATTCCTTTATGCAGTGATGTATTCTGTAACTGAATTTGAGAAGATCTTGATAAAGAACCATCATCATTTTCTTTCTTCTCAACTTTTTGCTCTACCTGCAACAAAGTTTTCTCACCCTAAACCTTTGTTTTCATTATCTTTGTCATGAATCTCTTGATGATATCGACTTCATAACCAATCTTGTTTTTTTTCTTTCAATCCAAGCAAGTTTGTATATCTTCAACAATTGAAAGTGACTCCTGGTGACCAAGTAATCAATTCAACAAAAAAAGGGGATAGGGTATACATGCGAACCAACTTTCTTACAAACTATGTTTGAATTTTTTATCTTTTGCCAATTTTATATGTTTTTCTTAGATTTGGCCATATATATAGTCTACATGCTCGATTTTGTAGGAATTAGTTCTTCGATTGTCTAATTATAAAACATGAGCCGGTTTTTCAAATAGAAATTGATAGTACGATCTTCAAAATTTGTTGTGTTCATGCAAATTCTAAGAAATATGTCAAAAAAATTTATATATCCAAAATCACATATTCTAAACTTGTTTAGAACCATTTTACCCTTCGCATGTACTATGCATGAGCCTCCTGACCTTTGCACAAATACCTTTCGAACCTCCAAAAGATTAAAATCTAATTAAGAAGATTCACATGATATTTGTGTGAACCTCTTGACCTTTGCACAAATATCTTGCAAACCTCCAAAAGACTAAAATCCAACTAAATAGATTTGCATGATATTTATGTGGACCTCCTTACCTTTACATAAAGATATTGCAAACTTTTAAAAAACTAAAATCCAACTAAGATTCACATGATATTTGAATGGACCACCTGACCTTCGCACATGTATCCTGTGAGTAGGGGTGTCAACAGGTCGGGTTTACCTGGACCCAACCCGAACCAAATCCTATACAATCTGGGTATGGTGATAAATAAGAAGAGTCGGGTCTAGACCCGAAGGTCTGATTAATACATGGACCCTAGTATAATTTGTGAAATTTTATACCAGACCCAGGCTCGACTCGAGTTTCGATTAAGACTCGTAATTTTTCAATGTAAAAATGATAAAAAATATTATTTTATCGGGTATGACCCAGTTCTACTTCATGTAGTTTTTATTAGGTCCGAGTATGGTTTCTCTTATGGTGGGTTCGATTAGATTCGAGTTCGAACCCGATACCGTACCCAAAAATCAGGGCCAAGTCTAGTTCCACTTGGGACTGAACCAAATATGACTCATTGACACCCCTACTTGTGAGCCTCTCAAAGACTAAAATCCAAGTAAGGAGATTTACATGATATTTGCATCGACATCTTGACATTAGCACAAGTATCCTGCGAACCTCTGAAAGACTAAAATCTAACTAAAGACATTTGCATAATATTTGTGTGGACCTGTTGACCTTCACACAAATATCTTGCAAACCTTTGAAAGACTAAAAATCTAGCTAAGGAGATTATCAAGATATTTTTTTGGACCTCCTAAACTCCGCGCAAATATCTTGAGAACCTTCGAAAGGCAAATCCAACTAAAGAGATTTGCATGATATTTGTGTTGACCTCCTAATCATTAGACAAATATCTTATGAACATTTGAAAGATTAAAACCAAACTAAAGTGATCTACATGATATTTGTGCAGACCGCTTGATGTTCGTACAAATATCTTGTGAATCATTGCACAACTCCAGTTAAGTACCATGGCATATTGTTAAGTGTCCTTTCTGCCTATTATAGTCATTCTCACTATAGATACCACACTTGACGGATGTTTGCAAGATATTTGTGAGGGTAAGGAGGTGTGCACAAATTACATGCGAAAGTCGTTCATTGATTTTTTGTTTTTTGGAGGTTCACAAGCATTTTTGTGAAGGTTAAAAGGTTCGCAAAAATATCATGTGAATCACTTTCATTGGATCTTTAGCCTTTCAAGGTTTGCAAGATATTTTTGTGAAGGTCAGGAGGTCTATGTAAACATCATGCAATATTTTCTTAATTGGATTTTAGTCTTTTGGGGGTTCACATGATATATACTTTTGCAAAGGTCAGAAAGTCTGTACAAATTACATGTGAATGATAGAAACTGTCCTAAACAAGTCTGGAATCATAGATTTTGGATATGTAGAGAATTTTGACATAATTTTTGGCATATGTGAAAACACACTAAATTATGAGGATAGTATGGTCATTTTTTATTTTTAACTGCATTAAAAAGTCCATAATCTATTATTTTAATCAGTTTTAAGGATTTAAAATTTTGTATTTTTGTCAAAAAAATATGATCCAGGTGGCAGAAATGGACCATGTCAAATACATTGGCAGAGTCAAATTTGTTGAAGAAAACACCAAAAATGCTCGTTTATACAAAAGTTGGTTCGTTCTCCTTAAAAAAATAAGTTAGTCAACCAAAACAGAAAACAAAAGAGAGAGAGAGAGAGAGAGAGCTCGATTTAACGTGGTTCAGCTATTGAGCCTACCTCCACGGAGGTAAAACAAGACAAGCTCATCCTCATTCACCAGGTATGTTACATATAAACAAGTTTCTAAGACTCTACCTTCTCACTTATCTTTATCATTTCTTTCTTTCCTTTCTACTTGATTTTCTTCCTGTTTTGTAGGATTTCAGCTGACAAGGGATGACCTGGACAAGCTGGCTGTGACAGCCAATTTCACAAAATGCCGCCCATTTGTAGCTGGTGATGAGATCCTCATGTGATATTGGGATTCTTCTAGAGATGGGATCACAGGTTGGATCCGGATATAGTTATCTTGCTTAATACCCCCTTCAAACTAGGCTAGGGTGTCAACCAAAGACCAAGTTTGGGCCTTAATGCTTGGAAGAAGTTCTTTGTAAGTGGTTTGGTGAATATATCAGCCACTTAAAGATGAGATGAAACAAATGGGGGTGACAAGTTGTCATTGTGCTACCTTCTCTTGTACAAAATGATAGTCGATTTGAATGTGCTTGGAGCGATTATGAACACGGGGTTGACCGTTGAGAGTCACGTATAGTGCTGAAATATTATCACAAAAGATGGTATATATATATATATATATATATATATATATATATATATATATATATATATATATATATATATATATATATATATATATATATATATATATATCGCAAGATATAAATGATCCTGGTAATTTCTGCAGTAGCCAATGCAAGAACCTGTTACTCTGCCTCTGAACTGGGGTAGGCCACAGTTGGTTGGTTGTTTCTTGACTCTCTTGGAAATGCAATACAATAGATTGACGTGTATGGTTGGGAACCCGACCCAGTTTGCATCAGAAAATCCATACAACACAAGGAGATTTTTTTCTAACAACAGGATTCCATAATGTAGAGTGCCCTTGATATACCATAAGATCTTTTGACAAGTACAAAATAGAACGTAGATGGGGCGTGCATGTGCTAACACACGTAGTTAACACTAGCTATAAGACAAGTCCAGTCTTGTGAATATTAGATACTACAAACTGGCATATTATATTATGATATAAATAGATATCTTTAAAAAGTTCATCCTGCTGTGGCAGTTGTGGCAGTCCAAAAATGGGGGTTGAAATAGGTTTGCAGTCAGTCATCCCTCCCAATCCAAAATATCATAAGCATACCTGCTTTGGTCCAAGAAAGGGCCTTCTTTGAAACATTGGACTTGGATCCTCAGAAAATGACGGATATAATCTAGATCTTCCATAGTGAACTCTTGGTTTAGGGCACTGATATACTCTTTGCCACTTCCCATGATGATAATATCATTATGACAGATAAACAAAGATGAGTTAGCAACTGCCGTAGAAACCTATGGCTGCAAATATATGCTGAATTTATAAAACCATTCCGGGGCAAACTGTTTGAGCCCATATAGGGTTCCATTAATTTTACACACGTGGTCAGGCATAATGGGATCTTAGAAACCTGGTGGCTGGTTCATGAAAACAGGTTCTACCAATGACCCATGTAAATAGGCATTTTTGATGTCATGTTGTTGGATATCCTAACTATTGGTAAGGGCGAGAGAGGACTAAGGACTGTCCGAATGGTGTGATAGGCCTTATGACTGGTGAGAAAGTCTCAACAAAGTCTATTTCAAGAAATTGGGTGAACCCCTTGGCAGGAGGTCATACTTTTAACGTTTCAAATGTCTCATCAGGTAATTTGGTTTTTAAAATCCATTTGCAACATTCAAAAGGTATTAGTTTGGTAGAGAGCTTTCATTTCTTCTCTCATAGCACTGTACCATCAGGGGTGGTTCATGGCATCTTTGACACTCTTGAGATCTTGTGGTAGATCATGACAAGCTAGGAAGTATTCAGGGTTAGGCATTACTATGTCGTGCTTGGCACGAGTAAGCATGCTGTGAGTATTGGATTCATTACCATTGGTATTTTTAGTGAGCTGAATAGGCTCATTTTCAGCGTGAGGCTGGTTGCTGTCAAGATGGTGATCATCAGAACTGATCTCGTCATGTCGAGGCTGCTCATTAAAATCGAGTCCAGATCAGGTGCTATCACATGGCACATTTTTGTGCCTTAGGCACCTCATCACCCTTCATCAGGTCATGGGCCCCACACCTGACAAGCCCTATCCTCAAGATGAAGGGTGATCAGGTGAACTCTTAATGTCTTGTTGGTTTATGAAGTTGGTAGATCGATTACGATGATCAATGATATCTCCACCTGTTCATCAAATATCACATGCCTGCAAATGTAGCGAAGCAGGTTATCTGTCACCCCCCCCCCCAACACGTAGGTGCCTGTTTTCGGGTCTGAATGAGCGCCATGTATGTAAGCACGTGGGGCCCATTTCTCTGTGTGTGTCACTTAGCATCGAAGTCTGGTGCATTTGCAAAGGCTTAAGTACCCTTTTTCGCCATTAGCGCCATGAAACGACGTTTCGAGTAAAGAACAAAAATATCCTCTCGCCAGAGTTTGCAAATACTTAAGTACCCTTTCCCGCCAATGGTGCCATAAAATGATGTTTCGATTAAAGGATAAAAATGTCCTCCTGCCAGAAAGGCTTAAAATCATCATAGTTTTTACCCTAAGGAGTAAACTCATCTGCTTTAACAGGAGCTCCTCACAATATGTTACCCTAAATGTTTTGGATCACCCTTTGACGATGCACCATCTACTGTAACAGAAGCTCCCTTTCATGATGCAGCCTTTGTCATCGTCTGTTGTCGTCGAAGCACCCTTTATCGTCGTATGTTGTCTTCGAAGCACCCTTTGTCGTCGTCTGTTGCCGTCAGAGCGTAGTCACAGCACTGTTGCCACCATCAGCTGCATCTACCTTCTAGGTGTTTCTCCTCCACTGTCGGATTAGCAAAACTTGTGAACTAGAAGGTAAGTTTTTGTTATGTAAATAAATCGATTTGTAAATCTGAATGATAAATCTTATAAGTGGTTGTACTATACATGCTAAATAACACATATTTTCATACTCAAACAAGAATCGTGAAAAACAACGTTATGTACTTATGGAGGTTAAATTTCTACAACGATTTGTAAGTTTGAAATTAACAAAGAGTTATACATTTAATACAGTAGCGATTTGTTCGATGCAGCAACAATTTATACGTTTGAATCAGTAGCAATTTACGATTTATGATTCATGATTTATACATTTAAAGTAGCAACGATTTATACATTTAATGCAGTAGCGATTTATGATTTACAACGATATGTACTTATGAAGGGTTCGATTTCTACAATGATTTGTACGTTTGAAGGAATGCTTTGTACGTTCGATGCACCAACAATTTATACGTTTAAAGCAGTAGTCATGTGTATTTATGATTTATGAAGTGACCATGATTTGTACTTAAGTTTGCTAAATCGTACTACGATGTTTACTTAGGAAGCAAAAATGTTACAACGATATGTACTTATGAAGGGTCTGATTTGTACAACGATTTATACGTTTATACCAGCAACGATTTAATCTCATGTAGAGCAAGCCATTCTCAACGTGAAGACATCTGTAACCTTTATGAATCTCACTATACCACTACGCGTAAAGCCCTTGGCTTGAATTTATTTGTAACATAATCAAGTAGACAACGAAAGCACGAAAACTCTTACAGGTGTTTTGCCAGAAAGCTTCTCAAATGGTGAAATCATTCTCAAAACCACACTCGGCAATCTATTAATCAACAAAGAAACCACTAATGCCTCCACCCAAATTTTTTTGTGAATATGAGCATGACAACCCCAACTCTGTTATACTATAATGCTTCCTGTATGACCGTCCATTCAGTTAGGCCGTTTTTGGGCATGAAAAAATTTGCTGAATCTCATTCTCCTCTAAATATTTTTTAAATGAATTGCTTATAAAATTGCCACCATTGAAAAAACTTATTATTTTCTTTGAAATCGGTTCTTGACCATTTTGTGAAACTCATAAAAATAGGGAAGAAGATCAGGTCATGCTGAACATGAGCGTTTTTGCTCATGCCGACATCGTGGCCATCCGATTTGCATTTTAAAAAGCTCAAAAGTCAACAAAACCACGTGGCATTCATCCAAAATGCAAACAGATGGCCACGATGTCGGCATGAGCAAAAACGCTCATGTTCAGCATGACCTGATCTGCTTCCTAAAAATAGTGCTCAAAATCATACTTAAACGGCAAAGGATAAAACCAAATATATATACCTGGTGCAATCATCCACAATAACTGAATAATATTTAAACCCTTGAATAGAAAAATCAGTGGCTGGCCCTAAAGATCACAATGAATTTTGTCAAATGGTTCAACACAAATAGACTAAAAAACTTGAAAATGAAGTTTTGATGCTTTTGCCACAGTACAATTGGAATAAACATGATTATTTTGATTACCAATACTACTAATGAACTTATTTCTTTGCAAGAAACTCAATAACATTCATGTTTGGATGCCCCCAAACGTTCATGCCAAGTCTTATTATCAACCGTACTCTGCCTTGAAGAGAAGAAGATTTCCTTGGTTCGTGGCTCTAGAGATCCCCACATCTACGCCCCGATGTTATCTCTGTCCTGATCTCCTTATCCTTTATCATAAAAAGATCATCAAAAAAACTCAAATATTAAAGACTGGTCAGATGTCCTTTATCACGGAAATAAGGTTTCACTTGATCTTCGGGACAACCAAGACATTATCCAATTTTAATTTCCCTTTATCAAGATCAAGAATAGTAAAACCAACATGAGTAATGTCAACCCTCTTACCATTACCTACCATTATTTTTTCAGGGCCATGAAATTTAAACTTTTTGAAGCTTACCAGGATTAGCAGTTACATGAGCACTCACACCCATATCAGGAAACCAGGCATGATCCTAGTTGTCGGAGATAGTCATGGCAGCAAGTGCTTGCGGGATGTCGCCACCCTAGTACATCTGGTTAAACCTATGATAGAATTAATTTTAATGAAGTATGTTCGATTTAAAACATATCTGTCCGACCGTCTCTTTGTCCTTGGCCTGACCAGAGCTTCGCCTGTTGTTAGGACCAACACCCTGTTGAATATTGTGGAAGCTTTGATTGGTGTTGGACCCGTTGGCATGATCCTCTAGGCGATTGTTGTCCAACCTGCATGAACCCATGTCCCTTGAACGTGAGTTAATTTTGATATCCGCTCCTCCTGAAGTTATTTTTTCCGTCATTGAGTAAATAATGCTGCATTTTGGTTTGCAGAAATACTGTTCTCTGTGTTCTGCAAGTTCTTCATTGTGTCAAGATTTTGGAGAAGTGGAATAAACTCCTTACGGGGTGATCGCCATGGAATATAATTTTTATCGATACAAAGTTGGCAACATTGAATGTCGTGGGATATGAGTATTTGCAGGCTGTGGTTGAACTGGTGGAGGAAGCCATGACAGACCGTAACACACTTACGGTTGTGGCTATGATACCATCAACCAAAACAGAAAACAGAGAGAGATTTTAAATCTGGGGAGAGAATAAGCATTTGTGGAAAGAGAGGTAGAGGAAGATACGTTTTGAGGGGATAAGTAGGGATGGGCAATGGGCCGGACAGCTCGATGGACCAAGACGACCCGGCCCGCCATGAGCCGGGTTTGGGTCAAGGTTTTAGGCTCTGGGCCGTTAGCTACAGGGCTGAAACCCAACCCATTATACACATGAGCCAGGTCGGGCCGCGGGCTACTGATTCGGCCCGACAGACTTGAGCTATTTATTATTTTTTTAATAATATAAAATTTTAAAAAATAATTAATTACATAGTAACTTAGTAACTATTATTATTTACCTAATTATATAGTTGCATTAATTTTATGAAAACTAAAAAAATAATTAGTTGAGTACATGAAACTTGTTAATTATTTATTATTTTACCTAATTAGTTGACTAATTAGCTCGGTCCGGCCAGCCAAACCGAGCTCTAAACTGGTCCGAATCGATGCCAACCCATAAGGATAAGCAATGATTGGTACGAATAATTTAGGAGAGAGAGAGGTTTGAAATCTGGGGAGTGCATAAGCATTTATGGAAAGAGAGGTATTAAGGGGAGAAGCGTTTTGGATAAGCAGTGCTTGGTACGAAGAATTGAGAGAGAGAGAGAGATTTTAGTCCACTTAATAACAGTTATAAACGCTAACTCGTTAAGTTTTAAAAAATTATTCGTACACCATGTGGCAAGAATGTCAATTTTAAAAAGGCTATAAAGCATCTGATTTTTGGCACTCTTAACCCATAAGGGATTTAATAAGATTTAAGATTACAAACTCATCTAATTTTTGGCACTGTTAACCCTTATGCTTTTATAAGGTTTAAGATTACAAACTCAAAGGGCTTTAATTGTGGGTCTGATTCACCAACAGAAGTTTTCAGGTATCAGGTACACTAATTTCTCCTAGCAAACTCAGCCATTAAATAGAAAGCACAGCCAGCCAACCCGGCCAACATGGTGATCTTCTTTGGCATCCTTCCGCTATCCGTCCTAAGCACCATGGCCTCATATATGGGCCAACAGTTCACCACAACAAAGCCAGAGATGAACAACTGAACAAACATATCCTCCACAGCCCCTTGAATCACCGATCTAACTGCACCCAATATCAGTGTGACTAAGCTGATTACTGCAGCTGCAGAAATGGTGAAGAACAGTGGCGAAGCGACGCCGAATTCGAACACGCCTTGTTTGTATCGCTTCGTGACTTGATCATCTGCAACCTTGCTTGTTATGTTGAAGCCAGACGTAGAGATGCCTGTATGTTGCAACAAGCACTCAAGAGTGCCAAAGGGGAAGCAAGAGACCCCTCTGATCATCCAGATCCTTTGATCACTCCACCACCTTGCAAATGTGCCTCCCTCCATGATGTAATCAATCATGTCTTGACCATAGGAGCCGAGGAAGAGGTAAGTGTAGAGATAGATCCATGGATCAGATGCCTATAAGAAAAAACATGGTGTCAATTTTCATTTGCTAGTTATGCAAAAGCTGTTTTTTGCTATCAAGGTGATACTGCTGAATAGTTCTCAACTATCCCACTTAATTAGTGAACAATGTCTTGAAAAAGATAACGTCCTGAAGTACAGTTCATGAAATTATCCAGGTTTTCTCATTTTTTTCTTTGATACTGAAGGAACTACCCATGTAGGGTAGTTGGGAAGGATTCATGGTCACAACCGCCCCTTTGTCAATTCCTCCTGGATGTAAAACCTTAGGGTTAGGGATGTAAATGGGTCGGATCCAGGATGTAGGTTTTGCAATTTTTGGCTGTTCCAAATCCCATTCCGATCTGAATCCCAGTGTATTTAGCTGTTTCAGATGGGAACCGTTTTCATCTCTATAATAGCTACTTGGGCTCCATGCTCACCGAGTCATATGATCAATTTAACGGTTCAACATTAATCAGTTTCAAATATAATTGGATTAGCAACACATAAATAACAGTTACAAATGGTTGCCATGGATGGGACAACTACAGATGATAGTTATAAGTGGGCTTCCATATATAAGGGCTTTAATTTCAAGATTAAATGATGGCCATACCTAATAGAAACTATAAGTTTTCATGTGGTCAGTGGGATCCTGTGTCAAGCCACAGACACATGGGGATGCTATTGCTTTATCACCGTTGGGGTACGTAAGGTTGGGTGGTTGTATCCTCAACCTAGAGTTTTACCTCATAGGAAGGTGGGTCATTAATAGTCGGTCAGGGTTTTCCTTTGTCATAAAAAAAGGTAAAAACTATAATTTTTCATAATAGAGTTTTTTTTTTTGCTTTACAGGTAAATACTACGTACATTTCTTAGTAGAAAATAAATTTTAATTGGATCACGTGATTGTGACCTGCATGTAGGTTTATTAAGATCTTCAAAAATTAAGTGCTCACAATGTATCAATATTTCATGATTTACAAAGTCCTATCTTCACATCTAAAAACCATGATTCCTATCAAACAAATTTTTTTTTTACTCGGATCAGAAACTGACCCAGGCGCATAGAGTCCTAGCTGTGCTGGCTCAGCCTGCCGTACTAACGGTCTCTGTCCATGTCACCCTTCAACCCCAGTGAGTCGCCAAGTTTTGGCTTATGCAGTAGGGGGGTGATGCCCATGGGATTTGAACCTTGACTGACCGTCAAACAGTTAGGCCCCATCCCACTTCCCCAAACCCTCTAGGTCTTCTATCACATAAATTATGTTGAATATATCTATGGCTATGTTTGTGAGCCTTCAATCGGCCATTGTGTTGTGGTTTCTGCCATGTCTTCACTCTCTTACTGTTTGGGAGTAGTGGCATTGCTGACTGGTGTTGGCAGGCCCAAGACCACATTTCAACACCTTTCACTAGAGGATGTTTTTGTCAACTCCATCTCTCAACATCACACAGTGTCCAAAAAATGCAGCCTATGCGCATGGTTTCTACCATGTGGGTGTAAGTGTTCCCCGATCACCCTCTCATTATATATATATATATATATATATATATATATATATATATATATAGAGAGAGAGAGAGAGAGAGAGAGAGAGAGAGAGAGATGTTTGCATGTGTCTATAATATAGAGAGAGAGACCTTAGGAAAGAGAGGTAGACCAACAAGGAGAGCAAACTGTGGGAGGAGAGCGTAGATGGTAACGGGTATGGACCACAGTGACCAGAAGGAATAGTGTGCATAGGACAGGGCATTGATTAGAGAGGCCCTTCGGGTGCCATAGGTAAGAGGGCACTTGAAGCAGTAGAAGGACACTCCAAGCAGCCCTACGCTCCACCTCTTGCACTGTTCCAGCGTGTCATTCAGGGAGATGGGGAAGTCGGCCACAAAAGATGGCTCTGGTGGACTGCAAAACACTGACCTCCATCCCTCACAGTGCAGCTGATAGCCGGTGTAAAAATCCTCAGCCACGGACCCATACCTTAATCCAATCTGTAATTAAGCATAAAATATTGTTAGAAAATAAACAAACAAGTCCAAAATCTACAACCAATGATAATTATAATCGACGTTATATACTTAATGGGACCTTCGAGATGTATTACAATGATTGTTTTTCTTTTTCTTTTATGATGCCATTTTTTATGCAGCAGCGGATCACCATATCCATCTCAACTCGAGATGGTCACCACACACATCTCGAGAAATGCCAAGATGGGTGGCTGTCAGGCTGAAAAGAGAAACCCAATCCCAGTCTATATATCTCGGGCTGGGTACGCGAGAGAGCCCATGGGATACCCGGCAGGATGTTCAACCCGAGGTGGTTTAGTATCACAATGAATCAGATGATCAAAGATTCAGGTTTCCTTGGTGAGATCCGAGTCATATCTGGATTTGAAACCAGACCACTCTCCAAAACTTAAATACAAAGTCGGGTCAAGCATGACACACCTCATATCTAACTCATTTCTCATGCCTAAAATTAATGCAAACAGATCTATACGTAGAGGTTACACACAAACAGGATAGGTAGCCGGTATCTATAGTGTTCACTTATGACACACACACACACATATATGTATATATATATGAGAACTGAACATATTAGGCCTTCTTTTCTGATTTTGCCCCGTTATATAGGTCCCATAGTTTGAAGTGTTTTATGGTAGATCTGAACCGTTAGATGTGTTTAGCTGCTCTATTTAGTGGGAATCGACTCTTGGATCATGTTTTTTCAAAGAAAAAATACAGTGGATATTGTGTTATGGTTATGGGCATATACTTACAGTGGAACCCCATTCAGTTCCTTGCTCGTAAGTGCACCCTGCCACATGATGAGCTGCTTCCATTGTTGCCTCTGACCAAATTGGCTCTCTACCTTCATTCTTGCAGGAAGAGTTTTCCAGTATGACTTCCGCATGTGGTGGTGATGAAGGCTTGCCGGCGAAAGCTCTGCGCCGGAAAAAACACCCAGTGCCGACATAATTTGGACCTTGTGCTCCATCCATACCCAAAGGATTGATCTGAAACGGGCGCTTATACTCGTTGCCATAGATGTCATTCTTGTTGATGCCAGTGTAGATCTGGGGGAACTGCACGAACGCGAGATCAGTGCCTAGAGCTGGATCAAGCAAGAAACATAGAGCTCGGCACGGTACAACTGGATCGTTCGAGTACATGTCGCAATCCAGGTTCAGAAGTATGGGAGCATTGCTCATCACAGATGATACCCTTAGCTTCACATGTACAAGAACAGCTGATGTCAATGCTTTGTAGTCACAAGTGCAAATATGCTACTTAGTTTGTGGATAAGTTATGAACATAAGGCGTATCACTAAGTCTTGTACACGTTTGGCGAACCTGTGAAATGATTTTTCACATGAAAAAGTAGTATATATTTTCTCATGATGAAAGTCTACTGTTTTGCAAACATGTGATTCATTTTTTTTCTTTTGAAAGGCAAGCTGGAGTTAGGCTGACCACCCACCAATTATCAATCAATGTACCACCAGGGTTTGAACCTGCAACATCCCACCACAAGGATACGTGCACTGACAGCTCCTACCAACCAGGCGGAGCCCCCATTGGTAAACATGTGATTCATTTTCTCTGGGCAAGATGGACCAATAAAAGCATATCATTTTAAGGGTGAGAAAATTTACCTATGAAAGTTTTCTCCACCCTTCACCCTGGTCCCTACTATGCTTAGTAGTTTGGCCATTGGGTTGGGCCAGCCTCCCTATAATGCATCTGTTACAAATCTCATTCTCGAGTTTTCTCATCAAGGAAAATCTCGTGATATATATATATATATATATATATATATATATATATATATATAGTTTGTTTTAAAACATATCCATTTTTTTTACTATAAATGTATCAAGATTTTTTTTTTAAATCTTGCTACACTTAAAGTTATAAGAAGAATAATTAAAGGGAAACGTATAAAAAACTAAGAAAATCATGACAATGTCTAATAATATTGCCATGTATTGAGAATATGTGAGCTCCAGAAAATCTTGTGAAATTGTCAGGATTTTCACAGCTAGTAAATATTGTGAATAGTGAGGTATTTTAAAAACCTCATCCCTTTCTATTCCTCGAGAAGCTAGCCTTGGGCAATATTTGTGATCGACGACTATGTAATATACAGGAACTAGTGAGACACGAATGCTTGGATACAGGGATGCAGATCCTGTTCTGGGCAGAATACTTATATAAGTGTTCTGCCCAATTAGAGAGGGCCACGTAGTGGCTGCCCCCGTAGCTCTCCCCTCTTAAAAAGGCCGAACACTTTATAAGTGTTTGACGCTTCTGGGAAGACTCTGATGTAGGTTGGGCTAAAAAGTGGTTTTCTCATTTATACTTTGGACAATAAGTCGTTTTCTCATTTATTTGGGATTCAGAATCACAAGGATTTTATTGTGACTCTGATTCATATGAAGTCAAATGTGGCCTAACAAACCAAACTTAAAGAAAACAAAAAAATATGCGAGTTGGCTATATAGCTTTACTCTCATGGGCTTCTCGTGAAAATTTGTTTCTTTTTTTGTAAATCTTGCATTTTTTTGGCAAAAACTTGGCAATAAAAATAAATTTTAAATATAAAATAAATTAAAATATAAAAATTTTATAAATAAATAAAAATAAAATCACACACTATTTTTCTAGAATAAATAACTGATAAAAACATAAATACCATGTTTAAAACATGATAATTATATTTTTGACAAAAAATAACGGGAAAATACAGTTTTTAACTTTCAAGAAATGTCTTGCGATATTAATTTTGGCGAGATTTTCATAAATCTCGCCAGATTTGTCACTATGATAGCCGTGCTCTGGGTTCACCGTTTTCTTATCACAAGCATGGGCCTCACCTTTCTTTTCACATATGGGCCAGGTCAATTGATTGACACTCTTATTTATTAGGGGAAATTGCCCACCAATCAAAGCTTGAGGTTTGAATTGTTGGTAGGGCTAAAGCTGACAATGGGGCCAAGAAAACTGAACTTTCTGTTCATATACATTTTCCCCGAGTATGGATCCAATTTCCCTTATCCAGTCAGATATCAAGTTGACTGGATAAAGGAAAATTGGATCTAGACCTTAAGATCTGATCTGGTTCAAAATTTCAAATTTGGATAGAGCAAATATTTAGGGGTCACTTGTTTCACTCCCACTCCAATAAGAAAGTACACTACAAGAAAACCGTGGATTAGCGACGGACGATATTCATCGCTAAACTGTTTAGCGATGGATCACACCCATCACAAATTTTTGGTCGCTAATTAGCCACAAAACTTATCAGTCATTACTTTCGTCGCTAATTTGCGACAGATTAGCGACGGACATGATTTGTCGTTAAATAAGCACAAATTTGGTTTTGCGACGGACATTATCCGTCGCTAATTCATCGCTAAATTTAAAAAAAAAATAAAAAAAAATATGCTCCCTGTTGGGCGGTATTCCGGCAACAATAAGCCGGACTTGTACTGCACCTGACAGGCGTTGTACAGGGTCTTAGACACAAGCAGACCGGCCCGCCTCTGCGGGCTCTTTTGCACATAACCAGCGCGCTCTCTGACGTCGCCGTCCTCCGATATCAGACATGTCGTCCTCCGTGAAACTTTTGTCCAGTGGCCACTCTGCCTCGTCACCGTCCTCCGATATCAGCCCTTCCGCTTCTGCTTCTTTTTTCCCTGCCACTTGGCCAGGGATGCCTTGATATGCTTCACCGACGACGATCGAGGAAATGGCTACTGAAAGAACCTCTGCAGCGTCAATGACCTCATCCGCGATGGCGTCAACCCGGCCGCAGCAAACTACTTTGCGCCCTCCATGAACAAGTCATTCGAACTTCGTCGCCCTCCACGAAGAAGTCGGTTTAAATCGAGCGATAGAGAGGTCGGTTTAAATTTCGAACGGAGAGAGAGGGAAAAGTTTGCGCTCTTGATGGGTCGGTTTAAATCGAAAATTAGCGACGAATTTAGCGAGAGAATTTTGTTGTCGATAATCCATCGCAAATTAGCGACGGAAAAATCTTCTCACTAAATTCGTCGCTAAAATATTTTTCTTGTATTGAGAATTAGCGACAAAAAATTGTTGTCGCTAATCTGTCGTTTAGTAGCGACGGATTCATGATGAAAGTTTTCTCTAGCTAATCTGTCACAAATTTGCGACGAAAAAAATTCATCGCTAATTAACATTTTTCTTGTAGTGGTACTTCATGAGAAAGGCATCACATGATGTAAAGGCCATCCCATGTGTGGAAAAATGCATAGGTAAATCCTTTCAGACCGGGGCGGGGAGGGGGGGGGTATGAATCTTCATAGTAAATGTATGGTCAACGTGAAAAGAAACCCATGATAATTGTGGGGCTTACTGAAAAATAGAGTTGGCATGTTTGTTTCACTTGCATGTTAAAATGGAGGGTTTCATGCTTAAATCTTCATTTTTATGTGTAAATTGTGTTAAACAAGCCATAAAAAATGTAGCAACTATGTAATTACAAATTCGCAAATCCATCCAAATCAAAATTTCAATTTCATCGGAGAGTAGTTCAAGTCAGCGGTACCCTTGATAGTACGGGTTTGGTGAACACCTTGGATGTCAATCTTGACAATGGTACACAAGCAAGGATATAAGAATCACATAATTGTCCACCTATGTGACACAACCCAATCATGTGAGCCCATTTTATGTGTTATGGATCATCATGTTTTCACCTTTTTGTTTCTTATGTACATACATCTTTAGCACTCTCCCGTGCTTGTATATTATATATGACCTTTTGGCTTAAGAATCCCGTGTATCAGGCAATTCTCTCTCCCTCTATATGTACTTACAAGTTGCTATAAATAAGTTTAATGCATCCTTATCTCCTTGCTCTCTTTGTACTTGTGCATGTGCATACTCTTGCTTTCGCTCTTTCGTGTGTGTTGCGAGTTTGCATGTGCAGTTAAAATGCTTGCTTTTGGTGTTTATGACTACTTAAAGCTACTTTATGAGAGCTTTCGCTTTTAAACTCGTGACAAGTTGGTACCAGAACCTTGTCGACATTGGGATTAATAATGGCATCGAAAAAATATATCATGACTCCTTCAAGGAGTATGGTTCTTTCTGAAAAAGAGTTCATGGCTGATGATTGTGTGTTAGTTATTGTGCATCATATCGCCGAGCTGACGAGAACAGTGACCAACGTGAAGAAGTTGGTTAATGGACATATATTGCTTTTATGAATCTCAACCTGCAGTTCAAGACTGCAGTAGAGGGGTGGAGGACTCTGTAGAAAGTCTTGCTACTATATTTGGGGATTTGGTGGATGATCTTGCCACAAAGTTTGATGATCTGCTAAGACGGTTCAACATCATGGTTGTAGAAATGAATGTTGTTAGACAAAAGAATGATAAGTTAAAGTGGCAGTTAAGGATTGTCCCAGCTGGTGGAGCTATGGTGCATGTGGATAGGTCGCATATCAAGCTATTTGAGCCCACAAAGTATAGAGCTACTCAAAACTCGAGAGACCTCGAAAACTTTATTTATCAGATAGAGAAGTATATTAATGTTGCTAAGGTAAAGGGAGACGCAGATAGGCTACACACTATAATGATGTACTTTGCGGATGAAGCGTCTCTTTGGTGGAGACGTCGTTTAGGCAATATTCAACGCGGGCTTGTCGTAGTAGACTCATGGGAGGACCACAAGAAAGATCTACGTAACTTCTTTTTGTCCAAAAATGATTGGCTCACAATAAGTTGCTAGCATTAAAACATACAGGGTCAGTTCATGACTACGTCAAGGCATTCACCTCGGTGATGTTTTACATTGAGGACATGGACGATGTTGATCGGTTGTTCTACTTCAGACATGGATTGTAGGGGTGGGCAGTCACGAAACTCATTTGGCATGATCCTCCAACTCTCATTGTGGTGCTTGTTGTTGCAGAAAAACTTTCTGATCTCAATATGCACAACACGTTATTTCAAGCTAAACGGCATGAAAATGACTATAACAATAATAATCGAAGGGATAATTGAAGGAATGACAATGGACAGAATGTTGGTCATGAGAACCATCAGAATCAGGGCCAACAAGTTGGCCAGAATAATAATAACAACAATCGGAATATGAACGACTTTCAAGAGGTCAACTATCGTCATCGTGATTGGCGTATCTACCATGGCAATCACTATGCCGATAAGTGTTCCAAAAGGAATCACCGTAAAGGGAATGAAGATAACCACGCACCCTAAGTTGTGAATGTTGTTCAGGGTGAGAAAGTTTATCAACCTGCAGAGGCGTCAATAGTTGGGACAATACAGATGATGAATGCAGTGAAGGTGACAGCTACTGCGAAACCACCTTTATGCAAAGAACTGATGTACTTGAAACTTTTGCTCAATGAAAGACTCACCAAGGTGTTGATAGACACAGGTGCTACGCATAACTTCATCTCTTGTGAAGAAGCAGAACGTTTGAGAGTGCAATGGAAAAAGAATGAGAATTGCATGATAGCAGTTAACTCTGAAGCAAAGGTTATCTACGGTGTTATCTATAACGCACTAGTGTGAATCCATAACTAGTGAGGAAGAACCACATTTTCAATCGCACTAATGAATAATTTCAAAGTCATCCTTAAAATGGAATTTTTGAGAAGAAATAAGGCAGTGTCGATGCCTTACCTTAACGTTGTTAGCTTTAAGGGTGAGAATCAGTCTTGCATGGTTGATACACTACCTGCAGAGAAGCATCGCAAGCGCTTGGTGTTCACGCTCCAACTGAAAAGAGTCATGAAAAGTGGTGATGAGACTTTTATCATTACAATCTGAGCAGCAGATAAAACAAGGGAAGTCGCTATATCCCAGGGTCCCTAGCGCCCGTATTGAAGGAGTTCGACAATATTATACTCATTGAACTGTCGAAAAAGCTACCTTAGAAGCGTGAGGTAAACCATCAGATTGAGTTAGTGTCAGGTGCACGGTCACCCGACATAGCTTCATACCGTATGGCAATTCTTGAGCTACATGAACTATGCAAGCATTTGGATGACATACTCGAAGCAGTGATCATCTAACTGTCCAAAGCTCCCTTTGGAGCACCCATGCTATTTTAAACAAAGCACGATAGGTTGAAGCATTTGTGTGTCGACTACTCGACATTGAATAAATCGACAGTGAAAAAAAAGTATCTGCTTCATTTAATCGCAGACTTTTTTAATCAATTCAAAAATACTAAGGTCTTCTCTAAGTTGGACATGAGATCAGGTTATTGGCAAGTAAGAGTTGTTGAAAGAGACGAAGCGAAGACTACTTGTATAATGCATTATGGGGCATTTGAATTTTTCGTTATGCCATTCGGCCTCACGAACACACCCGCAACCTTCTCAACTTTGATGAACAAGATTTTTTACCCATACCTTAATAAGTTTGTCATCGTTTACTTGGATGACATAATGGTGTACAGCGACTCTATAGAGGAACATATCTAACACCTTCAGATTGTGTTTCAGACTCTAAAGGATCACGAGTTGTACGTTAAGCAGAAAAAGTGCCTATTTGGTTAGGCATAAGTTTACTTCTTTGGTCATATTATGGGAGGAGGTAGATTTAAAATGGACCACAAGAAGGTTGAAGTTATTCAAGCATGGGAGCCACCTGCTAAGGTTCTCACGTTGGGACTTGCAAATTCTTATCAATGTTTCATCAATGGGTATTCTCATATCGCCACCCTGCTCACTGGTCTGCTAAAGAAAGACAAGCCATGGTTATGGTATGATGTGTGTCAGGAAGCTTTCGAGAAGTTGAAGTGCACTCTGATACAAGAACTTGTGTTAAGGTTGCAAGATTGCTAGCAACCATTTAAAGTACAAACCGACGCATTTGACTTCACGATTAGAGAGGTGTTGCTCTAAGAAGGATATTTTATTGCATTTGAGAGCCGCAAGCTGAATAACATCAAGCATCAATATATTGTATATGAGCATAAAATGTTAGCAATTGTGCATTGTTTCTACACATGAAGACACTATTTTTTGGGGTCACAATTCATTGTGCGCACAAACAACGTTGTGACGGGCTACTTTTCGACTCAGAAGAAGTTGAATCCAAGACAAGCCCGCTAGCAAGATTTTTTGGCAGAATTTGCTATGGTCCTTGAGTACAAGCTTGGCATGACCAATGTTGTTGTTGATGCCTTAAGTCAAAAGGCGAAACTTGCATCACTGCTCGCTTGGGATGGTAACGTTAGCCAACCGACGAGCGATCTTCTTGAGCAAGTTAGAGAAGCTTTGAGGAATGATCAAATGGCCCAATAGCTTATAGCATTGGTAAAAGAATGATAGACACAGAGATTTTAGTTGGAAGACGATTTGCTTCACTCCACAGGAGATCGTTTGTATATTTCACGATAGGATACTTTACGAAGGTGCTTAATATACGAGTGACATGATAGCATCAAGGTAGGTCACCCAGGCAGAAAAGGACTTAAGTATTGTTGGAATGTGTGTTCTATTGGTCGCAAATGCATGATGATATGGATGCTTATATGCAGACTTGCTTAATTTGTCACTACGACAAGCACATAAACCAGAGACCTGGAGGATTATTGGAGTCTCTACCAGTGTCAAGCCATCCATGGGAGTGCATCACCATGAACTTTATCGTGAGTTTGTGAAAAGCTCAAGGTTGCAGTTTTATCTATGTGGTTGTGGACAGATTTTCAAAGTATGTTATCTTCATACATGCCCTACCACCTCCTCAATTGTCGATACTGAAAAGTTTTTTGTGCAGAATATGATTAAGTATTGGGGAATCTCTGAGTGCATCATCAACGATTGTGATGCCACTTCACTAGCAAATTTTGGCGAGAGGTATTTCGTTTGATGGGGACAAATTTGTATTTCAGCACAAGTTTTCACCTTCAAACTGATGGGCAAAAAGAAATGATTAATGGCATGCTGGAAGAATATCTGCGATATTTTGTTAGTGTCAATCAAAGAGATTGAGTTGATTTACTTGATATTACTCAATTCTGCTACAATCTCAAAAATAGTGAGTCATCTGGTCATAGTCCATTTAAAGTTGCAATAGAACAATAGTCGCAGACTCTGTACTTTCTTGCCACGTAAGGATATGGCAAAGCACCTTATGCATACCAATTCGTTAGGAACTGACATGATCAAACAGAGTTCGCAAAGACGTATCTGAATAAGGCGACCAAGCGCATAAAGAAATGGGCAGACGAGAAATGTCGAACAGCAAAATTTTGTGTTAGAGATAAGGTGTTGGCAA
This sequence comes from Nuphar pumila, assembly GCF_984573655.1. NCBI lineage: Eukaryota > Viridiplantae > Streptophyta > Magnoliopsida > Nymphaeales > Nymphaeaceae > Nuphar > Nuphar pumila. The sequence goes on along the minus strand of NC_143253.1, from coordinate 18,041,583 downwards.
AGCGCTTTCTCGACTGCAGAGCTATCTTTAATGGCCACCATTAAGGCCTTATTCTCAAGTATGATGGCACATTTACCATCACCCAGCGCATTAAGAACTTAGCGTAGAGGCTGGACTTGCCATCGAATTTCCAAGTGCATTGGGTCTTTCATGTGTGCAACCTGAAATTGTTCCATGAAGATGAAGAAAACCCTTAATAGAGCATGCCTCAACATGCTCTCATTCTGCAGTGCACACTGTCAACAGTCAATATCCCAAGCAGAGAACCCAAAGTCATCCTCAATCACTTTAATAACTACCTCGACGAAGTCAAGAAGTAGTTAGTGCAGTGAAAAGGTCTACCAAAATGTGAAGCTACCTAAGAAAAATCTACCCACATGTTTCTACATCGTCAACTTGTTGAGGACTACCATGAAGAATTGGCATCGAGGACGGCACCAACTTAAGTGGGAGAGTGTGTTCTAGACCATCATGTTTTCACCTTTTTGTTTCTTATGTATATACCTCTTTGGCACTCTCCAATGCTTGTATATGGCTTTTGGCTTAAGAACTCCATGTATCTGGCCTCTCTCTCCTCCTCTTTATGTACTTTGCTTACAAGTTGTTATAAAAAAGTTTATGCATCCTTACTTCCTTGCTCTCTTTGTGCTTGTGCATGTGTATACTCTTGCTTTCGCTTCTGCCTGTTTGTTGCGAGTTTGCCTATACACTTAAAATGCTTGCTTTCGATGTTTGTGACTACCTAAAGCTATGTCGTAGGGGCCTTCGCTTCTAAGCCCCTAATACTATGGGGCCCACAACAATAAAATGCAAGTCGCTCTCCACTTAGAAAGTTTGTGTGATTGGTTTGTGTCACATAAGCAAGCAGTTAAACAAGTCCTAGATGCCAACTAGTGGTTCACTCAAAAGCCATCTCAAAACAACTCATTTTGAGCCGTCCAATTTAAATCCTTCCAGTGCCATCCATCCATGGATGACATTGAAAAACAATAAAGTGAGACCATCTAAGGGGTGAGCATCCTGAAGAATACGCAAGGGAGGGGAGGGGGGCAGTACATTGGGACACCCTCTCCCTTTTTATGTGGGAGGGCAGAGAAGGCTAGATCTGCTTCTCCAGTCACCATGGGACTGGCTTGAAGGCGTATAAGCATCACCCACTGCCATCTCATGGCCATCATAATCACCATTAACATGGTCAACATACTTGTTCACTTACCAATGCATTGAGGGCTCCAGCCTTGAAATGGTGATGGCATGTCAAGCGCTTTTGTCTTGACATGTAGACAAGGTTGGGCATGGCATGCCCCATCGCATCAACATCCTTATCTGTCGCTAGCAACACCTGCCAAACAAAATTTAATAGACCTAAGTGAGATACCCACAGGAAAATGAATTTCAACGTGCATCAAGCTGTTATATATATATATATATAGTGTTTGGATGGTGGTATTGTATCACCCATAGCTTATGGTAGTACATACCCGGATTACGTAGATCTAACTTTTAAGCTTCAAAAGCAAATTCTAACCATGAGGTGTTGATTTTCATTGTCTCAAAAATAGAATTTTATGGTGTATTAAACATGATAAAACCTTCAAATATACTAAATATATCATAATAAACACATCTTTACCGTTAGATTTACCATTTTGTGGCTAGATCTATATATGCAAACAAGAGTGTGCAACCATAAGGTATGGTGGTATAGAGCCACCGTATATTTGCTCATATATATATATATATATACAAGTTTTTTAAATTTTAAACATTACATATGTTATTTATATGGTTTTGTTAGTGGGAATCAACTCTTAAATAGTTTTATTATGACATGTAGGCACGATTTTATGAGCTTTAAAAAATAAATGGCATATAATGTGTGATTTTTTCTCAACTCATAAATTCATGTATTTTGTTGAAAATACACGACCCAAGAACTGGTTCATAACATTTGAATCATGTGGAATTCATATATGAGGTCCAATGATCCGCACCTACGATTTTTAGCTCTTCGGATGCTCAACTCAATATGATCATATATATATATATATATATATATATATATATATATATATATATATAGAGAGAGAGAGAGAGAGAGAGAGAGAGAGAGAGAGAGAGAGATCCCATCATATTGACCAACCTATGGAACCAGGGGGTCTCAATGGATCAGCAAAAAATATCCAGATCCAATCTCAGTTAATGACACCTACTTGCGAAGGTTTTTATGTGGGTTCACCCATTTTATTCCCTGATACATGTCCAGCACCATAAAATTTCATCATGCTGGACCAGGTTAGAACCTACTTGAGGTTGGATTTGGACATAGACTTGACTTGCTTATGGCCCACAAAACAACCACTTTTGTTTGATTATAGAGCTCCATGGTCCAGATCACGTGGTCATCCCAATTGTGTCTTCATGGATTATGATCTGGGAGAAGGACATTCTTGACTTCCACGCCCAAGCTCTCAGCAAAATTGGCCTATGCACAACTTTGCTCAATCAATCCCAAGAAACTTTTGGACTATAATTTTCTTATCATTTTTTGTTCTATTGAAGGAAGATAACATCACGGGTTCCCATAATTTATAAATATTCAAAATATATATATACTTTACATGAGGGTCATCCCACAAGGGCAGGTCAGGTATGGTGTATATTCGATTCTTTGGTTACTCTGAAAATAAAGATTTTGTGGTTATATTCAATCCTCACCGCTTCACTTAGGTTTTGTTTGGAAGCCCGAGATGAGACAAGATGGGTGTTTTTTTAAATATTTATATGAAGAAACTGCCTCCAAGATCTGATAGGGTAAAACTCTGTACAAGAAGCCCCCCATGCTTTGGCTTGTGCAAGAGATGATACCCATCAGATTTGAGCCTACACTCTTAGCGGCTTAGGCCCCCATCCCACTATGCCAAACCCCTTTCGGGCAAAGGAGATGAAAGTGGAGATGATATTTAATGAGGGTGTAATTGATACCACCTAACTCCACTCCACTAGAGTCTGTGTCAATGGGTCTGGTTTACCCGAACCAAACTCTATAGGGTCCGAGTATGGTGATAAATAAGAAGACCCGATTAAGATCTCAAAGTCTGATTAATAAATTTTATATCAAACTCGGGCCTGATCCGAGTTTCGATTAAGACCTATAATACTTCAATGTAAAAATGATAAAAAAATATTATTTTACTAGGTATGGTTCGAGTCTGGTTCATGTAATTCTTATCGGGTCTGTATGATTTCTATTATAATGGACCCGATTAGACTTGGGTTCAGACCCGAAAATCAAGTCTGATTCCACTTGGATCCGAACCAAATATGACCTGTTGACACTTCTAAACTCCACATGCGTGAGAACCCTTTTGGAAGATGAGGTTGGTGTTAGGAGTGGAGACAGGCCATTTTCAAAGCCTCATCTCCCATTTTGATTTTCACTTCCATCACCTCTCCAACATCAGCTCCCAAATAGGGATGGCAGTGGACCAGGGGAAAATGGGGCTCTGCCCCGCCTTGCCCTGTTTGGATATAGGATGGAGGACATGAAACGGGAATGGAGGTGGGGATGGAGGTTAAAATCAAACCGAGGTGGGGATGGACTTACGCTTTCCCCCGCTCTGCCCCGTTCGTTTCCTCGGTTCCCGCCTTGCCCCGTCCCCAATCCTTCTTTAGAGATGGCAATGGAACAAGGAGAAACGGGGCCCCACTCTGTTTGAATCAGAGACAAAGGACATGAAACGAAGATGGAGGCAGGGATGGAAGTTAAAATCAAAACCCGTGGGAGGATAGAGGCTGGGATGGAGGGTAGGATTTGGAGACCTTATCCCCCACCCCTGCCCCTGCCCCTGCCCCTGCCCCTGCTCCTGCCCCAGCCCACTGCCATCCCTACTCCCAAACATAACCTTAATGGAGGTGTGTTGGGAACCATTGGCACTTTTCTCAAGGCAGATGTACAATTTCTAAGTGATCGGTTATATACATTATGACCTAATCGGCTCTGCCATTGTTTGGTGCAACAGTAAAGTAGTGAGGTTGTCAGGATAGAGGCAGCCACTTTATTATTTATTAAATAATAAAAGAAAAAGAAAAGACCAAATTGAGTTAAGTAGAACACCATATTGGATGTGGCCCCTTGATTTTATCTTAAGAAGATTGCGACAATTCTTTGATGCAAGGTCTATACTTTTTTGGATTTTCTTATTATGGCATCTAGCGATATGTACCCTCTGGATACCAATAAAATTCATGGATTTTCAACTGCAACCACACACTCTTATATCCGTTACTATGATAAAAACACCTTTGACCGAAGTAACTAATGTTGCAACATATGCATAATACAACGGTACTTGAATAAGGTGTAGATATATTTTTGTAGTTGAGTGCTCCCCTCTCTCTTTCTCACACACACACTCATAGCTAGGAAGGGTTTGATTGTCCCAAGTTAAAGGAACGTTCCGATATTCAAATCTCAAAGGATGCACCCCATTAGGGACGCAAATGGGTCAAATCCAGGATGAAGGTTTTGCGATTTTTTTGGCTATTTCAAATCTGACCCAGATCCGAATTCCCATGTATTTAGCTGCAAGCCAAAATCAAAGGAAAACATTTCCTTGTGAGTAGGGGGAGATTACTCATGGAGTTGAGATCAAAAGAGCCTAAGTACCATGGCTATGTGACACTAGTCAATCACATGACAGCATATTGCATGGAGCTCACAGCTACAGAGTTCTGGCCCTCACATGTTAAAACAAGAACCGTCCTAATGCAGGCCCCACATTCATGTTTTATGCCGACGGTGGCATAAAACAAGAACCACCCTTGGCCCATTATAGGGATGCGTGTGTGCGTGTGTGTGTGTGTGAGAGAGAGAGAGAAAGAGAGAGAGAGAGACAACCTCTATGACAGTAGGATGATCCTTGCGAGTAAATCCGGCCGTCCACTTCTTAAAAGCCTCTCGATCTTCTTCATTGATAACTTGATCATCCAACACATCCCCTCTTTCTAGTGCAGTCTCTACACTCTCTTTCATCTCCTCGTACATGACCTTCATTAATGATTAATTAAAAACAAACAATCAACTACTGTGTGATCATATAGTTATAGTTGCTTAGGAAGCATTAAATAAAAATATGCAAAAATAACAAGAGATCACACCACACGTGCTAACTCTAACTAATGTGATCTACATGCATGGTTTAAGGTGCCAGCTCTTGAATTATGGGAATGAGATATATAAATATGAATTTTTAAGCCTTGAAAATCAATGGATCAAATTTTTTCATAAATATTCAAGCATCCAAAAATAATTTTTTAATCAAAAAAGCATGATCCTTAACAGTTGATTCCTAGCAAATGGAACATGTTCAAAACATTTATAAGTTCATATTTGCAAAAAAGAAAAGCCGTTAAAATGCTTAGTTCATATTATTTGGTGTCCATGTAAGGTTGTTCAGGAATAGTATAAATAGTGGCATTGAATTTCTCAACCATTTGACTTAGAATTAGTCCGTTCTAGTTTTTGATAAGGACAAGGAAGGTATATATATACACGTGTGTATGGAAAAGTGGTATCTGCCTGCCACTTTTTGAGCCTACCGTCAGCTTATAACCCCAGTGAATAGGTGTTTTGGGGTTGTTTTTTCATAAATCTAACACTGCAGTTCGTCCATTGATTTGCTACAAAATGACACTTGGATCATGTTGTTTTGATAAAAATATAATTTTCTAAGCATTGAATATTTTTTAAAATTATAGACAATTAATTTTTAAATTTTATAAAAACCTAGCTGTCTTCGAGAGTAGATTCCTACAAAATCAAGCATGCAGATCACATCTGTATGGTCAGATTCTAGAAAAAATAAAAATAAAAACTTTTCAAAACCTGATAAGTTGACTGTAGGCTAAAAAAGTGGTAGGCAGGTACCACCTATATATATGCATACTAAAATGGGTCAGTGCTAAACCCATTTGGTGCTAAACCGCATGCTAAATGGGTTTCTCAGCTTCTCTGGTGCTTTTTAGGCGGTTCGGTGCCTATAAATGTGTTGGGCATGGTCTATTTACTAAGAATCCACACCTGGATTATGTGTTTTTGATGAAAAAAAATGATGTTTGGAGCCTCAAAAAATTACAAAGGTTTTGAACCGTTGATTTTTCAAACTTTATAAAAACCCACCCATGTGTTGAAATCGAATGCTTCAAGAGCTGATCCTTATAAAACCAACTACATAGATCACATCTGTATGGCCATGATTTAAAAATAAAATGAAAAAAGCCCAATTAGCACCGACCCATTACTCATATACGAAAAAATATATATAACAAACAGAGAGAGAGAGAGAGAGAGAGAAAAGAACTATGGTGATGAAATAGCATGATAATTATAGGTTAGTAATGGTAATTTACCAAATGAATTTTATCAAGTAAGCCATGTGGAGGGTGTGTGTAACAAAAGGCTGAACCTCCAAGTACGTATTTGTCAATTGCGCTGACAAGCATATGATGCACAAACAAACATAGAATTTACCTTCAAGTCCCTCCATCCCTCCAGTGTATGGTCGTTGTTACTAGCACTAGCGAGATAAGCTTGTGGGTTCCTCTCCTTTATCTTATGCTCCTTGCAGAAGGGAATCCATCGCTTGGCAAATCTAGCAGCCTCCATGAAAGCAAAGAGGGTGAGCTTAGACCCACCGTCGTCCGAGACATAGACCGAGATCTTGTTAGCAGGATAATCAAACGCCATGGCCGATAACGCCGTGTTTGCAACATCCATCGGAGGCTCCTTGTAGGGATCTGCAGTGCATATGAAGACGTCCAGAGCTGGCAGCTCCGTATCGGAGAGCTTGGCCCTGAGGTTCTCCGGGAAGGCCTGTCGCCGCACCGGGGTCCAGCGGAAGGCTTGGCTGAGGATCCACATCAAGGACAGCACAAGGTCTGCAAGGATGATGGTGAGTAAGGAGGTGAAGGAGAGGATGGTTGGGGCTTGGAGGAGAGAGAGGAGCCTGTTGTAGAAGAGGCCAAAGAGTGCACATGTATAAACTACAGCATGGAAACGGTTGAACCAGAGCTGTGGTAGTGTTTGGATTGTGTGTAGTGAGAGGTGTGGCTTCTCCATTTCTCACACACAAGACCCACAGAGAAGGTGAGAACTGAGCAGGCCTGTGGGTGGGTAGATATATATATATATATATATATATATATATATATATATATATATATATATATAGACGTATGAGAGAGAGAGAGAGGTGGGTCCGGGTTCAGACACAACCTCCACTAGGTCATGTGTGGAGAGTATGGGAAAGAGGCCTGACTATTTCCTGTGTGATTGGATCTTGTTTGGATCTTGTCCCTATTCCGACCATTAATTTAAGAAAATATCTCATTCTCTTAGAACATATCAATTTCGGAATTATTGATCTGTGACAAAATGGACCTGGATCTAATCCATTTTGGATCTGATCATGTTTACTTTTAGTTGACCACGTGTCATGGAAGCATTGGATGCTGCTGACAATAAAAGAATTGTTACTTCTCTCCCATCTTTTTCCTTCATGAAATACAATTTAACACAGTATAACCAACTCTTCCACCGTTTCAAACTAAACTCTCCCTAGCAAAAAGGAGATGCATGAATCATGAAAGCCAAATATCCTGATAGTGACCTCAACTGTGTGGGGGGAACACAATGACAGTTTTTTTCCTGTAGTGTAAGGGAACTTGCTGGTGATGCAAGCTTCCATCAAAATCAAGGCCTACATGCAGTGACGGAGCCAGAAGTTTTTTGTTGGGTGGGCAGACTTCGGGTCTCAGGGACAATGCTATGGTCTTGAAGGACGATCCATTTATTTGGATAAACATCAAAACTACAGATCATGAATGGATAAGCCCAATTCTTTGCTTTATTTTTTGATTGTCCTCAGAAAATCTCAGAAAAGGAGCCCAAACCAATGGAAAAAGCATAAATTTACAAAGTTTACATCATCAAAGCTAAAGCAACCATCTGTCGTTACTAGTCCCAAAAATTTTTAAATTTACACCGTGAAGCAACCAAAAACAAGATGTCTTGCCAGGAATTTAATTGGTGCTTCGAAAAGATCTTAGTCTAAAGAACCAATCTTAAGGCTTAGAAACATCAGTTCTATCGAAAACCAAAATCATGAATCGTTTAGGATAACCGAAAAGACAAACCCAAGAAGTACAGGGCTGCGAGCCCCTGCTAACCTGCTGTCAGCAACCACGGGAAGGCAGGGGGCTGCACCTCTGCCTAATGAAGGCAACGAGGGAGGTCGGGGCTTCGCCCTGCCTGCCGGAAGAGCAAAGAGGCAGGAGCGAGGCCCTTGTCCGCTAGACACAAACGAGGAGGCAAGAGGCTTCGCCCATGCCTGCCAAATACGCGAAGAGGTAGGGGCTTGGTCTCTGCCTGTTATACTTCTTGGGTTTGTCTTTTCGATTATCCAAAAAAAACACAAAACCTCTAAGTTTCAGCAGGCGAAAAAAGAGAAAAAGAAATAAGGAAAACATAAAGGATGAGTACCTTAATATGGAGAGTGCTTCCTCCCCACTGGTTGCCGCTTCGATTGTTGAATTATCCAAGCGTGGTTCTTGTAAAAGCAAGCACCCTTCCATTGGACGGATGAGTTCGGGGAAGAGACGACACCCACAAAGGAAGGGAGCAGGTCGGACGCACCGTAGAGGGTGTTGAGGATGGGCCAGAAGACCTATCTAGGCAAGAGGGGCAGTATGTCCTTGGGGCGGAAGCGCAGTTTTGGAGGGTACCCATACACATCTGAGAAGGACGATGCTGCAGCAACCAACATCAACAACAACAACCACGCACGGAAGAAAGAAAAATAAGAAGAAGAAGAAGGGGAAGAGAGAGAGATACCAACCTGCTTCAAGCCTTCAATCGGCGTGACGTTGAACGGCGGTGATGCTTCTTTACATCGGCACCAGTGGTGGAGCCAGGGGTGGGCATGGGTGAAGCAGCAGCACAAATGAAACGGCGAAAATGAAATGGAAAACCTCAATCCCTAATTTTTTGAAATGTCCCAACTCCTGACTCGGCCTAGTCGCAATAGACTTGGGGTTGGGCACCAAGTCGAGTTGACTCGGCCGAGTCTCGAGTCGACTCGGTTTCTAATTCTGGGGTGGGCGACCGCCCACCCCTAACTTCGTCGCTGCCTACATGCACTGCAAGGATGATGGTCAATAACGGTGAGTGACTCTTTAACAACAATATAAAAAGTTGTCACTATTGACTGAGCAATAATGGTGACTTTAGATATCCCCGTGAATACCTTGACCCCGAACAAATGTCACCATTACGAACATGTCTATAATGGTGCCTTAAGATATCACTGTTATAGGTATGTTTATAATGGTGACATTATATGGTCGTTAACTATATTGCCGTTATAAACATACCGATACCGGAGACCTTAGCTATCGTCGTTAGAGGTATGTTTATAATGGCAACATTATATGGCCACTACGAGAATGAGGGTCAATAGCAGTGATGCTTTAACGGCAATAATAAAAGTTGTTGTGATTGATTAACTATGGTACACATGTCATTGTTATAAACATACGTATAATAGTGACTTTATATATCCCATTAAAGATATGTCTTTAACAGCGACACTATTTGGTTGTTAAATATTATTGTTAAAAACACTTTAATGGCAATATTTAATGGTTGATAATCTCACTGTTAAAGACCAATAACGGTAACATATAAATGTTGTTTTTATAAACAGCGAGCTTGTATATCATCGTTATATGGTATACCTATAGACTCTATAACGGCAACATTTATGTCACTGTTATAGATTACTCTATACTGATGGCATAAATGTTGTCATTATTGAGTTTATAATTAAGGCCTGAGGAACCCTTTTAAATTTTTTTTTCTCTCTCTCTCTCTGGCCTCCCTCATCCTTGCTCGGGTGACGCTCTCAGACTCTGGCCTCCCTGCTCTTGTGACGCCATCGGACCCCGGCCTCCCTCTTGAAGGTATCTCTCTCTCTTCTTCCTCCTCTTATCTTCTTTTTTTTTTTCTTCCTCTTCCCTTGTTGTCGCAGGTGTCAAACCTGGTTGGGCTCGACTTGGTTCGGCTCTGTAATAGGAGGGAGTCGGCAAGTTGTTTGATGCATCTGAAGTATACTATTATGATTTTTAACTAGATTTTTGCTAAATATTTTTAAAATTAAGTTTGATTTGATCTTGAATATTTATACTTTAAGATTTAATATGGTAATGATGTGTATTACTTCTCTCTTTTCTCTTCTTCTTGGTTAGCATTTCTTTTTCTTTTTCTTTTTCTTTTTCTTTTTCTTTGTAATTTTTTATCGTTAGTTTATTTGATCAAGGTTTCACATTATCTACTTAAGGTGAGTTAGTTTTTATTACATTGATATGGTTGATTTGTTATCCATTAGTTAGATTTTTATTTTTGTGAATTTAGGGCATCATGATAGCTCCATGTTATCATATGCGATTTGATGATATAAATGTTGATTATGATGCCACCTTGTTCATATAAGACATATTCGGTTTTACTTATTTTGGGCTTTAAAACTAATAGTGGTACTTTTCTTTCACTTTGTACTCATATAGTATTATTGAATGTTGTAAAACTTGTAGATGTTGTTTTCTCATTTTAAATGTTTGTCAATGTGTTTGTATTCATGCTTCCATGGCCATACTCTTATAATATAGTGCATACAAATGTGAACAGTTTATAGTAAGAACATATTTCTATTGTTACACAACTTGCGTGAGCACAATATTGCAATACGGACCAAAAATTAGAAAACATTAAAGAAATAAGTTTTTTAAAGTAGTATCCAACAACCAACTTTATCATGAGATAAAATTGTAGAATTAAAATTGTCATAATGTGCAAACAACTAAACAACTATAGATATAAAAGGCCACCAATTTTTGGGATCCTATTTTGAAATATCACACACTAAATTTTTTTGACAAGTACTGGAGTTTGTTATCCAACAATTAATTTTTTCATTCATAGAGTTAAGTTAAGCATCAAATCAATTTATTTTGTTGTTCCATATAAATCGGTTCAGAAAAAACCCAATCACCATCCAAAAGGAGCAAATTGTCTAAATTTGTGAGATTTTATCAATTATAAGGTCTATAATTTATGACAATAAAGGAAAAGAAATATAGCATAATAGACTTTTGTTGTTAGGGGACAAGTCTCTTATAATTCTATAAATAAGGAGACTACGAAAACATCAACAAAGAAGTGTAAGTTAAAAATGGACAAAGTTTGTTTAAGTGTTTTGCATGTAAGGGAGTTGAAGACACAAGGATCCAACTAATCCTCCAGCCTTCTTCTATTCTCTCTTTCTCTCTCGCTTATGAGGTCATACGATTGCAAGTGACTTGAGGTCATATAATTGTAAATCACACAACATGAAATATGTCATATGTACTATTATAATGAATATCAATAAAGTAACACACATCAAACTTAAATTGGTTTATAAAGGGTAAAAGTGACACATTTAAATAAAATTATTTTTTTTTTAAATAAAACAACTAATAACATGCAATATATGCAATGCTTATATTAATTTGTCATATTTTTAATATTTTTTATGTGATTCATTTAACTTTATGTAAGATACATGATTGTTAAGAATCACATGGGGAATTAGAATTTAAAATAAATTTGAGTAAAAATAAAATGTATGTAAATGAAACCTTGACCACCTAAATGTATATCGGTTACTGCAACATGTCTGCATCACAAGCGGAGAAAGAAGACCCTGTGCTACCCGAAAGTCCTAATTGGTTGGTGGACTCATGGATAGACCCGAAATTTGATATAAATACAGTTGAACATCTACTTATTAAAGCATTCACAAAGCATTTAGGTGTCACAAAGGAAGTGTATTGTAAGTGCATGTGTGATTGCTCTGTCTTCTGCCTTTGTGTTCTTTTTTTCTATTGACAATGAGTTTTAAAATGTATGTTGATTGTCTAAATCAAACTCTACCTGCACCAAACTATCATAATATAGTTAGTAACATTTTTTTTATTGACTAATATGTTTATCAAAACATAGTTAGGCAATATACTTACATAAATTGCTCCATACAACACTATCATCTCATCCTCTAGGACCTTTATCCATGACTTGTGAGTCATGTTAGCCCACTCTCTGACGATGCATGAAAGCCTCCTAGAGAATACAGAGGTATCCTCACCCACGACTCCTTGCATCCTAGGCTTGATACTTGCTGAAGTCTTTCGTTGCTTGATTTGATTCTTTTAAATGTTTTCTAGAATCTTTTGCAAATATTTTCTAGCACTATAGAAAGAAAAAAATTAACAAATTTTTTATTTTATTAATGTATACATGAACTGGTTACAAAATTCAGGGGTGAACTATCACTGAATCGCTACAAAATTACATCCAATTACAGGTCTGGTAAAAAGCCCAAAATACAAAACATTCCTAGGAAGAGAAGGGCCTATGATCTAGCTCTAAAAATACTCCAGTTATGTGCATCTATCGTCGTTAAACCTGCCTACTCGTGGGTGCCTAAAAAAGAAAAAAATAAGCAGGGGTGAGACAAACCACAAGTCTCGGTAGGTAACATAACCCCACTACGCAATAGTGAACATGGGTAGGTCACCAAGCCAAACTGGACTCCAACTAAGTCTATGGCTAAGAACGAGTTTCAAACCCCAACTCTCTGCAGGGTTTGACTCGACAAGACCTCTAACTCGAAAGGTCACTCAAACAATTGCACAGAACCTAAATGCATGCATGTATATATTTTTTCTCTTTTATTTAGGTTTGTCTTTTGCTCTCTACCAATGCACATCACAATTTACTTAAGTTCTCACTTTCATTATTATCTTCACGAGGCACCACTAACTCAAATTGCTATAGGCATACCGGTCTACATGGGGGTATACATTCATCCATGAGTGATTTAAATATTTTATTTTAAACCCCATAAGAACTCGGTTCACTAGCACCAAGGTACAAAATATTTCGTCAATGAGTTTCTTTTCTTGGCAAAAGCATAGTGTACTACTGCTAGCGTGCGTAGCTAGACCTCCAACAACAACAAAAAAGTTTGTCTCTGAAGCCACCGTGGTGAGGGACTAGTCCCCCCTAGTCACCAAAGCGGGCCCCACAACAGTAACACTCCACCACCAACTCACAAGGAGTCCATCGACAACTCAACACAATCGCATGGGGTTGATGCAAGCTTGCTCTCAAGATGAGTAAAGAGTCATGCAAGGTGACAAGTTACCCCATCTTTAAGGGTGTAACCAAAATCTGTGTATCTTGTTTATACTAATTTTGATTCATTATCACTTTTTTTTTATTTTTCAATGTACCTTTTAGGTACTCATGGCCTTGCCCAACAAGACATACAGAATTTTTAATTTCAAGAGAAAATTTATTTTTCAAAACTAATGCAAAAACCTTATTGTGCTCTTTTTACTGTGTCTAACAGTAACCTTTCACTTGAAAAAATCATTTCTCAAGGTCCACACTATAAGAAATAAAATTTTGGAACATTTGTAAATCCCAAGTTTATGAATCTTAAACCTCATACACGACTACAGGGGCTCATGTATAGGCTAAACCATAAATTTCCTAGATTAACTAGCATGGTTACATTTTTCTTCTTCTTTATTTCATATTTTTCTTTTTTATGTATATGTTTAATCCATTTTTATAGTTTTATAACAACTAAAAATATAGTTTTTAATGTTCTTTCTTTTCTTCTTTTTTCTCAACTAAACACATGAGGTTCATAAATGTATATGCAACCTACTAAGGCCTATGTATGCGAGGTTCTACCTAATTCACGAGTAACTATACTTACTCGCATTCTACAAGCTGGGTTTGATTCTCGTGCATAATATATGTATATGTACATATATATATACATTGCTAGTGTTCATTCATTTTTTTTCTTTTTGTTTTCAAAAGCCTTAAGGGGCTACATACATTCTCATTTCAAGATTTACATAATATGCATATGAAATGAATTATTTCAAGTATACATATTTATTTCTTAAACTGAATGTTTATTTTTTTTCATAAAACCTTATATTATTCAACACGTATATATATATATATATAACCATATTTCAAAATATATTCATTGAATGTTAAGTCAGAAAATTTTCTTGACCATATTCAAACACACTAGTGGGAGGCCAAAACAGAAAAAAAAAATCACATAACTAACATTCAAATTGACTAGGCCAATAAATTTTTTATTTTCTTATCATGCATGTGACCAAAGTGGCAACTAATTATAACAGAAAATTTTATTTCAAACACACATGAGTATGGGATGTTCATACATAACAGAAATTTATTTTTAACACATATCTATATGAACATGAATATTCATTACTTAAAAATGCATGTGGCAAGCTATTCATACAAATTTGTAATGCATATGAATAGGGTTGTTCGCATTTGACAGCTACTCAAAAGTAAAAAAATTTATATGCAAGTTAGTCGAACATCGTGTTACTGTGGATAAGCAGCTTCAGCTATAATACTCAAGGGTACGAGAAAGTTTTTACAAGCATTACAAGAGGTTTAAAAACCATGACGAAGCAACAAAATATCCTCTTGAGGTAGTCGACTTTGAAGTATGGAAAGGGATTTATAATTTTTTCACCAGAGACTATTGGATGGTAAAATATTGGATATATATTTATAAGTAAATATATGTTCAAATTTTTAGATTTTTGTAAGCTAATTGTTCTTTCTTTGGTTAACAGCAGACATTAGAGAAACTTTTCATAGATAGAGTAAAATAGACGATCTAACATACTAGTGGATCATCTTCGTACATCCATAGATTTTACCACATGACGCACGCCCATTCATATTGCATGACATTCATCTGCAGTAAAGCAAAAGACACATTTGTAAGTAACTCACACTTTGTACCAGCGAAGCAGAACCCACATTCATTCATTTTATTTTGAATATTATCATTAGTTATTGATAACCAAATATTAACGTCGTGTAAAACAAACTGCACTCTGTGGAGATTGAAAGTGATGAAATATGTTCTTCATAAAGAGACTCATTGATGTCGCAGTGAGACATTTTGCCAAAGTCCTCGGAGAGTGGTCTAGACACGTGAGAGGGATGGGTGCATTTGTTATTCCATCCAAAGGAAAAAACTGTGTTTTAGTGCTATCTTTTTAGCTGGAGGCGATGCAGTCAAAGCTCCAACAATTAAGAGAACAACTGGAGCAAGAGAAAGAAGATCGGGAGCAAGAGAAAGAACACTGAAAGTGAGACAAAGAAGAAAATAAGAAGTTTAGAGAGCTTATTCAGACTTTTATAGATTCTCTCAAATAGAACCTCCCATCTTAGATCTCTCTTATTTTCTTGTAGATAAGACTGTCAGATGTATACTTGTTGGATGAATATATTGTAGTTTTTTATGTCATGTTATGTTTTAAGGATATATGTTTGTTTATAATTTCTTTTTTTGTTTGGCCTGTATTAAATCTTTTTTTGTTGTAGTTAGTGCGAAACTGATTATATATATATATATATATATATATATATATATATATTGAAGTTGTATCCTCTTTAATGTGAAAAAATGTTTTGTTAATGTTATCTTTATATTTTTTTAGATTCTCATATAAGTGTAAAAAAATGAAAAAGTATTATTGAGCCTTTAATCATAATATGATTAAAATATTTATAAGTTATCAGACTAAATTCTTATGCTACTATCATCATCATTAACATTGTCATAATTGAATTGTCAGATTGTAGTTATTCTTAAAGTGTGTTTGTTGAAGGTTTGTAGAGAATGTAAGGGAAGGGTTTAAAGAGAATGCATGTTTATTTTTTGAAGTGTATGTTTATATTTGAATGTATATTTAAAGTTGAATGTTTGAAGGGATTGGAAAGGATGAATGTTTGAGAAGGCTGAAGAAGTGTGTTTGTTTTTTAAAGTGTATGTTCATATTTGAATGTATGTTTGAAGTTGAATGTTTAAGGGAGTTAGAGAAGTGTGTTTATTTTTTGAAGTGTATGTTTGAAGTTGAATGTATGAGAAGGTTGGAGAAGTATATGTTTATATTTGAATGGATGTATGTTTGAGGATGTTTGAAGTGTATATTTGAATTATATTTTTCATTTTGTTTAATGTAATGTAAAAAAATTTAAGCTAATATAAAATTTTATTTTTGCAAGTTTAAGGCCTATAACAGTGACATTTTTGTGTTATCGTTATAGGCCTTAACACTATGTCGTAGTTACAACCTATAATGGCGACGTAATTGTTGCCATCATAACCTAAAATGGTAACTTACTTCTCATTGTTATAGACTATAACGGCAAGTTAATTCTCCTTATTATAGGTTATAACGACGATACAAAAATGTCATCGTTATAGATAAGTCACCATTATAGAGTAGGTCACCGCTAGTGGTGTTCTCAGTTCTGACAAGATTCATCGTTAATGTTGAGTCATACATTAACGATGACCTACAAATGTTACCGTTATTATTCAACTAAGTCCAAAAATTGGACATTATTTGTCATTGTTATATACCTATAGCAGTGATAAATATGTCAATAGCGGTGAGAAAAATTGTTGCTATTGACCCTCATCCTTGTTGTAGTGATGGCTCCATGGGTACAACATAACAATTCAACTAACTATACACAGAGTGGACCAAGATGACCTTATTGGGTCCACTCTTTGTAATAGAGTAAGGTCTTAGATGGGAAATTTTCACAATAGGGTCCCATTTTGTTGCTCAATTGTGCAGGAAATTGCCCTATTTTCATATGAAAGCAATTGATTTTCCATGGTGTTTAAACAATTTCATCACCTGAGGGCTGGTAAATGAGCTAAACAAGTCAAACACTGGTTGTTCAGGCTTGGCTCATTTTTTGTGGTGAGCTAAGCCGAACTCAAGCTCATGGCGAGCCTGAGTTAATCAAACCAAGCTTGAACTAGCTCATTTATGAATAAATAAATAAAGACTATAAACACAACACAAGACATTTGTACGCGGTTCAGCTAAGAATTGCCTACATCCACGATATCCTACTAGGTTTCCACTCTTGGTGCCTCTATATAAGAATAAGGGTGATATAAAAGATTGCACAAACTATCGTGGTATAAAACTCATGAGTCATACTATGAAACTTTGGGAGAGGGTGATTGAGTTTAGGTTGAGGAAGGTTGTCATGACATCGGAGAATCAATTTGGTTTTATGCCTAGAAGATCAACTATGGAAGCTATGCATCTTCTTAGACAACTTATTGAGAGAAATAGAGAGAGGAACAAAGATTTGCATATGGTTTTTATTGATTTGGAGAAGGCATACGATAGAGTACCTAGGGACGTTCTCTGGTGGACAATGATGTAGAAAGGTGTTTCTCTCAAGTACATTAGTATAATTAAAGATAGGTATGTAGGAGTAGTAACCAGTGTCTGCACTTGTGGAGGGGTGACAACCAATTTTCCTATAACGGTTGGGTTACATCAAGGATCTGCGTTAAGCCATTTCCTATTTGATATAGTGATGGATGAGGTTACGAGATCAATTCAAGAAAATGTGCCATGGTGTATGTTGTTTGCTGATGATATTGTTTTGATTGATGAGTCTAGAGCTGGGGTTAATGCTAAGTTAGAATTATGGAGACAAACATTGGAAGCAAGAGGTTTTAAGTTGAGTAAGAGTAAGACAGAATACATGGAATGTCGGTTTAGTAAGCAACGAAGTAGTGATGGGAGTGTAGTGAAGCTTGGTGAGCAAGAAATACCGGTAGATGATTGTTTCAAATATTTGGGATATATCATTCAAAAGTATGGAGAAATTGATGGAGATGTAAATCATAGGATAAAGGTTAGGTGGATGAAATAGAAAAGTGCAACTAGAGTGTTGTGCGATCGTAGAATGTCATTGCGGTTGAAGGGAAAGTTTTATAGGACAACTATTAGACCCGCTTTACTATATGGTACAGAATGTTGGGCTGCCAAGAGACATCATATTCAAAAAATGAGTGTAGCCGAGATGTGTATGCTGAGATGGATGTGTGGTAATACAATAAAAGATAAGATTCGGAACGAGAAGATACGTAAGAAGGTAGGCGTTGCACCCATTGAAAATAAGATGATAGAGAATCGTTTACGGTGGTTTGGACATATTCGGCGAAGGCCTAATGATGCTCCAGTTAAAAGGGTGGAGAAATGAGAAAATATATTAGTTAAAAGAGGTCGGGGTAGGCCTAGGAAGACATGGATGGAGGTGATAGGAAAGGATATGAATTATTTGAACCTCACCGAGGACATGGCATTGGATAGAAATGATTGGAGGAGAAGGATTCATGTGGAAGACCCAAAATGATTTTCTTTTTTGGTTCCTATCGCCGACCCCAATTGTTTTGGGATGAAGGCGTAGTTGTAGTTGTTGTTGTGTTTCCACTCTTATATAACTTTCCAATACAATTCAAGATATATTAGGAAGCTTTCTCTCTTTTATTTTCATCTTTATTTGCTGCAACTCTAGATCCTTCCCCTTGTTTTGGATCTTTATTTGAACCTTTCTTGGAGATATCAGGTCCACTTATCTTAACACGCCCCTGCAAGCCAGTCTCAATATTTTTTAGATTGAGCTTGTGTCTTAGATAACAAAATCTGGGACCAGGAAAGCCTTATTAAAAATACCTGTTAGTTGATTGTCCGATGATACATATGACCAATGCTCTTTAGTAGGCTGATGCATAAACTGACAAACCTTATTAACAAAATAGATTATGTCACGTCCTATGAATGAGGCATATTAAAGGCTGCCAACTATACTCATGTAAAGTGTGCTATCATTCATACAATTCCCTGTAAACTTCGACAAATTTACATTCAGAGCCGCAGGAATAACACTGGGTTTGGATTCAAATGCTTTCACACAGAGATCAAAAATATATTTTCTGTGTTAAAACAATTTTCTCATTTGTTCGGACAACTTTAACTCCCAAGAAATAATTAAGAGCTCTGAGATCTTTAATGGAGAACTCCTTGCTGAATTCTCTAATAAAATTTTGGATCTCATAATATGAATTTGTGATTATTATATCATCGACATAAACAAGAATATACAATACATTTCCATTTGCTTTTCTGATAAAGAGAGACAAATCAAGTTTACAACTTTTAAAATTCATTCTCTCCAAATAGTTTTTCATCTATCAAGCCAAGCCGTGGGGTCTTGTTGTAGCCCATACAATGATCTATTAAGCTTGGACACATACTTGGGAAATTTCTTATTTTCATATCCTTATGGCTGAGCCATAAAAACTACTTTTAAAAACCCATAACAAAAAACATTATTGGCATCCATTTGATGAACACACCAATCTTGACTTATGGCAATGGCTAACACAATTTAAATAGTGGTAGGCTTAACTAGTGGGCTGTACCTCGTAATCAACTCTTTCTTGTTGACTATACAATTTGCCTATAAGGTGGGCCTTATATTTAGCAATGGATCCATCTGCATGTCTTTTGATACGGAAAACCCACTTACACCAGTAAGTATTATGTGACTCTTTTGGTGGAACAAGAACCTACATTTGATTATTGTGCAAGTCTTTAGTATCCTCTTGCATGGCTAAGCACCATTTTTTTCTTTGTTGGCTTGCATATAGGACTTAGGTTCTTCCTCAAACACTTCACTTAGAAGTCCTAAATGTAGGAGATGTTATATGGTAACAAAGACCTAGTGACCATGTGATGTGTCCTAAGAGGATTTTGGTTTGAGAATTCAATAACAGGATTAGGGCATGGTTGGTCATTAGGTTCTTCCAGATCGAGTTAATGATCAATTTCACGGACAATTTGAGACCCATTTTCATAAACATCTTTGGTGTGGTCAATACCTGAGTCAGATTGGGTTGTAGTCAAGGACGGGTTATATTAGAACTAAATAGGTAGGCATAGACAAGCTTGGTTCAGGCATATTGATTTTGGGTAGAGATATAAGACATGGTTTGTAAAAAGACCTCGTAAATTTTCCAGGTTTTAAAAATGCAATTAAAAATAATTTATGCAATTTCAGTGAAGAAATAATAAAATATTATTACTTTATTAATTTAATGGAAACAACAGGATTGGCGCAAGCCCTGAAACCTTAATTGATCGTGGACCCTGGATGAGATCCATAGCCCACATGTGTGGAAGAATAATTAGATTAAGCAAATAAATTTTATTAAGGAATAAACTTAGTTTAAAAACTAATTAAAAATATAGCTTAGTTTTGAAGCTTGATAAATAACGCTTAGTTTTTAAGCTAGGATAATTAGATAGCTTAATTTGCAGGCTTAAGTAATAAAAATTATTTAATAAGCTTATTTTAGAAAGTTTAATATTTAAGCTTTTGGTTTTTAATTAGAAACCTAGTTATGTTGAGAGTCTCCATTGGGAAAAAACATTTTTTTTCTAATGGTCACCTCCTTGAGGGGTGCCACCAAGGGAAACCCACCCTAGGTGGGTTACCTACCTCATATTAAAAAGGGGCTAGGCTGCCTCCCTCTCTCAAAAATGTGTTTTGAGATAGAGGGCATCAAAGGAGAGAGAGAACAACAAATAGAGAGAGAAAGAGAGAGTTGCTAGAGGGAGAAGGAAGGCCTCACGGTTTTTTGGCCTTGAAAGAGAAGACAACCATCTCTGCAAATAGTTCTGCTCAGTTCCACCTACACTTTGGGCTCTCTCTCTACCCAAAGAGAAGAGGATGGTTCATGGATCAAACTATCGTTGGTTTTAGAAATAAAAAAGTAAAAGAAAAACCAAAACTGGTTTTTGTAGGGATGGAGGGTTGAATAGGCTAGTTAAATTCCTGAATTTTGTCCCTGTGATTGCATAACCAGATCTAAGCGTGTGAATATATTTTTATATTTATAACCTAAATTGCCATACTTTTTTGTGGGTTTTCAAACTGTTTAGAACAGCATAAACGATCTATGTGGCTTGGGTCTTGTTAGGCATGAACTGGATATTTTTTTTTTAGTTAGTTGATTTGCATGTTTAGATTTATTTGAATGTGTTTTTGGTGATTAATCGCATATTCGGCCCAATTGTGCATGAGTTTGATTGATCGCATGTTTGATGTTGCATGCTCAACCTTAATAAATCTGCAATTTTTCTTTTACGGGCTGCATGGTCAGTTCGATCAAAACCTGTAGATTTTTAATGGATATCCTGATCATTAAAACCTTATTTATTGTGTTGGTTGAGGCTCTCTCCTACTAAAATTGTGTTTACCATGTTGCTGCATGTTTTTTGAAAATTGTATGTGCAGATCCATTAAAATCTTGTTCATTTTAATTTGATGTTGCATGCATCCGATAAATTGAAATCTGCAATATTTTTTCTTTTATTGGTTGCATGATCAGTTTGATGGAAACCTGCATATTTTAATTGACTGCATATTCAGACAATGAAATGTGTGTTATAGGTTACATGTACAGTACATGAAGTCTGTGTTTTGGGTTATTTCGTGCTGAGACATTGGTAACCCTATATTCTATGTGGTCTATCCAGACTTCTAATCTTGTCTATAAAACTGTTTTGGATGGTGTGTGCCTATTTAGATTTATTTTGCTTCTGTCCATGTGCATTGACCGTCATGGATAATTGATTTTACATTGCCTTCGAGGGTTCGGGCCAGACTGAACGTCATATCTGATTGAGGGTTCGTGACCGGTCGAACCTAAGGATATCAAGTGGTGGCCGAACCACCACAGAAAAATCGGGTGAACCGATTTTTCCTGAGTGGTTTCAGACTGAACCACCAGAGGGAATTGGTTTACCTGATTTCCCTAGGTGGGTGTGGCCAGTACCACCACAGAAAATTGGGTGGTCCAATTTTCCATGGTGGGTACGAACTGAACCCGTGGATCAGTCCAAACTCAACTTGCATTGTGGTTTGGGACTGATCAAAGAGAAGAAAAATTATATATATATATATATATATATATATATATATATATATATATATATATATATATATATATATATATATATAATAAAAACTTGTTTATGTCCTGTATTTTGGACTGTACTTCAGTTTCGCTGAGAAGTTAGAAATCTGATTTTTTTTTAGTTGTTAAACCTAAATATTTAATTGAGTCGGTTAAATCGGATTTTTAAAGGTTGTAAAAATCTGAATATTTAGTCAAGTTTTCAAATCTTAATCTTTGTGATTTAAATATCCCAATTCCCATGATTTGTATGTGCGATTGGGTTAAAACTGGTTTTTGAGATTTAATAAAATTGGTTTGTGTCTGGATGAATTAAAATGTTTTTTTTTTCTTGAAATAAATTAAACTTGAGCTTTAGTTCAGTTATTAAATCTTAACTTTCGATTTTTGTTAAAAAGATGGATTAAACGGGCTTTAAGTATCAGTAAGATATTTTAAAGGCTTAAAAATCTTATGTTTATTAAAACAAACCCAGTTAAATTAATGATGGTTTAAATCTGAAATTTATTACTTAAACTTGATTTTTTATTACATGGTTTAAATCTGGGATTTTGTTTTGAAATTCAATATTTTGTGGGTATGTTTATAAAACTCGTTGTTCAGGTTTTTAGTTTATGTATAGGTTTATGGACTGATCCAAAAACCATTTTTTCTTGAAGTTACCTGTATAAAATGTTGATAGATTTGGAGCATGTACAGATTCTATTGTTAGTAAGTAAATTCTGATATGTAATAAGTATGATCAGATTTAATGTCATGATTTGATTTATTAGTATGTGCAGATGTTCAACTTGTTTAAATTATAGCATGTTTAAATTAATCTCCTGATCAAATTTTATAACATGCTTAGATTGATAAGTATGTTCAGGTTTGGTTGCATGCTCAGATTCTCTGTGTATGTCCAGATTTCTGTTAGAATGTGTTTCTTTTAACTATTTGATGTTAATGTACAGTCTTCTGGTAGTATGTATCTATTTTGATTGAGCATGATATTTTATGTCCATGATATGATATTTTGCTGGATTTTGTAATTAATCCACAAATCTGTATGAACCCTAGCACGTTGGGTTTGAATTGGACAAGGTAGAAAAAAATCCTAAACTCAGTTTGAGGGTTCATGTTGGCCGAACCAAATCCGATGTTGAGGGTTCAAGTTGGACTGAACCTGAATTTGGTTTGGAGTTTGAAGCCCGCATGTGGTTCAATGATTCTTGAAATCTAAATCTCTTGGTTCAGAATCGGGGTTCTATTGATTATGATTTTTAACCTGGGGTTAGCCAAGGTTGTGAATGTGTGGTTCATTCACGTGGATTGAATGTAAATATACATTGGTATATTTTATCATGTGAATTTGATATTTATATGAGTTTGTATTTTTATTTGAGTGACAGCTTGTGAAAAAGCCATTTGAGGGCCTTTTGAGGCTATGTGGTTGTGTTATTTTGATAATTGTGAAATGCATGTATATGTTTGATTTGTCATATTACAGGGGTTATAGCTCAATTGAATAATTCATGTTGATTTGCGTATTGTTTTTGTGCGTTTTTGTGCAAAGAACCCTTAATAATTGAAAAATTGTATAAAAGACCCAAACTATAATTATTTTTCTTTTTTGATTGCTCTCTAAAATGGTGAGATCCTTGGATGGTGATCATGGGAGACCGTGAGAATATTAAATGTTGTCAACACTGTTTACCCCAAAAACCTAATGGGTGTTTTGTATTTCTAGCCATAATTGTAAAAAACTTTCACCACTTTGCTTAAGGATGGTGTTGTCTGACTCAAATGTAGTTATTAGTATACCAAGAAAAATGACATCGAAGAGTAATAATGTCCTTGTTGTCTCGGCATTAGGTGATGATTTTTGATGTTTCAACTTAGGGTGATGATTCTCGACATTAGCCAAGGGATGTAGAACCCAGATAATAAAATACAAATTGTGTATTTAAAATACAATTGAATACTACTTTTGACCTTAAGATTTGACCCGTTTATAGTATTTTGCGGGATTTGTTCAAGATAAAAACTTAAATGAGGAGCATTAAGCATACACATGCATTCAAAAGCAATGCTTAATAATTAGATAAAAAGTCATTCATTAAATATGCTTTGTTTCATGCATCGATTATGCATTAGTTCATGCATCAACTATGCATTGGTTTATGTAGCATGTGATCTTTTTATTGTTTGTATTAAATTGGTTTATATTGTAAGCATGTCTTAATTATGAATTATGCTTTAAGGCTTTCTTAAACTTATATTTGTTTTGATGTATGTTTCTTTCCTTTTTGAAATCTCATACAAAAACTTTGATTTTTACTCTGTTTTTAAAAAAACTTTTTCAAATGCTAAGGCCCAGGCTTAGCTGAGCAACATGATAGTGGAGCTGAATTGTTAAAGGTGGCAACGTTTATGATAAACTGCTGAGATTCTAGCCATGTTGGAGATTTGTTTTTGTTGAACTTATGGATATAATGTTTGAGTCTGTTATGAATGAATTTGATTTTCAATAAACCTTGATTTAAATAAATTTCGGGTTTGGAGTTGGATATGTGTCGGTAAATAAAATCTGTGGTGTGCTCCTAGTTTGTGGGTTTGCTTTCTAGCAAAGATTTAAAAACATATGTTTACTTATAAAAAAAAATCGTAAATTTTCAAGGGTGTGGTTGGGATCGTTACATGGTTGGTTCGTTGGATTGGAAAGTTTAGTTTGACTTTGTAACCAAATTGACACATCATGATCTATGATAGGTAATTTGGTTCTAGCAAATAAAAATTTGTTTTCATCAAAGATGACATACTTGGAATGAAGGTTTTATTTGACACCGAGTCATAGCAGAGATATCCCTTATGACATGCTTCATAACTAATAAACACAAGGTTTGGTTTTGGGATCAAATTTAGAATTTCTAAGATGTGGGTAATAAGCACACAAAAAAACCTTAAATAATCATATTGTGGTGCTTTTCCTAACAACAATTCATACAAACATTTATTCAAAAGGGATGGACTCGACAAATGATTTATAACATGCACAACTTGAAATGCATCAGCCAAAAAAAATTCATCCATGGAGGCATAAAATAGCATGTTTAAGCCCATCTCAACCGCATGATGATGTTTATGTCCACCACACCATTTTGTTGTGGTGTGTGTACACATGTAACCCATCTTCTTATTCCACTATCATCAAGAAAAGCTGAAAATTCAGAATTAACAAACTCACCACCACCATCAATATGAAATATTTTTATGTTTTTGTCAAGCTGTTTTTCAACAATATTTTTGAAAACTTTAAAGCATTGGAAAGTATCTGATTTTTTTTTATGGAAGGAAACAATCATGAAAATCTTGAATAATCATTCACGAGAAGAAGGTAGTATCTATAGCCTTTTCTGGAAACAATAGGGGCAGGACCCCATAAATCAACATGTATCACCTCCAATGGTGATTGAGCAACAGTATTTGAACTCTCAAATGGCAACCGATGCATATTACTAACTACACAACTAGAGCATAAACTAAATATATGTCCATCATCAACAATGTTCAATTTATTTTTCAACAAATCAAAAACTTTATGTCTCGGATGTGCTAACCAGCAATGCCATGGTTCCAAACTCACTTTAGGCTAATTGAATGCCATGTTTACCTCCTGATCTTCATAAATCTTGCTATGTGGAGTTAGTCAGCAATACAGTCCATTCTCAATCCGTCCTCTTTGAACCATGTTCCCACTGCAAATTCTTGACAAGAAACTTATCATAATAGAATTTAAAAAAACACTTTTTTTCTCTTGCAAACTTAGTGAAGGACAATAGGTTTTTATTTATATCAGGTACATGTAAAACATCCTTGAAGTGAAAAATATTTTTTCCACAAGCAAGAGATACATTACCAACTCCAGTTATAGGCAGATTTGATCCATTCCCAACCATGATTGATTCACCTCCACTATACTCAGCCTTGTTGGAAAGATTTTGATCGGTGCAGGGTACCAGTTGCTGTCCTGAGCGAGATTCATAGCCATTGCTGCAAAATCTTTGGGTATGTTTAAGCATTGTCATGCGGTATGGTTTTTCCATCTGCATAACACAACTTGATTTTCAAAAGATTGTTACTGTTGACTTGGACCTTCTTTTGGGCAGTAATTTTGAGCAAAATTATTCTTGAAATTTTGAAAATTTGTTTGATGTCCACCACCATAGTTTTTTCCATGCCCCCGACCTCTAAACTGATCTCCATGCACTCTACCACTTTGAGAGAAAAAGACTGGTAGTGGATTCAACTTGATGTGAAGGGTTGGTTTTTTAATAGTAAATAATAAATCTCAAAGATGGGAGATGTCGCAATTTAGAGGCAGATGTTATGAAACTTTCATACTCGCTGGGTAAACCGTTCAAGGTATGCTGAAAAAGATCTTGATCAGAGACCGATTCTTCAACCACGATTAGTCCAGCATGCTTTTGTCTTCTTTCTTCATGGTTTGAATATCCTTCTTCGGCCGCAAGCTTCTTATGATTGACTGCAAGGCATAAGACTTCTCCAAGGCCTCCCACACATCGCAAGCGGCGGGGATACGTAGCATTTGACTCAGCACTACTTCAGTCATCATGACCTTTATCCAACTGAGAGCTAACTGATTAGCTCTCTTCCAAATCAAGAACTCTGAATTGATAACAGAACTTTCACCTTCTTTCATGAACTGGGCTGGTGCAAGATGAGATCCATCGACAAATTTGATGAAATCTTGAGTGATGATTACAGATTCAATCTACGATCTCCATAAAAGATAGTTGTTTCTATCTAATTTGATAGAAACCAAACTCGAAAACACATTCTATCGAATGGCCTTGATGGTGGACAATGAAGTGAGGCTGGAGGTCGATGAGGACAAAGACGAACCAAATGAAGCCATCTCTAAGCATGACAAGAAGAAAGAGCACTTGTCTCTAATACAAAAATAAAGAGCAAGAACATACCACAAGACATTTTTATGTGGTTCGCCCAAGAATTGCCTATGTCCACAATATCCCACTCTCTCACACATCTTTGAAAGGTAGGTTTTCCCACTGTTATATAACTTTCCAATGCAATTTAAGATATAGCTTCCTTTTTGTTTTTCCAACCTTTCACCTACATTAGGAATTTTTTTTCTCATTATGGTAGCAGTCAGTATGGAAGAGAGAAAGATGGCATGGGAGAGAGGCATGAAAGTGAGAGAGAGATTGGGGAATACTTGAATGGAGAGAGAGAGGTAGGAATTTAGGAAGGGTCTCACCCTTTTATAAAGGAGGCAAAGAAGAAGGAATCTCCTTTGGAAAGGATTCAAGAGAACCAACTTCTTTAAAAAAGAAAGAGTCAATCCCACTAAAAATATCCACTATGCTAAATTGAGAAATTCTCAATTGAAATTGAATTCAAAATGAAATGAATTTTACATTGTCTTTCACAGATATTTATAACCTTCACATTCCCCTAGGATCCCTGGGAGAGATTGTCTCCTCAAACACAAAGACCACACTGCCCTTAAGAGGGCGTTGAAACTAATAAAGCAACCATACTGCCCCTAATGGGGTGTTGGGCCAAAAAGAATGACTTTCTTGCCCCTGACAATTCAAATAATCCTCATGCAACCCTTATTAACCCTAAAAGACCTTTATATCTCTCTTAGTAACTCTTAATACCCTATACACCCATTTGGATCATCAAGTACATAAATTCTTAATGAGAGAAATATCCAAACCTGCCCCAAACAGAAAATACAATAGCAAATAAAAAAAATCACAAAGAAAATCATAAAGGTGGCTCCAAACTGCTATTAATCTCACCTACTTCAAATCAATCTTCTCCTCAAGGCTGAAACTTAGGGAATCGCTCCATCAATTGGTCCTCTATCCCCCAAGTGGCGTTGGCTAGTCCTAACTCACTCCATTGCATGATAACCTCTTCAGTGATTCATCCATTGATTTGTCTTCACATTTTCTCCAATATGTGGGAAGGCATAGGTTGGGCTAGCTCCCCTAAATTAGGCAGGGCTGGAAAATTCTCGAGAGGTGTACCGATATAGGGCTTAAGTTGGGATATATGAAACACAGATTGCACTTTAGCCTCTGGTGGGAGTTAAAGCTTGTAAGTCACCTTCTCGATCCACTCCAATATTGAGTAGGGCCCATAGAAACAAGGGATAATTTATGATTTTGGGACCTTCTTAGGGTCATCTGCCGATAGGGTTGTGGTTTCGACAACACCCAATCTCCTACTTGGAGTTTCATGTCTTGTCTATGCTTATCGTGTTGTTGTTGCATCTTGTTTTGGGCTCCTTGTAGATAAAGTCTATTCAAATGGAGTCATACATATGGCAGAGTGCTGACTAGTGTTGTAGGACCACTCAACCCATGGAAGTAATCGGCCCACTTCATGGGTTGATCACCCACAAAAGCCCGTAAGTATGTCTACAGACAATGATTCAACACCTTAGTTTGACCGCCTTTCTATGGGTGGTAAGAAGTATTCATGGTCTGCTTGGTTCCTTGAAATTTAAAGAACTTTGTCTAAATGAAACTTAGGAAGGTAGGATCACAGACACTCACAATGACTCCTCACATCCCATGGAGCTTGAAGATGTGTTGAACAAACATCTCTGCCATGGTTGGGGCCGTATAGAGGTGTGTTAGGGCAATAAAATATTGGTATTTTGTGAGTCAGCCCACAACTACCAAAATCGTGGTGTAATCGTGGACAAGTGAAAGATCATCGATAAAATCCAAAGAAATCTCTTCCCAAACTTGTATAGGGATAGGTAGGGGCTGTAGAAGCCCTACTATCAACGTCATCTCGTACTTGACATGTTCGCACGTGTTACATAGATGCACATGTTGCTTTACATCCAGTTTCATCCATGTCCAGTAAAATTCTTGTTTGACTTGATAGTATGTTTTCGCAAACCCTTTGTGTCCTGCAATAAGGGATCTATGAAAGTACTCCAGAAGTTAGAGAATGAGTGACGACATCTCTAGTAATAGGATCCTTCCTTTGTAGAGTACAAAGACTCCATGTAGCTCATAGTTGGGTTTTGGTTGCTGCTCAAATTGGGCCTTAAGTTTGGCAAGACCCTTGTTCTGCGATATTCTTTTGCTAACTCCTCTATCATGAGAATCGGATATTTGCCTTTAATAGTGATTTTGTTTAAGGACTGGTAGTCCATGGAGAATCACCAAGATCCATCTTTCTTCTTAACAAAAGCACTTGGGTATATTGGTAAGGCCTGGATGAGAAGAGACTTACTAGCCTGAATCACTCCAGATTGGAGCATCTTCTTAACTTGCTTTTCAAAGCCATAGAAAAACTCAAGGGGGAATACCCCTATTTATACACAATGGGAAGCCATGGAGGGGCTCCCAATATGATCGTTGGGACCCCTCCAACGGTTATAAATATAACCGTTGGAAGGGCCCAACGATCATGTTGGGTGGGCCCCTCCATGTGCTAAAAGGAAAAAAGAAGGAATAAAAAAAGAGAAAGAAAGAAAAAGAAAAGAGAAGAAAGAAAGGGAAAAAAATACATACATATTCCAAAAAGAATATGTATAAAATGACGAGTATACTCATACGGCTAAGGTGAAATAAATATATATATTTTATATATATAATAGGTAGATACATATACATATATTATATATGTATATGTATTACCTTATATATATAAAATATATATTAGATTACATTATTTAACACCCCCCTCAAACTTAGGGCAAGATGACCGAAAGTTTGTCAAGGAGAAAGTTGAATCGTGGAGCACACAATGCTTTGGTAAAGAAATCTACCAACTGATATTCTGAAGTGACATATGGAAGATCAATGACTCCTTTCAGGTAGGCTTCACGAACATAGTGACAGTCCATCTCAATATGCTTAGTCCGCTCGTGGAAGGTATGATTTTTGGCAATATAAATTGCACTCTTATTGTCACAGCATAGCTTAGTGGGTCCTTCTAATGTGATTCCCACGTCTTCTAGTAGCTGGTGAATCCATACAATTTTCATGGTAGTAGTTGTCATGACACGATATTCAGCTTTGGTTGAAGATAGAGAAACTTTTTTGTTGTTTCTTACATCTCCACGAGATCAGTGAATCACCTAAGAACACACAAAAACCAGTGGTGGAGTGACGGTTATTTGGGTCACCTCCCCAATCAAAGTCAGTATAAGCAATTAATTTTAAATCAGAAGAAGATGATAGAAAAACTTCCTTATTTAGAGTACCCTTTAAGTATCTTACGACTCGTAAGACGGCACTCATGTGAACAGAAGTTGGTGCATGCTGAAACTGACTTGCCGTATGAACTGCATGTGAGATATCAGGTATGGTAATACTCAGGTACATCAACGATCCTACAAGTTGTCTGTAGGGAGTAGGATCGGAGAGAAGAACACCGTCATCAATCTTCATTTTAGCTCCTACTATAACAGGAGTTTCACAAACCTTATCATCTGTAATACCTGACATGTCAATAATCTCATATGCAAGCTTAGTTTGAGACAAAAAATACCCTCTATGAGAGTATGTTATTTCAATACCCAAAAAATAAGTTAGAAATCCCAAGTCAGACATTTCAAACCTATCTTTCAAAATTGTTTTTATGCTTTTAATCCCTTTAGAATCGCTTCCGGTTATAAGCATGTCATCCACATAAAGAAATAAAATAGCAATCCCTGCATTGGATTTTCTAACAAATAAAGCAGTATCAGTAAAACAGGATGAAAAATCATTTTCTAACATTATGGAGTTAAACCTATCATACCAAGCCTTGGGAGCTTGTTTCAATCCATAAAGTGTTTTTCGAAGGCGCAGCAACTTTTGTAATAACCCAAAATTTTGAGTAATTTTATGCATATTGGGTCCAAGATCCATTACCCGAATTCAGGTGAATTCATGTGGATCTGTCAAATGGCTGCCAACTCGGATCCACATTAGAGTGGATCCATAACTTATTACTGACCCGGATCCACGTTAGAGTGGATCCGATACAGTGGCACCGTGGGTCGTGGGACCCAGACTCGGCTTGATATTAATAAAGCATCGCATGTAAGGATCGTGCTTAGGGCACGATTCTTGTGAAAATGTAAACCAAGAACTCGAGAAGGGGGAGGGTTGCAGCAAGATCTCGTTGCCGCAGTTCTTGGAGGGAAGAGTTAAGGGTTTCGAAGTCGTTAAAAGGGGGATTCGTGGGGAGAGTCTCACCTCTCATATCTCACTTCTCTTGTCTCCCTCTCGGCTCTTTCCTCTCACATTGCCGGAGCACCCCTTTCATCGTTGTTGGTCATCCATCGACGCCGACCACCTACAGCCACCTTCTCCAGTCGCCAGCAATCGTTCTTCCGCCAAGATAGGTAGGATTCTGGCTTTTCTTGATGGCTATGGATTGAATTAGTCTGTGGTTGGGTCGGTCAAGGGGGAACCCGATTCCTTTCACCTGTCGAGCCTTTTAATATGTTCTTCATTACATTCTTGCTTGACAGAAACCCAACACTGTGGGTTGGGATTTCTTGTAGGGGAGACGATAGAGTTTGGGGGTTTCCTATTTTAGGGTTACGGTATGGATAACAATCGATTTGGGGGTTTATATCAACCCTAGTCCGAAAACCCAAAATCTACGATTTGGGGGTTTCGGATTTTTGTTTTATAGAAGGGATTTGCATACGGTCATCAAGGGGTTTTGAGTGTTACTTCGATCTTGCTGTCATGTGTTTCAGTTTGAACTGTGCCAACAACGAATGATGAAATATGTGTATATGTCTTAGTTGATTTTAGTATTTGAAATTTCTGTTTAGAGGGTATTAGTATGATTTAGGCAGACACTGAGCACGAATGTGGATTCTGTTCATCTTTTTCTGAGTTTTCCCTTGCTTTGTAAACCTAATATTCTATTGTTGGCAGTTGAGTTATTGGGTGTGCTTTTCTCTTGATGGGATCTTGGTAGTTTGGTGGAAATTATCACTCTATGTAGT
Source organism: Nuphar pumila (assembly GCF_984573655.1). Classification (NCBI taxonomy): domain Eukaryota; kingdom Viridiplantae; phylum Streptophyta; class Magnoliopsida; order Nymphaeales; family Nymphaeaceae; genus Nuphar; species Nuphar pumila. The sequence goes on along the minus strand of NC_143253.1, from coordinate 18,009,531 downwards.
TTGAAGCTTGAATAATGAGAGTTCAGTGTAGTGGTCCTCACTTTTATGCCTAAAACCGTCTCAAAAGTTCTTTGGGAACTTATGCTGGCATATTATCTTTGGAGTAAATAAACCGATTAGATGGTGTTTTATATCATTTTCTAGTTTTTGGTACATGTATGAGTCGACATGGATGACGTCATTGTTTTGGTTTAAATTTATCATCAGATGGTATAATGTGATTGGATGACACTTTCTCATTTATTGTTTTCTTGTCTGTCTGTATAGATTACTTCAGATAATGTGATCATATGGGTTTTCTTGATCCGATTTGTTTCCTGGATCATATTTATCTTCTTGAGCAGATTGGTTTTTCTTGATTCCTGCATTGGATTCTATATCATCTACAAAGTTGTGTCTTGATTCTGTTTTGGGCACCTGATTTGTAATAACCACAAATTTTTAGACAGTTATTTAAATATAATATAATACAAATTTCATAACATTGTGATTTGGGCCTGGGATCCAAATCTCGAATCCAGGACCCATAAAGGGATCTTTACGTATATATTTATCTTGTATAAACTTATATGTATATAGATAAGTGCAAAAATTTTAATTAATCAAATTATTCAAGTGATAACTATGTATATAATGCATAAATGGGCTTGGGATCCACATTTCGGATCCAAGACCCAGATAGGGTCCTTATGGATATAGGTAAAATACCCTATATACATATAAATGATTAAATATATATATATATATATATATATTATACAAGTAATTTTAGGGGATCCATGATTGGATCCAATCCGTGGATCCATACCGAGTGGGAGGTGTGGGTCCAGAACTACGATCGGGTTTGGATCCTGAGTCGCATGTCGCAGACCCGGCCCACTCGTTAAAACGATAAAAAAGAGGGGGGGGGGGGGGGGGGTTAATAAGGCAACCCGATAAGGGTTGCTCGATTCTTTAACAGGCGTTAGGGTTCAGAGAGAAACCTAACCCCGATCGCAAGGAAAAGAGGGGGAAGGATGGGCCACAGCCACCGGCGAGATGGTAACGGTCTCCGCCAGTTTCGGAAAGCATCCTCCTTCAAAATGGCAGGTCGGTATTTTCTTCCCCTTATCTCTCTATTTTGCCCCAAACCTCATCTCTCTCCCTCTCGTTTTCGTGCACATCATCAGAGCCTCCATCGTCGGCAGCTTCCCACCCGTGGCAGGCATACACGCCACCCTTGTCAAGCAGAGCTTCTTCTTCTTCCTCCTCGTTGTTTCCTGTCAACCTAAGTTCGACAGTGGGGAGATCGACCTCAGCCGACCTCTCTCTCGTAAAGGCTGTCTCTGAAAACCAGAAATATTGCTGAAAGAGGTACGGGTACTGTCTTTTGATTCGGATGAGGGATCATATATGAATGGGTTTCCATGTGTGATTTGGTAGAAACCCATGGGCAAAAGGACCGAATGTACATGCCTACTCGTGCTTGTGAAGAAGAGGGACGGTATGGATCCCTCCATACCCAGAGGTTGAGGCTTTGAAGACTTCATTATCTCTATACTTAAAAAAAACAGAATTTTGAATAATGAAAAAGCAAGTCCTTCAATGCCTAACCTTCGTAGGAATGCATATTATGGTTCGATTTCTGTGTTGTCCTTTGAGATGGAAGCCCTTGGATACACCTCTAGATGACCGTCCATTTGAGCTGAGGTTCTTAATTCAGGGTTTGATCAATTTGAGGCATTGATGGAGGGTTTCAATTTGGGGTTTATTGAACTACTTGTTTGATTTTATTTGGTGTCTCGTCCTTAGGGATTGAAATTTGGTTATGTAAGCAGTACGGTGCCATTTTTGAACAATCTGATTGGGCTATTCCAGTCTTCCATAGCCTAAGTACTTTCTGTATTATTTTGGAACACAGCAGAAATCTCATAGGAATCAGTTAGTACGACTGTTAGGTTTGTCAAGTATGTATTTTCTCATTTAAAAGGAAGAATATATATAAATGTAATCTATAGTTCAAACAACTAAGCATTGTTGTTTAGTAGTGACATCTCTAAACAAAGGCTAAATGGGGATACCTCTAAGATTTAAGGTTTTTGGAAGGGACAAAATGATCAGTCCACTGTGTTGTTGTGTAAAGTAGTATGTTTTTGTTAATGAACTATTAGTACCTACTTTGATTTGATATTGCTCAGTTCAAGTGTTAGTGTGTGATGCATTAGGTTTTGATTAATGAACTGTTAGTAATTGGTATGCTTGCTTCCTTGGGCTGACATTAATCCAAACTAATAGCCTTTGACGTGTCCATAGCTGAATAAGGTTTCACGATTGAGTGAAACTGGTTGATCAGATCAGTATTGGTACTTTAAATGAAATTGTTTCACACCTTCAGCAGACAGACTACAGTTGAAACTGCATCTATGTAAAAATAGATAACAGATTATTCTATCTTGAATTAAGACAATGGAAATTTGTCTCAGTGCCAAATAGAAAATAAACTCTCTGTATAGAACTGAAGGGATGTGTTGATTTTCACTGATGTAATGACAGGCATAGCAGCAGTCCAATGAGTGTTGGTATACGCTCAATATGTTACCTATGTTCGCCATGGTTGATATTGGTCATCTATGATAGGTTGATATAGGTGCTCATGTGCGAAATTCATAAGTCCTGCCCAATGAGATGTATGTGTGATTGATCTTGCTAAGCAGTAGTTCATTGTTTTGGTTATGTCATCATTAATGTGAGCATGTGTTGTCACTTAACTGCCAATTTTTGATGTTGTGCAATTAACGTAAGCATGTACACTTGATGAAAATATGTAAACTATGTGCACATGCACACACTCAAAGGAGATATGCATTAGTGGATACACGTGTATGATGTAGGTAACACACATAGTGGGAATGCATATGATTGAGGAATAACATGCTTGTAATTGGGTTTATGTTTGCATGAGTGCTCATGCTTTTGGCACTTTGGCCTAGTGTTAGAAAACAAAACACTACTTTGGTTTTGTTATGTGATGCATCGATGGCCTAAATGAATCATCATCGACTTGGAGAGTCGTTGGTTTGATTTTCTTTTCATGTATATAATTTAACTGCATCACTTAAACCACATAAGTTGGTATGGCACACTACTACACTGTTCTAGTTGTCCTCACGGGCTGGAGTTTCATAAGGGTTCTCGCAAGGGAGGATGCGGGTTTTCACTTTACTTTTGCATATGGTGTTGCAAACTTAAAGAATTGAGGTAAATTAAAAACATAATAAAGAACAGTGTAACATATGTTCTGGGATCTTCCATCTGGAGAATGGAGATCTTAGAGATACGGTCTTGGGAAGACTGAGAGGATACAAAAACTCTGTGTGCTGAAATTTTGTCCCCTAAACCCAATATTGAGGTTCCTTCTCCTGGTCATGGTTTTAGGGAGAGTCCGCCACTTTACCTAGGGGTGGTGTGTTTGTCACAACTGTGATTGTTTTTTGTACCAAGAAAGTGGCACATGTGGGCGTAGGGTGTCTCTTATGTCCCCGACATTAGATGTGGAGGTCTAATGTTCCGAAGGTGATTCGCTCGAAGGCTAAGTTTGGAACTCAGCAATAAAATATAAATTGTGTGCTAAGCTACCCTGAGAACCTATTTAACCTCGAGGATTGTACCCGTTTGGTGTATCTGCGGGCAACGGTAATCAAAAAGAGGAACTTAAAGTTGTGTGCATTTAACAGGGCATGCATATGGAAAAGGGAAACTTAAATGAAAGATAACAAAATGAATCATGCATTCTACATAATCATGCATTTTCCTGGTATGCACTAGATCATGCATAATTGAATTGTTCTCTAAATCATGATAGAATGGTGGGTGTATGTTATTTACTTCCTAAATGCATGATTGAGAAACTTTGTTACTTAGTTCTTGTATATGCTCATGCCTTACTGCTTCTTTCTGCCTAGCATATGTAACTGGTTGCATGTATGGCTAATTAAATTCTACAAATTTTTATATTTGCACTCACTTAAATCATTACATGAAATCTTATCCATGTTCTTTGTCTCACCTGGTTTCTTTAGAAGTAGTTGTGCTCAGAATTTTGGTTCTGACACCCTACTTTGTTGGTAATTCATAGGAAATGGTGAACAGTGATGTAGGACTGGCTACTGGGAATGGATGAGAGTCATACTTGAGCTTGACAGCTTCAGCAGGGGAGAGAGTGACTCTTTCTTTTGTTTCAATTCTTGTTGCTTTTTTAGTTGTTGCTTTATTTTCAGTCTAATAAAATATTGTCTCTGAAATTTACTCTTATTCATAAATAAAGAAATTGTTTTGGTTCTTATGAATAATGATTGCAAGTTCGTTTGTGGTGTTTAGGCTATCCAGTTGGAATTGAAACTGTGAGGACCCCGGGTTTCTGGGAAGTTTTTCGCACTGTTATAAAAAAAAATATTCTGCATTTTCAAAGGGTATGAGTTGGGGTCGTTACAAGTTTGGTATCAAAGTCACCACAAAAACTTGTAATTTCATCATCTTTTGAGTATTAATTTTTTATTTTTGGTATTTGAGCCCTGTCCTGAAGCGTCAACAAGTTGTGACTCGTCCTCCAGAGCAGTCTTCTTCACTGGTAAGGCGATTTAATACTTTTATTTAAAGTATGTGAACTTTGTATGATTGATTGTAATTATAGTTCAATTTTATTGGTGTGAAATTAAAAGTCTTAGTGTGATTATATGAATGATTATTGTTCGTGAGCAACCCTAAGGGGTAGGATCAATAAGAGTCTAATTTGTAGAAAGTATATGCATTGTAGATGTCGTATACACGCAGAGCTGCTTCGTCCTCTACTGCTGCTCCCGCAAATTAGCAAGAGCAAAGGGTCTTTATGATGGAGGTCATTCACACCCTGACCGAGACTATGACGGCTCAGGCAACTCAAACTGCTCAGGCTTTGCAGGCTGCACAGGCCCTACAGGCGGCACAAGTTGCGCAGGTTGCTCAGGCAGTGCAGGCGGCTTAGGCAGTTGCACGTGACCATCCGGTCGACATTGGTTCGAATGCGGGTGGCGTTTCCTTCGAAAAGTTGCTGAAGTTGGATCCACCAACTTTTTCAGGAAAGGCAAACCCAGAGGCTACCGAGAGCTGGAGCGAGGAAATGGAGCGAGCGTTCGACGTCCTACTTGTCTCCGAGGACAGAAAGACACCTTTTGGCACGTACCGTCTGAAAGGCGATGCCAAGAAGTGGTGGGACACCCAGCGAAGGGTGAAGTTCGCCGACTGAGACGAGATACTCTGGGAGGCGTTCAGAGGGGAGTTTCTGGATGCTTACTTTCCCTCCTATGTCGAGGAACAGATGCAACGAGAGTTCCTCGATCTGACTCAGAGGACCATGAGTCTTGTAGACTACACTACTAGATTTCGGAGTCTTGAGAGGTATTGTCCGAACCTCTTCAAAAGCGAGAAGGCAAGGGCGGTGAAGTACGTGCACGGATTGAAGGATGGGTTGCGGACTCGCGTCCTGATGAGTCGGCCTACTACTTTGGCCTATGCGATCGAGTCGGCTACCGTTCTGACCAAGGACTGGGAGAGGTCTAGAAATGTATCGCAAAAAGGGGGCACCAATGGAGGGGATGCTTCGAGCGGAAAGAGGAAGGACCTACCTGCAGGCGAAAAGACTCAGGGTGGTAAGAAGCAGCGGACCCATGAGGGGCAACAACAGGGAAAGGCTCTGTCAACATGTCACAAGTGCGGCAAGAACCATCCACTAGGTTTTTGCTCGTTGTTCAAAAGGATTTGCTATCAGTGTCGGCAGCCAGGGCACATTGCTCCTTTCAGTTCGAACAAGCCAGCGGCTCAGGGAGGACAACAATCACCACAGCAACAGCAACAGATACCTCAGCCGCAACAGGGTGAGCGGAGGACTAACGGGAGGGTTTATGCCGTTACGACAACCACACAGGACGATCAGACTGATCTGGTCTAAGGTATTTTCTTAGTTGTCAACCATTAGGCTCATGTGATATTTAATTTTAGTACTACCCACACTTATTTAGTACGTTTTAATTTCGCAGACAAAATTCTTTTAAGGGGGTAGGGATGTAATAACCACAAATTTTTAGACAGTTATTTAAATATATTATAATACAAATTTCATAACATTCTGATTTGGGCCTGAGATCCAAGTCTCGGATCCGGGACCCATAAAGGGATTTTACGTATATATTTATCTCGTATAAACTTATATGTATATATATAAGTACAAAAATTTTAATTAATCAAATTATTCAAGTGATAACTATGTATATAATGCATAAATGGGCTTGGGATCCACATTCCGGATCCAAGACGCAGATAGGGTCCTTACGAACATAGGTAAAATACCCTATATATACATATAAATGATTAAATATATAAATAGATATATATATTATACAAGTATTTTTAGGGGATCCATGATTGGATCCATTCGGATCCAATCCGTAGATCCATACCGAGTGGGAGGTGTGAGTCCAGAACTGCGACCGGGTTTGGATCCCGAGTTGCAGGTCACAGACCCGGCCCACTCGTTAAAACGATAAAAAAGAGGGGGGGGTAATAAGGCAACTCGATAAGGGTTGCCCGATTCTTTTAACATGCATTAGGGTTCATAGAGAACCCTAACCCCGATCGCAAGGAAAAGAGAGGGAAGGATGGGCCGCAGCCACCGGCGAGATGGTAACGATCTCCGCCAGTTTCGGAGGGCATCCTCCTTCAAAATGGCAGGTCGGTATTTTCTCGGTATTTTCTTCCCCCTTATCTCTCTGTTTTGCCCCAAACCTCATCTCTCTCCCTCCCGTTTTCGTGCACAACGTTAGAGCCTCCATCACCGGCAGCTTCCCACCCGCGGCAGGCATACACGCCACCCTTGTCAAGCGAAGCTTCTTTTTCTTCCTCCTCGTTGTTTCCCCTCAACCTGAGTTCGACAATGGGGAGATCGACCTCAGCCGGCCTCTCTCTCGTAAAGGTTGTCTCTGATCACCAGAAATATCGCTGAAAGAGGTACGGGTACTGTCTTTTGATTCGGATGAGGGATCGTATATGGATGGGTTTCCATGTGTGATTTGGTAGAAACCCATGGGCAAAAGGACCGAATGTACATGCCTACTTGTGCTTGTGAAGAAGAGGGACGGTATGGATCCCTCCATACCCAGGGGTTGAGGCTTTGAAGACTTCATTATCTCTATACTTAAAAAAAACATAATTTTGAATGATGAAAAAGCAGGTCCTTCAATGCCTAACCTTCGTAGGAATGCATATTATGGTTCGATTTCCGTGTGGTCCTTTGAGATGGAAGCCCTTAGATACACCTCTAGGTGACCGTCCATTTGAGTTGAGGTTCTTAATTCAGGGTTTGATCAATTTGAGGCATTGATGGAGGGTTTCAATTTGGGGTTTATTGAACTACTTGTTTGATTTTATTTGGTGTCAAGTCCTTAGGGATTGAAATTTGGTTATGTAAGCGGTACGGTGTCGTTTCTGAACAATCCAACTGGGCTATTCCAGTCTTCCATAGCTTAAGTACTTTCTGTATTATTCTGGAACACAGCAGAAATCTCATAGGAATCAGTTAGTACGACTGTTAAGTTTGTCAAGTATGTATTTTCTCATTTAAAAGGAAGAATATATATAGATGTAATCTATAGTTCAAACAACTAAGCATCGTTGTTTAGTAGTGACATCTCTAAACAAAGGCTAAATGGGGATACCTCTAAGATTTAAGGTTTTTGGAAGGGAGAAAATTATCAGTCCAAAGTGTTGCTGTGTAAAGTAGTATGTTTTTCTTAATGAACTATTAGTACCTACTTTGATTTGATATTGCTCAGTTCAAGTGTTAGTGTGTGATGCATTAGGTTTTGATTAATGAACTGTTAGTAATTGGTATGCTTGCTTCCTTGGGCAGAAATTACTCCAGCCTAATAGCCTTTGACGTGTCCATAGCTGAATAAGGTTTCACGATTGAGTGAAACTGGTTGATTGGATCAGTATTGGTACTTTAAATGAAACTGCTTCACACCTTCAGCAGGCAGACTACAGTTGAAACTGCATCTATGTAAAAATAGATAAAGACTATTCCATCTTGAATTAAGACAATGGAAATTTGTCTCAGTGCCAAATAGAAAATAAACTCTCTGTATAGAACTGAAGGGATGTGTTGATTTTCACTGATGTAATGACAAGCATAGCAGCTGTCCAATGAGTGTTGGTATACGCTCAATATGTTACCTATGTTCGCCATGGTTGATATTGGCCATCTATGATAGGTTGATATAGGTGCTCATGTGCGAAATTCATAAGTCCTGCCCAATGAGATGTATGTGTGATTGATCTTGCTAAGCAGTAGTTCATTGTTTTGGTTATGTCGTCATTAATGTGAGCATGTGTTGTCACTTAATTGCCAAGTTATTGATGTTGTGCAATTAACGTAAGCATGTACACTTGATGAAAATATGTAAACTATATGCACATGCACACACTCAAAAGAGATATGCATTAGTGGATACACGTGTATGATGTAGGTAACACACATAGTGGGGATGCATATGATTGAGGAATAACATGCTTGTAATTGGGTTTATGTTTGCATGAGTGCTCATGCTTTTGGCACTTTGGCCTAGTGTTAGAAAACAAAACACTACTTTGGTTTTGTTATGTGATGCGTTGATGGCCTAAATGAACCATCATCGACCTGGAGAGTCGTTGGTTTGATTTTCTTTTCATGTATATAATTTAACTGCATCACTTAAACCACATAAGTTGTTATGGCACACTACTACATTGTTCTATCTGTCCTCATGGGCTAGAGTTTCGTAAGGGTTCTCGCAAGAGAGGATGCGGGTTTTCACTTTACTTTTGCATATGGTGTTGCAAACTTAAAGAATTGAGGTAAATTAAAAACATAATAAAGAACAGTGTAACATATGTTCTGGGATCTTCCATCTGGAGAATGGAGATCTTAAAGATACGGTCTTGGGAAGACTGTGAGGATACAAAAACTCCGTGTGCTGAAATTTTGTCCCCTAAACCCGATATTGAGGTTCCTTCTCTTGGTCATGGTTTTAGAGAGAGTCTGTCACTTTACCTAGGGGTGGTGTGTTTGTCACAACTGTGATTGTTTTTTGTACCAAGAAAGTGGCACATGTGGGCGTAGGGTGTCTCTTATGTCCCCGACATTAGATGTGGAGGTCTAATGTTCCGAAGGTGATTCGCTCGAGGGCTAAGTTTGGAACTCAGCAATAAAATATAAATTGTGTGCTAAGCTACCCTAAGAACCTATTTAACCTCGAGGATTGTACCCGTTTGGTGTATCTGCGGGCAACGGTAATTAAAAAGAGAAACTTAAAGTTGTGTGCATTTAACAGGGCATGCATATGGAAAAGGGAAACTTAAATGAAAGATAACAAAATGAATCATGTATTCTACATAATCATGCATTTTCCTGGTATGCACTAGATCATGCATAATTGAATTGTTCTCTAAATCATGATAGAATGGTGGGTGTATGTTATTTACTTCCTAAATGCATGATTGAGAAACTTTGTTACTTAGTTCTTGTATATGCTCATGCCTTACTGCTTCTTCCTGCCTAGCATATGTAACTGGTTGCATGTATGGCTAATTAAATTCTACAAATTTTTATATTTGCACTCACTTAAATCATTACATGAAATCTTATCCATGTTCTTTGTCTCACCTGGTTTCTTTAGAAGTAGCTGTGCTCAGAATTTTGGTTCTGACACCCTACTTTGTTGGTTTTTCAGAGAAAATGGTGAACAGTGATGTAGGACTGGCTACTGGGAATGGATGAGAGTCATACTTGAGCTTGACAGCTTCAGTAGGGGACAGAGTGACTCTTTCTTTTGTTTCAATTCTTGTTGCTTTTTCAGTTGTTGCTTTATTTTCAGTCTAATAAAATATTGTCTCTGAAATTTACTCTTATTCATAAATAAAGAAATTGTTTTGGTTCTTATGAATAATGATTGCAAGTTCGTTTGTGGTGTTTAGGCTATCCAGTTGGAATTGAAACTGTGAGGACCCTGGGTCTCTAGGAAGTTTTCCGCACTGTTATAAAAAAAAATATTCCACATTTTGAAAGGGTATGAGTTGGGGTCGTTACATGATTTCATGTGGAAAAAATATATAAGTAAACCATGTCTTAGCATTGTGTGCTTTATTGATTGATTAACCGAATATTTCTATTGTTATCTGGTAAACATAATAGGTTTGATGTTACTTCTGAATCTTCTAAATTGTGCCTGAAATGCTATGTCTCTCATGTTTTTATTTAGTAATTAGCATGTCTGTCTGACTGCAAGATTGTGGTACAGATGAGTCACTTCACCCTTAGATTTGTCTTACAGGATTCAAACCAGTTCACATCCACTGTAGGCCTTGTCATATGCTGAATAGATAACCTGTTTAGCATATCTTATTCTGACTAATGTACCATGTTATATTTTGATTAGACATTGTTAACAATATTCACCACATTGATTTCATTGCAATAATATGGTTTGTTTTCACAGTACTGTTAGTATTGCACTATTATGATTGGTTTTCACAGTAATGATCTATTTAAAATAGCTTGGATTGATTTTATTGTAGCAAGTGAGGGAGGGTTTCACTTGATTACAGCAGTCTTACTATGGGTTTTGCATAAGGTTGTAACAGTTGGTTTGACTCTGTGTTGTATGATAGTGACAATAAAGTACTTGGGTTATATTTTTCCTGAAAGTGGCTAGCTGGAAATGTTGTGATGGGGTTTGATGTAATACCATATATGGTACTCTGTGTTGGGTTCATACGTATGCACATGCCGCTAGCTTGTGCTATAGAAATGTTCCTGATATGTAGATATCCATGATCTATATACTTATTATAATGATCCTTGATTTCTTATGAAGATGCATGCATTCCATATTTCCAAATGTAAGTTAGTTGCATGTTATGATGTATATGCCTTATTGTTTCAAATGCATGATAAGCCGTACATTCGGAAGATTAGTTGCAAAGTTTTAATGCTCAAATGCCTATTTAGTTGCATATTTGCTTCTTCCTATTAAGCTGCAAATGTTCTAATATTCAATGATAGTTTTCAATTCTTATGATAAATTCTCTATCTCTTTTCGTAGAAAAGGAGTGTGACATATCAAGGAGATGTTGTGTATTGACACTATTTGTTGCATATATTTAGATTATGAGAATTGTTTTTCTTTGGTTCATTATGAATTGAAATTATATAATTTGAATTGCTTGTATGCAACCTGTTACCTATGTTGAGGAATGGGATTGTTATATTGGTTTCACACATATGATGGTGTATTTAGTGATATATGGATATGTGCTTTGCTTAAGAGGGCAATATATGAATGGGTTACCCGACGTGGGTACTTGAGTTATTGGCTTGCGTGTTATGTTAATAAGAGTGATGAAAACTTAATTGTAATTATTGTGTGCTTGACTGGTTTAAAAGCACCGGAGCACTCTGAGTGGGATTAAGAAATCAATGTGGAAAAAGGATATGGATGGTTTATATATCTTAGTAAAGTGACTAAGGTTCGGATCTACTACTATGGTAGTAAGAAGAAGTTGGAGAAATGCCCTGAACTTCGGAACAGTAATTAAACAATGAAACCAGTTTTTGAAGCTTACCTTGGAGAGGGTAGGTGGTACAAAACTTTGAGAACTTGTGTTGTGTTTCGAGCGTGAAGCGGACCGTTGGTCCCAGTCCTCGGAGTTAGGGACCAGGATTACCTATGTATCCTAGGTATTAGTTTCATGTCTTCTGCAGAAGTTAGGGATACATCCTATCTTGAGTTGAGCCCTTGGGAGATTCTCTCGGCTATTGGTCGCGCCCTTGGGGATTCAGTCTCAATTAGAATATTCGGGTTAATAAAATACTTTTGAATAATATACTCTCAAACGTTCTTTTCTGAGATGGCCACTTGTGCCCGTGTGTACCCGTAGGGTAAGATAATTTAAACACAATTTAGAGCAGTTAGGTATCACAGTGAGTGGAAATACTGGAGAGATATGTTTATGTCCTTTAACATGCTTTATATTATGAGCTTATGACGATATAAAATTGTGAAATGTGTAGATATGAGGTAGTTGAAGAATTATTTGAGAGTTGTACATGTTATTGTTATGATTGTTGCAATACACATTCACTTGCTTATTAATGTTGCATACGATGCTTTACCTACTCAGTTATGGTTGTTGGATAACTATTTACATGCTCATGTATATGAATGTTGGTTTATGTGGCATAAATTGCTTACTTGTTTAGACATATATTGAGAATCACCTTTGACACCCACATCACATGCTAGATTCATGATATACCTGCATTGAAAGTTACAGTTTTCCTACTTAGACGTGGTAGTCTAATTCCTATCATTTTAACATTTTCAGGTAAAGAGTAGTCCTATAAGTGGTTGCGGGATGAGGCCTCGGATCGAGATTGTTGATTTACTGTTCCAGTGATCCCTTGGGTGTATGGTAATTTAGTTGTTCATATCACAATGAAATGAAATACATGTGTTGAGTTTTCTCTCAAATGTAATGTTCCGAAATGCTTAACCCTATATTGGTTATTCTTTCCGCTGTTATAAAAAAAATTTACATAAATCTGGGTTAAAATTTTAGGGCGTTACAATTTTCCTTTAGGAGACTCCATTCCAGGAGGAGCATCCATATATACTTTTTCATTTAGATCTCCATTTAGAAATGCATTCTTAACATTCATTTGATAGATGTTCCACTTGTTGATCGAGGCAACGGTTATAAGAGATCTGACGGTGACCATTCGAGCTACCGGGGCAAAGGTTTCTTCATAATTAATCACATATTCTTGACTATATTCGTTTGCAACTAAACGGGCCTTGTATCTCTTGAGGGACCCATCACTCTTAGTGTAACGCCCCAAAATCGTGGACTTGAAACCTTTTATGAAAAAGGTTGAAAGCTTTGAAATCAATCATTTATCAGAGTTTAAAACAGAAGTTCAGCGGAAGATCAGGTTCAAAATAACAAGTCCCTAGACCTTGAGCGCATTACAACCAAAAGCAGATTCCCCCTTACAAACCGATTTGCAGTTCAAATATATATTTTATTGAAATGAAAAGAAGAACCACATTTTGGTAATACAGTTTTAGAAATGCAGAGTTATAATCAAAAGAGATGCTTTCAAAGAAACCTTATACCGCATCTATCAAAAGTATCCCCAGGAGCGCAACGTTAGGAAAGGGCATTGCCTTGAATGCATCGCGTCATCATGCCATCGCAAGCTGTCTCAACCTGTTCACCACCTGCACATGAAAATGGGTCAGTCACACAACATACTAGTAGGGGTGCAAAGGACAAGAAAGAGCAAAAGCTGCAATAAGTAAGATAACCGCTAGCTCAAGCAGAAACAAGCAAGACTAGCAGATCTAACCAAATGTGTTGTGGAGTAAGCAAAGCTCTAGTAAAGCAAACAGCTACGTAAAAGAGCAGGAAGGATCAGAGTGTTGAACAGACAACTATAGCAATCTCACAAATATAATAGGTGAAGAGTAACTAACTCTATCCACCAGCCAAGCAAAAGCAATTGCATAAGACAGGTATTCATAACAACATTCGTAATAAATACAAGTATCATTGCATCACAAGCAATTTGTAAGCTACACAGGATAAGCAATCAACTAGTATGAGAAGCTAGTTATCACCAAGCAAAGAACTGCGTAAGCAGTATAACCAACAAGGGTAACGCCTCGACAGACGTACCTAGCTCAACGAGTAGCATACCTAACTACCAAGCTAACAAGCAAGCAAGCAATGCATGTCACAACATGCATATCTCATGATCATGTGTATAAGTTATATCTTGTCTCATTACTGAGCAGGCCGTTGTGGGTACGCACAAGGCAAAACGTAGAAACAGCCGAGATCGATTCGGGGGTCCATTATGCTCTGTATTTTATTATACCCCGAATGACTGACTGAGTCCGCTTCCTAAGGGGACGGTCTGTGACCAAGAGAGTAAATCCCCAAAGGCAAACAAAGGCCCAATGGATGCGCATCCGTACTTCTGCAGAAGTGGCCCAAAGGATTTCCCCTAACCTCTGATGACTGGGGAAGATCGGATCTTTGCCCGAGATTGCCACATATGGTTGTCCATCGGAGTTTTGTACCATCCATCCTCTCTCTTGATGAACTGTCCCGAATGAGCACGACGGAGGGTTTCTTAACCACCGTCCCATTCTCATGCTCTGGTCTTTCAACCCAATCGAGCATCTTGCCTGTGAAGGCGCATGGTTATTATTTAAGTGAGTTATACGCACCATTGCGCGTTCGAGGCAAGCACACCATTCTCATCCTAGTCACCGCAGTACGCATCGTAACTATTCACATATAAAATCACGATGAAAGGGGGTCAATCCCCAGTGAGGATAGAAACATCACTCTTGTGATCTCAAACACATGCCATTGCATGTTCAAGGCAGACATAGGCCTCTCATCCTACTCATCGTAGTACGCAACGTACCTGTTCAAAAGTACAACCACGATGAGAGGGGTATGGATCTCTCGCAGGAAATCCCAATGCTTCTACTTTATAGAAGCCTACAGTGAACTCATTCCAGTTCCAACTGATCGTGCTCGGATCCTTTAGACAATTGCGAGCAACCCACCTATTAGGCGAAAGCAATATAACAGGATTAGCTTAATGTGTCAATACACGCTTAGAGGTTACTGTAGACCTCTCGTTCTGCTCTCGTAGCCCAAACATATCGTATGTGACTAAGGGTACAACTACAAGAGGAGGAACATGGATCATTCGTAAGAGATCCAACAATACCTTCACAAAGGAAAGCACTACAATCTTGGTTGAACCAGAAAGCCTAGAAACTAGGTCTCGTATCAGAGGTGAGGTAACGCCGATCTAGTGATGGCGCAAGTACCTTGCTAGGATCCCCGCCCCTATTTGGCGCACAAGATCCTAAATAAGGTTATCTAAGTCGTATCGAATAAGCAAACTAAGGTTGTAACACATCTATCCCAAATACATCAATTTGGGAGGTCCGACCGCTACCTCTGTTTTACAAGATATACATCTTGAAAATAGGTTTGCACCTAAGACGATGTCTTTTGAGAACTGAAGTGCATAAGTGTGTGTCATGGCTTGTAAGCCAAGTGAGACAATATACACTATGCACTCAGAGAGTGCAAGCTGACAAGAGGCAAACTCATGCACATACTAATACAAAGGTACGACGAGGGACAAGACTCGAGGGCGAAGCCGCACCGCAAGGGTAGAACGCTAAAGCTCCACACGAGGTATGAGATCATACCTCGATCATCGTAACACACAAGCAGGCGACTACACAAGCAACTCGTGAGGTATAAGATCCTATACGAACTACGCCAGTGTAAAGGACGACTCACGAGGCATGGGGTTGCACCTCGATAGATCAATAAGCGTAAACAAGTAAAGAAGCATACGACAACAATGGACACATGAATGAGCAAGGCATATGCACGAAGTGCGGCAACAAGGTAAAGACAAACGCATACAAAAGAAAAGAGCAAGAGCAAGCACGACAGCACAGGAAGGTAAAGCGCAAGAAGTAAAGCAGAAGCAAGGCCATGGCGCATAAAGCGCGGGGCAACAAGTAAATGCAGGAAGTAAAGTGCAAGAACGAAAAGAAGGACCAGGATTTACATCCTGGAGAACAAGGCACACATAAGCAAGTAAATGCCAAGGCGCAAAGCGCGG
This sequence comes from Nuphar pumila, assembly GCF_984573655.1. NCBI lineage: Eukaryota > Viridiplantae > Streptophyta > Magnoliopsida > Nymphaeales > Nymphaeaceae > Nuphar > Nuphar pumila. The sequence goes on along the minus strand of NC_143253.1, from coordinate 17,993,759 downwards.
GGCAGCATAAAAGTAAAGTGCAGAAAAGTAAAGAGGACAAGGATCGCGAAACCGCGTCCTTGAGTTAAAAGACATGGAATGTAAAGACAGAAATGGAAAGCCTAGGCACATATAGCGTGGCGGCGACAGAAAAGAAAGTGCAGGAAAGTAAAGAGGACAAGGATCGCGTCCTTGAAGGTAAAGACATGTTAAAATGTAAAACTGTACATATATGTATATATAATAATATTATATTATTATTATATATATATATAAATACATTTTTAATTTCTTTCTTTTCTGTATTTTTTTTCCTTTATTTTTATTTTTTTGTCTTTATGTCATCTAGTTCAGTTTGAACTAGAATGACTGTTGCTAGTCAAGTCCTGTCCAGACTTGACTAGCAATAGAGCTGTTGGACTGACACAGTCCAACAGCTCTTAATAGAGCTGTTGGACTGACACATTCCAACAGCTCTAAATAGAGCTGTTGGACTGTGCCCAACAGCTCTATTGAGTCCTCTTTCAGCTGTGTATATAAAGGGGTGCAGCCCCTCTTGTATTTTACCCCAATGCTTCTTAAGCAATTGGTTTTTCATATCAATAAAGAATACATTTTTATTTTTATTTTGTTTCCAGTTATACCCTTTTTAAGGGTTGTGCTTTAGTGTCATTCTTGACACTTGCTCTTGTTAATCAAAGCACATGTTTCGAAGATCCCCATTTCATTTCATGGTATCAAAGCCGCGGAAGTACTAAATCTTGAGGAAAAGATGCCTCGGTTTCCGTGCCCGTTTGCAAAAGTGTTCGCCACTTGAAGAGAAGTGTTTTATCACTTCATTGGAGAAGATTTCACATCTTGTTGTATTGTTTTTTTTTCTTTCTTTCTCATTTTCCTTCTTGTTTCTCTTCTATCCCTATTCTTTCTCTCCTTGTAATCGATGGATGACAATGATAAAGTCACCATCATGCCTATGAAACTAAGCGATACGAACTATGTAACATGGACTTCAATCATGAAGCACCATATATGGGGAAAAGGCTTATGGGGGATTGTGGATGGTTCCGATTCGGAACCTAAGCTATCTCTTACTAAAAAGGAGGGAGATAAAGAGGTCCCTCTATCGGAAGAAGAGAAAATCAAGGCTATTGCCTCATACGAGAAGAAATGGAAAGAATGGAGAATATCTCATGCGAAGATAATGTCATGGCTTATCAATAGCGTTGACATTAAAAAATGCTCAAGTCTTGCCAAATTTGATCATGCCGATAAGGCATGGGAATACCTTAAGAATATGTATTCCCTTAAAGATATTGCACACGTGTGCAACCTCCAAGAAAAAGTTCGAATGATGACACAAGGAGACAAAACTATTCGTGAATATTACAATGGGTTGTCCGAACTTTGGGAAGAACTTTCCCTTTTAGAACCAAAGTGGCATTGTGCCGAAGACATCGAGCTTCGTCAGAAACAACTCGATGCTGAACATTTTTACCAGTTTATCACTGGATTAAGGCCGGAATTTGAAACCACTAAATCGGCCCTACTTCACCGGGGAAAAATTCCTTCTATTGTTGAAACTATTGAAGAGTTAACAATGGAAGAAAATCATCTCCGGAAAGGTTCTTTAAAAATTGAAGATGATTCCGTTTCAGCCGTGTCTAGACCAGGGAATCATGTTCGATCATATAGGCCTCCTCACTTTAACCGACAAAATGGTGACTATGATAAGAAGAAAGTTATTTGTCATCACTGTCATGAACCGGGACACTACAGGCCACAATGTCCCAAACTTAAGGAGCTGAGAGAAAAAAGAGCTGCAATTGCTGGATCGGAGCCTAAAGATCAGGATGCACCAGTTTCCCTGGCCCAACTAATGGAGATTCTTCAGCCTCTCATCAAAGGTGCCTCTTCCTCATCTGAAGCTTCAACCGGCGCAGCAGCCTCATCTTTTTCTGATTTAGGTAAAATTTCTTGGCTTCTTGACTCTGGTGCATCTTTTCATATGACCCCAAATAATCAAAGTCTATCCAAATGTGTTAAAAATAAAACAAGTGTGTCAAAGGTCTTTACTGCTGATGGGACTTCTCTTGAAATAGAAGGAATAGGAAATTTTGAAAAAATTTATAAAACAAAAAAAATTTTTTATTCCAGAAATTAGACATGTTCCCAAATTAAATTTAAATCTTTTATCTGTATCTCAAATTTCTGATTATGGGTGTAATATTTCTTTTTCTTCTCATGGTTGTTGGGTACAGGATCGCCAGTCAGGCAAGCTGATTGGGGAAGGCCATAGAGAAGGAGGACTCTATTACATGGATTTTTTGGAAATGCCGAAGAAAGCTTTTTGTTATAATATTCAAAAATAGAGTTGGAACTGTGGCATAAGAGACTTGGTCACCCACATATAGCCAAAATCCAACATTTTTCAAATCTAGGAAAATTTTGTAACTCTGAATCATTTGATTGTAAAGATTGTATTCTCGGCAAAATGAAAAGATTATCATTTCAGAACAGAACCTTTTTCTCTTCAAGACCACTTGAATTAATACACTCGGATGTTTGGGGTCCTGCACCAGTAATTTCTAAAGGAGGATTTGTTTACTATGTTATTTTTGTCGATGATTTCTCCCGACATACGTGGATGTACTTTCTCAAACATAAGTCTGAAGTATTTTCATACTTTCAAACTTTTCATAATATGGTTAAAAACAAATTTCAAAATGATATTACTATTTTTCGCACAGATTCAGGGGGAGAGTTTTTATCCACAGATTTTCAAAATTATCTTAAATTGCATGGCATCACACATCAAAGATCTTGTCCTTATACACCTCAACAAAATGGACTGGCAGAACGAAAACATTGCCATATTATAGAAACCACTAGAACTTTATTAATAGCAAATCAAGTCCCTAAAGACTTTTGGGCAGAAGCTGCCTTAACTGCCACCTATCTCATTAATAGGATGCCATCTTCTTCGTTACAAAATATCACTCCCATTGAAAAACTAATGAACATTTCTCCAGACTACTCTAGATTAAGAATATTTGGGTGCAAATGTTTCATATTTACTGACAAAAATGATAAACTTTCCCCTCGTGCGATTCCCTGTGCCTTTTTAGGATATGCTGAAAACCAGAAAGGTTATAGATGTTTTGACTTCAAAAATAATAAACTATATGTGTCTAGAAATGTTTCCTTTCTTGAAAAGGAGAGCTTCTTTGATTTTAGAAAATTAAAAGACGTCACTGAGTACTCCTTTTTGCTAGATCTAACGTCAACATCTGATGAATATGACCTTGATTGTAACTTTGATGATGATCAAAGAATTATTGATCTTAATGTTGAAAATGAAGAAGTTCATAGAGATACTAGTATTCAATATTCCAGGCGACAAGAGTCTAATACTCCATGTGCACTTGAGAAATATTCTAACATTCCAACTAGACAATCATCCCGAATCTCGAGGCCTCCAGAAAAGTTTGTATCATACGAGTCTTTCTCACCCACATATAGGGCAGTTATTGCATTAATTCACTCATATGAAGAACCATCCACATATTTTCAAGCAAAAAATGATATCAAATGGATAGAAGCCATGAAAGCTGAATTAGATGCACTTGAAAAGGCTTCTACATGGAATATTCAAGATCTTCCTCTAGGGAAGAAAACTATAGGATGTCGATGGGTTTATAAAATTAAAACCAAGAGTGATGGTACTCTTGAAAGATATAAAGCCCGTTTAGTAGCCAACGGTTATGCCCAAGAATATGGGATTGATTATGAAGAAACCTTTGCTCCGGTGGCTCGTATGACTATTGTCCGAACCTTAATTGCCTTAGCTTCTATCAAAAAATGGTCTATTTTTCAAATGGATGTCAAAAATGCTTTTTTAAATGGAAAGCTAGTTGAAGAAGTATATATGGAACCCCCTCCTGGTCTAAGTATTCCTAAGGGTAAAGTCCTTCGCTTAGAAAAAGCTCTTTATGGACTTAAACAAGCACCAAAAGCTTGGTATGATAGGTTTAGTCGTGTTATGATTGATATTGGTTTTCAATTCTGTTTAACTGACACTGCTTTGTTTATTAAGAATTCTGATGCAGGGATCATTGTGCTTCTTCTCTATGTGGATGATATGATCATCACCGGAAGCGATAAACAGGGAGTTAAAACAATCAAAACACTTCTTAAATCTCATTTTGAAATGACTGATTTGGGCTTGTTGAGATATTTTTTAGGCATTGAAGTTGCTTATTCTCCTAGAGGATATTTATTATCTCAGACTAAATTTGCTTTTGATATTGTTTTCAGGTCTGGTATTACTGATGATAAGAAAGTTGACACTCCAGAAGTTGTTAATGTTAAAATGAAGATTGATGATGGAGAACTTCTTGCAGACCCTACTCCTTACAGACAGCTTGTCGGGGCACTTTCCTATCTATCCATTACCAGACCAGATATAGCACATGTTGTTCATACAGCAAGTCAATTTCAACATGCTCCTACTTCTGTTCATATGGGAGCAGTCATGCGTATTATCAGATACATCAAGTTCTCTCTTTCACGAGGACTTTTCTTATCTTCCTCATCTTCTCTTGATTTAATTGCATATACTGATGCTGATTGGGGAGGTGATCCCAATAACAGACACTCAACCACTGGCTTTTGTGTCTTTTTAGGGGAATCATTAATCTCGTGGAGGTGTAAAAAGCAGCATAAGGTATCTCTCTCATCCACCGAAGCTGAATACAGAGCCATGGCAACCACGACCATGGAAGTAGTTTGGCTCCGACGACTGCTTGCTGACATGGGAGTTGAAGCAACAAAGGCTTCACAAATGTGTTGTGACAACAAAAGTGCGATCTACATTGTCAGTAACAGAACATTCCACGAACGCACCAAACACATCGAAATGGATTGTCACTACGTCAGAGAGGAATATCTACACGGGATAATTGATCTGCCATATGTCACTTCAGAATATCAGTTAGCAGACTTCTTTACAAAGCCTCTCGCTGCTCCCTGATTTCACTTTCTCTTAGACAAACTTTCGCTCATTGTACCGTAAGTTTGAGGGGGAGTGTTAAAATGTAAAACTGTACATATATGTATATATAATAATATTATATTATTATATATATATAAATACATTTTTAATTTCTTTCTTTTCTGTATTTTTTTTCCTTTATTTTTATTTTTTTGTCTTTATGTCATCTAGTTCAGTTTGAACTAGAATGACTGTTGCTAGTCAAGTCCTGTCCAGACTTGACTAGCAATAGAGCTGTTGGACTGACACAGTCCAACAGCTCTTAATAGAGCTGTTGGACTGACACATTCCAACAGCTCTAAATAGAGCTGTTGGACTGTGCCCAACAGCTCTATTGAGTCCTCTTTCAGCTGTGTATATAAAGGGGTGCAGCCCCTCTTGTATTTTACCCCAATGCTTCTTAAGCAATTGGTTTTTCATATCAATAAAGAATACATTTTTATTTTTATTTTGTTTCCAGTTATACCCTTTTTAAGGGTTGTGCTTTAGTGTCATTCTTGACACTTGCTCTTGTTAATCAAAGCACGTGTTTCGAAGATCCCCATTTCATTTCAAAGACATACGTATATATATATATATATATATATATTATACGTATACATATATCGTCCTCTTTTAGTTATCTTTCTTATTTTAGCATTTATCAGTTCATTGTCCTTTCACGCAAGAATCTCCTACCTTAAGGGGTTGCGGGTCCTCGTACGCATGCAGCGTAGGCAAGCAAGAGCTCGAGCCACAGAGGGCGAGCTGGATCCACCGTTCAACCTGGAGATCTCAGAACATTAGCATATGCCGAAGGTAAACAAGAAGCAACAAGACAACCAGGCCTCTTGCCTGCAGGAGGCAGAGGCAGGAGCTCTGCATCCTGCAGACAAGGGTGCCAGAGGCAGGGGCCTCAGCCCTGCTTGGCAACAACAGCAGAGGCAGGGAGCAGGAGCTCCCTGTCTGCTAGCACAAGGAAAAGCAGGGGAGGGAGCAGAAGCTCCCTGCCACACCTGCCACAACAAGGCAGGGGGGAAGCACCCCCTGTCAGAACACGAGATAGGGGCGCAGCCCCCTGCCGGCAACAAGAACAAGGCAAGGGGGCAGAGCCCCTTGCCAGAGAACACGGAGATGCAGGGGGCAAGCCCCTGCTCGAAAACAGAAAAGCAGGGGGGGCTTCGCCCCCTGCTGGCACAACGCAGGAGGCAGGGGGCCCGCCCCCTACCGACACAATGCAAGAGGCAGGGGGACAGAGCCCCCTGCCGAGGAGCAACAGAATGGTGCAGGGGGGCTCCGCCCCCTGCAGGGGAAACAATCGAAGGCAGGGGGGCCTAGCCCCCTGCCGGCAAACAAAAGAAGACAGGGGGCGAAGCCCCCTGCCGAGAAGCAACGTCAAGGCAGGGGGACCCCTCCCCCTATCGAGAACCAAATAAAAGAGCAGGGGGGGCTCAGTCCCCATGCTGATCCACTGCAAAAGGCAGGGGGGTGACCCCCTGCCGACAAGAGGCGACAGGGGGCTCAGCCCCCCTGTCGACCAAGAACAAAAAGGCAGGGGGGTTAACCCCCTGCCAAAATAAGAGGCGACAGGGGCTCAGCCCCCCTGTCGTTCCATAGCAAAAAGAAAGGAATGACAGGGGGCGGAACCCCCTGCCAAGAAGAGCCAACGACAGGGGGCTCAGCCCCCTGTCGAGCAATAACAAAGGGGGTGGCAGGGGGTTTAGCCCCCTGCCAACAAGCGGTGATGACAGGGGGCTCAGCCCCCTGTCGATCCACCCAACACACAGGAGAAGGAGGGGAGGGTTATACCTCCGAAGACCGCAGCGACCGGGGGAGGAGCTGAGTGGAAGGGGCGCTGACGGCATGCTCGGGGTCCCTGGCGGCTGGTCGGCAAGACGCAGGGAGGATCGCTGGCAGCAGCAGAGAGGAAGAAAGGGTGGTGGCCGGCGGTGATTCATCGGTGCACGAGGTCGCTGGGGACGCTGGCTGCGAATCGCCGGTGACTGAGAGGTTGTCGGTGGCCGGCGCAGTCGACAGCAGACGAGAGGGTGGGGACGATCGTCGGTGGCTGTTGTCGACCGAGGTCACCGAACAGAGGGTGGTGGCGCTGCCGAGGCTCAAGGGCTGCCGGAGTGTCTGCGGCTGAAGGGGAGACAGCAAGGGGGATCGGGGGCTCACCGGAGCTCCGACGAGGGCTGCTGCAAGCAAAGATCGTCGTCGATGGTCGCGGATGTCAGCGAAAGGGGAACGGAGCAGAGATCGAGCGAGGAGAGAGAGAGACAGCGATCGGGGACTCACCGGAGCTCGAAGGGGGAGAAACGTCGGTCGTCAGGGAGGCCGAGGGGTGCTCGCGTCGTCGGGAGGCCCGCCAGACCGAGAGAGGAGGCGGCCGGACGAAGCCGTTCGTCGGCGTCTCCGATCGCCGGCGACAGCTCGAGGGAGGCGGAGCAGAGGAGTGAGAAGGGGCGAGGGTTTTGCCCCTCGCCCGAGACGCCTGTGACTTAAAAGTCACAGGCTTCTCGATCATTCGAGAAGCCGGGTCCGAGTTCGGGCTCGGGTCCGGGTCCAGCTCAGATCCGGGTCCGAAACGACGGACCAACCTTGACACGTGTCCGACACGTGCAGAGCACGTGTCCGACACCGATTTTTTTTTTTCACGGGTCTTTACACTTAGTCTTAACCTTAAACACCCATCTACACCCTATTGCTTTCTTACCTTTAGGAAGGTCTTGAAATTCTCATGTCTTGGCTCTTCTTAGAGCTTCGAGTTCATTATCCATTGCGACTATCCATTCAGGACATTTTCGTTCTTCATCGAAGTTTCTAGCTTTTATGTAAGAATAAATGGCGCTTAGACAGGCTCTATGTTTAGGTGAAAAAGACTCATATGAGATGAACCTAACAGGGGTTTTTCTATGTCTTTCGGTCCTACGAAGGTTTTCCCCACTTTGAGGAGCAGTCCCACTAGCATCATCATACCTTTCGAGGGCACTTCTGAAAGTATTTTCATCTCTATGAGTGTAGATTATGGGATCTCTATGCGGTTCCTCATTGACATGTTGATAAAATGAAGAGGACACAGGACTGGTTTCATTATCACTTGAGTCATTCTGATTCGACTCATCATCACTAGTTTCATCACCTCAGTTAACAGATCAAACAGAAAAGAATAGTCTACATTCTCGTCATTAGATTCAAATTTTTCAAAACCACTGCGACTTTCCAAAAAAACTTACATTTCTGAAAACATATAGTTTATCATTTTTAATATCATACCACTGAAAACCCTTTTGAGTTTCGAAATAACCAAGAAAGGCACAAGAAATGGCCTTGGGAGAGAGTTTGTCATTTTTATCAGTAAGGACAAAACATTTGCATCCAAAAACCCTTAACCTGCTATAATCAGGGTTTTTTTCGTACAATCTTTCAAATGGGGAAACCTTGTTCAAAATTTTTGATGAGAGTCTATTTATGAGATAGACCGATGTAAGGGATGCTTCCGCCCAAAGTCTTTTCGGAATATTCTGTGAAATGAGCAAGGTTCTGGTTGTTTCAATTATATGCCCATGTTTTCGTTCAGCCAACCCATTTTGTTGTGGGGTTTTTGGACAAGATTTTTGATGAAGAATACCATGACTTTCAAGATAACTTTTGAATTCATTGGAAAGATAATCGCCACCGGAGTCGGTTCGAAGAATTTCTAAACTTCCATTGAATTGTTTTAAAATCATCATATGAAATGTTTTAAAAATCGAAAAAACTTCATGTTTATGTTTAAAAAAATATATTCAACTAAATCTAGTGTAATCGTCCACAAAGATAACATAGTATGAGAAACCTCCTTTAGATATCACCGGAGCCGGACCCCATACATCGGAGTGAACAATTTCAAAAGATTTTGTTGTAAACATGGATCTTTGAGTAAATGGTAGGCTTTTCATTTTCCCAAGAATACATTCATTACATACAAAATTTTCATTACAAAGATGTTTAATAAAAGGCAAATAAGAGATTTAAACAATGTTGGGATGCCCCAATCTCTTATGTCATACATGAATATCTTTGTTTTGAGCAACATTACAAAATTGGTTCTTGGGAATTTGGAGAAAATCAACATAGTAGAGGTCTCATCTCCTAGAACCTTCCCCAATCAACTTCCCGGACTGGCGATCCTGTATCCAACATTTATTAGAAGAGAATTTTATATCGCAACCATAGTCAGAGAGTTGAGAAACCGAAAGTAAATTTAAGTTTAGTTTTGGTATAAAACGAATTTTTGGAATAAAAAAGTCATGTTTTTCAAAATTGCCTATTCATTTAATTTCAAGAGGTGTTCCATCCGCCGTTGTGACAAAAGATGGAAGAGAATTTTTAGAAAAATCGGAAAGAGAACAAGCACTTGGAGTCATGTGAAAAGATGCACCGGAATCTAAGAGCCAAGATGTCTTACCGGGAGATGAGAATGATGACATAGCGGCTCCGGAAATGCCTCCTTTGAGAAGAGGTTATAGAGCATCCACAACTTGTTGAAGGGAAAGAGGCTCATTTGATGAAGAAGGTCGTTCCTCTGGTTGGGATGCCATAGCTGCGACAAGTATTTTCTTCCATTTGGGGCAAATGGGTTTGATATGCCCGGGTTCTTTACAAAAGTGACAAGTTAATTTTCTATAGTCTCTTTTGCCATATCGATCATTTCCTCCTTGACCTTGATTTTTGAAATAAGGAGGTTTGTAGGCCTTCATATTATTATCGGGTCTTGACACAGCATTAACCCCTTCATAATCATTTTGAGAAGGTGTAGCAAGGATGCTAGGATTATTCTTACTAATCCCCATACGGGTTTCTTCACCACTTAGCTTAGTGATTACATCTTCGATAGAGGGAGATGTGAAGACGGATAGAAGAGAGGACCGAATTTGCTCAAATTCGGGTCTAAGACGATTTAGAAAATTGAAGAATCGATCATCCTCTAGTTGTTTGTGTCTTAACTCAATTGCTTCTCTGCTCCATTTTGTTCGAGCATAGCAAGCTCATCCCAAATAGATGATAGTTCGGCAAAAAAATATTCCCAAATAGACAAATCGTTTTGTTGAAGGGTCAATGCCTTCTTTTGGAGGTAATACTTATGTGATAAATCCCTTGAAGTATACATTTTTTCAAGGTACAACCAAGCTTCGGAGGCCTTTTTGAACTTAATGATATTGGCGTTGATCTTGGTTTCTACGGACGAAAAAATCCAAGACAAGATCTTGAAGTTCTTCATCTCTCACTCATCATGCTTTTTTTAATAATCTTCTAGGGCTTTTTGTCTATCTTCCCCCTCAAGAATCTTAATATCCCCTTTTTCAATGATTGTAAGTCTAGGTTCGGGTTCCGGTACTAAACCTTGAACGTACCCCCAAAGACCATTTCCTTTGATATGGGCTTCCATATTGGCGGCCCAAACATGATAGTTTGAACCACTAAGTTTAAAACCAAGGGAGAAGTGGGAGTCTTTCACCCATTAGAGAAGGTAAAAGATAAAAAATAACACGTACCTCAAAAGATTTTCAAGTCTTTCTTGATAAAAGAGACTTTTCAAATATTGCCTGAAGAAGATGATTCACTTTAAACTCCAATAGCTTGAAGGCATGTTTTTCGAGGCACTTCAAAAAATGAAGAGATGCACGATTTTCCTTCTTCAACGAGGCTCTGATATCATGTAAAAGTATCTCCAACAAGATACTAAGATCAAGACCTTAATATTCTTGATAATAAACTCGGCACACATGCACAATAAGAACACTTTAGAACACTTGTGCACAAAAGCACAACTCACAAAATCTCACAAATGCACATCGGCATAAAAAATATTGAAACCACTTTATTGAGCACTTGGGCTTTGACTCAAAGCCATAGAAAAACACGAGGAATACCCCTATTTATACACAATGGGAAGCCATGGAGGGGCTCCCAATATGATCGTTGGGACCCCTCCAACGATTATAAATATAACCGTTGGAAGGGCCCAATGATCATGTTGGGTGGGCCCCTCCATGTGCTAAAAGGAAAAAAAGGAATAAAAAAAGAGAAAGAAAGAAAAGAAAAAAAAGGGAAAAAAATACATACATATTCCAAAAAGAATGTGTAAAATGGTGAGTATACCCCTACGGCTAAGGTGAAATAAATATATATATTTTATATATATAATAGGTAGATACATATACATATAATATATATATATATATGTATTACCTTATATATATATATATATATATATATATATAATATATATTAGATTACAAGATTTGATTACATAATTTAACATGTCATATATATATTCTTTCACTTCTCTATTGTAAAACCCTCAGGGTTATTTTTGTCTTTTTCAGCTTTTGCGCATATTCATAATTATGAATATGCTTGTAATTCTTTTTTCTTTTTTTCTTTTTTTCTTTTTTTCTTTTTTTCTTTTTTTCTTTTTTTCTTTTTTTCTTTTTTTCTTTTTTTCTTCTTTTCTTTTTCCTTTTTTCTTTCCTTCTTTTTATTTCCTTTTCTTTTAGTTGACTAAGTCAACTTTGGAGGGGGCCCAACACTAGACATTGGGCCCGTCCAACGGTTAGATTTCTAACCATTGGAGGGGCTCCAACGTCTAGTAGGAGCCCCTCTAAGGCCTCTACCTTGTATTATAAATAGGGGTGGAACCCCCTCATTATGTATTCAAGCTTGGAGCTTCTTTTCTCTAATTGTTCAATATATTTTGTATTTGGCTATTCTTATTGTAATAAACGAAAAAAAAATAGTTTGGATTCGGGTCGGATCCGGACCCGAACCCGGACCCGAACCCGAATGGAGGCACCGCCTCCCGTGTTTTTAACACAGGGAGGCAGGGGTTTCAAAGATAACCCCCGCCCCCCTTCTTCCTCTCTCGTTGTCTCTCTCCCTCACTGCCTCTCGGTCTCTCTCGCTCCTCTGCGTTGCCGACCCGCCGCCACCTGCGACAGCCTCCGATGCCGACGCTGCCGCCGTCGGCGACCACCAGGTACGCCCTCTTTTCCTCGCAGTCTCTTCTCTCTCTCCCTCACCTCTCTTTGTGGCCACGGGAGGGGTCAAATCCCCTCCCTGTGCCCCCTTTTAGCAGGGGAGGGGCACGACACCCCTCCCTGCTCTCCGTTACGGCAGAGGAGGGGTTCGACCCCCTCCTCTCTGCTGCTCTTCGTTACGGCAGAGGAGGGGTTCGACCCCCTCCTCTCTGCTGCTCTCCGTTACGGCAGGGGAGGGGCCGAGCCCCTCCTCCCTGCCTCCTGTCACGGCAGGGGAGGGGCCGAGCTCCTCCTCCCTGCCTCCTGTCACGACAGAGGAGGGGCTCGCCCCCCCTCCTCTCTGTGCCCTCTGTCAAGGCAGGGGAGGGGCCGAGCCCTCCTCCTTGCCTTTTGTTACGGCAGAGGAGGGGCTCGCCCCCCCTCCTCTTTGTGCCCTTTGTCAAGGCAGGGGAGGGGCCGAGTCCTCTCTGCCTCCTATTACGGCAGAGGAGGGGCTCGCCCCGCCTCCTCTCTGTTCCTTTTGTTCGGCAGGGGAGGGGTTGAGCTCCCCTCCCTGCTCCCTATTAGGCATGGGAGGGGCTGAGCCCCCTCCTTGCCCTTTTGTTCGGCAGGGGAGGGGCTGAGCCCCCTCCCTGCTACTTGTTACGGCAGGGGAGGGGGCCGAGCCCCTCCCTGCTCCCTCTTCTCGGGAATCAGGCAGGGGCTTTGCCCCCTGCTTGTTTGCGTGTTCGACCGGCAGGGGCCAAGCCCCTGCCTCTTTGTGTATTCAGCGGGCAGGGGCAAAGCCTCCTGCCTCCTCCTTTGTGCTAACGGGTGGGGGGGGGGGGCTTGACCCCCTGTCTCTTTGCTCTTCTGGCAAGCAGGGCGACGCTTCGGCCTCCCTCGTTGCCTTCGTAAGGCAGGGGTGCAACCCTGCCTACCCTTGCTTTCGGAGGGCAGGGGAGCAACCCCCCTGCCTCCCCGTTGTTTGCTGACAGCATGTCAGCAGGGGCTCGTGGCCCTGCCCCAGCTTCTTGCGCTTATAGCAGGTGCGCATTTGCACGATGTCCCTGCCTCTGCTTCCTTTACGTCAGGACGACGACATTGCCCATGACCTTATATTTTTGGTATTAGCTTGCTAAGATCGTTACTTTTGCAGCTCGTACGACGGGTCCCGCTCGCGCTCCGCGACCCGAGCCGCCAATCGCGTACATCCGCGGACGACAACAAGCTTTCAACTCTCAAAGGTAGGGGAAGATTGCACAGAAGACTTGGACAATTGAATTGAGTTCAATTAACTAAAAAGGACAATTAAATAAATATATATGCATATATATATATCATATATATTTATACAAGTACGCATTTAACTCAAGGACGCGGTTTCGCGATCCTTGTCTTTTACTTTGCCGTTGCGCATCGCGCACAAGTTTTGTGTTGCACTCCTGTTTACAGTTCCTTTACTTTGCCGTTGCGCATCGTGCAAAGGTTCTGCGTTGCACTTCTGCTTACCGCATTTACCTTGTCGTTGCGCCTAGGCTCTTGCTTTTGCATATGTGTTGGTATTGCCTTGCTTTTGCAGATGACGTGCAGGTTCTTGCTCTTTGCGTATGCCTTAAAGGCATCCTCGTGGAGGATGCAAGAGACATCTATCACTCACTCTTGCGACAAGAGTTCAGTTGGGAGCTGGCGATACACCTCCGTTTAAGGAGAGGGATACCTCGCGAGGATCCTGGCTCTTCGTGTGTGCAGTCTTGCAGAGTCGACTTGAGGTTTCAGGGAGCTGCGCAAAAGCATCAAAGACTGCTCCAAATCGAAGCATTTGGAAGGATGTGACTGACTGGTTCTGCTCGCCTTTTTGGCATATCTCGGGCGATCCCGAATTGGGGGTTCGAGCGAACTTCTTAGCGGGTGTTCTGTTGAGAAACCCGTATCGCGTCTATCGAGGCCGGTATCGAGTCATGCGAGACATGTAGATACCCCGATAGCGGATGTGATTCGAGATAATCACATGCATCATGTTGGCATAAGGTACTGCTGTTTCAAAAGATAGAGTAAAGTTGATGAACTTTACATCTTTGTGAAACACTCCTGTTGAGGCTTCTATTGATGAGCTATACCCCCCCTTCATCCTAGAGTACTTGTAGTCGTGCACGACACGTCGAGTACTGCGATGATCGGATGAGACGGTCGTGCGACCTTGGATAGTGCTAAATGCACAATGCTGTAATCACATAAATGGCCTCACATTTCGCCTTCACAGGCAAGATGCGCGAGTGGTTTAAATACCACAGCATAGAATGGGTCGTTAGTTAAGCAACCCCTAACGTACCTATTCGCTTCTTTGTGTCTGTCAAGGGAGAGGACAGAGCGGTACAAACTCCAATGGACAGGTTGTTAACAACCACCCTACGGGCAACGATCCGGCCTCCCCAGTCATTGGAGTTAGGGGAAAGGGGCTACATTTGTTAGCTCAACACTTCTGCAGAAGTTGGATGCGTCCGTGGCACAGCCTCCTTTGGGGAATCCTCTCTCGGCTAAAGCCGTCCCTTTGGAGCGAACTCAACTAGCTATTCGGGTTATTGAAAATACATAGAATAACAGACGCCCAAACTAGTTTCAGTTGGGTCTACGTTTTGCCTGCGCGTACCCGCAGGTTCGTAATTATCGAAACATAAGGTCTGTTCACACTGGTCGTTGAGTCGTGAGCTTCGCTTGCACTACTGCTTCTCTTGCACTACTGATTCGCTTGCACTACTGCTTCGCCTGCACTACTAATTCGCTTGCTTGCTCGATAGTTCGATATGCTACTCGTTGAGCTGTGCACGTCTGTCAAGGCGTTACTCTAGTTGGTTAAACTGCTTACGCAGTTCTTTGCGGAGTAATAAGGAGTTTCTCATACTAGTTAAATGCTTATAATAATAGCATTATACCAGTTGCTACATATTAGCATGTGACTTACTTTATCCCTTGGTCGAACTGTTTGGTGCTTATTGTAGCGTAGCACTTGTTGGCTTGCATCTCTTATGATTGATGTGATTGCATACAGCTCGTAATCTACGAACTGGTGGCAACTAGGATTGATGTGGCCGCTTGTCTTATAAGCTGCTTACATATTGTGATATAATTGTTGCTGTATGATTGCTTATGAATGGCTTGTGATGTAATGGTTTATGCCTTACGATTAATATAATTACTTGTTGATGGATTGAGCCATTTTATGGTAATTATATGTTTTACGAGCATTGTTATGAGTGTTTGTCTTATTCAGTTGTTTTGTTTGGCTGACGGGTAGAGTTAGTTACCCTTCGCCCATAGAATCAACTGAATTGCCCTATCTGCGCGTTCTCATGTGTCGTTTACACATGCTTTGAGGGCCTATTTGAGAATTGCAATATTCCTTGTGGCAATCATACGATGCGTAGGATTATATACACAATGCGTAGGATTATATGCTTCTATGTGAAGTGATACGATGCATATTGCTGATATGCATGCTTGGGCTCATATTGTGGCTACTAACCCCGAGGCGGTCAATGGTTCAGAGCAGTCGATTTATGATGCATGTATCACTGAGTAAGGCGTCTGTCGAGGACCTGATCTCCAAAGGATTATCTGCGAGGGTGTGTATGACCAAGACCAAGTACCCGGCTAGAGTGGTAGATTCTCTGTGAGGATGTACACTGTCCACGAACGGGTAGCCGCAAAGACGGTGAACTCCTGTGAGGAAGTGTATGGTCCAAGACCAGGTATACCATCTAGGGCAAAATTCCTTGTGAGGTTATACATTTCCCAGACCAGGTGATCCGGCGTTGATCTTGTTGTTTGTATTAGTGGCTATCGACCCCGAGAGCAGTCATTTGTGTTGATGCGTGTATCCCAATGATTTTCATTGGATATGGCATTTGTTGGGGACCGGCTTCCCAAAGGTTTAGCTGTGTGGGTATGTATGATCAAGATCAGGTGACCCGGCTAGAGTGGTAAAATTTTTGTGAGGATGTACACTGTCCACGAACGGGTAGCCGCAAAGACGGTGAACTCCTGTGAGGAAGTGTATGGTTTAAGACCAAGTATACCCTCTAGGGCGGTAATTCCTTGTCAGGTTGTATATCTCCCGGACCGAATGATCCGACGTGGATCTTGTGTTTTTGCTTACCATAAAAAGTTATGGTGAGCTGTGACGATCTTCTGAGATTGTTTGTGATAGCCAACTATGAATTCATAGTTTCGGCTTTCTGTTTTAGCATGATTACATGCTTGACTCAGGTGTGAGAATCAGATCGTTAGCGATTTGCGTTAACGATCATGTTTTGGACCTTCTACGGAAGGGTGAGCTTTTCTGAGAAGGTATGACGCCTTAGTGCGTCATAACCGGTGACGGTTAGCCGCGTAAGACTTTGAGAGATGATAATAGGTTAAGGTTGTTCAGGACAACGCGTTTGTTAGAAGTAGTGAGCGACAAACGATGTCCTGATGGTGATTAGATGTTGTGACCTCGTTCTAGGAATGAGAACAAGCTAGTTGCGTGGTGGTTCACAGCCTACGATCAATTGAATCGTATGCTGCGTTTGTCAGTTGCACTGCTTATTTGCTTTGAACTGCTTACTTGCGTTTAATTGCTTACTGTTTACACTACTTACGCATTTGCACTGCTTACTCGCTCGCACGCCTTATTCGCTTGTACTGCTTACGTGTTTGCACTATTCACCTGCTTGCATTGCTTACCTGTTTAACTGCATATCTGCTTTAAACTGTGTAGCCTACTGAATTAAATGTACTTAATTCAGTTCCCTGTTAGTCTGTCTTGTGCACCTACTAGTTTTTCGCGAAACTAACCCATTCTATGGGTACAGGTGATGATTAGGTACACTACGGGCGATGGCGCGATTGCAAGATGGCTTCAAGACTTCTTCTTCCTGCTCTTAGCTCGCGTCCTGGACGCTTGGGTTTGTATCGGATTTCCCTTAGGATATCCGAATCTTGTGAGTTTTGGTTCTTTTAGCTAACGTGCCCAAACTTGTCAGCTTGCCTTGTGATTTATCAAAGAAAAATCTTCCGCTGATTTCATAAACAAACTCTGAAGGAAAGAGATATTTCTAGTCTCTTGCCTGTTTTTCTGAAAAGGTTCGCAAGGTTGGGCGTTACACTTATTGTAACTGTGTGCACTTTCATTCAAGTGTTCTTGTGCCTTTGTGCACATATCCCTTTGTGGAGTTGGTGTTTGTAATACACATTATCTCTTTTTGAGATATTTTCACATGGTATCAGAGCAAGGCTTATAAGAAGAAGAGCTCGGTTTTCTCGCTATTCTTGGAGGTTGCCTCGAAGAACATACCCATTCCTTATCTTGATCAATTTGTGAGAAAAAGCTCAAAGAAGATCCTTGGTGGTAAGATTCTCATTTTTTTGAACTCTTTTCCTCTCTCAAGTTGCTTCTATGGGGAAAAAGACTCTCGTTTCTCCCTTGGTTTTAAATTAAATGGATCCAACTACCATGTTTGGGCCGGTAATATGGAGGCTTACATTAAAGAGAAAGTCCTTTGGGGATATGTCAAATGAACTATTCCCAAACTCGAACATAAAATCACCATTTTTTAGAATGATGAAATTAAGGTTCTTGATGGTGAAGAGAGAGAAAAAGCCTTTGAAGAATACAACAAAAAGCATGAACAATGGGAGATGAAAAACTATAAAATTCTTTCATGGTTTTTCCCTTCCGTTGAAACAAGAATAAATGCAAATATATTGAAGTTCAAGAAAGCTTTTCAAGTATGGGAATATCTTGAAAAAATGTACACTTCAAGAGACTTGTCCCATAAATATTATCTCCAAAAGAAGGCATTAACCCTTCAACAAGGGAAAATGTCCGTTAGAGAATATTTTGCCGAATTGTCCACCATTTGGAATGAACTTGCTCTCCAAGAACCCAAATGGAGCGGAGAGGCAATTGAGTTGAGACAAAAGCAATTAGAAAATAATCACTTCTTTAACTTTTTAAATGGGCTTAGACCCGAGTTTGAACAAACTAGATCCTCTCTCTTGTCTTCTTTTTCATCTTCTCCTTTAGAAGATGTGCTTACTAAATTAAGTGAAGAGGAAACTAGACTGGGAATGAATAAAACCAATCAAAGTGTGTTGGTCGTTCCCTCTAAAGATGAGGATGAGGGAGATTATGTCGTCTCTAGACCGGGGAATAATGTAAAAACATATAAACCCCCTCATTTTAACAAGAATCAAGGAGGAAGAAAAAATGGTGGGCAATATGGAAGAAGATACTATAGCAAAATCATGTCACTTTTGCAAAGAACCGAGACACATTAAACAGTATGTCCCAAATGGAAAAAGATTGTGGCTATGACTATAACTTTCCAACCAACCAAAGAAGAGGGACCATCAACATCCAGCAATGCTACATTGTCTCTAAATTAAATCATGGAAGTCCTTCAACCTCTCCTCAAGGGATCCATTTTGGGAGCCGCCATGTCAACATTCTCTCCTCTCGGTAAGACTCTTTGGCTTTTAGACTCGGGTGCATCCATTTATATGACTCCAAATGTTTTTGCTCTTTCTAAATACACAAAAAACTTATCATCTTCTTTTGTCTCTACCGTGGATGGTGCTTCTCTTGAAATAAAAGGAATTGAAGATTTTGAAAAACAAGGTTTTATTATTCCCAAAGTTAGATTTATTCCAAAGTTAAATTTAAATTTGCTTTCGGTCTCTCAACTATCGAATCATGGGTGTGATATGAAATTCTCATCAAACAAATGTTGGATACAGGATCGTTGGTCCGGGAAGTTGATTGGGGAAGGCTCTAGGAAAGGAGATCTATATTTGATAGAGTTTCTCCAAATTCTAAGACACCCTTGTCATGTTGCCCAACATAAAGATATAAATGTTTGGCATAAACGTCTTGGGCATCCAAATATTGTCAAGCTCTCTTATTTACACTTTGCTAAAAATCTATGTAAAAACAACTTCAACTGTAATGATTGTACAACAACAACAACTACGCCTTCATCCCAAAACAATTGGGGTCGGCGATATGAACCAACAAAGAAAATCATTATGGGTCTTCCACATGAATCCTTCTCCTCCATTCATTTCTATCCAATGCCATGTCCTCGGTGAGGTTCAAAGCATTCATATCCTTTCTTATCACCTCCATCCATGTCTTCCTAGGCCTACCCCGACCTCTTTTAACTAATATATTTTCCCAGTTCTCCATCCTTCTAATTGGAGCATCATTAGGCCTTCGTCGAATATGTCCAAACCACCGTAAACGATTCTCTCTCATCTTATTTTCAATGGGTGCAACGCCTACCTTCTTACGTATCTCCTTGTTCTGAATCTTATCTTTTATTGTATTTCCACACATCCATCTCAGCATACGCATCTCAGCTACACTCATTTTTTGAATATGATGTCTCTTGGCAGCCCAACATTCCGTACTATATAGTAAAGCGGGCCTAATAGTCGTCCTATAAAACTTTCCCTTCAACCGCAATGGCATTCTATGATCGCACAACACTCCAGTTGCACTCTTCCATTTCATCCACCCAACCTTTATCCTATGATTTACATCTCCATCAATTTCTCCATACTTTTGAATGATAAATCACAAATATTTGAAAGAATCATCCACCGGTATTTCGTGCCCACCAAGCTTCACTACACTCCCATCACTACTTCGTTGCTTACTAAATTGACATTTCATGTATTCTGTCTTACTCTTACTCAACTTAAAACCTCTTGCTTCCAATGTCTGTCTCCATAATTCTAACTTAGCATTAACCCAAGCTCTAGACTCATCAATCAAAACAATATCATCAGCAAACAACATACACCACGGCACATTTTCTTGAATTGATCTCGTAAGCTCATCCATCACTATAGCAAATAGGAAAGGGCTTAAAGCAGATCCTTGATGTAACCCAACCGTTATAGGAAAATTGGTTGTCACCCCTCCACAAGTGCGGACATTGGTTACTGTGAACACCCCAAATTTTTCAAAGTTTTGTAAAAATGACCCTTTTGCCCCTGACTCCATCTTCTGAGAAAATCAAAGCGATTTCAAAGCTAAATTTCAGTCATTCTTCAGATTTTCTGGACTAAAAACCATATTGATCCATTCAAAATTGATTTCGGGTCCGAACCCAGTGTTCTAAATCCAAATCTGAGTCTCGTTGTCCGATTTTCAAATTAAAATTATAAAAATACCAAAAATGGTTCTAAATGGCTCGGGCAATTCATCTGGCATTTTGTTGAATCCCCAACCCTATATTTCTCAGTTCGAGGTTGTAAACCTCGGATATTTCCTAAAAATCCGGACATAAATCCACTTTCTAAAGAAATTTTCTCAAAAAAATCGCCTTGAGTTCTCAGAAAAACTCTCTTTTGTAAATATTTTACAAAAACACAAAAAAATTAGTTTTAATCTTCGTTTTCTCGTAAAACTTTAGGATTTTATTCTAAAAATACAAAAAAAAAATAGAAAAATAACATAAATTGGGAAAAACTACAAGGAAAACGGATGATTTTCAAGCTTTTTGAAGCCATTTTTACCAAAAACCTCATTTTAAACCACTTTTCAAAAGTTTTTCTAAAAGGGGACCTCCTTTTTGAAATGGAGAAGATTTGCAACGGCTGCAGGCTCGCTGCCTCTCTCCATCGCAGATCTTCAAACGGCCTCCTCCTCTGTCAGCCTTTGATTCCCAACAAATTTCCTTCCTGAACCCTCCACGACGCCTTTAAGAGGAGGCCTCCCAGCTTCTTCTCGGGAAACCCCTTGTTTTCCTTGAGATCGGTTTTTACTTCAAGCATCCATTATCGACCTCATCCACCCTTTTCTTCAATATCCATTCATTTAGACTCATCTTCCGCAACAATTCAGGGGATTTTCTTTTCAAAGGGTTTCTCCATAGACAAGCGTGGCAGAATTATCTTTCCCCGAAGACATTCCTCTCGCAAGAAAGCCGAAGTTCCCCTGCAGAATCCGTCACCAGTATCCATTTCCTTCTGGCAGATCATCGATGTCCTAAGGACTCATCTTCTTTTCACTCTTCTCATCCTGGTGTTTTCCCCTTGAATCGACCGAGAGGACAATCCAAATATCCTAGGAAACCAAGGTTTCGCCATATCAAGCTTAGCTCACAGCCCAGAAGGTAAAGACAGCTCATCTGTGCATAGTGTTTTGATTTTTTTTACCAATAACAATCTCTATTTCCTGTTATCTCATGCAATACTCAACCATTCAATTTCTGTTGGGATCACTAATCAAACCGCACCACTGTGCAATACATTTATCTATTGATTCAAAATTTGGTCTTTCGGTTTGATGCTCGTTTATTGACCTACCATTAAGTCACTGGTTTGCGAGGAAATACAGGATGCGCTGACTCAGAATGTCATGATAACCCAGGAGTTAAAAAGGAACCTGTGTTGTTCTCCTTTGGTAAATGCTTAGCATTACGCGAACACAAGTACTCTCCCTCTTTAGTGTCAGCAGGACCGCTGCCACATAATCAACATAGTGCATATATCAAATTTTGGACATCTGTAGGTTGCTACCAAAACAGCATCATATCTGCCTCTGTCCCTACACCTCCAGTACATTGCTAATGTCTGCCATTTCACTTGTCATATGCATAAACCACATCTACAGTCATCTTGTATACCATCTCCTGCAAATACTGTATATAGCCAGTGTAAGACCTCAGCAAATTCTCGCTGACCAGCTAAATTGCTGCAGAGAACCTCACCATAACAACAGTCGTCAGGATGGGATGTGAACATCAAAGGAGAGGCTTGTCCTGAAAGTCATTTAAATGGGTATGCTTAGATAATTTGGTCCAGAAAATGCAGTTGAAGCTTCTAATCACTGGATTGTTAAATTTGATAATATGGCATGGGTATGGTTTACCTGTCAAATGCTAGTATCGTATCTTCCATCCCAATATTACATCCCTATAGCCTTCCTATGTATATTCTCTCATTTAGCTTACCTTTGTATGATTATTAGTTAAGATAACACCTCTAATTTCCAGGAGGCAAAAGGCTTAAAGTTTCTTCGGCCAGAAGGCTTGCATCACTGTCGTACCCAAGTGATAAAGGGTACCTTCTTTTGGGATAGAGCTGCCAGTATCTTGTTTAGTGAGAATCCTACTATGAAAAGTGATGGACTTTGGGTTGTCCAACCAGGCCAATACTTGGTAAAAGTTGCATTAGGGTAAACAATGAAGGAAAACTCAGGTTTTGTCACAGTCTTAGATCCCTTGAGGGATGATCACCCCCCCCCCCTACATATTGTCAATCGGCTGGCAGTTTCCTATGTGATTTTGCGGTATTTAGTATAACACCACCTTTTAAACAATATCCTTCTGTATGAATGACCCCAAATTAATGGTCATTATACACCTATAAAGGTTGTAATTCCCAGCCAGCTGCTATGGATGGTTCTAATTGTCTGTTACATTTTTTTTTCAAATATGATCATCATTGATGTAGAACATATGTGAATACCTCATATCAGTATGACACTTGGTTACTTTCCTTCCAGTCATATCTTTTAGCTTGTGCTAACCCAGTTGTTTTGCAGGGAATGTGTGAAAGATATCACTCCCTGGGGGGGGTGTAAAATTGATCTTATATGTTGTAATAGCTAGATTTGAATGAAAATTTACATTTCCTGCTTTAGGTAGAATGGATGAGCATTGTAAACATTATAAATTGCTTATTCTCATGCATTTTCCCTTTATTTCTCAAATTCTCACAATGGTGAAACACGAATGGCACGTGCACCATTTCATAAAAGGTAAGTTAATTCTAAGTTGATGATTTACACCAACGGCCATAGTCGGGGTGTAAACAAGACTTAGTATTCTTATCTTTTATGAAATAATACTGGATCCACACTGGATCCTCTTTCAAAAATCATCATATTCTTCAAATATTTTTTCCTTTTATCAGAGTTTAACTTAGAATTAATTCAATATATATACCAATGGCCATAGTCAGGGTATATTGAGAGTTAATCTCATTCTAAACTCTATAAAAGCACAAAAATGTGTTTCATTCTTCACTAGAATTTAAATATAGATTATTATATAATACATTCAATGACCATAGTCAAGGATGTATTATATCTTCAATCTTATTTTAATTCATCTGAGGAATGGAATAGCTTTTTTTTAAATTCTATTTCAAAGTTATTTAAAGTTCATTCATCATATAGGATAGAATCGCATCATATTTTCAAAACTTTCTTTTCAAAATTCCAAGTGATTCTTCTTCTTAAAATCGAATCTTATCCAAATTTTAATGCTATCTCATCTTCAATATTCAAAAAATTCAATTTCAAAGTCCAATATTGCTTTGAAATTCCAAAATCATCTGATATTCAAACTTCAATCAAATTCGAAATTCAAATTAACTTTGAAGTTATCTTTTGGATTTCAAATCAATTTCATCCCCTTATCCTCAATCAATGTTTAGATTTGAAATCTCAAGCTTTAAATTTGGGTTTCTAAAACCCGGATCCATTTTCAAGGTCCTAGTTGGACTTCTCAAAATCCAAATCCAAAAACAAATCCTAGTCTCAAACTTGGATCCAGATTTCCAGGTATGAACTCCATTCCACTTTGGATCTCCCATCACAGATCCGAATTCCATCTAGGATCCAAACTCTTATTTCACTTTGGATCTCCAATCACAGGTCCAAAATTCATCAAGGATCCAGATCCTCGTTCTACCATCCAGATCCCAAAACCAATTCTCAAGATCCAGAATCCAACCCTACTTTGGGTCTCAAATTCAGATCCAAAATCCAACTCTTAGGATCCAGAATCCAATTCTACCATTGGATCTCAGATTCAGATTCAAATTCCAATTCTTAGGATCCAGAATCCAACCCTACTTTGGGTCTCAGATTCAGATCCAAGATCCAATTCTTAGGATCTAGAATCCAATCCTACATTGGATCTCAGACTTCAGATCCAAATCCATTCTAGGATCCAGAACCCAATTCTATTTTGGATCTCAGATTTCAGATCCAATTCCATCTTAGAATCCAGAGTCCAACCTTATTTTGGATCTCAGATTTCAGATCCAAATACCATCTCGTATTCCAAATCTTAAAACCAATCCCCTTCAAAATTCCAAATCCAAAATTCCATTTAAATTCCAATTCTTAAAGCCAATTCCATTTCATTCAGACCAAGTCCCTATTTCGAATCCTAAAAATCAATTCAAAACTCTATCCGGAACTTGGATTCGGATTTCATCTTGAAAATCCAACTTCTACAAATCTCATTTCTTAATTTCTTTAGATTTCCCATATTCAAAAGTGGAATTCAATTCCATTCCAGATATTCGTCCAAGTTCAAAATTCTAAATTCAAAGTCCATTTATGACTGTGAAAAATTTCCTTCACTCTCTTTTTATTACAAAACTTCAAGGTTAAACTCCAAATTCCAGATTTATCTTCCCAAATTCTTGATCATTCTAAAAACTTAGAACTTTAATCTTAAGTTCTAAGTTAGGAATCATTTTCTTCACTTTATCAATTTCACTTGGAAGTTTTTCAAAACATTTTCAAAAGGAGCATACATCTTTGCATTCGCACAAGCATGATTCATTGTGCATTTAGATTTAGGATAAACACTTAGATAAATTCTTTGCAAAAGGCATAAAACTCGACCCTTGGTTCGATTACCCCTGGTAAAGGCGCCAGGAACGGTCGAACCTCGTACCGACGAGCGGATCCCGTCTCCCGATTTTTCCCGCAAATATTTCAAAAACGGAGGCGAGTCATTTCAAAATTCTTTAAAATTAAGGTCAAGTGAGACCCGCAAAAGAGTTCCTCTTCTCTTCTCTTCTTTCTTTTCCCTTCTCTCTTTCTTTTCCGTTCTTTTATCTTTTCTCCCTTCAAAAAGGAGGAAAATAAAAGGTTGGAAAGGAAAAGAGAAGGAAGAGAGAGAACATTACGAGAGGAAAAATTTTGCGATGATCACAGTTACTACTCCTTCATACATATCTTTAATTATACTAATGTACTTGAGAGAAACACCTTTCTTCATCATTGTCCACCAGAGAACGCCCCTAGGTACTCTATCATAAGCCTTCTCCAAATGAATAAAAACCATATGCAAATCTTTGTTCCTCTCTCTATTTCTCTCAATAAGTTGTCTAAGAAGATAGTATAGCTTCCATAGTTGATCTTTCAGGCATAAAACAAAATTGATTCTCCGATATCATGACAATCTTCCTCAACCTAGACTCAATCACCCTCTCCCAAAGTTTCATAGTATGACTCATGAGTTTTATACCACGATAGTTTGTGCAATCTTGTATATCACCCTTATTCTTATATAGAGGCACCAAAGTACTCTTCCTTAACTGTAATGATTGTATTCTTGGAAAAATGAGAAGCATACCTTTTGAACAAAGAACCATGTTTTCAACCAAACCTTTTGAAATTATGCACTCGGATGTATGGAGACCGGCACCCATAGTATGTAAGGGAGGTTTTTCCTATTATGTTATTTATGTTGATGATTATTCAAGATATTGTTGGATATATTTCTTCAAACATAAACATGAAGTCTTCTCTAGCTTTAAGAATTATCATATGATGATACAAAATCAATTCAATAGTAAACTACAAATTCTTAGGACCAATTCTGGAGGAGAATATCTTTCAAATGAATTTAAAAGTTATATTGAGAACAATGGGATTATGCATCAAAGATCATGTCCCAAAACACCACAACAAAATGGTTTGACCGAACGAAAACATAGACATATAATTGAAACTACTAGGACCTTACTTATTTCTCAAAAAAAATCAAAAAAAATGGGTTGGAGCGGCCCTTGCATCAGTTTATCTCATAAATCGTCTTTCATCTAAAACTTTGAATCAAATATCTCCTTTTGAAACTTTACATAAAAAAACTGATTACAATAGACTAAGAATTTTTTGTTGTAAATGTTTTGTTCTCACCGACAAAAATGATAAACTGTCTCCCAAAGCCATCCCTTGTGCTTTTCTTGGATATTCGAAAACACAAAAGGGATTTAGGTGCTATGATATTCAAAATGATAAATTATATGTTTCAAAAAATGTGACTTTTTTGGAAAATACAAGTGGTTTTGAAGAACATAAATCTCATGAAGACAATGATGATTACTCCTTATTTGAATTATTGTCTAGAAATGAGGATCTTTCTAGTGATGATGAAATGGATAATGATGGGCAGATAAGTGAAAGTATTACACCACCCATCCAACATTAAGAAGAGATAACTAATGAACCAATTACATATACACATAGAGATAGAAATACCTTTAGAAGTGCAATAGAAAAATATAGTGAACTTAATGAACCTTCCCAAATCAACCACTCACGTAGAACCAAAAGATCTAAAAGAAATCCTTCTAGATTCATATCCTATGACTTTTTTCACCAAAACATAGGGATTGTCTTAGTGCCATTCATTCGTACGAAGAACCTAGGAATTTTGAAGAAGCTAAGAAAATGATAGAATGGAGGGATCCAATGGATAACGAACTTAGAGCACTCAACAAAGCTAACACTTGAGATTTTCAATATCTACCAAAAGGAAAGAAAACAATAGGGTGTAAATGGGTTTTTAAGGTCAAAACCAAGAGTGATGGGACTCTTGAAAGATACAAAGCCCGTCTTGTCGCAAAAGGATATAGTCAAAAATACGGTATAGATTACGAGAAAACTTTTGCTCCTGTTGCGAGAATGGTCACTGTCAGGTGTTTGATCATTATTGCATCTATTAAAAAATAGATATACCAAACGGATGTTAAAAATTCATTCTTAAATGGGGATCTAAATGAAGAAGTATACATGGATGCTCCTCCGAACATGGATTTTCCGAAGGAAAAAGTCCGTTTACAAAAAGCACTCTACGATTTGAAACAAGCCCCCAAGGCTTAGTATGATCGATTTAACGAAGTAATGGTTCAAAATAAATTTATTTCATGTTGTACTGACACTGCTTTGTTTGTCAAAAGGTCTAATGCAAGAATTATAATTTTGCTGCTTTATGTTGACGATATGTTGATCACAGGTATTGATATCAAGGGAATCAAAAGTATCAAAACCATACTAAAAAAAATATTTGAAATGTCAGACTTAGTGTATCTGACATATTTTCTAGGCATTAAGGTTAACTACTCTCACAGGGGTTATTTCTTGTCACAAACTAAACTTGCATGTGACATTATTGACAGATCAGGCATCACGGACGATAAAATCTGTGAGACTCCTGAAGTTGTGAGATCAAAAATGAAGATTGATGATGGGATACCTTTGGACGATCCTACTCTCTACCGGCAACTTGTGGGGTCACTAATGTACTTTAGCATCACAAAGCCAGACATCTCGCATGTTGTGCACATTGTAAGCCAATTTCAGCATGCCCCTACATCTGTTCATATGGGCGTCGTTTTCCGAGTTGTCAGATACATAAATGAGACCATAAATAAGGGAGTATTTCTTTCCTCATCTTCTGAATTAAATCTGATTGCTTATACTGACTCTGATTGGGGAGGTGACCCAAATAACCATCACTCCACCACAGGCTTTTGTACTTTTTTAGGAGAATCCCTGGTCTCATGGAGATGCAAGAAACAACAGAAGGTGTTTTTATCATCTACGAAAATAGAATATTGAGTCATGGCCTCAACAACCATGGAAATTGTTTGGATTCATCAATTACTACAAGACATGGGAATTCAGGTTAAAGGACCCACGAAGTTATGTTATGATAATAAGAGTGTAATCTATATTGCTAAAAATCACACATTTCATGAGGGCACAAAGCATATTGAGATGGGCTGCCATTATGTTAGAGAAGCATACTTGCAAAAAGTTATAGACCTTTCTTATGTGACTTCAGAATATCAGTTGGCAGATTTCTTCACCAAGGCGCTTTGCTCTCCCAGATTCAACTTTCGCCTTGGCAAACTTTCGGTCATTGCGCTCTAAGTTTGAGGGAGGGTGTTAAATTGTATCACCTTTGTATATATATTTATATTTATATATATATAAAGAGAGATACATATACATATATATATATCTCATATATATGCATATGTATATATCATTATATATATATATATATATTCTTTCACTTCTCTATTGTAAAATCCCCAGGGGTATTTTTGTCTTTTTCAGCTTTTACGCATATTCATAATTATGAATATGCTTGTAATTCTTTTTCTTTTCTTTTCTTTTCTTTTCTTTCTTTTCTTTTCTTTTCTTTTCTTTTCTTTTCTTTCTTTTCTTTTCTTTTCTTTTCTTTTCTTTTCTTTTTCTTTTTTCTTTCTTTCTTTTTATTTCCTTTTCTTTTAGTTGACTAAGTCAACTTTCGAGGGGGGCCAACACTAGACGTTGAGCCCCTCCAACAGTTAGATTTATAACCATTGGAGGGGCACCAACCTCTAGTAGGCGCCCCTCCAAGGCCTCTACCGTGTATTATAAATAGGTACGGAACCCCCTCATTATGTATTCAAGCTTGGAGCTTGTTTTCTCCAATTGTTCAACATAGATTTAATATATTTTGCATTTGGCTATTCTTATTGTACCTTTGTGTACTTTCATTCAAGTGTTCTTGTGCCGTTGTGCACATATCCCTTTGTGGAGTTGGTGTTTGTAATACACATTATCTCTTTTTGAGATATTTTCACAGGCTACAATTCAGGTTGGTCTATCCGCAGGACAGGGTACTGCCGACTAGGATAAGTTGTTGGTTTTAAAGTCTAGGTGTGGATCTAGGTCATGTAAAAGGGTTGGTCTTGATGTCTAAGGTCTGAGGTTAGGTGCAAGTATTTTTTTGGAATTTTTGAATGATTTTAAGAGATGAGAAATGACTAGAATTCAGACTGTGGTTTTGTGATAGATTCAAGATTCATCAGGCACAATATGGTAGGGTCTGGTATTTTGGCTATATCTCAAGATTGGGATCTGATTTTTTTTTAACCGTAGTTTGGTCACATTAGGACAGATAAAGTTATTTTATCCTAAAATTTTATATTTTTTGACGGTAGGATTGTCAGATGGTAGCTATCGAAAGTCGGGTCTAGGTTCAGCATCAGGTCCAAGACTGGGTCAGTGAACAGGTATGACTCGTCTGCAATGCGGAGGGACTCAGGTTTGATGGGTATTAGATCTGAGTCTAAAATTTTTACCCATGGTTTTACAGAGGCTGACGAGATCACAATGATTTTTTGATGACTTTTAGCCCTCTGATTTTTCCAAAAAAAAATTAAATTTGGGAACCAAAATCGATTCCTGTCCAGATCTATAATAAATCAGGCTGAACATATGCCTAACTTGGGACAGTTAGATCAAGGCCTATACTACTTCGATCGAGGTGAAAAAAATTTATTTTGGAGTTCAGGATGTGAAGAATATTTACCCAAACTTTTAGCTTTTGACTTGTCTTCTGTAGATCGAGGTGGACCGAACATGTCTAAGTGTTAAGACAAGTCTGGATCTGAACAGATCCGACCGCTACTATGGTTTTGGACACCAATATTGTATTCTTACACCTTGCATAGATCAGGGGTTCATATGAGTTGAGATGGACATGAAAGAATGGATTTGACCCTGAAGAAGATCGTATGATAGATTGGATGTTGTGGTCCTCTCGAGCAAGGTAGATCTTCGTTTCTAGGACTGCTTTGGGTAGATCCAACAGTGGAATCGCTGGATCCAATGGTGGGAACGTCAAATCGTCCTTCGAACTTCGCTCTAGCAACCAAGGATGACCTGCTTTGGTACCAAATGGTAACAGTCCAAGGTATGGAGAATAGAGAGAGATTGAAGATGGCGTGGGAGAGAGAGAGGTAGGAATTTAAAAAGAGAAAGAGAGAAAGACTAGGGAATGTGTGAATGAGGAGAGAGAGGTAGGAATTTAGGAAGGGTCTCACACTTTTGGAAAGGGGGCAAAGAGGAAGGAATCTCCTTTGAAAAGGATCCAAGGAAGAACCAATCCTACTAAAATATTCAGTAGGCCAAATTAAGAAATACCCAATGGAAATTGAATTCAAAATGGAATGAATTTTACATTGTCTGTCACATGTATTTATAGTCTTCACATCCTTCTTATCGTTCCATCTTGGGAGGATCCCTAGGCAAGATTGTCTCCTCAAACACAAAGACCATACTACCCCTAGGATGGCGTTGAGTCTGATAGAATGACCATACTGCCCTTGGCGGGTGTTGAGTCAAAAAAGATGATTTTCTTGCTCTTGACAATTCAAATAATCTCCATGCATCCCTTATTGACCCTAAAAGACCTTTGTATCCCTCTTAGTAACCCCCAATACCCCATACATCCACTTGGATCATCAGATCCACAAATTTTTAATGAGAGAAATATCCATACTCACCCCTAACAGAAAATATAATATAAATTAAAAAAATCACAAGGGTGATGCCAAGTTGCTATCACATTACAATTCAATCCATCGTGAATAAAGGAAAGATTTGAGGAGAAATATGTGGAGGTGATGATGTGTTGGACTCTTTTATTTCCATCTTCATTTGTTGCCTCTCTAAATCCTTCTCCTTGTTTTGGATATTTATTTGGATCTTTTTTGAAGATATCAGGTCCACTTATCTTTACATAAATTAGATTTTAAAATTACGAATAATAGAACTAACACTCTAAAGAAGTTAAAACTGGCTCATTTTTTAAATAACTGCATTATTTTCTAAGTTGTAAGCAGTAGAATTTGAACTCTAAGCTTATTGCTTGCAAACCAAACATTTCAACCATCTACATTTTTTGGTATAAAATATATGAACAATGACGTAGATGGCATTGACTTTTGGCACAATACCAAGAGTGATCATGACGGTAGAAAATATGGCAAATCTAGCCAATTAACTATTTTCTTGACACTTTTGCCCTACTTTTAGGTGATAAAGGACAAAACCATAAAAACATCCGAGTTGTGAAATGGCCATGTTTGTTATAATTTGGGTCATGAATTGACCATGTTCAACATATTTTTAGGTTGCATCCAAAACACACAATTGGGACAAAAGTCGGTGTCATCTATATCTTTATACAAATTGAACCAAGCCTACTCATTTATTTTGTGCTCAGTTTGCTGAGTCTGTTGCATTAGTTCGAACGAGCACTTCACTAACCTAACACAAACCGAGCCGTGAGTGACTTATCTTATTTCCCAGCCTGACCTGGAGGTCTGTTTTTGGAATGATGCATGGTTGGTTGAATCCCCATTACAGGAGGTATAACCTTCTCGGTTCAATGTGGTTAGAAGTTCTAGCCTATTTGTTCATGAATTTTGGTCCCAGCAATCTGGTTGGGACATCTAACTAAGGAGAGACTCCACCACTGCAATGTTGAAGGAGTGGCTGGATCTAATGGAGTGACTGACTTCTTTCACTTTGGGGAATGCAGAGGGCATTATTTCTTGGAATCATGACAGTAGCAGTAGCAGGATTTTGCAAAGTCTATGAGGTAATCAAAGTATATATATATATATATAAAGTTTCATACTATAATTATGAATATCAAAGTGCATTACCATCTCATTGCCCCTCTTAGTGCTGGAACAATTAGGCAAATGTTGGTTGTAAGCATCTACTACGTTCATCTGGTGGACAGGTACAATGGAATAGTATGCAATGTCATTGCCACTGTCACTCCAATTTTGCAATCACTACAACAAAACATAGCTATAGCCTATAGCGCAGTCAAAAACTGCCACTATAGCCTTATGTGAATGCCACTGAATCCAACAAGGGTAATTTGTCGCTAACACTGTAGGCGTTGTCTCTGTTTGGTAACAGTAGCCTTTTTTTTATCTATAGAGGCAATTATAACTGCCGTTGTAGGGCACCTATAGCAGCATTATGAAATTGTCGCTGTTACCCTACAGTGGCATTTACAACTGCCACTAGTACCTACAGCGACAGTTTAAACTGCTGTGTAGGTACCCTATAGCAGCTTTTACAAACTGCCGCTGTTGACTACTCAGCATCAGACAACCAGTGACAGTTTGTAAACTGCCACTATTTCCAGCCTACACATTTTTTAAAAAACAATTGGCTGTAAAAAATATAATACATAAAAAAACACAAAAACATAACAGTTTGGAACATGCCCAACAAAGTATAGTTGTTGAACCTCTTTTTAAAGGGGTCTTATTCTGATTGAACATCTTTTTCAGATGTTCAACTTGGGAAGGATATTAGGAGCCCTGCTGCTTCTACCCTTGTTACTGGAACATTCCCAGCGAAAACTCTCATTACTGCAAGTATCTAAATTTTTCATTATTTCTTAGAGAAGAAAGAACCAGTAGCAAATTTCATCAATGTATAAAAAAACTTTATATATTCGCACCTGATACAGCTTCTTCAGCAACCTTTGTGTGCTGCTCTACAAGATTGTCCTTAGTGGTCATATCCAAGAGTGCTAATGAAAGCTTTTCATTCAATGTGTTCACCTTCTCTTCTGATTCAGTCAATTTTGCATATGCTTCTAAAGAGATTTGGACAAAATTTGCATTCTTCACAGCATCCTGCCAAAACAATTGAAGCAATCCCAGTATAAAGATTACAAGTGAAAATAGAAAAGAAAAAGAATCAGCTGGCAATGGGTAAAGTGTTGACAGTTGAACGTGAGATCTATGCAAGATTAGCCTTTGCCTTTTGCATTTGTAATTTTATAAACCAATATATAAATATTTATTGATAAAGAGAAAGTGAGTCATAATCATTTGTGACATCAATTTGATTATCAACTTTGCTCCAAACAAGGCTCATAAGTTATCCTTTTCAAGTGCTATATATCATGTTGATAAACCAAGTAAAAGTCTGAAAAGCTGGCACATGATCCCAAATTATTGTAGACAATAGATAAGTGGATTCACTTCTATGAGATTCAAAATATGAAGTCATCTAAAGTCATACAAAATATAGTAACTTATATACAGAAGAATGTGTGTGAGAGAGAGAGAGAGTTAAAATGAAGAACATAAAAATTGTCTTACAAGTTTTATAACTTTCATATTTCCAGATAAAGTATTGAAGGTGGTGGATTACCTGATCCTCCTGCTGATTGCTTGAATTTGCCAAAGCTGGCCCAGTAGACTCTGTCTCAGCTGCAGCCTTGTTAGAGCTTGTCTTTCTCCAAGTCCAACTCCGATGATCCATGAATTAGATCCTGTGAATAAACAAATAAATACATACCCACCACAACTTCATAAGGCCTTCCCAGATGCCAAATTATACAATTCACTTTGTTGTTTTGCAAACTCAGCAGGAGAGAGTAGCCATGATTCCAATACATTTCTTTTAGGTTGCTTTGTACTAAAGCATTTGGGGAAGCTTGTAGTAGTAAAGAGCGCAACACATTGGCCCTAATACACAATGTTGGCAAACTAATTACTCTACATATAATTAAATGCAATTGATTTTGATTCACAAGGTTTCAATAACTACCCTGCCTGACTTTCATCAATTTTCTCAAGACAACTTGAAACACACAATAGATGTGAGCACACTAGAGGCAGCAAGAATCAACACAGTTCCGAATAGAAAGACCAATGGAAAGGAATCGGGGGCATGCTACAGAATTATCCAAAGTGAAAATGGGAAGTTCATAGGATTATTAACACATGAATGGCACTGTATCATACAAATTGCAATCAACAATTCAACATATAATCAGCCGTCAGATATATGAACATCATCTTTAACAAAAGTTATTACAACAACAACTACGCCTTCATCCCAAAACAATTGGGGTCGGCGATATGAACCAAAAAAGAAAATCATTTTGGGTCTTCCACATGAATCCTTCTCCTCCAATCATTTCTATCCAATGCCATGTCCTCGGTGAGGTTCAAAGCATTCATATCCTTTCCTATCACCTCCATCCATGTCTTCCTAGGCCTACCCCTACCTCTTTTAACTAATATATTTTCCCATTTCTCCATCCTTCTAACTTGAGCATCATTAGGCCTTCGCTGAATATGTCCAAACCACCGTAAACGATTCTCTCTCATCTTATTTTCAATGGGTGCAACGCCTACCTTCTTACGTATCTCCTCGTTCCGAATCTTATCTTTTATTGTATTTCCACACATCCATCTCAGCATATGCATCTCAGCTACACTCATTTTTTGAATATGATGTCTCTTGGCAGCCCAACATTCCGTACCATATAGTAAAGCGGGCCTAATAGTCGTCCTATAAAACTTTCCCTTCAACCGCAATGGCATTCTACGATCGCACAACACTCCAGTTGCACTTTTTCATTTCATCCACCCAACTTTTATCCTATGATTTACATCTCCATCAATTTCTCCATACTTTTGAATGATAGATCCCAAATATTTGAAACAATCATCCACCGGTATTTCTTGCTCACCAAGCTTCACTACACTCCCATCACTACTTCGTTGCTTACTAAACCGACATTCCATGTATTCTGTCTTACTCTTACTCAACTTAAAGCCTCTTGCTTCCAATGTTTGTCTCCATAATTCTAACTTAGCATTAACCCCAGCTCTAGACTCATCAATCAAAACAATATCATAAGCAAACAACATACACTGTTAAAATATATATATATATATATACTTATATATATATATATATATATCCGTATATATATAAGTATATGTATACATATATGTATATATATACATATTCTATTGAAATACCCGATAGGGGTATTCTTGTAATTCTGCCAATGTACCTTTTTACTTTTTATTTTTATCTTTTTCCTTTTTCACTTTTTCTTTTTTGTTTTTTTATTTTCTTTCTTTAGGATGACCACAAGGGGCCCCACTCTTTGTAGTCGTTGGGGCCCCAACGGTCAGATTTCTGACCGTTGGAGCTCCCAACGACTACAAGGGAGCCCCCTTGTAGTCTCTTCTTTAGTGCCTCCCTCCTCTATAAATAGAGGAGGTGTTCTCCTTCTCATGTATGGGTTTTATACCCCTCTCTTCCTTTCTTCATTAATGTTCAACTTATGACTTTAAGTCATTTCCATATTTGAGAGTTTTTGTGTGTGCACATTCGGTGTTTGTGTTCTTGGCTCTAGTGGTCACTCTTAAAGAGTGACATTTGCTCTATTGGTGCTTCCGCCCTTTTTCATTACATACACCACGGCACATTTTCTTGAATTGATTTCGTAAGCTCATCCATCACTATAGCAAATAGGAAAGGGCTTAAAGCAGATCCTTGATGTAACCCAACCGTTATAGGAAAATTGGTTGTTACCCCTCCACAAGTGCGAACATTGGTTATTACTCCTTCATACATATCTTTAATTATACTAATGTACTTAAGAGAAACACCTTTCTTCATCATTGTCCACCAGAGAACGTCCCTAGGTACTCTATCGTATGCCTTCTCCAAATCAATAAAAAACATATGCAAATCTTTGTTCCTCTCTCTATTTCTCTCAATAAGTTGTCTAAGAAGATGTATAGCTTCCATAGTTGATCTTCCAGGCATAAAACCAAATTGATTCTCCGATATCATGACAACTTTCCTCAACTTAGACTCAATCACCCTCTCCCAAAGTTTCCACAAAGTCAAAAGTTATTAACAAAGCAAAAAACTGAGTCTCAGGCTCGATGTATATGTGTACAACATTTACAAGGGATACATTAATAAATAACAATGGAAAATCCAAAGAATGACTTTGGACTTTGTGGAAATAATTTTTTGGAAAAAAAAATCATTTCAATAACCTTGAAATCATCATCCAAGGATCTTTTAATATATTTTTGAAAATCAAACTTAGCACCAGGAGATACATGAACCTACAGAGAAGAAAAATTATTAAAGAAAATAATCTTGCTTGAGCAGGTCTATGTAAATTACAGAAAGCAGTAAAAGGAGTCATGTACATAAAACTCAGTCACAAAGCCATGACGCATCGTCAAATAATCTACTTTTCTGACTGACTTGAAGAATTGGCGGAAGAAATATGAACTGATACCAGTTAGATCATGTAACAAATTTCTCAAGTTCATCTTTTATTTTCTGAAAAGCATGAGAAAATAAGCATGCATTTTCCAGACCAATGTCTATTAATTTCATTAATTTTTGTATAACTTCAACATGAATTTTAAATCATATGTGCATTCTGAGTTGTGCATCATTGGCATCACATGATTCTCAGTTAACTAACTTTCTGGGCTGCATAGAGAGAGAGACTTGCATGTGGACAGAAAACCACACCTCCGCCAGCAGCTAACCTTCTATGAGTTGCCACAATGCTTGAAAACAGAGAGTTAAGTAGCCTTCTATGATCAGGGGTATCAGTTTTTTATTTATCATGACATGGCAGCATCGCATTTTGCACACCTTCAAGAACACAAATTTTGGCAATGTAGTTCTGTCCAAAAGTGAGCAGCAAGGAGATAAACCCAAGAATCATAAGCTATGCCAACAATCCAACAAAAATTCAAGTCATAGTTATTGGCCTGCTAAGCACATAGGAAATGTCCCATGCAAAAGAAAATGCATTTCTAGAACATGAAAACAGTATATAAACAAAGAAAAACTGATATAAGCATACCAGACAACCTTCTCCAGAGTCATTTGTTTCTATGTAAGCCACTGCAATTACAACATAAAAAATATAAGTACTAAGATATTCTTCTATCCAAGCCAAAAAATGCATTATTTACCTACAGAAAAAACATAATAGAATAACAGATTAAATATCCCTAGCAGCTCCTCACTCCCTTTTGTAGGTTAACAAGAATGAGAATGGACAGTGCTACTTCTTAAATAAATAAAACAGAAAACAAGTACTCTCCAAACCATCAAACTAAGAAACATAAATAAGTTCAAGGGGAAAGAAAAGCACATAGCTTGCATTAGGTACCACTAAAATCAAAAGCAACAAACAAACAAAAATTCCAGGAGTGGAACAAAGAAGCTAAGTAATTTTTATCTTCTTTTTCATTGTTAGTATCTTCTTTTCTGCTGTTTACAATTTGTTCTTGGAGGAACAAATTAAATAGAGAGAGAAAAAAGGAGAGAGCTAAGCTCAAAATAAAACTAATCATTTTTAATAAGCATTCTCTGAAACCTGCCGATGCAAATAGAGAAGACCATATTCTGGACAGACATGTATGAAACTTCCAACAGATCACACGAATAGACATTTCTTCTTCCCAATTGCACCAAAAACCAAACAAGAGCAATACATACCAACAGAATCTGAAGAACAATATATAACACACCAAACAAAACTCAAAAAAAGCAAAAAAAAAAAAGAACACAAACATCATTCTTTCTCTCTAACAGAGAACACCAACATGGTTGTTTTTGTCCCATACCTCTCCACCAAGATGATGAAGACCCTTCTCCAACAGCAAGGAGATCACTATGATCACAGCACACACAGTAGTCATTGCCCATGTTGGTGTAAACTCCAAAGTCCTAGAACCAGGAGCAGCAGGACCAGCCATTCACACCCCTCCAAACTAAACCAATCTGATGCAAACTCAGACTCACAAAAGAATAATAGAAAGGGAAACCGAAGCCTCTGCAAATCAAGAAGCTACAACGGTGCAGACCCTTAGATTCCTGAACTACCAACGAAGGAATCGGCATCACGATTCTGAATCAGGGCTTGATCCAAACGAAAACCTCTGTTCCGATGATCAGAAACCGTTGAAGAAATCCCAACTGCAGAATCAGAACCGCGATTACCCCAAAGTTCCGAACTAGGGCTTCCACTGCGCGGAGAAGAGAAGCCGGTCGAGGATTAATTAGGGTTTACGGAGAGGGTTTCGGAAGGGAGGGGATCATCGGAGTGGGGTTCCGAAGGGAACGAGGGCTTCGACGCTAGGGTTTGGAGGGGACAAGAGGATTCGGGCCTCTTGTGAGGGCGCAGGAGGTCAGCTAGGGTTCTGGAGAAGCCATTCGGCAGCGCTTAGCGCCAAAATGGGAAGGGATCACGCGCGAAAAAAAAAATGAAAAAATCATAGTCTTAGGCAGTTTTGAAATACCGTTGTAGGCCACCAATTGCAGCTTCCGCCGCTATTCCATCAACAGTGGCAATTTTCCAAATTGTTAATTGTACAAACTGACACTCTTTCTATATTTTGTTGTAAGGAATTCATTGAAAAACATGGTACGGTAATCTTTCTAACAATCCTTTAAACATGTTAAAATGCTTAGGCTCACAATTTGGCATTTAACCTCATGTAACCAGATATCTTTTTTTTTTTAAGCATGGACAACCACATCCAAGTCATCATCTACACATTATTTATAAGGGCATCATATTACCAACATAACGAAGTCTTATTCATTAATAAGTATACGATATTTTTTTATAAAATCTATAACCACTTCCTTCACATATGCTTACATATGTTTTGGTTATCACATGCAACTTTGCATTCCAATGAACTTTTCATACTGACTGATGCTTCTATTTTTCATCCTTTTCTTCTTATTATTATTATTATTCATTATATCCCTTGTGTGACCTGATGTACATAGTTATACGTGAAAAGTTATGCATTGGGTCACGTTTAAGGGGTCTTTTGATTGATATGTGCTCTCATATCTAAACCTGAAATTATCAATACACGAATTAATACATTAAGGATCGCAAATTCATGTTTTCATATAAATTAGATCAAAACAATGAATCAATTTCCATACTTTCAACAAAACTAATATGTCATCAAAGTTTTTTTTTCTCTGCTTCACTTGACTTAAACTTGCATATAGGTGTGCAAGTGAATTTTCCCTCCATGCAAATTCATCGACATGATCCAGGACTTTTATAAGTAGAACATAAAATGCGGGAATTATCTTTTCAACAATGTTGATAAATGCACAAGTGCCAAAGAAATTGAACAAGAATATCTTCAACTCCTTTTCCAGCCTATGATCAGCCTTCCCTCCCACACAGGGTATCTTCTAGTTCAATTTCATTGCTCTGTTATTGTCATATGTCCTCCTCAATCATGACAACTTTAAGCTATTACCTTCAAATATATCCTCGGTTGCTCCCAATAAGACTTCACATTCGTAATTAAAATTTTCAAACCGAAATGCATTTATGGGCTTATCGTAGCACTTTAATCAATTGATGCATGTCACATCTTCCAAGGTGATGGTCAACTTAAAACTGAAGAACTAAAACCTATTCATTGCAGGATTTCAAAATTGCACCATGGAATCTATGCGACTATGACCAATAGTTCATTGGTGCAAACTTCAAGAATTGTCGAAAGTGCATTTAATCTAGTTAGTCCTTGGTATCCTCTAATATCGTTAAAAACCATTTATATGCTTGGAATCAATAGAATCAAGCATTGTGGCTCTTTTGTTATTTGTGGATGTGAATCCTAAAATGGCAATAGAATTTGCATGGATTCAATCACATACCATATATCAATCATTGAATATAACATTAAAATTGATTCATTTTAGTATACTGGTTATAATTGCACACATTAACAAGAATTTTTATGGAATCAGTCACATATCACACATTAATCATTAAATATAACACCAAACTTGATTCATTATAGTGATTAAAATTAATCATTCACAACACACATGCCACATATTGTTTTTTTTTTTCCAGATAGTGAGCTACAAAATGTCATGAAAAATAAAAATTTTAATTAAAATAACAATATAACAGTAAAATGATGATTTTATTTTTTAATTAAAAGAATGATTAAAGTAGACAATGTTGGTATTCCAACGCAATAAAAATCACTTCAATTGTATAAACAAATCAACATTTATAACAAAAAACTCATAAGTAAAGGTCTATAATCTAGCATATATATATATATATATATAATTGAATAAAGGTCAATAAATGACTATAATCTAACATAAAACCAAAAACCTATATCTAGATAATTTAATATAAATATCTATTGAATCTAATTTTCAAGGTCTACAATCTATCAAAAGACCTATAAATAAAGGTCAACCTCTTTAATCTATCATCTAAAACTTGAGTGTAAGTTTTGTATCTAGAACCGCACACATCAACAAAATATTGACACACTATTGCATACATGTCAATTATTGAATGCCTGATCATGAATTGCAATATTCAAACTGGTTATCTTACAAACATGTTTCACACACATACTCACATATCACAATTTAATTATTGATTATAACATTCAAAATGATCACAAACATCTTACAAATATGTTTAACTATTATATATACATCAACATATTTAAAAAGTACTTGTTCATGAGCATTGAACCTTGTGACATGTTCGTGCGAGCATGCACTTCCTCCTCTATTGGATGGTTTTTTTCCTCCCCCTTCTCCACCATCTTCTCATTGTTATCCTTTATCTTAGCCTCCTCTATTTGTTAAGGATCCTCCTCTACTCTCTCACCAAACACTACTTGACTCTCTACCTCAACCTTTGCCACTTTTTGCTGAGGTTCCTCAGCTCTCTCACCACCAATGACCTCACTCTTTACCTTAGTATTGACATATTTATTCGCTTAAGGTAGGTCTTTTTTTTTCTCTACACTGTCCTCCACCTTAACATTGGCATCCTTACCTTGTTAAGGTTCTTCCTTTACCCTCTCCACCCCCACAATGTCCA
Organism: Nuphar pumila; assembly: GCF_984573655.1. Lineage (NCBI taxonomy): Eukaryota > Viridiplantae > Streptophyta > Magnoliopsida > Nymphaeales > Nymphaeaceae > Nuphar > Nuphar pumila. The sequence goes on along the minus strand of NC_143253.1, from coordinate 17,953,098 downwards.
TCGTCTCCCTTTCCATCTTAGCATTGTCACTGTAGTTTGCTATGTCTTTTGCTTTCTTCAACCGGACCTTCAGGTTAGCAACTATTGAGGAATCCAAAGTCAATGGCTCTTACACTTTTTAATCAATGATTGCTCACTAACATCCCCCTCTTTAGTTGCTTCTTGGATGAGAGGCTTGATTGTAGACACCAATGAATTAACCTTATTTGCAACAAAATTTGTTCTTATTGAAGCCTCATTTTTCAATAAATGTGTATGATGCTTCTTATTTTATCATAGCAATCTCAACCTTATCTTACTAATGCTACATTTTTTTGTTAATTATATTGAAAACCCATGCTCTTGGACATAAAGCAGGTTCTACCTCATAGTATGAAGGATCAGACAACATGTATTATTTATGAAAAAACAATATTTAAGAGAAAGCAACTTCAGTATATTACACAAGGTTTATGGTAAAGAAAGCAAATTCAAATAACATTTTTTTGTAGCATGTACATATCCTATCTCACTCTAATCCTAAAGTAGGTGTTGGTACCTACATAACGGTTTTTGTCTTCGTGATCATTTTTTCACTCATCATCTTTATAATAAAGGAGGAACAATCTCCTACACAACCAAATTCAAGGATACAAGTAAACAATTAAACAACGGGGATTCACATGAAAACGAATTACAAAAAAGAAACAAAATAAGCTATTTAAAATACATAAATATATCATTGTTTCATAGTCATATTTATAATGCAAGATAAACAATCAAATTCGAGAATAGAGACATATCAAATTAAGAAAAAAAATAGAGGGCAATAGAGATTTACATGAAATTGAATTAAAGAACAAAACATACTATGCTATTTAATATGAAAAAATAACTTGAGAACCATGTTATTGTTTTTCAAAATAACTTATTCATGCAACTATTTTAAAAAATAGTAGATTCAATTGTTACAAAGAACACAATTTGTAATTATCGAAATATCACTTTGTTGATGATATGTCAGACGCTCAAAACTCGCTTGATGTGCAGTTGTGTGACAGAGATAATGCAAGAAAAATGTCATCTCACCAGAAAAACTTGTTGGGGACCACATAGGTTGGGGACCATAAAACCCTCCTTAAGAACCCTAATTTTATGCAAAAAATGGTCCTCTTATGCAAAACAAAGTTTTGATAGTATCATATTTAATGCATGTACATATATTTGCAAAAGCTACATGCGAGGATGAGGAGATTCATAGAAACATCATGAGAATATTTGTGAATCTCATGTTGAATATGCAAATGTTCAAAATGTCTACAACTGCGGTCATAAGTTTTGCATATACAAAGGATATTCACGAGTCTACTCACAAATGTCAGGAGTACATTCACAAATGTGTAGAGGACATTCACATGCGAAGGTAAGGACATTCATATATAGAGATAAGGATATTTGCATCTTAATAATATATTTTTTATTTTAACAGGAGACTCGTATATAATGCTTGTTAATGTCTAACTTTGCATGTGTACATATAGACTTTATGTGAGTTTTTAATTAAAGAAGGTGTGCATGGTATCTAAGTGAAGGTTGTGCATTTGCAAATATGTGATGTGAACCTGCAATCAATAAGTAAACATGCGAAGATAAGTTGGTTTGCAACGCATGTTTCTGAAAGTCAGGACACACATTTGTGAACGTAGGCATAGACTTTATGTGAGTTTTTAATTAAAGGAGGTTCACATGGTATCTATGTGAAGGTCGTGACATTCGCAAATGTGATGCAAACCTGCAATCAGTTAGTAAATATACAAAATTTAGGGACATTCATAATAAATATTTATGAATGTCATACAGTCATTTGTTGACATATATCTTGACTTTAAGCGAGTTTTTAGTTAAAGAAGATTCACATGATGTTTGACATATTGTATTTATCTCTTTTTGTTTTGTTCCAGATTTCATGTAAAAAGGAAACATTTTTTCTTTCTACGTAGGTGCACCATGGGTTTTGAACTAGGGTTGTGGTTCCAAACAATCGTGCGTCCTACCACAACACCGCTTCACCATTTGTTGTTTGATTTTGCAAAGTAATTCCCTATATTCTTTCTTGTGACGTTTCCTTAGTTGGTGGATTTTCGCATTTCCACATGGGTCTTTTTTCAAGTTTTCCTGTCTCTGCATTATCTTATATTTAATATGCTTCGGATTTCATGTTATAGCCCTAGAATATTCAAATTTCTTGAATTATTTTCGTGAACCGGGCCAGATCTTTGAATCTCACTAAAGTCTGAATTCAAGTCCCGCTTCGAGTATTTGTCATCAGATTCACACTAACTAACTCGTAAGCATTGAAATTGCATTGAATATGACCAAAAACCATATTATTTCACACAAATGCACATTATTATTCATTAAATATTCCTTAAAACTCCTGGGTTTACATCCTTCCCCTCTAAAAAAAAAACTTGTCTCCGAAATTCATAATACATATCAATCAAATAGTTTAGGGTACTTGTCCTTCATCACAGCCTCTGGTTCCCACGTGCATTTTTCTAAGCCATGGTGCCTCTATCTCACTTTGACTAATGGGACGGTCTTGTTCTGCATCACCTGCTCCCGGCGATCCACAATCTCGATCGGTCTCTCTTCTACTATCAGGTCCTCTTGCACACTTATGTCCTCGAACTGAATCACATGTGAAGGATCCTGAATGTATTTCCTTAGCATCAGTACATGAAATACATTATGAATCCTGGCAAGCTGAGAGTGTAGTTCTACTTGATACGATGTCTCGCCGATCCGCTCTAATATTAGGAAAGGTCTGACATATCTCAGACTCAACTTCCTATTTTTGCCAAACCTGAAGACGCGCTTGGTCGACGATACCTTGACAAACACTGCATCCCCCACTTCGAAACTGAGCTCTCTGCGTCACTATTCCGCATAGCTTTTCTGTCGGCTTTGTGCAGATCAAAGTCGATCTCATATCCTTTATATCTGCTCTGTGTAATGCTGAAGTACCATTGACGACTCAACTACTCTCTCGCCAACTTCATTCCAATGTACCAGTGATCTGCAAGGCCGAATGTGCCATATCGATGCTTGTGTGGTAGTTATTGTTGTAGGCAAACTCTGTTAGTACCACGTGAGCATCACATTCTCTTTTCTAATCTAGCATATAGGCACGTAACATGTCCTCTAGTGTCTGTATGGTTTTCTTTGATTGTATGCCGGTCTGTGGGTGAAAGGCAGTGTTGAACTTCAACTTAGTGCCCAATGTCATCTGTAATTGCCCCCACAACCGTGAGGTGAATCGAGGGTCTTTGTAAAAAATGATCGAGACTGACACTTCATATAGTTGTACTATCTCCTGTATGTACAATTTGGTCAAGCTTCCTAATGATTGACTCTTCCTTATCAGTAGAAAGTGTGTCAATTTAGTAAGTCGGTCAACCACTACCCAAATAGCATCATGATTCTTGCGAGTCCGCGGTAGTGCTATCACAAAATCCAGTGTGATATGCGCTTACTTTCATTGAGGAATTTCCATCAACTGCATTGTTCTTCCCAGCCTTTGATGCTTAATCTTGATTTGTTGACAAGTCAAGCACTTCACGATGTATCTTGCAACATCGCGCTTTATTCCATTCCACCAGTACTCATGTTGTAGATCTTTGAACATCTTGGTACTGCCTGGGTGAATGGTGTGCTTGCTCTTGTGTGCCTCGGTCATTAATTCCTCTCTAAGTTCTGGATTGTTTGGCACCCATAGTCGATCCTTAAACCATATGCTTTCGTCTTTCTTACGCTGGAAAGTTGTGTCCTCCTGCAGAGCCAATGCCTTTATATTTTCGTACTGCAAGTCCTCCTTTTGTTTAATAATGATCCTCTCTTGCAGTTTTGATCATGTCGCCAGGCTTGCCATCTTGAGTATACCTCGATTGTGGGAGAATGACTTCCACTTTATGAACTCAGAAATCATCTTCCATCTGATATTTACCAAATTAGCCAAATTTCTACCAGCCTTGACACTAAGGGCATTTGCGACCATGTTTGCTTTCTCGGGATGGTAAGAGATAGTGAATTCATAGTCCTTTATGAATTCAAGTCATCTCCTCTGCCGCATATTGAGCTCTTTCTGTGAGAATAGGTACTTCAAACTTTTGTGATTGGTGAAAACTTTGAACTGTTCTCCATACAGATAGTGCCTTCACACATTTAAGGCGAATACCACGGTCGCCAGCTCCAGATCATGTGTGGGATAATTTCTCTCATGAGTCTTCAATTATTGTGATGCGTAGGCAATGACTTTGCCATATTGCATCAGCACACAACCCAACCCAGTACCAGAAGAATCTGTGTACACCACGAATCCTTCGCTCCCATGTGGTAAGGCTAACACCAGAGATGTGGTAAGTTTGGATTTACGGATTTGGAAGCTCTCTTCGCTTTTTTCATTCCATTCGAACTTCACCCCTTTCCATAAGAGTTTTGTCATTAGCATAGCGATTTGGGAGAAGTCCTGAATGAATCGCCTATAGTAGCAAGCTAATCCCAGGAAGCTTCAAATTTCGCTGACATTCTTTAGTTGTGCCCAATTCATTACGGCCTCAACCTTGGTGGGATCTACTGAGATTCCGTCTTTCAAGATCACATGCCTAAGGAACATGACTTCTTTAAGCTAAAATTCACATTTCGAGAATTTGACATATAGCTGATGTGTCAAGAGGGTTTCTAAAACAATCTTCAGGTGTTCCCTGTGTTCCTTTGTATTCTTCGAGTACACTAGTATATCATCAATGAAGATGATGACAAAAGTATCCAAGTATGGTCTGAATACTCGATTCATCAAGTCCATGAATGCAGCTGGGGCATTCGTGAGTTTGAATGGCATCACCATGAACTCATAATGCCCATACCTGGTTCTGAATGCTGACTTAGGGATATCTTCATCCTTTATTCTCAACTGGTGATATTCCGACCTCAAATCTATCTTTGAAAAGACCTTTGCCCTTTTAAATTGCTTTAATATGTCCTCGATACGTGGTAGTGGATACTTGTTTTTCATGGTCGCTTGATTCAACATTCGGTAGTCTATGCATAGCCTTATCGACCCATCTTTCTTTTTCACGAACATGATCGATGCTCTCCAAGGAGATGTGCTAGGTTGCATAAAACCACGCTCCATCAACTCTTGCAGTTGCTTCTTTAATTCCTCCAACTCTGTTGGTGCCATCCGATAAGGTGCTCTTGATATAGGTTTTGTACCCGGCATTAGTTCAATTCCGAATTCTACTTCCCGCTGTGGAGGTAATCTAGGAAGTTCCTCTAGAAATACGTCAACAAAGTCGCAGACGATTTTCAGATCTTCAATCGGTGTTGGATTCATTTCTCCTCCGATCACATTGACTAGAAAAGCCATATCTCCCTGGTGGAGATACTTTTGGACCTTAAGGGTCAAAATAACCCTTTTTTTATTCCTGACCTTGCCAAACGGAACTCAACCTCTAGCATATTCAGACGAGACAGGATGGCCTTTCCTTCTCTACAGAGGACTCTGGCGTAATGTTCAAACAGCCAGTTCATACCCAATATCACGCCATACTCGGTCATATCAAGAAATATCAAATTGACTGGTAAATTGTGTTCTCCTACAGTAACATCTACTTTTGGCATGTAGTTCACACAAATTTTAGTGAATCCTATGGGGTTATATACTACTAGTCCATGATCCAATTTTTCTGTGGGAATTCTAAGTTGTTTTGCAAAATTTACATAAATAAAGGAATAAGAAGCTCCACAATCAAACAATATTGGAGCAACTTGACCGAAAATAAACATAGTACCTTGCACCAAGTCCCCTTTTTGTAATTGATCGGTCGAGGTAGCGTAGACTCGACCCGCTACTCGTTGTTGAGCCGCTTGCGACTGTGGTGGTGGTGCTCGGTGCTGCTGTGGCGGTTGTCCCTCACTCTCACGCCTTGCATCATCACCCTGCTTCTTCCGATACTCCTTGATGTAGTGTCCCATTTTCCCGCAGTAGAGACACCCTCCTGTCTCATGGGGACAATGCTGACTGGGGTGGAAGCGGTTGCACTTCTGGCACCTCTGATTCTGCCCTGGCCTGAATCTGGTGCCTTGGTTTCTTGGTCTGATGGTTGAAACGTCTTTCACCAAACCTCTTCTTGAACTCAGGTTTATGAACCCCAGTTCTATTCTTTTGCGACCTCTGCCCCTCCTTTCAGTCATCGTCGAGGAGAGTCACAACTTGGATAGTAAGGGTAGTTGATAACAAGTCAACGTTCCTTGATATTCCAAGTGTTAACTTTGATAACTTAAAATAAAACTTGTATCACAACGAATATAGTGATTTTACCTAGATAGCCGCGTCAAGGGTCTTGGGCTCTTGAGTGTACAGACGGTTCCTCAAACCCATCTTTGAGCCTCAGGCAAACTTCATAGCCTGATCTTTGTTCAAAGTGTACACGTTCGGACAATAACATTTCAAGCTATGGAACTTAGTGATGTAGTCTGTCAGGGACATCTCACCCTGCTTCAGGTCCAAGAACTCATACATCTTCTTTGCCCTCTCATGCTTTGGAAAGTAGGCAGCGTTGAAGATTTCCATGAACTCCGCCCAAGATATAGAGCCGTCCTGGAACTTGACTGCCCTAGTGGTCTCCCACCACTTTTCGGCGTGGTCCTTGAGACGATAAGTCCCAAAGTCCACCCGACGCTCCTCAGGTACCTCCAGTATACAGAAGATGCGCTCGATCTCCTGGATCCAACTCTCGGCCGCCTTCGGATCTGTCTTTTCGGAGAAAGTGGGAGGGTCCATGAATTTTTTGTAGGACTAGCCCCACCATTAGCATTCTTCTTATGGGCCAACTGCTGCAGATTGGCACCCATCTATTGCATGGCCGCTGCCTACTGGCCTACCACCTCGGCCAAGTTATGCAATGTCATCATGATTTCATTGCAACAGTTTAACCAAGTCATCTATTTGAACAAACAAAAAGGTTGTCACACCTCTTATTTATAATTTTGTATAAGTGCAATATACAATTATATATTTTTACCTCTAAGTTATAAAAACAACATTATAGCATCCTTACAGAGCCATCGCGGTCGCTGGAAGAGCCAAGATCTCATATTTTCCAATTCTACTCTGATACTAAAGTTGTAACACCCCAACAAATTAGACGGAAAATTTTGGATTTTTTTTTGAAATAGCGGAAGTGACAAGTCCAAGTGTTAGGCGAATTATAGGGTAACAGAGAAGTACGAAAAAACATCACATTCGTTAATTAAAGCATTAATGCCATTAATTATATTTCATAACTGAAACATAAATCTAATTAATCAGAGCCTAAACATAAAATACTAAAATAAATGAGATCTCTTGGACACATCGGTAAGCGACGCCCCGATGCGCCATTTTACTCGCTACCCGAAAAGATTTAAAGCAAAAGGGTCAGACTCCCCTGTCAGCGTAAGAAGCATTATATTTATATGTTATGCTCATTGCCCCGTGTACAAATATGTGCAATAATTTAAGTTCTAAGCTATCATGTAATTTAGGAAGATTCTATTGAATTACGCATGCTTTCTATATCGTTATACAATAAAGAAAATAGTGTTATAGCTAAATTCATTCACACAAGCATGATCTTATTTTTATCATTTCTACGGATTCCATGTCACTAATTTCCATGTTTATGCAAGGACTATTTACTAGAACAATTCAACACTTTTTATGTTTATTTTACTCTTACCATAAGGGTACGCACAAGCATTCAACATCGTATCAGACCGAGACCATACGGGGGTTTGTTATTTAGTAACCTGTATGACTAGCCGTACGAATATCCAAATGGGACGGTCCGTGACCGAGAGAGAACTCTCTAGAGGCTAGAACAAGAAAATTAGGATGCACCTCTTGACACTTTTGTAGAAGATTTGGATCCACCACCTAGAACGCATTGATAGTTGTGAACACCCCAAATTTTTCAAAATTTTGTAAAAAAATGACCCTGTTGCCCCGACTCTATTTTCTGAGAAAATCAAAGCAGTCTCAAAGCTCATTCTTCAGTCTTTCTGAATTAAATTCCACATTGGTATATTCAAAATTAATTTCGGATCCAAATCTAGGACTTTAAATCCATATTTCTTCAAAAACCGGATCCAAACCCATTTCTGAAGAAATTTTCTCAAAATGGCTTTAAAATTTTTAGAAAAATTCTCTTTTGTAAATATTTTTGCAAAAACACCAAAAATTAGTTTTGACCTTTGGTTTCTCGTAAAACTCTAGGATTTCTTTTAAAAATACAAAAAAAATGGAAAATTTCAAGAAAAATGAATAAGTATAAGCTTTTTAAAATCGATTTTGCTAAAAAAATCAGTTTTAAACCATGTTTATGAAATTTTCTTTTAGGGAGCCTCTTTTTGGAATAAACCAAAAATTTTTCACAAAAACAAACCCTAATCGCCCCCCTCTTTTTCACTCTCGCCACTTTCCCCTCTCACTCTCACCTCTCTCCCCTTTTGCAGAACCACCTATCTTCCTCAATCGCCCTCCATTATCCACCCGATCATCCTCCTCCATCCATCTCTAACAACCGCTCGGCCCTTCCCGAACCCTCTTCTTCTCTTTAAGAAGAACTCGCAGGAGACCCTCTCTTTGACCGTCTTCTACCCCTCCACTTTCTTCTCCTTCATGGATTCATCTTCACCCTCTTCCTCTCTACATCCATTATGCTTACCTTCACCTCGTTTACTTCTTTTTCTTCACTTCCTTTTCCCCATCTCCTCTCGGTTTCTTCTCTTTCACTCTCTTAGTAAAATATATGATATAGCCTGCGGTGGCGCACAAAGGAAGACCTCTCCTCCTTCAATTAAAGCAGAAAGTTCGGTAAGAATCTCTCCTTTCTACCCTGGTATCATCTTCAATTTCTTAGATTCCTCGGTTTTGCTTCATTTACGCATACCCTGTAACCCCGCTTTGCATATAGCAATGTCGGCTTACACTATGCAACATCAAGGGAACTACCGATTCCAATATATTTTTAGTTTTCCTTTAAATATTTTGTGGTTTCCTTTATGGTTTCAGTCCATAGTCATTTTTTTTTCTATTTTCTATTATTGTTCTGATTTCCCATCTATTTTTTTTTCCTAATTAGCCTTCGCCTCCCCCTTTTGATTTGTTTTTCTTTCCCATTTTTTTTTCTCTCTCTCTCTTTTCTTTTATTTCTGCCCGACACTATTTTGATTTGTTTAGATCCATTTATTTCTTTTGTTTGGATCCTGTTTCGGATCACATCTTGCTTTTTAATGATTTTCTTCTTGTCTTACTTTTATTTGGATTTTTTTTTTATGATTCCCATTTTGGTTCAGGATTAATTCCTAATTGATGGTCTCTGTTTAATTTCTTGTTTATCCTCTGTCGCTTTTGTTCATCGTATATGATTTCTCATTTTGCCCAGAATCTCTTGTTTATATTCCATTTACTACCTTACTTTGTGCATCATGTCGTCTGCAGCTAAAACAACGTTAGATTTCATTTTTACCCATTGGAAGGTGATAGCCCGATGTCTTTCCTGAGATCGCATCATCCCTTTTTCACCCAGCTTTAGCTTAACGAAACCCAATTCAGAGTGAGAGCTCTGCAGTATGATTCTAGATAGATTGCCTAAAGATACAAAAGATCGTATCACTAGATTCTGTCGCACAGGAAATAATATGAACTGGATCGTTGCTCTCCCCTCTTTTCCTGCCTTTCTTCTTCTTCTTCTCTACATTTCCCTATTGCCTCTTATGTCAATTCCAACGTCTGTCAATGCCAATACCCAATAAGAGTGAAAGAGAAGAAACTTTATCAGATACCATCTTGATCAGTATCTCTGACAATGATACACTTCTTTTTAACATGTTCAAGGGACTGATTGCTCTTATATTTAGTTAGTTTCTGCAAGACAAGTATTTCTATGTATACTGACAATTTGACAACTGGAGGCTGTTGAGCCACGCTGCAAGTTCCAGGTCTGCTTAAGGTTAAGTGATCTCATGTGATGATGCTATTAAACTATTTTGACCTACTCATAATCTGTGCTTAATCTGTGTTGGCAGCAACCTAGTCACAACCAGGAGGTAAAATTTCTGATTCTCACAGATCCTACTCCTAGGAATCTATGCATTAGTTTTACTTATAAGTTAGTCATCTTGGGGTCGTTAGTGGCCAGTTTTGTTATGTATTGAACACTCATTTGTGCTAGCATTTCCAGGTTGAAGAACTTATATTCAAACTATGAGGAAGCTCAGTGGCCATCGTGTGCAATGAATAATCAGGATAAGAGTCTCGATCTGAGAAACAATCCCAGGAGTGTTGAGTACCATGCACAATGCCCTCCGAAGAGTATGTTGATATTGGAATAATCTCTGCAATCTACTCTAAAGGCCACATCCTGTTGCTCATCGTAAGAGATTACTGAAATAGCGGGATCCTTCCAGCTTGTCAAGAGCATTGGTGGCTCGTGCCACCTGTGCTTATACCTTATTTATATCATATTCAGCTCCCATCTTGTTGACCGAATCGAATTTGTAATCTGAGAGGGTGAGATCTACACTTGCTGTATGGCGTCTTTTCTGAGTGGGTTTGCATGTTTTAAGAGGCAACTAATACATTTTGAATTACTATGTGATTTCCGGTGCTGCGAATTTCCAAGTTTTTGCAGAGTATTTGCATCATGAGTTACTGATTAAAATTTTGAAGCTGCCAAATTGAGTAGGAATTTGGTAGGGATTTCTGTGCTTGGGCCTTCCTTCAACAAGTGAAGGTATCTAGAGGCTGGTGATATACATATGTAAGATGAATAAAGAAGAAGTGGGGCCAGAGATAGACCTATGTGATGAGCGGCTGGAAATAGATTTGTGAGGGACTTGGCTTGTGGACAGAAGATGGTGTCATCAAGGCAAGAAAGCTTCACGTGGACCAGCTGAGTTGACATTGAAACTGGTATATTCACAATTGAAGTTTTAAAAGGTAAGTACACCATCCCCTGATAAGAAATATGATCTTGTTTATAACCCTTGTTTAAAGCTATATCAAGATGATCCTCATAGTCATGATGGCATGACACGTATATATTGTTGATATCTTTGCTTGCTCATTAGATGTTGTGGTTTTGAAAGCTTTATATCCAGGATTGTTACAGCATGTTTTATGGTTATCAAACATTTGAAGCTTGTGAGGAAGCAATAGTTGATGCTGTAGAAAATTAGCTACAGCTCATCAATCACATCTACCATATTTTCACAGTCACCACATTTATTTCCTGCAACACACACTGTTCACATTATATCCTGTTTTATTTATTACATGAACATCACTTTAGCATATATATATATCACTCTTGTTGTTCATCTTGTGTTCATACCTATTGCACTTAATCACAACACCATATTTCCTACAATCCACCCACAGCAGCCCCAGCTGGCCATCTCTATGTTTCCCCAAGTCCAGCTATCATACCCATTGTCATTAGTAGTTCTTCTTCCTTTTAAACTGTATCCACCGTTGCAGCTTCAGTTGCTTACATCAAAACCACCAGCCGCTATCATTTGTTTTACCCCTGACACACCACCTCTTCATTTACACTGCACCATTGCACTGTATTTTCTGGTTGCATTGCACTGTTTACATTACATCCACCTCTGGCTTCATTGGCTACAGCATATGGCCTCCACCTTCCAGCCTAAACCACCAGGCATGTCATTACACCATCTCCCACGCATTCTATGCCTACAGCAGCACATGTACATAACATATGCACATTATTTTCCTATCTCTCTGCACTTATATCATACACTTTCACTATGATCCATCTCCAGCACCCTCATCCACATACACCACCACCCATGCTGCATGTATGTAAATACATATATATATGTATATGTGTATATAAATATATATATGTACCCATATCTACATATGTATACATATCCATATATATGTACATATACATATATAAATATGCATACACACATATATATCATTTCTCATGAAAACCGTGGCGTGTAAGTATCCCATATCTAGTATGTTTGAAAATATGCAAAATTTTCCTTCTCTTTCCATACTAACCTAGTTGTTTTGCAGGAAATGTATGAAAGAAATCACTATTTGGGGTTGTAAATTTGATTCTACCTGTTGTAATAGCTAGACCTTAATGAAAATTTATATTTCCTGCTTTAGGTAGAATGGATGAGCATTGTAAATATCATTGAATTACTTGTTGTTCATGCATTTTTTCCTTTATTTCTCAAATTCTCACAATGGTGAAACACGAATGGCACGTGCACCATTTCATAAAAGGTAAGTTAATTCTAAGTTGATGATTTACACCAACGGCCATAGTCGGGGTGTAAACAAGACTTAGTATTCTTATCTTTTATGAAATAACACTGAATCCTCTTTCAAAAATCAAAATATTCTTCAAATATTTCACCTTTTATCAGAGCTTAACTTAGAATTAATTCAATATATATACCAATGGCCATAGTCAGGGTATATTGAGAGTTAATTCCATTTTAAACTCTATAAAAGCACAAAATATATTTCATTCTTCACCTGAGTTTAAATATAGATTATTATATAATACATTCAATGACCATAGTCAAGGATGTATTATATCTTCAATCTTATTTCAAGTCATGTAAAGAATGAAATACAATTTTCAAAATCTAATTTCAAAATTTAAATTTATTCATCATATAGGGCAGAATTGCATCATATTTTCAAAAACTTCTTTTCAAAATCCCAAGTGTTTCTTCTTCTTCATCAGATCTTATTCAAATCCAATTCTATCTCACTTCAAGATTCGAGAATTCAATTTCAAAGACCAATTTGACTTTGAAATTCCAAAATCACTTTTATATTCAAACTTCCAACTCAAATCAAAATTCAAAATCAAAGTTCAATTTAACTTTGAAGCTATCTTCTGATTTCAAAATCAAGTTCATCCCCTTATCTTCTTATCTTCAAATCAAAGTTTTTCAAGTTTAAAATTTGGGTTTCTAAAACCCAGATCCATCTTTAAAGGTCCTATTTGGACTTCTCAAAACCCAAATCCAAAGTCCAAATCCTAGTCTCAACTTGGATCCAGATTTCCAAGTGTAAATTCCATTCCACTTCGGATCTCCAATCGCAGATCCAAATTCCATTTAGGATCCAGATCCTCATTCCATTTTAGATCTCCAATTACAGATCTAAAATCCATTTAGGATCCAGATCCTCATTCTACCTTTGGATCTCAGATTCAAATCCAAATTCCAATTCTTATGATCCAGAATCCAACTCTACTTTGGATCTCGGATTTCAGATCCAAATTCAAATTCTTAGGATCCAGAATCCAACTCTACTTTTGGATCTCAGACTTCAGAGCCAGATCCATTCTAGGATCCAAAATCCAATTCACTTTGGATCTTAGACTTCAAATCCAATCTCTCTTTAGGATCCAGATTCCAATTTCACTTTGGATCTTAGATCTAGAGTCCAATTCCACCTTGAATCTCAGATCCAAACTCCAACTGTTGGGATCCAGAATCCAACTCTACTTTGGATCTCAGACTTCAGATCCAACTCCATCTTCCAACTCTATCTTGGATCTCAGATTTTAGATCTAAAATACCTTCATGGATTCCAAATCTTGAATCCAATTCCATTCAAAATTCCAAATCCAAATTCCACTTTAATTCCAGAAGCCAATTCCATTTCATTCCTAAATTCAAATCAAGTTCCCATTTCAGATCCTAAATTCAAAATTCATCTTTGAAACTCTATTCAGAATCCAGAACTTGGATTCGGATTTCACCTTGAAATTCCAACTTTTGCAAATCCCATTTCCCAGTACCTTTTGATTTCCCACATTTTCTTCTAAATTCAAAACTTCAAAACTGGAATGCAATGCTATTCCAAATATTTATCCAAGTTCGAACTTCTAAATTCAAAGCCCATTTATGACTTTGAAAATTTCCTTCATTCTCTTTTATCTCAAAACTTCAAAATCAATTTCCAAATTCCAGATTTATTTTCCCAAGCTCTTGACTATTCTAAAAAACTTAGAACTTCAATCTTAAGTTCTAAGTTAGAAATCATTTATTCACTTTATCAGATTCACTTGGAAATTCTTCAAAAACGTTTTTCAAAAAGAGCATACATCTTTGCATTTGCACAAGCATGATTCTTTGTGCATCTAGACTTAGATAATTTTCTTAGCAAAACGAAAGGCATTAATTCGACCCTTAGTTCGATTACCCCTGGTAAAGGCGCTAGGAACGGTCGAACCTCGTACCGACGAGCGGATCCCGTCTCCCAGTTTTCCCGCAAATATTTCAAAAACGGAGGTGAGTTATTTCAAATATTTTTTAAAATTAAGGTCAAGTGAGACCCGCAAAAGAATTCCTCTTCTCTTCTCTTCTTTCTTTTCTCTTCTCTCTTTTCTTTCCGTCTTTTATCTTTTCTCCCTTCAAAAAGGAGGAAAATAAGAGGTTGGAAAGGAAAAGAGAAGGAAGAGAGAGAATATTACGAGAGGAAAAATTTTGCGATGATCACAGGTTTGGCGACCGTGATGGGACAGGTCTCCGTCTGGTCGAATTTAATGCCTTTTCTTTTGCTTTGATATTATCTAAGTCTTTATTCTTCAAAATGTCAGCTACATTTTCATGCAAACCTTAGGAGCCTAGATTTTGTCCTAAGCTGACATCATTGCATATAGGATTTAAGTATGGTTTGGTAGGACCATATTGAGGAGATTATTCATGTTCACATTAGACTTAGGTCTTAACTACAACTCTCCTCAATTTTAGGGATTGAATGCAAAACAATGTATGCAAGTGTATGCTTCTGTTCATTTTAATCTATCTCTTCAGGACTTACATTAGAGTCATCTGATTTCTTGCATGTTGAGCATATTTTGAAAACCTCCTTACCTATTTTGTCCCGATCTTCACGTTGCTGGGCTGTCTCACTGAACCATAGTTCGGGAGAGAGCCTCACAACTGGACCACTTGTTTGGGTTCACGCCCCCCTACCACGTACCTAAGGGCCATAGTCTGAGGTATATCGGTAGGTGCTCAAGGATGTTGGGGAACCATTACCTTAGAACCGGAGAAATACTTCTATGCCACGTACTTCCAGCTTCGGCTTGGGTATATCGGCATATCTTGATTGGAATCAGATGATTTGAACCCTATAGTTAGGATTAAGGTCCTACAAGCCATTTCAAATATTGCATTTATCGTCAGCCTCTAGGGATTGTTGTTTGCGCATCCTTGTTTGTATATCTATGATTGTATGATATTTTATATTTCTTATATTTTTCAAAACCTTGGGTATATTATTATTCAAAATTTTCTCCTTATTTTAAAAAACCCAGGTGTATTTTCCTTTTTCTTCTCTTGATTTCTTCTAATTCTTTTTTTATCCTGCCTGCAATTCTTTTCTATAT
This sequence comes from Nuphar pumila, assembly GCF_984573655.1. Classification (NCBI taxonomy): domain Eukaryota; kingdom Viridiplantae; phylum Streptophyta; class Magnoliopsida; order Nymphaeales; family Nymphaeaceae; genus Nuphar; species Nuphar pumila. The sequence goes on along the minus strand of NC_143253.1, from coordinate 17,937,613 downwards.
TCTATTCCTTACCTTCATTTACAATAAAACATCTTTTTGTCAGGATATGTCCTTTTCAAAATTTATCTTTATTCACATTTTACTTGTCTATCCTTTTCAGAAAAACAAATGCGGTTGTCGCAAATTTTGGTGACAACCCAATCTCTCGTAATGGGATGTTTTCATTTTATGATTTCCTCCTTTATTAAAATTTCTTCCTGGATCCTCTCTAAAAAGACCCATTTATGCTCTACAGAGAGTATCAGCGTTATCAGTTGAGACTGGCAAAGCTCAGGAGATTACACTGCTCTAACATCCCAGTTATAAGCAGAAAGAGTAAGGAATGGATTCTCAAAAGTTTGTCAAAAGAGAGGTTCAGGACAGCAAAAGTGAGATCGATCCTGCGATATATCAATTATTCAAAAAGATGATGGTGGAGATATTATCTGAACAAGCTGAAGCCAATTGCGGAAAAGCTCCCGAAGAAGGAAAGACACCTGTCACCTTCCCCACGACTGAACACAGCCACATTAGTGCAGAAAACTCTAAAGCCAGCAGGGGCAGCAGTCAAGGCAACAACTTAAGAGGGTATAAAAGCCAGATTGGGAAATATTGTGAAAACCATGATAGACCTCTTCAATACAGTCCTCAGCAAAAAGGCCAGAAGCAAGAAGAACCAAAGCGCAAGGATTGGAGCAAGAATCGAGATTTCACTCCTTTGGATGAACCGCTCGACAAAACCCTCGAATACATGATGGCCAACGGATTACTCAGGCTCCCAAAATCCGCCATCCCTTCCACAATCATGGGAAAATACATAGACCAGTTCTGCAGATACCATCAAGTAACAGGGCATGACACTGAGCATTGCTTCATCTTCAAGAATATCGTTCAGGATTGCCTTGATAAAAATCTCTTTGTCCAAAACAAAGGAGAAAAGCATCCGGATCTCCTAAACATGCAAGCTCAGTCTAGTTGTCAGATAGGGGTCAGAGCTCAGCAGAAGCCAAACAAGCCGAAGAAAGCAAAGCATGAAGGCTGGGGTTATGATCGTCAGTTTACCCCTCTAGGTCAGCCGATTGAAGAAGTTCTCCAATACCTGCTCGAGAAAGAAATGATCAAGCTCCCAAAGCAGGATGATCCCTTTGTCACCAAAGGAAAATGGAAGAATCGCTTTTGCAAATTTCATCGAGCAAGGGGGCATGACACGGAGCGCTGCTTCGTCCTCAAAAACATTGTGCAGGATTACATTGATAAAAAGCTTTTGGAACCAGAGGAAGGAGAAGAGCAGCCTGCAGTTTCAGTCGGACCTTTTTCAGACCAATCAGAGAATTGAGAATGTCAAAAACTTTTTTCGCTTTCATCCCTTTCTGTTAGTCGCTTTGTAGGGGCAAGTCAGCCCAATCTTTGTGATTTCTTTCTAGTTAAAATACTTGTAAATATTCAGTTCTGTCATCAACTTTTGCTTATCAATGAAATGTCGATTTTCTTTATATCTTTGATATTCAATACTTTCTTCCTTTTGCTATATTGGGGCATTAAAATTTCTTTTTCAAAAATTCAGGACAATCCTGACATCATTCATGAGAGAAATGATATTACCTATGAGGGTCTTTCAAAAATCATGAAAATTTTAGTTCAGATCTTCTATTACAACCTTTTTCAAAGATCAACCCTTGTGTTGATCATATTTTTCTACAAATCGATTTTAAATCATCGCATTTCAAAAATCAACCCCTGAGTTGATCATATTGATTTCAAATTATTGCATTTCAAACATCAACCCTTGTGTTGATCATATCTTTCTAAAACAAATTGATTTCAAATCATTGCATTTCAAAGATCAACCCTTGTGTTGATCATATTTTCTGAAATTTGATTTCGAATTATTGCATTTCGAAGATCGACCTTTGTGTTGATCATATTTTCTAAAAATTTGGTTTTCAAAACATTACATTTCAAAAGATCAACCCTTGTGTTGATCATATTTTCTATTTTTTTTTTTTTTTGGTTTTTCAAATCATTACATCCAAAGATCAATCCCTGGCGTTGATCATATTTTCCAAAAAATTGACTTCAAATCATTACATTCAAAGATCAATCCCTTGTGTTGATCTCATTTTCCAAAAAATTGATTTAATTTCATTCAAAGATCAATCCCTTGTGTTGATCTCATTTTTCAAAAATTTGATTTCATTCAAAGATCAATCCCTTGTGTTGATCTCATTTTCCAAAAAAATTGATTTCATTTCATTCAAAGATCAATCCCTTGTGTTGATCTCATTTTCCAAAAATTTGATTTCATCTCATTCAAAGATCAACCCTTGTGTTGATCATATTTTCTAAAAATTAATTTCAAATCATTATATCCAAATATCAACCCTCGTGTTGATCATATTTTCTAAAAATTGGTTTTCAAATCATTGCTTCAAAAAGTTAACCCTCATGATGATTTCTCATGAATGATCCCTTTTTAAAGATTATCTCTCGCGGTTAGTCTTTCTTTCCAAAAAAAAAAGATTTTCTCATCTTCTTCTCTCATTTTAAAGATCCCACATGCAGGCAGGATCAAACTCTTTTTCTCAACTTTTATCAACCTTTTGTTTATTCATCTTTATCAATATTATCAATTTTATTCATTAGTTATCCATTTTATTAATTCTTCTTGATTCTTATTTTCAAAGATTACCCTTTCAGGTTAAGGGATAAACCTGATGCCTCTTTCCCATGAGGTATTTCTTTTCCTTCTTTTTCTTTCTTTCTTCCCCCTTTCAGGTTAAGGGATAAACCTGAAACCCCATTCTACAAGGTCCTTCTTTCTTCAGGATAAGGGATAGTCCTGAATGTCTTTTTCTTTTAAAGTTTCATTAATATCTGCTAAATCTTTATTCAAATTTTATCAATTTTATTTCTTGATTAAGTTTTTAATTCTTCCAATTCTTTATCAAAGCCTTGTTATCAGCTTTTGCTTAAATTTTATTCTTTTCCCATTCAGGATAAGGGATAATCCTGAAACCCCTCATAGGAGCAACAATGCTACCTGTGAGAATTATTTCCATAAAAAACTCCTTGATTCTTCTCTTTCGTCAAATCTCCCATCAATTTCTATCTCTTCTCATTTGTTCTTTTAAATTTTATTTCCTCCCCAATCAAGATAAGGGGGCAATCAGATCATTCAGTCCCCTAAATGGCCGTTTTCAATCCCAGGTCTGGTCCTCGTACTGGCAAAATTCCAAAACTCAATCTCTTGTCAAAAACCCGAGTTTTCACTCAGGCTTCTCCCTTTATTCTTTCGTTCGAAGTTCTGAGTTCCGACCAGGACTTCCTTTTGAATCCAATCCTCGCATTGGAAATTCATCATTTCTTCTACCCCTTCAGGTTAAGGGATAAACCTCATGCCTCCTGCTAACGAGGTATTTCTTTCCTTCTTTCCCAATTCAGGATACGTGGATAAATCCTGAAAACAGACCACCACGCAGTTAGAATGTGACGGTCCATTGAATTCAGAATCTTTCATCAAAATTTTACTTTCTCAGCTCATCTTCCCAACCCAGTCCTCGCACTGGCTATTTCTCAAAATTTTCAATCATATGTTGAGCTCATCTAGAAAATCCGGTCCTCGCATCGGTAACCTTCTAAATTCAGTGTTCCGATCAAATTCTATTCTTTTTACAAAATTCAAGTTCTGACTCAAATCTGATGTATTTCCAAAAGATCCAGCATCTCGCTGGTCATGTATTTCCAAAAGATCCAACTTTCATTGGTCATGTATTTTCAAAAGATCCAGATTTTGCTGGTCATGTATTTCAAACGTTCCAGCTTTCTGCTGGTCATGTATTTTAAACGTTCCAGCTTCTGCTGGTCTTGTATTTCAAAGGTTCCAGCTTTTGCTGGTCATGTATTTCCAAAATCAAGAGATTGCGACTCAAGGTCTCATCAAAATCTATATTGAGTGATTATTTCACAAAGAATTCATGAAAACTTTGCCAATTTGCTAAAAAGCATTTGTTGATTCTAAATATTCTTACTACACAAAAAGAATTTTCTCAGATTACCTCCTGTATTTCCTTTCAAAAGGTGAAGCTTTTTGCGAAAAAAGAGGTAAAATTCAAATATTTTCCTGTTGATCAACCAAAAGGATGTAAGAAATATCCTCGATATGATCAATAAAAGAAATCTTCAATGATGTTGAAAAGCCAGAAGCGAATTGATATTGATCTTGGCTATGACGCGTGTTTTAAAATGACTTTCTGGCAATCAGGCAGTGGAAATATCTGGAGCTATAAAAAAATCCACTCAACCCATACCGTCTCATTGTCGTTTAAAAAGTTGCAATCAAATATCCGCAAAAGGGATCTCTCAATTGTCGTCAAGATGAAGGCGAATTAAGCGAGTGGATCTCCGGGGCCAAAGAAGATTTGAAACATCTCCAAGATGACGGAGTTTGTGACAGATCCTTCCAGGGAAAGTTCGGATCACTGTCGAGATGAAGGCAGATGCGATGAACCTACCGACAAACCCTAAAAGATATTTGATTTCAGCTACATCTAAAAGACCTCTTTGAGCCAATATCATATAGAATCCTTGAGATAAAAGAAGGATCGGAACATCTCCAAGATGAAGGAGTTTGTGACGTACCCTTCCCTGAAAAAGAGAAAAAAAAGTCAGGACATCCAAATGAAGGATGATGTGAGAAACTGAGAAAGCCCAATGACTCAAAAAGAGTGCAAAAGATCATCATGGGAGGACACCCAGATATCAAACTGCCAAAGTTGCCAAAAGTCATCTTTTCTCATGCAAAATTCTTTTATCAATATCTTTTCATTACTTGCTTTTATGAAATTAAGAATATTTCTTTTATTCTCATATCAGGGAAATGGATAGCTTCCTTGAAGAAAATCATCAGTGCTAAATTTTTTAATTTGACTCTTAAAACCGAGGAGTTAACCTCATTAGAGGAAATACTCTAGGTAAAAGAGGGAATACCTTTGCACATACATGCACATTTAGAAGCATCTGAATCTACTATGATTTTATCTTATTGGCAAAACTTTCTAGCTATTCCAAGAATTAAATAAACATTCAATATTCACTTTGATGCAACCTAGCGTTGTTTGTATTTCCCCAAAAGAGTTGCCTCAGAAGAAGTATCTCCTCCTGTCCCATCACGGTTTTCTCATTAACGAATTCTGTATGGATGACCCACTCAGGATAAGGGTCAAAAACCTGAACCATTTGCGAAAGATTCTTTGATTTCAAAAGCTATTTCAGTCTCAGCAATGAGATGCCCAATTTCTTCCCCTTTTCAAAGCTTTAGGGACTCTATATTTCCTCCTTTCGCAAAAACCCCTCTCGGATTTGTTCATCCAAATTTCGAAGGTCCCATTATGGTTTTCTCCATTTTTGAGAAACCTGTATGGTAGATTTTCCCCACTCAGGATAAGGGTCAAACCTGAACCATTTGCGAAAGATTTTTTGATTTCAAAAGCTATTTCAGTCTCAGCAATGAGATGCCCAATTTCTTCCCCTTTTCAAAGCTTTAGAGACTCTATATTTCCTCCTTTCGCAAAAACCCCTCTCGGATTTGTTTGTCCAAATTCCGAAGGTCCCATTATGGTTTTCTCCATTTTTGAGAAACCTGTATGGTAGATTTCCCCCACTCAGGATAAGGGTTAAACCTGAACCATTTGCGAAAGATCATTTAATTTCAAAAGTTATTTCAGTCTCAGCAATGAGACACACCATTTCTTCCCCTTTTTCAAAGCTTTAGGGATCCTATATTTCCTCCTTTCGCAAAAATCCCTCTCGGATTTGTTCATCCAAATTCCGAAGGTCCCATCGTGCTTTCTCCATTTTTGAGAAACCCGTATGGTAGATTTCCTATCCAGATTAAGAGTTAACCCGGAACCTCGCTTCGCGAGGTATCTTCCTTACAGGTTTGGGTTAAACGTGAGTCACATTCCAATGAGATTCCTCGTTTTTGACAAGATGTTTTCTTCCAGTCCCACCATGATTCCTCCCATCAAGAAATCCATGCTTTGTATATCCATCGAGGATAGAATCCCACTTGAGCTTCATTTCACAAGGCCTTTCCAAAATGTCCCATCAAGGTACTCATGTATTCTTTTCCTCATTTCCAAATTCATTTTTTGATATATCTTCGTCCCATCCAGGTTAAGGGCTAAACCTGAATCATTCCAATAATAGTATCTGATCTCACCCATGAGACCTGATCAAAATTTTCATTTCCCACCATTTCAGAATTTCCATCTAAAGTCCTATCACGATTTCCTCATTTTTTACTCAATCATATCATCTTCGAGGATTTCGTCTCCCCAAAACCATTCAGGATAAGGTTTCAAATCCTGAAAAACCATATTTTCAAAATAATTCTTCCACATCCAGTTCAGACCTGCTGACTGGGGCATTTTCAAAATTTGGAGTGTTGTCTTTGCCACTAAGCTCGGCTCTCAACCGGCTTAGTAGCAAAGAGGGGCATCTGTGATCACCCCAAAATTTTCAAAATTTTGTAAAAAAATGACCCTGTTGCCCCGACTCTATTTTCTGAGAAAATCAAAGCAGTCTCAAAGCTCATTCTTCAGTCTTTCTGAATTAAATTCCACATTGGTATATTCAAAATTAATTTCGGATCCGAATCTAGGACTTTAAATCCATATTTCTTGAAAAACCGGATCCAAACCCATTTCTGAAGAAATTTTCTCAAAATGGCTTTAAAATTTTTCAGAAAAATTCTCTTTTGTAAATATTTTTGCAAAAACACCAAAAATTAGTTTTGACCTTTGGTTTCTCGTAAAACTCTAGGATTTCTTTTAAAAATACAAAAAAATGGAAATTTCAAGAAAAATGAATAAGTTAAAGCTTTTTAAAATCAATTTTGCTAAAAAAATCAGTTTTAAACCATGTTTATGAAATTTTCTTTTAGGGAGCCTCTTTTTGGAATAAACCAATTTTTTTTCACAAAAAAAACCCTAATCGCCCCCCTCTTTTTCACTCTCGCCACTTTCCCCTCTCACTCTCACCTCTCTCCCCTTTTGCAGAACCACCTATCTTCCTCAATCGCCCTCCATTATCCACCCGATCATCCTCCTCCATCCATCTCTAACAACCGCTCGGCCCTTCCCGAACCCTCTTCTTCTCTTTAAGAAGAACTCGCAGGAGACCCTCTCTTCGACCGTCTTCTACCCCTCCACTTTCTTCTCCTTCACGGATCCATCTTCACCCTCTTCCTCTCTACATCCATTATGCTTACCTTCACCCCGTTTACTTCTTTTTCTTCACTTCCTTTTCCCCATCTCCTCTCGGTTTCTTCTCTTTCACTCTCTTAGTAAAATATATGATCGAGCCTGCGGTGACGCACAAAGGAAGACCTCTCCTCCTTCAATTAAAGCAGAAAGTTCGGTAAGAATCTCTCCTTTCTACCCTGGTATCATCTTCAATTTCTTAGATTCCTCGGTTTTGCTTCATTTACGCATACCCTGTAACCCCGCTTTGCATATAGCAATGTCGGCTTACACTATGCAACATCAAGGGAACTACCGATTCCAATATATTTTTAGTTTTCCTTTAAATATTTTGTGGTTTCCTTTATGGTTTCAGTCCATAGTCATTTTTTTTTCTATTTTCTATTATTGTTCTGATTTCCCATCTATTTTTTTTTCCTAATTAGCCTTCGCCTCCCCCTTTTGATTTGTTTTTCTTTCCCATTTTTTTTTCTCTCTCTCTCTTTTCTTTTATTTCTGCCCGACACTATTTTGATTTGTTTAGATCCATTTATTTCTTTTGTTTGGATCCTGTTTCGGATCACATCTTGCTTTTTAATGATTTTCTTCTTGTCTTACTTTTATTTGGATTTTTTTTTTATGATTCCCATTTTGGTTCAGGATTAATTCCTAATTGATGGTCTCTGTTTAATTTCTTGTTTATCCTCTGTCGCTTTTGTTCATCGTATATGATTTCTCATTTTGCCCAGAATCTCTTGTTTATATTCCATTTACTACCTTACTTTGTGCATCATGTCGTCTGCAGCTAAAACAACGTTAGATTTCATTTTTACCCATTGGAAGGTGATAGCCCGATGTCTTTCCTGAGATCGCATCATCCCTTTTTCACCCAGCTTTAGCTTAACGAAACCCAATTCAGAGTGAGAGCTCTGCAGTATGATTCTAGATAGATTGCCTAAAGATACAAAAGATCGTATCACTAGATTCTGTCGCACAGGAAATAATATGAACTGGATCGTTGCTCTCCCCTCTTTTCCTGCCTTTCTTCTTCTTCTTCTCTACATTTCCCTATTGCCTCTTATGTCAATTCCAACGTCTGTCAATGCCAATACCCAATAAGAGTGAAAGAGAAGAAACTTTATCAGATACCATCTTGATCAGTATCTCTGACAATGATACACTTCTTTTTAACATGTTCAAGGGACTGATTGCTCTTATATTTAGTTAGTTTCTGCAAGACAAGTATTTCTATGTATACTGACAATTTGACAACTGGAGGCTGTTGAGCCACGCTGCAAGTTCCAGGTCTGCTTAAGGTTAAGTGATCTCATGTGATGATGCTATTAAACTATTTTGACCTACTCATAATCTGTGCTTAATCTGTGTTGGCAGCAACCTAGTCACAACCAGGAGGTAAAATTTCTGATTCTCACAGATCCTACTCCTAGGAATCTATGCATTAGTTTTACTTATAAGTTAGTCATCTTGGGGTCGTTAGTGGCCAGTTTTGTTATGTATTGAACACTCATTTGTGCTAGCATTTCCAGGTTGAAGAACTTATATTCAAACTATGAGGAAGCTCAGTGGCCATCGTGTGCAATGAATAATCAGGATAAGAGTCTCGATCTGAGAAACAATCCCAGGAGTGTTGAGTACCATGCACAATGCCCTCCGAAGAGTATGTTGATATTGGAATAATCTCTGCAATCTACTCTAAAGGCCACATCCTGTTGCTCATCGTAAGAGATTACTGAAATAGCGGGATCCTTCCAGCTTGTCAAGAGCATTGGTGGCTCGTGCCACCTGTGCTTATACCTTGTTTATATCATATTCAGCTCCCATCTTGTTGACCGAATCGAATTTGTAATCTGAGAGGGTGAGATCTACACTTGCTGTATGGCATCTTTTCTGAGTGGGTTTGCATGTTTTAAGAGGCAACTAATACATTTTGAATTACTATGTGATTTCCGGTGCTGCGAATTTCCAAGTTTTTGCAGAGTATTTGCATCATGAGTTACTGATTAAAATTTTGAAACTGCCAAATTGAGTAGGAATTTGGTAGGGATTTCTGTGCTTGGGCCTTCCTTCAACAAGTGAAGGTATCTAGAGGCTGGTGATATACATATGTAAGATGAATAAAGAAGAAGTGGGGCCAGAGATAGACCTATGTGATGAGCGGCTGGAAATAGATTTGTGAGGGACTTGGCTTGTGGACAGAAGATGGTGTCATCAAGGCAAGAAAGCTTCACGTGGACCAGCTGAGTTGACATTGAAACTGGTATATTCACAATTGAAGTTTTAAAAGGTAAGTACACCATCCCCTGATAAGAAATATGATCTTGTTTATAACCCTTGTTTAAAGCTATATCAAGATGATCCTCATAGTCATGATGGCATGACACTTCCAGCGTCTGTATATATTGTTGATATCTTTGCTTGCTCATTAGATGTTGTGGTTTTGAAAGCTTTATATCCAGGATTGTTACAGCATGTTTTATGGTTATCAAACATTTGAAGCTTGTGAGGAAGCAATAGTTGATGCTGTAGAAAATTAGCTACAGCTCATCAATCACATCTACCATATTTTCACAGTCACCACATTTATTTCCTGCAACACACACTGTTCACATTATATCCTGTTTTATTTATTACATGAACATCACTTTAGCATATATATATATCACTCTTGCTGTTCATCTTGTGTTCATACCTATTGCACTTAATCACAACACCATATTTCCTACAATCCACCCACAGCAGCCCCAGCTGGCCATCTCTATGTTTCCCCAAGTCCAGCTATCATACCCATTGTCATTAGTAGTTCTTCTTCCTTTTAAACTGTATCCACCGTTGCAGCTTCAGTTGCTTACATCAAAACCACCAGCCGCTATCATTTGTTTTACCCCTGACACACCACCTCTTCATTTACACTGCACCATTGCACTGTATTTTCTGGTTGCATTGCACTGTTTACATTACATCCACCTCTGGCTTCATTGGCTACAGCATATGGCCTCCACCTTCCAGCCTAAACCACCAGGCATGTCATTACACCATCTCCCACGCATTCTATGCCTACAGCAGCACATGTACATAACATATGCACATTATTTTCCTATCTCTCTGCACTTATATCATACACTTTCACTATGATCCATCTCCAGCACCCTCATCCACATACACCACCACCCATGCTGCATGTATGTAAATACATATATATATGTATATGTGTATATAAATATATATATGTACCCATATCTACATATGTATACATATCCATATATATGTACATATACATATATAAATATGCATACACACATATATATCATTTCTCATGAAAACCGTGGCGTGTAAGTATCCCATATCTAGTATGTTTGAAAATATGCAAAATTTTCCTTCTCTTTCCATACTAACCTAGTTGTTTTGCAGGAAATGTATGAAAGAAATCACTATTTGGGGTTGTAAATTTGATTCTACCTGTTGTAATAGCTAGACCTTAATGAAAATTTATATTTCCTGCTTTAGGTAGAATGGATGAGCATTGTAAATATCATTGAATTACTTGTTGTTCATGCATTTTTTCCTTTATTTCTCAAATTCTCACAATGGTGAAACACGAATGGCACGTGCACCATTTCATAAAAGGTAAGTTAATTCTAAGTTGATGATTTACACCAACGGCCATAGTCGGGGTGTAAACAAGACTTAGTATTCTTATCTTTTATGAAATAACACTGAATCCTCTTTCAAAAATCAAAATATTCTTCAAATATTTCACCTTTTATCAGAGCTTAACTTAGAATTAATTCAATATATATATACCAATGGCCATAGTCAGGGTATATTGAGAGTTAATTCCATTTTAAACTCTATAAAAGTACAAAATATGTTTCATTCTTCACCTGAGTTTAAATATAGATTATTATATAATACATTCAATGACCATAGTCAAGGATGTATTATATCTTCAATCTTATTTCAAGTCATGTAAAGAATGAAATACAATTTTCAAAATCTAATTTCAAAATTTAAATTTATTCATCATATAGGGCAGAATTGCATCATATTTTCAAAAACTTCTTTTCAAAATCCCAAGTGTTTCTTCTTCTTCATCAGATCTTATTCAAATCCAATTCTATCTCACTTCAAGATTCGAGAATTCAATTTCAAAGACCAATTTGACTTTGAAATTCCAAAATCACTTTTATATTCAAACTTCCAACTCAAATCAAAATTCAAAATCAAAGTTCAATTTAACTTTGAAGCTATCTTCTGATTTCAAAATCAAGTTCATCCCCTTATCTTCTTATCTTCAAATCAAAGTTTTTCAAGTTTAAAATTTGGGTTTCTAAAACCCAGATCCATCTTTAAAGGTCCTATTTGGACTTCTCAAAACCCAAATCCAAAGTCCAAATCCTAGTCTCAACTTCGATCCAGATTTCCAAGTGTAAATTCCATTCCACTTCGGATCTCCAATCGCAGATCCAAATTCCATTTAGGATCCAGATCCTCATTCCATTTTAGATCTCCAATTACAGATCTAAAATCCATTTACGATCCAGATCCTCATTCTACCTTTGGATCTCAGATTCAAATCCAAATTCCAATTCTTAGGATCCAGAATCCAACTCTACTTTGGATCTCGGATTTCAGATCCAAATTCAAATTCTTAGGATCCAGAATCCAACTCTACTTTTGGATCTCAGACTTCAGAGCCAGATCCATTCTAGGATCCAAAACCCAATTCACTTTGGATCTTAGACTTCAGATCCAATCTCTCTTTAGGATCCAGATTCCAATTTCACTTTGGATCTTACATCCAGAGTCCAATTCCACCTTGAATCTCAGATCCAAACTCCAACTGTTGGGATCCAGAATCCAACTCTACTTTGGATCTCAGACTTCAGATCCAACTCCATCTTCCAACTCTATCTTGGATCTCAGATTTTAGATCTAAAATACCTTCATGGATTCCAAATCTTGAATCCAATTCCATCCAAAATTCTAAATCCAAATTCCACTTCAATTCCAGAAGCCAATTCCATTTCATTTCTAAATTCAAATCAAGTTCCCATTTCAGATCCTAAATTCAAAATTCATCTTTGAAACTCTATTCAGAATCCAGAACTTGGATTCGGATTTCACCTTGAAATTCCAACTTTTGCAAATCCCATTTCCCAGTACCTTTTGATTTCCCACATTTTCTTCTAAATTCAAAACTTCAAAACTGGAATGCAATGCTATTCCAAATATTTATCCAAGTTCGAACTTCTAAATTCAAAGCCCATTTATGACTTTGAAAATTTCCTTCATTCTCTTTTATCTCAAAACTTCAAAATCAATTTCCAAATTCCAGATTTATTTTCCCAAGCTCTTGACTATTCTAAAAAACTTAGAACTTCAATCTTAAGTTCTAAGTTAGAAATTATTTCTTCACTTTATCAGATTCACTTGGAAATTCTTCAAAACATTTTCAAAAAGAGCATACATCTTTGCATTTGCACAAGCATGATTTTTTGTGCATCTAGACTTAGATAATTTTCTTAGCAAAACGAAAGGCATTAATTCGACCCTTGGTTCGATTACCCCTGGTAAAGGCGCCAGGAACGGTCGAACCTCGTACCGAAGAGCAGATCCCGTCTCCCAGTTTTCCCGCAAATATTTCAAAAATGGAGGTGAGTTATTTCAAATATTTTTTAAAATTAAGGTCAAGTGAGACCCGCAAAAGAATTCCTCTTCTCTTCTCTTCTTTCTTTTCTCTTCTCTCTTTTCTTTCCGTCTTTTATCTTTTCTCCCTTCAAAAAGAAGGAAAATAAGAGGTTGGAAAGGAAAAGAGAAGGAAGAGAGAGAATATTACGAGAGGAAAAATTTTGCGATGATCACAATAGTCTTGCTCCCTAACTTCGTGGACTGGAGACCCGGTGAGACGCCTAGCTCTCACAAAAATATAAAGGTCCACGAAGCTTGTAACACCTACCCTCTCCAAGGTAGACCATGGGTCTGTAACATACACCATTTTTCATGTGTACTCAGAGCCCAAAAAATCCAGTATCATATACCATCTTTCAGTGTACCTAGAGCCTCAAAACTTTATGATGTTGCATACATTTTCATTTTTGTTTATTTTCCTGTGCGAGCCATCGCACCACGAGGATTTACTCAAAAATTCTGAACCTGACTCAAGGTACACACACATTGTATGCGTTTTAGAGACAGGGTGCCACGAACACCATCAAAGTAGCATTTCTCAGAACATGGCTCGACTCGGAACCCACATTTAAATATTTGTTTTTGAGCCATGGCGTACGCGTTCGTACCCACGAATGATGCCATCCTCGTGGCACATGGGCTTGATCCCTTAATGAATATATATATATATATATATATATATATATATATATATATATATATATATATATATATATATATATATATATATATATATATATATTTGAAATGCCCAAACCATCATTTGGTGAAACCGTAGGCACTCCTCTGGTTGAATGGACTCTTAACTCGACATGCCCCTCGTAGTTGCCACCAAGAGTGTACGCGATCCGGAACATGCGACCACTTTGCCGCCTCCGGTTCGGGAGGAGCTGGACCACTTGGTTTGGTTTATCACCCTCACCAGTGCGAGGCTACAACCATTAATTTGAGAAGAGTGAGACGCCGTGGGACTGCACTGCCCAGGCAATGTAGCATCCCCACAAAACCGTGCTTAACAGCAACAGGCCCCCTGTCGATCTGTCGCCCTCCGCCAAGTAGTGGCCTGTGACATAGTCACAACGACTGCACAGTGACAACGGTTACGAAACCAGCCATGTCAACCTGTAATTGGTGGAACACAGTCTGCCTCGACCCAGTACATGGTTATTTAGCAGCGATCTGGCTCAGTAGAGCCTTGTCGATTTCAAATCTTTTCTTCAACCATAATATATATATATATATATATATATTGTTGCAAATTTTCTTTTTAAAAAGCAACTACTGGTTATTCAAGGTATGCAACCTCATCGTTTACAAACCCACCTAAGGATGCTTTAACATGGTTCTTATGTGTGATGCAGAACCTAAGGTAAATTGTAGTGTACTAGGTTGAGATCCATGTTCATCATCTGGTTTACCCTACAGACTAATGAATCATGTAATGCTGGTTCCCTTTGTTTTTTATCCCCATTTCAGAGTTTGTAAAGAAACACAAGTAACATTTTATATTTTAAAGAAACACAATAAGTAACATTTTATATTTAGGGACAACATATTTCCAACCATAAGATAGATTTTATAGTAGCCTATTGACAATGTCGACTAAGCCAAAACGCAGGTTTACTTCCCACTGATGAGCTACATAACAAGTACTAGTAACTAGAAATGACATACTGACTAGCATTAGCAAATAAAAATGAGTACAGCAGTTTCAGCCATGGCACTGTGAGGCGAGTTTAGTAATAGCATACTGACATCGTCTAATAGGCCAGATGCATCCTTACATTTCCTGGATGACCAGGGACGTGTAATACGTGGGCGTTCGGCTGAGCATTGGACTTAGGATCCAACGATCTTAGTTTTTTTTTTTTAAAGGAAAAACGAAATACCCAGCGTATTCCCACTATGACCGTCATAGAGGGAGAGGTTCACAGTCGTTGGACTGCATTTTTGCTTAAAGAGATGTCATGGCGAAAAACCATTTGCTAGACTCTGAGCATCTCCATGTAGAAAATAATCAGTGCAACCTATGCATGAGCGGGCCTCGGAACCCCCAAACACCCACACATGTAGATGATGCCGATTTAATAACATCGATGGTGTTGTAGCATATTTGCGCTACAAGACATCGAACACTACACACAAAAAATAACCCTCCTTACCTTTTTGAAGCTTTTAGCAGCGTTAATGGAGTCTCTTGTGCTTTTTTTTTCTCGCGTTGTAGCACACATGGTCACGAAGAAGATGAAGACGACTTCCATGGTTCAGCTATAGAGGTCGAGCACGATGATATATATATATATATATATATATATATATATATATAGAGAGAGAGAGAGAGAGAGAGAGAGAGAGAGAGAGAGAGGTGTGGGGGGAGGGTGTTAGGAAATCGTGTTTCACGGTTTCTAAAAACCCCCACTTCCTAAATTATCTCCACTATCTTAGGTGGAGCTTCAAAAATTCGAATTCACTTACTCCCCTAGGCCCCACGATTTTTGGTGGGTTCTCTTTCACTTCCAAAAACACCCTTCTCCCCTTTGACTAAAATTTCTCCAACTTCCACCTTTTTTTTATATTTAGTGGTGCTCTTCTATCCCATTTTGGTGGGATTCTCCTATCTTCTTGGAAAAAGGGGAAGAAGATAGCCAACTCTCACACGTTTTTTGTGGGAGATGGGCTATAACGTAGGGATTTTTGGAGTCCACATTTTTATTTTTTACTGAGTTAAAATCATGGTTTTTTTGTTCAAAAAAAGAGAACTCTATGCGGGTTTCGAACCGTGGTCTTCTACCGAAGGGGCAACAAACCCCACCACTTGTGCTATCTTTGATTTCATTGCAAAGTGTGTCTGCTTTATTGTATTTATCCCTTTTTGTTCTGTTCGAGATTCCATGTACAAAGAAAATGTTTTTCCTTTCTACGTAGGTGCACTGTGGGTTTTGAACTAGGATTGTGGTTCCAAACAATAGTGCGTCCTACCATAATACCGCTTCACCATTTGTTGTTTGATTTTGCAAAGTAATTCCCTATATGCTTTCTTGGGACGTTTCCCTAGTTGGTGGATTTTCACATTTTCACGCGGGTCTTTTCTCAAGTTTTCCTGTCTCCTCACTATCTTACATTTAATATGCTTCGGATTTCATGCTATAGTCCTGGAATATTCGACTTCCTCAAATTATCCTCGTGAACTAGACCGGATCTTCGGATCTCACTAAAGTCCGAATTCAAGTTCTGCTTCGAGTATTCGTCATCGGATTCACACTAACTAACTCGTAAGCATTGAAATTGCATTGAATATGACAAAAAAACATATTATTTCACACAAATGCACATTTTTATTCATTAAAAATTCCTTAAAATTCGTGGGTTTTACATTTCCGACCCAGGCAAGGGCCTCCTCCTATAAAGAGGAGTCAACTCCTGCTCAATCAAGTGCATAGCAAGGGTCAACTCCTGGCCAGGTGAGTAGACCTCTTTTATGGTTAAGTTGGGTTAGACTTATTCTATGCTAGGGTCGACCATTGAGACCTTAGGGTTGACTCCTGCATTGCACAAGTCCACTGATGACTTTGGCAATCACTTTGTTTAGCGAGGATCGACTCATGTTTGATAAGAGTCAACTCATACTCAAATGGCTCCTTATCCATGTGATTGAAATCTTCATACAACATACCCTATTATGAAAATCAAGTATAGTGGCTTGTATGTCTTATTTCATGCACACATACAATAGCTTACATAAAATCATGAATTTTCATGTAATATTTCATATTTGCATGCAATCATTTACAAGTTTCACACTTATCATTTCATGCTTGCATAAATGATTAAGATTAACCATCAAGATAGGGTTTGCAAAACCCTAAGAGCCATACAAATACATATATATGTAAAGTCAATTTTTTTTATAATGCAAACATATATTTGGCTCGAGACAGATCCAAGGTTCAAAAGAACCACATTAATGTAGATTGAATATCATATTATGTGTGTAACATGTGCTCTACGCATGATATATGCATCCACCTTCATAGGCATAGTGCCCGTAAATGACTAATAACGCCAGAGCACTTCTAAACGATGAATGATGCATGCATACACACACTTAAAAATAATTTGCCTTCACAGGCGAAGTGTTCGTAAGTGCCAAAGTAATTACTGAATGGATGGATACATAGCATAAAGCACATGGCTACCCAGAAGGGGGTACATGCGCTATTAAGCCATGCAATGTTTGAAAGACAAATGCATTAATTAAAAGAGAAAACCTTGTCACCCATTCAACTTTGTGCTTACCTTAGAGAGGGTAAGTGGTACAACCCTAATCGACACTGTTGTGAATGAAACATGCTTCTCAAGTGACAATAACTCGACATCACAGGTTATCAAAGGTAGGAGACAAGATCTACCACAAGTATATCCTAGGTGAGTAGTTTTCATATTTCTGCATAAGGTTAGGGTGCATCCTTATTAAAAACATGCCCTAGA
The DNA here is from genome assembly GCF_984573655.1 of Nuphar pumila. Taxonomy (NCBI): domain Eukaryota; kingdom Viridiplantae; phylum Streptophyta; class Magnoliopsida; order Nymphaeales; family Nymphaeaceae; genus Nuphar; species Nuphar pumila. The sequence continues at coordinate 17,920,196 of NC_143253.1, read as the reverse complement.
AAAATCTCTCATGATCATTATACCGTCTCTTGTGGCTTTTGTGGCTGATTAGTCATATGGATTACTAAAATGCATAGGATAATAAACTCCCATACGGTCTCGGTCCTGACTCGAAGTTGCCTCTGTGTGTACCCACATAGGGTTAAATATTGAAACAAATACCTTCATGATCACTCTAATGAATACCTGACTTGCATGATATTCATGCTTTAACTGAACTCATGGTTTACTGAATTCATGTTTTAATTGTACTCGTGCTTTTACTGAGCTGATGCTTTAGCTATACTCATGCTTTAGCTGAAATTATATACAATTTTACCTGAAATCGGTATAATTATCTACCAAGCTTTCATCGGTCTGACTCTTTAAAAGAAATTTTTAGGTGATTAGCTCGTGTACAGTGAATAAAGCGAGATAGTGACAGCATCCTAAACCAGACTTCTAGAAGATCATGGGCCAACTAAAGGTGTTTTGTTCATACATTATTTTGATACTTCATTTCTGTATAATGAACTCTGATGTAAATACAATTGTTTTGACTTTTATGCTTATTAGGTTTTTCATGGATGATTCTCACATATGACCTGCTCAGAGTTTGCTTAACCCAAAGGTTAAAATAATTATTTTTAGCTGTTTAAAGGTTAAAAAGAGAATTTTTATTTTTTTGATAAAATTTTTGAGTTAAAATTTTTGGGACATCACTGAGCATGTGCTAGAAGAAAGACTTAAACCTCCATCTATGCGAATACACATGCTTTATCGGTTAAGCTATTTCAACACATCTCTAAGTGCGAGATCTCTCTCAATCATGTAAATAAGCTCTCAAATTGCTCACCCAATAATTTGTCTCAATTCCTTGCCATGGCATGGTCTTATACAGGGATCCACGAAAGATTAGATTAATTTCATGACTTACTTAGATATAGTGTCACATTAAACTCAATAACCCCTTCATAACCCATATACAATAGGTTACGTGCAAACCATAAGACATATTAAACCATAAGTAAAAATAATTAGAATCGTAAATATATTGAACCTGGATCCGAATCAAGATGATTGAGTCAAATTCTTAGACCTTAATAAAAATCATATATATTGAAGACCCAAACCTGTTAACCTATATGAGTCCACAATTTCCAGCTGCATTCAGACATGGATTCGAACCTGCATTAAATTGATTCGGGGTTTGGTTTAACTTTTAGACCTGATAGGAGCTAACTCAAACCTGACTAGTTACAACCTTAAATTGTTAAAAACCAAAGGCCCCGGCTGTTATGCATGAAAATGATCAATTCTATGCATAAACATTTTTTCTTTTTATGGCCAATGATAGAAAATTCTTACTTTATGCCTATTAAAGAGGGAGTGACCCTTTGGAGATATAAAGAAAGTTTCTTTCTTGTTATGATAATTAAAGAAAGAGATAAGGGCCTGTTTGGGATAGATAGCTGGGCGTCTATGGAGTTTATGCATTTGAGGAAGTGGCAGCTGCGCTGCCAAATCCATCCTTTAGTGTAAATACAAAGACAAAGGACCTCACTTTCCATCCCAAATGCATAACAGCCCGTCCTAGCACCGAGATTCCAAATGGGACCACCATGGCCGTTTGACCAAGATTTTGCCTCGGGGTCACCAAATGCATAAATGCCCATCCGGCGCCGAGATTCCAAACAGGCCCTAAGAGAATGTGGAGAGAGAGAGAGAGGGCAATTATAAAAGGTAATTAATTTAAAAAAAAAATCAAAGTAGGTCAACAGACATGCCAACTCCATATTTTCTTGTGAAACCCCCTATTTTCTTGTGCAGGTGAAACAATCATGCCTACTCCATCTTTCTTTGGGGCCCACAGTCAACAAGAAAATTTTTTTTTTCATGTTGACGGTGCAGTTTCAATAAGTAAATTCATTCTCACCAATCCCCCTGTGGAAGGATTTAAGTCTGAATTTTTTCACAAATGGGATGGCCTTCCCATCATGGGATGCCTTTACAATGAGGGTCTTTTCTTATTGGTAGGAATGAAACAAACGAAGCCTAAAGGTGAATTTGATGGCCCAGGATAAGTTTTCCTTCAAGGAAAGCTTTTCAGTTTTCTATGGGACACACGCCCTATCAAACACACTATTTAATCTCCCCAGATTTCGCGATTTTTGGGGAGTTGATATCCTCAAAAGGCAGGGAGAAAAAGTGTGTAAGGGGGCAACAAAACAAAGGACAGAGACAATTTGTTAGTGATATGCTCTCCCCCAAAAATATACAATAATACAAAAGTCCAAGCAAAATTTGTGATCCTCCCATGTTTATAATGTCTTGGTAAAGGGCTAACTAACTTGCCTTCTGCGCAAGTGGACCCCAGCATAGGCTCTGGGGGAGTAGGGGTGGCAATTTCTGACACGACCCGCCAACCCGCCTCTTAGGCGGGTTCGGGTTGGGCTTAAGCCAACCCGTTTAATAAACGGGTCGACCCGCGTAACCCGTTTATTAAACAGGTCGGGTTTGGGGTATGCCAACCTGCCAACCCGGCTGACCCGTTTAATAAACGGGTTAGGCAGGTGGGTCAACCCGCCAACCCGCCAAACCGTCAACCAGACCCGCCAACCTGACCCGCGAACCTGAAAACCCGTTTACCCGACCCAACCCATTTATTAAATGGGTTGGCGGGTCATGTCGGGTTACCCGTTTATTAAACGGGTCGGGTTCGGGTTGAGGTATGCTGACACGCCAACCCGACCCGATTGCCACCCCTATGGGGGAGGGGGTCCTATTTATGGAGTTTTAAGCCATTGGCATGATGACCGTATGTATGGCAGGCTGAGCCAGCGTGACCAGGTCTTTGTGTCCAGTGCAGTTTCTTCAGGTTATAAATTGACAAAAAAAAAAGTTAAACTTTTTGGTACAAGTAAATATCAACATGTTAGGTGGGTCGGCTTAAGGCTTTCAAAGTTGGAGGGCAAGTTTTTCAACATGGCAATGCCAACCAAGAATCTTATTCTTGGTGAAGTGTACAAAGAGAAGTACTTGTGGAGTTTTGCACTGTGAACATTGATTTAGGTCACGATCAGCGTAACCTAAATCGACACTAAATTGAAAGAAAGAAAGAAAAAAACACATGAATGTGGCTACATAGGATTTTGGAAACTATTTTTCAACCTATTTTGATTGTTCATGTATCCGTCTTGTTATCATGCATTATATAAGTTTTTCTTTTTCTTTTTTTTAATCCCAATGGCAACCCATTAGTTTCTACTTGGGAGCTAGGTTTTAAAAGGACATGAGTTATAAAAATGAAAGGATGAGAATTAGGAGTGGGCATCGGGTCAGACTGGGTTTTGGCCCGGTTCTTAAAATGTTCGGATTTGAAGAGAAGCTCGTGGCCCGGCCCATTAGCTCAATGGGCCAATGTGAAGTGGGTCAGGCCTCATCCAAACCCATTTGTAGGTTATTTTTTAATAAAACAAATACATTAATTCTTAAAATACAAATAAATGAATTAAATAAAAAAACATAAAATTAATAACTAGTAATAGTTACCCATTCTTAAAATTAAAAAAACATAATTAAATATAATAGTTATTTTATAAAAAATTTATATTATTAAAAAAATTAATAAATAACTCAGGCTCATCGGGCTGGCTCGATAGCCTGCGGTCCAGGCCAGGCTTGACCCACTTATATAACGGGCCAGGTTTCAGCTCGGTACCTAACAGGCCCAGGCCTAAAATCATGGCTCAAACCTGGCCCATGATGGCCCGGGTCGGCTTGGCCCATTGGGCCGGTTGCCCACCCCTACTCAAAATGCATGAAATTAGAAAGTTTATCCTCTCTACTTCTAGGTGCACATGCGAAATAGTAAAAGTCCAAACTAATACCTCAACTCTCTAAATGCCCACTCAACACCTTTCAGGTATAATAACCACAGTTGAGGGATTTTGATCAACTTTGTCCCAAACCTTCAATTATCAGCTCTCAATCAGAATTAAATTCTTTTTTTTTTTGTGTAGTGATAAGGAAGCTAGAGGTTTAAAAGATTGGAACCAAAGGTATACAAGAAGAGGATTTGAAAGGGAGATTCAACCAACATCTAATTGTTTGGTTTATTGATGTCATGATAGCAGACTTGTAATTTAAGTGCCTTTAAATTTTTTTTTTTGGGTAATCAAAACTCATCATATTCTTTGCTCATAAAAGAGTTGTGTTGGCTGAAATGGTGCTATTAGTTTTTCTTTGTGCCTTTAGGAATGCAATGCACTAGAGAGAGGAAAGAATGAGAGAAACATGTAGTTCAACCATATATTTTTATGTGATTAAAATAAATTAAGGACTTTGGCTCCTCTTTTTCTTTACTCCATATTTATTTGCTTTTATGTTTTTATTATAAATATGGATTTAAATTATGTAAAAGAGAGATTTTTTTTTAATTTGAGTGAATCAACTATAGTTTGCTTAAGAAAGAAAATTAATTACATGTGAAGGATAATGTCCTCAATTATTTAAATCCGAACTTTTTCTTTTCTTTTTATGCCAGAGAAAAACCACCGTTTTTTTGGGTCACTAAGAGATGCAACATTGATTGCATTGTATTTTGATATTTTCGATATAAAATTCCACAACCACTCTTTCTAATCACTAGAAAAGCTTTTCTTATACTTTAACTAACTAGAGGTGACTTATCATCGCATAGGCGTTTTTGTAAAGTATAAACAAGGTGCAAGCCTCACTGTCTTGTCCTTTCACATCTAAAGCTTTAAATCATCGCAAAATTTGAAATTATTAAAGAATATATTTTATAAGATAAATAAATAACAATAAACATAAGTACTTGTAGGCTTTGTTCTTTAATGTTTTACAAAATGAACTAGTGTTAAAACCAGAATTGCTTGAATCTCATGTATCAAAAATATTATTAAATATTAGTCTACATTATAATTTAATTTGGAAAAAATGTTTACATGAAAATTTAACACAGCGCATGAAGGAAACCTTTTTTTATTGCTTATCAATCTTGCACTTTTTGCATAGCGATTCACATCCTTTTTTTCATATTTTACTTTTTGCTTTTTTATTACTTGAGGTCATGAAGCTTTTAATACATTCTTTGTGGAAATGCTAAGAAATATTATCCTTTGTCATTAAACATAACATTATCATTTGCTTAATTGCTTTTTTTTACTCTAGTTAATTCATTGTAGCAATAACAATGTAGCCTAATTTCTTATATAATGGAGGATATTAATCATTGCAAGAGTTATGTACTCAAATAGAACCGAGATTCTAGACTATTTACATTTAATTTAATGTATATATATATATATATATTTTTTTTTTATCAACACAAAAATTTGTGCTTACAACAAGTTTTTTATTTTCTAAATGACTTTACTTTCAGGGGCGTTTGATGTCATCCGCATGCCCACACAAATGCAAGACACGGGGACACATCTCTAGTGTGTCCCGCAGACGGGAAAACAATGTCGCCCACTGTTCTATGCTCCCCACGAAATAGCCACAGACGGACACCACTAGGCGCATGTGAAAAAAAAAAGCATTTTTTAGGGCACTGTTGAGGGAGGGACAGCGCATCCTGTCCTATCTGTGAACAATACAGTACAAGAAGCACTGTTCTGTCCATGCATGGCCGCAATTCAAACACCCCAAACACCCCCTAGTGGGGTGTTTGATTGCACAGACAACAACATCCATATGTCATTGTTGTCTACATATGATGCAAACAACAAACACTTGGGATGCATGGGACACAATGTCCCATATGTCTCTTGGAACACTTTTTAAGTGTTCCACCCCTCTCCCTAGATGTAGGGCTTTTATGGGTCAGGTTTGTACCAGGTATGCAACCAGACCCAAACCTGAATTCTCGGGTATGGGCATAAAAAGTGTTGACCTGAATAATATTCGAGTCCACCCGAACCCGAAGCAATATGTAGGGCCGAGTTTGGGTTACGATTTTTGCTAGGTATTGGACCTGTCCTGGACCGAGCCTTCATAATGGGGCAGGTGCAGTGTAGAGCTCTACTAAGTGAAAAATACATCGAGTATAGGAACATGCAATATGTGTTGGCTTGATTGGTGATGTGCGGTGATAGCACAATACGCGGTAGGCATCAATATTGTCATTAGTGCATCGCTGTGTGGCAGAACAGATGTAGAGCGTTATTTGGTTAAGCGGATCAAAAGATGTTACCTTTAAATATTTGGTTAAGAATCTCTCAACTTGCAGAAGTTTTCCACACGTAGCGTTTGGACGCATAAGTGTATGTGTGGTTAGGTCTAATTTTCTTAGGGATCACCTTAGGTGATTCCAACCGAGTATGGTGACTCAGGGCTAGGCGAGTGAATGCCTAGGCACCGATGAATGACTCTGGGTGGTGCTCTTCGCTATGATGTTCAATCATCAATTGATCTTTATACTAGGGGCCACAAAGTCTTGTTTCTTCAATGACAAGGTTTTGTTGTAGCGTGTGCATGGAGTCACAATACGCTTCATGGCACACAAGGCTAAGGCAAGTTTGTATCATTTTAGAAATGATAGCTGGTATGCGACAACTATGCACTAACTAATATGGACTAGATAGAATACGCATTTTGTCAGACTACATTCTGAATCAGGTTTAAAAGTAAGACCCAAACCTGACCCAATCAATTTTGAGTTCGGGTACAACTAAAAACTATGGACCCATATGGATTATCAGGTTTGGTTATGTTTTGGCTGAAAAAAATGGACTCATAGCTTAATGTGTCCCGGTACTAAGGTCTTAAATGGTTCAGGTTTCAACTCGGATCTTGATATAATTAGTAGTCTATACCTAATTTTCTGCCAATAAAAATATGTAAATCAATGGAATCAACTGTTTATTAAAAGAGTGTACGCTAACAAAAACTTAATAACTGTTCTAACTAATGTTAAAATCTGAATATATATAAAATATATTCATTCCAACCAAACTTCTTAAGTTGATAAAAAACCAATAATAAATCATATTCAAATTGTATCAAATTCAACGAGTTTTTCAATATTATTTTGGGATTCAATTCAATCCAACAATTTTCATGACAAAAGGGCGATAGTACTAAAATGCAATGCATATTAATTTCAAGCTTATCCACATTTTTAAATGTTTAATTGAATATACAATATTTACCAATTTGAAACTTTCCGATGGATCGAGTATGGGTCGGTTCTATTTTGGGTACATAACGGGTCAGTTTGGTTTTAAAATATGGATCACTTGTGTCAGGGTACATAATCTGGTTGTGTTCATTCAGGTTTGAGTATTCATTTATAATTCTCAAGACCCAACCCATTTTCACTATGGATCTATATTTTAGATCTGACCCAAACCCACGGATCCACCAATACTGGTTTGGGTTGGGACATCGGGTCGAGTTGGGTACCGACCCAGTTACACCACAAGTATAGCCTCATGAAACAATGGTCAAGTGTGCGCAGCCCGCATGGGCGGCTAATTCTAAACATGTTTTTGATGTTCAAAGTTTAATGAGAAAAGCGTTTGGAAAGGTTTAGTCGAGAAAGTGTTTTATGAACGCGAGTGGTGAACTGTAAAGTCAAAGATTTTCGGGAAAAAACCTCTCTCTCTCTCTCTCTCTCTCTCTCTCTCTCTCTATATATATATATATATATATATATATATATATATATATATATATATATATATATATATATATATATCCCCGAGTGTTCTTGGGAACCATCGCCACATTTTCCTCTTCATTAGCAACCCGTCTCTCAACACTTAAACGTCCTCTTCCGAGAGAGGGAGAGATATGGTGGCGGTGATGGCAGTAAGGACAGATTTGTTGGGAGTGAAGGGATCCCCATTCTCTTGCTATGAGGGACTCAGGCGAGGAGATTGCTCGAGTAGGAGACCGGCATTTACCGCGAGTAACCAAACGGGGTTCATTGGGTTGAGAGGTCGATCTGCGTTGAGCGCTTGCTTCTTTCATATCTCGTGCATTTTCTTTCATTCATACTCCTTGATACATCTCCTGAATGGTTTGTTTTATCATCTTGCGGTGTTTTCTTGGTAAACTCACGATATTGATTATTCTAGTGTCTGATCTGTTCTCAAGGAAAGTTTGGTATCTTTTGAGCATGTAAGAAACAGTGATGTGCTTCTGTGAGGTGATAAAATGGAAATCTGCGACACCATCTTTGAGAAAGCGAATCACTTCGTTTTTTTCTTTGATTTTGGATATGTTGGCACTACCGTGATGCCAAAAATGAAGCACCATCTTTCAGAAGCACGTCATTTTTGAGTCCAATATCTGCATACCAATATGAAAATTTAGATCTTTAGGATCAATCTGACTCGGGATCTGTCTTTTGATTAGGATCATCCAGCATGCTAATAAGTGAAAGTGCCACATTTGCTTTCTTGGAAAGTAATCAACGGCACTGCTTTGGAGAGTAAATCCTTCCTTTTCATTTGGATCTGTTGGTTGTTGACGTTGTAGAGAGAAGATTTGCTCATTTTTGTTTGAAGAGCGTCCTGGTTTGGGTGGTTTAGATGATGAGTTTAAGAAAATAGTGATGCTTAGATATCTATAATTGTTATCTCCGAGGCCATCTGCATTCGGCTTTAGTTTTAGAAGATCACCAGGAGAACTTGAATCTCTGACTTCTCATGGGATTCCAATTTATTAATTTATTTTTTGAACGAGGCAATTTATTGTTTTATAAATTCAACGTTCCACATGATTTGTTTTGTCTATCTTTTTTAACCTCCTCCTCGTACTTCCATTTGTTACTTTTGAATATGTATGACTAATGTTGCATGCTCTGCATTTCCTGTTTTTTCCACATCAGATTGCATGCTTGCCACATGGAACAAGTATTTGGTGAAAGACGACTTTTTAAGCTGATAATATGCTATACTTTGGGGAGAGAGAAAATCTGCCTGTCTACTAAATCATGCATAGGAGCCTGCCAACGCCAAATTTTAATGAAATAGTGTAGGAAAGAAAAGTTAACTATTTCATTACTTTCTTTAAGATGGAAGAATGAAAGCCTACTTTTTCAGAGAAAATGAGAGAAAGAAAAACTGAAGGAAAACCTCATTTAAATGAAAAGGAAAAGGCTAATCTTTTATTGTTTTATTCTTTGAAAAGCTTTCATTAAAATAGGTGACAAAAAGTCACCCCAAAGGAAAACAATAGATTACAAAGGGACCACAACAGCCGACAAACAAAATATTGAGAGGACCATGGTCCATGGGGAATAAAAAACTTGTTCACAAACATTCCTAAACTCATTTCATCCATAGTCACAAATATTGGTAAAATTTTTGGAAGTATCTCAATTTTATCACAGTATTTTTCAAAAGTTGATCAAATACCAAACAGAACACACAAATTTTTAAATTCAGCTAATTTTAAAATATCATAATCTGTCATGATAGTAAAAGTTTTAAATTTATTATATATATATATATTTGTATTTTATATGTTTTCCTATATTTCCAAGTTTGTATTGCCAATATTTCACAAAGATTTTTTCAAGAAAAACATTTAAATTATGTTTATTTTCCCTCATTGAGGAAACCCAAATAACATGATTTGTGATTTTGATTTCATCAGCAGAAAGTAATAAAGTAAAACAGAGAGTCCAGCCACTGTATGTGAAAATCAAAGTTGGAAGTCCTGACCAATGAATCCCAATACCCAATTTAAGCTGATCATGAGTGGTATAGCAAATGGTTCAATGTGGGAAGCGGAATTCGTGAATACAATGCTATTGGCGTTCTTTTAAAGTGTCATCCAGGATGGAAATTCACCAATTACAGATTGAATCTGAAGCACTTCATCACACAAGGAAATGTTGCAAGGGATTAGCTGATACTAGGTAACAGCTTGGAAAATATAGGACAAAAACTTGCTGGACAGGGCAATCAAAGAACAGACCTAAAGAGGAAGGCCAAGAGAACAGCTGAAGCAGATTGCTGATCTCCTTCTAAATTTCAATATGTCAAAGTTTGTGGTCATTCCTAAAGAGGAAAATAGTTTGGCTCGGTCCTTTGCTATTTTAGGAGGTGCTTACCATGATCATATTTGGTATGATATGAACCCACACTGGGTTCCTTCTCTGTAATTTTGTATAAATTTTTTAAGCTTCCAATAAACAGGTGGGGTCTGCCTAACCCCAGTTTTCTCTGTAAAAAAAAAAAGAACAGACCTTGGTGAGATATTACAACAGATATTACAGAGAATGCATTGGCTTCCTGGAAGCCACTTGCAGATTTGAGTATTATGTGGTTCCTCAGCAAGTAGAATCAATAAATAGTTCTATCTCCATCAGAGGCTCTAATACTCCAAATAGAATCACATGCGAAGGGATCCAAATTAGGTCCAAGTAGATACTTATTTCAAGAGTTGAATGAGTAGGTGCTGGCAGGTGACAAATGCCATATTATAACAGTTACAAAGAGGACAAGGGTTTGGATGAGAGAGGCTCAATTTAGAGGTTCTAGGTACTTTGGGCCCAACTGGACTGGAGGTTCTAATATAAAATGAAATCATGGTGAAGCATGGACAAGGAAAGTACTTTATTGTTGAGGACAATCACACAGAATTGGTGAGGCAAGTGATTTGCAAGAATGAAGGCAGAGGGATAAGGTACTGATTGTTCTTCAAACAAAGTACAATTTTTTTCTCTCATTAAACATCCAAAAGTGAACAATTTTGATGAATACGTCCAATAGTGGTGACAGGGTATCACCTGCCCAAGTTAGAATTCTCTATTCCAATTCCCCCGTTGGTTTCATATTGATACTACAATTGTCCCATCTCAATCATCCTTGGAACCCCATTGATGAGGCCATGAATGCATTGTTTGCAACATGCCATGATCCTTTTTCATCCACATATTTGTCAAATTTACTCCACAACAAGGTCCTGTCTTACCATCTTATATGCCTCCAATAGCCTGTTTATTGGTTCCTTCTCGTGATACCTTATAGGTGGATGTTTTGTGTTTGAGCTGTGGGTTGTTCTTGATGTTCCTTCCATTAGAACTGCTGAATCAATTATTTGGTTCATGTGGATAAAGTTGCACAATGAAATTGTTGCAACATTATTGATTATTGCATCATTTTGTAATTAGGGAAACATGGGTGCAACAGATTCATCTTACAACATGGTAGTTATTGTCAGGGAAGTTTCTGGCTGCATTATGACATCATGCACCAGCATGTCCCAATTTTTACTGGTAAGAAAATTTTGAGACCCTTTGAGACCTGACAATTGTTTTCAGTTCATTCCAAGAACTTTGAGGTTTTTGGCCTATAATGATATAGATTAACCTACTGCATTTATTCGAGTGGTCCACAAATGTTGTAAATCTAACTATGGACATGTGCATGGACTCGATATGGATATGAGACATGAGTATATGCAATTTTTTTTGGAAACAAGGACAGAAAGACACTTTTTTTAATTGATAAAAATATATTTTTGTTATTTTAACATATAATAATGTATTTACTATTCACAATATTATTACAAATTAAAATAATGTAACATAATGTGGAACTTGTTATGACATGTCAAGTGGCATGTCCATGTGTCGTATCATGTCACCTTGACACAGGGGCCTAAATAACTTGTCCTTGTGACATAACGGAAACCAAAGATCTTATTTTCTGTTTAGCAGCAGTTTGAACAACTCTTGAACTAATTCCTTGAAAGTTGATAATAATAAACAAATTTTTCTTCAACACCTCCATGCAATGTATCCACGTCTAACTCTTGTTGCAGTTTACAATGAAACTTTGTGAGGGTTGATGTAATGTCACAAAAGAAAATATGTTAATAATGGTGTTAAGAAATGCTATTATAATTTATGGAAGGAAAAACAAAAACTAACAAAACTTACTGTGGGAATCACCTGACTTTGCCATCCTATGGAAACTGGTCATCAACACTAATCAACGATTGCACTCAACAACCGGTCCTCCTTTTTCAAGTTTCACTAGTTCAGAATAGTTGCTATTTCAACTGCTGATTTTCTATTGTCTTTGGTTGCACATATTGTAGATTTCTCAGGATTTCTGCTTTTTTTTTCTCTCTCTCTCAAGGTAGGAAGTTGTTCACTGCCCCTATGTTCCTTTTGTCTATTGCATATTTGTGCTGTTTATGCATATATAATTCTCCACTGTTGATTCATGTTTATGGTGTTAGCTTTTGATGATACTTTCTCAACCTTTTCTCTAAGATCAAGTGTTAGCTTTTGATTATCATGGTGCATCATCTCATTTTAGTGAGAATTACCTGACTTTGTCATCCTATGGAAACTGGTCATCAACACTAATCGACGATTGCACTCAACAACCGGTCCTCCTTTTTCAAGTTGCACTAATTCAGAATAGTTGTTGCTATTTCAAATGTTGATTTTCTATTGTCTTTGGTTGCATATATTATAGATTTTTCAGGATTTTTGCTTTTTTATTTCTCTCTATCTTAAGGTAGGAAGTTGTTCACTGCCCCTATGTTCCTTTTATCTAGTTGATTGGTTGCACGTAGGGATGCACATCGAATCGAGCCAGCTCGGGCTCAGCTCGAGCTTGGCTCGGTTGAAGCTCGGCTCGGGCTCGACTGCTTTGTAAATGAGCCGAGCTTGAACTAGTGTATGAAGCTCAGACGAGCTATCGAGTCAAGCTTAAACGACCTGTCGAGCACGATAAGGCTCTGTAATAAAACAAGATGTGCACAATCACAATGCCAATAAAGGGCTACACAAGTACACAAATACAATATGGTCGCTAATGAACTTATAACAATCTCATAAAAGAGATATACAAAAACACGAATTCCACAAGAGCACAATGGCACAAATTCCACACAAGCACAATGTAAAAAAATGATTTTTGTATAACAACCAATAAGCTTAGAAAAGCTTATTTTACATAGAGTCGTAAGGCTCTATTTATAGAGTCGTAAGGCTCTATTTATAGAGCCTCCAATGGTCATAGACTAGTTAGACTGCGTCTCCAACAATCATATTGACTGACATACAAAAAACAAAAAAAGCAAAAAAGACTCTACAATCCCTATTAGATTGTACTATATTACATGCCATTAAATGGCCAAAATACCCCTGATATACGTATATTGTATATATATATCAGTTAGGTATAAAAATATATACATTATATTTTAACATTCCCCCTCAAACTTACGATGAGATCACCGAAAGTTTGTTAAGAAGATACAAAAATCTTGGTAGAAGAAGAGCTTTGGTGAAGAAGTCCGCAATCTGAAATTCAGACTGAACATATGGTAAAGTAATCGTCCCCTTCAAGTATTTTTCTCGAACATAGTGGTAATCCATCTCAATATGTTTCGCTCGTTCCTGAAATGTGTGATTGCTGGCTATATATATGACACTTTTGTTATCATAGCATAATTTTGAAGGTTTTGAAATATCAATGCCCATATCTGAAAGTAATGATTTCATCCACAGGATCTCGGTTGTTGTTGTAGCATCACCCTATATTCAGCTTACATAGAAGATAAAGACATTTTTTGTTGTTTTTTGCATATCCAAGAAATGAGAGTATCACTTACAAACACACAAAAACCTGTAGTTGAGTGATAGTTATTGGGATCTCCTCTCCGGTCAAAATCAATATAAGTAATAAGATTTAAAGATGATGAAGAGGATAAGAATAACCCTTTAGATATAGTTTTCTTGATGTATCAAACTATTCTTAACATAACACTCATGTGAAATGATGTAGGCACATGGTTGAAATCGACTTGCAATATGCACTGCATGCGCAATACCTGACCTAGTAATAGATAAGTACACTAATGATTCGATGAGTTGCCTATAAGGATCTAATAAAATTCCGTCTTCAACTCTCATTTTAGCATTTATCACTTAAGGAGTATCAACATATTTTGTATATGTGTTTTTCGAACGCGCAACAATATCAACTACAAACTTTATTTGAGACAAAATGTACCCTCTTTGTGAGTATGTTACTTCAATTCCTAAAAAATATCTAAAAAAACCAAGGTCAGTCATATCAAAAGATTTCTTAAGCATAAACTTAATTTCTTTAATTTTCTTCTGATCATTCCCAGTGATGATCATATTATCAACATACAAAAGCAAAATGATAAGGGAGGTACCAGTAAATCTTACAAAAAGAGCAGTGTTAGTATAACAAGATTTAAATCCAAGATTCAACACAATTCTACTAAACCCATCATACCATGCTTTAGGAGCTTGTTTAAGCCCATATAAAGCTTTTTGAAGACGAAAAAACATTCTATTTTCAATAGTCAAACAAGTGGGAGGATTCATGTAAACTTCTTCGTTTGAATTTTCATTTAAGAAAGCATTTTTAGCACAACTGATGTATAAGTCATTTTCTAATAGATGCTACTGCAACTAGAACCCTAACTGTGGTCATGTGATCTATTGGAGCAAATATTTTCTCTTAATCTATTCCATATTCTTGAAAATATCCTTTTGCAACTAATCTTGCTTTGTCTTTCTAGGGACCCGTCACTCTTTGTTTTGACATTAAATACACATCTACATCCTGTTGTCTTCTTTCCCTTAGGAAGATGTTGGACTTCCCAAGTATGGACCTTGTGTAATGCATCTAATTCCATTTTCATAGCTTCTACCCATTCTTTTATGTTTTTAGCTTATTTATAGTTAGATGGTTCATGATACAAATGAGTTGCTAGAAGGCATGCCCTATAGCTTGGAGAGAAGGTTTCAAAGGAGACAAACCTATTTAGAGGCCTATGTATCCGTTCAGATCTCCTAACACTAGGCTCTTCTACATTTATTGGTTGACTATACTTTTCAAAAGCACATGGATCCTCCCCATTATCTCGTCTAGAATATTATAAGAGGTTATGAGTTGGTTTTCTTTCTTCACTTGGCCCATTATTTGACTTAAAATCATCAATATCATCATTATCAATAATTTTATTATTTGATTTAGGTAACAAATCAAACAAGAAGGCATATTCAGATTCTTCCTCAGGTTTTTGAAGATCAAATCCATTTTCATTTTCAAGAAATGTTACATTTCTAGAGACAAAGTTTATTATTTTTTGGATCATATCATCTATAGCTTTTTTGATTTTTGGCATATCCAAGAAAAACACATTTTATAGCTTTAGGAGAGAGTTTGTTATATTTTTCAAGAAGCACAAAGCATTACATCCGAAGACCCTTAGTCTTTTCAAATCGGGAGAGATTTTAAAGAGTTTTTCAATTGGAGATTTGTCTTCCAAATTTTGAGAAGGCATTCTATTTATTAGATATACTGCGGTGAGAGTTGCTTCGGCCCAATTTTTTTTTTAGAATTTCTTTTGAAATGAGTAGGGTCCTAGCAGTTTCAATAATATGACGATGTTTTCTTTCAGAAATACCATTTTATTGGGGGTCCTAGGACAATATCTTTGGTGTAAAATACCATGAGTTTTTAAATAGGATTGAAATTCATTTGAAAGAAACTCTCTCACTGAGTCAGAGCGGAAGATTTTAATATTTGTTTTAAATTGATTTTTAACAAGAATGAAAATTTTTAAAGCACAAAAAAACTTCGGATTTGAGTTTAAGAAAGTAGATCCAAGTATATCTACTAAAATCATCTATGAATGTAAAATAATATAAATAATCACCTTTTGACATACCGAGAGTGAGACCGTATACTTCTGAATGCACTAATTCAAAGATTTCATTAGTCAAAGAAGTTCTAGATTCAAAAGGCATTATTTGCATTTTTTCAAGTATACAATCTACACATACAAATTCTTTATCCTTACAATTTTTTTTAAAAAATAGAAAATGAGATAATTTGGATATACTTGGGTATCCTAATTTTTTATACCAAAGATCTAAATTAATTTCTTTGATATGATTACAAAAAGAGTTTTTAGGTAAACATAAGAAATCCATATAGTTAAGATCTTCTCTTCTATGACCTTGCCCAATCAGCTCTTTTGACTGAAGATCCTGCACTCAACAAGCTTTAGATGAGAAAAATATTTTACACCCATAATTGAAATTTTGAGATACCGAAAAAAGGTTTACATCTATTTTTTGAATAACCCTTACATTTGGAACAAATTTTTTTTTGAAATATTGTTGAGGTTTTCTATACTTTTAACTTTCAAAGAAGTACCATCAGTGGTTGATACACATGAAAAATATGAGTTAGTGCAATCGGATAAAATATACTCATTACGAGTCATGTGAAAAGAGGCTCTCGAATCCAAAATCTAAGAAGACTTGCCCGGAGGAGAAGAAAAGGAGATGACGACACTAGATGTAGGAGTGACTTTTAGAATTTGTGAGATGGCCTCCGCTATTTGGGCAATTGTTAAATCATTGAAGTTTCCCCTTTCTTTGATTTTTGAGGTTCTTCACTTACGGCAGCCATTTTTTTGAGCTTGAGACAATTCGGTCTTATATGTTCCGGTTCTTTACAATGATGACAAGTAATTTTACTCTTTTATCCTCTCCCATTATGTCATTCTCTATTGAATTTTCTTTCAAAGTGAGGTGATTTATAAGTTTTTACAAATTTTTTGGGTCTTTATACCACAAGAACCTCATCATTAGACTTGTGCATTCCAAGTCTTGTTTATTCTTGACAAATTTGATCCAGAGCCTCACTTATAAAAGGAGCTGAAGTCCTATAAAGCAAGGAGGGCCTAACTTGCTCAAATTCCGGTCGGAGACCATATAGAAAATAGAGAAGGTTTTCTCTTTTAACTTGTAATTTTCTCATCTCAATCGCCGAACCTTCCCATTTTGGTTCTAACTTCTAACATAGTTAGTTCATCCCAAATAGGAGACAAAATACCATAAAAGTCTGTTACATTTTTATCTCTTTGTTTGGTATTATGTACCTTGTGTTGAAAATAATATAGCTTAGCCATATCTTTTTGAATGAATATGCTCTTTAGGAAGATCCATGCATCACATGCCTTTTTAAATTTGATAATGTTGGTAGCGATCTTGAACTCCATGGTATTCATGAACCATGAGAGTATTTGAGCATTGCTAGCTTCCCAATCCTCCAACTTGTTTTGGTATTCTTACAAAGCTTTCTCTTTTTCATCTTCTGATAGAGCTTTGACTTGATCTCCTTCTCTTCTTGTTAATTTAAGTTGAAGTTCACTAGTGGTTCCACTAACAAACCCCCAAAGCTTTTTACTTTTGATGTGATTTTTCACTGCGGTAGCCCACATCAAATAGTTGCTTTCGTTGAGCTTGTAAGAGATGACGGAGCCCATAATGAAGAAGACTTGCATTTGAAAGCTAAAGATTGAAGAGCACCACTGCTGAGAGAGAGAGAGAAATAACAACAACACTGCAAGAACCCTAAGCTCTGATACCATATAATGAAACAAGATGTGCACAATCACAATGCCAACAAAGGGCTACACAAGTGCATAAATACAATATGGTCTCTAATGGACCGATAACAATCTCATAAAAGAGATATATAAAAACACGAATTCCACAAGAGCACAATGACACAAATTTCATACAAGCACAATATAAAAAGCTGATTTTTGTATAACAGCCAAAAAGCTTATAGAGCCTCACATACAATGAAAGGAAGACAGTCCAAGTTGGACTGCCTCTCCAACAGTCAATATATGACTAACATACAAAAAACAGAAAATAAAAAAAGCAAAATAGACTACCGTCCCTATTGGACTGTACTATATTACATGCCATTAAATGACCAAAATACCCCTGATATACATATATTGTATAAATATACATATATCAGTTAGGTATAAAAATATATACACTATAATTTAACAATCTTGATAAGGCTCGGTTCGTTGCAAACCCAATATATATAATATCTTTGCAAATAATTTCACAAGTGCATTTTTATTGTAATGGGTAGGGCATTAGTATTTTTTCATAACGTGTTGGGTTCGAATCCTGTCTTTTGCAACTTTTTTTGCTGAGAATTTTTAGTATGGATATAATTGTTTCTGTGATAATAGACAAAAGATGTGCTTTGGCTTAATGGTGGATCACTTGGTTAACGTTATAGAGGTCGGGGGATCAAATCCCTCCTTAGCAATTTTTTTTAATAGATCTTGTTGAAGCTCGGCTAGGCTCGAGCTTGGAACCGAGCTGAGTTCAGTCAATGCCTTATAAGCTCGGGTCCGAACTCGAGCCAAGCTTGGACAAAGTCATTTTGAACCGAGCCGAGTTTGAACAAGAGTTACCAGTCGAGGAAGCGGGAGCGGGAAGTGATACGGGAAGCGAGGCACTTCCAAAAATTTAGGAAGCGGGGAAGCGTGGGACTACTTAGAAGAAAGGGACTACTTAGAAGAAAATTCCGAACCGTCTCGGAAGCGACCTAGGAAGCGAACCGGAAGCGAAAAAATGGAAAAAATGGGGAAGCGTGGGGCGCTTCCCAAAAAAGGGGGACGCTTCCCCTCACGCTTCAGAAGCGCGGCGTTTCGTGCTTCCGAAGTGCGCTTCGGGGAAGCACGCTTCCCCTTTTACCTAGGCGCTTCCGGTAACTCTGGTTTGAACAACCCAAGCTTGGCTCAAACTCGGGTCGTGTGCATCCCTAGTTGCACATATTGTAAATCTTATTTGCAGTATTGCATATTTATGCTGTTTATGTAACCAAGTATGCGAAAATGCAAAACAAAGTGAACATGTGCCATTAGAAACCCAATATGGGATAATACACAAAGCACTAAGGCATGCACAAGACTTCAAAGAGTCAAAAGGATCAACACAACAATGTAAAAAATATATATTTTATTGCACATACATGCTTAGAGAAGCATAAACAAAAGGAGACAAGTGTCCCTATATATATATTCATTACAATAGAGGAAGAGCAAAGAGCTCCCAACCATCACATTTGTGTAGAGCTCCCAATAGTCATATTTATGACTATTGGGTACAACTCCCAACAACCACATTTTTTTACTGTTAGGAGTAGCTCCCAATAGTCACCTTTTTGACCAGTGTTATAAGTATCGTTACTTTGAAGAAAAACAATATGATACACACTCGGATCTCGATACGGGTGTGTATCGTACCTGTATTGAATGTATTGTATGATACACCCCTTGTATCATACCGTATCGTATGATATGTATCGTTTTTGTTTAATCGTATTTCATAAACTTGGTTATTTTGTTTATGTTTATGTAATATGAAAGTATGAGTCTTATGGCATTGTTCTTGTGAGATATGTATGCAATATTATCTATAATTCTATATTAGTTGATGTTTGATGATGTCTTATGTCGCTCATAGAGACAAATCTTAGTTGTCAAAGGCGGCGCCTAGGCGACTTAGGCACAGCCCCACCGCCTGGACGCCGCCTTTGACAACTAAGATTTGTCTCTATGAGCTACATAAGACATCATCAAACATCAACTAATATAGAATTATAGATAATATTGCATGCATATCTCACATGAACAATGCCACAAGACTCATACTTTCATATTACATAAACAAAATAACCAAGTTTATGAAATACAATTAAACAAAAACGATACGTATCGTACAATACAATATGATACAAGGGGTGTATCATACGTTACATTCAATACAGGCGACTTAGGCGCAACCCCACCTTCTGGGCGATGGGGCCCTATATTGCCGCCTAGGCTCCTTTTTTTGAAGACATATCATTTGTTTTCTTCTTCGAGGGGGGAAGAAGAAGAAGAAGAAGAAGAAGAAGAAAGAGAGGACACTATACATGTTTTTTATGTTTTTTTTTTATTTTTTATTTTGGGTACCGCCTAGGCCTTTTTAGGGGCTCACCGCCTAGGCTCTGCCTAGCGCCTATGACAACTAAGACATAAATGTGATTTTATAGTTGTATTTTGTGCAATTCATCATTGTTTCATGCATTATGATTTTTTAGATTTTTTGCTTTTTTTATGCTTTTGGATTTTAATTTTTTTTTTTGTTAAAAATTACGATACGATATAATACGATGCGATGTTACTTTGGGCTTGTCCGATACAAGTAACAATACGATACTTATAACCTTGTTTTTTTTTTACTGTTGGGAGCAACTTCCAAGAATCACATTTGTGACTGTTGGAGGCAAACCCTTTTACATAAATACAAAAAGTAAAAGAGATAAAATATAAAAATTGTCCCTAGTGGCCAATACCTATTACATGTATGAAATGATATATATATATATATATATATATATATATATATATATATATATATATATATATATATATATATATATATATATATATATATATATATATTAGCGCCACCTCAAAGTTACAGTGAAATTACCGAAAGTTTGTTAAGAAAAAAAATAAACCGAGGTGCAACAAGAGCTTTAGTGAAGAAATCTGGAAGCTGGTACTCCGATGTAGCATATGGCAACTCAATAGTTTCTCTCATATATTCATAGGGTACGTAATGATAATCCATCTTAATGTGTTTGGTTCGCTCATGAAAGGTGTGATCGCTCGTAATATAAATTGAACTTTTATTATCACAACACATCTTCGAAGGATTTGAGTTGATTACTGTCATATCTTTGAGAAGACTTAACCACATAAGCTCCATTGTTGTCGTGGCCATCACATGACATTTAGCTTCAGTTGAGGATAAAGATAATTTTTGTTGCTTCTTGCACTTCCATGAAATTATAAAATCTCCTAGAAAAATACAAAAACTAGTAGTTGAGATTCTGTCATTAGGGTTTCCTCCCCAATTAGTATAAGTATAGACTATAGACAAACAAATTTAAAGAGGATGAGGATAAGAAAAACCCTTTGCTTATTGAGTTTTTTATGTATCGAATAATCCTTAATACTGCACTCATATGCACGGTTGTTAGGGCATGCTAAAATTGACTGAGCCCATGAACCACATGGGCTATGTCGTGTTTGGTAATGGACAGGTAGGTGAGGAATCCGATCAGCTGTCTATACGGTGTAGGATCTTCAAAAAGAGTCTCATCTTCAAGTATTAATTTTGCATTGACAACCTCATGAGTCTCCACCTTCTTGTCGTTAGAAATAATTGACTTAGCACAAATGTCAGCTGTCAGCTTTATCTATGATAAGATATATAGAGAATAGGCAGCCTCAATACCTAAGAAATATCTTAAGAAACCCAAATCAAACATATAAATTTTTTTTAAAACAGCTTTAATTTCACCAACTTTTTTATCACTTCTTATAATTATCGTGTCAACATATAATAACAATATCACAGTATTTGTACCTGTATTCTTAACAAAGATAGCAGTGTCAGTATAACATGATCAAAAACCCAAATTTATCATATCAGTACTAAAATGGTCATGTCAAGCCTTAGGGTCTTGTTTAAGACCATATAAAACCTTTTTTTTTTTTAAATTTTCCTTGTTTAATCTTAAAACCTGGCAAAAGATCCATGTAGACTTCCTCACTAAGATTCCCATTGAGAAATGCATTTTTCACATCTAATTGGTAAATAGGTCAATTTTAATGTAGACTGTGTATTCTTGCTACGGTAGACTGAGTATTCTGATGTAGAATGAGCCATAACTAATAATTGATTTCATTCTTTAATTAAAACGGCATCCTTTTGCTATTTTTGAAGCTAAGAAATAGTGTATGGAAGTAGTTGTGCAAGCCTGTATCCAACCATCAATGTGCACTCTTTTGCGAATTCACATTTAACAATGCTGCAAGTTTGTTTATCAGGGAAAACACTTGCATTTGGCAACAGGCCCGATCTCAGTCATTTATGATTATTTTCCGACACTAAACATTTCCTAGGCTACTCATTGTTTTTTATACCAAAAAGATATGCACTTCCAGCTTCATAGATATCTATGGGATGCTCCCTTCTGTTCATAGCAATAGACCAATGAAGTTAGACAACTGGAACTACTTAGTCTCCCATGAGGAGGTCTCCATCCCAAAGGTGGATAAGGGCCAACACAAGTTTTTTAGGCACTACTGCTACATCTTTAAAGATTTTTAATGGCTGTTTTTTTCAACAAAGTTACATTACTTTGCCTGGGAGTATAGTTTATGTATGTCAAAATATCATAGTAGATTATGTTGAAGAAATTGTCTCTTCCATGTCAAGAAATTCATGAAGCCTTACATATGTAAGTCCTTATGGGTGGTGCTTTCTTCCTTTATGTATTCACTTACTTTTTTATGTCAAGCAGCTTGACATGAAATAAGATGGGTGTCAGGGGTGACATCAAGCAAAGTGATCCATCAAGGGAGATTTTGTGAACTTTTCTGTTACCTGTAACTTATAATATCAAGAGAGTAGATGAATTTGGCTAAGCAGCAAGCAGTCAAGGAAGATTGATTCGAAGTCTTTGTGATCAGAATATAGCTGCACGTGGAGAGCAAAAAGCTGTATTCTTGCAATGCTGCAGTGCAATTGAATGGCAAAATTCAGGATGTAAGCAATGAAAAAAATATTGGAGAAAATTATAGGAGGAAAATTGGGTGGGTTTGATGCAGGAATGGTCGATTTGATAGATAAAAAATTTGATTAGGATTAGACAAAATCCAGGTAAGGGATGGGTCAAGTTTAAATTTTGAATGCAAATTTTAAAACTGTACCTAAATAAAAGAACATTAATGGATTGAATAGTTAGAAAAATGAAAAAAGTTTATTGATCAGTTTCTTATTCAGAGATTTAGTTTTTTTATCTCAGCAACAAGGAAATCTTATCAAGATGTTGCAATTTAAGATTGTAGTATTGAAATTAAAAATTTTCATCAACTTAGGATACAATGACAA
The DNA here is from genome assembly GCF_984573655.1 of Nuphar pumila. NCBI lineage: Eukaryota > Viridiplantae > Streptophyta > Magnoliopsida > Nymphaeales > Nymphaeaceae > Nuphar > Nuphar pumila. Next base: position 17,897,395 of record NC_143253.1, on the reverse strand, counting down.
ATGGAGGAAAATGGAGCAAATGAAAAACTGCAAGATCAATGCTGCTCATATGCGGAAGAGAGTCATATATGCAAAGTTAATGAGGTTTACACATGTGGAAGGGGATCAATGTTTGTCAATAACTAAGATAAAGATTAAAGGCACAAGAAACAATCAATGTTGATCTATAACTCTTTGAATATATAGCGCTTAAAAAGATCAGGTTCAATAAACATATGTATGTTTATGATCATTGCTGTCACGTTTCTTATCACCATTGTTTCCACAATTCCCATCGCTTCAAAGTTTATTGAATGCATAACACTTAAAAGGATCAGGTTCAATAAACATATGTATGGTTATGATCATTGCTGCCATGTTTCTTACTGCTATTGTTCCCATAATTACTACCTCTCTGAAGTTTATTCATTCTTGGTGCTCTCACCAGTCACCACAGTTTCATTTTCGATAGCTACCAAGATTAGGTTTTATAAACATATGAATGATAATGATTATTGCCTTCATGTTTCTTGTTAGTGTTTACTTTCATAATTTCATTTCTGGGTGCTGTCACCACTATCTTGTTTCTGATATCCATGCTATTGCTGAGTATTTTTACCGTTGTGTATCCCCTTGATCATTTCAATTATTCTGTTAATTGCAGTTTATTTTGGCAACTATTTCCTCTGTTTCCAACACTTGATTGTTGTTTTGGTTTGTCATCAGCTCCAAAATTCAGGGATATTAAAGCCATGGCTTCCCCAACTGTTACAGCTCCCAAACGTGAGAAAGACCCCAAGAAGCGGATAGTCATAACAGGGATGGGCCTTGTTTCTGTCTTTGGAAATGATGTTGATGTATTTTATAATAAACTCCTAGATGGGGAAAGTGGAATTAGCCTGATTGATAGATTTGATGCGTCCTCATACACTGTCCGGTTTGCGGGCCAGATCCGTGGCTTTTCTGCTGAAGGATATATTGATGGAAAGAATGATCGGCGACTTGATGACTGTTGGAGGTACTGTCTTGTTGCTGGTAAACGTGCTCTTGAAAATGCAGACCTTGGACCAGAAAATTTACAAAATGTAAGTATACTGTTAATGTTGACTTGGAAAATAAGGAGAAACTAAAACACATCCTCATGTTGACAGTCTTCAGTTATGTTTAGGTGCTATTACTGCAGACACGTGAATGGTCATCATTGGAAGTTAATCAATTGCAGATGGTTGGTTTACTCTTTTAGCAGTCTTGTAATTTAGAATGGGGAACTGGGCAAGCCTAGTAAAGGTTCCTTTTCCACCAAAACATGAACTGGCCCTTTATCTAATGTAAAAAAGAAGCTGAAAGTGAAAGAGATTGCCTTAAAATAATTACTATAGATCAGTAAAAAAGAAGCTGAAAATGAAATTGATTGCCTTAAAATTACTTTATGCATAAACTGCTCTGAATCTTTATACTGGTGTTAACTTCAGTCCTTTTTATGGAGCTGTTTATGTATTTTTCTCTATGATTCTCTTCCATTGTTTTACTGTGGCTTTTGCTTAAATCTACCTGTCTGAAAGTGTTTAAACATCATATCAGCTAAGTGAAATATGGGGAGCATGAATGTTTCACCTGTATCATGTACAAGAAAAAATCATACTTTTTGCAACATATGTAAAACACAGATTGTCTGTTTTTGCAGTTTGACAAATCTAGAATTGGAGTATTGGTGGGATCAGGTATGGGCGGATTGACTGTCTTCAGCAGTGGAGTTGAAAACCTTGTCTTGAAGGGCTACAAGAAAATTACTCCATTCTTCATTCCCTACTCGATTACCAACATGGGCTCTGCACTTTTAGCAATAGATCAAGGGTTAATGGGACCAAATTACTCAATTTCTACAGCATGTGCAACTGCAAACTACTGCTTTTATGCTGCTGCTAACCATATTAGGAGAGGTGAAGCAGATATCATGGTTGCTGGTGGGACAGAGGCTGCAATTATGGCCACTGGTGTTGGTGGTTTTATTGCATGCCGGGCACTTTCTCAGAGAAATGATGAGCCAAAGAAAGCCTCGAGACCATGGGATAAGGGCCGAGATGGTTTTGTCATGGGAGAAGGTTCTGGTGTGCTGGTAAGCCATTTCTTTGCATAGTTGGTGCTTTCTAGGTAGTTTGGGCATTATCAGAACATCCTGGTTTTTTACTTTTTAATTTCTTCAAAATGCCTATCTTTCTTTTTGGGTCATCTTAATTCTTAAAAGATAATGGAAAGCTTAGAGCATGCAACAAAAAGAGGAGCAAACATTATCGCAGAGTACCTTGGTGGTGCCATTACCTGTGATGCACATCACATGACAGATCCTCGTTCTGATGGACTTGGTGTTTCATCCTGTATAATAAAGAGTTTAGAAGATGCAGGAGTTTCACCTGAAGAGGTGAGAAATATTGGTCATCTATATGAGGCTTATTAGGTTGCATTCACATGTTTGAGATGAACTTCAGTTACCTGTGCTGTTTGTCCTGGAATACTAGCAATATCTATATATATCTGTGTGTATGTATATATAGATGAGAGAGAGAGAGCACTTTCTCTATCATTTGCTACTGATGGTTAATTTTACATTCTTGTTTCTCATGGAAATCTTTTGATTGTGAATCAATGCTTTTTTCATCTTGAAATATGCAGGTGAACTACATAAATGCACATGCAACCTCAACAATTGCAGGAGATCTGGCCGAGGTTAATGCCATGAGGAAGGTTTTCAAGGATACCTCTGAACTAAAGATGAATGGAACAAAAGTATGATCTTGACCCGAGTCTGTTTTCCACAAATAGAAACAGGATTCAGGATTTCCCAAAATATTATCTGCAGTTCTACAAAGCCTCATAGAGAGTGCCACCACTTCTGCACATAGCATTTAATGGTGCCTTAAACTTATTAATAATAGAAAATAAAGATTTGACTATACCTGCAAGAGAGGATGAGAATGAAGAGTTTTGCTTGGTCATGTTTTGAAGTTCAATTCCACTAACCTATTTTATTTCAGTCTATGATTGGCCATGCTCTTGGGGCTGCCGGTGGATTAGAAGCCATATCAACCATCAAGGCTATCACTACTGGATGGTTGCACCCCACCCTTAATCAAGATGTATTGCTTCTTGACTCGCTTTTTCTTGGTTAGTGCTAGATCTCTTTCTCACCTTTATTTGCTTCTAATATTCCTTGACATGAATTTTGCAGAACTTGGAACCTGATGTTACAATTGATACAGTACCCAACACTAAGAAGAAGCATGACGTCCATGTTGGTATGCACTATGCATTAATTAATGCTTTCTATATTTCCTAATTTTTGCTTGTTAAATTTGTCAGCTTCTGGCTCTGAGTCTTACATCTGTTGTCCCTTTAACTGTGAAATCAACTTCTGCATATCCTGGGCATGTCTTTGCTACAACAATATGCCCATACAACATCTTCTCGACTGACTAGGAAAGCCCTGCATTTGGAAGCAGTTTTCCCCTTGATTATGAAACATGATTTTTCCTGGCGACCTTGAATTTCTAAAAGAAAAAGGGAAAAGGTACAGGGCGCTAAGAATGGGCCTTTGGCATCAGTATACCACTCTTTCTTCACATCAAAGATTCCATTGGTTTTGTTTTTCATATGCTCCATTGTGCATGAACTTCGAGAGCTGGTGTCTTCCTGGATGATACCCTTTATGAAAGGCAACATTATTGTCTAAAAAGGCTAAACAGTAAAGAATCTACATTTAATTCATAGCATGTTATCCATGCAAGCCAAGCTTGTTGATCTTATAAATATTGTTGCATGCCATAATGGCTTTCCAGGTGTTGGTTTCACTATATATTATGCCCCATTTTTTTCCTTGTGCAAGTCCATTGTGTGAAACAAATTCATGTCCATATTATACTTGAACAATTAAAATTATGAGTGCTGTAAGAGAAATTAAAAAATTACCATGCAACAACAAGAGAATTTTGTTTTTGTTACTAAAAAGAGCTTTGTGATGTGAGAAAATGAAGTCAATACTGTCTTGTGATCTATATGGGGATTGGAAAATATAAGAGTCCTGTTTCTTACAGCAAAGATACATGCTTTGTGCATTTGCTTGTGTATAGCATTCTTGACTTATCTTTGTACAAAATGGTTTTAATGGCAGCTATCTCAAACTCATTTGGATTCGGCGGACACAATTCAGTTGTGGTTTTTGCTCCATTCACACCGTAGGTGCTCTGTAGCCCACACAATTTTTGCTGATAAGTTGCTTCGTGCTGGTTGAGTCATAGAAAGGTGTTGATGCAAAGACCTTTTTAAAGTTTTCTTGATCAGCTTTCCTTCTATGTTATTTTATTATTGAAGAGTTCCCAATTACTTTTTCACATCTATTTAGAACAAGGTTTTTCCCTACATTTTTCTTGTAATGATTTAATTTCCTTTGTTTGATTTTGTTAACTAACCTTATCAACCTTGTAGAACATTGTTAAGATGGTTTTTTCGTGTGAAAACATATTTCCACTTTGATGGCTATATATTGCAAAATTAGGGCTTACCAAATGGTGCCTTCAACCTAAATGTTCAAACGATATAGTTAAGCAGGTTGGAGTTGAATCAACATTTTCCATCCGCTTTGGCCCCTGAATATTCAGATCTGCAGTTTCCAGCACTTTTGTTGTGCATGTGGACCTTTATGAGGCGCTTGTTCAGCTCCCTTTCATATATGAAATGTGCTCTTTCCTGCAGGGGCTGAAATGAACTACCCCTGCCGGACAGCAACAGCAGGGCCCACAGTCTTTCACGTGTTACAATAACTTCCCTATGAAAGCACTATCGCTCCCTGCCCCACCCTTCCCCCACCCGGTAGCAGTGTTCCACCCATGCGGCTGTAACAAAGGGTGTGTTTGAATTGCGGGACACACCCAAGTGGGGACATACCGATCCCTGCCCAGGTGCTGTTCCGTGTTTGATACGCAGTGCCGGGTGCCTCCCAGACGGGACAAACAGATACCTGACACTCTGACAGTTTGTTTTCAACCTGAAACTCTGAGTCACATCCCTAGTGGGTGTGACTTACTGGTCCTGGACAAACGCTGCCTGGCATGTCCGTGCTAAGTTTGTCCAGTGAATCAAACATGACCTAAAAGAAACAAAAAGGAAGGCATTAATGAGAGAATTCTCCTAATCTTATTGCAATGTTTTTTTTTTTCTTTGGTTGATGCTAAGGTAAAACCCAGTTCTCATCGGCCGTGATCAGGATGGGTGTGAACCCAGCTGACCCTAGTGCAAACCTCCACTGATAAAACCTCAGAAGCCCGTTGCGTCCACCAACAGTACCCTCAGATTCCAGAGTCCTATTGAATCGGTTCAGTTGGACCTTTATGGCCGGTATCTTATCATCATGTTCATTACTCCAGATCATCATTCTCCAACTTTAAGTGCATCATCATCAATAACATATCATCTACCATCATGCTCATAATCATCATCATGTTTCATCACTGTGGGCATTGTCCGGATTACCAGCAACACTATGTAGCAATATGATAGTGCAAATTATCATAATCCGCAAATAGTCCCTGAGATCAGTGTCATTACAGAATTGCACTGTCGATTTGCACACTATAAATATCAGGGCCGAACACTTATAAAGTGTACGGACCAGCCGACTGGCGCGCCGGTTGCCCCGATTAAAAAGATGGGCCCCATGCCTCCCCCTCCACCCCAACCCCAACACTTTTAAAGTGTTCGCTTCGAACACTGGATCGTGCCTCCTAACCATGTATAATAACTCTAGTTGGCGTATATGTAAATCTTTTTAATCCAAATCGGAAAGCAGTATGGGAAGCAAATGTGTAAAACTGTATGAGCGTGATAGTTGGGATTCTTGAACGGTATCACGATTTCTGAGAATCGAGATTTTCATGACTAAAATTAGGATTCTCATGAGAATCTGGGTTCTTATCACTAGGAATCACGATTCCCTCGTCATGAGAATGGGGTTCTTATCACGAGAAATAGCGAATCTCACATCACTACTGATTCTGCTTCTTAAGAATTGTGATTCCCTTGTAGTGTAAGTGAGAACTATGGTTCAAAACTAAAGCACACCTCTACGTGGAGAGTTTTTTTTTACTTCCATGTAAAAATGGAAAGCGGAGGTGTTTGAGCTAATACTGTTTCTTTATATTGGGTAATTCATTTCTCAGAGTCTAGTCTTATCTAACTTGACCTCATGGAGTAAGGTCAGTGCTGGCAATTGTTTTGGGGTATTTGCTTGGAATCGGATGTTTCTTTTTTTATGATGAGGAACCCTCACCGAGAGTTGGGTCACTTAATGGGCCAGCCTCCCTGCAAGGTTAACCCAGGTTGGGGTCACCAACAGCCAAGATCTTAAGGAACCCACCAGTTAAAGGTATCTGTGCACCAGGTGAGTGTCGAACTTGGGACAAAAGGGTTAACACCTTCTCCTCAGGCCTGCTGCCTGGGTGACCTGGGCGGGTGCATTTGCTTCAACTTTTCAAAGTTTAATCTTTGTAACCAAGGTGTTTTGTTCGATAAGAAACTTGGTTTATTTGTATGGAATTATTCAGTCAAATTTAAATATGGTCCACTCAAGAAGACACAGCTCGGTGAAATATATGGCCTAATGGGCCATGTCCTCTCTCTCTCTCTCTCTTAATTCAAAAAGACTAAACTATAGCCTACAAGGGCTCCCCAAACCTGGCTAGGTGGGTTACTCTATAGCATTCAAGTTATATGAAATTGAGAGTTTGATACCTCGAGTGTGCGTCACTTGCAGGAAGGTACACAAAAACAGGGTCATGGTCAATTATATATATATATATATATATATATATATAGATAGATAGATAGAGAGAGAGAGAGAGAGAGAGAGAGAGAGAGATTAGAACATACTAAATGGACACAGTGCTAAAAGATTTTTTTTTCGAAATTCTGACCATACAGATGTGATCTATATGCTTATTTTTATAGGATTCATTTCTTCAACCATTTGATTCCGTTGCATGGATAGGTTTTAATAAGGTTTCAAAAATCAATAGCCTACAATTTTTATAAATTTTTTTTTATGTTCTAAATACCATTTTTTCATTCAAATTACATGATCCAAGTGTTGAATTCTAGTAAATCAATCATTCTGAACACATCTATGGGTCAGAATTTTAAAAAAAACACAGAAAAACCAACAGCATATTTCATTTAGCATGTTCCCACTTCTCTCTCTCTAAATATATAGTCTAGATTGATTTGGATGGTTTGGGCAGTATCCCTGCTCTATATACAATAAACAGAACATCTCTGCACTTATCAATTGTTAATAGCCCCAGTTGGTCAACAAGTCTCTTTCTAAAAGAGGTGCATGAAGCAACACGGCTAGTTCTAGAAGCGGTTTCTGTATTCATCTATTTCAACTCTATTTTCTCCATCATTTTGTTGTCCTCTTACATGTTTTATGCTTGTTTTCCATGAGCAAATCTTGCTATTGAGAAGCCCACGAGGACTATGTTCATTTAGTAGGGGTGACTTGTGGAAATCACTAAATTGATGGGAGGTCGCTGGTTCGAAAAACTGTATGGGTGTGCATCCTTTGCCATGAGGGCTGAAACTGGTGTGTACTCCGAGAGGGGTTTTTGTTGGGTGTTAGAAGTGGAGGTGAGAGAGAATTCAAATGAAGGAAAACGTGGGCTGTTAGAAAAGGTTGGACTTGATGACGTGGAATAGTCCCATATTGATGATGTTTGAGTTTGTTGTAGGCTTTAAAACCTACATGTAAACTCTTACACTTGTTCTTAAGAACAAGAGGTTGGGATGACTACCACACGCGCGTGCGCCCACCCGCTGTGTCGAGCCGGTTTGATTCAGGTTTGGGTAATTGGCCGGGCCCTTTAGGGCCATATCCAATGAAGGCCAAAGTATCTTTTTGCAACATCGGTTCGAAGATGTTGTCTTCGAAGGATGATCCGTCAGAGTGCACTGGTTCTGATCATCGAGGCTATTGTATCCTGAGAGAAGGACACCAGATCCTGTTTGCACTGTATGTGGGGGCGAATCTACTTTAAGGAGAGTACTTTCGTACGCCTTAGCCATTTACATAATATTAACATAGTTTGGGTGTTTTTATTGTGTTTTATGCAGCTGTTTCGTGATTTGCTTTTGTCTGGATTTTGGTGTAATGCGGAACCCGACATGCTTGTTCCCTGTTTCGGTTTCGATCTACTGTTAATCATGATTTGTATTTTACTGCATATCTTGATTTATATCATGTTTTATATCGTGATGCTGATTGCGAAACTGCGTGATCTAAAAAACGATCCAACAGTTTTATGCTAATAAACTCGATGAGCAATTCGTTCTGGGTTTTTCTAGCTCTGTCTTCATTGTGAGCTCACATATGCTCAACCAACCCGACCATCTGGGATTCAATGTAATGACTACCTAAGAAATTCAAACAATCAGAAACAAAGCATCTTTGTGCCACGTATTTGATAATGAATCCTTTTATTAATCAAATCGTAAGGATGCACTAAATCTAATAATTTTAGTATCAACTTTATGTAAATGTGAGGATAAACCCTCTATTCATGGATTGATTATAAGGTAAATAAGTGTTGTCACGATGACTATGTCCGCACTATGTGATTCTTCTTCTCTGTGATTGCTGCATGCATCTTCGCCTAGCAGCCCAGGGCTATAAAATATATTAATTGAAGGAAGTAAAACTTTGTTGCTTACTACTTCAATGTCCCACTGTTGTCACCTGACTAAGGATGGCAGTGGATCGGGGAAACGGGGCCCGCCCCGCCTCGCACCGTCCCGTCCCGTTTGGATCGAGGATGGAGGACATGAAACAGGGATGAAGGCAGAGATGAAGGTTAAAATCAAAACCCGTGCGGGATGAAGGCGCGATCTTAAACGAGGCACATTTAATGCATATACCATCTCTCTCTCTCTCTCTCTCTCTCTCTCTATATATATATATATATATATATATATATATATATATATATATATATATATATATATATATATATATATATAACCATGCAACAGTGACTATATTTCTGGATATAAATCAAGTGTGTTATGGTGGTAGAGTACCACCATAGAAGCACCCATATATATTGCATTGGTTGCACTGTCTTAAAGTGTGTATCATTTAATATGTATGAAATCAATGATCTAAAAATGCATTTAGCCGTCTAGATGCATCTTGCATGATTTATTATATTGTTGACAAGAGGGAGTAATGACATATTCTGCTTATATCCATGGTCAACGTCTTTCTTTTGCCCCATTGAATCCCATCCAGAATAGAAGAATGCATCCTAAGGTGCAGATATTTAAGAGGGTGTTTGGATTAATGCACCCAAAGTCTAAACATAGCATATCCAAATGCATCCATTGAATCAATGATCATTACCATTAGGGGCGTCAACAGGTTGGGATTACCCGGACCCGACCCGTACCAAACCCTATAGGGTTTGAGTATGGTGATAAATAAGAAAACCCGGGTCTGAATTCAAAGGTCTGATTAATACATGGATCCGGGTATAGTTTGTGAAATTTTATACCAGACCGGGACCTGACCCGAGTTTCGATTAAGACTTGTAATTTTTTCAATGTAAAAATGATAAAAAAAAATATTGTTTTACCGGGTATGGCCCGGGTCTGGTTTGTGTAGTTCTTATCAGGTCCGGGTATGGTTTTTCTTATGGTGGGTCCGATTATACCAGAGTTCGAATCCTATACCATACCTGAAAATCGGGACCAAGTCTGGTTTCACCTGAGTCCAAACCAAACCCGACCCGTTGACACCCATAATTACCATGTTATGCTACGGTCTTATGAGACAGCATATGGACCATTATATTTTAAAGCCATTATGAACTTTTGGCCCCCACTTGTTAGCTAGGGCAGCAAAACAATTGGCTTCTTTGAGCATGCCAATCTATATTTTATAAGATAATGTGTGTATAGAGATGAGGTAATCAAATAAGCATGAAACCTGTGAAGGATGAACGCTGTCCCTTTCTCAACCAAAGTGGGCATCAATTATTTTCATTGCCTTTTTGGAGAGCATGAAATGATTAAGACATCTTTGACTTTGCTTCATAATTCATTTGAAGGGGTTCTAAGCTATGTGACAAATATCGGAGATATTTTGAAAATATGGCATTTTAGGTCATCATTTTAGATGAAAGATACTATGGTATTTTCAGAATGTCACAAAATTTTTGCTAAAATTAATGCAAATATTGAGATCTTATCACAATATTTACGTTTTTATGGGCTATTTGTTGTGAAAAAGGTATTTTATTTGTTATATTTTTATTTTTATTTCTTTTGATCAACTCCTTGTTTATTTAAATTTATTTCTGTTGCTGATGTTTCGCCGATAATAATGTGTGAAACATGGATGTATTCAATTTCTCACGAGAATTTGGCAGCTTGTCACAATGTCTCTAGGTTAGCAAGAGTAAGCGAAAGGATTTTTTTTTTTGTTGGTGCTTAATGTGAATAGTAGAGTTGGAGCTTATTGGTTAACCTTTTATCAATTCACAATCCACAAAAATCTTATTATCTTAACATGAAAAAAGTTGAGGACTCCACTGATCCTCAAAAAATTTGAGTGTCCATGAGTGTCTGCCGATGTAATAACTTGGATTCCATCTCCAATACTGCATTCTTAAACATGTCCCCATCATATATATATATATATATATATATATATATATATATATATATATATATATATATATATATATATATATTACAATTTTTTTTGAAAGGCAAGCTGGGTTTAGGGAGCCCCCCACCAGTTATTGTTCAATCCTACCACTGGGGTTTTGAACCTGCAACGTCCCACCACAGGGAGAAGTGCACTGACAGCTCCTACCAACACACTGAGCCCCCGTTTGTGTATAGGGATGACAGTGGACCGAGGCGGGGGGACAAGGTCTCCACCCCCACCCCATCTCAAAATCCCACCCTCCATCCCCACACGGGTTTTGATTTTAACCTCCATCCCCGCCTCCATACCCGTTTCATGTATTCCATCCCCAGTCCAAACGGGGCGGGGCCCCATTTCCCCTTGGTCCATTGCCATCCTTAAAGAAGGATTGGGGACGGGACAGGGCGGGGTGGAGGAAAGCATAAGTCCATCCCCGCACGAGTTTTGATTTTAACCTCCATTCCTGCCTCCATCCCCGGTCCAAACGGGGCGAGGCAGAGCGGAGCCCGTTCCAACCCTCGCCTCATCGCAATTAACAACCTTGGTCAAATTATTTGCGTGCAGAGTGCTATCTAAAAATTAATGTTTGTGTATTTGGTGTCACTAACACAAACGCTAATTGGTTACCATATGCAATGTGCATTTGGCCATCTTCACTCCAACCAATAAGTTTGCTCCCCTCCAACTATATTTAATATGTCAATCACCTTGTCTACATGGAGGTCAGTTTTCTCAATGCCCATTGGGTTGCTTGGCTTGACATGCCTCTTGTGGGATAAAATAAAGCCTTGAATTATTCAAAAGCAATTGAGAGAATTCTTCTATTCATGTGGTTGCAAAGTGAGTCCATTCGAGTGATTTTTTTATGTGAGAGAGAGAGAGAGAGCAAAATGTATTTTTTTTTAATGTCCTTAGCACATTCTTATTGAGATATAAAACAATAGTTGCATTGAACTCTCTTTAGTTGATCATCAAGAAACCAAAAACTTAGTTAAGCCATTGATTTCTATTCATCAAGGCTTGATTAAAACAAGCTGCATTACCACATCACTTAGGCTGTGTTTGGGAGGATGTATTTGGAGGGTTATGAATGGAGTTGAAGAAAATTAAATTAGGGAAATTCAAGGGAATTGGTTTTGAAGAAAAATGTGGATTCTGTTTTTAGTTTTGAACCATTAAGAACTCAATTAAGGGAGTTTGTGCATTTTGTGTTCATGTGGACACATGACACCTTTTTCATAAAGACACTTGCATGTCCAAACTAAGTCAAAATCCTTTTTGAATGATGAGTTGTAAATACCTCCTCATTCATAAAAAAAAAAAAAATTGAAACTAATGAAATCAGGGATTTAAGAGCTCCTGATTCCTCGCCTATTTTTACTACTCCCTCAAATCCATTCTCCCAAACAGCAGCCAAGAATGCTTTAACTGCCTGACGCCCTCTTATTCCCTCCGACGCCATCCTAACAAACACATCCTTGATAATTTGCTTGCGACCAACATACATATAGTGTTTGTTAGGATGGCATCGGAGGGAATAAACGACTGCATCGTCTCTTCGTCGGTCTAAAACCATCAATTTCTCATCTGAAAACAAAATTATGGCGATAATAATGATTAGCGTGATCTAGATTTTCAGTGGGTGTGGTGAAATGAAATCCACCTTTGTGCAAAAGACAGGCTTTTTTAGGTGTAAGACGTATATATTTTAGAAAAGTTTATGCCATAAACAAAAGTTTAGGGGACCATGAACGCATCTTTGAAAGACTCCAAATCTAAGCTGTTTAATGTGCAAGGTGCTAAGCAAGGAGCAAAACCATCCAATATACCTAGAAAAGCTGGGATTGTTTTTTTGGATTATTCCAAGCTTCAAGGATTAAACAAACAGTTTCCCTAAAAGAAAAAGGCTCCCATCCACACAAGCTGCACCAAGCACCAACTTCTTCTTGGTCTCCCAACCATCTAATGTTTAATTATCAATCAATGTGCCAAACAATGTTCATTGCTTTCTTAAGAAAAAAACAAACTTTGAAATATCCAACAGTATCACATCTTACCAAGAAAAAAGAAGATTAATTTGCCCATTTTTAAACTTCATTAACATATCTAAACATTATTTAGAAAATTTACACTCGGCCACCTAATTCCACACCACATCCGATTCGAACACGAAAATGATCGGCATACAATCTCAAAAACCGTCATTTGGCTGAAATCCACTAGCAAAGACATAGGGATGGCAGTGGACCGGGGCGGGGGACAAGGTCTCCGCCCCCATCCCGTCTCAAAATCCTGCCTTCCATCCCTGCACGGGTTTTGATTTTAACCTCCATCCTTGCCTCTATTCCCATTTCATGTCCTCCATCCCCAGTCCAAACGGGGAGAGGCGGGGCAGGGCAGGGCCCCGTTTCTCCTCGGTCCATTGTCATCCCTAAAGAAGGATTGGAGATGAGATGGGATGGGGTGGGGCAAGGTGGGGCAAGGTGGGGATCGAGACGGGGTGGGGAAAAGCGTAAGTCCATCCTTGCACGGGTTTTGATTTTAACCTCCATCCTTGCTTTCATCCCCGTTTCATATCCTTCATTCCCAGTCCAAACAGGGCGAGGTGGGGAGGGGCCCGTTTCTCCCCGGTCCACTGCCATCCCTACAAAGACATCATACTAACGCAATCGAGTGCTAACCCTCCACTCAAAATGAACCAACCCTGGTTCACTAAAATTGATTACAGCATTTTACTTACATAAAGAAAGCTGCAATCAAGTAAAGGTCCAATGTACAAGAATCTAGTAGTACACTCTGCTCATTTATGATTTCCCCAAGAAAGAATCAATTAGCATAAAGTCTGAACAAAGGAAAAAAGACATGAGATATACTAAAATTTTCCAAACATAGTGCACAATCTTTATTCCCATGAAAAATATTTTAGGTGTAGTGATAAAGTGTATGTTTCTTACCCAACTCAAGTGGAAACAATGGGCAGAATGGCATCATACTCTTGACATTATAGTGAGCTTAATTACTGGGTCATTATTGAAGTATGTGGATAATGAAAGTTGGTCTCCTTTCCACATGTTCCCTCTAATATGGCATTTTATAAAATCCATCATCATCAAGCCTTATCTCTCAACTACATGGGATCAATTTCATCAGCGGTTTTTCGCGCTTCGGTCAGGGTTCCTCGTCATTAAAAAAACTAAATTACATGGGCTCCACAAGGCATAAACAAGAGTAAGAGTTTGAAGCCCACAAGGCCTCCACTCATTTGGTAGAGGCGACTTGTGAATGACACCAAGTTGTTTAGACGTCACAAGTTCGAAACCCATGAGAAGTGACCCTTGCCTAAGGTCGAAGCTGGGTGTACTGCCCGCCGGGTGGGCAGGAGAGACCTCAAGGGTTTTTACCAACTGAAGGCCAGCCAATGTGGGATCGGTGATTAGGAGGAGAGGGGATTGTGGGTTTTCCTTGGATTATGTAAAAAAAATTTGGAGCTTCTTGAAAACAATCCTTGGTCCTTTCCATCACAATATTCAATTACACTAACCTCGAGTCAAGGCAATGCCATGGTATTGCCTTTTCCCCGTATACAAACACAGGAATCTGTGTCCTTGTGTTAAAGGAGATGCACATCTTTTATGGGAACCCCAGATATTAGGGATGCAAATGGGTCGGATCCAGAATAAAGGTTTTGCATTTTTTTTTCTGTTCTGGATCTGATTTCTCATATATTTAGCTGTTATGGATCCGATCTCTTTGCATCTCTACCAAATTTCACTTAATATATGTGGTGAGATGTGCGGTGGTGATAAGCTATGATCAATAATTTGGCTATATGCAATATGACTGTAACTGTTCTCATGCCAAAGGCTCCCCAACAGGGTTAAACAAGTCTTAGGGATATCAATGGATTGGATTTGGTTCAGATATCCGGAGTATCGTTTGGTTGGATTAATTCAATAGAGAATCTTATATGGGATTACCTAAACTGGTCTAATTGAAGTTTAGAATTTTACATCCAAATAAGAGTATATACAAAAAGCATACCTGATAAACTTTAAATAGAAAATTGGATGCAGATTAGGTAGTGGCTTTTCATCTCAATCTAAACCCAGTTATGTGATATCCATTGTGGTCAGTATCGGTATCGCCCTCAATAGTTTGGCCAACGATTCAGGTGAATCAGCCGATACCTATTCTCAAGTGAATCATTTTGAATGGGCTAAAAAATAATTTAAAAAATATTTTGTGTTAATCAGAACGTGTTAAAATCATTAAAATAATATTAAAAAATTAATTTTATGTATTTTTATATTTATTAAAAAATAGTTGATTCAGGTTAGTTTTCGTATCGATTTTCTACCGATAGGATAGGTATCGGCCGATACAGGCTGCCTATACCGACAACATTGGTCATATCTCATTATGTCGAATTCAATAATGCTTACATCCGATCTGAATCCAACCCGTTTACATCCTACCCAACCCGCTTACATCCGATCGAGCTTGGACTTTTGCAAGTAGTGGGCCCCACGTGCTGATCTCCTGCCGTTTGTCCTCAAATAGCCTGACAATCTGGCCCTCCATCACGAGACATTTGGTCAGTGGCTAGAGATTACCTGAATGCCCCTTGACTGGAAATCAAGGACATACTGGGGTTCTAAGTGTTGACCATGTAGTGGATGCTTTCCTGTGGTCAAATGGTAGAATTGTGAATTACTAAATCGGTATCACTAAAGGTTTTTTGTTTTTTTTTAATATGTGGCATTTAGAAACCATTGTTATGGTTCGGACCTCCTGTACTGACCAATGTTGTGAGAATCGATTTTCAAAACGATTTAGAGAATCGGTTGACTCAGATTCGGAACCAAATCGATCTGAATCAGCCATTTTTTTATAGGAGATGATACGTGTTAATAAAATATTACTAAAAATTATTTTAAACCCTTAAAAAAATATTAAAATATTTATCCGAATCAGTGTGAATAGAATCAGATCGATACGATATGAATCAAGCCGATTCACTTTGAACACATGAATTCCTAAAACTTTTTAAAAAATAGAACACGACGATGCATATTTTTTAAAATTTTAATCTAACAAAAACTATTTGTTGTCTGAATCTGATTATTGTTCGGATTCGACTTTTGCGCAATGGAATCCGTCTTAACTGATTCGGACTCGGATTGCATTTTGGATAGCATTCGACCCGTTGACATCCCTAAAGTCTCGTCGGAATCAAGACAACCACGTTGCTTAATGTCCAGACCCAAAGGCTCCACGATCCATATTTTATTGCTCCAGTGCAAACAGGAAAGCCTGATTTCCTAGGGTTGGGCATCGGGCCGGCCCTGCTTAGGCTTGTTTGGAGCTCAGCTCGTTGAGCTTTGAGCTGTACCTGGCTCGAAAACGATCCAGAGGCTCAGTTTTTTAACGGGCAATGTTCAGCGGGTCAATCGGGTCTGACACAAACCCATTTGTTCTAGATGGATGCATGCATGGTAATGCATCATCATATTAAACACTCCACATCTCATGAACATTATAGGCATGCAAAATCTCCTCTGACTCCGCGATGATATAAATGCACTTAATTAATTATTTTTTGAATTCTCACAAAATTAATATTAGGTAAATAGTAATAGTTAGCAACTTAGCACTCAACTAATTATGTTTAGAGTTTCCATAAAGTTAATGCAACTAATTAGGTAAATAATAATAATAATAATAACCAACTTGCATCTTAAGCAATTAATTAGGTAGCACAAGTCCCTCCCATCGGATCGACCTGATAGCCCGTGAGCCGCCCAGGCTTGATCCGCATATAAACGGGTCAGGTTTCAGCCCGATAACTAACGGATCAGGGCTTAAAAACATAACCCAGACCCGGCCCATGGTGGTTCTGGTCGGCTTGGCTCACCCGGCTGCCCGACCCGTTGTCCATCCCAAGATGGAACCATTACCATACCATCGAGAGGAAGCGCTGAATGAGAACAAATATTCCATGCCTCCCGCGTGAGTGTGAACTGTGGGACCCGTGATGCCACGTGGCCATGGACCACTGGAAGAGCAAACCGGACGTTTGAGGGTCAAAGATTCTCACGTCTCCACACGTGTCAGGTGCGACGAAAGCGTGTAACTGCGGCCCCCACTGACGTCACATTGGAGTCCTTATCTGGTCTGAGTGGGGAAAAGGACGCAACGGGGAAGAGATTGTTGAGGAAGATCATATTTGACGATTTTATCCCTAACTTTTTATCAAAATGACGGACGGAGTGGCGGTTGCGGTTAGGGAGAGAGAGAGAGAAATAAATACCTTCCTGTGAGAAATGGGCTGATTGGAGGAGTTTTTAGTCATTTTGGTAATATGTGGCAATGTCCGTCAGGATCGATCGAATCGGTTCACCGATTTTCTAGAAAAAGCGGATGAATCAGTTTTCATGTTCATTTATTTAATTCTTATGATAATTTTAATATTTACTTGTTGTTTGATTGTTTAGGCATTAAATGGCATATTTTTTAAATTTTGATTGGAGCCCATGACTCATTGTTTACTTTATTTATGTATTTTCACAATTCTTTTCTTTCTTAAAGATTTTTTTAACTTTTCAAAAAAATAAAAAATTTAAAAGGGTTTGCCCAGAGCAATTCAATTCAATTCCAAATTGGCTGATTCTTCTAATCATTTTGAAAATGGATTTGGTTTAGAATGACAGAGGGAGGTTGATGCAACTAGAGTGGAGCAAAAGACCCAGGTCCATAAAAAATCATTTAAATCTCATTTATATTTTTTATTTTGTTTGTTATTTGAATATTTCTATTTAGATCATTTGTTCATTTGTAATAAAAGTTATAGTATGTATTGAATCCAATATCCATATTTTATTAAGATAAGTTTTATCTTTCACAGTGTTACCAAATTAAGACTTTTATTTAGATTAGAATTAGGAAATCTCATCTATTTATACATGAGAGATCTCTAGGATTTCAAATTTGAAGATGAGATAAATTTTGATATTTTTTTAAATTTTTAGTTATTTCAAATTTTTGCTTTTTTTAAATATACAATATAAATAATCGTAAGTTGATAATAATTTTTTCATAAATCAAGCCCTTCCGATCTGCATCAAAGTGATTTTATTCGAAATACGATTCTGTTGGTTTCTTCAGTCTGAAGACATTCAATTAAAAAAGCAGTGAGTGACAAAAACGAGTTTAGAGTTTTTCACGCAAACATGCAAAGAGAGGTGACATTGAAAGAGTTGGATGACTAAACATGTTAATTCTCTTAGTTTTAGGCAAATTTTTTTTTCTATTTCTCTATTTTCTTTCGTGAATAAGAGTAGCATAACAAAGAATTTTTTCACGAATCGAGGAGTCAATTTGCATCAGAGGCCTTTTGAGGTTTTGGGGCGAGCAGTGCAAATGGATCGAGTTTGATTAGATATTTGATGAGAATAGTCATATTAGTATTGGATATAGATTTCTAAAACGATATTTGAATAATTTCACAGAAAATTTTTCTTTTTTTTCGAGAAAATGTCGAGATATTTTTATAAAATTTGGTTTTTCTTGAGAAAACATAGGCATATTTAAAAATAGGAATACATAAAATATATATCAAAGTATAGTAAACACGTAAATAATATAAATGATTTCTGTTGTATAACTCTTAAGGGTCTGCGTAACCCCAGCTTGCCTCCTTTAAAAAAACCAAAAAGGTTACTTTTAGAAATTTCGCCTTTCTTCTATATGATTTCTGTTGCCATACGTATTTTATATGCAGCGGAGCTTAGCATTTCTATTGCTGACCATCCATCTCAATATTTCTCAAGATGGACACCACACTCATCTCGAAATTTGCTAAGATGAATGGTTGTGAGGCAGGTCGCTGTATGCTGATGTTGCATATAATGTGAAGTGTTTTAGAGTGAAAGGGTCAAATATAAATTAAACGATGACCTTACAAACCCAAGGGGTTTGGCGTAGTGGGATGGGGGCTAAGCCGTTTGAGGAGCAGCCTAGGTTCAAATCTCATGGACATCCCCGTGGTTGAGGGGTAAGCCCTCGGAGTTTTACGCTGATAGGATAACAACCGTAAGTATGGCAGGCAAGCCAACGCGACTAGGTATCTGGGTCTGGGTCGGTTTCTCCTAGTAAAAAAAAACTAGTGTACCCTTTAGCAAAAGGGCACTTGCCCACAAGGACTCCACCTGCATGCTTACCGGCAGCCACGGTTTGTCACCTGAAATGTGACGATCACTGCTGTGTGCGCCTCAATTAGCAAGGAAGATGTCAAGTAGTCTACCAAGTACCAACCGGCAGGCCTGCCAATGTCATGTGGTAAGCGGGGTCCTGTGTCAAGCTTGAATGCCTAGGATCGAATTCCTCTGCTGCATGGGGCAGCTGTTGTTCTGTTGGGATAATCTATTTGGATCGATTTCTCACCTGGTATAACTCATTGTCTCTGATTAAATTGGTCAAGTTTTATGTGATAATCAAGAGTTTTTAAATGTGTAATGTTAATGAGTACTTAGGCGTAGGGTTGGGAAACAAGATGCCAGCTTGTGTTTAGCCCCTAAAAAACTCGTTCAAACTCGTGAAATAGGCTCGGTAAGCCAAACACAAATGAGTTCAACTTAGCTCAACTCATTTAAATTCATTAAGTACAATAAATATATTTTACATATATTTTATATCATAATTAAGTGTAGATGCTTGAAGTGTTTGGCTTGAAAGCAATGAGTTTAGAGTCTAAATCCTATTATTGCTTGAAGCTTTTAAACAGTTTTTTTTTTGAAAGGCAAGCTGGGGTTAGGCAGACCCTTACCAGATATCCCTTAAGCCCCATGTGGCAGAGGGATTCGAACCTGAGACTTCAGCTTGGCGAATCGACCCCGCTTACCACATGGGATACCACCTCGTTGGTAAAGCTTTTAAATAATTATTGCATTGTAAATGCACTAGCTAGTTTGAGCTTTATTAAGTAGGTTTAGAGTCCAAAATTCTGTTATTTTTAATTAAAAAAATATATTATTTTTGTAAACAAGTCAGCTCAGGTTTGGCTTGTTTAACTCAAGTTTTCCATGAGCTAGAACTCTACCTAGCCCGGTTTGCCACAAGAACGAGCCAAGCTTGAACACCTTCTGTTCAGTTAGTTCGTTTGCGGCCATATTGAAGTATCTATTTTGAAATAAGGGCACAAATGAGTTTAATTTGATCGGGCGTTCAATCCAACTTGAATAAACTATTCACATATATGGATCTTAAAGTACAATCGTGTATTTAGATTAGAATCGAGCTGGGCCATTCTCTATTGAAAGAATGTTTTGGTCATAGGCAAGCAGGACTAAGGCAAGCATTGATTTTGTTTGGCTTTCAGCCATACATGCAGCCCAAACCTAACCTATTTGGACTGGTACAACAGCCTAAGAATGGTAAACTATTCGAACAAACCGCACAAAGATCTGTTCGGGCTAAGCTCGTTTATCAATGGAGGAAGCTCATGACTCGACTCATACATGTATTTAGCCAAGCCAAGCTCGAGTTTGGCTCGTCCATGAACAAGATCAGCAGAGCACTAGCTGGCACATATAAAAATTCCATATATATATATATATGGATAAATATTGATTACTAATGAAGAACCCCTAAGGAAGCTATATATATATATACATACATTTTTGTACCACTCTCTGGGATCCTTCAAAGGCATTTTTGTAGCACCAGGGCATTATGGTGGTAGGGACATGCATCTTAACAGGGTTGCGTGGTAGATAATGAAATCACCTGATTATGACGATTTTGTTTTTAAAAGGGGGCAAAAAATCAATAGCTCACAATGTGCCAAAATTTTATAACTGAAAAGATCACATTTTTACATCATGAATAGCAAACAAACCTTAGATTGAGTCAATACAACTTGCACCTATGATTTCTCATTGGTTTCTTACCTTCATTAGTAGCAAATATTTTCCATATATATATAATCACTATAATATAAAAACTATCATGTGAAGTATAATTCTCATATTTCCAGTTCTCATAATATATACAATTTTCCTTTTGCATATTTCAGTTAAAAAAATATATTATACATAAACTATATATATATATATATATATGGAACTTAGCCTAACACCCTGTATATGTGCTCGACTTGTTTAAAATAAATGAGCTACTTGTTGACTCATGTCATCAACTATACAATCTGATCACAAATGAGTTTGTGATGAGCCAAACCGAGTCAGGTCACAAACTTCTTGGTTAGTTTACCAGCCCTACAAGTAGGGATGGCAGTGGACTGGGGGAAAATGAAGGGCATGAAACGGGGATGGAGGAGGGGGGTGGAGGTTCGAATTTTGAGACGGGGCGGGGGTGGAGACCTTGTCCCCAGCCCCGGTCCATTGCCATCCCTACCTACAAGAGCCCATTGGTAATGAACCCAATGATCATGGCACAAGGATACAGATACCAACAAGGACTCCACACCAGGAGGTCAATATGCAAACTTTTTAAAATCTAGGACATGAAAACATGATTTCTTTTATATAACTGATGAAACATATACCTTAATATATTAAATATATATTATTATCAATAACTATTTAAATTCATAAAATAATGATCCAAAATATTACAACGTGTTCACGTGTCGTGTCATGTCCTCTCAACCTAGAAAGTGGTTTAGTCGGATTTAGTATCCAAAGTTGGATCCTAATAGTAATCTGATCCAGACTTGTTTTTGGGTTTTGCATATGAATCTGAGTCAAAATCTGTGTAAAATCCAAATCTATATATATGTAAATATCAAATTTTAAGGTAACTACTACATCTGAACCGAGTCTGACCCGTTTACATCCCTATTTATGGCCTCATGCTAAGATCCGCGAGCAAAGCACTCACGGATGGAACAAGTTAGATATGGATTTGGTGCATGCTTCACCCAACACTGTTTACGGTTTTTTATTATATTAAAAAATTATAAAAAAACCATAAACAGTGTTTAAGATAATATGGATTTGGTGCATGCTTCACCCAACACTGTTTTTGCAAATTTTATTTTTTAATATAAAATCATCATTTCATAAGTTTTTTTATATTAAAAAAGAATAATTTTTATAACAACCATGCATATTGGTTTTATATCATTTTTATAGTTATCTTCATATCATTCTTATTTGCTTTCACTTGAGCTTTATATTGCTTTTCTTTGTTTCCTTTTCCTTTTTCATGTGCTTGCACAATTGCTTAGCAACCATATCTCCTTCCTGCTTCATATTACTCTTTTATCACTCTCTCTCTCTCTCTCACTCTGGTTCAAGCATTGCTTCTAGTATTCATTTTATTTCTTCCCTCTACCAAAGTACACATAACTTCAACTTTGCATTGCATTAAGGGTTGCCTCCTGTGAAAAGCATATATGAAATATGCGAGTATACATATTATCTAGATTAACAATAAAACAAAGAACTCGGTTGATCTCGACAGATTTCTAATTTGGTATGTGGGAGCATGCAGATGAAGTGATCTGATGATTTGGCATCCTCGCCGTCCACAATGTACACAAGGACCATGAGAAGCAATGGACGGTGAAGATGTCAAATCACTTTCCTAAAGTGAAAGTGATTTGACACATCACCTGATCTGCATTCGTGTGTCATGAAACAGCATTGCAGAGTCTTATTTTGCGTAGCCAAATTGGGTCCTTGATTTCGGGGGGCTGCTTTTCACGAGAAAAGCAATTCTCGCACCTTCCGCCAACTGCCGTGGTGCACAAACGCATGACGACCTCCGTAACAAATATTGCGAGATTTACAAAAATCTGGCGATAGTATTGCAAGAAATTGCCTGAAAGTTTAAAACGGCAATTTCTCCCGAGATTTTCAATCTGTGACAAATATTTTCATATTTACCATTTTTAGCAGATATTTATCATGATATTTTCATTTATAAGTGTGTTTTATTTATATTTGCCTATAAAAATTACTTTTTTATATTTTTTTAATTTATTTTTTATTGCCGAGATTTTGCCAAAAAAATGCCAGATTTATGAAAAATTTCAAAATCTCCCTAGTTTTTTACTTCAGAGATTTTGCCGTTTTTAAGTTTTGTCGTGTTTGTGTGACGTGAAAAGCATGCTCCGTGCGAAATCCCTCGATAACCCAAAGGGAGAGGAAAGCGGATGCCGTGTTTGTATTGCGAGTGCGGAGCCCACGGAAATGCTTCGTTTTACTATCGTTTCCCTGGAAAGTCCACGTTTTTCCGTCGCGAGCAAATATTGGTTGAACGAGGAGCTGGGAAAATCAAACTGGTAGATAGGCAATTAAGAAAGATGGGGGAGGGCAGTAAAGGCCATCCGTCATTCCCAACGAATTTAACTTAACGAGGCCACAACCGTCGAACGCAACACGGACTGTGGGGGCACGAACGTCAATTAATTACCCCACTGTAACCCCCGAAGGAATCCGAGAACAAAAAGCCCAGAACCGCGCCACCGACGCACGAGATCCATTCGACGTGGGCCCCAGAACAGATCGACGGCAGCGGAGGCCTCGATGAATGATGGGGGCTGCTCACGCGATCACTGCTGTGGTGTGGAGGCGTAAACGGTAACGGAATCCGTTCCGTTCCGTTACGTCTTCCCGCCGATCGAAGAGGGCATTAAATGCGCGCCGCCTCCGCAGCGACGCGGTGACTGGCCGGCCGCGACCGTTCCCATACGGACTGGAAAGTGGGAAACCCGCAGTTAAAACTCCTCACACAGAAGAGGGTGGCAGAGGTTCACTTTTTTTGGTAAATGTCTTTCTTTTTAAGATAATTTACAGAAAACATCTTAACTTTTATTTATTTACAAAAAAAAATAATAAACATATTTTTGCTTATATTTTATACCATAGAGTGCAGATGGAGGAATTAAGTGTTTAACTTGCAAGCAACTGGTTTAAAGTTCAAATCC
Source organism: Nuphar pumila (assembly GCF_984573655.1). Classification (NCBI taxonomy): domain Eukaryota; kingdom Viridiplantae; phylum Streptophyta; class Magnoliopsida; order Nymphaeales; family Nymphaeaceae; genus Nuphar; species Nuphar pumila. The sequence continues at coordinate 17,873,711 of NC_143253.1, read as the reverse complement.
TGCTGGTTATGAGTTTGAAACCACTATTTTATTTCAAATTAGGCTCGATAAGATTAAAGTAACAAAATCTAAAGTCTATTGTTTTTCAAGTTTGAAAAATGTATTTTTTTAAGCGAACTAGCTCAAGGCTCAAGCTTGCCATTAGGTGTTCGGCTTGACACAAGAAACGAGCCAAGTTGGAACACTCGCTGTTTAGTTTGTTCAGCTTGCTTACGTGCGTGTGGCTTGAATAACGTTTATGTTCTTTCTTTTAGCACAACCCATTTGATTTTTTTTTTTTATAAAATAAGTCACCAGTTAATGTATTTTAATCATTTTGAAACGTAAGAATTAAAAAAAAAAAGTAAGCAGCTGAATGTAATAACTTAAAATGGAAGTGTCTTCTTGTAAATACCTTGCGCTCCTGGCCTTTTGTAAATTACAACCTTCTGGTTATTTTCTGCTGCTGCTTTTTCCGTCAAATTTGTATTTCAGAGAGAGAGAGAGAGAGAGAGAGAGAGAGAGAGAGAGAGAGAGCTCGGGAAAGGAGATTGGCGGTTCTACGACGACAGAGAGCGGTTTCCGGAGAAGAGGAAGCGAACGGATCAACATTTACTGGGGTTTGGGGGGGGGGGGGAGGGGGTAACGCTAGGGGCCGGAATTCGGAGGGATGCGAGAGAGGGAACGCAGAGAGAGTATTAAAAGGAGGGGCGTATGAAGACGAAGGAGAGCGAATAGGTTTGCCGGAGGAGGTCAGAGGGAGCCGGGATATGTCCTACTCCGAGAGCTTTGGTCCTAGCTCGGCGTCGCCGGCGGTGGCGAAGATGCTTGCCTGCGGCAAAAGTCAAAGTCAAACCCCCGCGCGGGGCGTCTCTAGACGGAGCGTCTCGAAGTATGCGAGCGGTAAGCCTTCTGCGTCTCTCTATGCCCGATTTTTCGACGAGAGGCTTGCTTTCGTAACACGGCCGTCCGGTCGGCGATCGTGCGGTTGAAAGCTGAGGTTAGCTCCTGTTTACCGGCGGTTTGGCGGGACGATAGTCCCGGTTGATGAGCTGAATCCACTATTAGTGTATGCGTCATCTGTTTTTTATCATGCAGGAGTGGGTCCGGAAGGACGTCGATTTCTGTGTTTTTTTGAAATTTAGGTTGGAAATGATGCTCATGTCGACGGGGAGAATTTGCCAGTAGTTGGATTTATAGCGATAGGATCACTTAGTTTGACGGTTTCCCGGCCGCAATCCGTCGGAAAATCCGGCATTGGTTTTCCGTTGGGAAAATCGCTTCAGGATAGACCTCTCCTCGTATTCTCTGGCATGCAAGTCAAAAAATGGAGTATTATTTTCGTAGATTGTAGCTATGAAGCTTGAAATTAGTTCATTCATCGTTGAATTGATGATTTTTTGGTCTGTTTTGGCCAGAATTAGAATGGAAACCGACGGTTTCTTCTCTTTTTGGGTCAGGAATGCTCCTAACGGATGGTTTTTGGAAATTATAACCAGAAATAAGGGTGTCTTTTATGTACTCTTTCCTCGAAGCGGTATCTTTGGTTTCTTTTCCGGAAGTCTAGCGTGTTGAGTCGAGTTCCGCGTTTCTGGACGGGGAGTTATATGGAGGAAGGTTCACGTTTTCTGTTCATTCAGGATATAGTTTTACGTTTTTTCGTTTTCCTAAGACGGAACGCTTTTTTATTTAAGTGCGTTTGTTATTTTTAATCTAATATTTTCTTCCTTTTTAGAGTTTGGAGTTTCTGGCCGAGTTCGCATTTATTATAGGCCATCTTCTAGCTAGAAGGAGCTCTCTCTCATGAAAAATATGGGTAAATTTCTGGGTTAGTTTGTTCGATAAAAAATACCGTGATCTTGGTTCTTTTGTTCGAGATAATCTCTTTACTAGAAATGGAGATTTTCTTTTTCATTTATATATTTTCATCCTGTGGTCGATTCAATAATAATTACGGGCCCCTTCTTGTTGCTGGTCACTGTGTCTAGTCTTTTCTTCATTTGGTGCACATCATTTCTTCAAAATGTTGGCGCGTCTTCTGTTCGGGGAAAAAATTCATTACCGGTTCCCCATTATGTTTTCTTGCTAGACGTGTCCCGTTTATTTCTCTCAAACTTGTGTTATTTTGCGTTTCATATCTGAATTTGGTTTATATGGTCTATAGCGATGTCTTTAGTGTGCTTTACGAGACAGCTTTTTTTTGGAGGTTGGTTTGTTTTTCGAATATTCGTAGCAGTAGAAATTTTCTTCTTCACTTCCTGTCTTTGGGATTTGGAAACCAGCAGTTTTCTTGGTTTCCTGCCCGTGATTGACCAAACAAGGGCATCCCATTGTGTACGTCTTTTGCCTGATTCTTCTTCTGCAAAATTTGCTTAGACGTCTTTTTATTTTTCTTCCCGTTTTCTGAGGGTTTGCTTTGGCTGTGCATTGCTTTTGGATGCTCAGGCAATTCTACCGGAGATCTGCTTTATAAAGAATTGTGGCATGCTTGTGCTGGTCCGCTTGTTACGATTCCACAGGAGTCAGAGAGGGTCTACTACTTTCCCCAAGGCCACATGGAGCAGGTCTGTTGAGCACGTTGCTTTTCAGGATGCCAACATATTTTACGTCTCAATTTGATATCTGAAATAATTTATTCTGTAGCTTGAGGCTTCGATGAACCAAGGTCTAGATCAGCGGATTCCACTGTTTAATCTCCCTTCTAAGATACTTTGCCGTGTTGTGAATGTTCAGCTTCAGGTGATCTATCTAGAAATTGGTGTTTCTCCTTCCATGGTGCATTGTAATTCTCTGTTGTTTCCTCAGGGCTTATGAATATGTGTTTGTGAAGGCCGAGCCTGAAACAGATGAAGTGTATGCACAAATTACTTTGTTGCCTGAGGCAGAGGTAGTTTTCTTTGCTTTTTATTTTAAATTCTGCTTGTGTCCTCCTTTCATGGGCTGTTTGATGATTTGAACTCTTCCCTTTGTTTGCAGCAAGCTGAAGTCTCTAGCCCTGATCCTTGCCCCCCTGGGAATCCCAAACCTAATGTCCGTTCCTTCTGCAAGATTCTTACGGCTTCTGATACTAGCACTCATGGAGGATTCTCTGTTCTTAGAAGGCATGCCAATGATTGTCTGCCTCCGCTGGTTGGTTTCACCCTTTTCTAAGTTTTTATTGGTTGCAAATTTTCTCTTTTTTTTTGTTTTAATTCCTTTTCTTTTTGCGAGAAGCTTGGATGTGGCTTTTCCTGCACAATATTTATATTTTCCCTCTTAATACTGAAAGGGTGTTATTATGATGTATAGTAGTTGAGGTTCAATTTTTTTTTTTCAAAAAATTTCTATAAAGCCATGTTTCATAGATAAACAACCATGTATTGGCTCATAATTCCGAATAACTTTACCCTGTATTCTGGATGTAGAAAGTACAAAATAATTGTCTATCCTTTTGCTTAAGAAGATTTATTTCATGTGGGTTTTTTTATTAGTTTTGGGACCTTTTACTTGTAATTTATTTATTTTGTATGATTCCCTTTTTATTTTATTTTCTTGAGTCATGACAAAACAAAAGTCAACACTGTTTCAATAATTTCTAGCAATTTGTTTTCTGGGTGATACTTTTTACTTGATGACAATAAGATTAGTGCTTTTGTTTCCCTTTTGTCTAGGACATGTCTCAACTAACACCTACTCAGGAATTGGTTGCAAAGGATCTGCATGGTTATGAGTGGCGCTTTAAGCATATATTTAGAGGTACTGATTTGTACATCCCTTGCTTTTCTATTTTGGTTTGATAAATCTTCAATTAAAGTAACTGTACCTGGATTGCAACTGTAAATCTTAAGCCGATTTGTGAGAATTTTCTGTTTGATTATTGTTGTTTCTGTTGTGATAATCTGATGAAATGGTTAGATATCTGCTCTAAAATGTCATTTTGTGGGTGATTTATTTCCAACAATTTAAAACAGGCCAACCACGTAGGCATCTTTTGACCACTGGTTGGAGCACCTTTGTCACCTCTAAGAGGCTTGTTGCTGGAGATGCGTTTATATTTCTTAGGTATTTAGCCTTTTATGCCCCTTTTCTGTTCAAATTCACATCTCTTTTTTTGGATCATAATTTTGAGGTGGAAATGTGCAGCTAATGCTAAATGTTGACTAATAAGTCTAATATAATCTTTAAAACATTCAGGGGTCAAAATGGAGAGCTCCGTGTTGGAATTAGGCGGCTTGTGAAACAATCAAGTTCGATGCCTACCTCTGTAATCTCCAGCCAGAGCATGCATCTTGGTGTCCTTGCAACTGCATCTCATGCTGTTGTTTCTCAAACGCTCTTTACAGTTTATTACAAACCAAGGTAAGGTTTCTTGTTTGTGAATGTTGCTTTAGATTTCGCAAATGTAAAATTTTGATTGGTTTTGAGAATTGATGTGAGTTTCCAATAGAGCTTCATTGAGCTGCTTTGTCTTCAGATATTTTGAGTCAAGTTCAGGCGTAATCTAATCATTTGCAAATTTAATCATATTTGATCGTGTCCAGACTTGATTATTCAAGTGTTCATGTGTTTTTTATTATTCTGCAATGCAGGACTAGTCAATTCATTATAAGCGTGAACAAGTATTTGGAAGCAGTGAACCATGGATTTTCAGTGGGGAACAGGTTCAAGATGATATTTAAAGGGGAAGAAGCTCCTGAACGAAGGTATGTGGTGTATTATTTCTGTGGGGTAGTTTTCCCAATAGTATGCTATCTTGACTTAAGTTGCACTTTCTCCTGGCAGGTTGACAGGTACTATTGTTGGATTTGCTGAACCTGTGGCTTCTCAATGGGCTGACTCAAAGTGGAGGTTACTCAAGGTTCAGTTAGTCTTCATCTCTCCTGCTTATTTCTGCAATTTGTTCATTGTGCCTTCTGTCTTGCTTTCATTTTGCATTTTGTTTGCTTAATTCTTCAGGTCCAGTGGGATGAACTATCTGCTATTCCTCGTCCAGACAGAGTCTCTCCATGGGAGATAGAACCAGTTGTTGGTTCAACTGCCCCAGCATCTTCAACACCATCATTTGTGCAGAATAATAAGCGACCCCACTCGCCAATGAACCTTTCTCTTCTTGGTAAAGCTTGTTGCCTTCTATTTTGCAAAATGTATTTATGTTCAATTGATTATGTTACTCTGTCATCATTTAGGTATCTGTAAGAGCCCTGTGGAGTCTGTCTCTTCCTATTGGTATCCGGGGGTGACCCAGAGTCATGAGTTGACCTCATTTAGTGGTACATCAGAGGTGGATGTTAACCTAACTCAGATCAGTTGGTCTTCTAAGAGGAATGACTCTGCAATCAGAGACAGACAGAATATTTTTATGAATGAACAAGGCAACTCATCACCCAAAATGCATGCCCCATTGCACATTTTCCAGCATGAAGAGAACAAAACAGAATCACGGTGGTCTTCAGTCTCTCGGTTCTCTACTAGCGACCCTCCAAATAAGCTACAAGCACCGATGAACTCCCATTCTCATGTTGAAGCATCCACAGATTCATACGGAACAACATACTTATCACCAGCTACAGAATATGTGGTTCAGAGAAAATCCAAACTTGACAGTAGCCGCAGAGGTTGCAGATTGTTTGGGTTCGAGTTGATCGAGAAATCTGCTACTGCAGATGATTTACCACCACTTCCTGCTCTGACTGCTTGTGCTGATGAGGACGTGCTTGGACAAGCTAAATGTGCTGCATCAGACCTTCAATCTGAGCCCTTAAAGGTAACAGAGGATGCAAAGAAGATGACACAGCAATTGCCAAAAGAAATCAAGGGCAGCCAGAGCTTCACAATCAGAAGCCGAACTAAAGTATGCTTTCGCTAATGCCAATTCTTTCTGAAATTCTGTATTCTCAATAATGTCTTGTCATTTGATCAAACATGATTCATTTATTCCTAAATGGGAACAATTTGAGTATTAGAGCAAAAAGACCCCATTGATAATGAACTAATCGTAGTAGTGCTTTTCTTGTATATTGATCAACCAAATATGACACACACACAAATCCGTGTATTGTGATGTAGGGTGATTTGTTTGGGCGTGGAGCTATATTCATAGGGATTACAATCCAGAGCAGAACAGGGATAACGTGTTGGCATGAATGTTAAACCATCAAGAAGCCATAATATCTCATTGAAGTTGGGTTAGCCTGTTCTTGGGGATCCATACCTTGGACTTTCATAATGATGTCATGCTTTTGGTGCTCTAGAAAAAGCAAACCTTGATCGAACCCATATTGGCCCAAGTGATAGTCTTGTTGTGAGACTGCACATGGTTTTGATGTACTGTTATATTCAGTGAATGACCCAACATTTAATGCTCAGTATGGTTACCTGGCTGGTTGAATGTTATTAATGAAAATCTTAATTCACTATTCTTAGCAAGAGGGCCTAAGGGGCTCATAGGGTTCCATTGCTTGGACTTTCGTAATGATGTCAAGCTTTTGGTGCTCTAGAAAAGCAAACTTTGATTGAAGTTTGAACCCATATTGGCCCAAGTGATAATCTTCTTGTTGTGAGACTGCACATGGTTTTGATGTACTGTTATATTCAGTGAATTGCCCTACATTTAATGCTGAACTTATGGTTACCTGGCTGGTTGAATGTAATTAAATCTTACACTATTCTTAACAAGAGGGCCTAGGGGCTTCTTGGTGCATCATGCTATATACAATTATAGTGATCTTAGTAAACGGTGCTTTAGATGCATGTGTTTTCAGTGAGTTTGCCTACATTTAATGCTGAACTTATGGTTACCTGGCTGGTTGAATGTAATTAAAGCTTACACTATTCTTAACAAGAGGGCCTAGGGGCTTCTTGGTGCATCATGCTATATACAATTATACTGATCTTAGTAAACGGTGCTTTAGATGCACGCGTTTTCAAGTTAGTGTCAGATAAAAAAGGTTTCCGTATGTTACTTATGTAGGTGCACATGCAAGGAATTGCTGTTGGAAGGGCAGTTGACCTGACCACGTTGGATGGGTACGATGAGCTCATATCAGAGCTAGAAGATAGGTTTGAAATTCAAGGAGAGCTACGACATCCACACAAAAAATGGGAGGTAGTCTTCACAGACGAGGAAGACGACATGATGCTAGTTGCTGATTATCCATGGCAGTAAGTGTCTACTAACTCCTTAAACCTTTTATGTTTCATTTCTTTGGTTTTGACTGAATGCTATGGTGTAGCACCCCAAGAATGATTCCAAAGCTGCATTCATTAAAGGATCCCTTTCTGTTCATGAAAGAATTCTCAATCACTTTGAGAATTGTTGTTAGTGTTACAGTTCGATTCTTTTGGCTTTTTCTCAGGGACTTCTGCAGAACTGTAAAGAAGATCTTCATCTACACATGTGAAGAGATCAAAAGCTTGAAACTATGTAGCCCCAGAGTTGAGACATGAAGCCTAGGGGTGTCCTGGAATTGGTGCTGGACATTTCTGCAGGCTCTTGAGACTCATTTCTGCAAGCAATGACAACCTAATTGACCTTTGATATTTGATCAAGTGATAGCGACCACTTCTACAAAACAAGCTCGTAGTGAATGGATCAATGCCGAGTGTTGGGGAACGAGTCATTTTTTGGAAGTCTGGCGTTTGTATTTTGTCAGTTTATGGAACAGAATACAGTGGTTTGATTTTACTCATTTACCTTCTTTTTATTCAAGATTGGGGGGGGGGGGTGGGGTCGGGAGATGCTAATTTGGTGAAGGATGAAGTGCAGATTGACGGCAAAATTAATTTGTGGCCCTCTTTTTTCAGACTAGGAGCTAAAGACTAGTGTAAAAAGCGTGGTAGCGAATTTTCAAGGGGAAAGCGAAGGAGACAATATTCCAGTTCTAGAGATGAGTGTGTGGGGTGTAATCCTAGGCTTAGGGTATTGAGAAAAAACTCTTTTCCACCAATTTCTGTATATATATATGTATTGTTTCGCTAGAAGAAAAACTCCTTTCCACCAATCTGTACTTATATTATTATGTAATATTTCTGGTTGATTCCCACTCTTTTGAATCCTTGAATGTAGAGATCTGTGATGTAAATGGGTCGTAGGTGGGGGCGAGTGTTTTTTCATTGTGGGAATAAATATGCGCTTGAGAATGGAGTATTTGGCAATGCTGCGGTAGGGTGATGGCTGAAGAAATTTATGCAGGCTTAGTGTTCCTTAGCTTAATGGAACATTTACATAATTGGTTCATACCTTTTTTATTTTATAAATTTTGCCCCCACGCAATGTTCGGGTCTGGCAAAACCCTAGTTGTAATTAGGATATTAATATGTAGGTTTTGCTTTTGCTATCCTTTGCAGATTTTAAGCCCTAGGTTGAAGATGACTTGGGATTTTCATATTTGAATCCGGAAAAAGCCAATTCTAATCACCATTTGAAGCCTATCTATGTCTGAAACTCCATTGAAGGACATAGTTTTGGGGCGTTTAGCCTCATGTGGGGACTCAAACTTGGTAGGGAGATACTTTCCTATCTACAAGTTGGGAACCAGTGTGTGCTATCATGTAGGATCCCGTTCAAACCTGAGACCCTCACTGTCCAGCTATCTCATTCGGGCCCCTTCTTAGGAAGGGGGTGGTTTCTATGGTCTTATCTTAGTTCAAACGTCCTTTTATGTTGTAATGGCAAACAGTGATGCAACCATGAGGCAAGAAGCTCATGTGTCAGGCTTAGCTTGGTTCATTGAAAGCTTATCAGGGTTCACAAAATGGGTTTGAGGAACTGAGCCAAGAGCTTCTTGTAAATGGTTACTGAGTGAGGCATGAACATGTGCCTCGTTGGAAATAATGGCTGCAAGATGCATTGACTCAGGCAGGCCTCACAAAATGTGTTCAGCATGGTCCATTTGATAGTATCTGCATCTTGGTTAGTATTTTCTCAATGAGTACGAAAATTTGATACATTGTAAGCGGTTGATTTTTATGCCCTACAAAAACCTCTTTACGTGTTGTAATCAGACAATTCAAAGGCTGGTTCCTATAAATAAACCATGTAAATCACATCTATAAGATTAAAATCATAAAAAAATAAAATACTAGGCGGCATTACACATTGGCACCGAGACCGGATGTGTAAACCCATATGTATACATTCATTAGCAAGCCTTAGCTTGTTTCGATCTCAAGCTTGGCTCCATCTGTTACAAGCCAAAGCCTAGCTGAAGCTTGGGTTCAGTTCAATGGTGCGTTTTGAGTGCCTAGGATATGAGATCTGGGGCAGGCTCGAAAATGCCTGATCTGAGACGACCCCACCATTGGACCAAAGATCCTGGATTTACATGCCATTTTAGGGGCTTGTAGGATATCCAACCTTGAACAGGCTAAAATTTGGAGAGAGCGAGAGCGAGAGAGAGAAACTGAAATATGTTTGTTGGTATGAATCAAGATTTTCATAGGTTTATTTTTGCAAATCTAACCCTGTGGATACGTTTGGCATGGTCTATTTACTAGGAACATCATAATTGGATCAAGAAATGCAATTTTTTATGCTTGAATATTTATGAAAATTCTAAGCCATTGATTTTCAACCTTTAAAAAGATTCTTCTTATACATCGTAATTGGATGATCCAAGAGTCTATTTCTATAAAACCAAGCATCTAGATCAATCCGTGAGGTGATGTTTTTGAAAAAAAATAAAAAAAACCTATAAAAATCTTCATTCTATTTGGTTGGTAAAACATATTTCAGATACCCTATATATATAATATGTCAAAGAGGTTGTGAGAGGAGAGAGAGTGAGAGTGGGGAGAAGTAACACACGATGTATTGTGGTTCGGCCATTGATGGTCTACATCCATGAATGGGATGGACAGCTCTGATTTTTATTTTCCAAAGACACCTTACAACAGGTATAATGGTATATATAGCTGGTGGCATCCTCACGAATGGAAGGACAGAAAATAACAAGAAATCCCGTGAATGAAAGCCGTGTGTGTATATATATATATATATATATATATATATATATATATATATATATATATATATATATATATAACATTAAAATAGTCGTATTTAACATTAAATGCATTTAACTTATTAAAATAACCAAAATGCCTTTAAAAGTAAAAGACATCTTTGAAAAATGCATAGTTACTGTTTTTAGTCATTATGAGTCTTTTGGGTTAATAGAAGAATAAAAGTCTCAGCATCTTTTTCAAAAAAGTACAAAGTGTACTTTATAAATTTAAACATGAAAAGACAAAGTTTTTCTTTGAAAAATATAGATTTGGAAAACCCATCAATATGTGAATTCTAAAAATAAGAAGAACGTGATTCATTTACAAAAGTTGTTTGATTTCAAGCATATTTTAGTGGGTTATTGATATTTACTTGACCTGCAACTTGGTAAATTGCATGTGCCAATCACCCTAATAGACACTAGCATGAGAGACTTGGGGGATGATGATTTTTTAAGGTTAGGACCTGAGATCTCCAATCTGGACCGGGCTAATGTCTTCATTTTAGACCCAACCTATGAGCCCATAACTTGCATTTGATCTATCTGACTCACTCATACCCTATGTATAGGTCTCAGAAAATCTAATTTCTAATGAGATAGCTGGATGCTCAGGTCATTAACTAAGGGGTCACGGGTTCGGTTCGAATCATTTTAAGGGTTATCCCCTACCTTACCTATCAAAGGAAGGACATATGGTCAATATTTTCAAATGAAAAGGTCACAAATTGTTTGATGAAAAATAGTTACTAAACCTTAAGATGATGCTTAACTACTTACCACTTTACAATCCCTAATCAGAAAAGAATGTTGGAAACAATACTAGAAATGTTATAATTTGGAATGATCTTTTTTTTAGCAGATTATTTGACATTATAATGAAATCGTTGGTATTGAAAATCACATTGTTATCATTATCGCCTTTTGTAACAAGATCTCTCGTACAAGGCCTCTGGCTTCTTCTTAGCTAGGGGCAACCTTGGTTTGTCAATTAGCATGGGACCTCCACCGTTTGAAATTCATGGGGGTGTGTTCCTTGCCACAAGGTTGAAGCTGTGTGCAGTCCTGATAGATAGAAGAGACCTCAAGAGTTTTGCTGACTAAAGATTCGCTAATGTATAATCAGTGATGGGAGGCTTTTCCCTTGGCCTAGCACCCCTCTCCTTTAAAAAGAAAGAAAAAAACTCTCTCTATCTCTCTCCTTCTTGTAAAAGAAGATCCGGATCCAGATCAGGTTACAATGTATCCGGGTCATGGCCCACATGACGTTGAAGACGGTGAGGTGGATGGTCAGCACACAAATCCTACTCAGGTCTCCAACTAGGACTCCCCTTCCGTGGTACCTAGACACTGCTCATCACATGGCTACCGAGAATTAGGGCATGGTAAATAAGTCAGAATATCATGGACAAGACAGTTATGGTTGAAAATAGTGCAAATCTACCAAATTGCAAACACATGTAATGTTTCTTTAAATCGGTTTGCTCTCTTGGATGTTTTTAATGTTTTTACCATAAAAAAAACTTTTATCTCTTGTTAAGTTCATACGAGATAATAATTGTATTTTTGAATTCAATGCTGATGGATTTTTATATTAAGGATCGGAGGAACAAGATTATTCTCTTAAGAGGACCGAGTAAATATTGACTATACCCCTGACCAAGTCACTCTCAAGGAAAAAAGGAAAATCATGGAATTACTGTTGGTCAAACTAATTTTGTTCATGTCTCTCGCAAGTTCTCTAAGGTTGTTGGCACCGTCGTTTGGGATAAATTAATTCTAGAACTTTAAATTTGTTTGAACAAAATAAGTTGATATCATATAATAATAAAAAATCATGTAGTGACAATTATGACTATGTTCTAGTTGCATTGTGAACAAGAATCACAAACTTTCATTCAAAAAAATTGTTTTTTTACTAGTTTTTCACTTCAAGTCTTGCATGCCGACTTATGGGGTTCCACTTCTTCTCTTGGTTGATGACTTTTCTCGGTTCTCATGGATTTTTCCTTTGATAGGAAAATTAGATGCTTTGTCATCTTTTGAAAATTTTAAACCCATAGTTTAAGAACCAACTTGAAAAGAAAATTAAAATTTTTCATATTGATGGTGGAGAATTTATTAGTGTGGTGCTTTCTCTAAATTTTTAAATAAGCATGGAATAAAGAGGTGGCTTACCTACCCACACATGCCTCAACAAAACGATATTAATCTTTTGGTTCATGCATATGTAGCTACTAAGTTCTAGTTTGATGCTTTTATATACTTGATTAATCACTGTTCAAGCCTAAATTTGGGTGACAAGTCTCCATATGAGTTACAATTAAATTATGTGTTAGGATATGAAATTCTTAAATTTTTTGGATGCACGTGTTATCCATATCTAAAACCCTTTGTTAACTCAAAATTATTACCCAAATCCAAAGTATGCATGTTTATCTGGTATGAGATAAACTACAAGGGCTATATCTGTTATGGTCTGGTTTCTAGATTTTTTTTTTATCTTTAGACATTATATTTGATGAATCCAATTTTTTGTTTGCTGGAATAAATTACAAGGGTCTTGCCACTGCCACTCAAGTCCAAACCTACCTGGACGTCTCGTGTAAAAATTCCTCACAGACATCCATTCTTGTAACTTTACCTCTCTCTGCAATAGTTGGTCCCAACCTTGTCCCACTTCAACCTGAACTCCAAAATCAAGTCCTTGAAAATGTGGAATATGACCTAAAATTCGTCGCCTTCATCAATAGTCTCACTGCCCAGTCTTCTATGAGTAGAAAACTCACCATATGATAACCAAATCCGAATATGGCACATTAAAACCTCAAAATTTTATGTCATAAGTACCTTATTCACGTAGGACTCTTGATCAAAGTATATATTGCAAGACCTCGATTGATAACCAACCTTGTCATGAGAAGGCGGAGGCATCTCCATAGTTTGAAGCGATGATTATAATGGTTTGAAGACATGGTCAATTTGCTTGAAATGTGATTTCTTTATACTTGAATATTTACGAAAATTCTAAGCCATTAATTTTTAAGCCTTAAAAGATCCTTCTTGTACAGCGTAATCTGATGATCCAAGAGTCTGTTTCTATAAAATCAAACATCTAGTTAGCATTAGTATGGTGAAATTTATTTTGCTGGTTTACATATTTCAGTTACCTTATATATATATATATATATATATATATATATATATATATATATATATATATATATATATATAGGGTTTTTACATTTGCTCATGTCGACATTACCCACAAATGAGTTTTCTTTTCATTTTTTTTGTTGTCGTTTTTCATGAAACTAACCTTACTATTACTGCATGTAGGCACAATTTTATGATACTTGAAAAATGCTATGTACAATGTGTGATATTTTTTTGGCTCATAAAATCATGTTTTTTCATTGAAAACACATGATCCAAAAGCTGGTTCCTAGCATTTGGACCATGTTGAATCCATCCATGAGGTCGGATTGGGTCAATACGTATGAATTCCAGCCCATTCTGACGGTTAGGTCGACATTAGCAAATGTTTAACTCATATATATACTCTTCTGCACTCATGATTTTGACATAGCTTTTCATGGTGTGGTATTTTTGTTTTTTCTATTTTGCAGGGATAAGGCATATAACATGGCAGGGACAATTTTGGTATGTAAGTTTCGATTGCGCAACTTTGTTAGCATGATGATGCAGAACTAGTGAGTTCGTTCATCAGATTCATCCATTATCAGTGTAAATTTTCATTAAGTTTGTACTTCAGTTTTTAGGTTCAGTTCCAATCCTGATAGTGGTCTTGTCTGATGATAGTGCTAGCTTTTGCTTAGGGCGTTCCCATGAAATCTCCAATGGCGATGAGTAGTGTTTGGTACTTATTGTTTGTAATTATGTAACGCATGGAAAGGTTAATGAAGTTGCCATATCATTTATTAAGATGGATTCCCTTCAGTGAACTTTTTTATGAGTAACTATAATATCAGGAAATGAAAGTAATTTGGGTATTATTTGAACTTCTATTTTGCATTTGTGCTTTTACGGTCTCATTGATCCCCAAATTTTCCTTTTACTTCTGCTTGGTGTTTTCGGTACTAAATGTGGCACCAAGTTGTTTTTCTCCTATGGTGATGAAACGAGTGGGATATGGGCATTTATCAGATGTGAGTTGATTGTAGTTAAGTGGTAGATTGGTTCTGCAAATTAGATGTCACCTAACCAAGCGTGAATCCAAATTAGCAGATAAGAAATTGGTTGATAATACCCTTTTGCATTGTCAACATTATTCACGTGTAAGTTTGTGTATCATGCTTCTTTATGTATGGGTGTCGATGGGTCTGGTTTGACCCGGATCCGACCTATACCAAATTCTATGGGTCAGGGTTTGGTGATAAATAAGAAGGTTCGATTAGAATCTGGGTCAGACTGTAAGGGTTCGACTAACATACGGAGCTGGGTATGATTTGTGAAATTTCATACCAGATCCGAGCCCGACCCTAAGGGTTCGACTAACATATGGAGCCGGGTATGATTTGTGACATTTCATACTAGACCCGGGCCCGATCCGAGTTCCAACTAAGATATGCAAATTTTCAATGTAAAAAAAGATAAAGAAATATTATTTTAACGGTTATTATCGTGTTAAGGTCCAAAATTCAGAGGTACTAGATCCAGTGCTCCAAGATCCAATGGCCAATCAAAGAGGTCTCTCAAGTCAAAGCCTGACCCATAATGATGATGTGACTGCTAAGGTGGATTCTCTCCATGGTGAGAAGGAAAGGAACACATGTCCCAATTAGCAAGCGACGAAAGTCAACACATGAGGGCCCACTGGGTGGGGCATTTTAAACAAAAGGAAAAGGAAGGAAAGAAAGAAAGGGCCACCCGTACTTTCTTAAGAAGAGGGTGCCACCCTCTTCTCCTCCCTCTTTCTATTTTTCTTCTTGGGTCTAACATAGTATTATTTCTTACTTTCTAACTTATGAATATAGTAAAATTAAGTAGGCCTTTACACTCACTTTTGAATGCAGGAACATGTTACATGCAATTAATTTAAGTTTTCTCCTAACCTTTATATGAGTACTGTTGACAAGCAAAAACCAAAGTTCAAGGCAATTTTAAGGTATATTTTTTACATATATAATTATATTTTATTAACTTGGTATGCACATGTTTCTTAGGGTGACATCAAGATCTTTTCACCTTAGGCGGCTACTTTTTTGGTATACAAATAAGGCTTAACAGCTAAATCTCAATACCACACCATTCTCGGGTCTCAATGATGGAACAAGTCCTCTACTGCTATGGCGGAGGACACGAGCTCCAATATCATGCTCTTGAAAAAATCATACCACAGAGTTCAATAGCACCATGTCCCCCACGACAGTCATTCAAAGATACCACCTCCTTAGAAGGAAACCAAAGAGAAAAATTAGCATATTGTTTGGATATCTTTTACATATTAAATTTTAATATATAACAGTTTTGTACCTACAACATCCATAGCATGCACTCATTCCACATGAGCTCTATATCCAACCCAAACATTGATATCATCTCATGTAACATTCGATTGAGCTATCATCTCGCATGGACACAACAATATACCCATCATGTGCAAATATGTATTATTCATCATATGCATTATGGCATAATTTAAAGCTTAACATTCAAATGGTTTTCATAAAAGATGACATAAGCACACAAGCACACTACCTCAATAGGCCCACATATTGTTCATTAGTATGTCATTTGGTTCACTTTTAGAACCATCTAATGCATTCAACAAAGCAATCCACTAACTCAAGACTGATAATACGAAATTTTAAATGATGTTAGAAAATTTATGATAAATCATATAAAATAATTTAGGCTCTGAGATTTTAATTGGAGGTACTTATATATGTTAAATTCATACCCTCGAAAACCTAAACCTTAACTCATTACAGATCAAGAAATAAAATTTCTGTAACACAAACTGATTTTTTATCACAGAACAAACTTGTCCAATTCTATCAATTTAAACAAAAATCAGCTATAAATTGTCTATGAAGAGTTAGATGTTGAGATTTTTGCTGTGTGTGACTTGATATGTCAGATTCAAGCCCAAAAAAACCCAAAATTTATTTTGATTTCAGCAGAGAGCTAAAATCTTAAAACACATTTTTTTGTTCTTTAATAGAACATGTTCCATAAAATTATAGATTCTGGATTGAATTTAGTGAATTTTCATTTTGAAATAGTGAAAAATTGCCCTCTAAGATTTTAACCTTGTGTTATTCGATATCTAGTAACGCACCTTAAAATCTCAGCAACAGATCTTGAGTATTCTGTGAGATATGATTTTTATAAAATATTTTATCTCCGTAGATTCACTTTTAGAACATAATTTTTGGTATGTCTTGCAGAGCGCATATCTCCTAATTCATAACTCATCTCAGTATGAGATTTGATCTTGAACTCTTTCCATATGTATACAACATCCCCATAAATTTTTAAGATTCATGGGTCTACGATTTGGAAGAAATAAATTTATATTTCTAACCAGTTGAATTAAAATACATAGAACAAAATATAACTTATCAAGAATCAACTAAGAAACTACATGCTTTCAATCAAGAACTTCAAGAAAATCATCCAATAAATTTAAATCCATCAATAACACATCAGATTCATCATGCATACTAATATTCAACATGTTGTACATACAGAAAACCAACATGTAACATGAATATAAAACCCAATGTCAATCGTTTTTCAAAAGAAAACAAGTTTGCTCTTTACTAAAATCAAAATCTTTTATTTCGAAAGTTGATTTTGGGTTTTAAAAATTTATAAACCTAGATCCTCTCCACATAGTTCATAAAAATAAAGTTTAATGCTTGATCGACCTGTGTTGAACCCCATACATTCTGAAAAACATAAAAACCTCGTACCTTAATGCAGTTTTATTCGGTTAAAACACCACACACGAAAACAAAGCTCAAATCGTAATGTATCGCCCCTGATTCACCTTCGAAATGCAAAAGAGATTGTAGATCTATTTTTCAACACATATGGTTGTTATGCATGGCCAAAGCAAAGACCTTGCATAAGACTCAATGCACACAAACAAATCAAAACATGAATGTGATCTGCCACGGACCACTAGAAAAAATGCTGATAAAAAAACTTACCTGAGCGACGATGGCCTGTACATGGGCTGGTTGATCCTCCTTCACCCTTGCTATCTCTCTCTTTCCCAACATTGGCCTCTCTTTTTCTTTCTCTAAAAAAATGTGAGTAGGGATCTTCCTCTTAAAAACATGAATGAAGAAAATTCTAAGGCTCATCTTCTTTAAATATGAGAGGTTGGGTTTCCTACCTGGGAACCTAACTTTTCTTCTAAAAGAGTCTCTAGGTGACGCTCCTCCCTTGGAAAACGCCTCTCTTGTATCGCTAGAGAACGAAGGCGACGATGAACTTCATCTGGGTGTATGCCATCTCCCTGCCTAGAGTCGATAGCGTCTCGTTAGGGATGAAGCGAGAGGAGGTTGACTCTAGGAGGATCACCGGAGGAGGTGGCCGAGATCTCAGCCCTGTGTCACCGGATTATCTTCGAGTGTGATCGACTCGCGGAGGCGATGCTCAGAGCCAAGGGTGAGAATGCGCTTCAGCTTCCACAGGAAGGAGATGGCGTGGAGGAAGCGGCCAACGCTCAACATCACCGCATCCTCGAACGACCGAGCGAACTCGTTCTCCGGTAGGACCTCGTTCAGGAGTGGCTGCTTGCTCACCGCCAGAGATCTTTGTCATAAGAAAAAAAGATCCAACCCAAATCCGCCCAACAGATTTTGTGTATCCAACCCATTGCTTTAGTTGGTCCAAAGTAGACTCCAAACTCTATCTTTGTCAAGTCAGTATGAATTGTGTGTGTGAAATTGGCAGATGGGTTGGATCCGATGTTATTGTTATGGAATCTGTTTCTCAGCCGAATCATTTTGCAAAGCGATTCAGAACAGAATCGTCCTTTTTAATTTCTTGATTTTTAAAGAAATTTAAAAAAAAAAACATAATTTTTTACGAAAATATAAAAAATAAAGTAAATGGTGACTTATAGTATTCAATTAAATTCTAAAATATGTATTTAATGCCTAAACAATCAAATAGCCAATAAAAGTTATAATTATCATAAAAACCAAGAAATAAAAAGAATCAGATTCATCTGGTTCTTAAGAAAACCGGTGGAAGACTGGTTCAATTCGAATCCGCCCCGATTAGATTCGATCCTGACAACATTGGTTGGATCCGATGGACACCAATGATATTTTCTGCATCAAATAGGAGGAGAAGCTGGATAGTGAGGACAATAATTCCCTCTCTAAGATTTCTTCAAATTAGCAAAGCATTTGGAACACCTCAAAATCGGATTCAGTTTCGGTTCAAAACATAAACCCGAACCATGTCAACGAGTCGGTTATGACCCGATCTGAACCTGTACCAAATCCAGCCAGGTTAGGGTTTGGTAACAGAGGAGAGGGGCCCGATGAACTATCCGATTCAAACCCGTGATTTCCAGTTAAGCGGGTATAATTTATGAAATCTCATATCAAACTCAGGTTCGACCTGATTTTTTTATTAAGAGCTGCAATTGTTTAACATAAAATAATAAAAATATTAATTTTTGGGTATGGGTCAGGTATCTATTGTTGGATCCAAATATGGTTTTTCTTATAAAAGATCCGATCAGACACAGGTCTCGATCAATACCAGCACCTCTTAGTCGGATCCGAAATTACATCCACCCAATTCTGGCAGAGGTCTCATGGTCGACAGGGTGCTAATGGGTCGGGTTTGACCAGGACCTGACCCTTACCAAACCCTATAAAGCCAGAGTTTAGTGATAAATAAGAAGGTTTGATTAGAATCAGGGTCAGACTCAAAGGGTTCAATTAGTAAATGGAGCCAGGTATGGTTTGGGTAATTTCATACCAGACCTGGGTCCTATCGGAGTTACAATCAAGATCCATGATTTTTTTTTTCAACTTAAAAGAGAAAAAAAAATGTTATTTATATAGGATATGGACCAGGTCTGGTTCATATATCCTAATAGAATCCGGGTATGGTTTTCCTTATGATGGACCCAATCAGACCCGGGTCCGGACCCGGTACCCGAAACTCAAAGATATGGGTTCGGACCTACTTGGTTCCGAACCAGATCCGACCCGTTGACACCCGACGACAGCTGGTCGCAGCCCTATATTGGGGGAACATAAACCCTAGATCAGCCCTCTCTCTCTCTCTCTCCTCTCTCTCTCTCATGGAGGGCGGGTCGGAAGCATCCTCCTCGATCTCGGAATCGCCGAAGGAGATTGAATTCCTCTCGATTCAGAATGCCGATGGCGTCCCGGAATCGTCCCGCGAGTACGCTTTGGTTCCATGCTTTCCTCTTCTTCTTTTCCGGATCCTTATCTCTCTGGAAGGAACTGTAAAACTGAGGGTTGTTACTCTTCTCTTTGGTTGTTGATGCTTAGGTTGACGCTCGAAGAAAAGTTCGCGCTTGTGAGGAGCGTTGGGGAGGAGTGCATCCAGGAGGACGAGTTGCGGAACCTTCTCTCCAAGAAGAAGAACCCCGTCTGCTACGACGGCTTCGAGCCCTCCGGAAGGATGCATATCGCTCAGGTGGGTCTTCCCCCCTCTTGTTTTCGCTGAATCTTGCTCTCTTCGTGTTCAAACCGTGTTATCATCGTTCCTATCGATCAGTTTGTGTAATTATGAAGATTTGATAATTGGTGTTCCGGAAAATGGTGTGAATCCTTGTTGATTTGTAGAATTACGGCGATTTTGATTATTGGGTGTTCTGTATAATGGCGATAATTCATCTCGGTTTATAGAATTATGATGATGGATGTTCCCTAGAATGGCGAAAACGGGCTGTTTTTGGTTCGTGTAGTCATGTTTTTGGGAGTGTGTAGATGAATTCATGGAGAGGTGGGAGGGCCGAGTTGTTGTGGTAATGTGGCTTTCCGAATAGCCATTTTCTCTTTCAGTATGTTCTCATAGGGAATGCTATGCAAACCATAATCGAAATGCAGCAAACCACAATATAAAGAGAAGAAAAGAACAAGAAAAAACACAAGATTTAAGTTGTTTGACACTCAGGCCTACGTCCACGGGCTAAAGGAGAAGCAAAATCCACTAACAAGATGTGAGGAAATACAGAAGCTAGATACAAAGTTCTTAAACCCCTAATCCCCAATACACCTTAAACTCTCATGCCCAACTCTCAAAAAGAGGCGGCTATATATATGACAAAGTGTGTAAAACCCTAGCTGGTACAAAAGGAAAATTACAAACTAGACAGGTCCATACTGTGGGGCCGATCCGTACGCAACCATCACAAGCCCCCATTGTAAGGTCACCGACATATTTTTGGATCAGGTCATGGATCGGAGCAGATCCAGAATTCAAGACACCCACAACAAGGAATGGTTGTAAACTTTAACCCCTCTTTTTGCCTTGGAAGTCAGGCATTGATGATGATAGTCGCTTGATTTGTAGAACTATGGTAATTTAGATAACTAGACAAATGGCAAATAATCCATGTACGGGATTTTCTTTTTGTTCATGTGCTTGACGGTTTTGTTCACCGAGAGGTGGGGGGTGGGATTGGTAAGGGTAATGTGCTTTCCTAAATTGTCATTGTGTTTTTGGTTTGTTCTGATCGGCAGTGGTTGCCCAAGTTTGTGACCTAAATCAAGCGTTGGCATTTATGTGTTCATTCATTGTAGAAAACATTTTGAAACTTTTAGAATCTTTCTGTTGTTTTGTGATTGATATGTGGGGTGCGTCATAAATTTGCTTAGTGGTGTAAGTTTCTAGTTCCAGTATTTGTGCGGATGGTTCTTTATAGTTTTAGACGGTTTTCTTCCATGAAAACCATGGATAAATTTCCATCCATTGATGGTTCAATTGTTGCTCGCTCCGATACATGCAACAGACATTAAGTTTGATAATGTAACTGCCATCTTAGCATTCTCTTGTCTGAATGCTCAGGTGTTGTGGTTTTCAAGGAACAAGGTTTGTGGCTGCACCCCAACATAGCTGGTGGCAGAGAGGAGGTGTGCCTTCTTATGCATGTGATTGAATTTCTTTGCAATGAAGGCTCTGCACCCCAACATAGCTGGTGGCAGAAAGGAGGTGTGCCTTCTTATGCATGTGATTGAATTTCTTTGCAATGAAGGCTCCGAAGGGGCACTTTGTAGAGGCTCTTTGGATTGCTTGTATCTTATTAGCAACCTGCATGCTCGTGTACTCAGTAGCAAAGTGATCTTCTATGGCTTACTCAAGATTGTGTCTTTGTATATATGTTGATCTAGGAAAAAGTGGATGGCTTAATGTGTGCTGATGCCTAAACACATACTGAATTGCACAAGTAGTTGGTTTTATTTGTTGAGTTGCAACTTGCAACAGTTGGCATTCCGTTGTAGTTGATATAGTCTCAACTGTTGTCCAGTTTGTGGAGATGGCTGTCCTAAAAGACATGCTCGTAGTTTGTTTATTATGGCCCCAGTTTTGGCAAGAAATTTGTGGATAATTTTGTCATAACATTAGGTATATGCTGTTATAACCTTCAACAACTCCAAGCTTTATGGTTCTGATTGTTGCTGTTGTTGAATTCACTGATGGGGAGGGGAGGTGCTGGTAGCTGCTGGTTGGACTTAATCAGGAAATAAATACACTTTCATCCAATATTCCGAGTTAAAAACCATGTAGATTGGAGCTCTTACCTATTAGGAACCATAGTTGTAAAAAAAAGATTGATTTGTATAATCATTTCCAACAGATGTCATGGGAAAGGACAAATATTAAAAGGAAAAGTGGGTGAAGATATGCCTTTAACTTGCTGTAGGCTCTCCTAAACTAGGCACAGCTTTTTTTGGTGCAGGGAGGTTGGTGAAATTACCTTCTTGAAAGGCTTATTCAGGGGAGCATTTCCATTTATTTTTAGCTTTTCTTGAAGATCTCGGGAAATGTTTCTATTCATTCTTAGCATGTTTAGAAGGCCTTTTTGGACTTTCAGAGATTTCTGATATTGCCATCTGAATTCTGAGATGTTAAATTAAAATATTCTTTTTAGGATACTTGAAGATCTTTCTTGGTTATGGTTATATGACCATTTCTAGAATTGCACCATCAATATTGTTAACTGCCAGATTTAGAAGATAAGATGATTATTTTTCATAAATTTTTCCAAACTTTGGTCATGTCCCTGTTGGGTCTTGATCTGGATCCGACTTCAAATCATCTGGACTGTAATTTGACTAACCTTTGTTTCGATAGATTCAGGTCTGGATCTAGTGTCTGAATCAGTATAATCAAACTCGTCTAATACCCTTATTTCTACACATGAAGGGACTGGATCTTATCCAGATCTCAAGTTGAACTAATCTGGTGTCTTAACACCAAGATCCACCCAATAATCAAACCCTCTAGGCCCAGCTATTGGGTCAGGTCTGGTTTTACCTGTCACATTCATTGTTATAAGAGAGTGAGACATTGCTTCATAAGATAAGAGGTATAAATTAAGGAGGATAGTCATTTTTTGGATTGTGGAGGAAATATAGGTTAGAAGAGTAAATTTTAAAATTATAGTTATCCATAAGGGCTAAAATCCTGTATTTGAACACTTGCAATTTTTACTTCATAAACTCCTTATTTTTAGGACATATCAAGTTTTCTATAATATCATTATTTTAATTTTATATGATAATAGCTTTTGTCTTTCCTTATTTTATTGGATGATAAATTTCAAAAAATACAAGTTTAACAACAACAATTTATAAACTATGTACATGGGTACGTCTGGAACCCAACATTACCTGTGTTGACATGGGTAGGGTCCAACCTGGCTTAGGCTTGGTTCTCAAAACCCTTTGTTTTGCTTCTTTTAAAATCTAGAGTTAGTCATGGGGTCGGACCATTTTGCTCCCATGACTGACCGGACTCCCCCACCTGACCCCAACCCCTTCAAGGAGAGAGAGAGAGAGAGAGAGAGAGAGAGAGAGAGAGAGAGAGAGAGAGAGAGAGAGAGAGAGAGAGAGAGAGAGAGAGAGAGAGAGAGAGAGTAGGGCTCCCACCTCTGTTCTTTCCTTTTTTTAAAAGGAAAAAACATCTTCACCCCCTACCCCCTTTTCTATTTTCTTTTAAGAAATTTCATTTAGCTCCGCTCTTTTGTTCAAAATATGACCTCCTCTCTTTTACTAAAAATGTTATCGTATATGTATAACCGTACCCCCGTACCTGCACTTTTTGAAATCGCTGAAATCGCCGTGTCATACCCTACATAGTCCATACCAATACTTGTACCTATGTGATGTAGTTTCTAGAATCTCTTACAGAGAAGGAAAAAGGACGGCTATTTCATGTTATGTGTTGAGACTTCTTGAACTTGAAAGAGGGGAGAAGGGGGGAGGGGGGGGGGTGTTGTGAGGTTCCCTTTCCTCCCCATTGGATCTGTCTGACTATATGTACTCATAGTTGGCTCATACTTTTGTATTTGCAATGTTACTTTCAAATTGGAATATAATAATTTGTGACTTTTTTTTAACTTCACAAGTATATTGAATGCTATTGGAATTAAGAAGTATTTTCCTAATCTCTTTTTGCATATTCTTTTGCCCTAATAAGCTTATAGTAGTACCTTTGGTTATCTTTCTTACTCTTATTTATATTTGTGGAGATGCTATCTCAATGCATGATTTAACTGTCATTTACATGGAACCTTGTTCATGATGGAAAGTCTTGGGTTTTCGTTCAAAATGATGATAATCTTGCCTGGTGTGTAGGGGGTGATGAAGGCAATAAATGTGAACAAACTTACTGCTGCTGGGTGCACAATGAAGTTCTGGATTGCAGATTGGTTTGCCCAATTAAACAATAAAATGGGAGGTGACTTGAAGAAAATTCAGACGGTTGGTCGCTACCTGATTGAGATTTGGAAAGCTGTGGGGATGAACCTTGAACATGTTGAGTTTCTGTGGTCATCGGAAGAAATTAATACCCGAGCACATGAATACTGGCCACTTGTTATGGATATTGCACGGAGAAACAATCTTGCACGGATAATAAGGTGACAAACATGCAGCCTAGTGCAATCTGTAATTTAGTGCTAACTGCCATAGGAGCTAAGGTTGGTTTTATGATTTGCAGATGTTGTCAGATCATGGGGCGCAGCGAGCAGGATGAGTTAACAGCAGCCCAAATCTTCTATCCATGTATGCAATGTGCCGACATTTTTTTCTTGAAGGTTATTCCTTATGAGTTATTCATTTTCCACAACAATAATGGAAGTTTTCCCTCTACCTCCACTGCTTGAACTTGTTTAACAGTTAAAATGTTATCTTCAGGCTGATATCTGTCAGCTAGGTATGGACCAGCGGAAAGTTAATGTGCTTGCAAGAGAGTACTGTGATGACATCAAGAGGAAGAACAAACCAATCATCTTGTCTCATCGTACACACTCTCTCTCTCTCTCTGTGTGTGTGTGTGTGTGTGGCGTGCACATTACACATTTACATGCATCAATAATTGCACATTTTTCTTTCTTTCTTTTAATCTTAAAGTACAAATGTGTCACAGACATGCTTCCCGGGTTGCAGCAGGGGCAAGAGAAGATGTCAAAAAGTGATCCATCGTCTTCCGTCTTCATGGAGGATGAGGAGGTATGCAATGTCAGAGTTAGGCTTCAGTTTTTATTTTGCAAATCCATTCATGTCTTACCAGAAAAAGAATTTGATGCTAATTTGCTCCACATAATCTTTATGCACCCTGTCAAGTCCGTTTTTCCATTCAGATAATCCGAATTTTTTGTCACAGCCTATCTTATCAAGAATATTCATTCCATTGCTCCTGGAAAATTTTAATCAGATCAGATTATGGTTGTTGTATTGCTGTTGCTGCTATTGCTGATTTGTCATATATCGGAACTGTTGTTGATGACTTTGCCATTCCCTGAGTCTAGATAGATCCTTTCTGCTAGGAACCTGATTCATTTTTTGATATTGACACTTTTAGGCGGAAGTTAATGTGAAAATCAAGAAAGCTTACTGCCCACCTAAGATCGTTGAAGGGAATCCATGCTTGGATTACATCAAATACATCATCTTCCCATGGTTTGGGAAGTTTGAAGTAGAACGGGAGGAAAAGAATGGTGGGAACAAGTAAGTTCCGTTGATTCCTTAGTTATAATTCATTTGGAACTAAGTTTCGTGATTGTGCTCTTCGTTCTGTTGGTGTCATTGGTATACTTTTTCTGTTAAAATTTGAGACGTTTTGCAAATGATAGGTCACGTTTATCATCTATGAGTACTGCAACAAGACTGTGTTTGTTTGAAATCATTCACACTTAAAAAATGTTTTTTAGGAATTATTTGATATATTAACATTGTAATTGCCAAATACTGCAGACTGTCACTAATATCTGATCTATGTTCAGGACCTTCAACAGCATGGAAGAATTAATTGCTGATTATGAAAATGAGAAATTGCATCCTGCTGATGTCAAGCCAGCTCTTTCAAAGGCATTGAACAAAATACTTCAGGTAATCACTTTCCCTTCCAAGATGATTTTCTTATCCTGTCGCTTGCTTCTGCCAGTTATTCATGAACTTATTCAGCACACGCTATTCATGTAATGTGGGAAGTTAGAACTTGAAGGGATATCGCATTGTCAAATAATTGGTAGGTCTTAAAATGGTCTTTACAATCTTGACCACGCAACAAAAAAATTGACCAACTTATGTGAAGATATAAAATTTCAAATCTAGTCTAACAAATTTTATGTTGGGGGGCCTATGACATCAACCTGCTTCCCGCACTTCTGTCCTTTCCTCTGTGATTCGTTTTCATGAAGAGCCATTTGTCTACTGCTTTTAAAAGTTTTCCACTACTATGATTCCAAGACTTAATCTCATCTCACATTTTATGTGCAGCCTGTACGGGACCACTTCAAAAATAATAGTGAAGCAAGAGAACTACTGAAGACTGTCAAGGTAACATTTCTTCTGAATTAGAGCACTTTGTTCCTTTATTAATTCTTCCTAATCTTGTATGGATCTGAAACTCCATGTAGTCAGATACAGATCATTTGAACCAGAGTCCTTGGCATAATTCAGTTGGGATTATGGTCGCCCAACTAATCAAACCAGAAGACATTCTCCTTGTCATATACAGATCCATATTCATTTTACAAACTCCAAAATGGGTTTCCATATTTGAGCCGATGCGTCCCTTGATCAACCCATTAACGACCCTAAAACTATCATTTTCAGTGTTAATGGTCTTGTTTTGCTTCGAAGCAACAAGCCTTGTTTAACTTTCATCATCTTCGTCCTTGTCATCATCATAAATCTTCTTGTTGGCAATCAACCCATTAACGACCCTAAAACTATCATTTTCAGTGTTAATGGTCTTGTTTTGCTTCGAAGCAACAAGCCTTGTTTAACTTTCATCATCTTCGTCCTTGTCATCATCATAAATCTTCTTGTTGGCAGGCTTACAGAGTCACAAGGTAATGAGCTGAAGCAAGCAGTTGGTGACTTTATTACTGTTCCTTGCCTATATGGTATATCTCCTTGGCAGTTCAAAACACAGCTGAAGTCCTGAAAAAAGAAAAAGAAAAACTTGAAGCAGTTGAGAGATTTTTTTGTAGATTGCTTACCCAGACAATCCATTTATCATAATTTTATTGCCTGATACTTATCCATATTGAAATGTTATGGGAAATCTTTTAAGGAACTGTCCTTTATAAATTTTGAGCATTTTTATGTCTTTCTAATGGAAGTTTTGATTATAAGAAAAATAAACTTTGTACTAGGAGAATCAGGGTTAGGCGATTCTTAAATATTTTTGGATGATTGGAGTTGAAGTGTGCGTTTCATTCTCTCCCATGAATTCCTTTGGGGCGAGTGCATATTTTGTAAGGCCAGATGGTTACGTAACAATGACTGATAAATGAACCGAACAGTTCGGAACTCGGCTTGGTTAGCCACAATAATGAGCTCATCTGATCATAAAAAAAAAGTGTGCAGCTCAATATGAGTTGCATAGTGAAATGAGCCGAGCTTTAATAAGTGTTTGGCTCGGGCTCGGTTTGTGTAAACGTATGTGTATTCTATAAGATGTTTATTACACAATTGACTCCAAGCCATTTTCACATTAACTTTAACTTAAGTCAGCATTAAGAAACGTATCAGCGTTATTATATGAAAGAACAATTCCTTCATGGCCGTGTTTTTTCACTTGACAAAATAAAATTAAAACCATGTAATATACTCAATAAGTAAATGTAGTTTACCAAGCATGGTCGTTTGCCATCATCTTATTGGAAATCTCAAGTCTCTCTTGCTCGCTAGGGAGTACACAATCGTGGTTTGCCACCTGACATGGGATAACTAATTGGAGTCAGATTTGATTCTGATATTGGATAATGTCAGATCCAATGACATAGTTAAATCTAAAGCTTAACCAAACTGCCTCTTGCCTCGTGTTTTTTTTTTAAAGACTCTGGGGATTACCCTCCTGCCTCGTGTTGGATTGATGTGCACTAGATCTTCAATCGATTCTTTCATGTTTCCTTTTTTGGTTCTCACAAGCTTCCAAAATCACTTTCAAAGTGAATCCTGCTTCTAGCTTCACACTACTTTTTAACACTTGCTTCTGCTTCACGCATCGCTTATCGTATCCATTTTGCTTGGCAACTATGTTACAGACCAGTGAAAAGCACATCAATCCTGTTCAACTCTTCTCGTCCAAGAGCATGGCTTTCGAAGGGCTCGACCCGAACAAACCCAACCCAAGATTGATAAGAACTTGATTGAGCCCAATCTCAGAAAAAGGCCGGGTTGGGATTTTTTGTCGGTGTAGGATTGTGGTCGTCCCTGTCTGGGCCTAATTGGATTGGGTCAGACCAGGATCTTGTCGCCTCCAGTTAGATTTAGTAAGCTCCTTACACGGTTTTAAAGTCAAAATGTGAACATTTGAAACATACAAATGCATTGTGTGTATATATATATATATATATTAAAACCGAGGATCCCTCACCGAAGCAAGAAAAACCCTGGGTGGAGCTCCACAGCCACCCTGCCTTATGTGGCCCACCTCTGAAAGCTATGGACACACGTGCTGCTGTGCACCAGCGATGTTTGATCTGGTGCCTTCGTCTCATCACCCTCACAATCACCCCGCTGGCCACGTGAAACATACAAATGCATTGTAAATCCAACCATTGTAATGGTGATTTAAAATGAAGTAATTGGTTCCTCTTAACATCCATATGGTGTGGACAGAGTTAATTTCCGATGTTCTGAATCATGTTTTGCAAATCAAACTCAACATGGTCCATTTACCAGGAACTGGACCTTGGATCATGTCTTTTGATGAGAAGTTAAGACTTTTTCAGTCTTGAAAATAAAAAAAATTGTGGGCAGTTGATTCTTAACACTCTTCAAAAGCCTACTTATGTATCATAATCGGATCCAAATATTAGTTCCCACTAAACAAACCATGTATAGCACATCTATAAAGCCAAATTAAAGAAATAAAAAATATAAAATAACATATTAACATTGCCAAAACCATATGGACGTTGGAGGTTAGGAAGAACCAACTACTTCTAAAGGTTTCCTATTTCAATTCCAGTCCAACTATGTTGAATTAGATGAGATCAGGTTTTGTTAACCATATTTTGAATCATACCAATTACGTCTGGACCCGACAAAAATATGGACCACACCAAATCCATATGCCAGTATGGGATTTGTGAGAAAAGACTTGGAAGTGCTCAATTTGTACATAGCATGGATAGTTTGTAAAATGGAAATTGGCCGATCAATATATATATATATATATATATATATATATATATATATATATATATATATATATATATATATATATATATATATATAAGTCAAGAGTAGCCTAAAGAGTTTATGTCTTAAACTGTTCTCGAAAAAAACATAATTATTGCATGTGCTTTTTCTTAATCCTAACCTATGGATGCATTCATCATTGCCTATTCACCAAAAGCCATGCTATCTTACCAAGTTTTCGTGAATATGAGCCATTTATTTTGTATAACTCTAAATACACAGCAAAACACCCAAAACTTTGTCCTTTGAAGATGCTTAGGATGATTTAGGAGACAAGGATTTTTAGGAGAGAGAGAGAGAGAGAGCTTACACCCACTTAGTAAAAACCACAGGTATAGGCTGCATTTTCTCAATCAAACCTTCTACATATATACAACATATTTTGTTTTGGAAAAAAAAGCAAATCTTGGATCATATTTTTTTGATGTAAAAATATCTATTTAGGTCATTGATGTTTGATGATCTTAGAAAATCTACACATATGCTACAATCACATGATCTAAAACCTGCTCTCTACTAAGAAGTGCATATAGATTATATATGTAGTGTTTGATCAATAAAGAAAATAAGAAATCAGGAGAACATATGTTTTGAGAGTATATATATATATAGATATGGATTAAGATTTGCTACAATCATTTGTATGTGCAAACGACTTAGCAAATTAGGCAGAACCCCCTTGTTTGGGTTTTTTTTCTTACATTTAACACCATAGATGTGATCTACAAGTTTTGCTTATACGAAACCATCATTTGGATACTCTATGTGAAGGATAAGGAGATTCATGACCTTAGAACACACGTGTAGGATATGCAACAATCACAAAAGTCACAACCCCCTAGATTTTTCGTCTATGTGTTCCTTAAGTTTTAAATAAACATGAAATGGTTTGTAAATAAAATACATTTTTTATACCATGATTGATATTTGTGAATGTATTAATAGTTATTTATAACATACCTTTTATAATATTGTAATTCATTATATATTTTTTATAGAAACATAAGATTTTATATAGATAATAAGATTTTTATATTGTATTTAAATGTATGACTGAATATATATATATATATATATATATATATATATATATATATATACTATGTTTGAAGGAATAAATATATTAACATGTTTTGTACAAATTTATGAGGAGGGTTTGAAGGAATGACTATTTATTGTTTTTGAAAGTATGGATGTATTGACAAAATTTGAAGAAATGAATATATTGATAATGTTTTAAACTATTTTGATAGAAACATGAGATGTATTGAAAGAATTTGACTGAGTGAATGTATTCGAAGGTTTTTTAATGAGTGGATATATTGGCAGGGTTTGAATGAGTAAATACATTATCAGGATTTTAGTGCATTTAAAAAAAACATGAGATTATATGTAAATAACAAGTTTTTTTATATTGTATTTAAATATATGAATGTATTGATAGTGTTTGAATGAGTGAACATATTGACAGAGTTTGAATGAATGAATGTATCAGCCATGTTTGAAACTTTGAATGAATGTATTGGCACAAATACTTATTAATGAAGAAATGTATTGGCAAGATATTTGCATATCAAAGTATACGAACATCAAGATATTCATGTAGTAACTTAGCCTCCTAATTCAGTGATGTTTGCATACCTTAATGTGAGAACATCAAGACATTCACACAGTAACTTAACATTTCAATTCAATGATATTCACATATGTTTGTCTATGAACGTCAAAACATACTACAAAATTTTGTACTATTAACTACGGCCGCTGACCACAGTTAATGTTAGAAAAACTATAGTAAATACTCTTTAACTATAGCCATAGACCGTAGCGGATAGTACCACGCCTAATACCATTATTTACGATCAAGCCGTAGCGAATATGGTCGTAGTCACTATTAAGTATGGCCAGGGGCCATAGTTAATGCCCTTAGTCACTGATGATTATTAACTATGGCCTATGGCCGTAGTTAATGGTATTTTTAAAAAATAAAAAATTAAAGAAAAAAAAATATTTATTATGTTTGTAGTGTTATCATTGAAGTGGTTGTTATAGAGCTAATTTGACACAAACATGATAACACTACAAAATAAATATTTGTTTTTCTTTAATTTGTTTTATTTTTTTCTTTAATTGACCACTCTGAAAAACTCAATGCTCTCTCAACAGTAACATGGAGATTCTCCAACCACTCAAAGATCAAGATGCACCAGTTTCTGTGGCTCAATTAATGGAGATTCTCCAACCTCTTATCAAAGGAGCTTCCTCCTCATCAGAAGCCTCAATTAGAGCAGCGATTTCATTCTTCTACGATCCAGGTAACTTTCCTTGGCTTCTTGACTATGGTGCTTCTTTTCATATGACCCTAAATGACAGTAGTCTATCCGAATATTTTAAAAACAAACCAAGTGCATCAAAAGTTTTTACAGCTGATAGAACCTCTCTTGAAATAAAAGGAATATGAAATTTTGAAAGAGTCCATAAAACTAAGAAATTTTTTATTCAAGAAGTCAAATTTATTCCTAAGCTAAATTTAAATCTTTTATCTATTTCTCAAATATCTGATTATAGATGTAATGTCTCTTTTTCTTCTCATGGTTGTTGGATACAGGATTGACAGTCAGGCAAGCTGATTGGGGAAGGCCATAGAGAAGGAGGACTCTATTACATGAATTTTTTAGAATTGCCTAAGAATGCTTTTTGTTGTAATATTCAGAAAATAGAGTCAAATTTGTGGCACAAAAGACTTGGTCATCCTCATATAGGCAAGATCCAACATTTTTCAAGTTTAGAAAAATTTTGTAATTCTGAGAATTTCACTTGTAAAGATTGTATTCTTGGCAAAATGAAAAAGTTACCATTTCATGATAGAACCTTTATTTCTTCTAGACCACTTGAACTTGTACATTCGGATGTTTGGGTCATGCACCAATTGTTTCAAAAGGAGAATCTTTGTCAATAATTTTTCTAGACATACTTGGATTTATTTTCTTTAACATAAATCTGAAGTTTTTTCATACTTTCAAACATTTCATAACATGGTTAAAAACAAGTTTCAAAATAATATTTTCATTTTTCGCACAGATTCAATGAAAAAATTTATGTCCAAAGAATTCAAGGATTATCTCAATTTAAATGACATTACACATCAAAGATCGTGTCCATATACACTACAACAAAATGAACTAGCTGAATGTAAACATCAGCACATTATGAAAACAACTAGGACATTATTAATAACAAATCAAGTTCCAAAGGATTTTTGGGCAGAAGCTGCCCTAACTGCTACCTATCTAATTAATCGAATGCCATCTTCTTCTTTGAAAAATATAACTCTTATTGAAAAACTTGTGAATATTTTCCCAGACTACTCTAGATTGAGAGTATTTGGATGCAAGTGCATTGTTTTCACAAACAAAAATGATAAACTCTCTCCTCGTGTGATTCCCTATACCTTTTTAGGATATGCTGATAATAAAAAAAGCTATAGGTGTTTTGACTTTCAAAATGACAAATTATATGTATCAAGAAATGTCTTTTTTTTAGAAAAAAAAATTTCTTTGATTTTGAAAAACCTAAGGAAGTCACTGAATACTCCTTTCTGATAGATCTAACATCAAAACCTAATCTTGAATATGACTTTGACAATGATCAAAGTACTATTGATGTTAAACACAATCATGACAACGAAGAACAAATTCATAGGGATGTTAGATTACAATATTCAAGACGAAGTGAGTCAAATCTTTCATGTGCACTCAAAAAATATTTTGAAGTACCGATCAGAAGGTCGTCCTGAGTCTCGAGATCTCCTGAAAAATTTGTGTCATACGAATCTTTCTCACCCACCTATAGGGCAGTTATTGCATTAATACACTCATATGAGGAACCATCATCGTACTCTCAAGCCAAAAATCATGTAGAATGGATAGAAGTCATGAGAACTGAGTTAGATGCACTTGAAGATGATTCTACTTGGATTATTCAAGATCTTCCTTTAGGTAAGAAACCTATAAGGTGTCGATGGATTTACAAAGTTAAAACCAAGAGTGATGGACCTCTTGAAAGATATAAAGTTTGAATAGTGGCAAAAAACTATGCCCAAGAATACAACATTGATTATGAAGAAACCTTTGCCCCAGTTGCTCGTATGACCATTGTTAGAACATTAATTGCCTTAACTTCTATTAGGAAATGACCCATATTTCAGATGGACATCAAAAATGCATTTTTAAATGGTAAATTAGTTGAAGAAGTGTACATGGAAGCTCCACCTAGTATTAGTATTCCCAATGTTTAAGTTATTCGTTTAAAAAATGTTCTTTATGGTCTTAAACAAGCACTAAAAGCTTGGTATGACATGTTTAGTCAGGTTATGCTTAATATTGGTTTTCAATCCTTTTTGACTGACACTGCTTTGTTTATTAAGAGTTTTGATGCAGGGATTATAGTACTTCTTCTCTATGTGGATGACATGATCATCACCGAAGGCGATAAACAGGGAGTTGAAAACATAAAAAAACTTCTTAAAATTCATTTTGAAATGACTGATTTAGGTTTATTAAGATATTTCTTAGGAATTGAAGTTGTTTATTCCCCTCAAGGGTATTTAATGTTTCAATCTAAGTTTGCTTTTGATATTGTTTCCAGGTCTGAAATTACAAATGATAAGAAAGTGGACACTCCAGAAGTTGTCAATGTTAAGATGAGAATTGATGATGGAGAACCTTTCAAAGATCCTACTCCTTACAGACAGCTTATAAGAGCACTTTCCTATCTTTTCATTAACAGACCAAACATAGCACACGCTGTACACACAACCAGTCAGTTTCAACATGCTCCTACCACAGTCCACATGGGAGTCGTTCTGTGTATTGTTAGATATATTAAGTTATCTCCTTCACGATGACTTTTCTTGTCTTCTACTTCCTCATTAGATCTAATTGCATATACTGATGCTGATTGGAGAGGTGATCCTAATAACAGATACTCAATTACTCATTTTTATTTTTTTCTAGGTGAATCATTAATTTCGTGGAGATGCAAAAAACAACAGAAGGTCCATCTCTCATCCACAAAAGCTAAATACCAATCATGACAACCACGACTATGAAAGTAGTTTGGCTCAGACGTCTGCTCGCCGACATGGGAGTTGAAACAACACAAGCTTCGCGTATGTGCTGTGACAACAAGAATGCGATCTATATTGCAAGCAACTGAACATTTCATGAATGCACCAAACATATTGAAATGAACTGTCACTACGTCAGAGAGGAATATCTACATAGAACCATTGATCTGCCATATGTTACATCAGAATACCAATTAGCAGATTTCTTTACCAAGCCTCTCGCTGCTCCCATATTTCACTTTCTCTTAGATAAACTTTCGCTCATTGTACCATAAGTTTGAGGGGGAGTGTTAAAATGTAAATTGTAACATATAAATATATATAATAATATTATTATTATATTATTATTAAATATTTTTTTTATTTTTACCTTTTCTTTTATTTTATATTTTTGTATCTAGTTCAATAGGAACTAGATACCCTTTTTCAGTCAAGTTCCAATTGGAACTTGACTGAGATATGGATGTTGGACTCTAGTCCAACAACTATAATAAGAGTCGTTGGACTAGAGTCCAACAACTCTTTCCACTTGTTCTTCTTTGTATAAATAGGGGTGAACCCCTTCTATGTAAAGTTACCAAATGCTTCTTAAGCATTTTTGTTATTAATAAAGATATTTTTAGTTCATTGTTGTGTTTTCCTTTTATACCCTTTTATGGGTTTTATTTGAAGTGTATTTTTAGACATTCTTGTGGTGGATTCATGTGCTTGTGTGGAAGGCCACCATTTCATTACAGGAATAATACCCAGTGGGAATTAAAATAGAGGCCCCAGCCTAAATGCAACTCTAAACTATTGCAACATAGTTCAGGTTCCACATATTACGCTGCATCTGATCTGAAATTAGTACTTGAGCTTTGACATCAAAATCACAATGACAATGATTTCAAAATGTCATTGCATAATATAAACAATTAGAAGCCTGATCAGTTTATGTGTTCAAACACATAATTAAAGTCAATCCACTTGGCCATTCAAGGAAAAACTTACAATTGTTTCTAAATTACAGAGCTTATAGCAAAGCAAACACAATGTGACATATGAACACACACACACACACACAATGTGAGCTGCAGAGCTTAAAACATAATCATTTTTTTTCATATGCCCATTCTGATAAAGCACAAACACCTCAATATGAGCTGCAGAGCTTATATCATTTGCATATTTGATGAGACTGAGTTCCAGCTCGGACTTGAAAACACGACCTTATGAGAGAATAGGATGCAGTGTCTCCAAATCTGTCTGAAATGTCTCAATACCCTAAAACATGCAACATAAACAATACAAATTCTAAAATTTATGAAAAGAGAGCGAGATTGGTAGAAAAGCAACAAGGATTGTCCTAATAGAAAACCAATCATTCTATTGAATGAATGTCAACATCAAGAAATTTAGAATGGAAAAAAATATATAGAGAGAGATGTGAAAATATGTGGTCTGTAAAATTTAGGTGGTCTTTAGATGAAATTTTTTGTTTAATCTACTTAAATATTTAGATTTCATAAAGTATTAGATAAAAGATCATTAAGCTGAAATTATTACTTCATTTGCAAATAGGCTAGACAAAACAAGATGAAAGATGAGGAAGGAATTTTGAGAAAATTGAGTAGCTTGAAAATTACTGAAGTATCTGTAGAGGTCTGATCATCATCACAGCCACTAAAAGATATACATAAGTAAGATCACCTAACATATAAAAGATTTCCTTGAGAAACTTTACTACAAATTCACTCTTTAAACCCTAATTTCTCCACTGGAACAACTTCCTATGTTTGTCTAATTCTTATTTCCATTACCATCTGCACCTTGTTTTCATTAATCAGATTAAATAAATGTTATTTATATTTAACTTATTCTGTTAGATAGTAAAAGACCTGCTGCAAAGTTATGCATGCAGAAGTTCATAGTAAATGGTCAGATCAGAATTGAAACAGAAGCAACAAAATCTTACCTGTACTGGAGATAGGAACCCAACTACATCAATGACAGGAGTAAACTCTTTAGGAAGCAAACCCGACTTATTAACTGCGATTTTGGCATCAGCAAACCCAGGACCTATAGGAACACAAGTATATATTAGTTTCTTCCCGACCTGATTAAACCTGGACACATTCTTTGCTATTTGAAGAAGAAATGCTTATCAGTTAGAGAAAAAACTGCAAAGGAGGAAAAGGAGACCAATGACATAGGAGAAACTTTTGTTTTTTTTTCAGCTTCACGGGATTCTCCAATTAATAATCCTAAGCATCTTAATGTCATCAGAGTTTGTATTTGGAAAATTTAAAATGCTTAGCATATGTGGTTGCCTTATGCCATACAATCCCTTAGAAGAATCTTCCCTCACAAGCAAGCAGAGGCCTCAACTGTCACACATAGCTTTATATTTTCACTGGGATTTTCAATATATAAGAACATAATATATTCTTTCAATACATAAGAACTAATGAACTGAAAACTTTTTGAACAGTTCTTTATTTTTATTTTAGTTAAAAATGAGAAAAATGAATATTTAAGCTTCTGTGTATGTTACCTTACACACTGGAAAACTTGTTAGACTCCCAACAAAATCAAGGTGAAAGCGGAAAAAAAGAACTCCTCCAGAACCTCCCTCGACAAAGGGAAATAGAGTTAATTAAAGGCCAAGAAAAAGATCAAAACGCGGGAGCGGTTTCTTCGACACCAGAAATCAGTAGAAAAATCACAAAAATAGACATCGGAACAATGCCATCCGCGAGCGTTGCTTCCGCCGCGGGATCCAGAGCGACTTCGACCTCCGAAATCCGCTGGCCTATCGCCGGAGGCCGAAAAACCAGGGCCGGAATCACTCTCTCTGACCCTCCAATCCCGAACTCCCAACGAAATCCCTCCATCCGATGCCAAAAGAGGGGGAAAAAATCAAAAGAGAATAGAAAAAGGAAAAAGGAAAAGGGACGGAACAAAAAGGAAAAAGGAAAAGGGAAGGAACGAAAAGCCTGAAAAGGGAATCCATTCTATTAATAGAAGAAGAAGAATATGCAGCGAGAAGGGGGAAAAGCTAGGGAGACAGAACAGAAAACCTACCGTTGAACCAGAGAGAGAGCCTCCAGCGTGCCAAGTCCCAAGTCCGGCGACCTGCGTGGCGATGGTGACCTGCGTCCGGCGTGGCGATGGTGAAGAGCTCCTCGAGCTTCTCCCTTTGCTGAAACTCTGCGCCAAGGAAAATATGGTAAAAGAGACAAAAGGAGGGAGAAAGGTCGCGAGAAGAAAGGGAGGGAGTATTAAATTTCGTGGGGCGGGTTAAAAGGAGTATTAACTACGGCTTCTCAAGCCGTAGTTAAAAGTTAGTCATTGGATTATTGACTAGGGCTTTCAACGACCGTAATTAATCCTTTGTTTTTATGTGGTTAGAGTATTAACTACATCTGAAGCCATAGTTAATAATACTTTTAACTGCAATTTTTTATTAAGTCGTAGTTAATAATTACTTTTAACTATGACTTTCAGTTTGTATCTAATACTTTTTTATTTTATAGTAATATATATTTACTTAATAACCTAATATTTCAATTCAGTGATGTTCGCATATAAAATATTCGTGTAATAACTTAACCTCTCAATTCAATGATGTTCGCATATCTCAGTGCATAAACGTTAAGACATTAACAAAGTAACTTAATTTTTCAATTAAGTGATGTTTACATGTCTCTGTGTATAAACATTAAGACATTCACATAGTAACTTAATCTTTCAATTAAGTGATGTTCGCATATCTCAGTGTGCGAATATCATGACATTCACGCAGTAACTCAACCTCTCAATTTAGTGATGTTCACATATCTCAGTGAGTAGACAACAAGATATTCACAATGTAATTTAACCTCTTAATTTAGTGATGTCTTCATATCTCAACGTGTGAATGCTAAGACATTTATGCAATAATTTAACCTTCAAATTTATTAGTATTCATATATTTCAAAATAATTTAACCTCTAAATTTAGTGATAATCGCATATCTTAATATGTGAATGTCAGGACATTCACATAGTAACTTAACCTCCCAATTAAAAAATGTTCGCATATCAAAGTACACGAACATCATGATATTTACACAGTTACTTAACCTTTAAATTCAAAGATGTTTACATATATCAGATTGTGCGAATATCCTGATGTTTGCGTACTCTAATATTCCAACAACACCGAATTGAAAGTTTAAGTTACCGTATGAATATCCTAATGTTTACATATTAGAGTATGCGAACATCATTGAATTAAGAAGTTAAGTTACTACGCAAACGACTTAATATTGACATATCAGAGTATGTGAACATCTTCAAATTATAAGGTTAAGTTACTACACAAATGTCTTGATGTTCACATATTGAAAAATGCAGATATCACTGAATTTGGAGGTTAAGTTTATGTGCAAATGTCCTGACATTCTCACATTGAGATATGCAAACATCATTGAATTGAGTGGTTAAGTTATTGCACAAATGTCCTCATGTTCACACTAACACTTAATTAAGAGATTAAGTTATGGCACGAATGTCCTGACTTTCACACACTTAGATATGTGAACATCATCAAATTGAGAGATTAAATTACTACTCATGTCTTAATGTTCAGACACTATAACATGCAAACATCCTCATTCAAATAGACTATAAAAAACCTGGTATCAATGACTATAAAGGCATCAATTTTCATGGCTAAAAAAAATACATGTTTTCATAAAAAAAATATGATCAAAGAGTCAATTCCCACTAATTCTAGCATGATAAACACATCTAACTGTTCAAATCTATCACAAAACACTTCAAACCATGAAGCAAAACGAGAAAATGAAGCATGATATGTTCAGTTTTCATATATATATATATATATATATATAGTAAGTATCTCATCCCAATTGTATTTTGCAAAAGTCATGAACCGCTGTGCTTTCACCCATCTTTTTCATCTAGGGCCAAGGTCTCCAGTTCTTGCAATAAGTTTAGCAGCCCATGTGTGCTTTAGAAAGCTTTAAAGATGCCACAAAGATTCATAAACGTGAGATCTTAAATGTCAACAGTCCTTGTAATAAAGAAAATAAAATGTAAACAGAATTGTCATGTTCAAAAGATCGAACGGTCCACATTATGGGGCACACCTAGCTTATATGTATGAAAACATATAATAACATGTCTTGTTAGGTGGGCGGCTTAATGTATTCAATTGAAGGATGTCAGGAGTTCAATGCATACGAAAAAGATGGGGTACTGATAAGTTTTTCACCCATGAAAGGTGAATGAAGAAAGGATGGTTAATGCCACAAGTAGGGATGGCAGTCGACCGGGGCGGAAGTGGGGGACAAGGCCATCTCTACTCACAAGTCTTTCAGTCAGCCGTACTATATGGGTGGTTTCTTTTGTTATAAAAAAATAGAAAAAACTAAAAAAAATCCAAAAACGATTAGTTGGTGCCATTAATCACAGTACTGTAGAGTTGTTTGTTTTTCATTAATTTGCATTGTCAATGCCACCAAAATTATTATTTAAATTAATGGTTTGCCTTGTCAAATGATGTCTAATGAAGGTTATTGGCATTATGGATGACTACCTCAATATATAGGAAAGTAGAAGAGTAGTATATATATGAAAACGCAAGTTGATGCTGTGGTTTTCAATGAGTCAATACCACCCAACTTACAAACACCCCAATAAACTAAATGATATTCTTTTCTTTTATTTTCTTCTGTAGTGTCAATTTCATAAGCGGTTAGTTTATGTGTTTTCTTTTGTTGGACAAGAAGCGAACCCTTACTGAGTAGATCACACAATTTTAACTTTAACAAAGAGGCAGTGGACCGGGCCGGGTCGGGGGGACAAGGTCTCCAACCCTGCCTCATCTCAAATATTTTTTCTTCGTACCCCGTCTCAAAATAGCTAATTTCATCTTCATCTTCGTCCCTGTCTCAAAATAACTTTATTCTTATTTTAAGAGAATTAACAAAAAAATTAAAAAGAAAGGGTTTAAGATTAGGAATATATGTATATATACATAAATTTTATAATATATAAAGATATATTATTAATTTCATTAATGGGGATCGGGCACAAGAACGGGGACAGGGTGGGCTGGGAGCAAGAGTAAGTCCATCCTTACCTTCATCCCAGTACGGGTTTTAATTTTCACCTTCATCCCCAGTTTATTCCTTGTTTTGTGTCCTTCATCCTCGATTCAAATAGGGCGGTTCCGACGAATCCCTATTTTTTTCCGATCCATTGCCAGCCCTACCCATGGATCAGCCAACCGCCGCGTTAATTATTTTCAATTAGTAAAATCTTACTGTTCATTTGTTTCTTAAGTAGAATTGCCGGCGGTGATAGAATTATTATGGTTTATTTACCATCAAACATACTTTGAGTCAATAAATTTGAATATCAATTTTTATTAAAAAAAAATGATGGAT
Organism: Nuphar pumila; assembly: GCF_984573655.1. Taxonomy (NCBI): domain Eukaryota; kingdom Viridiplantae; phylum Streptophyta; class Magnoliopsida; order Nymphaeales; family Nymphaeaceae; genus Nuphar; species Nuphar pumila. The sequence goes on along the minus strand of NC_143253.1, from coordinate 17,833,268 downwards.
CATTTTACAATAAAAAAAGCCATTGATTTGGCTAAATGTGACATGACTTCTGCTAAATGAACAACAACGAGATTCTATTCATTAAACAACACGGTTGTGTCCCATTTTACCTCTCTCTTCACTATAGCAAGGGATCAAAGTATATAAATATATTTATTGCGCTAGTTCTGCACAGTTTTCTCATTCTACCCGTGTTAGCTCCTTTCAAAAATCATAGTTTTCAGTATTTTTTCTCACATCTAACATCATAGATGGGATCTATAGGTTTTGTTTAGTGGGAGCAGGCTTTTGAATCATCGGAATCTGACCTGTATATAGATTGTTTCAGTGATCCAAAATGCTCATAAAAATATAATCTTTCATCGAAAAACCATGATCCAAGAGTCAATTCCTATTAAATTGAGCATGCTTAACACATCTAACAGTTCAAATCTATCATAAAACACTTCAAACTATGGGGCCTAATAGGGCAGAACGAGAAAATGGCCTAATATGTTCAAGTTCTCGCGCACACATATATACTCATATATATTAATGGGTACGTGCTATAAATGAGTTTTTCAGTTTTTTTTTGTTTTTTTTTTAAATTTTGACAGTAAAGATGTGATCTATGTACTTGATTTTATAGGGATAAGCTCTTGAAGTGTCCGATCACATGGGTGGGTTTTTATAAAGTTCAAAAAATTAACAGTCCAAAATCTTTTGTAAATTTTTGAGGCTCTACATATCATTTTTTTTATAAAAAATACATGATCCAGGTGTGAATTCCTCCTAAGTCAACCATACCCAACACATTTATAGGGTCAGAACTGCAAAAAAAATGCCAAAAGAGCAGAAACCAATTTAGCATATTTCATTTAGCACATACTCATTACTCTCTCTCTTCACACACACACACATATATATATATATATATATGAGTAATGCGTTCTAACCCTAAAAAATCATTGTTTTTGGCATTTTTTCTTACATCTAACACCATAGATGTGATCTATAGGTTTTGTTTAGTGGGAAACCGACTTTTGGATCACCAGAATCTGATCGGATTTGTATAAAGGTTTTTCCGGTGACCTAAAATCAATGACTATGAAGGCATCAATTTTTTTTGTTCATAAAAATACATTTTTCGGTCGAAAAACATGATCCAAGAGTCTATTCCCACTAAATAGTCATGCTAAACACATCTAACGGTTCAGATCTATCATAAAACACTTTAATTAAACTATGGGTTTGAACGAGAAAAGAAGACCTAATATGTTCAGTTCTCTCTCTCTATCTATCTATCTATATATATATATATATATATATATATATATATATATATATATATTTGAGAGAGAGTTTTTGATTTTTTTGTGTGGATATGATCTATATTGTTTATTTAGTCAAAAACAACATTTTATATCGTCATCACATTATATAAATAGATTTTTAGATGCTAAAATTGAACACGCCGCATTGTGCAAAAAGTTTCACAATTGAGAAAACCATACTTTTTACTTCAAAGCTACTTAATCAAAATTGAATTCTCTAGTAAATAGACTATGCAAATTGATGAAATAAAATTAGCACCTATGAGTTTTACCTAGAGAGTACCGTACTGTAAACTGTGTCCTATATATATACTGTCTAGAGAGAGAGAGAGAGAGTCTGAATTTATTTCCCAAAACATATTATTGTACATTTAGCAACAATAAGAGAAAAAGAAAATTTGAAAATCTAAATCGAAAGAAGAAAAGAAGAACATAACTACAAACGACCACTGTTCACATTGATGACGAGAGAGAGAGAGAGAGAGAGAGAGAGAGAGCTGAACGCTCTTTCTCTCACTATCCGCTATATAACGAAGGAGAAGTTGCACATCCAACACTCCGGCACGCGTTCCGGCAAGTCGCCCGTCGTCTCACCGAGGCCATCCCCACAACCCCACACAGAACGCCACTCCTCATTGCCTCCGAGCAACTCCGGCAGCCCTCCCCAGAAGTCGTCGTCCATCTTACCGCCACCATCCAACTCTCCGGCGACCTCCACCACCGAACCACCACCACCATTCCCACTGCAGCCGCGGGGGCCCTCCACAGCCACGGCCGCGGCGGCCGCGGCAGCGGCGGCCTGGATGTCCCTAGGGGAGGAGGTGACGGGGCGGGGGAGCAGCTCTGCCTCTTCGGGGAAGTTGAGTGAGGCCCTCCGCCCCCGGAGGCAAAGCGCCGCCACGTCGTGTGCACGCGCCGCCATCTCGGGCGTCGGGAACGACCCCAGCCATATCCTTGACTTCTTCCGCGGCTCCCTTATCTCCGACACCCACCTCCCCCACCGCCTCCTCCTCACCCCTCGATACACGGGGTGCCTCTTCGGTTCGCCACCTCCTTCACACGTTCTCCGTCCCTCCGCCTCCCCAATTTTCGGTATCCTGTCGCCGGGTTCTTCCATCTAAGCCTTGGCGCTTTGCCCCCCCCCCCCTCACTCGTTCTGAGGCAGACTAGTTTTTATTGCCCCCGGAAAATTACCTTTAAAAAAAAAAAAAAAAACACAATGCGGTAGAAATTCTAAATGAGCACGTGTTCGAGTTACGTCACCTGCCAGCGATACGATTGCCGAAGGCAGATGAGGTGCAATTTGACTGCACAACTTTGGCGTGCGGCTGCACCCTATCATCATACACCGCCTATTACTGGGCCCCACAGCTCAGAGACGATGAGTTAGGTGTGGCACGTTTGGTTGCTTTAAAAATGATTCTCTCACATGTGAACATGAAAAGGTAATCTGTGATCCACTGATTCTCATTTGTCACTTTCCAATTTATGTGAGATTCAGAATCACTACGTTAAAGGAATAACCAAACGTGGTACATTCCCTGATCGACGGTGAGATTTCCACGCAGCCCACGTGTGTAGCTGGCAAGGGGCTTTTCTGTGCCTTTTACACGTGGTAGATCATGGATTGAACAATTCTTTTAAATACTTCAAAATTTTGTATATTTTGAATTTGGATTCGTTCCGTATTTGAATATGAGGTGTTCCAAATCGGATCTTTTTTTTATCCAATCCATCTACAGACAATCTGTCTTTGTCTGGTAATTCACTTGCCAAGTCTTGGATTAGGTGCTCATTGGCTAACTCGAGCTTCCTCGTCCGTTGTTTCCAACTGCTTGCTTGGCTTGAATCATTCACAATCAATGGCTTCTTCTTTAATTATTCCGACCCTAATCGGATATTGGGCTGTTTTCTTGTTCACACTTGCAAGAAGGTAATTTGGGACAATAGTGAGAAATATGGCATCATTTTCGAAAATCAAAAGATAGTTTGTCAGCCATTTTGAATGTTTAATATATCATGGCACATTGAATATATTACTATATTATTATTATTAATTTTTGCATAAAAAAGAAAGTGACTAATATTTTAAAATACCATTTTATATGTCATGGGCATAATTTTTTTTGCAAACCCTTGATGCGTCAGACTGCTCAGTATGACCAGCCTAACGGTCAAAGGCCGCACACAAACATTTTTTACGTGTTGAATCATTTCATTGGCCCTGCACACCACCCTATGCACAACGGCCTAGCTAAAGCTGATCAAGCACATCTCCAAATGTGTATTCTATCTCGTCCATGCCACTGACGTATATAGTCGTCCTATACCGGCTAGCACCTCAAAACAATGCACAAAAGCCTTAGCCTCGCGTGCCATAGAGCGTATCACAACCCTATGGACACGCCTCCAACATAACCTCACCACTGAAGGGATAAGACCTTGCGACCATCAAGTCCAAAGACCAGTTGATGATTGCATGTCATAGCAAAGAACACTACTCAGACTCATTCACCGGCCCCTAGTCATTCACTCGCCTAACCTCGAGTCACCATACTCGGTTGAAACTACCTAAGGTGATCCCTGTGAGAATTAGCCCTAACCCACGTGCACCCCTGTGTGTCCAAACGCTACATGTGAAAAACTCATCCAAGTCGAGAAGTCCTTAACGAAATCCCCAAAGACAACATCCTCTAATCCGCTGGCACTGCTTAACCAAACAACGCTTCACGTTTGTGCTGCCACACACTGTCGCACCAACGACGATACCGTTGCCTATCGCATGTCATGTTACAACCATACGTCATTGATCAAGCCAACACATACCGCATGTTCCTATACTCAATGCATTTTTTACTCAGTAGAGCTTCACACTGCACATGTCCCATTTCGAAGGCTCGGTCTGAGACATTTTCCTTTACTCAAACCATTGTCGTCCTCGATAATGTCGATGCATGTAAAAACACAACCTTTACTAATATTTCAGTTTTTCTTTGCACTTATCTTTAGTCCTCTTTTCTTCACCCTACTTAACTTGTTTTGATTTTCATCTGCCATCGCCGCAACCTTTAGAATGCCAAGTCTCATTCCTCAACGTGCCTCAAATCACTTAGACAATGATCTTTCGCTTCATCAACATCGAGTATTCTTCACTCGTGGGACCCCAATGTAGTCCCATATACAAGTGGGTCATCCTCACCCGCATGACAAACTTGCCATCTTCACGCTCATGGTTGGGGCACCTTCTGACCTCAGTAAGAGAAATTTCAAGCACTTCATGGTCCTCGCAGAGAAGAGCGACCATCAACGTCTGCCGTTGAGATATCAATTTTTTTAAAGCAAAAACTTGTGATTTTTCAATGGTCCAAACCAGTCCTCAAGTGAGGGATGCCAACTTGCGTATTACCTCAAAGTGGTCATTCAAAGCGTCTTCATAGGCACTCATCTACACAAGCAGAAACTCACGGCCCAACGCTATAACTCATATATGGAGCTACCATGCTGCAACTCTCATCCGGAGCCAACAAACATGTTCCTGAAGGAACCAAACCGATGAGCCATAAACAATAACTTTTTCTGCATACACAAACCATAGAGGATCTGCCAAACTCAAAGGACCAAAACAATGAGCATTCTGCTCAAGATGGACACTCCGCTAACCCACAATCTCGGGAGAGAACATAGAAGTTCAATTAAGTCTTCCATACTCAAAGTGCAATTTCATCCAACCAAATCCAATGTGCATTATCTGCATGCACAAGGCAAACACCACGCTACACCTGTAAGCCTAACTGATAATAATCTTTGGCTTATCCACTTTCTCTTAGCCAACTGAACAACGATTGTACACTTCTGCTTACTATCAACAAGATGACCCATACCATCCTGCTGACAACTTACTTCTGTACTAGGTCAACCATACTTCAACTGCGTAAATTTACGCAAATAGGACAAACCATCACTATTCTCTTCAGTGTCACACTCATCGAATAACAAGGTCTCCATGAATCTTTCTGCTCTAATGTCAACTTATCATGGGCATATTTTTTTTTGCAAATGCGCGATGCACCAGATTGCCCAGTCAGGCCAGCCTAACAGCCAAAGGCCGCACACCAATACTTTTTTATATACCAAATCATTTCATTAGCCTTGCGCACTGCCCCATGTACAACTACCTAGCAGAAGCTGATCAAGCACATCTCCAAATGCGTATTATATCTGATCCATGTCACTGATGTGCATAGCTATCCAATACCAACTAGCACCTCCAAACAATGCACAAACACCTTAGCTTCACGTGACATGGAGCATATCGCGACCCCATGGGCATGCCCCCAGCATAACCATGCCACTAAAGGGACAAGGCCTTGCCACCCTCAGTTCGAAGACCAATTGATAATTGCATGCCATAGCAAAGAGCACCACCCAGACTCATTCGCCAGCCCTAGACATTCACTCGCTTAGCTCCGAGTCACAATACTCGGTTGAAACCACCTAAGGTGATTCCTGAGAAATTAGCCCTAACACACACACACCCCTGTGTATCCAAACGCTACATGTGAGAAACTCATCCAAGTCGAGTGGTCCTTAACCAAATCATCAAAGGAAACATCCTTTGATCCGCTGGCATTGCTTAACCAAACAACACTCTATGTTTGTGTGCCACCACATACTGTCGCACCAATGACAATATCGTTGCTTATCGCATGCCATGCTACCACCACATGTCACCGATCAAGCCAACACATACTACACGTTCCTACACTCGATGCATTTTTCACTCAGTAGAGTTCTATAATGCACATGCCCCATTCTGAAGGCTCAGTCTGGGACACTATATATATAGTGTTACTTCTGTTTTTTTTGCTATTATTTACTTATCTTGATGAGATTTTTTGTAATAAAAAATCTAGAAAGTCTATGTGCTTGGGTACTTTGAACGTGACCACCCACGGCCAATGGCCTGGTCATTAGATGTGAGTAAAGCATGCATGACCTATAATAATCACTACAGATTTGGATCCTTTGGGTTGTAAGTAATTTGGACCCAAATGATGCCTTCATGGTGTAGGAAGAATATGGCCTCCTAAGAGAATACAAATAACCTCTAGGCTAATTTCCCGACATAGCCTTATCTTTTACTTGAAATTTCAAAAAACTTGAGGCCACACTAAACACAAAAAATGGTTGTGCGTGTAAAGCCTTTGCTATGTTTGTGTTTTACACAAAAAAGCCTAATTTGGCTTATAGACTTTACCTCATTTTTTTTTCTTTTTAATAGGAAAGTAAGAGGCTAAACCCTGTGCGATTATAAATTGAGACCCATTGGTTATGGGGGCCGGGAAACAAGCAGAGCTGCTCATGGTTGATCTTATGTATGGCTCATGAGCGATTGTTCGAACACATAAAATAGGCTCGACAAGCCAGACATGAACGATATATGTTGGACTCAGCTCACACAACTTATATAAGATTATTTAGTACCGACAAATATATTTTAGATGTATTTTATATCATATAATATGGCATCAAAGTTATGATTGAAGCATTTTCGGTTTACAGAAAATAGTTTTAGGGACAAAATATTATTGCTTCCAGTGCAGAAACAATGTTTTTTTGGTAATCCTATTACTCTCAACTTTGAATATATATATATATATATATATATATTAAAATGATCGTATTGTATGACAAAAATGATCCATTTCTCGAAAAACCTCATAATTTTTGAAAATTTGCTCGATGACCAAAACCGCAAATGTCCAACATTAAAAGGACCATTTTAAACTTCACATGAGAGAATTTTGTCCAAATATGCAAATTTTCTCCCAAATATGTGCCCGAATATTGCATTCAAGATTTGTGATAAACTTTACCACCAATTTTCGATAAAAAAATGTTTTTTTTTGAAAAAATACAAAAAAAAGAAACTAGACAAAAATACATTTTCAATGGCACCTAATTTATTGAAAAATGATGAACAGGTGCTGAGATACATTTCCAAAAGGGTTCCTAAAATAGAAGATAAATAGGCACGACTGTGCCTATCCCCTATTGTTCTATGCTATTTTTGGCTACCTGTGCCAGAAATCCAAAAAATAATAAAAAAGACAGAGACCTATTAGGGCGTTAGCTTTCCAATGCCACTAAGATCACCTTGATCTGATGGGTGGTTGGGGAGAAATGTTATCTGAGAAATAGACTGTTCAATTATTCTAGTTTGCAGAGCATGTTTATGTTCCAGTTTTAGAACTCATAAACGGGAACCCTAGAAGGGTTTTCGACTCTAGCTTAAAATATGCAAGTTGCAGACCTGTATCTTAACTTTCCAACGACTATAAAAATGCATATTTTCCACATTGGATCAGAGAGATACAAATATGAGAACAAAGATTATTTTTATAAAATATGCGAATATGTGAATTTCCTTCTGAATATAGAATTTTCCTCCTAAGTATAAAAATTTCCTCCTAAATATGAAAACTTTCTCCTAAATATATCAATTTCCTCCTAAATATATGATTTCCCTCTCAAATATGTGAATTTTCTCTTAAACATGCATTTTCTCTCCCAAATATATGAATTTCCATCTAAACGTACCCAAGTATTGCATCCAAAATCTGTAATAAAGTTTGCCATTAATTTTCGACTCAGAAAATGAAGAATTTTGGAAAAAAGCTGAAAAGAACAAAGAAACTACTAATGACACTTAATTCGTTGAAAAATGATAAACGAGCGTTGAGATACAACCCTGACAATTTTTCTAAAATAAGCGATGAATAGACGTGGATGCAACTATCTTTATTATTTTATGCTATTTTTGGCTACTTGTGCTGAAATATAGTAAAACAATAAAACAGACAGAGACCGATCGGGGCATTAGCTTTCCAATGCCACTAATATCATCTTTATCTGATGAGCGGTTGGAGAGAAATGTACTCTAAAAGATAGACTGTTTCATTATTTCAATCCATAGAGCATGTCTTTGTGCTAATTTTGGAACTAAAAAATGTGAACCCTAGAGGGTTTTTTGGTTCTGAAATAAAACAAGAAACTTACATGTCTATATCTTAACTTTTTAGTGACTATAAAAACACAGGTTTTCGATGTCAGATCAGAAAGACACAAATTTGAGAACAAAGACTATTTTACAATATGCGAATTTTCTCCTAAATATCTGAATTTTTTCCTAAACATGTGAATTTTCGTCAATATATGTGATTTTTCTCACAAATATGCAAATTTCCTCCTAAATATGTGAATTTTCTCTTAAATATGTAAATTTTCTCTTAAACATGCGAATTTCCTCCCACATAAATTTTTTTTCTTCAAAATATGAAAATTTTCTCCTAAATATTTGATTTTTCTTGCAAATATGAAGATTTCATCATAAATATGTGATTTTCCTTCTAAATATGCAAATATGTAAATTTCCTCTCAAATATATGATTTTCCTCCTAAATATGTTAATTTGCTTAAAAATATGTGATTTTCTTCCCAAAAATATAAATTTCTTACTAAATATGCACTTTCCCTGCAAAATATTTAGGAGAAAAATCAAATATTTATGACAAAATTTGCATATTTGGGAGAAAAATCACATATTTATGAATAAATTTACATATTTAAGAAAAAATTCACATATTTATCAAAAAATTTGCATATTTGGTAGAAAATTCATATATTTGGGAGGAAATCACATATTTAAGAGAAAATGTGTTGAGAAAAAAAATATATATTTAGGAAAAAGTTTCCATATTTGGGAGAAAAATCACATATATGAGAAGAAATTCACATGTTTAGGAGAAAATTCACATATTTTCTGCAAAACAGTCTCCATTCTTAGATCTGTATATCTCTAATTTGATGTTAAAAACCTATATTTTTATAATCATTGAAAAGATGAGACACAAACCTATAACTTTCTTATTTTGAGTCAGAACCAAAACCCCCTCTAGGGTTCCCATTTTTGAGTTCCAAAATTAGAACATAAACATGCTCTGCAGACTGAGACAACCAAAAAGTCTATCTTCCAGTGAACATTTCTCCCGAATCACTTATCCGATTAAGATGATCTTGGTGGCATTTGAAGTATAATGCCCTAATTCGTTTCTATCCTTTTTATTATTTTTCCAGATTTAGCATAGAGTAATCATGATAGGCACAATTGTGACTATTTATTTCTTATTTTAGGAACATTGTCAAGGTTGTATCTCAGTGCTTATTCATCATTTTTCAGTGAATCATGTTTCTTTAAAAATGCATTTTTATCTAGTTTATTTGTTCTTTTGTGTGTTTTTTCTAGAATCCTTCATTTATGGGGTCGAAAATCAGTGGAAAAGTCTGTCACAGATCTTAGAAGCAATACTAGAGCATATATTTAGAAGGAAATTCACTTATTTAAAAAAAAGTACATATTTAGGAAAAAAATTATATATTTATGAGAAAATTTGCATATTTGAGAGAAAGATTATATATTTATCAATAAATTTGCATATTTGAGCGAAAAATCACATTTAAAAGGAAATTCAAATATTTAGAAAAAAATTTGCATGTTTGCATATTTACATATTTTCTACAGAATAGTCTCTGTTATCAGATTTGCATCTCTTCGATCCGATGGTAAAAACATATCTTTTTATAGTCGTTGAAAAGTTGAGATATAAGCCTATAACTTTTTTGTTTTGAGTCAGAATCGAAAACCTCTTTAGGGTTCCCCTTTCTGAGATACAAAAATAGAATAGAAACATGCTCTGCAGACTAGAATAACCAAATAGTGTATCTTTCAGAGGATATTTCTCTCCAACCACTCATTAGATCAAGGTGATTTTAGTAGCGTTGGAAAGCTAACACCCTAATGTATCGCTGTCTTCTTTACTGTTTTTATAGATTTCTGGTGCAGGTAGCCAAAAAATTATATAGAATAATCAAGATAGATGCAGCCGTGCCTGTTCATCTCCTATTTTAGGAACACAGTTGGGGTTATAACTCAACGCCGATTTATCTTTTTTTAGTGAATCAAGCATTTTTAGAAATGTATTTTTGTCTAGTTTTTTGTTCTTTTATATGTTTTTTTTTTCAAAATCCTTCATTTTTTATGGCCAAAATCAATGATAAAGTCTGTCATAGATCTTGAATGCAATACTTGTGCACATATTTGAGATAAAATTTGCATATCTAGATGAAATTCACTTATGCAGAAGTTAAAATGGTCATTTCAATACTAGACATTTGCAATTTTGGACATCAAGCAAAAAGGTAAAAATTGTAGGGTTTTTCGAGGAACATGTCATTTTTTCCGTACAACACAATCATTTTCTATAAATTTTTTGTAAGCAAGCTAGCTCGAGCTCATTACGAGTTTGAACTCAGCTTAGCTCATAATAAGAAAGCTTGAACACTTCAAGCTCCTCTTATTTGAATACTTTAGCAGCCCTAATTATGATAGTGCAACCTAATCATCATGTTATCTCACCCGACCTCCATATAATTTTCCCTTAACAAGCTAGAATATCCTACTTTGCAACCTAAGAACATTTTAAAGATGGTTTCATAAAGTAAAGAGCATGTGTTTTTGCTAATTACACCAAAATGGATCCATAATTCATAAGGAGTAAAAAAATGCGAAAAAATTTAATATGACAGGTCAAATACCGGTTGGTCCGGGCTTGACTCAATACCAAATCTGACTTTTAGGGAGTGAGTTTGGTTAAGGATCTGGATCCATCTCAATCACGCACTAAAGTTTTTTATCTGGTTAAGATATTTGATGCCATCATATAATATCTAATGAGAATGGGTAAAATTTAATGATTTTAAATGGAAAAGCTAAACAAGTCATATTAAACCTAATTTTGTTTTATACATAACCATATACTTTTCTATCTTTGACCCAGATCCAAATAGACCTTCCTATATTTGTATGCATGTGACCCAAATTTTAATAATACTACCTTGATCAAATAATATGCGTTGGAGTCAGATCCAAGTCAGAACTCGTCTTGCTTCCATCCCTACTTTAGATATAGAAGTTGAATTTCTTTTGTGTGTGTGTGGAGGGGTGGGGGGATGGAAGTAGGTCAGGTTGGGATACTTGACCCAGTTACACCGTTACTATGTATCTATTCTTGGCAAATGGATGTACAAAAAAGGGATTGGAAAGGCTCAGTTCAATATAATAATAATAATAATAATAATAATAATAATAATAATAATAATAATAATAATAATAATAATAATAATAATTGTACTATCCTTTAAAATGGTACGAATTCAAAAACGCCTTACAATTTACCAAAATCATTTCCATGTCCAAATTTTTTATTCTAAACTTTTTTAAGACATTTTTAACCTTTTCATAAGTGAACCTGCTAAAATTTACATGATATATATGTATGTCATCTGAAGGTCGCAACATCTCAATAACAAGGAGACTCACATGAACATTTCACAGACCCGATAAAATTCACATAAAATATTTTTGAACATGCTAACTTGAATCTCAACACAGGAGATTCACAGTTAAAATGCACAAATCTTTTGAGATTCGCAAGCCCAATGCAAACCTTCTAGAATTTAAAAGTTCAAGCTTGGCATGTTTGCTCTATACATTAGCATAAGTTTTGACTTTTGTGCAGACATCATGCAAACCTCTTTTAACTAAAAACTCACATATAGTCAGGACGTACGTCCGCAAATGTATGGAGTGAATCTTTTAATAATATGATTTGCAAAAGTCTGCATTCGCAAAAATTGACATCTGCAAAAAATTATATGTGAAACTTCTGTTAGTACAACTTAAATCTATTTAACATGCGAAAGCCTTAAGGTTATCTTGTGAATGACCTTACTTTCACATGCTTTCTGGTTCTAGTTTGACATGTTCACACTTTACATTTGCGAATGTTCTTTTGACGTTCATGCAGACAACTTACAAACCTCTTTCATATATGTTGAACTGCTTACCTCAGTTGCAGACCTATTGAACATTCATATATTCAACATACTGGTCATTTTTTATAACATTAGGGTTTATTTGTAAGAGTTTTGTGGTCCCCAACATGTTTTCCAGTGAGCTCTTTTGGAAAGGTATTATTGTGACTGCGCTTCGTCGTGCGATGGTATATCATCGAAATTTTTTTAGAGTCTGACATATCAATAAAAAACAGATCTACTATTGCATACACTTCTATCATTGAATACATGATCGTGAATTACAATATATATATATATATACTAGTTACAACTACACATAAAAAATTGATCCATTATTACACGCATCAATCATTGAGTACATGATCATGAATTACAATATATAACTAATTCTCTTTCAAACATGTTTCATACACACTCACATATAACAATTTAATCATTGACTAAACATTAAAATTGATTCATTACAATATACTAGTTACAAAATATCAACAAATGACTCATCCACTATTTCGTACACATCAACAAATATAGAAAATACATGTCCAGGAGCACTAGAACTTGTGACCTGCTGTAATCTCTTCATGTGAGTATGCACTACCTCCTCCATCAGATAATCTTCTCCCTCCCCCTTCTCTACCCTCTTATTACTATCATCCTCTACCTTAATTGGGTCATCTTCCCTCTCCACCCTCTCCTCCACCTTAGCCTCCTCCCTTTGCTAAGGATCCTTATCTACTCTCTCACTACCCACACTCTTACTCTCCACCTCCGTATTGACCTCTTTATTTGCTTGAGAAAAATCTTCTCCCTTCTCCACTCTCTCATCCACCTCAGCCTTGGCCTCCTTTTTTTTATGAAGTTTCTCCTCTGCCTTCTCCACCCTCATAGTGTCCACCCTATCCCTCTCCATCTCATAATTGCCACTGCAAGTGATTATATCTCCTACTTCATTGAGCCGAGCCTACGGGTTAGTAATAATTAGGGAATCAAAAGTTATGTGCTTCTTACACTTACCCACTAATTGCTCACTAACATCCCCCTCTTTAGACTTTTTTTAGATGGAAGAAATGATATTGGACACAAACTCAACAACCTTTTGTTCTGTAATAAATTGTCTTATATAAGCCTTAAGTTTCTCTACTTTCTGAAGCTTTTATTTGATCACAATAATCTCAACCATATCTTACTAATGCTGCATTTTTTGTGAATTACATAAAAAACCCATGCTCTTGGCCATGGAGCAAGTTCTTTGTCTATTCATATATCAAGTTTCTCCCATACATCATAGTATGAACCATCGACTAATGAGTATTTTCTTTTAAAAAAACTAGTATTCAAGAGAGTGAAACTTTAATATATTACAGAATGTTTATGGTAGAGTGAGCAATTTCAATCGGCCTATTTATAGCATGTATATATCCTACCTATTTATTTGATCGATCAATAGGTGTTGGTGTTTCTATGATACTTTCTTCACTTGTCATCTTTATAATGCAAGATAAACACTTTTCTACACAACCATATTCGAGGATAAACGTAAACAAAACTCTCATGAAATTGAATTACAAAAAAAATGGAATAGGCTATTGAAAATACAAAAATAACTTGAGAATCATGCCATTGTTTCCCTTTCATCTTTATCATACACGATAAACAAAAGATAAACAACTAAATTTGAGGATAGAGACATACCAAATTAAGAAAAAAATGAGACACATAAAATTGAATTAAAAAAATAAAATAAGTTATTGAATATGCAAAAATAACTTAATAATCATGTCATTGTTTTACAAAATAACTAATTCAACCATTACAAGGATCAAAACTTGTGCTTACTAAAAAATCTTGGCGCGGATAATGTGTCGTTGCGCGATGGAGATAAGGCAAGAACAATAACACTTCATCGAAAAAACTTGCCAAAAAAATAGGTTGGGGACCACAAAACCCTCGCAAAGTAACCCTAATGTTATACAAAAAGGGTCTTTAAATGCGAAACATAACTTCTATACATACAAAGAGTTGCATTTAATATGCGTACAGAGATTCACAAACATTATGCATGACGGTCAAAAGATTTGCATAAAGTTCATGAGAATATTTGCGGACCTCACTTCGCATGTTTCATATGCAAATGTTCATTTGGTTCACAACTAAAGTCATAAGTTATGCATATAATAAGGGCATTCATGAGTCATTTATGCGAAAGTTAGGAGGATGACTGCAAATGCATGGCATGAACATGCCAATTAGAACAAGAAAATATGTGAAAGTATGGACATTCACAAAATAACCTTAAGACATTTTGCATATAATGCTTATGAATATGTTGCCAATGTCAAACTTTCTTATATAATATTAATAGTGGGTTAGCTTTCTCATTTAACCTTAAGACTTTATGCAAGTTTTTGGTTAAATGAGGTTCACATGGTATCTACACGAAGGTTGTGATACTCGCAAATGTGAAATGCAAACCATCAATCAGAAAACATGCGAATGTAAGGACACTCACAACACATATTTGCTAATGTCACACACACATTTGCAGATATACGTCCAAACTTTATGCGAGTTTTTAATTAAAATAAGTTTGTATGGTATTTGCGCGAAGGTCATGACATTCACAAGTATATGACGCAAACCTACCAATGTAATAACCATAAATTTTTGCCATTTATTTTAATAGAATAAATATGAATTTTTATGATTCATTTGGTGTATTAAGTCAAAAATAATCTAGATGCACTGCAAAAAAGTTAATAAACTAGTTTAGTTTAAAACTCTGAGTTAAATTTATAAAAGAAAGTGAAAATCAATTTAACTATGTGGGAGTAAAACAACTTCAAGTTTGAATTTCAAGGTCAAGTTGAATTTAAACAAGCAAGAACTATTTTAGAAACCAATTATAACCAAATTTGGATTTGAGTATCCATTTGGAAAAATTTAGACCCAGTGGGTGGGATGTGTGGGCCCCAATCTGTTATTGGACCCAATGGAGAGTGGATCCAATTGGGTTAAACCCAATCCTAGTTAGGTGGGACGTTCTCACCCAATTGCCATATTCAATAAGTCAATCAAATATAGCTAATAAATGGGGAGGATTTTTAAATAAGGTAATTAAGATCAAATATTTCCATTCCCTCCCAACATTTTTGGAAAAGACTCCAAATGAGAAAGAAGGAAGGATTGTTTTCTCACATTTTTATTTCTCGTATAATATGTGGTAGGAAATCTACAAGAAAATTTAATAAATAATGGTGAGTTAGGAACATACCTATCTCACTCTCTCACAATGTTTTGTTTTGTTTTGTTTTGGAAGGGCCTATAAGAATTATCAAGTAGGCATAGAGTATGGAAATTTTAAATTTCCTTGTGACTTAAGGTCACTTCCTTTTTAAAGGGAGGAGACCCTTGCATACCATTCCTTTGTTTTCCTTTTCGCCTTCATCTTTCCATCTTGCTCCATCTATCTTCCTCATCTCCTCCTTCTCCCACACGGTGGTGGCTGTGTTGGGTTGGGTACAATAGTAGTACCGAGAAGGCGTGCAACGTGGAGGAGGGGATTGCCAACCAAACTCAACTGATCTGCACAATCGTGGTTTTTCTTATCGACTGCTAAGGTAGGTATATATAAGCCCTATGTATCTACATCATGATGAGCGGCACACTAATACCGTTCATTTTAGAAATATGTATTATGAAATATATATGAAGCCATGAATGTGAATCATGGCTGGTAAGGAGTAAAACCTAAACCACAAATAAGTACTAGAAACATTTTTGAAGAGCACGACTTTAGAGAAAAAAAACTCAGAACTGTGTTAGGTCAGTTCAAACTGGTATGCACATGGGTCCGAATTTGGTGACTATGTGATATCTGTGATCGAATAAAAGGTGTGAAAGTATCATACTTAGGCCCATGAATATTTCTTTTATTATACAACTATGTATATCTTGATTGAATCCATTCATTTCTGATTTTAGTGATGTTTTGACAGTCATGTGGATATGAATATCCTACATACTTGCACCCTGATGTTATATATAAATTTATCAAATGTGATTTTAGGATTGTGTAACTAATCTTGCATTGTTTACAGATTTTGACGTTGTTGTGAAAGTTGTATCTCTGTTAGATGGCTATACATAGTCATATGTTCTTGTGTGTTTACTGGTTAATGTATTTACGTGAATCTGATTCCAAAATATGTATGCAGCTATGCGACGTCAAGTGGCTCTATTTAGAGATCATTTTGATTGAAAGTTATACTTTCTAGCCGTGTGAATGCATTGGATTTTATTTTTGCATGGTATACTATATAACAGGTTGGGGTCTACCTAAATCCCAGTCTGACACCTAGTGCATGTTCCCTTGTGTTGGGACGTTGCATGTTTACATTCCCTTGGTGTCGTGAACATTAACGGGTTGGAGTCTGCCTAACTCTAGTGTGTTTGATATAAAAATAAAAATGTATATATCCAAGGACATGTCACCCGGTGTTAGGACAATGTTGTTTCAAAACCCATAAGTGAACTTGATTAAAATCAGATGGGATCTATCTAAACCTAGCTGATCCTTTAAAAAAAAGATTAAATTATATCAGATTGGGGTCTGTCAATCCCAACTTGCCTTTTAACAAGCAGCAGACACACTTCACTTAACGTTGGGACATTTTTGTTAAAAACTCAATTGTAAATTGAGAAAATAAAATCAGATTGGGGTTTGTCCAACCCCAACTGTAACGGGGGGCTCCGCTTGTCTGGCAAGAGCATTTAGTGCATGTCACCTTGTTTTAAGGACTTTGTAAATTTGAATCCCAATGGTATCACTTTATAACTGGTAGGGGTCTGCTTAACCCTAGTTTCCCTTTCAAAAAACATATGTATATTTAATACATAAGGAGTTCTGGGCTCGGTTTTGAAAGGCCATGAAAACTATTAATGGCCTGGTTACCTTCTTTGTTGTCCATTCAATTTGTGCTATCAGTAACTCTAATTGACAACAAAGTGTTTGAAATTAATGAAGCAACTATTTTGTTGTGTGTTGTAATGAAATCATGTTCACCTATTTAACAAATAAGCAAGCATGATATTATAATTGTATATGTGCAAGAGAATATGATGATTTTCATGAAATGAATTGGCCACCTTAATCAATGATTAGGTGATGTATGATATGACATGCGACCAATATTATATGAAAATGCTTGTTAAATTATACTTGTTGTTACATGTATGCTTGCATAGGTGTTTGGCTCGTGTATGAGCCTGTAGTTATGAGAAACCATTGTAGTGCTATAAGAGCACAAGGTATGTGTGTGACATGTGACATAAGTGTATAATAAGACAAAAATTTATGCATGTACTTGAAACACCCTGAGCTAGGCACGTGGTTAAAAGTAACCAATGGTGCACTATAAATGCACAACGTGATAAGCAAAGTAAGACATGCACACATCATTTAAATGGTTGGACTCTGGGTATACTTGAAAGACGATATATGTTATCAGATTCTTGAGTTATGTGTATACCTAAAAGATGGTATATGTTACTGGACCCATGGTCTACCTTAAAGAAGGTAGATGATACAAACTCTATGAGATATTTTTTTGTTTTTTAGAGAGTTAAGCATCTCACCCGGTCCTTAGTTCTCGAAGTTAGGGGTCAGGACTATCAATGTGTCATAAGTGGTTGGTCCATGTCTTTTGCAAAAGTCTTAAGATGTATCATATTCTAGTTTATGCCTTTGGGGAGTACACTCTTGGTCATGGACCATCTCCTCAGGGTATCCATATAGCTAGTCACACAGGTTATAAAAAAAAAATAACATCGCATAAGAACCCCCATGCGGTATCGGTTTGCTACGATGTCTTGGCTTGTGCATACCCACAAGAAAGGTTAACCAGAGAAACTAAATAATTTCTTTTGTACAATGAGATGTGTGTTTGGATAATGTGAATTTTGTACCTTGTTTCTGAGATGTGTGTTTGGATAATGTGAATTTTGTACCTTGTTTCTGCAATGTATCATTTTTTAAATTCAAAATTTTGTCTGCTTAGTGAATTAATGATTTTTATTACATGTTCTGTGTATAAATTGCATGTACCCATGACCAAAAATATTTATTGCATACTAAAAAGGTGTATGTGATTTGTGTACCCTTGGCATGATGAATATACATATTGCTTGTGTTACTTATTTAGGCTGGTTCTAGTCTGACCTTACTATTTAACAAATTTCAGATAAATACTTATGTCCTGCGAAATTATATTTTAAATAATTTTATTCATTGCTTAAGATTTTACTTAGCATGTAATTGATCAAACACTGTTTAATACATTTTGCTTTATGAAAAAAAAGTCTTTGATAAATACATGTAACTCGCTTGAGATATTTAACCAAAATCTTATTAAGTTACTTTCGTTGTATTTTAAGAAAAAATTGTATTTTTTTTCAAGTTAAACATTTTGGATCATTACAACCGAGCTCAAATTAGAAAACATGTGAAGGTAAGGACATTCACAAAAAACATTTGAGAGAGTGGGAGAGAGCCCACGATTATTCTAGTGGGATTTGATTTTTTTTAAATTCCATGTCTTTTTATTGGCTCACTTTTATATGTCAGATTTTTTTTACTGGTGCATTTATTTGTTGTGCCAAAAAAATAAATAAATTTTAACACACTTTTATGTGCAACAGAAAAAAATATTATACTAGCGCAATACAATTGCCACTTGTGTAATTTGCTTTTTCACTGGCACTAAGCAAAATAGCGCCAGCAAAAATGATGCGCCATTAAAAATGTTATTTCTTGTAGTGGCGTCTCTCTCTCTCTCTCTCTCTCTCTATATATATATATATATATATATATATATATATATATATATATATATATATATATATATATATATATATATATATATATATATATATGCATATATATTGTGGAAGGAGGTCCGTCTAACCAAAAGAAGGTCCAAAATCTGCAAGTAACGATGATCAAACAACTCTCCTTCTCCATTGCTTGAGCATCTCATCAATCAGACCTCATATTTATTTTTTATAATTTATTTAGTAAGAAATATGCTTTACATGAAGACTTTATGCCATATTGACATGTTTTTTGAAATGTAAAAAATCAATGGCTCACAATGCATTTAGAACTTTATAATACAAAGTATTGCAGGCAGTTTTTTAACGCTTTCAAAAAATGCATCTAAACATTTAAAATTCATAATCCAAAACATGTTGCTCACTAAATGAATAATAAAAATCTAATATGCAAAGTCTGATTGATTAAAAACTCGTTCGTTAGACAAGGAACATCATCGAACCTTCCTTTGGTTGGACGGTCCCCTTTCTCATATATATATTATATATATAGTAAGTATCTCATACCAGGCTTGATCCCTAACAAACAAACCATGCTGAGCACATCTATTTTGTTAGAATGAGTTGATACAACTTGCACTTATGATTTCTAGTTCATGAGTTCCGTACTTTCATTAGTAGCCAATATTTACCCTATATATATTATATATATATACTAAGTATCTCGTACCAGTTGTATTTTGCAAAACTCATGAGCGTTGTAGTTTGCAAAACTCATGAACGTCTATGAAATTTCAAGGTCTCTAGTTCTTGCAATAAGTTTATCTGACCATGTGTGCTTTAGCAATCTTTAAAGACGTCCAAAAGATTCATAAACGTGTGATTCTTAAATGTCAACTCAATTAATTTTATAGCAAAAATACTCCGTCCTTGTAATAAAGAAAATAAAATGTAAACAGAATTGTCATCGTATTTGAGCCAGCCATCATATTATAAAGTGGAGAATTTGTATCTCTAGAGAGGAAGGACATAAGATTTAAGAAACATGATGACGATGATGAACCCCGTTTTCATACATATAAGCTAGGTGTGCCCCATAATGTGGACCGTTCGATCTTTTGAACCAGAGGATCTTCATCGTGTCATCTTTTTTTTTTTTACAGAAAATGTAGCCCCTTGTCAATTTTCAAGCCTTCCTGAGAACTATGTGAAACTAATCATCTTGCCTAAATATTTTCTGCAAATCACCAAGCATTGCCAATTTGACAAACCCTAAGTGAAAATGAGATTGTAGATCTTGTTTATTGCTTAATTCTGCAAACTAAGCCATTGTCACATGTTGGAGCAAAAAATTATAGGTGATAGACGAAAGGATTGTAGAGCAGTTAGTGCACGTCTCCTTGTGTTGGGACGTTGCAAGTTCTATACCCAACGGTATGAGTTGTATAACTGGTAGGGGTCTGCCTAACCCCACCTTTCTTCTTCTCCTTCAAAACAAAAAAAAAAGAAAGAAAAAAACTAAAAAATTCCAAAAACGATTAGTTGGTGCCATTAATCACAGTACTATAGAATTGTTTGTTTTCATTAATTTGCATTGTCAATGCCACGAAAATTATCATTAAAATTAATGGTTTGCCTTGTCAAATGATGTCTAATGAAGGTTATTGGCATTATGGATGACTACCTCAATATACAATAAAAGTAGAAGAGTAGTATATATCAAAACACAAGTTGATGCTGTGGTTTTCAATGAGTCAATACCACCCAACTTATAAACTCCCCAATAAACTAAATGCTATTCTTTTCTTCTTCTATAATGTCAATTTCATAAGTGGTTAGTTTATGTGTTTTCTTTTGTTTGACAAGAAGAGAACCTTTACTGACTAGACCACACAATTTTAACTTAACAAAGAGGCATCGTCGCACCCATGGATAGGGATGGCAGTGGACCGGTGCAGGGGCGAGGGACACGGTCTCCACCCCGGCACCATCTCAAAATCTTTTTCTCCATCCTTGGTCCATCCCCATCTCAAAATAGCTGTTCCCGTCTCCTTCCCCGTGCCCGTGCCCGTGCCCATCCCCATCTCAAAATAACATTATTCTTATTTTAAGAAGATTAAGAAGAAAATAAAAAGAGAAAGGGTTTAGGGTTAGGAATTTATGTATATATATATATATAAAGATTTTATAATATATAAATATATATTAATAATTTCATTAACGGAGATAGGAGACGAGAGCAGGGCGGGACAGGGGCAAGTGTAAGTCCTTGCCAGCCTTCATTCCCATACGAGTTTTGATTTTTACCTTCATCCCGGTTCATTCCCGGTTTTATGTCCATCCCTGGTCCAAACAGGATGGGTCCCCATTTTTTTTTCAGTCCACTGCCATCCCTACCCATGGATCAGCCAACTTCCCAGTTTATTATTTTCAATGAGTAAAATCTTACTGTTCATTTGTTTTTCAAATAGAATTGCCATCAGAGATAGAATTATTATGGTTTTTTTTACCATCAAACATACTTTGGGTCAATAAGTTTAAATATCAAAGTTTATTTAAAAACCATAAAGTTTCTGAGCTTACAAGGAACTTTGCAAGGTGATAAGGTTCATGTTAATATGGACACATCAAGAGGAGTCCACGACAATGTGAAAAATAGAGAGAGTTCTAATAAAATACCTCCTTGTAAAACATTATATAAAGTCTTCAATGGAACCTGTTCAACCCATCAAGTTGAGTAGTGACTTTGCATTGTGGATGTAGGTGTTTATACACACTGAACCACGTAAATCATATTTCCCTTTCTTCCAGGGGCGTAGCTAGGATTCATGTGGGGGGGGGGGGCAAACAGGGGTGTAGCAAAAAAAAATTTATTTGTGCGATAGTCGGGGGTTCGGGGGCAGCGTCCCCGAAATTTTTTTTTTGAGATAAAATAAAAAATAGCTACAATTATTAATAAAAATCTATTTCATATGGACAAATCAAACTATTTGCTGCAGTCAGGGCTGGGCTAAGACTGGACTGGGCTACAAAAATGGATAAAAAACTATTTCATATGGAATCAGGGCTGGGCTAGGACTGGGCTTTAAAAAAAAAAAAAAATTAACTGTTTCAGGCCAGTCCTGCCCCCCCCCCCCCCCCTAGCTACACCCTTGCTTTCTTCTCGCTTCTTCTCGATCTTTTGTTTTCATAGTATTAGAGCACGTTACCTGGTGAGGGTTCTTTTTCTTTCCCTTATTGCTTCTTCTTGTTTATTATGGCTGCCACTTCAGTTGAGTCGACCTCTTCGGTAAAATACCCATATCCTTTTAACCTAAATGTCACTAACTTCATGACAATCAAACTCAACCATAACAATTTTCTGTTATGGCAAACCCAGTTCCTTGGTCTTGTTGAAAGCCAAGACATGTCAAGCTTTCTTGATAGAGAATACCCCATACCACCTCAATCCACACAGACTCCTATTGGTGTTGCCATCAATTCTGAATACCTGGCTTAGAGGAAATCTTACCGTATGTTGCGCAGATGGATTACTAGTACTCTTGTAGAAGAAATTCTTGGAATCGTTGTCGGCCTTCAAACTTCTCGAGACGTATGGAACACCTTAATAACCTCTTTTGCTCATGTTTCTAAAGAACGAGAATTTTTACTTGTTCAAAAATTACAACTTTATCTAAAGAATGAAGTGCCAATGGTTGATCATATCAAAAGCTTCAAAAATATATGTGATGAGTTGGCTGCCATAGGCAAGCCTATTGATGATGACACCAAAGATGTTTTGGTTATTGAATGGTCTTGTACCTAGTTATGAATCATTTGTAACTACCATGCTCAAACAACCAATCCCATCTTACGAACAAGTTGTCGAGTTGTTGCAAAGCCATCAAACCAGATGCAATTTATATGAAGGAGTGAACAACCACTCAACCTTTTTTAATCAAAAGATTGAAAAAAAAAAAAACGATTCTTTAACAAAAGGCAACCATTTTTTTCAAAAGGGCGTGAGTTTACCCAAGCAGGTCAAACTATAAACCGTGAAAATCATTTTGTCCAAAAGAAATCCTTCAATGGTCAGACAGAAAATCAGGCTCAAGCAAAAAATAAGAAAAAGGGTGTGATTTGTCAGATTTGTTCAAAACCGAATCACAATGCTATAAATTGTTGGCATCGGTTCAATCAAGCCTTTCAGGCTGAAGATGTTCATCAAGCTCTTGCAGCGTTAAAGCTTTCTGACAGTGAAAATGATGCTTGGTTCCCAGACACAGGAGTAACTGCCCACATCACTTCAGATACAGGTAAACTTAACAATCTTTATAAGTATCATGGCCAGAAAAAATTATGATTGGTGATGGATCTAAACTTGCTATTACTCACATAGGAACAACTAACTTAAAAGTTGGAAGCAAAAATTTGGTTCTTGAGAATGTTCTTGTCGTTCCTGAAATGAAGAAGAATCTGATATCTGTTAGTCAGTTAACCTCTGATATGCCGTGTTTAATTGAGTTTTCAACTAACAGTTTTTTGGTGAAGGACAAAACCAACAACAGAGTGCTAGTGACGGGCAATAGGGTCAACGACCTATATGAAGTTACACCAGAAAATAAGCAGATTTTCTTCTCTACACGGTTTTGGTCTGTTAGCAAAGACATTTGGTATGAAAGACTCGGTCATCCTAATATGCAGCTAGTAGATTTTTTAATAAAAAATAAGTCTATCGAGGTAATTGCACAGAATAAGTTTTTCTCTGTCTGCAGATTACCATTTCTTCAAGTTGATAGACTTTGCTCTCAGTTGTTTGACAAGGTTCATTGCAACCTGTGGGGACCAACACCCATATTGTCTTTCCAATAGTTTAAATTTTATGCTATTTTCATTGATAAATATTCTAGATTCACGCGGTTTTATCCATTAAAAGCTAAATCCGAAATCACAGAAAAGTTTATTGAATTTCACAATTTGGTGTTGACTCAATTTGAGAAAAAAATTAAAAATTTTCAAACTGATGAAGGGGGTGAGTTCCATAGCCATGTGCTAGAAAAGTTCTTGAAAGAAAAAGGCATTAAGCATGTGAAAGCTTGTCCTAAGACTCCTGAAAAAAATGGTATGACAGAGCATAAACACTGCTCTATTACTGATCTAGGATTAACTATAATCTTTCATAGTAATATTTTAATACTGTTTTGGGATGAAGCTTTCTCTATGGCAGTATGACTGATTAAAAAGCTTCCTTCTCCAAATCTCTACATGAAGTCACCATTTGAGTTGTTAATTAGAAAACAACCATACTTTTCTTGTCTTAGATCTTTTGGCTGCATATGCTTTCCCTACATCAGAGAATATAACAAAAATAAGTTTGAACCACGATCTCTACCATGTGTATTCGTGGGATACAGTGAGTTTCATAAATGATATAGGTGCCTCTATCCACCTACTGGTCGTGTGCTTATATCCCGACATGTTGTGTTTGCTGAACATATTTTTCCTTATAGATTTTTTGGTAAACTGTTTGCATCCATAGCAGACAACAAAGAGTTAGTCAGTTTTATTGATTCTAACTACTGTCATCAGAATGTAGTTTCAAGGAAGTGGGTGACAATGATAACCATCCAAACAATAATTCCCCCGACAATACGTTTAGCCCTCCTATTGAATATCATAATGACTCTCAAACTCTAAAAAATTATGAGACTCCCAAAACCGTGATGTCTTCTGAGCCCGATTCTCAACCAGAAGAAAATTCCATTCAAGTTATAAATCCTGATACTATCAGCACTGATGTCCAAAACACTCATCCTATGGTTACTTGATCAAAAGAAAGGATAATTAAATCTAATCCCAAATATTTTTTGGCTCTAACTGTTCTCCTTGAACCAAAAATGGTTAATGAAGCCTTAAAGAATCCAGATTGGCGTCAAGCTATGGAAGAAGAGTTGCTTGCCTTGAAACAAAATGACACATGGGTCTTAGTTTATCGCAAACCTAGTATGAATGTGATTGGAAGCCAATGGGTGTTTAAAACAAAAATTAAAAGTGACAAAACTGTAGAACGACTTAAGGCACATCTTGTAGCTAGATGTCAAGAATGCATTTTTTATGGGTTCTTGACTCAAGATGTCAATATTGACCAACCCCCTGGGTACCATGATAACGACAATCTTGACTTTGTGTGAAAGTTAAATAGAGTCTTATACGACTTAAAACAAGTTCCACGAGCCTGGTATGATAGGTTTGGTACATTCTTATTCTCAATGGGATTTTATTCCAGTGTTGTTGATTCATCCTTGTTTATCTATCAAAGTCATCATGGAATAATACTTCTCCTACTTTATCTTGATGATATTATCCTCACAGGAAGTAATCTCATCATGATAAATGAGTTTGTTGCCAAAGTCAGTCATGAGTTTGCCATGAATGATCCGGGCTATCTTCACTATTTTCTAGGAGTTGAGGTTCATCGTTTCTCTAAAGAATTATTTCTAAATCTGAAAAGATATGTGTATGCCTTGTTGGATCATGCTTAGATGCTTGGCGCCAAACCTGTCTCTACTCCCATGATGTCTAATCTACGCCCTAACAAAAAAAGCGAAAAATTGTTTCATGACTGCACATTGTATAAAAGCTTGGTTGGAGGTCTGCAATACTTGACGTTCACACGACCATATATTTCCTTTAGTGTCAATTATGTTAACCAATTCATGCAAAATCCCACTGAGTTTCACTTCCAATTAATGGTGAAAAGAATTTTGTGATATATTCATGGCACTATTGAGTATGATACCCGTCTATTGTCCAACACCCCAATTCAGTTATATGCTTTCTTTGATGCCGACTGAGCAGGATGTCCGCTTACTAGAAGGTCCACCATTGTTTTTGCACCTTTCTTGGTGTAAACTACATATCATGGAGTGCCAAGAAACAACATATGGTTGCCCGCTCTAGCATTGAGGCTGAATACATGGCCATGACTTTGATAACAACTAAACTTACATGGTTATTGTTTATTCTTCGAAATATCAGGATATATCTGTCTGAGCCGCCTATCATTTTTTGTGATAATCTATCAGCTCTACAAGTTATGATTAAACCGATCTTTCATTCTCGCATGAAGCATGTTGATATTAACTTCCACTTTGTTCGAGAAAAGGTAGCTCACGGGAGTCTTATTACCAAGTTTGTATCATCATCTCAGCAGGTTGCATATATTTTAACCAAAGCACTTCCTCATACCATCTTTGATCGGCTTCAGAGCAAACAAGGGTTGTGGATACACCCCAACTCGAGTTTGAGGAGGAATGATAATGATAATGATAATGCAACGAAGAGTTTGGATGCTATGGAAAGTTTGAAGAGTTTGGATGCTACATGCTAAATGAGTTTGAGTTCTATGAACAATTTGAAGAGTTCGGATGATACATGCCAAAAGAGTTTGAGTTGTATAAAGAGTTGGGATAATCAGAACTTAATGAAGAGTCTTGGTCAAATGCAAGGTGATCAGGTCCAAGGTGATAAGGTTCATGTTAATATGGACACATCAAGAGGAGTCCACGATAATATGGAAAATAGAGAGAGTTCTAATACAATACCTCGTAAAACATTATATAAAGGCTTCAATGGAACCTGGTCAACCCATCGAGTTGAGTAGTGACCTTGCACCGTGGATGTAGGTATTTATAGACACCGAACCACGTAAATCGTGTTCCCTTTCTTCTCGCTTCTTCTCAATCTTTTGTTTTCAAATTTGGACCAAAGCTCTGGTGAATACCTTCGATCTTGCTGGGATGGAGCCTTGGCAACCTGCTCTTCAAATATCTTGGGTTGTCACTTTTCTCTAAAAACCTACAAGCTGAATTGTGCTCTAAACTTCTCTCTAAGGCAATGAAAATATTAGATGGGTGGTAGTCGCGCCAGCTTTCATATGCAGAGAGGGTATGTCTCATCAAACTTGTACTTTCATCCTTATACACAGGTTTTTGTCATTCAGACTCCCCACTCCTATCATAAAAGGGTTAGAAAGAATTTTCAGCAACTTCCTTTGGTCAGGCGTGAGCCCTCTTCCAAAGTTTCATCTTATCAAATGGGATCAAATCCGTCTTCCAAAAATAGATTGGGGAATCAGAATCCGAAGAATTAAAGAGGTCAATCAAGTGAATCTTGCTTATCTCAGAATCCAATGCATCACCTCGATGTACCCGATTTATGCGAGAAAGAGTATGTGGTGTCATAAGACGTTGACCAGAGGGTCCCATGCATGGAAAGGCATTTACTGGGGTTGTTGTCGCATTGCAACGGATGTGCGATGGCAGATCAATAATGTATCCCACACAAGATTTTGGACAGAATCATGGCTATCTCATCGTCTTGTTGATTCCATCACTCCAGAGCAATATGGTATGATCTACTATGACTTACATCTCACGGTGTTTGAAGCTACATCACTATACCATTCTCGTGATGATATTCGAAACTGCCTCCCGCATTGGGCACCTTTTAGTCCATCTATATTTAGTTCAACAAACACGCTTCATTGGCAGAACAGAGACTACTTACAAGTATCTCGTAAGCATTTGTGGGAAGCATTGCGCACTAAATTCAATATGGATGAATGGCATAAGCACATCTAGATCAAGAATCATATCCCTCGAGCAGCCTGGACCTTGTACTTAGCATGTGAAAACAAACTTTTAACCTTAAATCGGCTCCAGAAGATTGGCAAGATTGGCATCCCATTAGCTAATTAATGCCCACTATGTTGTGACAATGAGAAAAGTAATTAATCAGCACATCTTTCTGTTGTCCTATCACCTGCAGAATTTTGGTGCAACATCATGAAAACATCTGGGAGGTCTAAGAGCATAAAGCAATCTCTAATCCATGAGATGCAATGGTGGTTTCACGTGAAGTTCAAACAGGATTGACTGCAGACATGGTGGAAACAAACCTTTCATCTAGTGGTGTGACACATCTGAAAGTTGAAGAACCAGATTGTTTATAATGTCGAGAGATTATCTGGGATGACAGAAAATTACTTGAAAATGAAGCGGGTAGAGGACAAATGTTCACTCATTTTCTGTGGGGTTCGATATAATGTAATTCCTAATCCTTGGATTCCACCTCACAATGATGTCATTGACCTTCAACTTCTATCCCACGCAATGGACAGTAAGCACCAGAATTGCATATGCTATACGGGATGCCATGGGCCATCATTTGGCAATAGGTGCCATTCAATATCCTGAGGAGCTTTTGTTTTCAGAAATTCTGATCTTAGAGGATTTGCTTCAAATGATGCATGGTACATTCAAATAACACTGGTTGGGTTTCTCGTATGAAGGTGGCACAGTAAAGGCGCACCAAATCCTTGGACAATGTGAGATCTAGGAATATCATCATGAGCCATTGTGTCTTCGGATTCAGAGATCCTGATATGAAAGAATGTTTAGTTATGAATTTTATTTCTAAAGATGGGACTGTGTAATGTGGAAAGATAAATGGCCTAATTGACATTTTGATTTTCAACCACAGTATGACATGTCTATTGTAGTTTTTTGAGAGAAGCCTTAATCTACCTGCTTGAATACAAAAAAAAGTATACATATAGACACACAAACACACACACACACACACACTGGAGAATACATAATACTCGACCAACATTTTTCCTATGAACGTTCTAAGTGCACTGGTGTTAGAAATTGAAAGATTTTAACCTTTGCTAGGAATCAGCTCTTAGTTCATGTTTTTTCACGAAAAACATGATTTTATAACATTTTAAATGTAAAAGTTTATGAGCTGTTGATTTATCAACCCTTAAAAAAACCTGTTTATGTGTAGAAATTGAAAGATTTAAAAGTCGGTCCCTTCTAAAAGTTAATAGACATATAATTTAAACAATCTTTAGAATGGGGTTTATGGGTAACAATTTTCTGCCATAAACGTAAGGGCAATACAATTTTAGGGTTCCTTCAAATATCCTTTGAACTATCATTTCATTTTGAGAAAAGCAATGCTCTTTTTGTCATAATTCTTCTCTCTCTCTCTCTCTCTCTCTCTCTCTCTATATATATATATATATATATATATATATATATATATATAATGAAGCTGGGACTAGGCAGACCCTACCTGTTCATTGATTCAATAGAAATTACACTTTATTTTTTTGTCATAATTAACTCTTGTTTCTCCTTTTATATTAATAGATCTTGCCTGAGCTAAGTTGGTTTTCAATAATCTTATGGATGTTACCATGCCTTACTCTTGGCAGATTACCGATGGTTCCCCTTTTCTTTCATTCAAAAAAGGAGATGCAGTCATTTGATATGCTTATTTCCAGACGAGTGAAGGGGGTAATCGAAGTCCTACTTTGGTAAGAGCTCCGACATGCGAAACCACTTCGCCTACCGACCATATTCGGTAAAACTAAGGTTCTTGTAAAGTTAGACCATCAACACAAGGTACTTTTGGATACACAAGTGTGATATATCTCGACACATTTATCTTATTTTACCCTACTTAAATTCCAAACACAATAAAACTACTTTCGGGTCGTCTATCGTTTCATGAATCTAAGTACAATGTGGATATCAGCTTAAATTGTATGATAGCATGAAAAATTCTTTGATGACTTACATGTATGCAATCACTTTGGTGATGTGAACACACTAAGTCATCTAACCATCCTTAATGCCAATATGAAAAACATCTTGTAATGGTCCGTAAACCAAATGGGTCGGTCATATGACCCTAAAAAATGGTTCAAAAACTAAATGAACCGGTCAAATGATCCACAAACCATCCAAAAACTGGATGAATCAATTAAATAACCCATGAACCATTCCTAAAAACCGCATGAACAGGTTAAATGACCCACAAACCGGTCCTAAAATCGCATGAACTGGTTGAATAACCCATGAACCGGCCCTAGAACCATATGAATCGGTTAAATCAAGCTCTGAATCAGTTTAGAATGTACCGAATCGGGTCTGTAATACTCTGAATCGGTCTTTGCAGCAGTGAACCAGTCTCAGTCGTTTGAGAACCGGTTTCAGAGAGATCCAGATTGATTCAAAAACAGGTCGAACCGGTTCGTAC
Source organism: Nuphar pumila (assembly GCF_984573655.1). Taxonomy (NCBI): domain Eukaryota; kingdom Viridiplantae; phylum Streptophyta; class Magnoliopsida; order Nymphaeales; family Nymphaeaceae; genus Nuphar; species Nuphar pumila. The sequence continues at coordinate 17,803,101 of NC_143253.1, read as the reverse complement.
CCAGTTACGGTTTATCCAGATCCGGTTCTGTCAGACTGACGGATCCAGAACCATATAATCCGGTTTTAATCAGATTTTGGATCAGTCACTGAAAGAACCGAGTTCGGCTTACCAGGATTCAATCCAGAGGATGTTTTCGGATTTGGGATCTGAGACTCAGAGATCTGAATCCGGATCCGACTCGAATAGATATTATGGGTCGGTATGGGTCATCAGGTCCGGGTCTGAACTGCTACCCGATCCAAAGAGACTTTATGGATAGGATGTGGTTTCAGAGATCCAAAACCAGATCTCACAGACCTGATCCGAATCCAAAAACATAATGGGTCAGGGTCATATGAATTTGGATCCATTACCAGAGAAACAGATCCAATCCAAAGAAAATTTCTTGGATCGGGTCGGATAATATGGATCAAATCTAATCACGGATCCAATCCGGACCCAAAATCCCTGCGGGTCAGGGATCTAAACAGAAATGGGTCCCCCACCCGAATCCTGTATCCGATCCAAATCAACTACATGGATCAGATTCGGGTGGGGCGGGTCTGGTTCAGAAAATGAACCCGACCCGAAACTGTTTAAAAACGAAAACTAAAAATGCGAAATAGGGTTTCTGAAATCCTATTTCGCCTCTTTCCTTCTCTCTCCCCGGATGCAGATCGTTGCCGTCGACTTCGACGGTCCGACAATCGAACGGTTGACGATGACACCGACGGCAAGGAGGCGACAACCACCACCGTCAGTGACCCAATGGTCACTGGCATTCGACGGTGGGGCGAGGGCAAAATACGGCAAAATTGCATAGGTTCGACGACTCAACAGTCATCGGCGACGGCTCCGACGGCTTTGAAGCGCCCTGACGGAGATGAAGGAAAAAGGGAAAACAGCTGGCGATGACCATTCCTGACTGAAACCCCCAAAAAATCTGGAGGTAAGCTAGTTTTTTTTGTCCTGTCACCCAACGACGACAGTCGCCGGCTGTCGGCGACCAGCTGCAGCGTTGCCCCACGGTGACCTGCATTGCTAGACGACCGGAAAACACACCCCGCATCGGAAGCGTGGTGTGGGCCCATAACCCAATGTTGGGATTGCTCGTCCAGTAAAATGCATTGCTTCCCCTGAAAGGCGGTCGCCCTGCGTAAAAATAGAAAACACAAAGCACTGAGGACATCGTACCTGAGGCAGCCATTGATTGGTTGTTGTGCTTGCCAGCGACTAGAGATCGGCTGGAGCAAGTGGTGGCTGGAATAAGGGAAAGCTCTGCTCCTCAGTCGGATTGCAGCCTCCCAACGAGCGCAGGCTCCTTCAGCAATCGGTGAGCAGGATCCCACTTCCCTTCTCAATGTTTCTGTATTTTGTACATGCAAAGGGTCACTCATGTACCTTTTTATAAGCACAAAATGGGAACGAATGAGTAACCGTTCCCTCTGATTTTATGCAGGTTTAACGGAAGGAGCACTTTATGGGGAGCGTTACCCACATCGTGGATAACCACCACCAACGTGGTGGTTTATACTTTATCCCAACAATGCCTTCATGGAATAAGAATGAACATGCTCTCGTTACAGAATACAAATAACCTCTAGGTTAATTTCCTGATACATACTCATCTTTTACATGAAATTCCCCCCCAAAAAAATACTTGAGTCCACACAATAAGGAAAATAGTTGTGCGTTTAAGGCCTTTCTGTGTTTGTGTTTTACACAGAAAAAGCTGATTCGGCTCACAGAATTTACCTCATTTTTTTTCTTTTTAATAGGCAAATAGGAGGCTAAACCCATGGGATTCGAATCCAAGACCCATTGGTTATGATCAAGACTGGGAACTGATCTCGTGTATGCATGGCTCATGAGTGCTTGTTCGAACACATAAAATAGGCTCGACAAGCCAAACATGAACAATATGTGTTCGACTCAGTTCAGCTGATATAAGATTATTTAGTACAAGTAAATATATTTTAGATGTATTTATATCATATAATATGGCATCGAAACATATGATTGAAGCATTTTTGGTTTGCAAGAAATAGGTTTAGAGACAAATTATTATTGCTTCCATTGCTGAAAAATCTTTTTTTTTTTTTGTAAACCTATTACTCTCAACTTTGAAAAAATATATATATTTTTGTAATCAAGCTAGCTCGAACTCATTACCAGTTTGAACTTGGTTAGATCACCATAAGAAAGCTTGAACACTTCAAGCTCAGCTTATTCAAATTGTTATTGTTTGCCATAGTTCGAAACAACTAGCATTGCTTTCTTTCTCTTTCAATAGAGAGCTTCATGCCAAAACTTCTGTCATTTGTAGGCTCAATTTCACCAATAAAAACTGGAGAGGGGATCCAGCGAGCGCTTAAGTGCCCACAGCAGCATATTGCAGGCCCCACATTGAATGTTGTCATGTGATTGGCTGCGTCACAAACCCGCGGCACTTGCGCTCCCTGGATCTCGTCTCCGAAAATACAACCACTTGATTGGTTTAAGCCGCCCTGCCGGAATTGGGCCAATCTGAGGACGACCCTATCAGCATTTTTTCCCCCATGAAGAAAGTGCTTAGCAAAAATCTGATTATATTTGTTGCACCTGAAATGGAGAAATAATTAGTGGGTAAATTTTATTTTTTCTATTTTTTGAAAGTCCAGCTGGTGTTAGGTGAACTCCTACTAAAACAACAGTCGTCCCATGTAGCAGAGGGATTCGATCCTGAGCCTTAAGCTTGACACAGGACCCCGCTTACCACGTAGGATGCCGGTGCGGCTAGGAAAACTTACAATGCTTTTAGAGAAGAATTTTTCTTATTTATATAAAAAAACACAATCTATCAACTATCTGTAAAAGGCCATCTGAAATTTCTGTTAGTACATTCAACCTACTTCTGTTATATGAATTATTTCAGGTACTCGACTGAGGTGGAAAATGAAGCTTTTGTCATTTTCTTTTTAATAAAACAATCCATTTTTAATTATGTTTTTTTTTTTCTCTTTTGGATAAGCAAGCTGAATTAAGGAGAACTCTACCAGTTATGAAGCTATACATACACCGGTGGTTATCGAAGTCATGACATTCCAACACTTGGTGACATTCACAAGCCCCTTAGTCCGGATGAGCGGAGCCCTCGTGGGTTATATTTTGCTCTTTTCATAAACGAGCTAGTGAAATCATTTTACTCATTTGTTTAACTAAACCAAGGTCACTTGTGTACCTTTAGGACTAAGTGTCTTAAAAAATGAAAAACCAAATTGGGCAGCTTTTTGTGAACAGCTGATAAGTTTTTGGTACATTACCCATCCGCTTAATTAGTTTATTTTTTGAAAACCATGATAAATTCTTTAACATATTGGGGAACAGCTAGGGACTCTCATTAAATTTTCTTCCCATCTGCTCAAATCCAAAAGTGTCTTACATGATGCACAAAGTGTATGAACATATTATTGAGATCCTAAATGTGACTTTTAGGTACTCTTTTTTTTTTCTTCTTATTTGCAAAGAAAAACAGGCCATAGGACCAGCAAGTGCCTACCATACATTAGGGCGGAGTGACATTGGTTCATAAGGTCAATTTGGATCTATTTATATTTTGGATCTTTATTTGTTACTTTGAATTCTTTTGTATTTGTATCTGATCAAAAATTCCAAGATAAGTTTTATCTTTTTAGAAAGTTATCACAATAGGTAGTTTGCTCAATCGAGAGGCATCGTTGCTCAATCGAAAAACAAGTGCTCTTAACAATGTCATTTCTATTGATCTTTGTTTTCTAACATCATAAACATGATCAGGATTTCAAATCTGATACCAATAAATGTAAACCAGAAAGCCTGATTTATAAGAAAAATCTAACCAACTACCAGTTATCTAAGAAAATTAAAAAAACAATTCTAAAAATAACAAAAAATTCAAGAAAATAATGAAAAATATAAGAAATTAATGCAATGTAGAAAATAAACCAAATAGGCTGGTGGTGGATAGCGGTTCACCACCCCATCTGTTGTCGATTGGCTGATGGAGCCCACAATGGAGGCTCCCAATGTCAGCAAGCCACCGTTCAATGAGTTTTCGTCAAACAGGGCAAACCGACACCCTGTCCATGATGGCCCTCCACCCGTCGATGGTGGACGAGGGCCACCGCTTGTCCCACGAGTTACAAGAATTGGTCAAGCTGGTTCTCATAATCGGTTTAGCATAAAACATGGGTTTCAAACTGTTTCTCCAGCCCATAACCCAATTTTGGGTGTTCTGGGTCCGATCCAAGATGCCCTGGTTTTGGGTATTGTGGGTAGCTCAGGGTTCCCACCCTCTAGATTAGGCCCAGACCCTTTATTTTTGTCCTAATTCTTATATCCAAACCCAAATTTGACTTAATCGAAATCAGACGAAGCTCCAGTTTCAATTCAGACTCGGTCAAAACTAGACTCAGTAGAATTTTGGATATGGGTCAGGTCTTAGGCAGACCTTTAACCTTCAAAGCTCGATTCAGTATTCGCTCTATACCAGTCAAGGTCTGATGACTCAATATCCTCGTGATCCGGTCTCCATCCAAACAGATCTTAACCAAGTCAAACTTAACCCAACCTCCTAAATGAGCCTACACCAACTTAAATGTTGTCCCAAACCCATTAATACCCATGCACACCTATCCACTACCTAAACAACCTTTGAGGGGTTGTTTGATGGTTTGTTTAGGATTGGAGGAAAAGAACAAACAAAATAGACTGATCACTCATTTTGTTCGTTCTGTAACAATTGTACCAAGTCCAATGTTTTTCCAATTGTACATGGATGTTGTGTTCTAAATGTCTGTTTTTTAATAACGATGTGCGGACAACTTAAACTGACATAGATAATGGGTCAGATTACTTCATTTTTAATTATATGACCCGATCCACACACCATTTTACATGTTTTAACAAGTTTAATATAACTTTTTTGCCTCAAATATGGATCGAATTACGAACGTATGTTTAAAATCATGGATTTTTGCCTCGAATATGGATCCCAAATTGGGTCCAAATACTAAAAGTAAAAAAAAAATGTATATAAAACAAATACACAACAATTTTTTGATATCATGGTGTTATAATTGGTATCATATATGGATCCAATTACGAACGTATGTCTAAAATCATGAATTTTTGCCATGAATATGGATCTTGAATTGGATCCAAATACCATAACATAAAAAGAATGTTTAAAATCTAAAATCTAGGATTGAATCTAAAAACTAAAAAATGTTTCAAATTTGAGTATTTTGAGAAAAAATAAGAATTGATATTTTTTATAAATGATTTAATCAATGTCATGTTACCTCTAATTATGAAAGTTTATCATAAAATATCAAATCTTATTAAATCAAATTAACTATAAAAATTAAATTATCAAACCCTATTAAATCATAAAGTGATAAAATCTTAAAATGCAAAAAGATAAATCATAAATAAACAAAAAAACCATAAACTATAATAAAAATAAACCATAAAATTAAATAAAAACCCTCTAATTCAAACCCTAATAAAAGAAAATAAAAAAGCCCTAATTTAAGAAATTTGATTCAAATGCCTAATCAATGAAAATCAAAGTAAAAAACTCTAATCAATGAAAATCAAAGAAAACTAATCAATTAAAATCAAATAAAAAACCCTAATTTCTTAAAAAAAACCTAAAAATGAGAGAAGAACAAAAAAGAAGAAGGGGGAAGAACGAATAAGGAGGAAGAAGAAAAAGAAGGGGAAAAAACAAAGAAAATGGGAAAGAATGAAGGAGGAAGAAGAAAAAGAAGAAGGGGGAGAGTGAAGAACAACGGGGAAAGCCAAAGAAGAAGGGGACCTCACTGTGCCTCGCCGACAGCATCACTACGGACGCCGATGACCCCCTGACAACATCATACCTCGCCACTGAATACAAGAGAGAGACCCCTTCCCTCAATTTTTTTTAAATCCCTTGTTCCCTGCGTCCACGTTCTAAACGTAACAAGGGGTGTTATGAAAATTACACCACTTTTTGGATGTGGTGGATGTGCTCGCGTATCCGCCGCATCCAATGGCTGATTAATCCCCTGTTTTTAGTGAGATTTCAGTCTGAAATCCAGCGGGGACAATGGATCAAACATGCCTTAAAGTACCCATTTGACCTAGGTGGAACCATTTTTGATATGATGAGTTATATTTTGATCCAGAAGTCTTTACAATTGAACCTTTCTACTTTGACTCAAATATTGCAGGTGGATCCATTTAGTATTATGCTACAACCACCAACAAGAAGCATGGTTGTTAGGCTCTTTTAATTTGGACCATTGGCAAAATAGATCATGTCATCGTCAGCTTTTTTGAATTAGTGCATCAATCTATACCCATTAGAGATGTCGAGTGAAAATTGGAAGAAACAAAAGCGGATCATACTTGAGGCTGAGACTTTTTTCAACCCAGAAAGAATGATGCAGGTGCGGAGCGACAGAATTATTGGTTCGCTGAGTCCATTTAGATCTATTTATATTTTAGATCTTTATTTGTTACTTTGAATTCTTTTGTATTTGAATCTTGTATCTGATCCAAAATTTCATGATAAGTTTTATCCTTAATTTTTTTTATATTTGGATCTTGTATCTGATCCAAAATTTCATGATAAGTTTTATCCTTTTAGAAAGTTATCTGAAAAGCTTGTTCGCTTAATTTAGAATTAGAAAAGTTTCACTTATTTACAGAGGAGGTATCTTTGTAATAGGCAGTTTATGGAGATATTGAAATCAATTAATTTTTAGTTTATTTGGTTTATTTTCTGCTTTTGAGTTAATTTTATATTATTTTCTAATAATTTCTTGAATTTCTTGCTATTTCCATATTTATTTCCTGTCTTCCTTAGGCAACTCACAGTCGGTTAGATTTTCTTTGTAAATCGGGCCCTCCGGTTTACATCATGTACTTACGATCACTGTTCTGTCAACGTAAAACCCGTGGACATGGTTTAAGCTTTGCATTACAAATTATTATTACTTTTACAATCTAAAGCAAAATTTAAATTGTCATCTCCATTAGCTGAAACGTCGCAATCGCCAGCCTAATCATGTTTTAAATTATGCATAAATAATGTCCCCAAGACAGCAAAACATAACCACAAAATCGTGTAAAAAGCTTTGCCTAAAAGGCACAAACCAACAAAGGTAGGGCCGCGTCAAATTATATCTCATACTAGGGGTGTCAACGGATCAGATCTTCACGGTCCCAGTCTGGGTCCACATCGGACTGGATCTACCATAAGCAAAATGATACTAGAACCCTTATATAAGACAAATCAAACCCAGACCATCCCGGATATATAGAATCCTTTTTCACTTTTTGACAACAACAAAATGGATAACTAATGACAGCCAAGGCTGTTGCTAAAGCTCCCAGCTTAAGAAAAAAATATAAAATAACTTTTAAATTTATTAAATTAAAAAAAATTGAACCTTAATCAAAACTCTAGTCATTTCTGGGACTGGTATGATGTTTCATATATATATATATATATATATATATATATATATATATATATATATATATATATATATCATAGCTGGTGCCTGTTGTTTCTGAAGTAAATAAAACAGGATCCTGGACTTTATGATTTGAATGAGTAATGAGTTCTAAAAGATCAAGGGATTTGTAGCCAAATCCCTCTATCATGCATCTTCTTACACTTTACAATTTAGTTTTGACAAAGGGATGCGGGTCCGATCCAACTCCTTTCTTTGTAACCAAACTCAAATCTTACTAAATTCAGCTCAAGTTGGAATTGGATCATATATACCCAACTTGTCGACACAGCTTTCACACACGTCAGTCATTGTGGAATATCTCTACCAATGTTGTCAGTATCGGTATCCACCCTGACATGTTGGGCCGACGATTCCGGTGAATCAGCCGATACCCATTCTTAAGTGAATCGTTGAATCAACTAAAAAATATTTCATGTCAATCATATGATCCATGTTAAAATTATTAAATAATATTAAAAATAAAATTAAATATTTTTTAAAAAGTAGTCGATTCAGGTTAACATGATATCGATTTTCGTATCAATTGTGAGTGCGAAGCGAGTTCAAACTGACGAGGGATAGGTGTGTCACCTTCTTGTAAGTAGCGCATGAGCAATCAAGGGTTAATATAGCCAACTACGCGTTCGAATAAATATCATAGACATTAGAGTGAGCATCGAGTTTCAGAAATATATCGTACAAAAGGTATATTGTATTTTGGCACCTGCGAGCTCCGCGGAGTGCAACGTGCGCTCTGCGAAGAACCCTCCACTACGATAGAGAAGACCTTTCATAATGCAGTGAAACTCTCTAGCCAAAAAAGAATCATCGTCACTCAACATGCACTTGCCGAGCTTCTCGCAAAGGTATAATAAGGTTGGGTAATACTCATAGAGAATTTGCATAATCATCAGCACCCCGTGCACCTGTCATGTGCAACATTGATTTCATGTTGTTTTTAGTTATGTATTTCAGTAGCAGTGAAAGAGAAAGTTAATGCAACTTTAATTGCAAGACTTAATGGCCTCCCCCAAAGTGGTGATAAAGTATCAAACACGTCAAACTTGGTTTTGATTTTTAGCAAGTAGAATGCAATACCACATGAACAACTCTCAAACGGACAACATTAGTGGGACCCACCTTTGGATTTGGACTTTACAAGTAGCTAGGCTGGTAAATGAGTAACAGAGGGTGTTTAAGCTCAGCTCATTTATTGTGTGGAGCCCAGCCAAAGCTTGAGCTCATCAAAATGATGAAAAGCCTAATGTCATGGAGGGACCTATTCTTTTTTTTTTTTGTGGCTTATATTCAACACATGTAAAGGAAACAGGTAAATGACATAAAAAGAAAAGTGATTTGGATAAAAAGAAATGAGTGACTTAGACAAATAATGTCCAACAAATTATCACCCGATGTTTTTGCTATATTTTTCGAAAATATCTCAATATTTATTGCAATGTTGATAATTGGAGAAGAGTAGGTGATCTAAATCGGTCGCCGGATTTATGAAGAAGAATCTATGTTATGCTACTCCTATGCACAAAAAATCGAGAAAAGTAACAAAAATACAAGAAAATAACAAAAAAGCATAAAGATGCAAGAAATAAAAAGGAAAATAATAGGTTAAAAGAAAAGAGTAATTGATTTATCTCATTCAATTGTCAATAACCTTCTATATCTTTATATCCTTTTATAGACGAGAGTTTCTTAATTACAATCAAATTAATTAATATATTTAAATCAATTTTTTAAAAGATAAAACTTATCCTAACAATATGGATCAGACATATTGATCTAATATCTAAGCACAATGAACCAAAACAAAATCTAAAATCTAAAATCTAAAATGGATCTTTTACGAACCCTGATCTTCTGCTTCACTCCTCCCGTGGGATCAAAGAAGCATGCATACCTGATTCTCTAAATCATTCTAGATATGATCAACTAAACAGGTGGAGTTCAATTTTTAGAGTTTTACATATAAGCATGAAAAAAAAAGATTAATATCCGAAGCCAAATAAATGAATAATGTTCTTTCAAAAAAAGAATGAATAATGGCCTTTCCCATCCACATTTAAATCAGATTTAAGTATTGCCTACATGAAAACCAAATCCGACCCGTATATATAATTGCTACTGAACGTAGCTTTAAACTGAAATGCTCGTGGATTGACTTGGCTCCTGTTCGTCATGGACTCATTCATGACTGGCCTTAAATGAGTCGAACTTGAACACAGGGTTTGCAGCTCGGCTTGGTTCAGGTGAGCCCGTGCCCATGTATATATATATATATATATATATATATATATATATATATAACTTCAAACCGTTAACCTGTCTAAAAAATTCTGACACTTGCATGCGATCGGCGGTGCATTTTTTTTAACGTGCTTAGGACATTTTGTGACCATTCAAAACTGCCGCAAAATATCCCATTTTTAATTATTTTTTGGATGTGCAGTATTACGCAGCGGGTTCGAACCATGTTCGAAGATATTGGTTTCTTTCTCTCTCTCTCTTTGTGTGTGTGTGTATATATATATATATATATCACACACGAAAACCCATAACAATGGACAGGAGAACGTTGGAAGCATGTCAAATGTGTGCCCAACGTTAATATGCACAATTTGGGTGTTTTTATTGCAGTCAAAGATTACAGCTAAAGCCTGTTTTTTTTGCTTAAAGTGTGCCCACCGGAGTGTATGATTTTCAGGTCCATTGTTGGTGGCTACTAATGAAGGTAAGGAACTAATAAATAGAAATCACTTTTTTCTTCAAATTTTTTTAATTTTTTGTAGATCAAATGTGATGATATGCATATATAGATTGTTTAGTAGAAAACTTATTTTGAATCATGATTATGATAAGTAATTAGGTTTTTAAAGAGATCCAAAAATCAATAGCCCCCAAAACTTCATAACTCAAAAAAATCACAGTTTTACATTGAAAAAATATGATCCAGGCTTTAATCCTTAGCAAACAAACCATGTTGATGTGGTTAATTAGATTGAGTCGATACAACTTTCATCTATTATTTCTATCTCATTAGGGAAATTATCACACACTGCAGGCCCTTGATTTTTAAATATTTATAAAAACATATCTTTGTGTCTTAATGGGATGATCTAAGGGCCAATTCTCATTAAAAAAACATTAGATCGCATTTGTAAGGTTAGTTTCATAAAAAAAAAAAGCAAAAGAGAAAGAACACAAAAAGTGTTTGGACCACTCCTTTTACCAAATGTTACCTCTTTTCTAAACGAGACAGATCCAGCTTTAAGTTTATGCATCCACGTGAACTCAATTAACATGTGTGTGTGTGTGTGTTTACTTCACTTGTAAAAGCAAATATGATAAGGGACTTGACGTGATGACATAGACATGTATCACATCATCTTTTTCGTAAAAGACAAAAAGGTTTTAAGCACTAGTAACCCAAATATCCACCAACCGCGGGTCCCGTTTGTGTGGCAGAAGCAGTTAGTTCACGTCCCTTGTGTTAGAACGTTGCAAGTTCGAACCCCAAATGGTATGGTTGTATAACTTCTAAGGGTCTGCTTAAGCCAAGTTTTCTCTGTCAAAAAAAACAAACAAACTAACAAATTCTTTTATCATATTTAATCCCAATACTGACAATATTTTAATATTGATAAATTTTTAATATTTCTTAATAATATTTGAATAAAATACAGTTTTAAGGATTAAAATATCAAAAAAGGTTTTATCAATTAAAAGTAAAAATATCCATATCCTCCTGTCTTATTTTGAAAAAAAAATTCAGATTCATGTGTGGAATTAGTGCCATAAGCCATTACTAATGAGAACGGATGAAGTCAGAGGCAGCTGCGATGGATTACCATCAGAACTGCTTATGTAGCCGTTCATCCACAAGGTGAACGGCCTCCCAGGCCCGATGCTTTTGGTTTATTTTCAGCCATTCATTTTGTATACTCTAGATGCCCTTCATCTAGATCATTAGTGGTTCTGAAAATAGTTGTGGGACCCATCTAAGATACAAAGGAACCCCCAATATAGTGTTTGAGAGGCCGTTCATTCAGAGACAGCTCTGACAGATTACCCTCAGAGCCTTTGACTAGGGGTGGCAAAATCTGACCCCAACCCGCTTCTTAGCAGGGTTAGGGTTTGGCTTAAATGGGTTCGTATCGTAAACGGGTCAACCTGCCTAACCCGTTTATTAAACGGGTCATGTTTGTGTTAGGGCTATGCCAACCCATTTGAACCGTTTAATAAACGGGTTAGGCGGGCAGGTCAACCCGTTTCCACGAACCCGTCAACCCGCTACCCGTTTATATATATATTAACTTATCTAACCCTAACTCCTAACTTTACACTTTAGTCACCCACCTAACTCCTTCTTACCCAGCCGCAGCGGAGAGCCCGAGACCTCTCATCTCCAGTGGTGGTGTGCGCCTGTGCGGTTATCATGTCTATGTTATCGGGTCGACCCGTTTAATAAACGGGTCGCCGTGTCGTGTAATTGTGTAGTGTCAACCTGACCCATTTATTAAACGGGTTAACCGTGTCGTGTCGGGTTACCCGTTTAATAAATGGGTCATGTTCGTGTTTGCCACATCCGACCCGTTTAATAAACGAGTCGTGTTCGTGTTGAGGTATACTGACCCACCAACCCGACCCGACCCGATTGCCACCCCTACCTTTGACCTACTCTCTCTTTAATAATATGACCAGATCTTCCGTTGAGTGAGTACAATAATTAAAACTTCACAACGATCTGTGGACAATTTTTTCACAATGGCGAGGGGTGCAGTGCAACAGGACGGCTGCAAAGAGTAGACATTTGTTCCTGAGAGTCAGGGTAGAAAAAGAGCAGTCTTAATGGGGTTACCGTCCTAATGACAAATATCGCTAGATTTATAAAAATCTTGCGATAATATCGTGAGAAATTGCCTGAAAGTTTAAAACGGCAATTTCTCTTGAGATTTTCAAAATATCGCAAGATTTATGGAAAATGCATGAATACCATGATTTAAACGTGAATGGCTATTTATGGTGAAAATCCATGTGTTTTTATTTTTAAATATTTTTTATTAATATTTTCTTATAAAAAATATTTTTTATATTTTTTATTTATTTGTTATTGCAGAGATTTTGCCGTTTTTAACGTTTGTCACTATGGTTATTGCATTAACGTGCATCCTTGTTCAGGTGTTATTAGCCATCCCATGAACTGGGCTCTTGATGACATAGTGACGCCCTAATCTGTAAAAAAAAAATATTGTACATTATGTACACATCATTCGAAGTAGTCACTTTTTTGCCATCCTTTTTTTTCCAAGAAGTGTGTAAACCTGGCTGCATCCGCAAGGGGGATAACACCCACGGGAATCGAACCTCAACTTCCCGTATGACAGCCGAGTCCCATTCCAACTACGCTAACCCTTAGGGTCTAACTTTTATTCTTGATACAAAAAAGTTGCACATAAATCTATGCTAAAACTGTGATTTTGAATGGATTAATCTCCTCAAATAATTAGTAATTTTGAGATGGTTTTAAGCTCAATTCTAGCCTACCAACAAACTTTGCACCATATATTCATTAAATTGGCTAAATATCAGAACTTATATATATATATATATATATATATATATATATATATATATATATATATATATATATATAAAGAACTATTGAGCTAGAAATCAACTCAATCTAACCACATAGTCATATTCAGCATAGAGGCACATTTTTTTTAGTTTGCTAAGGATCAATATTCATATTATGCTTTTCTAACACAAAGGCACAATTTTTTGAGTTACGAAGTTTTGGCATATTCTGCAGTGTTGATTTTTGAATCCCTTCAAAAACCTACTTGTCATAACACATAATTCAAAACAAGTTTCCTACTAAATCAACCAAGTAGATCATGTCTATAACATTTGCTTCCCAAAAACTTTAAAAAAATTGAAGAAAAAAAAATAATTTTTTCAATAATTTCATACCATATATATATATATATATATATATATATATATATATATATATATATATATATAAGATAGTTTGGAACTATAATACCTTACCATGTTTCACGCTCTTGTTTGTATGGATCCAAACACCAAATGATAGATCTAACCGTACAAATGTATTTAATATGGTTTATTTACTATGGTAGAAGGTTTTATCATGTCAAATACATCACAAGATCCTATTTTCGAGACAGTCAAAATTAATGACTCAAAATTCATAATAATAAGGTGGGTCTAAAAATGATTTAAAGCATCACATTTTGGTCACCTTTAACATATAAAAATAGTAAATGGAGCATGTTAAACCTTATCTACATCTACATACTAGTTTTTATTTAGAGCTTAGATCTATTTAAGTCAAATGTGTACAGCCCTAAGTTATGGTACCACCATGTATATATATATATATATATATATATATATATATATATATATATATATATATATATATATATATATATATATATATAAGGTAATACATCTATGCTAAATGAAACATGTTAACTGGGTTTCTCAAGTTTTTTTTTTTCATTTTATTTTTAAATTTTGAACGTACAGATGTGATCTATGTACTTGATTTTATAGAGATCAGCTCTTGAAGCATTTGATTCTAACACAATAGTGGTTTTTTATAAGGTTTGAAAAATCAAGGGTCTAAAATTTTTGTAAATTTTTGAACCTCTAAATATTATTTTTTTCATCGAAAACACATAATTCATGTGCAGATTCCTAGTAAATTGTCCATGCACAACGTATTTACGGGGTTGGAATAGTGAAAAAATAATAAAAAAGCTGAAAACCCCATTTAACACGTTTCATTTAGCATACATGATGGTTTTGTAACATGATACCTTATGGTGATATGCATGCTCTTGTTTGTATGGATCTAGCCACCAGATGGTAAATCTAACCATACAAATGTTTTCATCACACGTACTTAAAATGTTAGAAGATTCTATTATGTCTAATACACCATCATATTCAGTTTTGACGTGGTGAAAAATCAACGGCTCACAATTCATAAAAATAGGAGTTGTTAATAGGATATGTTAAACATCATTCAAAGGTTAGATTTTGCGTCAAGTGTACCACATGGGTGCGTCATTCAAAGGTTAGACTATGAAAACGGTCTAGCATAACCATACATCATACGGTTGTATACCTTACATCATACAGATGGAACAGAGAGAGATTCACAATTTCTTTTTTTATGGAATAACAGAGTATTATTGGCATTAAAACAGCATAACAGTACATGACGAGACATGAGATTTTTTTTTTGAGAGAGAGATTCTCAATTTCTGAAAACGCATTATTATATGTTCAGCAAATCTAATTTCAAAAATAGAAAAAGAAAATGCTAAGAACTAAAACGAAAGAAAAGAAGAATAATATATCAAACAGACGACCATCGTTCAGGTCGACGAAGAGAGAGAGAGAGAATCACTCTTTCTCTCACTACTGGGGATCCGCTACGCAACGCAGGAGAAGCTCCACAATCGAAACTCCGGCGAGTCAACTGTCATATAATCGGTGTCATCCCCACAACCCCACACTGAAACCCACTCCTCATTGCCGTCGGGCAACGCCGGCAGCTCTCCCCAGAAGTCCTCGTCCTTCTCACCGCCGCCACCGAACTCTTTTGCTACTTCGACCACCGCGCCACCACCATTCCCACAGCAGCCGAGGGGCTTCTCCACCGCCACGGCCAAGGCTGCCGCGGCAGCAGCGGCCTGGATGTCCCTAGGGGAGGAGGTGGCGGGTCGGGGGAGGAGCTCGGCCTCGTCGGGGAAGTTGAGAGTGGCCCGCCGACCCCGGAGGCATAGCGCGGCCACGTCGTGGGCTCGCGCCGCCATCTCGGGCGTCGGGAA
The DNA here is from genome assembly GCF_984573655.1 of Nuphar pumila. Classification (NCBI taxonomy): domain Eukaryota; kingdom Viridiplantae; phylum Streptophyta; class Magnoliopsida; order Nymphaeales; family Nymphaeaceae; genus Nuphar; species Nuphar pumila. The sequence goes on along the minus strand of NC_143253.1, from coordinate 17,787,710 downwards.
CGACCCCAGCCATATCCTCGACTTCTTCCGCGGCTCCCTGATCTCCGACACCCACCTCCCCCACCGCCTCCTTCTCACTCCTCTGTACACCGGGTGCCTCGTCGGTCCGCTACCTCCTCCGCCCGTTCTCTGTCCCTCAACCGCCCCAATTTCCGGTTTCCCCCCGCCGGATTCTTCCATCTCCTCCACTCTACGCTCCACCCATCATTCGGAGGCAGAGTGGTTTTTATTGCCTCCCCCCCCCCCCCCCCCAAACCCCAACGAAGAAAATCAGATTAAAAAAAAAAACAAATGGGAGATATTCTGAATAAGGGTGTTTTCCAATTACATCACTCTCTATGCGTGCGATGGTAGGACAGATCTGGTGATATGACGAAACATGAAAGCTTTTTGTATTTGAAAAATCACTACCATGACATCAGCACGCTGTTGGTGGGCGTCATAGTTTGTACAACAATGAATGGTCATAACGAAGGCCACGGACGGTGGTGATTTAGTAACACAAAAATGTCTATGTTTTGGCGTATCACCTGATCCGGCCTTGTAGGACGCGACCCCACTACTTGGAGTTTTCGCACGTGGTGGAAAAACTTTTTCTGATTCTCTGCCCTCTGACACGTTCTACAATAATAAAAATAACCACGTGGGTTCAATCATTGTGGTTAATGAGTTTAGACACCTTAGGATGTTCGGATCTGAATCTGGACCCACATGGGGGTTGGAATATGGTTGAATGGTTCTATATCAGATTTTGGATCCGAAATCCATGAAAGGATGCGGTTTTGCTTGTTAACAGCCCAACTCATCCATATCCAGATCCAAATCTAAATTTCATGATAGTGTCAACGGTCTAGATTTCTTTTCGTTCCATATTTGGATATGAGATGTTCCAAATCAAATATTTTCTATCCAAACCGTATCTATGGGCAATTAGTCGGGGTCAGATTCACTAGTCTAGTCTTGGATTTGTTTTATTTTTATTATTTAATTATTTGGCTAAGAGGCCTGCAATGGCTCTGCCTTCCTGTCTAAAGAAGATCATAGTTTATCACTTGAGATGACCATGATACAAAACCCACGAGGTGCAAGTGGAAGTTGGGTGCATTTTTCAACCCGCTGCAATCCCATTGCACACTTTGACTATAGGCCGCAACCTGTCAGCTGTAGGACCCGACAGAAGCTACACGGCTGATCGGATTCAGCAGCGGCATACTAAAGTGTGCAATATCATTGCACTTGATCTGCCATCATTCCCCAATGGACGGTGGATGGGGGAAATGTAAGGAGTTTCACTAGATGGAGGTTTGAGAATGTACGGTGGGTGATGATGAAAAAAAAAATCCTTTGACCTAAAAATAAATTATTTTTTTTAGATTTTTAATAAAAAATTAATAAGGTTTTTAAAATTTTAAAAAAATCTCATAAAAAAAAAAATCATACCTCGTTTTAATCATGCTTCTTGAGGAAGTGACAGCTTGGAATGGAGCTGGATGATCAGGACATGTCTTGTTGTAGTCTTGTGTGCCTTTAAAATCTTCTTTGTTTTTTTTTTTTTCTTGCATTTTCTCTAAGTTTCAACTTTAGACCCTGAGGCTTTGAACTCATGTTTTCTCTCCTTTTTCACCTCAATGATATGTGGTTAATTAAGCCCAACTGATCAATTCCAACTTGAGACCCTGGGTTAATAAGACTGTATGACTCTAACCATCAAGCTATCTTATTATTGGACCCATGTGAGGTTCATGACCTTGATTGGGAATAATTATTTGTGTTTGACGAAAAATTGCATATGCCATACAAGAGGGATCGATGTGTCCCAATGCCATCCTCTCGATTATGGAACAGTGGATCCATGTCCTTGTGTCCAATCCAGTACTTAGGCCTTGTTTGTTTCATTCTCATATAAAGGAAAGGCTTTTCATGAGGAATGAACATGAGTTTTTAAAAAAAATTCAGCTAAAATCAACAGTCTTGATTAATGAAAGTTTTTATAGGAGAGAGGTATGAAAGGATTTACATATAAAAAAATGGTAACCGGTGAAAATATTCTGATTGAAAGCTTTTATAGTAGAGAGGTATGAAAGGATTTATGCATAAAAAGTAGTAAAACCGAAAAAGTTGTAACCTGCGAAAAAATGGGTTTCACTTGTATCATCATGCATGACATTTAACCGTCCTGATGATACAATGTTTGTTTGTTCATGGTGAGAAAGTATTACATGAGAATTGTCAGCTCAACACTTTCCAGTAAAAATTGCATGAAACATATGGAGCCTTAAAGTTTACTTGGCTGCTACTGAAGGCTGGCCAAATAAACCATGCACTTTGGATACCCTGGACAAGCCCACCCTTGGCCTGTGGTTTCGGTCATTGGATGTTAGTCCAGTAAGTCAACAATGCATGACCCATGATAACAATGACAGATTTGGATCCTTTGGTTTGTAAGGAATCAGGATCCAAATTTTGCCTTCGTATAGACGGCATATATATGGACATGGTACTGTCCTTATAGATACAAATATTCTGTAGCATTCTTGTCCCGCTGCCCCACTGAACCCAGTGGAACATTATTCATCCGCTAGTTGCACTAGTTGCATGATTCACAATTATACAAAGGAAATAATGTGTGATTTGTATGACTTGCTTTCTTAGCCATTGTACTACTCTTTTATGGTCAGGCTGTTTTCTTGAACTGGATGACCTGCCCGTTAGTGGCACTGGAACCGAGGCTCCTAAACAAGCTGATCATGCATCTGGGCTAGGGGTGTCAACAGGCCAGGTTTACCCGGACCAAACCCTATAGGGTCCGTGTATGGTGACAAATAAGAAGACCCGGGTTCGGACCCAAAAGTCTAATTGATACATGGATCCAGGTATAGTTTGTGAAATTTTATAACAGACCTGGGCCCGACCTGAGTTCCGATTAAGACCCACAAATTTTCAATGTAAAAATAATAAATTTTTTTATTTTACCGGGTATGGTCCGGGTCTGGTTCATGTAGTTCTTATTGGGTCCAGGTCTGGTTTTTCTTATAGTAAACCCAATTAAAACTGGGTCTGGACCTGATACCATACTCAAAAATCTGGTCCAAGTCTGGTTCCACCTGGGTCTGAACCAAACCCGACCCATTGACACCCCTAATCTGGGCAGCTAGGATAAGTTCACATCCACGTGAGAATTGTGAACTAATCCTAGCCGTTGGTTGGATGGTTAAGGTTGAAAGTAGGATTGAACCTGTCTCATGTCAAATTATGTGATCCATTCATTTAGGCCACGTTTTAAATTGAGAAAAAATCTCATATGAGAAGTCCTTGTCAGAACATTTTTCGTTAGTTTTTACGACATGAAAATCGATATATATATATATATATATATATATAGAGATAGATAGAGAGAGAGAGAGAGAGAGAGTAATGCGAGGGCGCTCCAGGTCTCACCTACTAGAAATCATAGTTGTAGGTTGCATCTTCTTAATAAAATCCTATAGATGTACTTACCACAGTTTATTTGATAGGAATCATGTTTTGGATCATGTTTATCTGACATAAAAATAAAAAATTTTAAGTCATGAAATTTTGATACATTGTGAGCTGTTGATTTTTGAAGATCATAAAAAACTGTTATAATTACATGATCCAAAACTTGTTTTCCACTAAATAACGACAGTATATCATATCTTAGGGTCTGATAATATATATATATATATAGAGAGAGAGAGAGAGAAGAGAACTTGTAATATGAAAATTTTTATAAAAATGGAGATTTTTTTTACATAAAAACTTAGATTTTTTGAAAATGCCTTATGTGAAAAAAAAATCTCTTGTACGGAACAATTGAAAAAAGTGTAGCTTTTCCTATCTTGTTCACATTTTTTCCATCATTTCTCACTTCCAAACATGCCCATAGGGACCGGCCAGGACCTACACCGGACTGGTCCAAGCTAGTGTCAAAAACCATGGCCCAAGCGGGCTGAGCCATGAGCAGCTTGAAGGGCTCCTTTTATTTTTCAAAAGAAAAACTTGGGGCAGGCTAAGCCGGGCAGACCAATCTCCAATTTTGAGCATGCAACATGTTGAAATGACGGGCATACGACATTGTGGTGTGTCGGTAGAGATGCACACAAGCTCGGATCATCCAGGTAATCTGGTGTACAGGCTCGGCTCAAGTTCGGCCTAACCACTGATGTTGAAGCTCGGGTTGTGCCGAGTATCAAGTTGAGCCAGGCTCGGCCGGGGCTCAGCAGGCAAAATAGAGAGATCAGAGAGAGGGCTGGATCATGGCAGATTGGGATCAGAATCCGAATGTTTGGCCCCAAGTTCAGAACTGTTGAATCTAGAACCAAATTTTACATGGAAATACTAGGTCCAGCAAAAAAACTCGAAAACGAGGGTGTTACAACTTACATGTAAAATATGCAAACAGATTGGATTTAATCTAAGATCAAAATGTAGATACGATTGAAATACCAATGCAAATTCAAAGTCGAATGTAGAAAAGTCGGACCATGTACATCCACATCCCATTTGAATATCCTAAACTTAGGTGTCGGGTTTGGGTTGGAGGTCTGACTGCACTCGATTGGTTTATGCTCCTATTTGACCCAATTGAGATCAGGTACAATGTGATTGCACACTTTAAGTGTGTTGCTGTACTGGTCACCCACCATCTGCTGCTGGGCCCCACAGCTGTTAGGTTGTAATCCAAAGATGGGTGGGTGATCAGGTCTCACTTTATTTGACAACCCACACATGGCAATATTTTAATGACTTTTTGTGAGTGTTCTGTGTGTGCATGTGCGTGCGTAGGGGTGGGCATTGGGTTAAGCCACGTGGAACAGTTTGCACCCCTCATCTTTAAGAGGCAGCCAAGAAAGTGATAAAAGTGATTGAGATGACTTATGGAAAAAAATGCACTACAAATTTCGAAAAATATCCGCAACTATTTCTTATATGTGAGTTCACAATCATTTATGTCAAGTTTAAATCTGTATTAGATTTTTAGAGAATTTAAAATAAAAAATACAAATTAACATTATATATATATATATATATATATATATATATATATATATATATATATATATATATATATATATATATATGTGTGTGTGTGTGAAGCAAGAGTAACATGTAGCCACCGGGAAACATTCCCCCATTAGATACCCTCGAAGTTTTGCATCAATGACATCAAAACAAGGCCCCAAGTCAACGTGGCATCTTCCAATTGGAGGGAAGACCGGTGGCATCTTCCAATTGGAGGGAAGACCGGGTAGATATAACCTGTGGTTCACAGCAGAAAGAGGGTGATCAGGTGCAACATATTAAAAGTGTACAATCACATTACACCTTATTATCCCGAACCTGGTTTTTGCGGTGTCTAAACCATTACTGATTTCTCTTCACCAGAAAAAGATAGTAATGGTACACAAAAACTCATTTTAAAGTAACTAATGAAAAGGGCTCGAAAAACAAAACAAAACAAAAAAAAACGCAAAAACAAAACTTTTGAATTTGATAAAATTGAGCTTGGAGTCTAATAACTCGATTGTAATAACCTCTAGAAAAGGACTCATTTCCCCCACATTTTTATAATCCTTTTGTGGATCAGACTCCATTGTATATGAACCACATAGCCCCAAGCGGTTTGGCCCAGTGGAGGGGGCCTTGGCCACTTACATGGGTAATCAGGGTTTCATTCTCATGAGAGTCAGCCCCTTTCATTAATAAGTGTAAAAGATAAGCCCTTGCTCAGCTGAAGCCTGGTTTACACCGTAGCGACAGCGATTGTAAGTACGGCAGGCTTAGCCAGCACGACTAGGTTTCTGATCCTGATGGCGGTTTCCCCGTCCTTCATGAAAAATTTGATTTGATCCTCATGACTTTTTCCTGTCAAAAAAAATGATTTAGATTCCAATTATGTTGTATAATAAGCTTTTAAAAGCTTCGAAAAAAGTAGATGATCACTGTAAGTTAAAATTGTACATTTAAAAAAAAAAACAGATTTGCATCAAAACCCCTTGATCCAAAATGTGTTCCTAATAAACGAACCCTATTGATCATGTCTGTGGGTCCTATATTGCTCAAATAAAGCCTGCACCTATGAGTTTCTGCTAGAGAGTATGGTGCTCTAGAGTGTAGCCAATATATGATCCATAGAAATAATTACAGTTTGCCATGGCAATTTTTTAATATATACTGCCAGCTGATCACCACAACTATATTGTCATCAGATTGTACTTCACAGAAACTAATATTTGTCAAGCAAGCTAGTTACACCAGAATGATGAAGCATTTTGCTTGTAATTGATCACAATGACCAAGTACATCCTAACTATAAAAAACAAAGAAAAGTCTGATTTTGCTTGCTGTTGCTGTTGCTGTTGCTGTCAATGAAAGTGAGATCTTAAGACTTTCTTACAGAAAAATTTAAGTTATTTTCATAATTAATGAAGAAAAATCAATAGCTAATATTTTGAACCTTTATGACATTTTATTAACTCAGAAGTGTGTTGATAATACTAGGTGTTTATTAGGATTAGTACTTGAGTAGGACATTTTATTAATGAAGTCAAATCATAGGTCAATTTTCTGTTACTTTCATCATCAATCTCTCCCTTCAGTATTCTCCGCTTTTTAATTTTCCCAGTTCCCTAATAATCACCATATATGGTTATCCAAACGCCTTGTTTTAAAAACACTTCTTCAATAAAACTTTGACAACCAAAAAAAGATGAGACCCCGTCTTTCTCAAAACAGTGGCAAGAAAACTTGGTTTTTTATGTAAAAGTTTAAAACAGGAATATTTATTTTCGAAAAAGTACCTTCTGAAAAAAACTTTGACATGGATTCAAGTTTGTCAAACCTTGGTTTTGAACCCATGGTTCCTTTATTCAATCTTGATTTCTAAGGGGAAAAAATGTTAATATGCATGTCCTTTTTTTCACCTCATTTTATAAAATTAAAACTTGAATTAAACTTGGTGATTTTTATGTAAACTCAATCTTTTATGCAATTTGCCCACAAGGGCTCTGGTCATCTGGTAGGGGCGACTTGTGAATATCTCCAAGTTGACTAGTCGTCGTAAGTTCCAAACCCACTGGTAGCATCCCTTGATGTAAGGTCAAAGCGGGTTACCAATTAGGAGCAGTGCATGTCACCTTTTGTTGAGATATTGCAGGTTCAAAACCCAATGGTATAGCTGGGGTCTGCCTAACTCAAGCTTGCCTTTCAAAAAAAAAAAAGGTCAAAGCTGGGTGTACTTTCTCCTGGTGGGCAACGAGGACCTCAAGGGTTTTACCAACTAGAGGTCAGCAAACGTGCAGTGGATGATGGGGTTTTCTCTTTAGATTATCAAAATTGATTTTTTATATAATTTTTTTGTGGGTGTTTTTCAATGAAAAACATTTTTGTCATTTCACGTATTATGCACACACCATGCTTTGAATATTTAACACTGAATAATAACCCAGAAATTTTGTATATTTGAAGAAAATGCAGGAAATTATTTCTAGCATTTGGGATTAATTTTATTTAATATTCTACTGCATGCAGCTACGGGTGGTTAGTAAACCAATTTTGATTTCAATTGTGGGTCCCACAAAAACGTGTGGCCACCCATTGTTATTTACACATGGGTTCAGGTTAGATACCCTTGTTTGGTTTTTTTTTTCTCACATTTAACACCATAGATGTAGATGTGATCTACATGTTTTGTTTATTGGGAACAGTTTTTTGGATCTTCAAAATCCAAACTGTATACAGGGTTTTTTCAACAATCCAAAAATCAACGGCAATGAAGGCATGGATTTTTCTCAACTCATAAAAAGATATTTTTTTCATTGAAAAAACATGATGTAAGAGCCGATTAATCGAGCAATGCTGAACACATCTATGAGGTTAGATTGTGTCAAAACATTTCTGATTAGGAGATTCAAACTAATATGCATGCCAATAGGAATCCCAAGCTATGTCATAGGGACAAGCCATTTTGGCTGGGTCCCCCGTGACGTGAGCGGACATGCTGACTCTAACACCAACACAACATGCACAACATTTGTAAGATCGCGTATTTTAGTACTTAGACATTTTTTGAGATTTTGTCTAAGTCTGAAAGAAAATTTTTTTGAGGCCTGATTTTTAGACCGATGTTTTTGAGTCTAGGTTTGACCTCAGTCTCATCGACAAGGTCGAGGCGAGCTAATCAAAACGTAGTAGAGAGTTTTAAGTTTGACCTTTAAATTCGAGCAAAATTTGGGTTAATTTCGGACAAAATTCATAATTTCATATGCGTGTTATATGTCGCTGGATGCGTCTCAGAATTCTGAGTGCAACGGTACTTTATTTCCTTGATTCGAACTACGGTTGACCCAAAACAATATTTTTCTAAAAAAAAAATGGTTTGTCAAAATGGATCCAAAATCGAATCAGATTGGATCCAAGGCCTATGATCCAAATTTTTCTGGATTTGGGTCCTACTTAAATCTGGGTTGGGTCCAAATCTGGACCCATTTTCGTTATGAGTATGGGTTTGGATCTTGGATTCAGATCTGGATCCATGTCTAATGTTTTTCCTAGCTTTAAATTCAATTTAAAGTTTTATTTTGGGGTTAATTATAGTTAAAAAAAAGAAACCTCTAGGGTTAATTTGGTTATTTTTTGAAAAGTTATAAATAATTTTAATTAATTAATTAATATTAATTCTGAAATTTTGTTTGTTGGGCTGAGTGAGACTCTCTAAAAGAGTCCTTGAGCTTACCTAAGAGAGTTTTAGGAAAGTTGGAATTTATAAAAGAGAGGAAAAGTCAACATATGGAAGTGTTTCAAAAAAAAAATGGAAACTAACTATAGAGAGGGAGTTTCCATAATTTTTGGGAACTCTCTCAAGAAGAGAGAGCTGGAGAAAGGGGGGACTCACCCCCTCTCTCTCTCATCTTTTACTTAAAATAAAAAGAAAGGAAAGGAAAGAGAGAAAGAGGAAGAAAGGAAGAAAAAGAGGGAAAGAGAAAAAAGAGCGAGAAGGAGAGAGGAAAGGAAGGAGGAAGAAGAAGAAGTCATTCTTCTCCAGCCACAAGCTTCCTTCACCATTATTTTCATAGTTTATTTCAAGGTACGAGTCTTTCTTTTGATTTAAGTAAGAATAAAGAACATGGATTCAATTTTCTTGAAATATTTTAGTGTAAAACCACGTGGGAGAGTAAATCTGGGTATTTACTCTAAGATCCATGGATGAAATCCATATGTTTTTGTTTTCTTGCATGTTATTGTGGAATAACCCACGTGTAGATGTGTTTTTACATTAAAACGGAATTTTTGATCCATGAAAAATAGAGTTTCTTATGTATGTGCCTACTAGTATTGCCGATTTTTATGAAAAACCCATGTCAAGGATTATTAGTGCATGTAAATCTGGAAATAACAAGCTAAAACGTGGTTGCATGTTAGTTTATGATAACATATGATATCTATTTCATAACTGAATTGTGTACCTTATTGAATATGATGTCTACTTAATCTATCCATGTATATTTTACGCAAAAAATTCAGGTACATGCATATTGGGCTTTGTTCTTAGTGCATTAAGCATGCCCAAGGTCATGACACTTATTGTTATGTCTATGTTGGTGTGTTGTCATTAAGAAAACCCATATATATAGGTAAACAAATAATAATAATAAATCCATTGTTTGTTGTGTTGGGTCTCAGCCGACCACAGTCAGCTAAGCCGGGTGCCATCAACCCCAGTCGACTGAGTCGGCTGGGTTGGGGTTTTGGCTCAGCCAGCCAAGTGCTGGCAATGGAAGATTTTTTTTTTATATAACCTACGTTTGGTTGAATTGGTTGTCAGACCAGTCGAACCCAGTTCAGCTGGCCTGACAGGCTGAGCCAACTGGCAGCCCAGCCAAGTTAGGCTCGACTGGGCTGTGGAATCGGGCAACACTTGCCAAGTGCTGGCAGATTCCATCTGTATAAAAAAAAATAGATATATATATAAATAATATTTGTGTGTGCTGGTATCTTCTTGAAAGAAATTTTTTTTATATAACATATTATGCATGTATATATATATATATATGTTATTTCAGACTTGTTGCACAATTTCCTTTCTAATTCTATAACTACTCATGTGTAAGTGCTTAATTGACTCACGTATGTCGATTGTTAGCTGCATACATGCTCATTTTCTATGCATCCTGACATACCTGTATACAAGATGATTAAAATGAATATAGTGATGTAGAATTGTTAAGTATACACCTGTGTAAACAGTATGACAAAAATGTGTATGAGTGTTGTCATGATTCCGCTAAGCCTGTAATTGCTTTTAGGTTGTCGACATTCAAGCCGTTTTCAAGGCTTAACTGAACACTCTGTGCTAAGTTAAAAAGAGTTAACACATAGTTGTTTTCTTATGCATGAGCATACACAAAAGTGATACAGGATTTGCCTGCAAGTAATAGGATGAGGTGTTCACAAGTTGCTTAGAAATGATTTATAAGTGAAATCATGTTGTTGGCCTGAATATGCGCATTAGAAGGAATTATGCATCTGATAAGAATACATGTATTGAATAAAAATATTCCATAAATGTGAAGTGGTGAACTCATGCACGTGACTATGTGTAGCGCTTCTTCATGCACATTTCAAAAGTTTGCATACATAAATGTGCATTAAAGAGCATATGACAGGAATGCATAGTGGCATGTGGTTGATGATTTTTGCATATAATGCATTGATGATCAAATGGATCATCCTGGGTTGTGTGAGCCTTGAGCAGGTCATGCTCTTTGTTTTAGTTGTTCTATGCATTGCAAAAATCAAATGTGACATTATTGTTTTATTGCACTGTTTCCTGTTGCCACGAGCGGTAGTCCCGTGAAGAGCTTGGCATACTGATTTGCAAGCTTATGTTATTAATTCTGCATGTTGATTTGAAAATGTAAAAGAGATGAATTAATAACAAGATAAAATAAAGTAAAGAACAATGTAATTTATGTTTCCTTGATGTCCATTCTTTAGTGTGAAAATCTTGGATGTCACAGTTTGGAGAAACCGTGAGGATACAAAAACTATGTGTGCATTATTGCCTCAAAACCCGATATTGATGTTCTTTCTCCTGACTATGGTTTTAGGGAGAGTCTGTCACTTTGTCTTGGGGTGGTGTATTTGATACAATTATTATTGTTTTGGTATACCAAGAAAGTAGCGCGAGTGAATGTTGATTTTCATAGTGTCTCCGACATTAGATGTTGAGTATCCGCGAACAATGGTAATAAAAAGTGAAACTTAAATGTGTGTGCTTCCTAATAGAGACATGCATATAAAAGAAAACTTGATTGAAGATAATAAATTATGCATACATTGCATTGAAATAATGCATATTCCTGCTATACATTAGATTATGCATGTTTACTTATTCTCTTAATTGTGATATATTGATGAATGCATGATGTTCCATAATGCATGTTAAATGTCTTTAATGCTTAGATTGTGAGCTATGTTGTTATCAAATGTTCTCTCATGCTTAATAAATATTCTCTATTGCATGACACTTGTCTTTATTGCATAATTGGGGTTCCCTATTGATGATAATTGTTTCATCTTGTTAAGCAATTGATTTCCACTGTTTAAATGATTATTTAAATTATGAAGTTGTCATGACTGCATCCCCCTAAAATATTGCATGAATCTTATTTATGTTCTTTTTACTTATTTGATTCATTAAAAAGACTTGTACGTAAAATTCTTTGGATTCTGACACCCTACTTTTATGGTTTTTTACAGCCGCAGGTAATCAATGAAGTCGGCTAGCTTCTGAGAGGATACGAGGGTCATATTTATTTCAGACAGCTTCACTTACGGAAAGAGTGACTCTTCTTTTTATTTTCCTTAATCTTTTTGTTTCTTTTAGTTTTTTAATTTTCTTTAGTTGTTGCTTCACTCTTGGTGTTATTGATTAAAAAAAAAGAGGTCTAATTTGGTTGGTTATGAATGATAAATGTAAGTTCGATTGTGGTGTGTGGTTATCCAGTTGAACTTGGAACTGTAAGGACCCCGGGTTTCTAGAAAGTTTTTCGCAACTCTTACAAAAGAAAAAATATGCATTTTCAAAGGGGTATGAGTTGGGGTCGTTACAATATTAATTTAATATTTTTCCAAATAATATTTTATTATATTTAAAGTTTATTTTAATAAAAACTAATTTTAATGCTACAATATTTAAAAATTAGTTTTTATTGGTTAAAAGTAAAAAAAAATCCTCAAGTCCCATTTTTTAAAAAATTTTAAACTATCAAGTCAAGTCAAAATATGGCATCTTCTAGTTTGGTTTGGACCCACGTGAAACCAGACTTTGACCAAATTTTCAGGTCTGGTATCAGGTGCGGATCTAAGTCTAATTGGGTCTATTATAAAAGAAACCATACTTAGACCCGATAAGAACTACATGAACCAGACCTGGACTATACCTGGTAAAATAATATTTCTTTATCATTTTTATATTAAAAATTTGCATGTCTTAATCGAAACTTGAGTCAGGTCCGAGTCTGGTATAAATTTCATAAACTATACCTGGGTTTATGTATTAATTGGACCTTTGGGTCTGAACCTGGGCCTTAATCAAGTCTTCTTATTTGTCATCATACTTGAACCCTATAGGGTTCGGTCTGGGTCGGGTCTCTGTAAACTTGACCCGTCCACACCCCTAAATGTGACACATGGATTGAGACACTGATATGGACTGTTTTAATATTTTTCAGTAATTTTTAATCAAATCTCAATAAAATGCCTTTTTATTATTTGTAATTGATTAAAAACTAAGAAATTTTCTTGTCTTCATGTATTATTTTTCAAAAAGTTTTTGAACTTGTGTTGTGATGGTGGCTTTGAGATGGGATCAGGTCAGAGTGTGCTCTGTCCATAATATTGTCAGAGGTTCTTTGGATGCAATATTGTCAGAGGTCCTTTGGATGTCGTTGACCACAAGATGAGCGACATCCAAACCTGTATATGCCGTTCAATTTTAAGATGAATGGCATCCAAGGCACCTCTGACTTTATCTTCTTTCTCTCAGCTTGTACCCGAATCTGACCTGTACCAAACCCTATAGGGCCAGGGTCCAGTGATAAACAAGAAGATCCAACTAAAATCTCAGTATGATTCAAAGGATCCAATTAAAATATAGATCCGGATATGGTTTATGAAATTTCGTTCTATACCTGAGCCCGACCCCAGTTACGACTAAGTTCCTCAACTTTTTAATGTAAAAAAGATCAAAAATATTATTTTATCAGGTCTAGTCCATGTAATCTTTATGATGTCCCTGTATGGTTTCTCTTATGGTAGGTCCCATTGAACCCGAATTAAGATCTAATACCAGCATCTTAAATCAAATTTGGGTTTGATCTCACCTTGATCCGAAACAACACACCGTTTTTTTTTTCATAAAAAAAAAAATCACAATTTCCTGATATAGACCCATCTTTTACCTGTTATTCCATGTCAAGTACAATCTTTTCTGCAATTTCTGATATGGTCCTAAGTTTTCTTGGCTACTGTCAAATAAGGACATGTGGTTAACCTCCATCACGCAAACCAAGGGAAACGTTTTAAGGTGTTGTAAAGTTACCTTACTAGACTTATGACTGAATACTTCATTATTTTTTAAAACAGAGAAATACCTAACTCCCCCATGAAAGAAACGTACCTCCACCTGCCTTTCCTTTTTAGGAACTTACTCCTAAGTGAAATGGATTAGAGTTCACACCAGATACAAAGATTCTGTTTTGAAAAACAAATGTCTCTATTTGGGTCAGATCCAGGATACATAAGTTTATTTGGGTCCAATTTGGAACCAAATAGGCATTATCATTGGTGTGGCTCAAATTCATATAAAAATCAATGGGTTAACTCATTTTAGAACATCTGTTTCATAATTCATAAGGTCCCATAAAAACTTTACCAGGACTCAGGACTAAAATTATAATTAATATTTGAAAATCGAATAAAGGACCGGATCTGGCCCATATTTTTTTTTGCCTGGATAACATATGTATAAACTTGGTTATATTTGGGTTTTTTTATCCAAGTTAAGACCAAACAAGCATTTAAATTGGTTTGCATGGGGACCAAGGAAGCGAGTTGGTCAAGAAGGGGACAGATGGGGATGGTAAAAGAAATGGGTAGAGGGGTACTTTTGAGATTACAAAATATTTAACTGAGGTTAAGTAGGTTAGGTTAGTGGTAGGCTACAGCATGCCTTTGTTTGACAGTTGCCAGGAAAACTTAGGACCATATCAAGAATTTCAGAACAGGTTGAGACTAACATGGAATATCAGGTAAATCGTGGGTCTATATCATAAGACTTTCCTAAAAAAATACAATTTAGATTGAATGCAACCCTTCACCTTATGCATTAGTATATATATATATATATATATATATATATATATATATATATATATATATATATATATATATATATATATATATATTATGAAAGGGTTGGCAATCAGGTTGGTTCAGCCGGTTGACGGGTCGGGTTGGCGGGTCAGAATACCTCAACACAAATACGACCCGTTTAACGGTGACCCATTTATTAAATGGGTTGATCCAATAACATAGACAGTTAGACACGATAAACGGGTTGCGGGTTGACGGATTCGTATAAACGGATCTAGGTTAGGGTTAGATAAGTTAATATATATATAAACGAGTTGCGGGTTGACGGGTTCGTGTAAACGGGTTGACCTGCCCGCCTAACCCGTTTATTAAAAGGGTCAAACAGGTTGGTGGGTTGGCATACCCTTAACATAAACATGACCTGCTTAATAAACGGATTAGGCGGGTTGACCCGTTTACGACAAGAACCTGTTTAAGCCAAACCCTAACCCAGCTAAGAAGCCGGTTGGCGGGTCAGATTTTGCCACCCCTACATAAAACCGGGTCACTTAATGGACCTGCTTCTCTACGAGGTAAAACTAGCCTTACACATAACATCATTGACCACGTGGGCAACCACCCCAATGGTAGATCTACATTACAGAATTATTTTTATTGCCCCATTTAGGAAAAATACAAAACCTACTAAATGAAACATGCTTTTGGGTTTTCATTAATTTTTGGTATTTTTTCAAAATTCTGACTGTATAGATGTGATCTATATGCTTGTAATCACTCCTCCGAACATTTTATTCCAATGCATTGAAAGGTTTCAAAAATTAATAGCCTACAATTTTGAGTTTGCATCAAGCTCTTGAGGGGGTGAGATTACCAGATGGAGCAGCTAAGCAAGTTAATAATCTTGTTCACCAAAATTTTGGATAAAGAATGAAACTATATCCTCTCTTTATATATGGGCCATTAGAATATGCTAACTGGAAATATGTGAACAGGAGTATGAACTAAGCATCTTTTATACTTTTTTTACAAATCCAACCCGGTATATGAATTTGGTGTGATCCATTTGCAAGGAACAGAGTATGTTCGATAGAAAAATATGATTTTTGGATACTTGAATATTTACAAAAAATCTAAAATATAGATTTTTAAGCCTTAAAAGATTCTTCGTATGCATCATAATCACATAACCCAAGAGTTTATTTCTATAAACCCAAGCATCTAGATAACATCGGTATGGTGAAATTTAAGAAAATAATAAAAAATCCCATGAAATTTTACTTCATACTCAGGTTCACATATTTCTAGTTAACATATTCCAGTAGCTATATATATTAAAAAAACATGAACAATGAAAATACATGATCCAACAGTCAACTCCTAGCAAATGGACCACGCCAAATGCATCTACAGGGTTGTATTTGCAAAATAAAGTATCGGAAATGCCTAGTTCACACTTGTTAACATATTTACAGTTAACATAATCTAGTGTGTGTGTATATATATATATATATATATATATATATAGAGATAGATAGATATATATAGAGAGAGAGTGATATGTATCTTCCAGACAGTTCTAGACTCTTTTAGAAAAAATATACTTGCATGTATTTTTTAAATTAATCTAAACCCTTTAGATGTCACCTCCATGCTTTATCTAGTAGAAAGCATGTATTAGTTTAAACATTTTTTTATGGTTAGTTGTGTTTTTAACTCAATGAAAAAGTCAATGGTATGCATGCACCAAAAACTTGATTAACTAAAAATCAAGATTTTTTTAAATGATTCAATCCAAAGCATAGTTTTAAATAAATAAGCAATGACAAACACATTATAGTTTTGGATTAAGCAAAAAACTTGTGCAAATATGTC
Source organism: Nuphar pumila (assembly GCF_984573655.1). Lineage (NCBI taxonomy): Eukaryota > Viridiplantae > Streptophyta > Magnoliopsida > Nymphaeales > Nymphaeaceae > Nuphar > Nuphar pumila. The sequence goes on along the minus strand of NC_143253.1, from coordinate 17,771,441 downwards.
TTTCACAAAAGTCTAGGATGGTGTGAGAGATAAATAGTATGGAAGACACACACACACACACACACACACACACACACATATATATATATATATGGGTGCTTCTAGCTTATTTAGCATATTTTATTTATTGTTTGCATGTGTTAAAGTTGACACCACCAAGGTGGTATCCCATGTGGTAAGTGGGGGCTTAGGAGATATCTGGTAGAGGGTCTGCCTAACTCCAGCTTGCCTATAAAAAAAAATGTGTTAAAGTTGACTCACATATAATATTTTAAAACATTTTTAAATCACCCTTATTTTCATGAATTGTGAGCCATTGATTTTTGCCTCCTCAAAAATGAAATTTTATGGGGAATTAAATATGATAAAACCTTCTAAAATATTAAATAAATCATGCTAAATGCATTTGTATGGTTAGATTTTTCATTTGATTGTTAGATCTATGCAAACAAGAGTGTGTACCACCATATATATATAGCGGTAGTTGTGCAACCCTTAGGTGCACAACTACCAATGAAAGCATTTTGGCCTTCCATCGGGGCCTTGATGGACGACCAATGCAGAAAAACTTGCTAAAAATGAGTTTTTTCACTTTTTAGGCTTGAGTGACTCTTTCAGAGCACCTCTAAAGGTTTCAGTTCTGTTAGAACCTTTAGCAACGCTCAAAAACGTTGTTAAAAGACTTTTTTAAAAGGAAATATGTATCCTGAGCACAGCTAAAGGTCTCTCCACTAAAGCCTAAAAAAGCCAAAAAATGTTATTTTTAGTATTTTTTTGCATTTTTTGTGTTGGTCGTTCATCAAGGCTGTGATGGATGGCCAGTATGATTGTGCTGGTAGTTTCGCATCTAAGGGTTGCACATCTACCACTCACTCTCTCTCTATATATATAAACAAAAATAAAAACCTACTAAATGAAAGATGGTAGTAGATTTTTGGTGTTTTTTTTTAATTCTTACCCCATAGATGTGTTAAGCAAGATTGATTTACTAGAAATCGTATTTGGATCATGCATTTTGGATGGAAAAAGTTGTATTTAAGAAGCACTACACATCTGGTTAGGAGAGGTGGTTTGATTTTTAATGAGATCTCAAGTTTGAGCACATCTAGTGCACAAGTCAAAGCATAAGAGAAAGCTTTCCTGGTAGGCGGGAGACTAGTACTCATGGAGTTTTATAATGAGGACACCAAAATAAGGCATGGTCAATCTCAAACTTTTTGATGATCTAACAATTGGTGAGGGAAGATTAGGTGTGATGTGATTGTACATTTTTGCATGCTACTGCACCTAATAACCCACCATCTTTGAGATACAGGTGACACCTGTCAGTTGTGGAGCCCAACATCAGATGGTAAGTGGTCAAGGTGCAGCAGCACACTTAAAATGTGCAATCACATTGCACCTGATCTTAATTTGGAATTTTTGTCAGATATCTCCTCCCACCACCTAGAGGGAAGATCAGGTGCAATGTAATTGCAGACTTTTGGTGTGCTGCTGCACCTTATCACCCACCATCTGCTATTGGGCCCTACCGCTGACAGGTTATATCCCAAAGATGAAGGGTGATCATGTAAAACAGTACAATGAAAGTGTGCAATCACATTGCACCTCCCCACACACACACGAACAACAAAAAGGATAACACTTTGATCTGATCTTGTAGATAGACTAGTACTTTTCAAATTCATAGCTAGTTGAAGATATCATTGTCTTATGCTAAAATGTACTTATTGGAAAGTAAGATGCAATTCGAAGCAATTGTTACTTATAGGAGTCTTTGCTAACCTAGTTGTCCTCTCTTTGGCTTAAATATGCCAAGTTTCACGACTACATTGTCATACCGCAAAATAAAGGCCTCTATGACTTTCTGTTACTGGATATAAAGTTTTGGCAGTTTTTTTTTTTTTGTAAATCACTTTCATTAATTTTGCTAGAAAATATTCATTTATTGACCAACCATTTACCTGGAACTCCAAAACTTATCATCCTTTCTAATTAATAGAGATTGTTGCTTAAATTTTCATGAAAATGATTAACAATGTTTCATCCTCATATCAAGGTTTCTTCTCCTTCCCCTTCTTCCAAATCTGATTCATATTTTTCATAGAAGAATCTCTAATCAATGATAGAACAAGATCCATTTTGCATCATATCTAACTAATTTCTTGGTTTGGGTAGAATTATTTTGTAAAAATATTTTGTTTTATCCTTGTTGGATTTTCGACAAATTTTGAAAAAATAAATATAAAATTAATGTTAAATTCTTATTACAATTTAAATTGGAGAGTCATAATTTCAATACCCAAAGTTATTTAGTATGTTAACGTAACCAAAGCAAATTTTTTCATAATTATGAAATAATTAAAAGATGAATTTTATGTCTTAATTCGGGTTGAATTAGAGTAAATTTGAATGTCAATTTGAATTTGAATTTCATGTTAGTTTGAATCTTATGTGAGTTTGAATTTGAATTTGAATTTAGATTCAATTAAATGTGAATTTGCATTTAGAACTTAATTTAATTTGAATTTAATTAAATATGAATTTAGATATGGGATTTGAATTTAGATTTAAATTGGATGTGGCTTTACCTAAATGAATTTGGATCTAAATTGAATTTGGATTCAATATAGAAATCAATTAAAATTTAATGGGAATAGAATTATGAATTTAAATTTAGATAATTTTGCAAGTCGGATCTCAAGAGGGGATGCCCCCCTTATGTGGGCTCATCCTACTTGGCAAGATATTTTCTTATATTTCTATTTTCCTAGAAGCCTCTACTCTAAACAAGTCAAAAATCTAATACATTTTTTAATTTAAAACATTGGCTAATTATCTAATGGACTTGAAAAATAAAATTAGGATTTTATTTAATTAAGTGGAGTTCCAAGGGTAGGATGCCCCCTTGTGGGCCCCTCTTAATTGACTAAGGCCTTTACATTAATTGAAAGTCAAAACAATCTAAAAAATTTCCTAGTTTAAGAAAAAGGCTAAGGCTTAGATTTTTTTAAAAGTTTCTTAATTAATTTAAGGAATCAATTTAGCTTAGGAATTTTAGAGAATAATTAAATATGAAATTATGGAGTAGGGAAGGAGACTTACCTATTAGCATCCCATATGAGATATAAAAAGGGACCCCGCACACGCCTCCCCCTTATTGGGCTCTCTAATTCTTTCTACTCTCTCTCTTTTCTCTTCCTCTTTCTTCTTCTTCCTCCCTCATGTTTGAGGGGTTGTCTCCATTGAGGAAGGGGTGTCGGTGTCTTATACAACCATTGGAGGTACAACTTGAGGAGATGACTAAGCCGTTGAAGATGAAGGATTCATAAACCCTACAATTTTGAGGTAGGGGCATTTTAATCGTGTGTGTATAGTGCCAAGGTGCATGTGCATGTTGTGGAGGATCCATATATGCATGTTAAAATGCACATATCAATCATGGACATTTTATAAGACTTATATGACATGGATCACAATTGATCAAAGCTCCACAATTATTTTTAGTGAAAATTAATTTTGGAGAAACGAAAGTATTTTTCATAAAAGTGATTTTTTTATGGATTATATAATATATTATATCTATGATAAATTTGATATTTGATGTGTAAATATGAATTAATGACCAAAATCCCTAATTATACAAAAATTGGTTTTGGGTTTTGATGTCTTTTTGAGAAAAAATGGTTTATACTATTTTTGAAATTTGATTTAGTATGATATTCATGTATGATCAACATATATGGATTTGGATTCATGTTATATATGTTATTACTTGTGTATGAATGCTATAAAATTTAAAATCTATATTGGATTTGAATTCATTTTGAGAAAATTTGGTTTTCATATAAAAATACATGAAATCTTGCATGCTATTTATATTATAAATTTGATATTTGTGAATTCAACATGTTAGGATGTGTACATGCATATGCATAATATATTTACATTGAATTAAAATCATAAAATATATGTTTAAGGTTTTTCTCTATGAAAAACATGTATTTAATTATATACATGTTAAAAATGCATTTTGTCATGTGATTTATATTCTGATAAGTACAAAAAACATGAATGATTCTCCAAAACGGTGAATCCAAATATTCTAAAATTTTAGAATGATATTTCAAACATGTTGGAGTAATCCAAAATAAAAAATTGGGTTCATCTGAGTTCTGAATTGGGAGATACGACCTCTGCAAGTTAGAATAGAATTTTTGTCATGATAGAAATTCTATAATCATTGCATATTTTTGTTGATTTTATTTTTTCCAATTTATTTTATATTCATGGCCAATATTTTTATATATATTATTTTATGTATTAAAGAATACATGGTAAAATTTTTGTATAAATACTCATTACAGTTTATAAATTACAAATCATGAAAGTTTGTCCCTAAAACTAAAATTTTTGCAACATAGTTTGTCTAAGAATAAGAATAAGTTATAGTGCATGAATTTTAACTATCAACTGGAATGTAGTTTAGACTTGATTTCTTTTGAAGATTTTGTTAGACACGCCGAGCTAACTACAATAAAATTAATAGAAATTATTTTATTCTATAAATTCATTGACTGATGGTTCTTTGGTAAAGCTGAACCAAACAGGTATGTTCTATGAATAGAAAACTAGTTTTAGTAAAAGATTTTAGTCTCTCTGATCCAGAATGAAATTGGACCAAGTGTTTTAATGTAGATAGCTAACATACATGTGCATCTACTGTAAAAATTGTAGAGTTTATTTTATTATATTCTGACTGTGGCAGAATTTATACCGAGTAATAAAATTTGTTCATACAGTTCTGAATTGAAACTATTGTTTGCATTTATGTCATGGTTCAGAAAATGGATTAGTTAAACATATATAAGACCCAAAGCTGAACCAAATGGACACACACCATATTAGAGTATAGTGTGTGAGCCAAATGTGACTATAGAGTTGTGCTTTGACTTGAAATCATGTATTGATTCATAACCTGTAATGTCAGGTTTCAATTATAACAAGTTTTGTATGCCTGTAATTTATACATGTGTTGTTGTGCATATGCTAAGATGTTATGTATGATATGCATATGATGATATGCAGTATGCTGCTATGCATATGATATTAACATGCTGACAGAATGGCTAAGCATGTTGATATGCTGATTTGTTATTTCTTTTCTGTCATAATGCAATATGTTGTTATGTTTGTTAATATGCATGCACATGGGGCAACTTACATGTTGATTCTATGTTTGATGTATTGCTTGCTTAAGTATCTCATTGTTTTGGCCTATTTGAATATTTGAATGCATATGTGTTGTATAAATGAGAACTTAGCATGAACTAGGTTAATTGTTGATTGGTGCCTAATTGATCTTATGCATATTTGATCTCGAAATAGTGGTTATGTCTGTGCTCAAATTTGAGGTTATTGACCATGTGTGTGGTTAATTGTGTAAGGCATGAATGACAAAAAAAAAACTAAAGTTAATATAAATATGCATTAATTCTCTTGAGCTTACAAAAAGAGGGTAAGCAGTATTCTAGGTTTTGTAAGTTTTGTTTATAGCACAGAAGGTTGTTTTTCCTCAGCCACAGAAAGAGGAAACTAGGCTACCACTGCAACCACGAGGTAGTATGTATATGAACTTCAGTTGAACGAAATTATGATATATCATATTAGAGGGTTGGGTCTCTCTCGATTTTGTATTGCCCCATGCTCCAACATAGTAAGGTTGTGTAAGGCCAAGTTAATAAGTCATAAATTGTCTGAATATATACCCTGTGATATTGCCTCTAATCCATATTATCTATGTTGGTACCCACAGAAGATTGTACTATCTAAACAATTATGAATTATACATATAGTTACAACATTGCATTGCATCATTTAAGAAAGAAAAAATAACGAGAAAGATAAAAATCACTTATGCATTGAGGAGTTGTGTGATTATTCTGGTAAGTCATGCATTGTTTAACTGTTCATGCATAAATGTAGTACAGGTCATGTATTTTTAATTATTCAATGTTTTGATATTCTCAAGATATATATGTGCTAGTATGGATATGTTTGTATTGTTACATGATTTTAAATTATTATATCTATTTCCCAAAATGCAGCATGACGTTGTATATAATTGTATTGCATGTATTTTGAAAGATGTACATACATGCATACCTGATATTTTTAACGCATGCATTATTATTGTGTTTTTACTCAGGCTTGATGAGTCTGACCCCTTTAATTTTAATATACTTAAGTGATAAGGCATGACTGAGTAATTTGGTTGACTCGACTATGGCTTGACCTTGCTTAGGCATGCTATGAGAGTTTGGGGTTTGGCAGTGGACTATGGGTTTGGCTAATCGGTTTTGAAACTGAATCATTATGAATATTTTATTTAATTCAATGTGAATGAATGGTGATTTTTAATTTTATGAAATTTACTAGAATGGTTGGTGTTTGGTATTGTATTTGTACCATTCCTGATTTCTTATTTCTACAATTGATTTAAAAAAAAATCCTTCAAAAATTGAGTTTATAAATTGGGGGCATTACACTCCCACTCTCACAAGAGCTCTCATGAGTTCTCTCCTTTAACCGACCCTCTCTTCCTCCTCCTTGGAAGTTCAACGGCTGAGGGGAAAGTTTGTTTGTGTTGGGGTTTGTGTACATTGGCTCTAACTGGCCAAATCGGGAGCGCAAACCATAGTTTGCAGCTATGATCCTACAAATTTGGGGCATTGCAGACTCTCCGACATTAATTCTATGGATATGGACATACCTGAACCTAGTACACAAAAAATGAGTTTTGGTTTCCCATGCCTTCACCAAGAATCTATTTACCTAAGGTTATGTAAGTTGATCTCTGTAGATGAAAATAAGGCAAGTCCAGTGATTTAGTATAGTGAACAAGGGAAATAAATTTCCAAAAAATCAGAGGAGGTCCTTTGATCTGTGCTCTAAACCCTATAAAAAGATCGGGGACAATTTATGTATGATTCGACCGAAATAAATTCTAGAATGAGGACCGTCGAAAATACAAACCAAACCTGTAGAATTTAGATTTTTTGTATAGGAGATTTTATAAAATCGATTTGAGTATGCTAGAAGTTAAATTTAGATTTTTTTATTTTTATGCATGACTTGTGGTGTGTCTACTATCTTCTATAAAAATTTTAGAAATTATGGAAGTGCCGATAAATTATAAAAATTTGATGAATAGGATATACTCGATACAGGAAACAAAAAAATGTGTTATGTCTCGTCCAAGTTTGGCAGTGAATGAATGACCCATTTTGTAATGCCCCAAAATTTTACCTAAATTTTCAGTAAATTTTTTTATTTTTGAAAATAGTAAGCACAACAGAAATGATTTTAAATGAAATGGTGAACATCTTGGGCGAGTTACAGGTGTTAGCATCCAAACAGGTCATCAATTCGAATTAATATAAGCAGAGTCTCATCACTTAGTATAATACCTGTAATTTTTTGAGACATTTTTGTGAATTTGGTATTTTTTCTTATTGAATAGTAAATCCAAAATTTTAAATTTAGGTAGGCATTGTGCTAGAGGGTTTGTAGGATTTAGAAAAAAAACATTAAATGTGGAAAAAATATCCCACATGCCCAAGGGTCTCATCGACCCTATCGAGTTTGAATTTTTTAGAAATTATTTATGAGAAATTCGAATTAACCCTTAAGGGATAATTAAAATAAATAATTTAGAATATATGAGAGTTTAAAAATTTATAAATGGAATTTAATTATGTTTAAGCTTAGTTTAAATTTTATTTATTGTCATTTCATACTTTTGAATTTGTAAAGAATTTTATTTGAATTTAATTAAAACTAAATTAGAATTTTATTTAATAGAATGGAATTAAAAAAATTGTTATATTTAATAAAGTGGTAGGAGTCCATAGGTGGGCCGTCCCATCCTATGTGGCACTCCATTTAAACTTTAAAATGTCAAAAAAAAATAAAATAATGAAAGCAAACCCTAGAAGGATCTAAGAAGGGGCTAGAATAAGGAAGGAAGAAGGAAAGAAAGGATAATGAAAAGAAAGAAGAAGAAAAAAAGACTTACCAAGTCAAGCAAGCAAGTTGACATTTTTGTAAGATGGAAAGGGGGCCAACCCATGGAGGTCGATCAACCCTTCCTTACCTTATATAGTATATATATATATACTATATGATATATGCAATATATATTATACTATATGCTAATTAGAAAAAAAAGGGAAAAAGAATTAAAAAAAGAAAAGAAAATAACTAGGCTTTGAAAAAAAGGAAAGAAGCCTTGATTTGGATCAAAGGCTAGGATTATTTCTAGCCCTTGACCCAAAGCCCTAAGTCTATAAATAATGAAGAGGGGCTCACTTCCGCCCCATTTGATCCCCTTTGATTATTTTTTCAAGCTCTTTCTCTCTCTCAAATCCCTCTTCTCTCTTCTTTTTCCTACACCAAACTCTTGGTGTTTTCACTCTTGGCTCAACAAGGGAGGCTTCGACATGCATGAAGAGAGCATAAGGAGGTTGTGGGTGAGGTTGTTGTTCATGTAGAATGGCTGGTTTATGCGAGAAGAGCAATCTACGCTCATAAGATTGATTTTCGTCAAAGAGGTAGGGAGGTTCCATACTCTACACATAAAATAGAATTTGTGGGCACAAATTTCATCTATTTTTCATAAGTATAGACTCTAAACCATGTCTCCCACACGTGGGTTTGGCCTATGGCTATTGAAGTATGAAATAGAAAGGCATTTTCGAAAGAAAACCCCTCTAAAAATTGTATTTTTCTTAAAAATCGATTTCTGAAAAAATAAAACAAAAAAGAATTTCAAAATACATGGGTTATCTAATTTTTTTTGTGTAAATTTTGATTTGGGTTAGTAGATCATGTGAATATGGATGTTTTATAAAGATTTGAATGATTTTCATGATCGAATTCCTTAGAAATTACGTATTTTGTGTTATCGGGTTTCTCAGAAAAAAATTTAGGTAGTTTTTGCAAAACCATGATATGTCTTAATGACTTTATGCAAATTTTTATTGAAAATTGTAGGGTTCATGCATGTGAATAGTCTGAAATTGTTACATAAATTTTTTATTTTTATTTATATGTAAATTATGTGATTTACTTTATTTATTATGAAATTTACCAAAATTATTTTTGAGAAAATAAGCCTCGTGTGAGACAGGCCTATTTTTTCACCAAACTGTTGCAAAAATATTATTTGTCCATGGTACTTTATTTTAATATAGTATAGTTAAAATTTTATAAATTTTCTTGCTTAATTCATTAAAAAAAATCAGAAATATGGATTTGGGTGACCCGTTTTGGCCTCACCTGAATGCATATACCTGATATTACATGTTTTTTGCCTGATATCTGATCGGTAAATTGCTCGTATCTTCCTTGTACGAAAGAGTTTTGACAAGCATTTTGTTGAGTTGGAAAGCTAACAAAATTTTACATCTACTAAATTTTGAGCTCTTTTCATGGACTTAACATTGTTCTGTGATTGTCGGAATAGAAAAGTACATATTTACACCAAAACGTTTGTAACTCCTTCATACAAATGAATTTTTATGAATGGATTGCGGCATCAAAAAGTTGATAAAATTTTTTACAAACTGTGAAAAATTCAGCTCTAACCATCTACTAGACTTTTTCTTCAGTCTTTGTAACAGTCGGATAGAGTTGAGTTTTTACAAGATAAGAACTAGTTCTACACCTGGCTATTTATTTAATGTGAAAACTACATGTATGAATGTATGTTGTTTGAATGGATGTTTATCTGCTATGAATTGTTATGAGTATGAGTTTGTTGCAGGAAAATAAAGTATCCAATTATGGGACACAGATTGATAAAAATATTAAGGCACAAGCATGTCCCGTGGCCTATATCGAGTGGATGCACTGAATAGTCCATTATGTGTAATGAATATGAATGTTGTATATTATTGAACATGCTGCAAATCCTTACGTATGACTGTACATGATATGAATGATGTGAATGAATGGATGCATTTAATGTTTAAAGAAAGTTCATTCCTTTGCTATGCATTCATGCACAATTTTAAAAAGAAATAAAATACCTACTATATTTTCAAACTAAAGGTTTCAAAAATACATCACAAGGCCCTGAAGTGGTCAAATTTATTGATTGAGACTGTTAGATGGATGTTGCATGTAAAATAAATAACTAAAGGTTAAACATGTAACATTAAATGACTTATGCTCACTAAGAGAAGGTGAGTGGTACTAATCTGGCTTCATGGGTATTGATTTGAGCACATAAGGTTGCTTCTCCTCAACCATGAAGATAAGAGAACCCTTCATATTAAACTGCAGTGTGAAGGATACAAGAATCTCATGAGTAAAGTTTGATGCATTGAGATGGTAGTATGAGAATTTGTCTCGCTCTTTGGGTCCCTCACCCGGCACTAGCAAATGGTGCCCGACCAGGATAAAAGCTACCCTTTAATTGAAAACACCTTCTGCATCGTGGCCTTGACCCAAGACTTTTGGTTGTATTTATACTCACAAGGTTCTGTTAAAAACTGTAACCTAAATTATTGTGCATTAGATAAGCATGACATGCCATTATATAAGAAAGAAAGGATAATTAAAGATAAGAATCAATTCATGCATATGAATGACTGATTTGGGGTTTTTAAAATATTTCTTAGGAATTGAAGTTGCTTACTCTCCTAGAGGGTATCTGTTATCTCAGTCTAAATTTGTTTTTGATATTATTTTCAGGTCTGACATTACGGATGATAAGAGAGTTGGCACTTCTGAAAATGTTGACACCAAGATTCAAATTAACGATGAAGAACCACTTGAAGATCCTACTCTTTACAGACAACTTATTGGAGCTCTCACTTACCTTTCAATTACTAGACCTGATATAGCATAAGTTATACACACAGTTAAGATATATATAATATTATACATGTATATATATTATATATATATATGTATATTATATGTACATATTTATATATATTATACCCAAGTCAACTATTGGTTGACTTGGGGATGGCTGGATGTTGGACTGTTGGGACTAGGTCCAACAGCTAGATTGGTCCCCCTATCTCTCTTTTTAATCCTTCTCTTCTCCCTCTTACTCTCTATATAAAGGGTGGGTGGGTGCCTTTGTAAGAGTGAGAGTGATGGGTAGTTTCCTACGTTTTGAGTGTTTGAGTGTTGTAGTGAGACTCTTTTATAATTTTTGATTTCTTTTGTATTATTTGAATTTCATATTTAATGAAATTGTTTATTTTTAAAGTCATCTTTTCTATGAGTATTTCCACTGTGAATGTATATTTAACTATATTGTAGTCTTGGCTCGGGACGCATTCCAGAGTGTATTAAGATACGTACCATTTCATGATATGGTATCAAAGCAAGGCATTGAGGTCTTGAGAAAGATTCGTATTAATGGATGATATGGATTTAAGAAATTTGTATTCTGGTATATATCTTTGGCTTTTCTATTTTTATATGTATGGTAAGTGATTGTAAAAAGGGTTATGATAGAATTAAATATTTTTGAAATATGTGATGTGTAGTGAATAATTATATTTTGCAAAATATGTGGTTTCTTAAAATCTTATGTGTTTCATGTTTTTGCAAAATACTAAATTTCATGTTTGAACGTCTCTTAACGTATGTATAGACTATCTTTTGGATTTTTTTTTTTTTGTGATCAAGCATAAAGATTAAAAAAAGGTGTATTGTGTGATCATTTTTTAATATAGACGTGTTTTCTATGTTCTCATAAGGTCTTTCTATTATCATGTGAATGTGTTATTTCATGTATGAGTGATATTGTACTATTAAGTAAGACTATTTTCAATTGACTTGTGTTGGATTAAGGCATCTTTAGGTATAGACCTCAAATAGTCTTTATTGAATAGCATAAGCATGACTTGTTATCATACACTCAATTCCTTTTTTGTGCTTATCTTGGTGGTTTCTTTCTTGTGTATTAATATCTTATATCATGCATCTTGGAGATTGTATATTCATTGCATTACAAAAAAAAACTCTTGTTTAATGCAATCATATGTGGGTTCATAGTTATGTATGTTATTAAAATCTCTATGGCTTTTTTAGAACATTTTATCAATAATGTCACCATTTTTATGTTTATGCAAAGCTCTTAGTTGGCTCTTTGTATCTCGCTCACTAGTGGTTTTGTACTTGTGTGATTATGCACTTAGCTCTTTTGAAATCTCTATATGTTGCCTTTAATTGCTTCAGTAGATTTAAGATCTAAAGATTATATATGTTATTCGTGTCTATTTAGTGAGATTTATTGGATCTTTGTTGTATGAGATGTGCCTTAGTGCACTTGTTTCTTGAGTAATGGACTTATGATCTTTTTAAAGATTCTTAAGCATCGTAATTTGCATGCTTATTTACTTATTCAAATTTGTAAAAATTGTCATAAGACATCCTATGTTGCATTGCATGTGATTGCATCGATTAACATATTGATTGTGCATCTAATTGTACTAATTCTTATGATAAGGTTTTCATCTAACTATATTGAATTTGATTTAAAACCTGTGTTTTTAAATCGGTTATTTGGTATGAACTCACCTATTTGAAAATTGATTTCTGTGAGCATTTATTGTCATCTTATGGCCTTGATTTTATCTATCACAGAATTTTATATATGATGCATCATCTCTCTTGGCCTTGTTGTTGGGTTTGGGTTAGTCGTAGAGGTGAGTTATGTGTACACCTCATATCATCCTAGCAATATAGACTCCTAAGGGTTATGAGTGACATGTTGTCACTTGTCTTGGGTCTGATTAATGGTTGATTGGCCTCTGAACTCATTATTGTTGGTATTTCAAGTTAGTTGTTGAAGTGAGTTATGTGTGCACCTCAAATCATCTAAATCAATATGCAATTATCAAAGTTTATGGGTGTCGTTTTGACACCAGTCTTGAACGGATTTATAGTTGGCCTCTAGATTCGTATATGCTTTTGTTGATTCAGAAATGTTTGTTGGGGTGAGTTGTGTGCACCTCGTTTTATGTCAGTTTAGATTATCAACTTATGATTTAGCTCTAAGTGACAGTTGTTTGATCTCTGGATGTAAGTGTGTTGTATCATTCATTTGTTGTATGACCATTGTTACTATGGATGCTTGTAACTTTGTTTATCTATGATGACTATCTAATTTTGAAACCACGATGTTTTGAAAGATGATTAAAAATGATATTTTTATTGATAACATTAGTGTGTTTCCATTACAAACTTTCTTACTTCAAGTGTCTTTTTCTTGTTATGCCTCGTATCTAAGTGTCATTATATATAAATAAACGATGGTTGTTCACACCTTTGTGCATATTTTTAGCCCATAAGTGGCATTGGGATTATACTCTTGTTCTAGTAGCTGATATGCTCATATTAAGTGTCATTATATGTAGACAATAGATGTTTGTTCACACCATTGTGTGTGTTTTTAGCCCATAAGTGGCATTGTTATTATATTCTTGTTCTAGTAGCTAATATACTTACGTTGAGTGTCATTATATGTAGATAAGAGATATTTTATTCACACTTATGTGTGTTTTTAGCCCATAAATGGCATTCAGATTATGCTCTTATTTTAGTCGTTGATACACTTGATTTTTGAGTATTAGAGGTCTAGTGAGGTGATTTCTTGTGGTGGTCAAACTAGTGTTTTAATTTACAAAATCCATTTATTATGATGCATGAGATTTTTTAATATCTTCATTTTTTTTTTCTAAACTCATTTGTTCTTTTATGAGAAATGGTTGTTGAAATATGTTCATGCATTTTGCATTATGCTTTAGTTGCATGAGTTATTCTATGATTGATCATATTGCATAATTTGCATAAGCTATGCTTTTTCAAGCATATATTCAATAAAGAATATATATTTTACTTGATTGTGTTGCCTTTCGTTAGCTCTTTGTGTTGTCCTATAGTGAACTTGTGCTTTTGCACTTTTGTGCTTATATTATGCCTTTGTGCCTTTGTATTGTCCACTCTTGGACATGTATGTGTTTTTGCACTTTGTTTTATAATTTCACATAGTCCATTACATGTTTTTCTAAGCATTTCGTTATGCTCATAGTGGTTATTGTGTGCTTCTGATTGCTCTTGAGATTATTCTCACTTTGTATTCCTTTTTGGTAAATTGGTGTTTGTACACTTCTATTGTATTTGTGTGGATCCTCATTGATACTCCTTTGTGTATTTTTGCTTGTTTTTGAGCATGTGTCTCTGAAAGTTTGTTTATTGTTATCACTTACAATTGGTCTATAAGTGACTTTTTTAGTTGCATGACTCATATTGCTTCTAAAATTATAATTGATTTTTGTGTATTTGACTTCTCTTAATTAAATGATGGAAATCATTTCTTGTATCTTTCTTTGTGTAAAAATATTTTGGGATTTAAACACTTTTGTAAGTTATTTCTTCATGGTATTAAGGTGGCTTATGAGACATTGAACTCTGATACATATGGCAAAGGTGGAGTTGCAGTTGTATATCATTAGTAGTGCACTACGATATTCTAGTTCGAGAGATGGTGTGTCCTAGACTCTGATGTTGATTCTCTTGTTCTTCAAGGGTTAAAATGCAAAAAATATAACTTGTTTGAATAAGCACCCCTAAGAGAACTAAGTTCACAAGTGTGTCGGGTGTGGAGACCAGGCTAAGCAAGATGGTCACTTAATGTGCGATGGTTGCAAGCATGTCAAGTAATGCAAAAGTAATCAATTGAAAAGATAAAGCAAAAATATTCATATCATAGGGTAAGTCATGAGATATGCATAATTGTATGCTTGAATTTCATGTGTGCATAGCTGTATCGTTTGAATTACATATATAATTATATGATTTAATTACATGTGATGATGAAACGTTCCATGCAATAAATTGTGAATTGTTGATATATATGCATAATTGTATCCCTGGATCACATGAGATGATGTAAGGTTACATGAAATAAATTGTAACATGTTGGTTTGTTTTTCTGTATGGTTTGCGTACTGTGTGTACTAGAGACTTGGTAAGGGTCCTTAGACATTAAGTTGTCTCACGCTTCTTTACTTTACCCTTTCTCGACCTACATGAGTAGGGGGGAGGATGGTGTTGTACACTGGGACTCGGGGGTATTTTTGAAATGGATTGGACAGGACGAGTTGTAAATTTTGGGTTACAAACTCTGGTAATTTTATTTAATGAAATGAATAAAATTATTTAGTTAATATGAACTATGAATGGTTTGACTTGAAATTTGTGACACGCTCGAGATTGGGGTAGCTTCAAAAAAATTTGAAAAGACGTCCATTGTGTTCAAAAGGAATTAGAAAAAGAAATTTAAAAAAAAAATCCCTCTTGATTTTTGGGAGGGCATTACACAGGCCAATGCCCCTATCTGTTTCAGATGGCAGCGAGTGCCCTCCAGTCTCTCCCGGATGGGATATGCCATACCTGTCTATCTCAGATGGTAGCGTCATCGAATTTGTCCTAGATGGGATAGGCCATCCCTGTCTCTCCCAAACGGGATAGGCTAGCCCTGTATGCTAAAGATGGTAGTGAGTGTCGCCCAGTCTGTCTCAAACGACAGTGAGTGCCATCTAGTTTATCCTGAACGATAGTGAATGTCATACAGTTTGTCCCGGACGCCAGGGACGACAAACTATTTGACATCGAGGACACATGGACGGTAGTCTTTATCATTCAGAACAATACAGACGACAGGTGTTGTCATCCGGTAGAGTACAGACAGTAGGCCTTGCCATCAGGACTGTGCGGATGGAAGGTTTTGCCATCTATGACAGTATAGACAACAAACCTTGCCATCTGAGACAGTACGAGTTGTAGGCTTCGTCATTCGAGACAGTGCCAATGGCAAGCTTTGTCATCTGGGACAGTGCAGACGGCAGTAATTGTGCAGTCTGAGACAATACAGACGGCAGGTTGTGTCGTTTAGGACAATATGGATGGCAGGCTGTGTCGTATGGGACAATGCGGATGGCAGGCTTCGCCATCCATGATAGTACGGACGACAGGCTTCGGCGTCCAGGACAGTATGGACAACAGGCCTTGCCATCCTAGATAGTGCGGACGACGGTCATGGTTATCCAGGACAGTGCAGACAGTAGTCATTGTCGTCCAGGACAGTGCGGATGGCAGGCTTCGCCATCCAGGACAGTCTAGATAGCAGGCCTTGCCATACGGGACAGTGCAGATGCCAGAGACTATGTCGTCCGGGTCAGCACGGACTGCAGTCTTTGTCATCCGGGACAGTATGGACAATAAACATTGTGTCATCCCATACAGTATGGACAAGAAAGGTTGTGTTGTTCGTAACAGTGTAGACTATTGTCTGCGGTTTGGAAGTTTGAGGGAAAAAGCTTTGTCGTCCAGGAAACTTGGGACTTCGTTGTTTAGAAAGTTTGGGACGATAGGGATTCTACCATCCAGAAAACCTTTGACGACAGGGACTCTGCCGTCCAGAAAACTTGGGATGTCTGGGATTCTGCTGTCCATAAAACTTAGAATGAGTTTGCTCAGAAAATTTGGGACATTTATGTCCAACACCTAAGAATGAGACTGTTAATGTTCATAAAACTTGGGATTCTTTTAGAAAAAAACTAAGGAAAATATAGGGCTTTTGACAAGGATAGCACAACAAGTATTTATGCTTTTAAGCTCATTTTGATTTTTGATGCATGTATAAACTTTTTTTTTCAAAAAGTTTGCAGGAGAAAATACAAAGAGTCCTACAATGCATAATGTCATTAAACTGAAGCTTTGTGTGAAAAAAATGTCTAACCTGTGGTGGTTGGCTCATAACAGCAACGAATGAATGATCATTTAGGAGATTTTATTTTCTTGATCAATTAGAACTCAAACCCAAATCCAAATGGGTAACCAGTTAATTGGGCAGGTTTAGGTACACCTTGATGGGTCCATAAAGCTGACCCCATCTAGTTGGGGGTAAAGCTTGAAGATGATGATATGATGATTTGCATGATGAACTAATTTAGATGGTTTTATTCAGAGCCTTAAAGATCATGTGGTATTAATACCTCTTGCTACCGTTCATCTGACAGGATGGACTTGTTAATGTCACCAAGTTGACAGAACATCACAAGTTCAAAACCTATGAGTGGCCTCACTTGCCATAAGGTCTAAGCTTGGTTTATTCTCCGCGGGCAGTGGGACTTCAAGGGTTTTACCAACCAAAGGACAGCCAATGCTTGGTTGGTGACGGGGTTTCTCCCTTGATCTACTCTCTCTTCTCTCAGTAAGGGGGTATAGATGATAGAAGAGACGTCTTTAAAGTGGTTTTTGCTACATATGTATTCTAAGATTATAAAAAAAAAAAACTAAAACTATGAATTATACATGTTTTACATTTTACAAACCGTAAAACATGCACTTAAGTACTTTGTAAAATCTCCCTTTCGTTCCAAGTTCGACCCTCACCGGATGTTCATGTTCCTTTAACTGGTGGGCTCCGTGATGGCTTGGGTGTCGGTGACCCTACCCGGGAGACAGCAAGTTCGACTATCACCCAATCTTGTCGGCATCAAAAGAAATACACTAGAATATAAGAACTAGTGTCTGAACTGGGCATTTTCAATGTTTTTTTTGCAAATCCAATCTTGTCGGCATGGTGAATTTGCTAGGAATTAATTTCTGGATCATGTATTTTTATGAAAAAATATGATTTTTGGATGCTTGAATTCATTTTAAAAGCCTTAAATCTTGTTTATCCCAATGATTCAAGAGCTGGTCCTTCTAAAACTAATCTTGTAAATCACATCTGTACAATTAGATTTAAGAGAGGAGAACAAAAAAATTCATGAAAATCGTGGTTCTCACAATAGTTCTCATATTTCCAGTTCTCATATTCTAGTGACTAAAATAAACATCATAAAACTATGAACTATGAGGACTACAGTTGGCCCCTAACTAATGGCCCCAACAATATTCAAGAAGATCAAGATGGCTCACAAACATGTTGCATATTTATCGAGTTTTTCATTGATTGGACTTTACATATTGGTTTTTTTATCGAGGAAAGTATTTTTGGATTATAAATTTTTGATGTATAGATGCATTTTTTAAAGCACTAAAAATCAACAGCCCATGTTTCGAAAAGCATGCTTATATATCATAAAGTCTTTGTGTAAAGCATGTTTCTTACTAAATAAATTATAAAGAACAAATATATGAGGTCAGATCGATGAGATGCTCAAGCATTGATGGAAGAGGAGCCGTTAGATCATCATTGGTTGTAGATTTTGGACCTTCTTTCGGTTGTCGGTGATGGTGTGTGTAGACAGGATTCTCATATGCTATGGTCCACATTCCATTGATGTTCCCCCATGCATTTACAGGTTTATGGTTTGGACTTTGGATGTCTGAATTTCTCTTTCATAAAGCTACTAGGCTGATAAGTCCCACTTTAATTGTGGTAGTTGGCTTGCCAACCTATCTGTGGGGCTGACACTGAATCGGATACCTGACCCACTAGGGTGCACCCGAGCCTGCCAAGATAACATGTGGGCCGTGGCCAGGTACGGGTGCTGGTTTTCACGGGTTGAGAAACCAATACCCGAATTTAACCTGTATAGTGTATTGAGTGTGAAAATTTCTTAATGATTTATATAAAATACTCAGGTCGGATCCAATCAGATGTCCAGAAAAAATTACACTGTGAAGCTGACCCGTATGTTATTTGGACCAGGTTTGGCTCAACCAGAACAATCTTGTTTGGCACTTTTATGCCAATACTAGCAAATTCCTTGTCATGCTTGTTCAGATACCCAACATGGATCCAACCCTTTGATAAATGATCATATGTTCGGACTGGCATCCAAATCCAAATAAAAAAAAAAGTAACCATATTTGAGAGTGTCATAAGCTACCTTGCATTATTTTACATGTAAATTTTAGATCAAATAACGGTAGGAACCTAATTTGTTTCATCTCTGCACAGGGTTCTTGAATTCAAATATGGATCCAAATATGAGTCCAAATTCAATCATAGAAGATCCTAGACTAGGAGTTCAAGTGGTTTGGTCAAATTCTGTCGCTTGACGGGTTCTGACCCATGGATTATTAATCTGGTATGCATCATCGATATCTGAATCGATTGGATTTGTGGGGCATAGTGTAAGACTGTAAACAGGTAAACAGATAAAGTTGGATCTGGGTCAGAATCAGGTATTTTTTTCTCTTCTTTTTTGTATATAAGAATGACAAAGAATAAAGGCTCAGTTATGGTGTGAATCAGGAACCTTTGATGAGATGCTAAAAGGTTACAATCTCAGGCCAACCATGGCCTTATATCCGACCCGTTTGCATCCCGCACGGGTTTTGATTTTAACTTCCATCGCCGATCCATTTCTCATTTCATGTCCTCCGTCCCCGACCCAAATGGGGCGAGCCCCGTTTTTCCCCCTGTCTACTGCCATTCCTAATCCCAATCCGAAAATGGATCAAGTAAAATACGATTGTATTCCACGACTGACACGAGTGTCATCTAGTTAATGAACTGAAACCGATCCGGACTTGTTCTACTTGGTACGGATCCAAATCGTACCTTTGGGTGGGCCCATAGCCAGCGAAAACAGATCAGCTTCAGTCTTAAAATCATACTTACTACGAACACGAACGCTTCCAAATAAGTGGGTCAACAGATGCCACGTGGCAGAAACCCATGTGGTTGGTCAGCCATATTTTATATTAGGTAGGTCAAGGGGACCTTGCCTTCGTAGCTAAGGCAAGTTGATGCTGATCTATTTTATGTTTATCAATTGTACAATGCCAAAATTATATTAATAAAAGAATTATTTTTGTTGACATAAATATAGAATACCAAAATTAGCCTTAGTCAACGATGACTTGGTCCAAATTTGACATCAACACTAGGGTAGTAAACTGGTTTGATCCAATACACTTGGATCTGAACCCATGAAGGAAATTCCAAGTTATCTGAATAAGGTTTCCAAGTCCACTTCCTTAGGATCCTACAATTTGTTATGAGTAGATAATCCTATCCAAATATATTAAATTCTAACCCAGACCCGAACAGCAACAATTTCACGTAGAGTTCAGCTTTGAGCAGGCCAACCCCTTCTCCATTTTGCCTAAAATTTCAAGCCCTTCGCTCGGATCCATAGCAAGCTGGTATAAATCTGAATCCGGGTTAATAGCTTAATCCATATTTCTGTAATATCATGTGTCAAATTCGGATCCGAATCCTCAATACCCAACAAATTGCTAGGTTCGAGGCGGCTCCTGTAAGTGTGACAAAGACCGCATAAGCATAACCATGGAACCAGTCAATCCAGGAAGTTTACGACGACCTGGTCCCCTTGTACACCAATCCAGACCCGATCCAACTAATCATCCAAGCCTTTTAGACTGCGATTTACTTTATCACTAAACCTACCAGAAATAATGGACCCACTTTTACGCTCCGATATATCGCAGATAACCACCGTCCATCATGAAGATCGGGCGGTCGACAGCACCTGGACACGTAAGCACGAACGTCTGCAGCGAAGAGGGTAAGCTAGGCATTTTAGAAAAATGACGAGGGTATAACTTTATTTTCAAAGCTTCTAGAAAGCGGGCACCTTCGTAGAAGCTCGGTGCGCCATTTTCCCACCCTTTTCTTCCTTGGGAAAACGCGTTTCGGTTTTCTCCTGCTCGCGTTGTTTATAAAATCCCTTTCTTCGTTCTTCCTCGTCTTCACACCTTCCCCTCTCTCTTTCTCTCTCTCTCTCTTCTTCTTCTTCTTCTCTGCGGTGATTGTTTTGCCCGAATATTGAAGATCTCTGTTTGGAATTTGGATCCGTACAGAGAGGAATTAGCGTTTTCGTTTTCTGTTTGGGTTTTGAGGGGTTTGGTGATTTCTGGTAGAGAATTGAGGGTTGATTGTTGTCTCCGGATTGCGATTTTTGAACTTTTTTCGGTCCGACGGAGTTGAGAGGTTTCTAGGATTTTTTGGGGTCAGATCTACCTATATTTACACCGTAATTCTGCCTCTTTTGACGTTTTCTCCGCGGAGAAACTTGTGTTTTCGGGTGCGGTTTTCTGAAAAAACCGGGATTTTTTGCGTTCAATCGAATCAGGAGGAGAATCCCTGCTTAGGAATTACGGAATTCAGGTTGAAGAGATGGACAGCCAGCAATCCTTCTGGCAATTCAGCGACAATCTCCGGCTCGAATTGGCCGGAAATAGCGGCGGAGGGATCGACGATTTCTCGAGCAACAGATGGGCGTTCAATTCCAATTCCTACCTCAACGGCTTCTCGAACCTCTCGATCGGGGATAGCATCTGGTCGCAATCAAACGATCGGGTGAACAAGAAGACGGAGAGCCAGAGGAACGTGGACGTCAAGGGGAAGGCGAGGCAGAAGGGCAGTTCGGATGTGAACAACTTCAACGACGGGTGGAAGTGGGGTGGATCGAAATACACCATGGGAAAGAGCTCCGTGAACGGGAGGGTGCCGGAGAACCCGAAGGTGAACAAGCACAACTACAACGGGAACGGAAACAAACAAAACAACAACAACAACAGCAACGGCTTTGGTGGAAAGAACGGGAAGGGGGGCAACGCGAATGCCGTCGACAAGAGGTTCAAAACGCTCCCTCCCTCCGAGTCTCTGCCTCGGAACGAGCCGCTCGGAGGGTATATCTTCGTCTGTAACAACGACACCATGGAGGACGATCTTCGTCGGCAACTGTTTGGTATCCTCTCTCTCTCTCTCTCTCTCTCTCTCTCATACATATTTCCAGAAAAAGGATTTGTTTGATTTAGAATAGGTGCGGGAAATCCCACCCACATATACTGCACGTTTAGTTTGTGGAATTGATAGAGAATACCGTGGAATCCGGAAGTTGGTATTGAAAAAGCCAAAGTTTTCTTTGGAATCTATAAAAGTGAATGTCTTGTGTTAAACAAAGTCTCGATTCCACAGAATTGGCTTTCAATTGTAGGATTCCAACAGGTGGTGGCATCTAAAGAAAACCGTTTATCCATCTTTTGTGTTTGGCTGTCAATTCAACGACCCTACTTTTGTTTGTTTTGTGCAACTCTTTCTTGATTCTCCTTTTCCTGCCTTGGCAATTACATGAGAACCGAACAAAGGTGGTTTTGATTTGGAATGAATCAATTCACCCTCACAAACTGTGATAAGGTGTTTAGAAAATGGCATGTGGTTTACTTGGGCTAAAATCAGTTTAAATTCCCTGTATTGAACAAAAATGACTGAATTTTTTGTATCAAGATTCAAGAAAAGCCCGTCTGACTTCCACAGGCATGATGACTTCACTTCTTCATTCTAATTATGCTTAATTTTAATGCTTTTACAGGTTTGCCGCAAAGATACCGCGACTCTGTTAGAGCCATAACACCGGGATTACCTTTGTTCTTGTACAACTATTCTACCCATCAGCTGCATGGCGTGTTCGAGGTATGCTCTCACCTCTTTTCCCCTCCTCTCTTGTATTTAAAAAAGACCAGTCAGGGAGGCCCATGTCAGTAGTTGGTGGTCGCCCTTAAGCTCATCAAAGCTTCAACTGGATGAATTTGGCCTACTTAACGAGTTTTGAATAGCACTCACCTACAAAATGCTAATCTAGTGTATAGGTGATTAAAATGCAAAACTCGTGCATGAGCTTCTTGGTTCGTTTGTATTGAATGTGGTCGTGAAACTGTTGAAAATTTGAGTGTCATAATAAGATGCAAAAGGATCCATGTGTGATCACCAATATATAACCTGCTAGTCTTGAGCACCATACATCTTGCTTCATGGTTCTCGCCAAGTATTTGTTCCGGACCAGCACATAATCATGAAATTTCCTCTGTGATCAGGCTGCGAGTTTCGGAGGTACGAACATCGATCCCACTGCCTGGGAAGATAAGAAGTGTCCTGGAGAGTCCCGGTTTCCGGCTCAGGTAGATATCTCTGAAAAAACGAGAGTTGCTAGTGCCTTTGTGCACATATATAGTATATTGTTCCTTGTGATCTTTTGTGCCCTGTTCTCTGTCATGATGTCTTCTTCTTCTAACCATGCACATTGTCTGATGGGATTAGGTGAGAGCTGTTATGAGGAAGGTGTGCCTACCTCTAGAGGAGGACTCGTTCAGGCCCGTTCTTCATCACTATGATGGTCCCAAGTTCCGGCTTCAGCTCAGTATACCCGAGGCAAGTCCTCTCTCTCTCTCTCTCTCTCTCTCTCTCTCTCTCTCTCTCTCTCTCTCAAGTTGGTATCTGACTAATCTATGTTTTTGTTTCCACAGGCACTGGCGCTCCTAGATATCTTTGAAGAGAAAAGCAATGCTTAGGACTCGCTCATATTTAATAGCAATGCAATATGATACACCTGCAACGGTTTTTGCCGAAATAAGATGATAGGAGAAGTGTTTATTCTCCATTGATACGGAGATATGGAAAGTCAGCACTAAAAGGCTATAGTATGACATACCACCTGGATATGAAATACGTTTAGGTAGACATATAGAACAGAATACCCCATGTATACTTGTACTCTTATGGGCAATATGATATCCAATCAGAGATGCATGCGTTTCTCTCTCTCTCTCTCTCTCTGGTACTTTGATGCTTTAGTTCATCCATCAGGTTGTATGCTTATTCGTGCAACTCTTATTTTTAGATTGCATGACAATAAGGATCACCTTGTTGCATTGTGAACTGTCCACGAAAACACGACTTGGATGGCAGTATGGGTTAGTGTTTCCAAACATCAAAACTGAGTACAGCTTTTGTTTGATTTATGGACGGTCTAAAACTCCAAGTGTTGAAGGCTTTGTATAGTGGAGTATACGAGCAAAAAAAGCTAGTAGACAACTAGAAACTGGAATCACAGGGTTTGAGTAACTAACAAGGGCCAGGCTTCAGGGGGAGGATAGGGAAAAGAAAGGAACTGTGTTATTACAGCTCTGTTTAGGCTTGTAAAAGAGAGAATAGTTGACATTCGAGAGAGTAATCTTTGAAAACAGCAGAAAAGGGATTTGGTAATGAGATGAAAGTAACATATCAACTAAACAAGGATCTTGAAATGATATTTTTTATCCAAATAGATTCTGTCAATATCAAAGAAATGTCATAGAAAATAAGGAAAATGAATGTAATGCACGGGTAATTTGACCTGATTTCTTAAAAATCTTGCATTTTTTTATATTTTTTTCATGTCTAAAATCACAAATAGGCAGCATTGAAATGTTTCTTTACACTTCACATATGTGAAATAGATGAAGTTCACACGATATATCGCTTTGCTCTTTGGTTGCTGCATACACCTACTTAAAATAAAGGATCACACATTTTTTGTTTTTTGCAGACTTTACAAAGTTGGTATAAAATTATATACAAACTTTATGTTAAACTTGAATAAAATGAGGAAAAATCGGCATATATTTTATGCTAACTTTTTCAAGTCTTCATAAAATCTATGTAGACTTGCTCTGGTTCTCATATATTTATTCGGACTTTTTCATTCTCACTTATGTTTTTTGTTTGCATAAGTAGAAGGAACAATTTATCTTTCAAATGATATTTTTCAGATCAAGATGATCTAGGTAGCTTTAAAAAGTTAACGTACTGATTTATCTCTTTTTTTTTATTTTTTAGATTTTTGATGCATACAACAACAACTACGCCTTCATCCCAAAACAATTGGGGTCGACGATATGAACCAAAAAAGAAAATCATTGTGAGTCTTCCACATGAAACCTTCTCCTCCAATCATTTCTATCGAATGCCATGTCTTCGGTGAGGTTCAAAGCATTCATATCCTTTCCTATCATCTCTATCAAAGTCTTCCTAGGCCTACCCCGACATCTTTTAACTAAAATATTTTTTCATTTCTCTATCATTCTAACTGAAGCATCATTAGGCCTTCGCTAAATATGTCCAAACCACCGTAAACGATTCTCTCTCATCTTATTTTCAATGGGTGCAACGCCTAACTTCTTACGTATCTCCTCGTTCTGAATCTTATCTTTTATTGTATTTTCACACATCCATCTAAGCATACGCATCAGCTACACTCATTTTTTTAATATAATGTCTCTTGACAGCCCAACATTTTGTACCATATAGTAAAGCGCGCCTAATAATCGTCCTATAAAACTTTTCCTTCAACCGCAATGGCATTCTATGATCGCACAACACTCCAGTTACACTTTTTCATTTCATCCACCCAACCTTTATCCTATGATTTACATCTCCATTAATTTTTTCATACTTTTGAATGATAGATCACAAATATTTGAAACAATCATCCACCAGTATTTCTTGCTCACCAAGCTTCACTACACTCCCATCACTACTTCGTTGCTTACTAAACTGACATTCCATATATTTTGTCTTACTCTTACTCAACTTAAAACCTCTTGCTTCCAATGTCTGTCTCCATAATTCTAACTTAGTATTAACCCTAGCTCTAGACTCATCAATCAAAACAATATCATCAACAAACAACATACACCACGACACATTTTCTTGAATTGATCTCGTAAGCTCATCCATTACTAGAGCAAATAGAAAAGAGCTTAAAGCAAATCCTTGATGTAACCCAACCGTTATAGGAAAATTGGTTGTCACCCCTCCACAAGTGCGGACATTGGTTACTACTCCTTCATACATATCTTGAATTATACTAATGTACTTTAGAGAAACACCTTTCTTCATCATTGTCCACCAGAGAACGTCCCTAGGTACTCTATCGTATGCCTTCTCCAAATCAATAAAAACTATATGCAAATCTTTGTTCATCTCTCTATATCTCTCAATAAGTTGTCTAAGAAGATGTATAGCTTCCATAGTTGATCTTTCAGGCATAAAACCAAATTGATTCTCCGATATCATGACAACCTTCCTCAACCTAGACTCAATCACCCTCTCAAAGTTTCATAGTATGACTCATGAGTTTTATACCACGATAGTTTCTGCAATCTTGTATATCACCCTTATTCTTATATAAAGGCACTAAAGTACTCTTCCTCCACTCATTAGGCATCTTATTTGTCCGCCAAATCTTGTTAAAAAGATTTGTCAATCATTCTAAATCTTTCTCTCACAAGCATTTTCAAGCCTCGAAAGGTATACCATCTGGGCCAACTGCCCTTTTTTATTTCATTTTCTTCAAAGCCTCTGCAATTTCTTTCTTTTGAATCTTACGCATGAAGTCACAATTCATCTCATAAAAAGAAATGGAGAAATCTCCAAGATCTTGAGTATGACTTTCATTAAATAGCTTATCAAAATAATCTTTTCATCTCTCCTTAATCTCCTCATCTTTGACTAAAACCCTTTGTGTTTCATCTTTGATACGTCTAACCATATCTAGATCCCTCGATTTCATATCTCTCATCTTTGCAAGCCTATAAATATCATTCTCGCCCTCTTTAGTATCCAACTTGTCATAAACCTCCTTATATACCTTATCCATCGTGTTTCGAACTATTTTTTTAGATTCCTTCGTTGCTATCATATACTTCTCCAAATTCTCATTATCACGACTCTTACTTAGATTTCAATAACACTCGCTTTTAACCTTAATAGCTAATTTGACATCCTTGTTCCACCATGATGTATCCTTACCTAGCGGTGCACCGCCTTTAGACTCACCCAATACCTCCTTAGTCATCTTTCTCATGCCACCCGCTATCTTACTACACATTGATTCTGAATCATCCTTGAGACACCAACCAGCTTCCTTAACTACCTGCTCTAAAAACATTCCATGTTTAGCTCCTTTTAGTGCCCACCACTTAATTCTAGGATTTATCCTGTCTATCCCTTTTGCGGCATTGTCTAATTCTAAGATCTAAAATTACGACTCTATGTTGTGTAGCTACACTTTCTCCCGGTATAACCTTACAATCGATGCAACAACCCCTATCTCTCTTTCTAAGTAGGAAAAAATCTATCTGACTCGTATTAACCCCACTTTTAAATGTTACTAGGTGAGACTCCCTCTTCCTAAACCAAGTGTTTGCTAAGATCATATTATAGGACAAAGTAAAATCTAAAATACTTTTCCCACTTTCGTTTCTTTCTCCTATACCATAGCCTCCATGGATACTCTCAAATTCATCCCTACTAATGCCTACATGTTCATTAAGGTCACCACCGATGAAAAGCTTTTCTCCATAAGATATCCCTTGTACTACTTCATCTAAATCTTTCCAAAATTGACGCTTAATGGAATCATTTAAACCTACTTGAGGTGCATAAACACTAATAATATTAATAATATCCGTACCTAATACTAATTTAATAAGTAAAGTCATATCACCCTTCCTACGGACCTCAACTACATTATCTATAAACTCGCGACTCATAATAATCCCTACTCCATTCCTATTCCTATTTATTCATGTATATCAAGTCTTATATCCCCAAGGTTCTATCACTTTTGCTTTCTCACCTACCCATTTGGTCTCTTATAGACATAAAATATCAATCTTTCTCCTACACATAACATCTACTAACTCTACCAACTTACCAGTTAAAGTCTCTATGTTTCAAGTGGCTAACTTAATTTTATGGTGCATATAACTAGAAAATAACATAGAAAAGACGAAAAATATGCAATCTTAGAGGATGCATAGCATGTTTCTATTTCAGTTTTGAAACTCTAGAAAGGTTTTCTAACTTAAAACATGAAAGTTATAAGCCTGTGTTTCAACTTTTCAACTATTGTAAAAATACAAATTTTTGACATTTAGTCGGACTGATACAAATATAAGAACAAAGATTATTCTGAAAAAAAAAATAATTACATGTTTGGGAGACAATTCACATATATAGAAAAAATTTGCATCTGCGAAGGGTAAAGATCTTTTTAAATCTAGATATTTATGATTTTAGATATGAAAAATTTTAAAAATTATAAGGCTTTTAGAGAAACACATCAAATTACTAATACAGTATGATCATTTTTCATATAAAATAATCCTAACTGTTGGTTAAATATACCTCTACTTGTATTACAACATAGCATGACATAGGATGATGCCAACCGCCAACATAAGGCTTAGTCTCTAAGCAAACTCCAAAGGCTTTTACCCAACGCCCACCAATAGGTACCTTATTACTTCTTTACTAACTCGTAAGATGAGAAGTTGTCTTTGATGGTTACACCAATATAATCAAGACCTACCAACAGGGGCCCCAGAGGCGTAGCTAGGGGGGGGGGGGGGGGGGGCAGGACGAGAAGTTGTCTTTGATGGTTACACCAATATAATCAAGACCTACCAACAGGGGGCCCAGAGGCGTAGCTAGGGGGGCAGGACTGGGCTGTAGCCCAGTCCTGCCTCTCGAAACAGTTAATTTTTTTTTAAAAGCCCAGTCCTAGCCCAGCCCTGATTCCATATGAAAAAGATTTTTATCCATTTTTTAGCCCAGCCCTGACTGCAGCAAATAGTTTGATTTGTCCATATGAAATAGATTTTTATTAATAATTGTAGCCATTTTTTATTTTATCTCAAAAAAAAATTTCGGGGCCGCTGCCCCCGAACCCCCGACTATCACACAATTTTTTTTCTACACCCCTGTTTGCCCCCCCCCCCCCCCTCGCATGAATCCTAGCTACGCCCCTGAACAGGGCTCAGCTTATCTGTCTGGATCAGTTAGTGCATGTCACCTTGTGTTGCAAGTTCGAATCCGATGGTATATGTGTGTATAACTGGTAGGGTCTGCCTAACCCCAGAGTTTCTGTCAAAAAAATTATAATCGAGACCTATAACCAAGTGATCCTACAAATGAATTCCACATCACTGCTGAAGCTAACAAGATACCATGTTTGGGTTAGTAGTTGGGGGTAAGTATGAGGATTTGGGTTGCAGTTCAATCAAACCACTTTGCATAATTGATTGGGAGAAAGGCCTCTAGGCATTCTAGGAAATTGAGGGGGTGTCTACTTCTGAAGTGGAAAGATCCACACTTTTTAAGAGGTGGGAGAAAAATCATGTGGGAAGTAGGGATGGCAGTGGACTGGGGGGCAACGGGGCTCCACCTCGCCCCGTTTGGACCAGGGATGAAGGGCATGAAACGGGGATGGAGGTTAAAATCTATCCCCTTGCGGAGATGGACTTACGCTTTTCCCCGCCCCACCCCCGTCCCAATCCCCGCCTAGTGCCGCCCTGCCCCATCCCATCCCCAATCCTTTATCCCATCCCCAATCCTTTAAGGGATGACTATAGACTAAGGGAAAACAAGGCCCCGCCTTGCCCCCATTTGGACCGAGGATGGAAGACATGAAACGGGGGTGGAGGTTAAAATCCATCCCCATGCAGGGATGGAGGAGGGGATGGAGGTTCAAATTTTGAAACGGGGTGGGGGTGGAGACCTTGTCCCCCGCCCCCGCCTCGGTCCACTACCATCCCTAGTGGGAAGTGTGCTTCACAATCGCTTCCCTCTGAAATCTTGCATTCTTTTTGTTTTCAGAAAATGACTACTAATCCTAAGAATAATGTTATTTCACAGGATGACCTCAAGATATCACAATATTCCTCGAATACCCACCCGCTTGATTTTTATTGAATATGAGCATATTTCTAATGATTTTACCCTTCCGCTAAAACATAAAACAGTGAAACTCACCCTTTCAACAAAACTGAGTTTCACATATGCAGTTTTAGTAAAACTCACTATTTCAGCGAAACTTGTGACCAGCAAAATTGAGATTCACCTATACAGTTGTAGTGAAACTCGCCATTTTCAATAAACTCTATGCCTATACATCAAAATCCCGAAACTTAGTTTAGTTGTCAAAGAACTAACAAATCTTAGTTGTGAGACTTTTTTTTTACAATTACTTTTATTTTCACTCCGCCACCATCATTCCCATCACTGCCATCACCACCACCGTTACCACCATCACTGTCACCACCACTACTACTACCAAGGTTGGCAAACTCGCTGAGTCAACTTGGTTGACTTAGTGACTCATTCCGAAATAGGTACCAAACTAGTCACCAATTGAGAATGACTTTGTTTTTTCCTAAACTCGCTGTCAACTCAGCCTCAACCGGCCAACTCGCCCTAAATGTTCAAGTTAAGACATTAATGAATCTAGTTTTTAATTTATTTATTTTTAAGAAACAAACTGCCTATTTAATTCTTCTATCTTATCATTAATGCTTGGGTTTTTCCTAAGCCATGCAACCTTGAGAAAAGGGGCAAACATGGCTTCATGACCTACTCTTTGCCAACATTGAGTCTTAGTTGCAAGAGAGATTAATTGAGAGTTAAACAATCGAGGTTAGGCTTCAAACTTTTGGTCTTCCATTGCATCTCCCAGACTCGGATTACCTAAAGCGATGATCTATTTTATTTTTTGTATATTCACTTTATTTATTAAATATTTTAAAATTTAAATGCATTTTATTCATTATTCTAATGCAACCAAGTTTCACTATTCTATTACAACTGAGCTTCGCTGCCAAAAGTCAAGTTTTGCTAAAACTTATAAGCTAAACTCAATTTTGCTGGCAGTTGAATTTCACTAAACTAGCATAGGCAAATCTCAATTTTGCTGAAATGTTGAGTTTCGTTGTTCATGTTTTAGCGGGTAGGTATTCAAGGAATATTGTGATATCTTACAAGTAGTCTGTGAAATAACATTATTCTTAGGGGTAGTACAGTCATTTTCATCTTGCTTCTCACTGGGTCCTGTTACTTTGCTCTTGTTTTTTGTGTTTTTCCAGAGAGAGGGTACCTAAAAGTATTACGTTACAAAGATGACGATCATCCAGTCACCAAATAAGCAAAGGAAAAACAAGAAATTCATATTAAGCTAATCTGTTGATCATCCAGTCACCTCATAAGCAAAGGAAAAACAAGAAATTCATATTAAGCTCTGTTGAATTGCAATAATGAAATAACAAAATGAAAAACTTGAAGGAATAGGGCAGGAAAAAATGCAACAAAAAACTCAAGAGAAAAGGAAAAGAAAATGCAGTTACCCTATATGGAATCCTTTTATTCATCTATAAATTTAATAAATAAATTAAATTAATTAATCAAAGTGTTAACATATTGAATAGAAAACAAAATAAATAAAGATGATGGATAGAATTTCACTGGTCTCATCAAACTCAACGCTTCAGCGAACATAAGGTGGGTCCAACATGGCCCACTCAAAAATTTGTTCATATTGAGAAGCAGCATTGTGCCATGTAGAATTTCTTTCCATTCCTCTCTTCATCAATCCTTCCCAAGAAGTCTTATAATCTCTATACGTCTGTATAGCAACACTCAAGGTCTGTTCCAAACAAAAATATTTGATCAGTAAACACAAAAGGTTCTAAGATCTGGTCTTCAGCAATAACTAGGCATTGGGAACTGAGAATAAATTCACTCGGCAGATCAACCAAGTTCAGAATCAGCCTTTAATAGAATGCAATCAGGTCAACTTAGACAAGCCAGTCTTTGCTCATGCCAGATCCCATCATCATTAGATGGAATTGGTCTAAAAGTCAACTGCATCAAATTTGCCGAGTCCACAAATTTGAAGCGTTGAACCACTGCCACTTTGACGCCAACTGAAGGTAGCCTAGTCTGATGATGCTTTAGATGTTCTGGTAAAGAAAATTTCTGATCATTTGTTGACTTACCCCCAACATAGCCTCCTTGGACAATGGAGAAAAGCTCCACCTGTTCAACAGAAACAATGTGAGCAGTAAAGTTCACAACAGAGTACACGTGCTAGGATATGTTGATGTAATAATCATCTCTATATAGATGTTTCAGCTATTTGAATACTATTTAGGAGTAAGTTCTGAGAATCAGGAAATCTTGTGGACAGAAGTGATGTCATTGTAAGCTTTTAATTGATGAATTTTTAGCAAGAAGTTGATTCAGAAGTGTAACAAAGTATTATTCAAATCAAGGGTCTTAATCAAGTCAGATCTGCATCTCTGACTAGGGAATAGTCTTTTGATTCTTCAAACTATCTCAAGTCTCACCTGATGTAGCCACATCAGTTGCAACTTGAACTTGAGATCAATTAAGGAGACAACCGAACCAAGCAAGCACCACAGTCTTTTGAAAGCACAAGACTTGAACTTTGATAAGAACTTTTCTCAGTTAATGAGTCGAGGTTTAAATGGGATGGTGCTAAATCAGTGTTCCAGAAACAATGGAAAAATGAAGTGGAAGACTTCCCAAGTTGTTTGGTCAATCCAAGATAAGGTCCTTTTTTCTAATAGCCAAGCCGGGGGATAGCCCCCTGCAGGACTTGAACCTGAGATCCCTCGGTTGTTAGTCTGACCTAACCACCCAGCTATTTTATTCGGCCCCAATCCAAGATAAGATCTTTGTCACCTTTAAAGCATTGCAAAAAACAGGTTTGATCTTATGGTAACATGCAGCATTTGTTCAAAGGTTTTTCTTTTTCCAAGATTCTCCAGAGCTCAAAAGAAAATGCAGATGAATTACGTTCATCCAATTGAAGCAAAAAAAATTTTACCCAAGCAACATGAATCATGAATGAAACAATAATAGAGTTAGTCAAAAGAGTTCTAGGAAGAGAAAAACACACCCAGTGCCACGACCTTCACCATCATCAGCAAAAGGATCAAAGTTCTCCACTGTATCCTGCATTGTGTAACCAGAAGATGCAGAAACACTCAAGCTTCTTAAGCAAGTACGCTACATAACACACCAGAGCCACTCAACCACTTCAACTTACCCTCAAACCTCCTGTGCAGTGTACGACTGGAACAGTTCCATATCTCATTGCATACAGCTGGTTCAGACCACAAGGCTCAAACCTTGATGGCATCAATAATATATCACAGCTGTAAATTTAAAATATAATGATAAGATACAACAAAATTGGGATGATTTATGTGATAACCTCATGCAATAATGCCCAAAGTCTCAGACATGAGTCAAATAAATGTTCTAGAGAGAGATTTAGCTCCCAAACAAACAGCCTCAGGTGTCAGAATCCATGGTTTTTATTTTTGGAATTTTGAATACAAATTATGAGATTACCCAGCAGTGATCCTGTGAGAAACAGCAACACTAAATCCAACCCAACCCCGGAACTTGTCTCTGTAGGTGGATTCAGTTATTTTCATCCACTCTTCAGTGCCTTGGTCCCCTGATCCAAGCATAACCTGGCATAAATAAGAAGTTAAGATGGAAAGGGCTTAGAATACAATGGAAAAGAAACAAGGATACTTGATCAAAGTAGATGTTGGACAGGATGATTCTTTGTGAAATGTTCTTCCAGTTTTCATATCTCGGTACTACCTATCAGAAGATGTCAGCAAAGAGGAAGGGTGGTATAAGCCCAAAACAATTAGTTTCAGGGAAATTTGGTAATCCATTTTGAGACATGAAATCTGAGAGAAAATAAGCCATATAAGGGAGTCAATGCACATATAGAAATCATCAGGATCATCCACCATATATAGCAGAGATGGAGACTGACCTACATAATACATATTACGATATTAGTGGTTGTGAACCAAATACATATAACTGCACCATGTTAACACCATCCATCTCATGCAGATGGCGTTAGAAGCGTCACACACAAAAAATACAAAAAATAATCCTAGTAATGAACCTCAAACTGAAAAGAGAATAAATACCACATTGATATTCCACATTAGCTCAGAATGAAGGCATAAGTTGTTGTGCATGCATGTATGTGTGTGTTTGTGCCCACGTGCAAGGAACAAAGCACACAAACACTTGTAACTCTCTAAGAGCAAGAACTACCATGGTAGCTTTTTTATGGTGTTACTCGCATTTTTCAGTTTATAATATGCCATCACCTGTCACAGGGACTTGGCATAGAGGCTGCCGCAGCTGCCTCGATGCAGTCAACCTGCACCCAAGGTTATTTTTGTCCAAAATGGAGTTAGTCAACTTTGACCAAGTCCACTTTAGTCCATTAAAAAAAGAAAGGAGCTCGACAGTACCTCGAGAATGGGGTACCTCGAGCCCCCCAGGGGTACCCCCGAAAAGATGCTTCATGCAACAACAACAACAACAACTACGCCTTCATCCCAAAACAATTGGGGTCGGCGATATGAACCAAAAAAAAAAATCATTCTGGGTCTTCCACATGAATCCTTCTCCAATCATTTCTATCCAATGCCATGTCCTCGGTGAGGTTCAAAGCATTTATATCCTTTCCTATCATCTCCATCCAAGTCTTCTTAGGCCTACCCCGCCCTCTTTTAACTAATATATTTTCCCATTTCTCCATCCTTCTAACTGGAGCATCATTAGGCCTTCGTCGAATATGTCCAAACCATCGTAAATGATTCTCTCTCATCTTATTTTCAATGGATGCAACACCTACCTTCTTACGTATCTCCTCGTTCTGAATCTTATCTTTTATTGTATTTTTCACACATCCATCTAAGCATACGCATCTCAGCTACACTCATTTTTTTAATATGACGTCTCTTGGCAGCCCAACATTCTGTACCATATAGTAAAGCGGGCCTAATTGTCGTCCTATAAAACTTTCCCTTCAACCGCAATGGCATTCTACGACCGCACAACACTTCAGTTGCACTTTTTCATTTCATCTACCCAACCTTTATCCTATAATTTACATCTCCATCAATCTCTCCGTACTTTTGAATGATAGATCTCAAATATTTGAAACAGTCATCCACCGGTATTTCTTGCTCACCAAGCTTCACTACACTCCCATCACTACTTCGTTACTTACTAAACTGACATTCCATATATTCTGTCTTACTCTTACTCAACTTAAAACCACTTGCTTCCAATGTTTGTCTCCATAATTCTAACTTAGCATTAACCTCAGCTCTAGACTCATCAATCAAAACAATATCATCAACAAACAACATACACCACGGCACATTTTCTTGAATTGATCTCGTAAGCTCATCCATCACTATAGCAAATAGGAAAGGGCTTAATGCAGATCCTTGATGTAACCCAACCGTTATAGGAAAATTGGTTGTCACCCCTCCATAAGTGCGGACATTGGTTACTACTCCTTCGTACATATCTTTAATTATACTAATGTACTAGAAACACCTTTCTTCATCATTGTCCACCAGAGAACATCCCTAGGTACTCTATCGTATTCCTTCTCCAAATCAATAAAAACCATATGCAAATCGTTGTTCCTCTCTCTATATCTCTCAATAAGTTGTTTAAGAAGATATATAGCTTCCATGGTTGATCTTCCATGGCATAAAACCAAATTGATTCTCCGATATCATGACAACTTTCCTCAACCTATACTCAATCACCCTCTCCCAAAGTTTTATAGTATGACTCATGAGTTTTATACCACGATAGTTTGTGCAATCTTGTATATCACCCTTATTCTTATACAGAGGCACCAAAGTACTCTTCTTCCACTCATTAGGCATCTTATTTGTCACGGGCATAGAATTTTTCGCAAACCCGCAACGCCCCAGACTGCACAGTCTGAACAGCCCAACGGCCAAAGGTCACGTCACAACACTTTCCTATGTGCTGAATCATTTTCATTGGCCCTGCGCACCACCTCATGCGCAACTGCCTAGCGGAAGCTGATCAAGCACATCTTCAAGTGCGCATTCCATATAGTTCATGTCGCTTAGTGGATAGTTGTTCCATATCAGCTATCACTTTCGAAAGAGGCACAAACTTTGCCTTAGCCTTGCGTGCCATGAAGTGTCTTGCGGCCCCATGCGCACGACATAGCAAAACCCCGCCACTGAAGGGACAAGACCTTGCGGCCCCCAGTCCGAAGACTGGTTGATGATTGAACACCATAGTAAAGAGCACCACCCAGACTCATTCGCCGACGCCTAAGCATTCACTCGCCTAGCCCCGAGTCACCATACTCGTTTGGAATCACCTAAGGTAATCCCTGGGGGAAATAGCCCTAACCCACACGCACCCCCGTGAGTCCAACCGCTATGCGTGGGACACTCCAAGTCGAGAGGTCCATAACAAAATCTTCAAAGGCAACATCCTCTGATCTGTTGGCATTTCATATCTAACCAACGCTCTATATTTGAGCCACCACCCAAAGTTGCACTAACGCCAATATCGTTACTTATCGCGTGTGGCGCTATCACCGCGCATCACTGATCAAGCCAACGCATACTGCGCGCTGCTACACTCGATGTGTTTACCACTCAGCAGAGCTCCGCACTGCACATGCCTCATTCTGAAGGCTCAGTCCGGGACATTCTCCCCCACCAAAACCATTGTCGACCTCGACAATGTCGGTGTAAGTAAGAATATAGTCTGAACTGATATGCCAATTTCTCTTTAGATTCACCTTTGGTTTACTCTTTTCTTCCCCCTACTCTACTTGTTCTGGTTTTCGTCCACCATCGTCGCAACCTTTAATACGCCAAGTCACATTCCTTAACGCACCTCCAATTACTTAGACAGTGGCCTTTTGCTGCATCAACACCGAGCATCATTTGCTCGTGGAACCCCAGTGAAGTCCCAAACTTTAAGCAGGTCATCCTCACCCGCACGACAAACTTGTCGTCTTTATGCTCATGGCTGGGGTGCCTTCCAACCCCAGCAAGGGTAATTCCAAACCCTCCGTGGTGCACGCAGATAAGCATGATCACCAATGCGTGCCATAAAATATCAACTCTCTTAGGCACCAACTTGCGGTTTTCCAATGGTCCAAACTAGTCCTCACGTGGAGGATACTTACTTGCGTAATACCCCAAAACGGTCCATCAAAGCGTCTTCCTGGGCACTCGTCCACACAAGGGGCAACACCGCCCAACGCTGCAACTCTCTTCCAGAGCCAGCAAACGTTCCCACAAGAACCAAACCGACGAGCCACAAACCACAACTTTTCAGCACGCACAATCTACAGAGGAACTCTCAACTCAAGAGACCAAAGCAATGAGCATCTTTGCTCATCATGGGCACTTCGCTAACCCACAATCTTAGGAGAGAATCTAAAAGTTTTAATTAAGTCTCCCATGCCCAAATGTG
Source organism: Nuphar pumila (assembly GCF_984573655.1). Classification (NCBI taxonomy): domain Eukaryota; kingdom Viridiplantae; phylum Streptophyta; class Magnoliopsida; order Nymphaeales; family Nymphaeaceae; genus Nuphar; species Nuphar pumila. The sequence goes on along the minus strand of NC_143253.1, from coordinate 17,734,426 downwards.
CAAATCCATCCAGTCGAATCCAACATGCATTCTCTGCATGCACAAGGCAAACGTCACGCTCCACCTGTAAGCCTAACGCACAACTGGTAGGAATCTTTAGCTCATCTACGTTCCCTTAAACAACTGAACAACAACCTTACACTTTTGCTTATCATCGACAAGATATCCCATAACATCCTGTCAACATCCTGCTTCTGTGCTCGGTCAATCACTCCAACTGTGCAAAATTATGTAACCAAGATAAACCATCGTTGTTTTCTTCAGTGTCGCACACAATGAAAAACAAAGTCTCTGTGAATCTTTCTACTCTGATACCAACTTGTCATGGACTTAGAAGCGAAGGCCCCCGCAACGTAGATTCGAGAATTTACAAACACCGAAAGCAGGCCTTTTAAGCGCACAAGCAATGCAAAGCACATGCGCACGAGCGAAAGCAAGAGTACGCGCATGCACAAATACAAAGAAAGCAAAGAGACAAGGATGCAAAAAGTTTCTTTATAGATACTTGAAAGCAAAGTACATCAAGAAAGGAAGAGAGGGTCTGAATACACGAGGTTCTTAAGCCGTAAGGCATTGTGGGCACTCTAGAGTGCCAAAGAGGTATATACATCAGAGCAAAAAGGTGAAAAACGTGGCGGTCTGGAACACGCTCCCCCGCCTAAGTTGGCGCCATCCTCGACGCCAATTGTTCATGGTAGCCTTCTACAAGTTGTTGATGCTGAAACATGCTGCTAGCCTTCTCCCAGGTGGCTTCACATTCTGGCAATCCCTTCCGCTGTACTAAGTACTTTTTGACTTCCCCTAAATAGTTGTTGGAATGGTTGAGGATGACTCTTTGCCTGGTACAATGACTGTTGAGGGAGCCCGTTGCGGGATCGGAGCACGTTGAGGCATGCTCCGTTGAGGATCTCCTTCATCTTCGTAGAACGGCTTCAGGTTACATATGTGGAATACCGAATGCACTTGAAAGTTTGCTGGTAAGTCCAGCCGATATGCCAGGTTTCTCACACGTTTGATAATGGTGAAGGGACCATCATACTTGTGAATAAGGCCTCGGTGGTGGCCCCGGAAGATAGTTGTGCGGTCGGGAAAGAGCTAGAATTTTTCGCAAACCCGCATAAATGCATTAATAAAAAAAGTGAAAACTACATTAGAATGGATTTCTGTATTAAATGGAGAGAACCGAGTAGGTCGGATTTCTGTATTAAATGCATTAATAAAAAAGTGAAAACTGCATTGGAATAGACTTTTGTACTAAATGCATATAGATCCAAATCTGATTAAGCAATATACTCGGTAATGCTTAAATCTGAACCGAATCTGAAATTGTGATGGCTTCAAAATTATTCACAAAAAGTCCTTAGTCTCACGAACAGCACTGTTTTTTGGCTTTCCAGCATGAAATTGTGCTTTAATTGCAGAATTAGGTTTTGAATTTTTTATTATTTCTGGTGAAAAACAGATTTTTTCATTGGGAGCTTGCTTTATATATATATACCCTCCCACACCCAAGTTTTTTTAAAGTCCATAAAAGGTTAGATCACAGGTTAAAAAGAAAATTCAACCATGTTATCATAAAGTGGCCAGGCTTGCAATTTCTGGTAAAGGTTGCAAATGCAGAGACAAGGTTAAATTTGACCAAAATGCAAGAATTCTAAAGAACATGAGTATGAACAGTAAGACTGATTAATTTAAGATGTGGAGTTTTCATGTTTTCCTACCCAAAAATATCAAACGATATGTCAGATCGTAAAATTCAGCAAATAGTATAAGTTTATAAGATCAATCTAAGCTAAAACGTTTCCAATGCTAAATCAGAAATTCATACAATCTGAATTATCTATTATGTTTGAATAGGATAAGATCAGAGTTACCGGAAGCTTCTAAGATAGGTGGGAAGCTCGCTTCCCGGAAACTCGCTTCGGAAGCACGATACTCCTCGCTTCCGAAACTTGATGAGAACCTCGATTCTCCCACGCTTCTCATATGCTTTCCACATGCTTCATTTACTCTTCTTATATGTTCTCTTACTCAACTTGTCTTGGTTTTATGTGTTTTCTCACTTTTCTCACTCACTTCCATGTGATTTCTCTAAATTGGTAGTCATTATTTTTAGATTTTGTTAAAAAATTAATTTTTACACTAAAAAACATGAAATTTAATGTTTTTCACTTTTATTTTAGTTTTTATTTATGTTTCATTTTGATTCCCATTCAATTCTTATATTTATTTATTTTTTTCATTCCTCGCTTCCCGTTTGTTAAAATATGTAATCTCATATAATATCTCATATGTAATCTCATAGACATGTAATGTTTTATCTCCTTTCTAGTTAGGATTTTTTGTTTAATTAATTCTAGTTAAAATACAACTAGAATTAGCCAAACCAGTCCATCATTGGACTGATTTGGCCTTTACCTTTTTTACTAGTCAAAAAGGTACCTTTTTGACCAAGTCAAAAAGGTAAATCCAAAAAGAGTTGTTGGACTCCCCAACAGCTCTATTAGAGCCGTTGGAGAGTCCAACAACTCTCTTAAGGCTTCTCTCTACCTCTCTATAAATATGGGCCTATTCCCCTTGTAAAGACTTACTCTTGTTTTGGGTTTTTATCTCAAATCAATAAAATTGTTTATTTTTCATTTTTATACCCGTTTCGGGTTATGTGTATTCTTAAGTTCTTTTTGTGAACCTTTGTGGTTCTTATGGTGTATTTGTGAGAACTTGTTGAGAGACATTTGTTGTAGCGTATTTTTCACTTTCTTACATGGTATCAAAGCAAGGTCGGTGGACGTGTATTGGGAAGTGTGCCATGCAACTACTCTTCAAGAAAGTGAAGTCTCTTTGAAGGAGTGATTGTGTGTAGCCTTGAAGGGCGTGGAAGGCTACTTATTTTCGATCTTTGTGGTTAAAATATTCCTCTTCCCACTTGCTTTTTTTTCTTCCCCTCTCATTCCCAAGCTTGTAAAATGGATGACAACGATAATGTCACCATTAAGTCCATAAAACTCAACGATTCAAACTATGTAACATGGGCTTCAATCATGAAGCATCTTATTTGGGGAAAGGGTCTATGGGGCTTAGTTGATGGAACCGATAAGGAACCTAAACTAACGCTGACTAAAGAAGAAGGTGGAAGAGAAGTACCTCTTTCGGAGGTGGAAAAAACTAAGGCCATCTCCACATATGAAAAGGAATGGAAAGAATGGAGAATGGGTCACGCCAAGATCATGTCTTGGCTAATTTCTAGTGTAGACATAAAGAAGTGTTCAAGTCTCACAAAATTTGAACATGCTAATGATGCGTGAGAATATCTTAAGAGAATGTATTCTCTTAAAGATATTGCTCATATATGTAACTTACAAGAAAAGGTTCGGAATATGGTTTAAGGGGAGAGAAGTATTAGAGAATACTACAATAGCTTATCCGAACTATGGGAAGAGTTGGCTCTTCTTGAACCAAAGTGGCATTGTCCACAAGACATTGAGCTTCGCCAAAATCAAGTAAATGCGGAGCATTTTTTTCAATTTATAAATGGGTTGAGACCCGAATTTGAATCAACCAAGTCCGCTCTTCTACATCGGGGAAATGTTCCCTCTATTGAAGATACCATTGAAGAGCTAAGTATGGAAGAAAATAGACTCAAGAAACGAGTCGACAAAAGCGATGATGATACAGTTTTAGCTGTATCTAGACCAGGTAATCACATTCGCACATACAAACCTCCACATATTGAGAGAATAAACAATGAAAGGCAAGGAGGCGATTTTGAAAGGAGAAAAGTTATTTGTTATTACTGTCATGAACCCGGACATGTTAAAACTTACTGTCCAAAGTTGAAAAAATCTTATGAGAAGAAGGTAGTTGTTGTTGAATCAAAAGAATCAAATGAGACATCCATTGGAAACATGTCCCTGTCTCAGCTGGTGGAGGCTCTACAACCTCTTCTTAAAGGAACTTCTCCCTCAGCTGGAGTTGCGATCTCTTCTGTTGGCACCTCCGATCCAGGTAAACCCCTATGGCTTCTTGACTCTGGTGCTTCTTTTCACATGACACCAAATTTAAAATTACTGTCGCATTATTATGACTCAAGTGGATCGAGTGTTTTTACTACGGATGGAACATCCCTTGAGATAAAAGGAATAGGAAATTTCGAAAATAACTCTCAAAACTCAAAAGGATTTTGTGTTCCAAAGATTAGATATATCCCCAAACTTAATCTAAATCTCTTATTTGTTTCTCAATTAACTGATCATGGGTGTAATGTTTTCTTCTCTTCTCATGATTGTCAAGTACAAGATCACCAGTCAGGGAAGCTGATTGGGGAAGGCCATAGAGAAGGAGACTTATATTACATGGATTTTTTGGAATTACCCAAGAAAACATTATGCTGCAATGTTCAAAAAGTAGGCTTGGATCTTTTACACCAAAGATTTGGTCACCCTTGTATATCCAAGCTTCAATATTTTCCAAACATAGAAAAAATTTGTAATTTTGAAACTTTCACTTGTGAAAAATGTATTCTTGGAAAAATGAAACGACTAGCATTTCAAGAAAGAACTTTTGTCTCCACTCGACCACTTGAATTAATTCACTCTGATGTTTGGGGTCCTGCACCAGTTACGTCAAAAGGTGGGTTTTTATACTATGTAATTTTCGTGGATGACTTTACACGATATACCTGGATTTACTTTCTCAAACACAAATTTGAAGTGTTTTCTTTTTTTCAAATATTTCATAATATGGTCAAAAATCAATTTAAGAATGATATTTCAATATTTCGCACAGATTCAGGGGGAGAATTTTTATCAACTGAATTTAAAGAATTTTTACACTGCTTCCTGTACATTTTAAAATGCATTGCTTCTCGCTTCCGCTTCCCGTATCGTTTCCCGCTTCTGCTTCCTAGTCTGGCAACCTTGGATAAGATAGCCCACTATTACAGTCGGAGGCGGAGCCAAAAATCCAAATTAGGGAGGCCACAAATGTGCGTATATATATATATATAGAGAGAGAGAGAGAGAGAGAGATTGGGGAAGGTACAACATTCAGGTCAGGGTGGGTACTACTTAGCCTGACCCAAAACCACCTTATTGGGGATTTCAGGGTCAGGGTGAGCACTTGCCCATCGTGGCCAGTATGTGGCTCCGCCACTGACTAGAGTAATGATTACAAGAAACTGCTAGGTGTTAGCAACTGTCTTCTCAAATCATAGAACGCCCAGAGCAATTCAATCATCATTTTAATACTAATTTGTGGCAGTTTATGCAAGGATAACTGTTCCCACTTAAAAGAATAAAGAATTCATTTTGGAAATTATAATTAAAGTCTCAGCTTTGCAACTTCTAGTATTAAAAAATGTAAAGTTTTATAATTGAAATAATTGCTACTACATATATTATGCAACAAATAACTTCATGCATAATCGCAATATAAACTGAAAATAGTAAAAGACAAAAATAAGGTTAGCTTAACCATTATTGGCCAAAACAGTAAAGTAGCAGATTCTATTGCTAAAGCAGTTCATGATCACGGCAAAAATAAATTTAGTTTATGATAACTCAGATAAACTCAATTTAAATAAATAAGAATACATGCAGAGAACATAGAGCACATATATGCAGGCCAATACTGAATTTTGCTTCATACTTTCATCGTTGAAGTATATTTTATTCTCTTTGCACTACTGGAAAACTAACGAGTCATTCACCTTAGTTTGATTGGAGTTCATCTCCCTACTACTTGCATTTCAGTCATTCACAATGAAGTGTAAACTACCCTCACACAGGCTCTAAAACATATAGTGGAAAAGGAAAACTTACAAACTGAATGTCATCTTGCAGAAGCTCTGGCAGAGCTGAACATATCAGGTCAATGCCCTTTTGGTAATCCAGCCTTCCAATGAATCCAATCTAAGAAAATGACCACAATCTATATAAACAGGAAGAATCATAAGTGTCAACTGCCACTAACTTGCACAACTTTATCACTCTTACCAAAGGAACATCAGGCCTGATAGCAAAGCCTAATTCTTTTTGCAAAGCAATCTTGCAATTAACCTGTACATAAACTCTCCACCTTAGGAGATACCATGCTAAGAATAATGATAAAGCAGGAAACTGAGCACAAAATAGACAAGCATCAGCAGTTTCAGAATATGGAGTAGAAAATGAACCTTTCCAGATAGATCATCAACAGAATAATTGCTTGAAATATACGTGTCTGAAGATGGATCCCATTCATGAACATCAATACCATTTGTGACTCCTAGATTTGTAAACAAAATTAATCTATAGAACTCATCAAAGAAAAGAAGCCGAAATGCCAAAAATTACAAAACATTTATATAATACCATTTAGGACACTTTTCCGGCTGAGCAAGAGCTCATCTAGTCCAATCCCACCTTCAGGCGTAGTTATTTCCCAAGCATATCCCTGCCGAAAGATAGCACAAACTTCTTTCAACAAAATATTCACAAAAAAAAAAGTTAAGTGGATAACGACCTCACTAACAGTAAGAATCCGATCAGCAGTCACAATTGCTCCCTTCAAAGGATTCACAGTTTCACCCCGGTCCAAGGCATGCTTCCTTGCCCATGTGGGAAAGACCCATTCCACTGCCCCATACCATTCAGCTGGCAACCCCAAATTCCCATAACCTGTAGCTGGTTCCACTCCCTTATATTGGAAAAAGAATTCAACTGGACAAAGTTAATGATATAGCTTCATATTTAGTAATTGAAAAAAGATGCAAGCTGACAACCCTCTACAATGACAGCCAGATTTAATAATTAATAGTATAGAGCTTTGCATATGTTTGTGTATGTGTCTGTGTATGCAATAATGTAGCTTTATATTAAGTAATTGCAAATGATGAAAGATTGTAACTGTTTAAAAAATAGGATGACAGAAACAGATTCATATAGATATTGAAATATGCAATAAGAAAAAGTGAAAAACAAACAACCTCCACAGAGAGAGAGAGAGAGAACCTGATGTGCCAGGTTATGTATTATCAGAATGCAACGGGCATCTCCATAAACACCATGTGGACGATATTTAGCTGCCAATAGCCTGAAGAACAAATATCATAATGAAGTCAAAATAAAATTGGAACAGGTTCAGCAAGATTTATGTGTGTGTGTGAGAGAGCATATCGAGTAGGATATACCAGTGTCATATCACAACATATTGTGTGATATGTTATGATACAGTACCTCATCGGTCCAAAACTGATACGATACACCCTTGAAACTAGCTTTAGGGATGTAGCAATACAGCACCATACATATCATATGGTATGTACTGATACTGTCAAAAACTTGTTCTGCCAACAACTTTCTTTGCGCTCTTTTAAAAGGTCCAGCCAAATTTCACATATAAGGGTTGTTTTTTACATATAAACACGACCTAACTCATTTTGAGAGCTTTGAGTGTGAGAATTGGCACTTTCAAGAGTGAGATTAGGGGCTTTTTTGTAGATTTTGTGCAAAGGGGTGGATTTCCAATCATTGAGGCAAAGGAAGGTAACCTTTACCAAGGAGAGACTAAGGATAGAGAAACCAAAACCACTCTCATGAGGAAACCAGACTATGCTCTGTGGCACAAAAATTAGCAAGCAGTGATCGCTCAGAGTTACCAGAAGCTTCTCAGATAGGTGGGAAGCTCGCTTCCCGGAAACTCGCTTCGGAAGCACGATACTCCATGCTTCCGAAACTTGATGAGAACCTCGATTCCCCCACGCTTCTCCTATGCTTTCCACATGCTTCATCTATTCTTATATGTTCTCCTACTCAACTTTTCATGTTTCTTTATGTGTTTTCTCTCACTCTTCTCACTCACTTTCATGTGTTTCTCTAAATTGGTAGTGAGCATTTTTAGATTTTGTTAAAATTTTAATTTTTACACTAAAAAAATCATGAAATTTAATATTAGTCACTTTATTTTAGTTTTTATTTGTGTTTCATTTTGATTCTTATTCAATTCTTATATTTCTTTTTTAATATTCCTTGCTTCCTATACATTTTAAAATACATCGCTTCTCGCTTCCCGTATTGTTTCCCGCTTTCGCTTCCTAATCTTGCAACCTTGTGGTCGCTTACATCACTGTGACAATCTCGCGAGAGGTTTTTATTCACCTCTACCATAGTTTCTATGTATGAGGTACGGCCGATCTTGCATTGATTGTTCGAACAGATATCATAGAGAGGTGATCGAACAGGTATCCAAAACAGGTATTGAAGAGTTGTTGACATCAGCGAGAAGGATTATAAACTATGTCACATAGGTGCGGGTACGGGTGCAGGTGCGGCACTTTAAAAAAACTTGGGGGGGGGGGGGGGGTTATATATATAATTTTTAACAGTTTTAAGTTAACACTACATGTATGTGTGCATATATATATATATATATATATATATATATATATATATATATATATATATATATATATATATATATATATATATATATATATATATATATATATATATATGGACTTGATTAGGGTTAACTGAATCTACTTTTGGATAGAAATGGACCTCATTATGGTTGACTTCACCTAACACAAAGGAAGTTGTGTCCAAGTGTCGCACCCGCCTGGGTGCGGGTGCGGTGCCCTGTAAGAAGAGTCTGTGTGACATAGATTATAAAGAGGACAAACAGTAGTTAAGAACCAACGCAAGAGTCAATTCTGAATGAGACCTGGTAAAACCAACCCAAGCGCAGGCAATTTGTTGACTCAACAGATGACATCAGCCTTTCTTTTCAATAACATATTCAGCAGGCATATGGTGACGAAGAGGACCTTGATCTTTTTTATTTTTTTATTTTTATTTTTATTTTTCATTTTTAAGAAAAAGATATATTGAATGAGAGATGAAATGGGAAAAGAAGAATCAATTAAAAAAATAAGGCATAAAAATTTGGAGAAAATTGGTTAGAGAGAAAGAGGTATTTTCAAGAAAGATGTGAAAGAGGAGAACTAAAGACAAGAAAGAAAAAGAAGATTAGCCGATCAAATGTTTTGGAGACTTGCCCTGCTTTGATATCAACTTAAAGATTGTCTTGGAATGTGTGCCCTCAATCAAAGAGAAGAAGAGGGAAAGAGAGGATAGAAAAGAACGATGAAAAAAACTGTTGGGCCATGCCCTAATCCCTTAGTGATGTCCCCTTTTATATTATAACCTCTATCTTGGTTAACAATAATGCCTTGCGCATCAAACAATTCAAAACAAAGGACTATATGACAAAACTCTTAAATACCCCTGATTAAGTACATAAAACTCATAAAAATTTCAAGGCACCCTTAACATATACATGGCATTTTTTTAAGTTCTCTACAGCTGCAGTATTTTCAACAATTCTCAATGAAACATCTACATAATACAAATAAAGAGAATAAAAGACTAATTTTTTCCTTGACACCCTAGGCACTGACTGCTCTTTCATGCCCGTGTTTTTTTCTCCTTTTTCATTTTGAGTTCATGTCCAAGTTATCAGATGTGTGTGACTACCAAAAAGGATTCAAAACTATTGAAAGAAGTTATGTCTATACTGCAAAAGAAAATGACTAGGTAACTACATCTTGACATTTAAAACCTGATCCTCAATGCTGTGTTGATATGTTAAAAGTGCAATAACAGTTTTCTTAAAATGTCCTAGATCTTTTCATCAGTATAAGCAAAAGAAAGACAAGGAGCAAATAAATTGGTAGATAAATATCTGCAAAATGCTTCTACAACATTCCAAAATAATAGAACAGCAGTCCATATAGTTCATGTTTGGATCCAAGGATAAGTGAATGTATCACCGCCCTGCCCCTAACAATGCTGATCTACACATAATTGGATTCCACCCTGTTCACTGTTTGATAAGTTCAAACATGTAGCAGTGTATGCATTTAGTTCAGCAAAGTTTGCCTAATGCTTGCAGCATGTAGACCAAGCTCAACAAACTGTGGAGACAAATAACAATTGGTTTTATCGATTTGACGTGGGCCAGGCCAGAAGAAATTGAATTTGTGGAGTGGGGTGGGTTGATGCAGCACCCATCTCAGTTCTGTGTGATATACAAGAAGGTGTGTGTACCACTAGATTGATTACCTCAGGTGAGTGTGATTGACTTGGAGGTCTGATCATGTCCACGGGTCAAGGATAGAAGTGGAATGAGTGTTGGCAGTGAAATTGTTCAATAAATTGAAGTTCTTTTAGTGATCATGACGTCTACTACCTTGTCTGTTATGCACTAGGATCAGGTCAGTTTTTTAATATGACATTCCCCATATATTTTGCAGATTGAATATGGTGAACTCATGTGGACAGGAAGCATCAGCATAAGTCGTATACAGAGGTTTGTGGTATGTGCTGCCACTTTGACGTTGAAGTTAGATGGGATAGTACATGTTGACAATAAACCATGACAAAGAAGAAAAGAGATCAGTCCATGGTAAACATCTGCTTATTATGTATTTAAATAGCATATACACAACTTTTTGGGTCATCAATTTCCATAAATTTTAATGTTTTTCAATTATATTTACTGTCCAACTTTCCAGGGACTTCTTCAAAACCTCATTGTGTTAGGCTACAGCATCTATCCAGTTTTTCAATCTGAAGTTTCCTGCAGATTCTCTTAGCTGGACAGTCACTTCTCTACTCACAGGGTTTGCTGGCTGTGGGTCATTGGTGGCAAGGCTCAAAGACCCTGGTACACTAGGTAGAATCATTTGAAATAAAATGGATCATGTACATGACAATGCCAAGTCAAATATCACAGTTCACTGCCCGAAGTAGAGAACCCAGTAGGTATCAATATTTCTTATAGGCTTTTAGTTGTGTTTACAAATAAAAGTTTCATTCTAGAGAAAACTAGGGCAAAAGAAACATGAATCATTTTTATGAGGTTTATATTATAAGTCCCTAGTTGATGCAAATCTCTGCACCAAGGCACCAATACCTTTTCAGATACTTGAACAACCAAAATATCATAAACCAGGAGTTTGTACCGAGAATCACATCAATATGTAAATTGAACAAAATACCTCCTAAGATCCTTTGCATTAGAAATTTGAACAAGATGGACCATTATGAAACTCTTGGTATTTGAGCTCTTCACTGATTGAAGCCCATGCACATTACTAAGATAAAAAATTATCAAGGACAATATCTTACATGGATACAAGACTTGCATGCCAATCATTAACAAGGAATAAGCATTTCTCTCCATAGGTAAACCCACCCAAAGGAAGCACCAATGGAGCCTCACATGCAGCATGACAGAGTAGAGTAAATCGGAACTGCAAATAGAAAAGATAAATTGGTTACGAATGCATGAAAAATAACCATCAGCCCTGCTAACTCCCAGTATAATCAAAATATTTGTACCTGATTGTCACCAAAAGGGCCAAACCTATCACCATATGGATTGCCGGGTCTGTGGTATGAAGGATGATCAACAAATACCTGCAAATAAATAGAAGAGAGTAACTAAAAGAAGACAAAGTAGTTCTGCAGTAGAAAAAGTGTTCTACAGTAATATAGAAAAGGTAAAGATCAACATATTCATGCCAAACATAGCTCATTCTTCAGGTAGAAGTCTCTCAAATTAAATGGTATGCATATAAAAATGGAATCACAGCCACTGCATCTGAAGCTCTAAGCACACAAGGAATGCATTTGTGCCTCATGGAGCCAAAAGGTTACAAGTTCCCTTGTTTCTGTAATTGTTTATTTGCCTTTTTTCTTCCGGGCTGTTGAGAGGAAAAACTTTAACTGAATATAATACTAACCCTCAGTATGAATTACACCAAGATTACACAATGTCCTTATGCATGATTACAAAAGATAAATAAGTAGAAAGAAGCTACACAACAACATAGATCCCTATAAAAAATTAATGAGGACGCAAATAACCAAAAATTAATAAAATCCCACAAAATGGAGAAAGGAATATGGTAATGCCTCAAACATAGAGAGAAGGTGAATGTGTTGCTATCTAGCCAGAGATCACAAGATGTTCAATCTTCTTTTGGAGCCTTTTTTTAGGGTCAGCAATGAGCAAACTATTCAATTCGGTACTCTAATTTACTCAGATAAACTAGTTGTTGATCTCAAAATGACTTGTCAACATGGAAGACTAGGTCATGGACCATGTAAAGTACCACCAGCCCGTTATGCAGTCAAAGAGACTTCACTTAGCATGTGATACGACATGACACTCAGACACTTCATGGACATAGTCAAACGAGTTTCACACAGTCAATGTTGTGTCATTAACTTTACCTAGTTTCTTTTATGATTTTATTTACTTATTTCATATTCACTTTCTTTTTCTTTTAAATTTTTTGTCATCAATTACATTAAATTTACCTAGTTTAAAATAGTTTCATTACTTGATGTTCCTAATCATTGTGATTTAGAATTGTTGTTTTATACACACACTCACACACATAAATACATCTATGTGTGTGTACGGCCATGTCCCTGTGTCCTAATTTTTGAAAATTGCAGTATCATACCAAGAGTATCTGCATCATATTTCACTCTCGCATCCATAGAACTGATCAAATTCAGGGCAAAAGAAGGAAAAACAAAAGAAAAGAAAAAAAGAAAAAGTGGAAGGAGAGAACAACTTCTATCATGCATAGTGGTAGAAGCTATGCTAGAAAGAAAGATAAGAAGATCCAACAAGATCCAATAAACGAGACATGGCCATGGTCCAATAAAGCATTTAAACATGTATCATTTTGCATCAGCTAATAGCAATACAACTTTTTTGGCCCTGAGATGCTGCAATTATCTTGGATGCTTGACCATCTCATGCTCAGACCCCGTAACCAAATGTATTAACTATAAAAATAAAGCAACTTTTCCAGATGAGATGCAGTATTTTTAATAAGAGTGGAAAAAGACACGAAAATGATCAACACCAGAAGCACCTAATCATGGTATCAGACACTCCAACGAACAAAATGATTGCATCAAATTTTTAGTTCACAGTGTCAAGAAGACGAACATTGTGTAATGTGTTAAAGAAGGTCCAGATCCAGATCAACAAGATCCACATGGCCACAGTTCACACGACTTCAGGAGTTTTCATGAAAAGAGTAATCTGGATTCTCATGAGAGTTCAAATCAAGAAAGAACTCTTATAGAAATAAAGGCTTGTAAGATTAAGAGTTCTTGGAATAGAGAAACTCCTAGTTCCCTATTCTCCATTGTAACACACTGAAATTATAAATAGAAGATCCACCCTCTCTCTGAATATCGTTGAATAGAGAGAGTGAGAGAGAGTTCCGTGGAAGTAGGCTTAGATCAGCCGAACCACGCAAATCTGTTCTTTGTGTTTGTGTTTTGTTCTTAACCAAATCTGATCCAACATCAGATCTGATTTGTTTTCATGGTATCAGAGCCATGATCGTTTGATTGTGGAAGAAGGTGTCCCAGCATGAATAAGTGTGAATCGATATTGCTGCTTTGTTCTTGGATCATTTTTTTCTGCTGATTCAAGATCTGCGAGTGTGCTGTGTTGTTCTCAGCATGAATCGTGTTTTCTGATTCAAGGTGGATCATGTTTTCAAGATCAGTGTGTGCGCTGTGTTGTTCTCAGTGTGAATCATGTGTGCTGATTCAAGGTGGATCGTTGTTGCTGATTCAAGATCAGTTGTGTTGTGTTCTATGTCACATGGGTGCGGGTGCGGGGGTGCGGCAAAAATATAAAAAATTATATATATATATATAGATAAAGTCCAAAAAGTTGGACATAAATGACCCTGGGTCAGGTTGACCGCACCGGGTGCCGCACCCATGTCGCATCGACGCGGGTGTGGCACCTAGTTGGCCGAATCCCTGTGACATAGGTTGTATTGATGGTTCAAGATCAGTGTGGATCTGTGTTGCTGATCTCGTGTTGTGTTACTGATCAATGTGGAAACAGATTCCTTATCTTTGTTTGACTGTTGGGCACAGTTCAGTTGGCGCCTGTTGTGAGAAATCGTACCAGAATATGTTGTTACAGTGGAGAGAGAAGAATCGTTGTGAAAGGGGGGCACTGACCGATGATTTTGTTCACTGCCTCACGTCGTGCCCTATAGCCTCAATATATAATACCTAATGTACAATGTGGGTCGGGTCTGGTATGCTACATCAGACTCAAATACAACAAGACCCAAAGAACATTTACATGATATGGATCGGTCCCATACAAGTAAGGAAACAATACTGATACCGAAGCAATACCCAATCTCAATACCCTCCCTCAAGTTGTGCGTGTTGCACCATGGACAACTTGCTTTTTAAGAACCAAAATTTTACACTTGTAAGACCTTTGGTGAACAAATCAGCTACTTGATCTACAGTCGGGATATATGCAGGTTCAACCTCTTTGTCTTCAATTTTCTGCTGAAAAAAGTGCTTATCAATTTCTATATGCTTCGTGCAACTGTGATGAATGGGATTGAAGGCTATTTGTATAGCATTCTAGTTGTCACACAAGAGAGTGGTGGGCAGAACAGTCTTGCCTAATTCAGTTAGAAGATGTCTCAACCATGTAGCCTCTGATGTGGCTGCTGCCATAGATCGATATTCAGCCTCAGTGCTAGACCGTGCAACAGCACGTTGTTTTTTGCTGCTCTAGGCTATTAGGTTCCCATCAATGAAAACGCAGTACCCTGATACCGACCGCCTGTCATCCGGATCTCCAGCCCAATCTACATCTGTGTATACAACAAGTTGGTGTCCTCCACCTTTAGTTTTAGATTGATGATACCCAAGAGTTCCTTTCAAGCATCGAAGAATCCGCTTAACGGCATTCATATGCTCTGTGCGTGGTTCGCGCATAAACTGAAACACCGCTTAACGGCATTCATATGCTCTGTGCGTGGTTCGTGCATAAACTGAAACACTTGATTTACGGCATATACAATGTCTGGTCTTGTGAATGTAAGGTATTGAAGCATACCTACAATGTTGTTGTATTGTGTGGGATCGGCATATGATTCCCCATCCTGAGAACTAAGCTTATGATTGAGCACACTAGGGGTAGAAAGGGGTTTGCAATCTTTCATTCCTCCCTTATACAAAGATCCAAGGTGTACTTACGATGAGTTAGAAAGAGACGTTCACCTTGTCTATCAACTTTGACGCCCAAGAAATACCGCAAATTACCCAAATCTTTCATCTTGAATTTCTAACTCAGTAAAGCTTTTGTGAGTCCTATATGGTCATTTGAATTCCCAGTAATGACAATGTCGTCCACGTATATAAAAAGCAGAGTGGTTACCTAATGATCTCGAAAGAAAAATATGGAATGATCCAGATGAGATCAAAGAAATCCATGCCTTTGAATTTCAAGAGAGAAATTGTCGAACCATGAGCGAAAGGCCTGTTTTAAACCATAAACGACTCCCCCCTCTCTAAGCTCCTTTTCAGCCCTATAAACATGGGCTTTTACTTGTTTTAAATAACTTTTTGTGTGGGTTTATCCCATTTTGATGAGATATATTTTTCTCTCTTGGTGTGTGCACTCTTTTGAATATTTCGATTCTTGTGAGTGTGTTGAATGAACCTTTGTGTTCATTGAGAAAGATCTTTTGTGAGTTTCTTTTTTGAAGTTCCGTTTGGGGTTCTATTTCCTTACATGGTATCAGAACGACGGTTGTGATCAAGCTACTTATCTTGATGCATTGGGAAGTGTGTCACTCAAGTTTTGAAGGAGAAGAGGCATTCTTCTTCAAGTATATATAAAAGAGTGATCAACAAGCTTGGAGGTGTGTTCGTATCTACCATTCGTGGTAGAGTATATCTTTCTTCTCTACTCTCATTAAGTTTCTTTCTTCTTCTTATTAAGCCTTGTAAAATGAATGACAATGACAACGTTACCATTAAACCCATTAAGCTTAATGATTCAAATACGTCACATGGGCTTCAATTATGAAGCACTTTATATGGGGAAAGGGATTATGGGGATTAGTAGATGGAACCGATATGGAACCTACATTAATCCTCACAAAGGATGAAGGAGAGAAAGAAATACCTCTCACGGAGGTAGAAAGGATCAAGGTCATTTCCACTTATGAAAAAAAAAATGGAAGAAATGGCGAATGGGTCATGCCAAAATTATGTCTTGACTTATTACAAGTGTTGACATAAAGAAATGCTCGAGTCTTGCAAAATTCGAGCATGCTAATGATGCATGGGATTACCTTAAGAGAATGTATTCCCTTACGGATATTGCACATGTGTGCAATTTACAAATTAAAGTTCAGAATATGGTTCAAGGAGACAAAAGCATTAGAGAATACTATAATGGTTTGTCTGAATTGTGGGAAGAGTTAGTTCTTCTTGAACCAAAATGGCATTGTTCACAAGATATGAACTTCCCCAAAACCAAATCAATGCGAAGCATTTTTTTCATTTTATTAGTGGATTACGATCGGAATTTGAATCCACTAAGTCTATTATTCTTCTCCATCGTGAAAAAGTGTCGTCAATAGAAGATACAATAGAGGAGTTGAGTATGGAAGAAAATAGACTAAAAAGTAGAATTTTCAAGAGCGATGACGACTCAATTCTAGTCGTCTCGAAACCTGAAAACTTTGTCAAGACTTACAAGCCTCCCAACTATGGAAAAGGAAATGATGATTTTGAGAAAAAGAAAATTATTTGCTACTATTGTCGTAAACCTGGACATGTAAAAACTCACTGTCCAAAATTAAGAGACCTTATAAGAAAACGGTTGCTTCCGTCGGACCACCACAAGAATCAAGCGAAACTTCCGTTGGGAGTATGTCTCTTGCACAATTGGTGAAAGCACTCGAACCACTACTCAAAGGAGCATCTTCATCTATGGGAGCTGATGTCTCTTTTGTGAGCACCTCCGATCCAAGTAAAACTCTATGGCTTCTTGACTCAGGTGCTTCTTTTCATATGACTCTGAATATTGAAATATTATCTGAATGTCATAACTCAAATGGATCTAATGTTTTTATTGCCGATGGAACATCACTAGAAATCGAAGCAATAGGAAATTTTGAAAAAAAATCGCAAAACTTAAAAGGATTTCATATTCCACAAATTAGATATATTCTCAAATTAAATCTCAATCTATTGTTTGTTTCTCAACTATTTGATCATGGATATAATGTTTCATTCTCCTCTCGTGGTTGTCGAGTACAGGATCACCAGTCAGGGAAGCTGATTGGGGAAGGTCATAGTGAAGGAGGCTTATACTACATGGACTTTTTAGAAATTCTCAAGAATATGCTTTGTTGTAATGTTCAGTAAATGAACTTGAATCTATGGCTCACGAAACTTGGCCATCCTAGCATATCCAAGATTCGTTTTTTTTTCAAATATGGAAAGCTTTTGTAATTCTGAAACATTTAAATGTGAAAAATGTATTCTGAAAAAATGAAGAAATTACTCTTTCAATAAAGAAATTTTGTTTCCTCTCGGCCTTTTGAGTTAGTGCATTCGGATGTATCGGGTCCTGCACCTGTTATATCCGAAGGGGGTTTTCATATTATGTCATTTTTGTAGATGATTTTACAAGACATACTTGGATTTATTTTTTAAAACATAAATCTGAAGTATTTTTCATTTTCAAATATTTCATAAACTGGTTAAGAATCAATTTAAGAATGATATCTCCATTTTTTGCATTGATTTAGGGGGAGAGTTTTTGTCAAAAGAATTTAACGATTACTTAAATTTATATGGTATTTCACATCAAAGATCATGCCCATATACCCCACAGCAAAATGGCCTAGCAGAAAGAAAACATAGGCATATTATAGAAACAACAAGAACTCTACTCGTCACCTATGTCACATGGGTGCGGGTGCGGGTGTGTCACGGGTGCAGTGCAATTTCAAAAATTTTGGACACGAGGACACGGCTATATATATGTATATATATTTTTTAAAATATATATATATATATATATGTATAATAATATATTCAGTGTGCGCATATATAAGGATATTGTCCTCTAAAGTTTGGCACCAGCATGAGTGTTTTTACAAACTTTGCAAATTGTACTTTTGCCCTTGCAGAAAGGGGGGGCCAAGGGCTCCCCTCAGCGCAGGTCCCGAAGCTGCACCCATGTCGGGCGTGTCGACTCGGGTGCAACGCCTCCCTAGACGAGTCTGTGTGACTTAGCTTGTCACTCATCTAGTCCCCCCAAAAAAAATGGGCCGAAGTTACTCTAACCGCGGTATATCTCATTAATAGAATGTCATCCTCTGTTTTAAGCAATATTTCACCTATTGAAAAACTCTTCAAACAAATCCCAGATTATTCAAGGTTAAGGGTATTTGGTTGTAAATGTTTTGTTTTTTTCAACAAAAATGATAAACTCTTAGCTCGGGCTATTCCATGTGTGTTTCTTGGTTATGCAAGGAATCAAAAAGGTTATAGATGCCTTGATCTTAAAACTAGAAAGCTATATGTGTCACGAAATGTATCATTCTTAGAAAATAAAAGTTTCTTTGAAATTAAAAACTCAATAGAAATCGATGAACATTCCTTTTTACTAGACTTAGTTCTAGAGATTGATAAGGAAGATGTTGATCAAGAAGATCAAAATGTGATAAGTACTGAATCATCTCATCCAGAATGTATTCAATACTTCAGATAAGGTAACCTAGAGCAACCTTGCGTTCTAGAAAAATATACTAAAACACAAGATCATATAGAAACAAGAAGATCATCTAGGGTGTCAAAAGTACTTGGAAAATTTTTATCCTATGAGTCTTTTTCCCCAAAGTACAAAGCATATATTGCCCTGTTACATTCCTACATAGAACCTTCTAATTATGATATTGCAAAAGAACATCCTGAATGGGTTGAAGCCATGTCAGCAAAGTTAAGTGCCTTAGAAAAGGCGAATACGTGGACTATTCAAGATATTCCATCAGGAAAGAAACCTATAGGATGTCGTTGGGTATACAAAGTCAAAACCAAGAGTGATAGCACTCTTGAACGTTTTAAGGTCTGGCTAGTTGTTAAAGGTTATTCCCAGGAATATGGAATAGACTATGAAAAAACTTTTGCACCAATCGCTAGAATGACCACTGTAAGAACTTTGATTGCTCTTGCTTCTATAAAGAAATGGCATATCTTTCAGATGAATGTCAAGAATGTGTTCCTTGATGGTAGTCTAGCTGAAGAAGTTTATATGGAACCTCCACCTGGTATTAAGATTCCTCAAGGAAAAGCTCTTCGTTTACGTAAGGCCTTATATGGACTTAAACAAGCCCCAAAGGCTTCGTATGACAAATTTAGTCAAGTTATGTTTGCTTTTGGTTTTCAATTTTGTCTTACTAACACAACTTTGTTTATTAAAAAGTCTAATGCAGGTATTATTATTCTTCTACTTTACGTGGACGACATGATCATCACAGGAAGTGATAAACAGGGAGTTGACATCGAAAAATTTCTCAAAAACAATTTTGAAATGAGTGACTTGGGTTTCTTAAAAATTTTCCTTGGAATCGAAGTGGCATATTCTCCTAGAGGTTATTTACTAACTCAATCGAAATTTGCTCTTGATATTATTGACAGATCTGGAATCACAGATGAAAAGCATGTTGACACTCCTGAAGTCGCAAATGCTAAAATGAAATGATGGAGAACCACTTGAGAACCCAACACCTTATAGGCAGCTTGTTGGGGCATTGTCTTACCTTTCCATCACACGACCGGACATCGCACATGTTGTCCACACAGCAAGTCAATTTCAGCATGCTCCCACTACTGTTCATATGGGAGCAGTATTACGAATTATCAGGTATCTTAAAACCACCGTTTATAGAGAACTTTTTTTGTATGTTTCTTCATTACAACTAACTGTTTATACTAATGCAGATTGGGATGGTGATGCCAATGATTGACACTCAACTACTGGTCTTTGTGTGTTTTTAGGAGAATCTTTGATTTCTTGGTGGTACAAGAAGCAACAAAAAGTCTTTCTTTCATCAACTGAAGCTGAGTACAGAGTCATGGCTACAACCGCTATGGAAGTAGTATGATTAAGAAGACTGCTTCAAGACATGGGTGTTATGACTATGGGACCATCACAACTATGTTGCAACAACAAAAGCTCTATTTATATTGCCAGCAACCGAACATTCCATGAACGAACGAAGCATATCAAGATGGATTGCCACTATGTACGAGAGGAATTTCTACACGATACCATTGATCTCCCATATGTCTCCTCAGAATATCAGCTAGCCGACTTCTTTACCAAACTCTTTGCTGCTCCCCAGTTCCATTTTCTCTTAGACAAACTTTCGATTGTCCAACCATAAGTTTGAGGGGGAGTGTTAAAATTGTAATCTCATAGTTAATCTCATACGTGAGATTAAATCTATCATATGTCATCTTATCCTTTAGTTTAGCTTCTTAGTTTAGTTAGAATTAAGCTAATTAGAATAACTTTTACTTTTTTGTTTTAGGACATTGAAATAGGTTTATACCTTTATTGACTTTTAAGTCAATAAAGCATAAGGCATTGTTTGTTTTAGGACATTCAAATAGGCTTATGCCTTTATTGACTGAAAAGTCAATAAAGCATACAACATTAATTGGAGTTGTTGGACTCCAAACGGCTCTAATTAGAGCCGTTGGGAGCCCAACGACTCCCCCTCTCTAAGCTCCTTTTCAGCAGTATAAATATGGGCTTTTACTTCTTGTTTTAAATAACTTTTTGTGTGGGTTTTATCCCATTTTAATGAGATATATTTTTCTCTCTTGGTGCGTGCACTCTTTTGAATATTTCGGTTCTTGTGAGTGTGTTGAATGAACCTTTGTGTTCATTGAGAAAGATCTTTTGTGAGTTTCTTTTTTGAAGTTCTGTTTGGGGTTCCATTTCCTTACACACAGTCCACACCACTTCAGGAGTTTTCATGAAAAGAGTAATCTGGAATCTCATGAGAGTTCAAATCAAGAAAGAACCTATGTCACATGGGTGCGGGTGCGGGTGCGACACAGGTCCGGCGCAATATCAAAAATTTTGGACACGGGGACTCGGCTATATATATATTAAAAAAAAAATAAAATATATATATATATATAAGACTCGGTCAAAGTTGTGCCCATTAGGGGACAGGTGATGAGTTGTGAAGGCATTCTGTACACTTTCTTCATACAGGAATAATTCACTTTTGGGCACTTTCTTCATACACTGTAATAATTCACTTTCTTCATACAGGAAAAAACCACAAAAACTTGAGTTGTGCCCATTCTGTACTTAAAACTTGAAAGTGTACAGGTTTTTTAGTTGTGATGGGTTTTTTTCCTTACAGCTGTAGCCCAGAAAATTTAAAAAAAAAAATCAAAAAAAAAAAAAATCCAAAAAAATGGACCAAAATGACCCTGGGTGCGTTGACCACACCCAGGGTCGGGTTGACCGAGTCCGAGCCGCACCCGTGTCCGCACCCGTGTCGGTGCGTGTCGACGCTGGTGCGGCGACCTTGGAGCCGAGTCCGTGTGACATAGGAAAGAACTCTTAAAGAAATAAAGGCTTGTAAGATTAAGAGTTCTTGGAATAGGGAAACTCCTAGTTCCCTATTCTCCATTGTAACACACTGAAATTATAAATAGAAGATCCTCCCTCTCTATGAATATCGTTGAATAGAGAGAGTAAGATCTCTGTGGACGTAGGCTTAGATCAGCCGAACCATGTAAATCTTTCTTTGCGTTTGTGTTTTGTTCTTAACCAAATCTGATCCAACGTCAGATCTGGTTTGTTTTCATAATGTGTGCAAATCAATATATACTAGTAATATCATTCTTATTGGAAATGAATCAGATCTTTTCCTAGTAAACAGATTCCTATCACTGCCTTCACCATATAACTTTTGGAGATGACTTGACACTTCCTTGATAATCGATATCACATATCAAACTGATCTTGAGTAATAATGTTTACATGCACTAATGTTAGGATAATCATCCACCCTGAACTTTCACATTTTACTTATAAATAATCATCTTTGAGTTAATATCCAGAAGTAATCCAACTTCTTTTCCTCCACAAATGGCTGCAAGATGCATCTGACACAAACATCAATCATATGACTTTGTTATAATCCTGGATGACTTGAGTCCATATTTTTCTCTAACACAGGTGCTCATAGAAGTCCTAAAGCGTTATTGTTTTCACGTCTAAAATAAAAAAATTCATTTTCTGCATAATGCTTTTCTTCAATCTAAAATCCAAGTCAATTGTAAGTTGTTATTCAATAATGTAGAGAGACACTGCATTCTAATAAGGAAAAAAAAAGTGAATTGCAACATATATGTTAAAAGAGAGTCATAAAATGGAGTTTTTAACATGATTAAAAAAGAAAAAAAGAAAACAACAATTTACAATAGAAAATGCAAGATTTTATTACTGTCATTAGATGACTTTTATGTGCACTATGATTGGAAAAAAGTTTAGAAGAAAAGAGTAAAGGCAGGTGAAAAATCAAGAAAGATATAGAGGTCTATCTCGCACCAAAAGCATCCATAGTTATTCTTGTACTTTGAACTGCATATTTAAAGAAGATTAGGTAATATGAAGAAAATATCAAGGGTAGAAAGCGGCAATTCATGAACAAATATAGCATGCACAGAACAGCAGATAGAAGAGAGACTAAGATAGGTACCCAATCAACACCAGCTCGATATTCATGAAAGAATGCAACATCATGCACTCCTTCAAAGCAAGCAACTTTAATTCGGCAATTAAGATCAAATGCCCCAGAGAAAGCCTGATCTGTGACTCCATTCATGTATCTTGGAGTGATTACCATCACACGATGACCACGGGCAGCCAGAGAAATAGGCAAGGAACCACATACATCTCCTAATCCTCCTGTCTTTGAATAAGGGGCAGCCTCAGCAGCTACAAATACAATATTATGGATCATTGGTTTGGAATCTTTTCCATCAACTTCAACTGTAAGAACTTCTTCCATATCTGTGATCTTGCAGTCACTAGGTTCAACAGCTTCTTTTTCACCTATAGTACAGTTATCCAACATATTACAAAAGAAAAAGCCAATCTATATTATGTTCTACCACCAATTCAAGTATTTATATCAATTAATCCTTTTCCCTCTTTGTTTGCAAGAGTGGGATTTGAAATGAAAATCAACCAACTAAGACGTCACAAATCTACCCACTAAATATTGCTACCACTATATATTTTTCCAGGAAGTTCATTAGTACAGGGAGAATACATCATTGAGGTGAAAGAATCAGAAGATCCTTTGTGCATGTATGTATGTATGTGTGGTTCAAGCTTTTAAGATTGATGATCTGAATGTGTTACCTTTTCAAGCATGCAAGTTTGTCCATAAAAAGCATTTGCATTAGTAGCCATGACCTAAATGAGCATACCCCCTTGGTTCTCATTCTTCATGTAGTTCAAGAAATGGAATTGCCATGCACTGTTTATTGGGTTGAACTCAATTTTGGAAGAAACAAAATACACCTTTCATTCACAGTCTAGGACTAATGGTCATCTTGATGGTAGAAATCTTGAACCACCTGAATTACTTCTTCATGAGGAAACTGATGAAAGGAATTAATACCCATAGTTTCATGCACAAGCTCATCTTACTTTGAATGGGTAAAAAGCGATAAAATAGTTAATGTATGTCACATCAACCTTTCTTCTTAAGATTTTGATTAAAGCTCCTGATAATGCAAAATATGCAAATTATGGGCATCTCTCTATAAATGGCTTATTCTGCTCAAGGATGAGATCAACAATCTTCATTACCGAAGTTCTGTGATTGACTATCTTTTTCTATAAAAAAAAAGATAATCATAGAACTTAATAAGATGATTTTGGGAAATTTTTATAAAGCTTTCAGTATGATGATTACTGGTCATGTGCCTCAACCTACATATGAGGTATTGTGGTCCATGATTTTGCAATGTAATTCCAAATTTGTTTTGGCATCTTCATCCAGTTTTGCAGCATGTTCATGCAATTTTAGAGACCAATTATTCTACTGGTTATGGTTGGGGACAATGACACCTTTCTACAAATTGCAAACGACGTAGAGACAGTTTAGGAGCTGGGCACAGAGGTTTAATGCAAGATATGATAATGGTTTAGTGTTCTACAACTACCCCCTAATGCACAAAGGTTTAATCAATCAAGATGGAACCAGACTAGTATTGCTTTCCTTTAAAAAAAACAAAAGAACGCTACTAGTACATGCTAGAAAAAAAAATCTGAGGCTGCATCTAGTACAAGTGTTATAAGGATCATACCACCACTTTCCACAACTAGTGCTTCTTCAGTTGCATCTCACCAACCCTCGCCTCAAGCCAAATGCTATCCCACATTGAGGGCAAGGAATTCATGAATAGCAATGGTAAGCACATCCTATTATGCATTTTAAGAAGGGAAACATGTACAGTTTCTCTGTTTTTTGTCTTTGCCTAATACTTTTCTTGTTCCTCATACCAGATATAATTTGATTTTTATCCCTCGACTTGTTGACCAAACTAATTTCATGTATTTTCCCATTAATGCCTCTTTTTGTGCAGGACCTTTGCATGAAGATGATGTTCGTTGAGAACAAGACATGAGAATCTGTACGTGGAGAAAAGCTCCTCAACTAAGTCAGCTTTGATCCCTAGTGTCAGACATAACAATAATTGTGCTTATGATTTGTGGGTACTCATCTTGGTCATTGTAGTTCAGTTATATTTGTAAAGCTATGTTAAAGGAATTTTTCCTAGTGTCCAAAAGTCGAATCAGCTATATCCCCAAATATCAAATTAGAAAAAGGACATGAACGTTCTTTTCTCTTTCACAATAAAAGAGCCACCCACATTTCCTTTTCAACTAATGCATTTTGATGAATGAGACCTGCTTCAAAGGCGTCTTTATCTAATTGAAGACATTATGATTATACTACCTTTATTGATGATTAGTTCATTATAGACTTACCGGAAGCTTCCTAGATAGCTGGGAAACTCGCTTCGAAAGCACGAAACTCCTCGCTTCTGAAACTTGATAGGAATCTCAATTCTCCCACACTTTCCCTATGCTTCCCACATGTTTCTTCCCTGCTTCTCTACATGATTCCTATACGCTTCTCTCACGCTTCTTTTTATGTTTTTCATGTTCTTCCTTCCACGCTTCCTGCTCATCTCATGTACTTTCTTTAACCATCATTTTTAGATTTTGAGAAGAATTTAATTCTTACACTACGAAATCAAAAAATTTAAGAATAATCATTTTTATTTTACTTTTTATTTCTTTCTCTTTTGATTTGTGTTTTGCTTCCTATATGATCCCATATCACTTCCGCTTTTATTTCTATTTCTCTTTTAAATTGATTCCCTGCTTCCCGCTTCTTATAAAATTTAAAATATCTTGCTTTTGCTTCTCATTTTGTTTTTTGGTTTTGCTTCCTAGTTTGGTAATCTTGGGTTTCACTAGCATATATGATTTAGTTTTGAGATTAATACATCAGCTTTAATGTTGTCCACTTATGTTTTATTTTGTTCATGATAACATAAATTTTATATTTTGGTAAATTAGAAATATATAACTATGTTTTTGCTTCTTGTTTGATTCTTATTCGCTTCCCACTTGATTATCCCTTGGTTTCCCCTTCAAATCCTTTTTCACTTTCGGTTTGATTCTCTTGTCGCTTTCGAGATGATTCACGATTCGCTTCTAAGCCATTCTGCGCTTCTCGCTTCCTAAATTTTTAGAAGCGCCTTGGTTCATTATAGTAGATTCACATGTATACAACAAAAAAAACAACAACTACGCCTTCATCCCAAAAAGTAGATTCACATGTATATTTTCTTAAAATATAATCAAATATATTTGTTGATTTTAGTCAATTCAAAGCTTATTTGAACAATTTTACTGCATGAAACTGTGTCGCTTCGAATTGATGATGCCTATGAATATATTCTTAGAGATTTTTCCAGTTTTTTTTACTCCATAATGAAATCCAATATACCTAGATACTTCGGCACAAAATGGTATAGGAAAAAGGAAACACCAATATATTGCCAAGACTGCTCTATCCACACATCCCCCAAAAGTCAAAAATACAATTTGAATTATCGAGCGAGGCATTTCATACGGCATCATTCTCGATAAATTGGTTTCCTTCACAGATGTTCAATGGTGATACACCATATCTTGTGCTTTATGAAAAAAAAGCAAATTACTTGCATCTTTGTGCATTTGAATGTATATGCTATATCCACATTGATAATTTAGAATAGTCTTCCAAAGCTGAAATGTGCAAATTCATTGCTTATGATGACAATTATAGAAGGCAAATGATTTTAGTCCTCGATTACATATAATTTTAATCTCTAAGATACACTTTCTATGATGAGCATTCAAACATTTGCTATCTTGATGAATAGAGACAATAACATGTAGCTAGAATGCCACAATAATGTTATAATTGAATCTCAAATGCATCGGTGAGCAATGGGACGTGTCAAGAAAGCAACACATTCACTCCCATTCATCCATCGCATAATTCAAAGTGAACTGTTCCACCAATAGTTTAACATAGTCGGAATCAACAAGTGAATGCTTCTGATCATCGGAATGTAATCCAACCAAACTTTGAAGGAATTGATCATACAAATGAAAATCCACAAGAAGAAGAAAATATCCTCAGAAGTATGTCACTAAAGACATAAGTGAAACCACAACATCCAATTGACCATTGAATGCATTATAAAGCCTTCTCTTTAATTCCAAGCTAATCAACGATCTCGTTGATAATGTAGAACCAATATCTTAAATGAAGCATGCGAAAATGAAAGATGAATTGCAGCCATGAACTTTGAGATGTAAGCATTTCTTGAATGTGGAATGTAAGTGGTTGTTAATCAGCCAAAAGACTAGGAAAAAGAACTGAATTAAATGGATAAATAAAATAAAAATACGAAGAAAACGATAGCTTTGAAGATTCATGATGAGATTGGTAGACAAAGGCTACACTAATGAGCATGGCCTTCGTTCCGATGGAAGGGTTAGCCCCAAAGTTAAGATTGAAATGATGTGTTATTCCTTGCGCTGTGACACATGGACAGAGTCTGCACCTATTAGATGCTAAGAACAGTTTTCTAAATGGAAAACTCAAAGAAGAAGTGTTTAAGGAACAACCCTGAAAGTTCTGAATAAGGAGATCCAAAAGAAAGGGCACTCTGTTTAAAGAACAAGCTACAAGAGCTTGGTTTGATAGGCTTTCTAAGGTGGTAAGAACTTGTGGCTTCTCTCGAAGTGGCATTGATTATGTTGTTGTCATTCACAAGGCAAGCATGGCATGGCTACTATATTGTTGTATGTGGATAACATAGGTATACAGGTTGTAATGAGGTGCACATTGTATATGCCTAGAAGGTGTTGTGTGGCAAATTCTAATTCAAAGACTCTGGACGAGAGACCCCCCTGCATTATTTTCTTGGAACTGAAATTGATAGGAAATCTCATTCCATCATAATTTCCTTGGACATACGTGTATATTTGATTGCAAACCAATGAGAACTCCTACGGCTCTTGATACTCAATTACAAGATTAGATGGACAGTTACTGCCACAGCCAAAAGGATGCAGAAGCAGAATGAAGTTTCCAATCAAAACATTTCTTTCCTAATTCTCGCCGAATTGCTCATCCATGTTGCCTCATTCAACCACAAATTATCCCAAATTATCGATAGTGTATGATTCCAGATCAAGAAACAGCCACAAGTCACAAATTAAATGTTCCAAACCAACAACAAAGTAGCAATCAAACAAAAAAACAAAACGAAAAAAAAAAAACATTGAATGATTCATCATCACATGCATCACTGTAGCCAAGTTCCCCCCAAAAAAACTTACATGCCTCAAACGAACATTTTCAAATTCAACAAAACTAAAAATAAAATACCAAATAAACAACAGAAGAAAAGAGAGTAGAAGATCTTAATTACCAGTTTGAGCATGAATAAGATCATCACCATCATCCACCTCCGAATCCAATAAAACCGCCTCCAGATCCCGAGAATTATAGAATATCCCTCTTTCCTTCCTGCTCTTCCGAGAACCCTTCTTCCTCAACCCCAGAAAACAAAAGTTCCCCACATGGGCACCCAACGGTTTGACGCAAATGGATCTCCGGAACGCCGGAACCGGAGGATCAATCTGCCCTCTAGCACCATAACCAACAAGGCCACCAGGGCTACTTGGAACCCTCAAACTCCCCATCAAAAACCCCAGAAAACAAACTTAGCTCCCACAAAACACCCGAATAAGAGACAACAACCTCCGAAAACCAAAGACAAGCAATGGAGAGATGATGGAGCAATCCTGAAACCTCTCTCTATGTCGCTGAATGCAGTTTTATAAAAGACAAATCTGTCTCTCTCTCTCTCTCTCTCTCTCTCTCAGAGGAAAAGGAGGTTCTCGCAGTTGCTGGCGTTCACGGATTCGCCCGGGATAGCGTGGTATTTCGAAAGAATGGTAGGGCGACACGTGGCAGGATCTGGAATCGAGTGTGTAAGCCCATGTCTGGAGGCGAAGGCTTTGATGAGAGAGAGAGAGGCTTCGGGACGTGGGGGGAATTGCAAATAAAAATATATGGTGTGTGTGGACTGTTGGGGGGGCAGGTGGGAATGACGTTGCCTTCACGAAAACGATATTTTTCGGTTCCCGATATTTTATGTTTTTTACTAGGAGAAACCAGAACTAGCCGCGCTGGTTCATCCTGCCGTACTTACGGTTTCTGTTCGGCATAAAACTTCTACGGCTAAAACCTCGACCCATGAAATCGCCAAGGGTGACGCTCATGAGATTTGAACCTAGACTGCCGGTCAAGTCAAATGGTCTAGGCCTCATCCCGCTACACCAAACCCCTTGATTCTAGATCCCCATATTTCTTCTTTTGAAAATGGGATCGGTTTACAGTAGTAATTTGGAGCCCTCAGTGTAAAAGTGTCATCGGGTCGGGTTGGGTTCAGATTCAAATTAAATGATGATGGTATCATATTCAATCGGACTCATCATAAGAGAAACCATACCCGAACTTTATAAGAATTACATGAACCATGGTAAAATAATACTTTTTATTTTATTATATTGAAAAATTACATATAAAGAACTTGGGTCTGGCCCGGGTCTAGTATAAAATTTCACAAACCATACCCTCGGCTCTATATATTAATCGGTCCTACCCAAATTCTAATCGGACCTTGTTTATCACTAAACCCTAACCCTTAGGGTTTGGTAGGGTCCGGGTTAAACCCGATTCATTGACACGGACGCCTAAAAAGTTTGAGGTAATACATTATTTGAAATACATATCGATATGGGAAAAAAAAGATTCCTCTTAACTTTATCATGTTTTACAAAAAGTGTTTCACATTATATGCAGCGCAGTTGACAGCCACCCATCTTGGCATTTCTAGCGATAGGCGTGATCACCATCTCGAGAAATTCTGAGATGGGAGGCTGTCAGCGATGGTGCATCATGCAGCGCCGCTGCATAAAAAAATGCCCTCTTTACAAAAAAGAATAGGTGCATGTTTTTAAAAAAAAATCATGTGAATTCCTAAAGATGATAACTTGATATATCTTTTAGATAAAAATGTCAAATCTTTAAAGTTGCAAAGTTGTATTTATTTTATCATGCGCACTAACAAATAGGTTTTGTTTTTAACGGCAAGTTGGGGTTAGGTAGACCCCTACCAGATTCAAAAAAATAGTTTTGTCTTAACATACTCAAAAGAATTTACATGCGAAATGTTTTGCAATTTCATATTAAAAAAGAAAAAATAAAAGAGTTGGTATAAAAATGTTTAGCAACAAAGAACGTACAAGCTTAGCATATTTAAGCTTGTAAAGCCTATGACACATTTCTTCACATCTTTTATTAAGTTGTGTATTTTTGTAAATCCATGTTCATGCTTTTTGTAATAGCAATAACTTATCTATATTAGGGGTGTCAACAGGTCGGAATTTGGTTGGGACCGGGGTGGAACCAGACCTGGCCCCGATTTTCGGGTATGATATAGGGTCCGAACCCAGGTCTAATCAGACCCACTATAAGAGAAACCATACCCAGACCTGATAAGAACTACATGAAGCAGACCTGGTCTATACCCGATAAAATAATATTTTTTCCATTTTTACATTGAAAAATTGTGGGTCTTAATCGGAACTCAGGTCGTGCCCCGGTCTGGTATAAAATTTCACAAACTAAAACTGGATCCATATATTAATTGGACCTTCAGGTTTGGATCTGGATCTGGATCTTAATCGGGTCTTCTTACTTATCACCGTACCCGGACCCAACCCGTTGACACCCCTAATATATATCAAAGTTTTATTATCAATATCGATATAATATTATTATATTGCGATACAATAATGCAATTGCAAGTTTTATACCATATTTCAACATTTATGGCAAGAAAGGGAGCCTGAATGAGTTTTTAATGTACATGAAACAAGCTTCAATTATACATGATGCAAGTTTCTTAAATTATGGCAAAGTTTGAAAGTTTATTCAGGGCGAGTCTCTTTAAAATTTGGCATTTCTTTTTTTTTTAAAGGCAAGCTGGGTTTAGGCAGACCCCTACCAGTTATAGAACAACACCAATGGGATTCGAACTTGCGACGTCCCAACACAAGGTAACGTGCAGCAGCTCTCCTACCAGACAAGCCAAGCCCCCCGTTGGTAAAATTTGGCACTTTTACGTATAGTCGATGAGGTGAGATTTTAACCAGTATGTGGTACCTAGTACATGGTACGCAATGCAACCATGTTCTATACAAATTTGATATTTGTTTCGTTAAAATGACCCACGATAAATAAACAAAGCAAATGAACCGGAATGTAAAACCAAATTATCGCCCGCGTGGCCAGCAGGATGGTTGTGAGGGCACTGAGATGAAGGCATCGGATCAAACCCCACTGGCGCACGGGTATGCCCATAGCTTTCAGATGTGGGCCACTTAAGGCAGGGTGGTCGTGGGGTCCCACCGAGATTTTTTTCGCTTTGGCAAGGGATCCTCGTCATAAAAAAAAAGAAGCAAACTTTCTTTAAGAAACCACATGTGAGTGAGTGGACTTGTTTTGATAGTAAAAAAAAAATATATATATATATATATATAGGTGATGAGTGAGACGAGTTATGTACCAAAATGTGGTCTCATCAACTATATATAGATGACGAGGCAAGTTCTATAACAATAGTACACGGTACTTTGTTATTTATTTTGTGAAAAAGACCGTCCATAAACAAACAACCAAAAAAAACAGAATAAAAAAGCAAACCAACACGAGGAAACCACAAGGTGTGGTCTGTGGGTTTTTTTTTGGATATTAAAACACAGCGACAGGATCAGGTGATATTCAAAAGCACGATTGATGGTGATTTTCAATATGCACCGGCCATCTGGTGGATCAAGGGTTCGATACCAAATCTTTCATTCAAAAGAATTTTGGAGGATTCAACACCCCCACCCCGTCCAAAACACTTGAAAATCGATATCACACCATTTCCTACCGAAAACAACTTTGTCCTCGAACTTAAAACCTAACTTGGGAGATCAATTTTGTAATTGGTATACAAAAAATTGTGACTTTTGTCTTGGTGACCCTTTCCATTATATCAAGTCTGCTTTTTACAGCTCCGTTGCTTCTTTTAGAACACCTTACACAGTTTTTTTTATTTATTTACATGGAGAAACCGCCACCAAGATCAGCCGTGCTGGCTCTGCCTGCCATTGGCAAGCTTTTAGTTGGTTGCACCTTGGTGAATTCTAGCTTGAGATGGTCCTGATTTTTTTATCTAATGCATTTCAAGTTCCTTAATATTGAGAATCTCCCTAAGGGGAAATCCTGGAGTTTTACTGTCCAAGCAGTGGGCATGTTTCTCGTGGGTTTGGAACACTAGGAACGGTCTAACACCTTACACAAGTTTCTTGTCGTTACTGGAAAAAAAAGTCCCACTAGGCATAGCTTGAAACTTTATGTGCTCCTATGGACAGTAAACCTGCAATGTAGTTGCAGAAAAAAAGTGAGACACCTGTCTTTTTGACGCGGTATATGTCCCATCTCCTTCTCGTTTTTTGGCATCATTCGTGATGGACAGGGACATGTTCCATACACTTGTCCGGTTAGCCCAACAATCAGACAATTGTTGCGGGGCCCAGAGTCTGGATCAGACAGATGTTGCTACTGCTTGGTCAGGTTTTCCATCATTTCATGGATTGTCAGCCGTTCTCCCGAGTTTTAAATGCTTCCAAGTTACTGTTTTCTTTTACCTGTTTATTTTACGTATAGTAAAATGAGCAAGTGTAACAAAGTAGATAAGGATTGAGTTGAAAAGGGATATCGAGAATCCGATAAACCAAAACTTCCATCACGATCAATTGTAATCATTCATATCGGTTTGCAATGTATATATTCTGTGAGTTATTTATCTTTCAAAAATTACAAGAGAAACTCTTTCCTTCAATCGTGTTCCAACGTCTTTTTCTCTGCAGCATCGTCGACATCCTGTGAACATTCATCGGCGATGTCAGTGTTGCAAAGGGTTGATGATCTAACATCGTTGTGTTTGTGCTTCCCCATTTTTCTGTTATCACATGATCTTGTTCCAAGATGAGCAAAGTTGCAGCCGTCCTTACCTGCTCCAACGTGTTCAACGAAACATCTTTCTCCATCGTTGCAGAGGCGTACAGCCCAGTCCTGCCTCCAGAAACAGTCAAAAAAAAAATTTAAAAGCCCAGCCCTGATTCCATATGAAATAGATTTTTATCCATTTTTTTAGCCCAGCCCAGCCCTGACTGCAGCAAATAGTTTGATTTGTCCATATGAAATAGATCACATGAATCCTGGCTACGCCACTGCATCGTTGTATCGTCATCATACAATCATCAGCCATGATGGATGCATTGATGTTTTCGGTGAGAATGTTTCAAACTCGTATCATTTACACCATTCAGACCACCATGAAACTTGTTTCGTTTCTAATTACTCATCTGATACAATTTCTCGATGTAGAATTGTGCTATGTGGATGGCACTTAGTGCAAAAAACAAAATGGGTTTTTGTAGCCAAGTCTATTACAAAACCCAATGGGTTACTAGTTACTTCTTGACAACGATGGAACAATATGATCCAATCATGAATCTTGAATTCTTTGCACAAAGACCTCGCTCCTCGCTGCACGCACAAAGACAAGTCTATACGTTGCACAAAGACAAGTCTATACGTTGAACGTTTGAAAGGAATTACAAGAATGATTTTTTCAATCTACCACCCTGAGGATTTACCATATTCAATATGACGTCATTAACCACAAGCAGTTTGGAAGTTTTGTGGTTATCTACTATACCAAATTAAAGGGTAAGTGAGACGAGTAGGCCACATACGTCAACATTCTCACGTATTCATGCAGGGTGATCCTACAATCACAAAGGCTTATGCCCTTTTCTCACAAGAAGAAAAACATTGGGACCTGCTAGTGTCGCAGCCCTCGGAGCACCTTATTGTTGTTGTAGCAAAGTTTGTTTCCCAATCCAAAGAAGACTTCTTAAAGGGACATCAAGTTCGCAATCACCTAAAATGTGAGCATTGTGAGAAACTTGGTCACGTCATGGCAAAGTGATTCTATCTTCATGGTTTTACAAATCGTCAAGGGGTGTCCTCTAGTGCTCGAACAAGTGTTCAAGCTTGTGCCAATGTTGTTAATGCTCAAGCTAATTCACATACTTCTACTGTTTTTGGTGACCCTTCTTTCATACTTCTGGTTCCCAAATTAACCCGTGATGAATATGAAAAGTGAAATCCTCCATCCACCAAGCTAACCTGCATGATAACTTGACAAGTATATATTCACCATGTTGAGTTTTTATCTTTTTTCTATTGTTGGATCATAAATACTGATTATGAACCAATGATTTGTCAAAATTACATAATCCATATGTTGTTTCTTTTACATCTATTATTGGTCTACCAAATGGCGCATCTACTTTTGTGACCCATGTAGAAAATATGCATATTTCTCCTAGTCTCATCTTGAAAAATGTATTTTGTGTTCTCGACTTTCAGTTCAGTTTTTTGTTTGTCCATAAACTTATTCAAGATTTAAATTGTAAAGTTGTTTTTAAAAATAATTATTGTTAGTTTCAGGACCCACACTCGGAGAAGAAGATTGGAACGGGCTTGCTGTAGAACGAATTGTATTTTCTTGAAATGGATCGTATTTCGGCATTCAATGCCTCTTAAAACTCATTTTCTTCTTTATAACATTCTCAGCTAGGGCATTTATCAAATGCTAGACTTGAGACATTGATAAACTCTAAAATCATTTATTGTCATTTATTTTATGATTAATGTTTTGTTTAGCACATGTCCAAACAAAATCGATTTTCACTTCTGAATAGTTTCATATCTACGTCTACTCTGTTTCAATTAATTCATTACAGCATATGAGGAGAATATCAAACACTCTCATTATCCGGGATGCATTATTTTTTCATTGTTAAAGATTATAGTTGTTGAAAGTGAGTGTATTTAATGTGATATAAGTAAAAAACTCAAAGTCTTCTTTTAAATTTTATTGCCCTAGTTTATAACTAATTTAACTCTTGTGTCATGAGCACTAGATCTAATAATGGATCTAATTTTTTTTCAAGAAAAATGCAATCGTATCTTAGTTAAAGAGGGATGAATCACCAACATAGCTGCATTGAAATGCTGCAAGAAAATGACATTGTCGAACCCAAGCACAAGGATCTTCTCAATATTACTCGTGCCCTTAGATTTCAAGCTAATTTACCCATATGTTTTGGGGAGAGTGTATTCTTACTTTTGCATGTATCATAAACCATTTCCCCTCAAAGCCATTATCTAGAAAAAGTCCTATCAAGACTCTTTACAACAAAAAAACTTGATATAATCACATCAAAGGTTTCATGTATATTTTTTATGCTCATAATATGTATCGTTTACACAAATTTGATAGAATATTCCAAAAATGTATTTTTATTGGTTATTCTCATAATTGAGCTGCTTACAAAGTCTATGTTATTGAAAAACAAAAGTTTTTTTCTGGCATAGATGTATATTTTTATGAAAACATGTTTTATTTAAAAAAATAATGTGACAAGGACAATAATGAGAATAGTGTCATTCCCATAGTCATCCCTAAATTAATTGAAATGGATTTGAATCTGAATATGGAACTAGCTCTAAATTTTGTTCAAGAATTTGAAACTCAAAGTCCTTCAAAAAATTTAAATTCTGGAATTTAAGATCATGACAATCAAATTCAGCTAGTCCAAGAGACCGAACATCACTCCATCAATCTCACAAGAAAATTCCATACCCATACGCAACCATCTTATCTTCGAGATTATCAATGCTACGTAGCAGCTACTGTTCTCTAATTGGACAATTCTAGTGTTGGGGGCAAGAGATCACGACGCCCTCCATCCTAATATTTGAGTTATGAGTCTTTTTAGTAAATCATATAGAGCCAACATTGAAAGGTTGAAAACCAATCTCGATGCTAAATTCAAATTGAAGAATTTGGGCAAGCTTAAATATTTTTTTGGAATAGAGGTGGCTAGATTTAAGCTGGGCATCTTCTTATCCCAAAGAAAATATGCTCTTGATATCTTAAATTATATGAGATATCTAGGAGCACGTCCATATGATTTTGTAATGGAGCAACAATTG
This sequence comes from Nuphar pumila, assembly GCF_984573655.1. Taxonomy (NCBI): domain Eukaryota; kingdom Viridiplantae; phylum Streptophyta; class Magnoliopsida; order Nymphaeales; family Nymphaeaceae; genus Nuphar; species Nuphar pumila. The sequence continues at coordinate 17,698,698 of NC_143253.1, read as the reverse complement.
AAGTTAAACAATAAGGATAGAGAAATTTTAAATGATGGGACACCGTATCGATGGCTTGTTAGGTGCTTTATATATCTCATCATCACCCGCCCGAATATTGTATATCTAGTCAATATCCTCAGCCAATTTATGAGCAAACTACAAAAACTATATCTAGACATTGCCTTATATCTATTGAGATATTAAGGCAACTCTTGAGCAAGGTATTCTAATGTCAATGTCAAGTCATATCCAAGTAAAAGGTTATTGTGGTGCAGACTGGGTAGCATGTCCCATGACCCGAAGATCCACATCATGTTATTGTATTATGTAGGAAGACAACCCCATATCATGAAAAACAAAAAAACAAAGCAATGTGTCCTAATCTTCAACAGAAGCATAATATAGATTCATGACAGTAGCCACACGAGAGATGACATGGATACAATATCTCTTTCACAATTTTGGCATCAATCATCCAGGAGTCATGCATTATGCTAATCCACATAGCCGCTACCTCTCTTTGCCTTTAACGTACAAAACATACAGAGGTAGATTGTCATGTAATTCACGAACATATCCAAAAGAGAATGATCCAGACTCATTAGGTTCACACCAAAAATCAATCTGCTAAGATCTTCACCAAGGCTCTAAGTCGAGACCAGATCATATGGCTAAAAAGCAAGTTGGGCGTGGTCAATCTGCATACTCCAACTTGAGGGGAAATGTTAGAATTTATACTCCAAGTTAATGTTTTATTTACCTTATTTACCTTATTCACGAATCCCATAAGCCAAGGCTTCCGTAATGATCAGCTGTGATCGTTCATATCTATTTGCAATGTATGTATTCTTACAAAAAATAATAAGAAAAACAGTGCTTAATTTATTAATGATGACCCAAAAAAGCATTTATGTGTGTGCAGAGCAGCACGGTGCCCGCGTAAGTAGGTTAGGCCCACAACGGGCTGGGCCGACAGTTTTTTAAGTCCACCCTCACCGGATGGCTGTTTTCGATCACGAATTAATAATATATCTTCAAGTGATCAGCTTCTGGCCTGTTTCATGGAAAACTACCTCCCTGCACTCTCTTTTCCACCGTGGGTACTGAAACAACCACCCAAGCCCATGCCAGCTCAAGTGGGCCCCAGCTTTTCTTACCTTCCTCATGTTTTCATGCACAAACTCCTTCGCATGGGATGACCATGCCGGCAGAACCACTACAAGAAAATGGGGTTTACTTTTCCCTGGCGCTAATTTTTTTAGCGCCAGTGAAAACACACAATTTTACTAGCGATTTATAAGCGCCATCCTAGGATATTTTAAGAAGGCGTGACCTTCCCATGAAAGTTGATATTTGCCATGGGATCGAAACAAACGGGCTCTTATATGATCCATGCATCCGACCCTAAGTATCAAGCTCGGTCAACCTGGCTTAAGTAGCACCACATCCATGTGGACTATGTCCAGGTTCAGATGACAAGAACCAGGCCCGTTTAATCAGGTACCCTCATCGATTCCAAACCTTTCACTGAGAAACTCCAATTTTTATTTTATTTTTATGCCTGACCCTATGTTTAGTTTAGTAGGAGCTGGTCTTTAGATCATGCATTTGTGATGTGTATGTTGAATTTTTTAATGGTTGAGAAAATTGACAGCTTTAATATAATGTACCAAATAAATTCACCCTTAAAAAATCATATTTTTAAATAAAAAGATACAATTCAAGGATCGGTTCCTACTATTTTGACCAGAACGACACATCCATAGGTTTAGGAAATCATCTTTATAGATTTACCAAAGTATGGATCTCTCTATGCTGAAACTCCCCTCTCTATTATCATCTTTATTGCCTGACTGATTCCTCCCACTTTTCTTTTATGTTAACAAAAGCAAGATTCTATAGACATTGTGATTTCATTTCCATATGAATTTATTCTCTATGAAAGTGGGGTATCACATGAAATTGAAATCCCACGAGGTGGTTGCCCATGTGGTAAGCCGGGTCCTGTGCCAAGCTGAAGGCCCAGGTTCGAATCCCTCTACCACATGGAGCTTAAGAGATATCTGGCAGGGGTCAGACTAACCTCAGCTTGCCTATCAAAAAAAGAAAGAAAGAAAAGAAATCCCACACAACCCAATGACAAACATGCGATTAGAAGAAACTTTTATTTGATAGTGAAGCTACTCACAGTTTAGTTGGCCAATCGCGCCCAAACCCACCAAAGCATGTTTTGTTTGGGACCTGAATTGGGACTCAATAATGGAGCTTCATGGTCCACAGTCACAAATCTAGTTCTTTGGATATTTTTAGAAAGGAAAATCTCATGAGATTGTACGAAATTTTAGCAGGCAAGAAGCTGAACTTACTGTATGTTTATCATAATTTTTCATGTTTTGTGATTTTAACATGATAAATTCCAATTGCTGCTGATATTTGTGACTAATTGTACCAAGTCCACACATGCAATTACCATATACTGCATTGCAACTTGTTAATTCAAAAGAAATCCATTATATAGTTTAGGTGACAAGGAAAGACAGATCACAGAAGTTCATTATGCACCAATCATTATTTGAGGAGGAAAAAAGGCATAGGAGAAACGTGAGAAGCACAAATGTAATGGAATAAGATTAGGATGTCTCGTCACCTTTGGTGATTGCCTTCAGCAAGTTTTTGAAAGTGGCGCATGTTGGGATAAGCCACACATAGTGGCACTTACCCATATATGGTAACTTTTTTCTTATAGTGTCCTTTCGGATAAACATAAGGAAATTAAGAGAGGGAACGGTTAAGCTAATTGTTTTTCTATTGATATTATATAAACGAGTGTCAATGAGAAACCCGTATGAAGGGAAAACGCAAAGAATTTTTCAGCTAAAGAGGGATCTTGCTCACCGACTGTTGAAGGAACCTACGTTCATTGGAGAGCTACAGTTCGATTGAGGAGCGAAACTCACCCTATTCCAGCCACCAGTGCCACCGCCATCGATCTGGTTCTTCGATGGCCGCATCAGGTACGCACTCCATGCTTCCTCTTGTTGTGCACAGGTCCCTGGTTTCCCCAACATTGGGTTATGGGCCCACACACGCATCCGTTGCGGGCTCATTGGAGTTTTTCGACGACTATTGCCATGAGGCGACAAAGCTTTTCCAACATAGTGATATCGCCATGGGGCGACGTTGAGGTGATGGCAGTCGTCAGCAGGTCGCCCAAGTCACCGGTAGTCGGCGACTGTTGCCGTGGGGCGATAGAGTAAAAAAAATGATCGGGTTTTTACCTGTGGCCGTCGAACTGCAGGAGTTTTCGCCATCGCCGGGGGCAGTCGCGGAATGTTGCCAAAAGGGGGGGGGGGCTATTTTCATTGAATCTCTGGTATTTCGTCCGACGACGTGTCACATAAGGGTTTTAAAACCCCTTCTCTATGTTTCCTCTATCTACGGCAGGAGGGTTTTCTCACCACCGTCTGTAGGACACCGTGGGTGTGTCGTCGGGAAGAGGCAGCTTTCACCGACCGCTTCACTGGCATTGTTCTTTGTTCGGTGTCACGCGGCATTCAAAGCGGTAAAAACCGCTTTTCGGCATTCCCCTCTATCGTCGGGTGATGGAGGTTGCCATGAGGGTGTGTCGTCGGTAAATGGCAGCGTTCGACGACCGATTCGCCGGTGTCAGGGGCCGTCCGGCGACTTGCAACTTCTAGACGTCGTATTCCCTTTTTTTCTCAGGCGTCCAGGGTTTCTTCTTTCAGCCATGGGGCTGTGTCAGGCGGCAGGGGCTTCGATGTGGGTTGCCGGACATACATGGCCGAAGGAGCTCCGATGTGGGTCGTCGGCAGGCAGCATGGGTCGCCCGCAGGCGACATCGGTCGTCGGCAAGCCAAGAGGGTAAACCCTCTTTTCCTTTTTACAGAAAACAGAAACCCTCAGATTTTCTATTTTTTCTGATTTTAACGAAGGATCTGGATCGGTTCCGGGTATGGGTCCATTCCGCTTTATACCAGGTCTGACCCAGATAAGGTTCTTATAGGGCCTGACCCGGATCTGGTTAATACTGGGTCTGACCCAAATCCGATCAGTAACCAGGTCAGACTCGGATCAAGTTGTAACTGGATCAGACCCGGATCCAATAAGGGTCCATGCACTATTTATCCAGAACCGGATCAGGGACTGATTCGGTCCCTTTTCGGGATCGGTTCAGAGCAATTATTGGTTGGTTCCTTCTAGTTTCTCACTAGTTCCGAGATGCTAAGACCATGTTTTCATAAATATAAGAAAATACAAGGATTTTGGCATACGGTTATAAGTTTTTATGAATTTTTGTTCATACTTGACACAAGTTCATAAGGTTCAGAACCGGTTCGGACCCTTAGATGACCAGTTCAGAGCTTTTTCAGATCGTTTCAGAGTGCTTTCAGACCAGCTCCTGGTTGTGGACCCAGGATTTTACCCATTTAAGCTTGTATTTTGTTATTGTTTATGCATTTATTTATAATTATGCGTGCATAAATGAATGTATAACATTGGCATCAAGGATAGCTAGATGACTTAATGAATTCATGTCACCAAAGTGACTAAATACACGTATATTGTCAAAATTTTATATTATCATATAGATTTAGCCAATATCACTGTTGTACTTAGATTCATGAAATGATAAATGACTCAAAGGTAGTTTTATCGTGTTTGAAATTTAGGTAGGGTAAAATGAGGCAAATGTGTTGAGATACATCGCACATGTATATCCAAAGGTACCATATGTTGATGGTCTAGCTTCACATGAGCCTAAGTTTTATCAACTATGGTCGGTAAGCGTAGTGATTACGCGTGGCGGAGCTCTTACCAAAGTAGGACTCCGATGACCCCCTACACTCACCTGAAAATAAGCATACTCAAGGCCTTTTATTTATTGCTTTTTCATGAAGCTAGACTCGTATATGCTTTCTTTTGATACATGTCTTTTGTCATGCAGTTTCTAGTTCGGTGATTTTAGATGGCTCAAGTTTTATATATTTTCTTGATGAATCTAACTTTAGTGGTTGGAAAAAAATATTCTATTTACATTAGGGTATATGAATTTAGATCTGACCCCAAGGATAGATGAACTCACTGCCCTGACTAATCAAAGTACTGTTGATCAAAAGATTACTTTTGAGAAGTGGGAGCGCTCGAATAGGCTTAGCATGTTGCTTTTGCAATCTAAAGTGACTAAGAATATTCACAGTGCTATCCCATAATGCAGGACAGTGAAAGGATTCTTGAGTGTCATTGAGACACAGTTTGTGAGTTCAAATAAGACCAGAGCCACTACCTTAATATCAAAGCTTATAACTATGAAATATTCTGAAGGGGGTAATATTCACCAACATATTTTGGAAATGAGGAACGTAGCGTCTCAGCTAAATGATATGAAGCTGACAATTTTTAATTTTTTTCTAGTGCATTTGATTCTGGTATCCTTACCTTTGGAGTATGGACCTTTTAAAATCTCTTACAACATACATAATGATGAATGTATATTCAATGAACTTAAGTCCAAGTGTGTTGAAGAGGAAGAGAGATTGAAAAGAAAGAATGTGTAAAGTGCACATATGACTTCTCATGACTCCAAGGTAGGACCATAGAAAAATGCATTCAAGAAAAATGCTAAGAAAAAGCCAACATGAGATAAGACATCCCAAGGCAAGCAATATGATTCTGCTCCCATAAAGTGTTTCTTTTGCAAGAAGAAGAGATACAGGAAGGCAGATTGCATAAAGTACAAAAAGTGGTTGGAAAAGAAATGTAATTTGTCATTTGTTTCTCATGAATGTAATTTATCACGAATTCCAGAAAATAGTTGGTGGATTGACTCTAGTGATACTGTTCATATTTCCAACTGTCTACAGTCATTCCTGAACAGAAGAGAACCAACAATGCATGAGAAGAGCATGTATTCTACATGATCACTCTAGATACAAGCGTAGATTTGGATCTGCATGATGTCTTTTATGTTCCATAATATAGTAGAAACTTAATTTCAATTTCAAGATTGGATAAATTTGGATATTGCTTTAAATTTAAAAATTCCAAGTTATTCATATACAGAAATTCTATTGAAATTGGTTTTGTATCAGTTGATGATGGTTTGTATAAATTGAACGTGAGGATCCAAACCCAGGAGTCTTTGACTTCTGAATATGTATTGGTTGGGAATAAACGTAGCATGATTAATGATAAATCATACATACTTTGGCATCGAAGGTTGGGTCATATCTCTGAAAAGAGAATAAAGAAACTCGTAAATGAAGGGATCTTGAAATCTTTATATTTTACTGATAATGACCCATGTGTTGACTGCATAAAGGCTAAGCAAATAAACACATATAAAGAGGGTGTCAAACGTATTAGTGAAATATCGGAGATAGTCCATACGGATGTATGTAGACCGTTTACCCTATGTTACACAGGCGAGAAATATTTTATCACATTTATTAATGACTATTCATTGTATATGTATCTCTACTTGATTTTTGAAAAATCTGATGGTTTTCAGATGTTTAAAGAATTTAAGAAAGAAGTAGAGAAACAAACCGATAAAGTTATTAAGATAGTCAGGTCCGATAGAGGTGGCGAATATTATGGTAGGTTTACTGAGATGGAGTAAAGAGAATGATCATTAGCGTAATTTCTAAAAGAGAAAGTCATTGTGCCTCAGTATACCATGCCTGGTAGTGCCTACCAGAATGGTGTAACTGAAAAAAGAAATCATATGCTTAAAGAAATGGTCAGAGCCATGTTGAATTATTCAACACTTCCTATGAATTTGTGGGGTGAAACCTTAAGGACTGTTGTGCATATTTTGAATAAGGTTCCTACAAAATATGTGCCTAAAACTCCGTACAAGTTGTGGACAGGTAGGAAACTGACACTGTCTTATATGCACATATGGGGATGTCCTGTTGTGGCTAAGTTGTATAACCCTTACATTAAAGCCTTTGATCCAAGAACAACCAGTGGACATTTTATTGGTTGTCTAGAGAGATCAAAAGGATACAGGTTTTACTGCCAATCTCATTCACCACAAATTGTTGAAATGGATAAGGCAAAATTCCTAGAAGATGGTTCAGTTGGATTAAGTGCACTTCAAAACCTTGGTTTTGAGGAAATACAGGATCCAATTTCATTACCTGTTAAGGAAAATGCCAAAAGATACCACATTGTTATCCCTAATGATAATATGGTTGATCACCCGGTTGTTGATGCACAAATCCAAAGTGAACCTATTGTGAACATAATGCAGAAGAGCATAAACAAAATAAACAAATTAAACCTGATCCTGAAGAACGACCTATTTGGAGATTCACAAGAGTTAGAAAATCTGCCATACATCCTCATTATGTGGTGTACCTTCAGGAGCCTGATGATTTCATAGATATAGATGATGACCCGTTGACTTTTATAGAAGCTGTTGAAAGCAAACAATCTTCACACTGAATAAAAGCCATGAAAGAAGAGTTGGACTCTATGACTAAGAATCAAGTGTGGGATCTTGTCGAGTTACCTAAGGGAGTAAAACTCATAGGGTATAAATGGGTCTTTAAGACCAAAAAGGACTCCAAATGTGACATAGAGAGATATAAAACAAGATTAGCTATTAAATGATTCACTCAGATGAAGGTCATTGACTATAATGAAACATTTTCTCTTGTCTCAACTAAGGAGTCAATGAGGATAATTTTGGCCCTCGTAACTCATTATAACTTAGAGCTACATCAGATGGATGTGAAAACAACATTCATCAACAGGGATCTGAATGAAGAGGTATACATGGAACAACCTTTTGGTTTCTCTGAAGACGATTGTTTGGTTTGCAAGCTTAACAAATCAATATATGGACTTAAACAAGCCTCTCGACAGTGGCATATTAAATTTTCCTAAGTCATTGTGACTTTTGGGTTTACAGAAAACATTATTGATCAATGTATATACTTTAAGGAAAGTGAGAGTAAGTTCATTATATTGATGTTGCATGTGGATGACATTTTGCTTGCAACCAACAATATAAAGTTACTTTTAGAGACAAAACAGCTTCTTGCATCACATTTTGACATGAAAGATATGGGTGAGGTTGCTTATGTTTTTGGCATTGAGATCCATCGAGACAGAGCAAAAGGTTTTTTAGGCCTCTCCCAAAGATCCTACATAAATAAGGTATTAAAGCGATATGGGATAGAGAATTGTTCTATTGGTATGTCATCCATATCAAAAGGTGACAAATTGAGCCTAAAAGATTGTCCACAAAATGAAATTGGCAAAGCACAGATGAGTGCTTATTCATATGCATCAGTTGTTGGCAGCTTGCAATACGTGCAGACTTGTTCATGTCCAGATATTTCCTTCGCAGTAGGGATGCTTGGTAGATTCCAGCCTAATCCAGACATATCTCATTGGAAGGTTGTTAAGAAAGTCTTGCAGTATTTGCAAGGGACAAAAGACTATATATTGACATATCATAAAGTTGATCACCTCGAGGTCACTGGCTACTCAGATGCGGACTTAGGAGGGTGTCTTGATAATAGAAAGTTTACTACTGGGTCCGTCTTCTTACTTGCTGAGGTCGCGATCTCTTGTAGGAGTGGGAAGCAGACGACCACTGTTGCTCACACCATGAAGGTAGAATTCATAGCATTGCAAGATACTACCTCGCAGGCCATATGGTTGAGGAACTTCATATCACAGTTAAAGGTGGTTGATTCCATTGAGAAGTCACTGAAGGTCTACTATGATAATAAAGTTGTGGTGTCCTTTTCGAACAACAACAAAAGTACTACGTCATGCAAGCATATGGAACTCAAGTATTTTGTTGTTAAAAAAAGGACAAAGAATCATCTAGTGCATATTGTCAATATTGGTACAAAAGAGATGATTGTTGATCCTCTTACTAAAGGGCTAGCACCGAGATTATATTTCAAACGTATATTGAGGATGGGCTTGTTAAACTCTTTTTGACATATACACATGAATAAAGTGATCACATACAGTTTATTGATTCTCATTATGGTTGTTGTTAATCTCATAAGAATTAGAGATTTAACTAAGGATCTGTAGAATAGATTTGCAAAGGTCAATCTATCCATCAAACCATTCTCATAAAGTTTATTGGTTTATCATCGGAACAAGTGAAAGAATGTTGAGATAAGCCACACATAGTGGCATGTACCTACATATGATAACTTTCTCCTTATAATGTCTCTTCCAATAAACATAAGAAAATTAAGAGAGGGAACGGTTACGTTAATTGTTTTTTTGCTGCTATTATATAAACGGGTGTCAATGAGAAACTCGTATAAGGACAAAACACAAAGAATGGTTAAGGAAAGTAAATACTTTCTTTGAGGTTTTCAGCTAAAGAGGGAAGAGAGATCCTGCTCACCGACTGCTGAAGGAGCCTGCGCTCATTGGAGGGCTGCAGTCCGGTTGAGGAGCGAAGCTCACCCTATTTCAGCCACCAGCGCCACCGCCATCATGTCCGCATCTGGTATGCACTACATTCTTCCTCTTGTTGTGCACAGGTCCCTAGTTTCCCAAACAGCCCATTTTTTTCCTGTTCAAACATGGATACGCCTAGAAGATTCCATGTCACTAAAATATTAACAACAGCAAAAGATCGTTCAACTGTTATGAGTACAATGCATTAACTACGGTAGACAACTATTCATCTTCGCATTAAGTTGATTAAAGCACAACATATAAAAAAATATTTGTTGTCTGAAATTGTTGAAAAAAGTCGCAGATCAACAACATAGCAATGAAGGTCATAACATTTTGATGGTTGATCACAAGAGGAATGGACTCAAGGATGATAAGCTAGATGTCACTTAGACTAAAAATCCTCAGAAACAGTAAGTTTACACAAGTACTCATTACTGCCAATCATTATTTAAGCTTGTGCACTTTGTTCTAGTGAAACAACTAACTAGTTTGGGACTGCCTATTGGTATTAACAAAGGAACTATCATAATTTCATTAAGGGTTATGCCATGACAAATTTAAGTGATTTTGGTTGAGTGAAAAATAAACGGTGATTAATCTTTTGGATAAAAACTAAACACCTTACAGATCCTAACATTCCAATATAGAAAAATCGGTGGATGCACTTTCGAAAGGCATCAAAACGCTTCATTCACACACCACAGCAATGAGAGAAAGATTTCAAGAGTTCCCGAATTTGGGTGCTTAGGTGAACCGACTTATCCAGAAAAGTGGGACAAGCTGGGATATTGCTCCATGCTCCTATGCAAATAGCCCAAATTGAACCTAGGAATCAGGCAATTCCAAAAGCATCAACGAGCTCTACTAAGCATTTGCCTTTCAAAAACTGTAATTAATCTTAACTGTAGGGATCAAGTGGCCATAAGGCAGCTGTTGGGGAGCGGCTACCTCCAACGGTTGCATATCTCCCAAGAGTCATATAGAGCTTATGTAACATGTAAAACATAAACTTAAACTAAATGTAAGATAATAACACAAGTTAATAAACAGTTACACTCTTGAATTAAGGGATGCAACCCTTCCAGTTGAAGGGGCACTCCTCCATTGGACATGTCCCAATCCAGCCCTTTTTCAAGTTCACAAAAAAGGATCTTGGGGCCGTTTTAACAATGCATAATTTTTTTAAAGAGAATTAAAAAATCCCAGCATGCCGAAAATTTAAGACAAGAGGATGTGAACAAAAATCTGTTTGTGCCAATTTATTGCATAACTGTGCACGCCGAAAATTCTTTTGAGGCCGCTTGTTGAAAGCTAATGAACAATCTAGTGATATCATACGTCAGTGAAAAAAGTTAGGAAGGTGCATTGCGTTTAGCACGGAAAGAACAATTAGATTTAACAAATAAATTTTATCACGTAACGGTATCATCAATTGGGTCCATAGCTCAGTGGTAGAGCATTTGACTGCAGATCAAGAGGTCACCGGTTCGAACCCGGTTGGGCCCTCATAAATGTATTTTTTAAGCTACCGTTATATTTTTTTCATTTTTAGCTGTTGCTCTCTGCTTTGCTTTGATAAACTTTTCTGCACAAATTTTCGCTTTACCTACCTAGATTGAGCGCCTTCACTTTTTTTTTTCCTTTTTTCTTTTTTTTTTTTCTTTTTTTTTGGACAGTGAAAGTTGGGGACCTGGGATTAAGCAGACTGCAGACCCCTACCACTTATACAACCATACCATAGGGATTCGAACTTGCAACGTCTCAACACAAGGTGACGTGCACTAACTGCTCCTGCCACACAAGCAGAGCCGCCGCCGTTGGTAGAGCCTTCACTTTTGTCTTGTTAAACTCCACCCTTCATATCTTTAAAAGGCTGGTCCTAGGTTCCTATCCTGGCTAACCACAAACTTCGTGGTTTCTGATCTAACGGGTTCATTGGACCAGACCTTGTCAGGATCATACCCACAGTTGACTGGACCCTGTAAAATTTTTGGGCCCGGGTCGGGCCACCTTCAAAATGATTGAGACTCAGGCAGTCGTCTCAAACAAGGTTATTCAAATCCTTTACCCAGTTTCAGTTCCAATAGGGTTCGAATAATACCTTGTTTTACCATATGTAACTCTGAGATGGACTTCAAAGTATGCTACAGAACGTGTCTAGGTGATGCTTCCATTCAACACATTGCCGCGTTCCAACACACCTCATGTGACCCATATAGCAGCACAAGTGGATCAGATCCATATCCAAATATGAAATACACGCAAGGGACCTGAATCCGAATGAGATCCTATGATGTATGGTTGAATCTGGATCCATATATATATATATATATATATATATATATATATATATATATATGGCAACACTGGATAAATGAGTTGGATCTGATGGGAATCTACACATCGGTCTGAACAAAAGCATTGATCCGAATCTGATCCATATCAAAAAATAAATTAATTAACGGCATGCAAATGTTGATTTGAATTCACATTCGGATCTTAGTTTGAAGATTCATACTTAGATATAATGTGTTGGATTTGGATCCTATGTCTGCCTAAACCTGATTCATTTGCAACCCTATTCCCATGCCACCAGCGCACATGCTGCTACCCTCAATAGCACTGACATGCATGGACATTATTTTTATATTATTTTATTATTTTTAATGATTTTAAGTTTTATTACAATAAAAATGCATTGTTTAACATTAAAATATCAAAAAATATTTTTTTTATTAAAAAATAAAAAATATTGTGTACTCTGTGTCCTATTTTCTAAATAAATTTTGAACTTACGAGAAACTCGCATCACGTGTCCACGTATCTTTGTGACCGCTCTTAGGAAAATGCAAATGGGCAAAAAAATTGAAAGTGTGATTATTATTAGAATGATGATATGAAGGCCGAAATAGTTTGATTAAGATTAGATGATGGTACGAAGGCTACCAGTGCAAGAAAGTAACATCAGTGGATGTTGATTTTTCTGGTGTCCCAATATTAGATATTGATTTCTAATGTTCCAATAGATGATGTTAATTCCTAATATCGGCTGAGGGTCAAGTGTGAAATCTAGTAATAAAATACAAATTGTGTGTAAGCTACAACTAGGAACTTATCTTGGACTTTAGAAATTGTGGTGTTCATTTTAAGTATCTGCAGGTTTTAATGAAAAGTGAACTAAACTTACGTGCATTTAATAGGAACATGCATGCAAAAGAAAACTCTAATAATAACTTAATAAGTTATTCATGCATGTGCATTGGAATCATGCATATTTACTGTTATGCATTAGTTTATGCCTCCTTACCTATTCTGTTTCATGTGAGATATAGTTGTTGCATGATAATTGTTATTAAAGGCATGAATGATTAATTAAATTGTAAAATTGTTGTAGCTTATTTCTTCTCCAAACTTGTATGAGTTTGATTTATGTTGTTTCTTACCTATTTGAATTTTTAGAGGAATTCGTATAAAGATTTTTTATTCTTATCTAGTACTATTTATGTTTTTCACAGAACCTGAAGCCCGGTGATGAGAACGTCTGTCATATGGAGCTTACGAGACTGTGTAACTACTTCTGATATTTTGTTTGGAACAACTTGACTCCATAATTTTAGATAATGATTTGATTATTTTCTTAAACTTTGATTAGTGATTAATAAAGTTAATTATTTGATTATTGGTTCAATGTAAGATCCCTTGTGGTTTGGAATGTGTTAAGTCTGTGAGGCTCTGAATCCTTGGGTTTTGGTTCTCGTAATTGTTTGAAAATAAAATTCACTTTTCAACGAAGATGAGTTGAGGTCGTTATACGAGCACTCAAATCAACATATCAAGCAACTCTTCGAAGAGATGTACATGAACGTGAGCACACAAGCAAGTAGTAGTCAATTACCAACACTCAAGGGCATTGTGGCTCTAATACCATGCAAGGAAATGAGAGTCTTTGCATAAACAATAATGACCATAAAAGTCCCAAATGGACAAGCACACAAATGAGCTACAAAGAACTCAATCACAAAACCCACAAGGGGCTTCACCAAAGAGACTCTCAATATAAAAATTAGAATTTTATTAATTCGCCAAAATGCAAGAAGCATTCAATTACAAAGGCGATTTACCCCATATTTATATACAAAAAGAGAGAAAGGGGTGAGATAATAAAGAGACAAGAGAGAGAGAGACTATCTAGCCGTTAGACTAGATCCAACAACTAGTTTTACTAACCGTTGGACCTAATCTAACGGCTAGAATGACTAGCCGTTGGACCAGAGCCTAACGGTTAGTCCTAGTCAATCTTGAGTTGACTAAATAAATAAATAAATTATATATGTACAAAAATTACATATTTTTAACAACCCATATTGTAGAGGTGGCTTTTTGGCAACTTTGTGTTTAAACACCCCTTCAATGCCTCACTAGAAGCTTTTGGTCTCTATGAGAAAAATGACATTTATTCTTTTTTTGTTTGCAGAAGCTGGTGGAAGTGTGGCCCTGATTGTAATAAAATCAAGTGAAAAACAAACCCCAATGTGCACAAGCACGAGTACAAGTCCTACAAGGGACAATACAAAAGTACTAAGGCACTACACGAGCACAAAGTGACAATGGCTATAAAGAACCTAAATATGCTCAAGCACAAGTCCGCAAAGGGACAATGCTCAAGCCAATCAATGGCAAATACACAAGATCACAATAGCTACTAATGACGTACAAAAGAACCCAAAACACTTTAAAATTATGATCTTTATTATGAGAGAATGCTTAGAAAAGCATTAAAGAACAAGAGTTTTAACTCTTTTATATAGGCATTACAAGAAGCCATATAGTCGTTTGGGATGCGCCCAAAGACTATAAATATAGCCGTTGGGGAGATCTCAATGACTATATTGGACTTTGTCCAATATATCCTCGTACAAGAGGGGGGATAACAAAAAAAATATAAAAAGTATGCAAAGACAAAACTGCCCCTAATGGCCAGAACCTATTACATAGGTGTAAAAAGATTAAAATGCCCCTACAAGGACAAAAAAACAATTTAAAATTTATATATATATATATATATATGTTTTTTAACACTTATAATCCATCACATTAAGAAACTTGGCTGCTCATAGGGCAAAGGGTAGGTGTGATGACTTTATCTCAAGAGCATGGACAAGTTGGATCCAGACTTAGGAAGGTCTAGTTGGAGTGTCTTGGTCCATGGTGGGATATAATTTGGATGGTCATTGATGTGGGTTTAGCCGCAATTTCTTCCATCTTTCTAGTCTTGAATCTAGATAGAGATCCTAAAGTGCCCAATCCGTTTGAGGTTTTATACTCTGAACTATGACCCAAACCAAGTCCATGAAAAGATTTGGATTTGGACCTCAAACACATTCCATGTCAGAACCGGTTTGGATTTGAGATCGGGTCTGGTTAGATCTGACTTAGGCAGCCTCGAGCCCATTTTGAGGTGCCATCATCGGGTCTGAGACTGGGCCTGGTCTGACCTAGCTTAGGCAGAACCATATTGGGATCCAGTCTAAGTGGTTGAACTACAACCATGTTAAGCTTGGATTAGACTTAACTGTTCTTGACTTCTTGACCGTAAAAAACACACTTGTTTGGGAGCTAAAATCAATCCTTAAAAAGCCAAAATCCATCTGAAAACCCAAGAAGCCCTCGCCTTTCTCCGTTTTCCGTTGTCTTTCCTCGCTCCCAAACAACCTTTGGGATTGGCAATTCCACGAACCTTCAAAGCCACGTTTTGGCAACACACGGAAACACTGATTCCATCCCTATTACAAGCTCCCAAACAGAGCCATAACAAAGGTATCAAATCAAGACATAAAAAGGAACAAATAGCAAACAATAAAAATACATAGGACACTATTATGCAAAAAAAATATCACATTCACAAAAGGAAAAAAATTAAATAAAATTATGTAACCTATTAGGTTGGCACGATCAGTCCCCCAAATCCAAATTAAAAAAAAAAACAATAGGGGAAAAAGGCAAATCAGGTCTATGTTAGTTCTCGAGAAGAAAACTATGCCAAAGCAGTATCATATAGCAAAACAATAGAAAATTTAATTGTTTTTTTACTCTCAAATCAGGATAGATAAAAAAGAACAAATAGCAAACGGTAAAAATACATGGAATAACACCATTATGCAAAATTAATTTCAATTAACAAAAGAAAATTATGTAACCTATTAAGCTCGCATGATTAGTCCCACCAAATCCAGGTAAAAAAAATGATAGGATGAAAAGGCAAATCCGGTATACGATAGTTCGAAAAAAAAAAACTATGCCAAAGAAACATCATATAACAAAAAATGAAAAAATAAATGAAATTAAATGATTTTTTTATTAAAACATTTTGACAATGCAAATGGTCAAATAATCTAATCAATTAGACAACTTAGAAATAACACACACACCCATATTTGGTTTGTATGTTCTCAAACTAAGCCCTACCTAGTTGAAACCATAAATTTGATCCAAAAATCACCTATGAGCTATGCCAACGTCCTTGCCTTGGAAAAGTTTCCACCGAATAATTGCATGTTTCTTTTATTTCAACAATGCGATCATCCTTTTGATACATCAGAAATAGGATTTGCAAAAAGAAAAATACAGGAATAAACCCTAACCAAACTCAACAAATGCTAATAATAAACCAAATAAAAGTCTCAACACAAAGAGAAAGTGCCCAAATGCAAAACATGGTTCCAAAAAAATTAGGGTTTCAAATCTAATGTCCATCTCCACCGACTTGTCCATGGTGGAGTAAAGGTGCCCAGGGGCGTAGCTAGGATTCATGTGAGGGGGGGGGCAAACAGGGTTGTAGAAAAAAAAATTATTTGTGTGATAGTCGGGGGTTCGGGGGCGCGCTGCCCCCGGAAAAAAGTTTTTTTGAGATAAAATAAAAAATGGCTACAATTATTAATAAAAATCTATTTCATATGGACAAATCAAACTATTTGCTGCAATCAGGGCTGGGCTAGGACTGGGCTGGGCTAAAAAATGGATAAAAATCTATTTCATATGAAATCAGGGCAGGGCTAGGACTGGGCTTTTTTAAAAAAAAAAAAATTAGCCCAGTCCTGCCCCCTCCTAGCTACGCCCCTGGAGGTGCCGATGGTGGTCGTCTCCATCATCGTATCCATACATCAAAAATACCCCCCCCCCCCACACACACACACATATATATATATATATATATATATATATATATAGAGAGAGAGAGAGAGAGAGAGAGAGAGAGCATGGTCAACTGGCCAACCAAACTATTTAAAATAGGACAACCAGGATCCACCGTGGTAAAAAGGTCTACAGAGGATGCCTCCGCCCCGATCCACTGCCATCCCTAGGCAAGCCTAAGAGGTTTTGTCGACACCCATTAATCATCCCAAGACCCAATCTTCCCTTTCTGTTTTTCAATTCGGTTAGGCTTCTCCAACCTTTCCAAATACCCAACACTGTTCTATAATTCTCGGACCATTGGAAATGCCAGGCGATCAACTTGTATTTGACTTTGTTGGAGTTGGTTCATCTTCCCTCATTTCTGCTATGACGATGAAGCCACTTAAAAAGTAGCATCATGTTCATCAAACTGATGCAAGGAATGCCCAAGCCGGCCCTGTCACTTGGCATATAGAGCAAATTTCAAGATAGAAGGTGGTTCCATCTTTAAATGCCCCTGACCAAAGAAAGTTCTGAAGGTGCTTGTTCAGCCTTAGCTCTTCCTTCTTTGAGCTATTTCTAATCTATTTATCTAACTGGATTTTGATCAAATTTAGATCCTATTATCAAAATATATAAATACTTGTTCAGCTTGGGTCAGCTGTCTCACTCTTGATTTGCATCAGAATGATATCTGTTTTTAAATATTGTATATTTTTGTGAAGAATTTAATGTCGTGGAGAAGTAGAATGTAGGAAAGTGTAGAAAACTCTAGCGTAAAGATAGAATATGGGGCATCAATGGGTTTTATTGATGATATTTTTAGATATGTAGTTTAATGGATGTATTGAGAACAAAATTATGTTGGTGAAACACCTATTATGACAATAAAAATGCATTACTGTTCGCAAGAAATGCTGCATTAGATATAGATCAACGCACTTTCAAACATGATATTGTTACTATAATATGGTTTATTAGATTGCCTATGAAAGTGCAAGAACAAATAGTTTGTACCACAAAATGAAATAAATCTGTCATTTGTTGTGATTGAATCTAGTCTTTTTTCACCCCATTTCTTTTTACACGGTTGTTCTGCTCCACCTGGCGGGTCTGAGTGGGTTTTGCAACTGCACATTTCAGCACGTTGAGAGTCATTGTTGATCATTTTCTGCATAGTTGCTATTGGTGATCCTTACAAGGAGATGATCACATGGTCAAGCTTGACTATCAAGTTCTGATTGGTTGTTGTGGAAGCCTATCTTACCTCTGTTGGTTGCATCTGGCTTCTCTTTAATTACGGTCAATTTTGCCTGTGTTTTCCATTGCAGATATCTAGGTTAACAATTACTATGCTAATTTGTGCTATATCAGTTTGTATATCTGTTAAGTGTGAGTTCTTAGGCCAGTTCTAGTATTTGTATTGACTAATATGACATTGTATGGCTACATTTGGCAGCTTTCATGTTGGCTCTGGCTGAAAGGTCGAAATAATGGAGGAGCTGCTGTGAGACTTAGCTGTATAGATTGTTACTGTAGAGGTTATCTAACAAAGTAAAATGTTAGTCCGAAAGCCTCTAAAGAGGACATTGGAAGAATATTTGGATGATGAACATATACATTTTGCATTATGTTGCCAAATGGTGTGCATGTAGATTTAATTTTGCATGGTCGGCAGGAAGAAATCCTTTTGCCTGACTTTGTTCGTGCTGTGTGGAAGTAATGTAATAATTGGAAACGGAACATCATTCTAAAAGAGATGTTGTGGAATGCTGATATATACTTTGAAGATTTAGCTGGCATGACAATCAGGAAGAGAATAAGATTTGGTGAATTTTCTAGAACGAAGCCCAATGTGCTTATGTTACATGTATCCCTCTCTCTATCTCTCGCTTTAGTTTGACGCTTCTATTCCTTATTTAATATACTAAAGAATTTTGGCATTTTTTCAGGATGGACAAGATGGCGTTTATGCTTGCCAGGTCGGTAATTTTGGCTTTTTGATCCATGTGAATTTTGTATATGCTCATGAATATACAAACGAAAAGCATTCAAATGTATGTCAACTGTGTGCATAAAAGTTCTGTTTCTGGAAGAAACTTGTTTGGCAGGATCATCATGTTACAGCTGTTAAACATAAGTGAGCGTAGTTTCATACTCTCTTTATTGTTCTTTCTTGTCATTGCAGAATGTGGGATCTGACCCCTGATACTGATTTGTTGTCAGAACTTCCTGCAGAGTATACTTTTGAATCTGCTCTTGCTGATTTAATAGTAAGTGACTAATGTGCTCCTGTAATGTTTCTATGTTCTGCACTATGGGTCCATTTGGCATGTGTTCTTTCTGATTTTCTTTTTTCTTTTTTTGTTGGTTCCTGTATTTTGTATCAGGATAATTCATTGCAAGCTATATGGCTCAATGCTCCAAACGAGAGGAAACTAGTTAGGTAAAGTAGATAGTAGATACACATCACTCATCGCCATCACAAGTGTTGATTACAAGGCTGCATCTCTTTTCCATTAAAAGTTCAACTACATGATCCAAATTTTTTTATATTTCAAAATCAGAGTGAGTTTTTGGCTTGTTAAGCAAGCTAGTAGTCCCTTGCATAATTTCCATGTAAAGTCCTATTTGGCAAAAATGTATTGAAGCTGTCTGCTTTCACACCACAGGGCCTGGGACATGGAACACAGATTTAGATTCTTTGATGCCATTTGTGAGAATTTAAGAAACACATTGATTGTGGATAGGCCTAGATATGTGAGGAACATCTTTGGGCAGTGATGAACCTTCCCACAAGTATTGCTCTCTCTCTCTCTATGTGGTTTTCCAAGCAAAATGTGGCCTTAGTAATTCTGATTTGGTTTTCTTTGAATTAAAAATAAAATATGGACCAAGCGTTTGGTCAAAATCTTGACCACCATTAGTTTAGTTTTGGTTTTCATAAATTATTTATTTGTGTTGATTTTTTTGGGCAACCTACTTTATTTTTCTCTGTGAGAAGCAAAGGTCAAGAATGCTTTTCCATGGACCCTGCTGAAAGGGTTAATGCTAATGCTTCCTAGGGAGGATGAAATCATTCACTTTTTCCATTCTTAGTCTCATTAGCCTTTTTAGTAGTGTGATGTTCAGCCTTCACAAATTTTTTTTTTTTAAAAGGCAAGCTGGGGTTAGGCAGACCCCTACCAGTTATACAATGATACCATTGGGATTCCAACTTGCAACATCCCAACACAAGGTGACGTGCACTAGCTGCTCCTACCAGACAATCGGAGCCCCCCGTTGCTTCAGCCTTCACAATCTCCTACATAGGAGTGAGTGCAAATTCTGGTGGGCGTTGGTAGTGCACTGGTGGAGTCTGAAGATCAGCCTAAAACAAGGATGCTAAGTCTGAGATCGTGCGTTTGGTTAAGGGAAATTTCCTGATCTCAAACCGACTTTTTACCTGATATTTGATGTCAGGTACCAACATTTCCTAAATACCAAATCCGGGCCTAATGTTTCCCCAAAAGTGTCAAACAGGGACCTTGGGTCAACCTTCCTCAAACAAAACCATGATTGCTTTTGTGTTTGCTGCAAAAACAACATCATCCAGAGTAAATAAACAACCTTATCATTAATACGTAATGTTGATTCATATTATCATCAGTTTTTCCAGACGTATATAATAATAACAGTTTGAGTGTTAGATTAAATGAACTCGTATAATAATGAAAGTTGAATGGTAGATTAAATGAAGTGGTCGACTGGACATCATCCAACTTCTATCCAAACTCAAAATAAAATTGTGATACTCTGAGTTTCAAATAGATAAAATACTGATGAAATTGTGTGTTTCTTTGGATAAGCAAGATGGTTAGGCTGACCCACTGATACATATTAAACACATTTTACATGTCACCACGCTTCTAATCTATTTTACGTCATTTAAACCTGTGAGCCATTTTATGTCATTTGCACTTGTAAACTGTTTAGGTAGGATGTTTATTCCATATTCTATCTTGGCCTAATATCCATGTGGAATTAGGTTCCTGGCATGAAACTGTAATGGATGACCTTTTCTTGGTACCAACTACCAAGCAGTCCTGGTTGATCCCTCCCTTCAAGTGTTCTATTGATTATCATATACGATAACTCTACAGTTCCTAAGATATGTACAGTTATCTGGTGAGATAGTAGAAGAAATGAATAAGACAAAGTAAGAGAATGGGGCAGAATTCCTGAATGGGCTCCTCCCTCACACCTAGAGGTGCGTGCCATTATGATTCTAACATAAACGTCACCTTCATGTGTCATGGTACAAATGACCGAACTTCCCATGTCAACCAGGGTCTGATAGTAACATCCCCCTTGTGCATGGGTAAGGACCATCTACAACCTAGCTATTATATCCCAATGATGGTGTACTGGCAATGGTTTTTGGTAAACAGATGTGCAATTTGATGTTCTTCCTATATAAATCTAGTCTTCAACTTTAGATCTCCCACCCCTTTTCAAACAAAATGTTTATCCAATTCTCTGTGTTGTCTTGTGCTGTACTTGATTGATTGAGATGGTGACAACACATTTATTATTGCGATACAATTTGGCATACATAATAAGTTGTCTCTGTCACGGGCTAATTTTTCCAAGGTCAATTTTTTTTGCATTTCAAGCCAAGGAACGCCCGTGCGGCACTAGGCCCTGCGGCCTAGTCAGCCTCACAGCACATGCTTCCCACACGTAAACTTCTTACCCAGCTTAATGTCAACTTAGCAAACTGTTCTTTCTAATAAGTCATTTCAAACATGGTCCATCGCGTATCCGATCGCCACTTTCGTGCATAGCCGTCCCATACCGTCTAGCACCTTCAACCACCAAGCCAACAATGCCTTACTACTCCCACAAGCAAGTGCATGTTGGCAATAGCTGAAACGTGCCTTCATAGCATTACTGACTTAACCAACATCCAACACGGGTCATGAAGAGCATGGCACATCCAACAACCTTTATCGATGTATGTCATGCCTCCAACTATCATTGCGAGCCAACCTTCCTCAATTCCAGCCATCCACGTCAACAACACACAGATGTCTTAGCCTCGCGTGCCATGGAGCAAATAGCGATCCCATGGGCACACCCCTACCATAACTTCACCACCGAAGGGACAAGGTCTTTCGACCCCCAGTCCGAAGACCAGTTGATGATTTCATGCCATAGCGAACAACACCACCCAAACTCATTCGTCAGCGTTGTGCACTCACTTGCACAACCCCATGCCACTATGCACGGTTGAAACCGCACCGCCACACCAAGAGCGTCCCACCCGCGCACCCAAGGCCTTTGCCTACGTCCCATGGGGGATTTGAACTACACAGAGACACTTTCATGCACTCCCAGTGTTGCCCGTGCGATATAGGGGTGTCTATGCCAAACTGCTGCAACATGTGCCAAGCAGCTCAAACAGGAGGTCCCCTATATAGATGTTTTAGGAGTCAGGCCCCTGCCAGCAAGAGGAACCCGAAAAACACTTGGGGAACCATAAATTTCTCAACCTCAGAATTCTTCAAATCTGCCTTCACTCATGCATTCCCCATAGTTCATTTACACGGTGAATCTTTGATCTTGGCCCCAAACAACTTCAAATGCATGCTGGATTATCGTCTCAAAGATTATGCACACATTGTTGCGCGTGCCACGCCCTTACCAAGCTCACTACAACCACGTGCCCACCACATGTTGTGCTTTGCACACCGAGTGCATCACGCACGCCAATGACCCATGCAACATGCGACACCATTGTTGTGCATGTGCACCAAGCTCTGCGCATATGGGCAGGGCATGTTTGCTACGGGGATGGTCCAACTGCCTCATGCACGCTGCAACCAACCAATCCATCACTCCTGGGGCGCTTTCACTGCACTTTACACACATCCATGCATCTGTTGTCACATCTGCACTGCACCATGCCAGTGCACATGCCACGCTCCTTGCACAACCCAATGCCACACTCAGGCACAAGACCCAATCCGTTGCATGCACACACCTTTTCTGCTTGTGCACTGCACCTTGCCTGTGCACATGCCACACACCTCCTCCACAGTCCAGTGCCAAGCTCAGGCACAGGATGCAATTAGTGACATGCACACACACCTCTTCAACACCTGCATTGCACCACACCCGTGCACATGCCACACCCCCTTACATAGCTAGTGCCAACTTCGGCTCAGAGCAGTATCTGTGGCATGCATGCATCCCTTCAACCCTAAACACCGCACCAAGTCCCATACATGTGGCACATTGTCAGGCTCTCCAAGATTTCGGGTGCAACATCCTCCCCTACTTAAGCCATCGTCGTCCTCGATGATCTCTTTGCTAACATATGAGGAGTTCTGTTCAACAATGCAACCCACCCAAATGATGTGCTACTTTCCATTTAGTTCATTTTCCTTTTCATAATCACAGGACCCCAGCGTAGTCCCCATTCTCAAGCGAATCTCCCATGCCCGCACAACATCCTGTTGTCTCAGCTCACCTTACACGGGTGCCCTCATTGCCCATTCACTGGCTCGATCACTTCAGGTTATGTCACTTTGGCCATACCTAATCTGCACACCACCAGTCATCCTGACTGTGCTCCGTGGAGAGTGTGCCAACACAAACGATCAACAACCGAGGCACTTCTTCTCGTGTTTCCCTCAACACAGAGCGACAATCGAGCTTCTCCTCACACTGCCCTTGCCAGAGAGCGACAGTCGAGCTTCTCCTCGCACTGCCCTCACAACACAAGGAAACCAGACTCAAACCCAAAGGCATGCCTACACTTTGGCTTCAACCCGCAGTTGTTGCAACTTTCGAACACACTAAGTCTCATACCTTAGCATGTCTCTAGCAACTCCAACAACGGTCCACTGCATGCCACAACGACCTTCTTGTCGCACATAAGCCTTGATTCAAAGGGCACTTTCTTGGTGGTTGTTGATCTCGTAACAAGCAAACATTGACCTCTTCAGTGCCACCTTGACCCCAAAGGCTTCATTCCTTTTAAACACACCTTTTGTATGCCACTGTGCCTCACAAAGCTTTCAAGGCATGAAGGAAAACAACGATCTTTCTCGACCACACAAAAATTGCACATTGTTGTCTCGAGCTGACTATATAGTTGACCTTCCACATAGCTAAACCCAACTCCAACAACCCAGCCTTCATGTTAACTCCACCATGAAGCATCACACTCCGGCTTAGGTGCTCCGAACATGCTTTGGCAACATGAAGAGAAACCCGACCAAAGGCTCTCTAACACATTCACCACTTACGCACTCGTATGCTTTTGCTCTGATACCAGTTGTCACAGGCTAATTTTTCCAAGGCCATTTTTTTTTGCATTTCAAGCCAAGGAATGCCCGTGCGGCACTAGGCCCTGCGGCCTAGTCAGCCTCACAACACGTGCTTCCCACACGTAAACTTCTTACCCAACGAAACATCAACTTAGAAAACTCTTCTTTCTAATAAGTCCTTTCAAACATGGTCCATCACGTATCTGATCGCCACTTTCATACATAGTTGTCCCATACCGGATAACACCTTCAACCGCCAAGCCAATCATGCCTTACTACTCCCACAAGCAAACACATGTTGGCAATAGCTGAAATGTGCCTTCACGACATTACCGACTTAACCAACATCCAACACGGGTCATGGGGAGCATGGCACATCCCAAAGCCTTTATCGATGTATGCCATGCCTCCAACTATCATTGCGAGCCAACCTTCCTCAATTTCAACCATCCATGCCAACAGCACACACATGCCTTAGCCTCGCGTGCCATGGAGCAGATAGTGATCCCATGGGCACACCCCTACCATAACCTCACCACCAAAGGGACAAGGTCTTTCGACCCCTAGTTTGAAGACCAGTTGATGGTTTCATGCCATAGCGAACAACACCAGCCAAACTCATTCGTCGGCGATATGCACTCACTTGCACAACCCCATGCCACTATGCATGGTTGGGACCGCACCGCCGCACCAAGAGTCGCCCACCCGCGCACCCAAGGCCTTTGCCTACGTCCCATGGGGGATTTGAACTACACACGGGCACCCCCATGCACTCTCAGTGTTGCCCGTGCGATATAAGGGGTAGGGGTGTCTATGCCAAACTGCTGCAACATGTGCCAAACAACTCAAACAAGAGATCCCCTATATAGATGTTTTAGGAGCCAGGCCCCTGCCGGCAAGAGAAACCCAAAAAACACTTGGGAAACCATAAATTTCTCAACTTCGGAATTCTTCAAATCTGCCTTCACTCATGCGTTCTTCACAGTCTATTTACATGGTGAATCTTCAATCTTGGCCCCAAACAACTTCAAATGCATGCTGGATTATCACCTCAAAGATTGTGCACGCATTGTTGCACGTGCCACGCCCTTACCAAGCTCACCGCAACCACGTGCTCACTGCATGTTGTGTGCATCACGCACGCCAATGGCCCATGTAACATGCGACACCATTGTTGTGCATGAGCACCAAGCTCTGCACACATGGGCAGGGCATGTTTGCTACGAGGATGATCTAACTGCCTTGTGCACACTGCAACCAACCATTCCATCACTCCTAGAGTGCTTTCATCGCACTTCACACATATCTGTGCATCTGTTGTCGCATCTGCACTGCACCATGCCAGTGCACATGCCACGCTCCTTGCACAGCCCAGTGCCACACTCAGGCACAAGACCCAATCTGTTGCATGCACAGACCTTTTCTGCTTGTGCACTGCACCATGCATGTGCACATGCCACACACCTCCTGCACAGTCCTGTGCCAAACTCAGGCACATGACGCAATTAGTGACATGCACACATACCTCTTCAGCATTTGCGTTGCAGCACACCCGTGACATGCCACACCCCCTTACACAGCTCAGTGTCAACTTTGGCTCAGGGCACTATCTGTGGCATGCATGCATCCCTTCAACCCTAAACATTGCACCAAGTCCCATACCTATGGCACGTTGTCAGGCTCTCCAAGATTTCAAGTGCAATAGTCTCAGTGTAGTTAGTAAATGTCTCAGATAACGGATCTTTGCAGTAATAAATACGATAAATCTATAATCGGTTTTTAGTACTCGAGTTTGTAATTGTATCTTCTTACTCCAAGAATCAAACGTGAGAGGGTGGTGTATGTTCTCCCCCGATGATTCACTGAATCCCACGTCTGTGTTTGGGGGTCTGAATGAGCACCACATATGTAAGCACATGGGGCTCATATTCCCGTGTATGTTGACATCACTTAGCATCAGAGTATGGTGTGGTTGCAAAGACTTAACTACCCTTTCTTGCTATTCTTGCCATAAAACGATGGTTTGAAAAAGTAACAAAAATGACCTTCATTCAAAAAAAGGAAAACAAATGGTTCAAAAAGAGGACAAACATGTCCTCCATTCAGAAAGTCGAGGATGATGTTGACTCTTCAAAGTCTACACAGCGAAACGAACCTTAGCTGATAATCTGATGGTGATCCGGCGAAACGATGGTGAGCCAGCGATCCGATGGTGAGCCAGCGAAATGATGGCGAGTCGGCGATCTGATGGTGATTCGGCGAAACGAACCTGAGCCATCAAAAATGTCGTTTTGAACTTTTCATCGTCATTTTTTTCTTCTTCCTTCTCCGTAAAACACTATAAACCCCCCCCCCTCTCTCTCTCTAACGAAGAAATCAAGGGAGGCAAAGAGCCGACAATCCAATGGTGATCGTCATCCTCTTTCTACTAGCAGTGGCCAGAATGTTGCTCTCATCCAGCGGGCAACCGACTGCGACAACTCCTACTCCGCCTTCGAGGGACACCTACAACGGAATCTTCCTCCAGTACACCTACAATGGAGTACAGCCTCTGGCTTCCCCCATCATGAACCTCAAGATTGCCATCGGAATGGCTGGCGACTATAGCTTGATCACGATGAAGATCGTGCTCAAGGGGGCAGTGTTCGGCATCGCGATTTATAAAAATCGCGTCACGCAAAAAAAATACCAGAACTCTGTATTCTGATTTTGTGTGTGCTGATTATGGCCTCATGTTATGACTGTTGCACTCATTCAACAAATCGTCATTCTTCAGCAAAATCGCTATTATGATTTGTCGGGTCTTCAACGAGTCACTGTAGCGATTTATAGTGTTGGTGGATCTCCAATGAGTCATTATAACAATTTATAGTGTTGGTAGGTCTTCAATGAGTCACTGTAGCGATTTATAGTGTTGTCGGGTCTTCAACGAGCCACTATAGCGATTTATAGTGTTGGTGGGTCTCCAACGAGTCACTGTAGTGATTTATAGTGTTGGTGGGTCTTCAACGAGTCACTGTAGCGATGCATAGTGTTGGTGGGTCTTCAACGAGTCACTGTATCGATTTATAGTGTTTTCGGGTCTTCAACGAGTCACTACAACAATTTATAGTGTTGTCGGGTCTTCAACGAGTCACTATAGCGATTTGTAATGTCTTCCATAGATCACTATAGCGATTTATGAAAATCGCGCAACAAAAAAATTGACAAATTGAGTAGCGATTTACGAAAATCGCACCAAAAAAAAAGTAGAAAAATCGTGGGAAAGAGTGTTACAAAAACCTCGAGCAAGAAACAACCAAAGGAAACATGAGCACCACCATTAAACAAAACACTTTATTGATCTTTTTCGATAGTTATAAGAGGGAAGGAAAAGAAAAAATTTATACAAGTCTCAAAAAAAAATTGGTCTGGGGGGCGCTGCCCCCCGATCCCCCCGCCAGGGGCGCCCCCCCTGGAGCCCCGTTGACTGCGCCGGGGGGAGCCCCCGGACCCCCCTTCTGTAAGAGTAAAAACTCTAAATCAGGCTCCGCAACTCATCAAGTTGAACGATGCTACAATCAGTGTGCAGGTTAATCGGTGCTTGATGGAGCAATGTAGGATCGTCTGCTGGATGTGCATAGAAGTGGAAAGAGAAGGGAGAGAGAGTGAGAGGGTTGATGTTCATGGCCTTCTCCAGGGGGGATTCCTTTCTCGGATAATCCTGCAGTGCAAGGACTGGGTCTTAAATAACCATCTTCGGGGTACTTAAGTCTTAACAACCACTCCTTTTCTAGAATCGTCATTTTTTTGGCACCAATGGAGGAAAGGGTACTTAAGTCTTTGCAATCGCATCAAACTCCAACGCTAAGTGACGCTGACAAACATGGGGATACGAGCTGCACATGCTTACATACGTGGTACTCTTTGGGACCCTCGAACATGAGATGTAGCTACCTGCCCTGTTCGGGGGGGGGGGGCATATAACCTGCTTCGATCAAACGTGATCCAAGTGACTTGTTTAAGTGAACATTGTAGACATAGCCAAACACACACAAATAAGAATACTCAGGGTATTTGTCGAACACGTAAAGGTATGGGGGGCCCTTATCCAATTTTTTTGTGGGCATACCATTGATGAGAATTATGGCAGTATAAAACGCTTTTGTCCATACATAGTTGGGCAAACTACTCAGATGCAACATAGTTAATGCAATTTCAATGATACGTCCATGTGTTTTTTCTAACACTATTTCACTGAAGTGTGTGAGGACAAAAAATCTTGTGTTTGATCCCATTATCAAGGAGGTATTCTTTAAAGCCATTAGAGGTGTATTCACCACCCCAATCACTTCTAAACGTGACCATACAAGCAGAAAATTAATTTTCAACATAGATCTTGAAGTTCTTAAAAATAGAAAGTACAAAGAAGATTCATGTGTAATATATCCAGTCATCAACAAAGATCACATAGAAACGAGACTTATGTAAGGGCTCACATGGGGCAAGTCCCCGAGCATCTAAGCCTCTGTTTGGGAGTCGAAGATGAGAGAGCAGACAATATTTAGCGAGGATTTAATAAATACCACTTACCTTAGTTGGTGCTTAGGAACCTTGTTTTGGGAGAAG
Source organism: Nuphar pumila (assembly GCF_984573655.1). Classification (NCBI taxonomy): domain Eukaryota; kingdom Viridiplantae; phylum Streptophyta; class Magnoliopsida; order Nymphaeales; family Nymphaeaceae; genus Nuphar; species Nuphar pumila. The sequence goes on along the minus strand of NC_143253.1, from coordinate 17,670,151 downwards.
AGAATGGCGTTGGGAGTTGAGATGGGAGTGAAGATGGGCCATTTTCAACTATATCCTTGTAAAGGCGTTGTTGACAACTCGAGCCTCATCTCTCATTTTCTTCTCATCACCCCTCCCATCTAGGGATGGCAGTGGACCGTGGCGGGGCAGGGGACACGGTCTTCACCCTCGCCCCGTCTCTAGAAATTAACCTTCAGCCCCGGTCCATCCCCGTGGTGGGGGAGACTTTGGACCTCCACCCCCGCCTCATCTCAAAATATTAATCCCCACCTCGCCCTTGCCTCATCTCCCTCATTGCCACCGCTACCGTCCCATCCCCGCCCCATCCCTGCCCCATCCCAATTTTTACAGTACATAATAAACCCTACCCAGTAAAATAAGAGATTGGAAAGGAAAAAAACACAAAAACCTAATAATGCAGATAATTTTTTTCAGTTTTAGAATGATTCAGATAAACAAGAGGAAGATTGAGAAGGATCCTCACTCAAATGTGGCTGCGGCAGTCATCTCCTGAGGGCGGGGCGACGGTGAGAGCGTAACAGGGACGGGCAGCAGCGCAACGGCTCACCTCGTCGTCATGGGTGACTCGACAGGAAGGAGTGGAGAACTAAGAGCCAGAGAAGAAGAAAGACGTCAAGGCAACGACAGTCAGCAACAACTCGCCTCATCAGATCGTTGTTGGTACTCGATAGGAAGGAGAGAGGGGTTGAGCACTCAGAGCCGCGGAACTGGAGGGGAGAATGCTAGAAACCCTAGTCAACCATTCTTTTTAACCCTTTATCTATGTTTCATCTGAACCGTTGATTAAGTTATGATCAATAGACGAGATTACAATAATATGTGGATGACATGAGGGGGCGGGGTGGGGGAAAGTGTTGGTCCATCCTCGCCTCCATCCCTGCACAGGGATGAATTTTAACCTTCATCCCCGCCTCCATCCCCGGTCCAAACGGGGCAAGGCGGGGCGGGGCCCCGCTTTCCCCCCGTCCACTGCCATCCCTATATGGAGTTGCTCGAAATTTGATAAAAAACATGAAATTCCAATGCCAAACGCACCTAGATTTTTGCAATTCTTGGTGGTGGAGACCTTGTCCCCCGCCCCGCCCCGCCCCGCCCCACTGCCATCCCTAACTCCATATATAGGTTCGTGCGAAAGCCCCACACGCACAGCAAGTCAAACTCTTACCGTTTTGGTTGGGGGCAGTGATCCACCTAGTGTAGTAAAACAAAGCCGCGTAAATCGCTTGTTGCTATTTGCAAACCATATTCGTCCCTCTCATATTTCCAAATGTTTCACCAAAGTCAGGTAATTTCATGACTACCCATTTGGAATTACGCTCTCAGCTTTCATGATTTTGGTGGAAAAAATCGAATTTGCAATGGTTGGTTTTGGTGATCATGAAACTTCGAGTTGCATATGACCGTGTCCCTCTCTAGATGTTTTTTTAAGAGTTTTTCTTGGGTTAATACTAGGGGTTATTGAGTTTTCCTTATTTCTTCCAAAGAACATGCACTCATTGCTGCCATTGATGATGTTTTGGGTTTGTAGAAGTTTTTGCTGTTATGGGTTGCGTGGGGAATGAAGATTTCTGTGGGTGGTTGTGCTTTATAGCCTGATTTCTTTTGGATGTTGGTTGTGTTTTACGAGTTGGGGAATTGGGTATGTTTTAGTTCCGTTTGTAGTTGAGGATTATACCCAGTAGCATGAAGTATGCGAGGACATTTTGAGATATTTTCCGCTTTCTCTGCATGCATGTTGTAGTGTAAAATTTTCTCTCCTTGATTGTCAATTAGAACACTAGTCGAATGAAGAGCTTCAAATGTGTGAAATTCCTTTTTGAAAGTAAATTGTATTCTTCATGTGTCTGTTCTGACACGTCATTCCTATCATTACCATTGCAATTGCTGCTCAAATTTCACTTTTACTTTATTGCTCGCGTCCAATCAACTTCTGCGTATCAAGGGACCCTTTCTATGCCAAGTTATTTTGTAATGCACATTGATTTGATGGATATTTTGAAGTCATTTTCCTTCCCCTTCATCAACCTCAACCTACTTCTACCTATTCTGGTGGATATTGCTTTCCATCTACCTTTTGCAAGATCATGTGTGAAAAATGCGGATGTCAGTGCAAAACAGAAGTTTATTGCTCTTCAATAGTGTGTAAGCCCTTAATGCTTCCCAATTACGTCTTGGATTTTTTTTTCAGGTCTATTTTGTTTACACGAGCAGTTTTTGTGCCGGACTGTTTTATGTGCTATAGAGGGAAAAAAGGATCTTCTATATATTTTCAATCTGTACAGTTTAGCTGACAACTTTTCCTGCTGCGATTTGCTCCAATCAATGTCAAAGGGACACGCCACTTTTAGCCGTGTATCTAGGGACACGAAAGGGGAATGCCCATGACTTGTATGAACAATATTATATTATTTTTAATAATTTGTATTGTTTTCGGTAGTATTTTGAACAATAATTATTAAATATTTTTAATCAATTTAATAATGCAAAAAACCTGTATTATCATGTGCTTTTTTCCAAAAAAAATTGTGAACTTGCATCTTGAACTCATATTGAGTCACAGTTAGTGTTCATGTCTTTGGACATAGGCTCCAACATACTCGGGGATTGGAGAGCATACTACAAGTTTTGGTTACTCCCAAGTTATGATTCTTTATGTCAAGTCCAAACTTGTTCAAGTCCCTATGAATTAATTTTTGAGATGGAAACTTTATAAACTTCTAAAAGCAAATTCTTTTCAGTTTAAATATTTTATTTATTCATGTTTTTTCATTGATTTCTCCTTTTAGAAGAAAATAAGTTGTTACACATGAATTCTGCAATTATTATAACGATATGGATATCCTACTTTGTTTTTTCTACGCCCTCCCTTTGTTGGTTTTCAACTCTAGATAAATGAGTGCATTGATATTGCTTTCATTGTGTTATTCAGAGTCCTCAAATCCCTCCTTCATGTTTGAAGGTGTTGCGTCTTCCAGAATTTCCAATGTTAATACCTGATACAAGTGGTTCCATGCAGACTGAACAGAGTGTGGAGGTAGCGATGGATCAAATTAAGGTATGTTTCAGTGGAGCATGGGCATTTGATTATTTTATGTTATTTCCATTTTCGGATCTCTCCTTGTACTTGTTGTTGGGTCTGATGTTTTGTGGTCACGGTGTGTTTTAACATCCTTTTGAATATGTCCATTCATCTAAAAACAAATCTGTCCTATGTAAGATGAGCCATGTTCACCTAAGCTTTTGAAATTTTGCTTACCTGCAGAGGCTTGAAGAAGATCTACAAAAACTTGGGTTAAAAATCAAACATCATGAGGACAACATGGAATTTTTGAAGACTCAGTCCAACAACTTAGACAACTCAATCAAGGATCTCAAAGGTTTGATGAATGTAAACAGTATCATTTTTCGGCGGTTAAGCCATGTATCTGTGATTCTGTATACTTTGCTTAGATCGCTTGGTGATGCTTATTGTAGTAAAATATTGCCAAATTCAAAATAAAGTGGGATACAAAATAAAGTGGGCAGCTGCCTTCCAGGATTTAATCCTGAGAAATATTTGGTTCCCAAAGCCATTGGATGAGCATCATACAGAAAAGGTGACAGGATATATGCTTTTTTTGCATCACCTTTGATTGCTAGTATGTCTCACTAAAAGTCTTGAGTTCCCAAATTCGATGTTTGAGCACCATACAGAAAAGGTGACAGGATATTTGCTTCTCTTGCATCACATTTGTTTGCTAAAACTGATACCATATTACTAGCTTTACAAACTGAAAAAAATAATAATAACAATATACAAAAATTAATCTGGAATAATGTCAGTTGTTATTACCATGTAACAGTATTACTGAAACAGGTAATCTTGGAATATATAATTCATCAAGAAAAGCTGAAGCCCTTTATCGGAGTCATAAAAACGTGCACAGTGAACAGGATACTGTTGATCAGATATTACTGCTGGACAAAAAAGCTGCTAGTCTATTGTGTAGGATAAAAAACTTTCAAACAGCAGATTGCACTTTGTCCAGAGACATTCTTGGTATAGTTGCTACACTTGGAAAGGCACCAGATGATAACCTTAGCAGGTTTGTTTTATGTACAAGTCTGCTAGTTCTAGTTGTGCAATAAGTATCCATCATGGCACTTTTTCATGCATTGGGTTTTTATTGTTTAGCCTGACCTGACATCCGTTTTCCAGGCTTTTCTCAGAATACCTAGGATTGGAGAGTATGCTCGCAATTGTATGTAAGACACATGAGGGCATCAAAGCTCTTGAAAATTATGATAGTGAAGGCAAGATAGACCTGAGATCTGGTGTACATGGACTTGGGACTACTATCAGAAAACCAGTCAGTGGAAGGTGTCTTGCAATTTGCCTTGAAGATCTAAGGCAAGATCCTTTCACAAATTGCTGTTTTTTGTAGAAGGTGGCATGGTATCTTTGAAAAGGATTCATGTTATCTAGACTGGCATATCCATTTGCTGCATTGAATAAATTTACTATTTTTTATATGTGGAAAAGCTCTGCCATATGGAAAGGATCTCATCTTGGTAAGGGCTAGAAACTAAATGTATTTCCATCTGCTTGTGTGAGCACAGGACTTATGTCGGAAAACATGTGGCAAAGGATCCACAGAAAAGACTTGATTTGTTGAAGCCTAGACTTCCAACGGGGGAGTACCCACCTGGCTTTCTTGGTTTTGCAGTGAACATGATCAGTGTGGATTCTATGCACTTAACCTGTGTTACATCATCTGGACATGGCCTGAGGGAAACATTGTTTTATGCTCTTTTCTCCCGATTGCAAGTGTATAGGACCAGAGCTGAGATGGAACTTGCTCTCCCTTGCATAAGTGATGGTGCACTCTCGTTGGATGGTGGAATAATTAAGAGTTCTGGTGTGTTTTCACTTGGTGAAAGGTAAGAGTTAGATATATCTGATTGTATGCTCTTTGACATTTTCTTCTTATAAATGCTTAGTTAGTATTATACATCTTATGCCATTTTGCAATTTTCTTTAAGCTTTTATGCTTGTTGTATGCCTAGAGCCTTGAATACCCTGCTCCACTTCTACTTTTCCATCTACTCTTTGTTTTGGCCGAAGTAGATGGTTGTTCAATTGATCACAGGAACACAACTATAGTAGTTGTAGAAAAGGCTTTTATACCCTTTAGTTGCATTTATCTATGTTATAATGGTAGGCTTAGGAATATTCACTCATCTGTTTTCTGGCTAAGTTGTATTATCTTATTTCAGGGAAGAAGTAGAAATTAGGTTTCCAGTGAGTCTGCCTGCTTCATCAATGTCACTCAACATAGTTGAATCTGAGGAACGCCTTAGGCTGATGATATGGAACAAAGAACAAATAGATGAGGACATGGAAAGGGAGAAGAGTGTCTTGGAGAATGTTAATACTATGTTTAACAAAAAAAGAGAAGAGTTCGTGAACTTCCTTGCTCAGAGTGCTCCACTAGTGAGCAAGGTAATGTAGCATAAATATCCTTGCAAAGTTAGTTTCACCATATTATTGTTATATGTCTATATGGATTATGAAAGCCTGGAAGTTCCTTTTCATGTGTTGTATGTCCTTTTATTTTGCGAGAGCTGGTAAAATCTATCGTGAATGATGCTGAAAATATTTGTCCTCTAGAGATATTTACCTGTGATCATTTATGTATAGTTTTATAACATCGTTGATATTTATGGTTTCCGTGATGCATCTTGTTTACAAAAATTTCCAAACAGGGAAAGAAGGGACTTGTCCAGATTCACTAAAATCCTTTTTGAAATTGTAGGGGACGCCATCTACGAGCCTCGATCGTCCTTCACTTGACGGGAAGGTAGGATCTAAGCAAGTTTTTCGATCTTCATAACCCGAATTGCACCGTTGAGATGCTTGAATATGCAATAAAGATCAAAGTGTATTAGTATATGTTCTTTAAAATAATAAAAATCAAAATGAAAGAACGAATGATCTGAAAATCACCTTTTTCAGACTCGAGGATCCGTTAAGCTTTTAAGTCCTTTGGTTTAGGTAGCACCTTTGCGAATGTATGACAATTCGAGAGAGAGGGTTATGGGAAGGCTGGGACTCGTTTTCTTTAGGGTCAACGCTCGGATATGGAATTTTCAGATGACCAGACTATAGGGGTGAACCCCTATTTATAAAGTTTTTAGACGGGGTATGGATCATCAGGTTCTCAGATCTGGGTCTGGTCCAAATGAGTTCAAGCTTATCCCAACATGGGGATTGGGCGTAGCAGGAACAATCTCGTTCCTGAGAAACACACAAAACAATATTTGGCAGTTAGGGATAAGATAGAGATAAGTCAAATGGTTTATCTGCACATTCAGTGCAGCGGACAACAAAGCAGTTGTGTCGTCCCATATCATATGACACTCTCCTTTTGTCATCTACAATATCGGATGACGCTCAGTTCTGCCTTCCCCAATAGTGGATGGTGGTGCATGATGTCATCCTGTAATGGATGACATTACAATGAGTCGCCCTCTGGATGGATGGCAAAATGCCCCTTGTCGTTCGAGTTTGAGAAGTATTTGATTCTTGCTTTATACTTGAAAATACTTGTTTTAAAATATATTATTAATCGAGCATCATAAAATTTTGGTGTCTACAAATGCCCCTCTTTGTTATTAATCGAATGTGATTCAATTTATGACAAAGAAATAGACAACCTCAAAATTTGAAACGCTAGGTTGTCGAGGATAAGTTTAATTCTGGCGAACGAGATCGGGCTATTGTTTTTTAAAGAAAACTGGGTTGCTGGGACCGTGATTGGTCTCGCCGAATGAGGTTGGGCCAGTTTGAAAACCACTGGGTTGTGAGGACCGTTTAGGTCCCGTCGAACGAAGTCGGGCCAATATTTTTGAAGAAAAACTGGGTTGGCAAGACTGTGATTGGTCTCGTCGAATGAGGTTGGGCTAGTTTGAAAAATAGAAAACAATGCCCCTAGGATGATAAGGAATATACCACCTTACTGGGATTGGGAGGCAAGAATCGAGTGGAGGCCGACCCAAGCATGCTCTCTATTTGGCTGGATGGGAACTTAAAGTGCAGTCCGCAGATGGACGACAAATTGGATGTCGTCCACTATCTGGACATCTTTGGAATGTCGTTCCTTGTCCGCATAGTGGACGACAATCCTGGAATGTCGTCCCATACAGGGCGACAATTCATAGTGTCGTTCGACAGGAGGTTGTAATTTTTATTGCACGAGGCCCACCCAGGAGTTTGACTTTTAGTAGGAGTAGATCTCTTACCTTAGATATTCACTTTGCACATCCAGTTTTGTCCAGCAGTGCACTCAGATCTTTGACTTTTGCCATGGACTCGCTTGCTGTCATTATCACCCTTAAAAAGAACAATATTTTTTCGGTCAATCCTCGTCAAGTCTACGCTCACCACCATATCCGTCATGGGCGACTGGTAAAGAAAATATTTTCTTTTTCTCTTTTTGTTTATCATCTTCTAGCCCTTTTATGCTTTCCTTCTATAGTCTGACCGCAGATACAAGGGGGAGAGCGCAGCTCCTCGTTAGTTTGATGAATGGTATACTGAACTTTAAACAATTCACCGATAGTTCTTAAAGGATTTTGGAATTTATCATGTCTGCCAGTTGCAGAAAATGGCAACCAACGATGCCCTTCTTTCTGCCCTCATGGAACGCTGGAATCCCGCACGAACACCTTTTGGTGCCCCTTTGGAGAGATGACCATTACTCTTAATGAAATGATGCACCTTCTGGGACTGGTTTATTCTCCTTTCGTGCATCCTTTAGATGATTTTATGATAAGTCGCGGTGCTATGAATTTCACAAAGCTCTTATTTTCCCTGTTCGGTCATTCATACTGGGATCTGGTCCATCCTTCGTGGGATGCACAAAATCAGTATCCTCATATCATACTGGAAGATCTCAAATCAGCTTTCCAATCTCGCACCCTTACATCAACTGGTGCATGTGCAAAGAAATATTTATTGGGGTCCTTTTACTTTTGTGTTGTGGGGCATCTGCTTTTCCTTGCGGTGATCACTTCATGGACCTCATATACATGCATATGCTAAAGAGCTGGTATGTTAACGAGCAACGCTTGTTTCTAGGTATGATCGAACTAGCAACAACTTATTGGGAGATGGAGTAAGTTTTTTGTTCTTGGTACCCCGAAATCTTTTTGCTAATTTTTTTTTCTTTAAGTATGGTTTTTTGAGCACTTTCAGTTTGAGCGACCTTCTGCTACCACTACAAGAAAAACGTTATTTAGCGACGAAAATAATCCGTCGCAAATTTATGATGGATTAGCTAGAGAAAACTAGTCGTCCCTAAAATTGGAATTAGTTGTAGAATTAGCAACAAAAAAATTGTCTCAAAATCCGTCGCTAATTAGTGACAGAAACAATCCATTGCAATTTTGCGACAGATTTTTTTCGTCGCTACTCTATCGCTAATTTGCATGCATAATAGTTCATGGAATTGCATTTTATGTTAAGCATGTTTGTGGTAGAGAGGGAAAGAAAATTTACGCATTAACTGAAACAAAAAAATTACTCACCAACAATCACCAAACAAGAATTTCTAACAGATTTGTAAACCACAACAAAGTGTTAACGAACTCAACACAGGCAACAAGCAAAATGAAGACTTTATGACCTACAATATGCAAATTATAGCAAACCAATAAGGAGAAATCAGTCATTTCATTCCCATTAACTTGGAAAAATGGAACCTACTTTGTAATTTCATCTAAATGTGTGCAAAACTACTTTTGCTTGACAATAGTTTTCTTGGAGGTGAATGACATCATATATATGTGTGTGTGTGTGATATATATATATATATCAAATCATTACATCCACCATCAATGCATGATAAATTAGATATTTTCTTCATCATAGCATTATTATGATTCTCTTTTAACTGGTTAAGATAATAACCGTAACATCATAGGACAAAATGATTGCAAATCGTGAATGGATGTATCATATGATAGTTGATAATAAGGTGTCGCTTGAATATATGAATGGTGTTGACAGTTTTATTGAATTTGCAATAGCAAGTGTCAGTATAGTGGATCTCGGTCAGATCAGGTGCCCCTGCACGATGTGTAAGGACAATCGATTTGTAGAACCTCATGGCGTTAGACATCACTTATACAGGAAGAGTTTTTTCAGTGGTTATCAGAATTGGACGCTTCATAGTGAAGAATTTTGAAACAATTTTGACGCACGGGTGGATGTGGTGCACGATAATCCATATATGGATTTGATATTTGATGTCGCAGGACTAAAACTGGGTCCTAGTGATGTACCAACTGGGGTAGAGGAAGAAGTATCAAACGATGCGGTTAGTAGATTTTATGACTTACTTAGAGATGCTGATGAGCTGTTGTGGAATGGTTGCGAAAGTCACACTATCTTGTCTGCAGTTCTTCAACTACTGAATTTGAAGTTAGAGTATAATTTGAGTCAATCATGTTTTGACAGTCTATGCTCTATTGTGAAGAGTATGTTGCCCAAAGATGAGAAATTGCCATAAAATTTCTACCGTACGAAGGTTATGGTCAACGCTCTAGGTATGGGGTATCAAATTCTACCGTACGAAGGTTATGATCAACGCTCTAGGTATAGGGTATCAAAAGATAGATGCTTGTCCAAATCACTGCATGTTGTATTTCAAAGATCAAGAAAATAGTAGATCATGTCTGTTATGTGGGCATCCTCGGTTCAAGCCAAAGATAAAGGACAATGCTAGCACGAGGTCAAGAGAAGTGTTATACAAGTCACTCTGCTACTTTCCTCTCACCCCTAGATTGCAACGACTGTATATGTCTCCGAGGATAGCTAAACACATGAGATGACATACAAATAAAGTTCGACATGACGAAGACAAGATCACGCATCTTGTTGACGCGGAAGCTTGGAAGCACTTTGATCGTACTCATCAGACCTTCACAATGAAAGTGAGAAATGTTAGACTCGGTTTATGTACAGATGGATTTAATCCATTTGGGGGTAGATCAACCTCATACTCGTGTTGGTCAGTATTTGTCACCCCATACAACCTTCCTCCAAGCTTGTGTATGAAGCATCAAAATCTTTTTTTGTCTCCATTGATCCCTAGTCCGACGTCTCTAGGCTAAAATCTTGATGTATATTTGAGGCCATTGATTGATGAACTGAAAATACTCTGGGATGACAGTATTCTCACGTACGATGCCCACGAAAAAACAAAACTTCAATATGAAGGTTGTTGTTCTATGAACAATTAGTGACTTCCCTGCATATGGTATGTTATCTGGTTGGAGCACACATGGGAGGTTGGCATGTCCGTACTGCATGAAGGATACAAAATCTTTTAGATTGACGCATGAAAGAAAGCCGTGTTGGTTTGATTGTCACCGTCGATTTCTACCTAGCGACCATCCGTTCCTACAATAAAGGAATGTGTTTCGAGCAGGCACAACTGAAATAGAAGGTCCACCTACACGGTTGTCTGGCATAGAGATTTTAAGACGATTGCGATACTTTTCATATGGACTGATAGATGCTCGAAGTGAGACGCCCTTCCTTGGATTGGGGAAGGATCACAATCGGACAAAGAAAACTATATTTTGGGAACTATCATATTTGTTGACCTTCTTGATACGACATAATTTGGATGTGATGCATATAGAGAAAAATGTGTTTGATAATGTGTTCAATACGGTAATAAATGTCAAAGAAAAAATAAAGGATAATCTGAAGGCTCATATTGATTTAAAAGTAATATATAAAAGACCAGAATTAGAACTCCAAGAGTACAATGGCAAAGTACTGAAACCAAAGACAAGGTACGTGCTTGGACCAGATCAAGTAGGTCAGGTATGTCAGTGGTTGAGACAGTTGAGATTTCCAGATGGATACGTCTCTAACATTGTTTGGGCTGTGAAGATAGACAATGGACAATTATATGGGTTGAAGAGCCATGATTGTCATGTCATCATGCAACGGTTGATTCTCCTAGCATTTCATGATATGTTAGACAAACCTATATGGGGGTATTATCTGAGTTGAGTTGATTTTTTAGAACATTGTATGCATCGAAAGTTGTAGTAACTGAGGTAAAGAATCTCACGGATTCTGTCGTACTACTATTTGTCAGCTAGATAAGAGATTTCTGCCAGTATTTTTCGACGTTATGGAACATGTGATCATACACTTGCCATATGAAGTTAGGGTTGGTGGTCCTGTGCAATATCGGTGGATATACCCTTTTGAAAGGTATATTTTTATTTATATTTTTTTCTCTAATGCTATTGGAAATTTATTGTATTACGAGATGTATATTGAATTACGAAGAGGAGAAGGAGGAAGAAGATGAATATGAAAGTCAAAAAGTGATGAGGAAGCATACTCGAGCTAGTGAAATACATACCACATCACTTTCTCATATGCACTATCTATTTTAACATTATATCTTGCATATCATGTTACATTCCATGGATACTTAGCAAGTGCATGCACAGTTCATGCATAGTTATAAAACTGATTTATGTAGGACTTTTAAATCTTTATATTTCATGCATATGTCATGTTCATGCATGTCATGCTAAGATCAAGAGTTATGTAATTGATCCAAATAACATTTTTATTTGTTAGAATATGGTTCGTGGAGGTAGCAGTGATCGAGGATCAAGTGAAGGCCGTGGGACAATATTAGGTGGATGTCTTTATGTTATATTTAAATATATGCATTCATTATGTTTTTGCTTATATGTTGATATAAAAATTGTTACGTGTTAATCATCTTTATAGGATCTCAGCTCAGTAATCGCCAATATCAGCCTTCGTCTTCACGTACAGCTTCAATAGGTATATCATTTAAATAATTATATACTTGATTAGTTTAAATGTGTATTGTGTGAATTTCTAAATTATTCTATAAATTATGTTTCGCCTACACATGACCCACCTACACCAGCTACTCATACACATCACGAGTCAACGCCAGCTAGTATGTATAGTTCCATAATGGTTAAAGTTATTTACTCAACATGTATATAGAATGTGTACATGAATTTTCTTATTTTTGTACAACAGTCCAAGAGAGTCGTACGGATGTTGGGTCTTCTCAGTCTGACACACGACGATTCATTAAAATAGTGTATATCGATAGTCGACCGTAAGTATTTCATTGTCACTTGTCCAATACTTATCTTATAAATAGTGTATATCAATAGTCGATTGTCAATATGTACAAATTCATATGCAGCGCGAGGTTCGAGCCACAAGAAGTGATTCAAGAATTAAGAAGTCACTAGTTCAGCATCTTTCAAGACCGATCACTAAATGGATGAGTACCCGAAGGAGGTGTTGGATAGATTATGATCCTCATTCATGGTATACAATCGTTTATCATAGCTAATGTGTTTCATATTTACAAGAGGATCTTTCATTTGACTTGGAGGGACTTCTTGTTATTGCATAGGATTATTCTCTTTTGGAGACTTTGGGTTTCGAGCGACCTCCTGAGGTACTTTTCCTTGGTTCCGCGATTCTGAGTAATTGCATCTTCCATTTGCCTTTTACTCGAGCTGTCATTGTTTCCTTACTTTCTTGCTTATACCATCCTCATATTGTGCCAACATATTCTGTCTTTTCATCATCCTCATATTGTACCAGCAAACATCCAAAAGCGGCTTCTCCTACAAACAAATATAACAATAGAGGTTTTCCTATGATGAGAGGGGGGAGGGCTAAGGACAGGAGAGTTGAGAAGGTATTGCTTCGTACGGTCAAAAGACTCTTGATACTCTTGGTTACAGTTAAACTCATCACCTTTCCTAAAGAGCTTGTTGAAGGGAATGGGTTGCTAGGTTCGATATGAACCTCCTAATGGCTTGAACCTTCCCTTGAAAACTCTTAAGTTGTTTGAGGTTCTGCGGGAGAGGCATGCCAATGATGGCTTTCACCTTGGTTGAGTCGACCTCTACACCTCTCTTACTGACAATGAATCCTAAGAGTTTTCTTGACTCGACTCCAAAATTTCAAATACACATTTTTTGGGGGTTCATCCTAAGTTTGTGCTTCCGAATATGCTCAAAAACACTTGCTAATGACTCAAAATGACTTTTTTGAGTTTTGGATTTTACCAAGATGTCATGAACATATACCTCCAGGCAATCATGGATTTGGGCATTAAAAATGACAATCATGGCCCTTTGGTATGTTACCTCAGCATTTTTCAATCCAAAGGGCATGACTATTAATGCAGAGCAGGATAGAGGAATCGGATCCATACAGCCTGACCCAGGCAGTGGACCCGATTCACACCATGGGATTGGGGATCAGATCCAACTCGTGGACCCGATCCAGATTCCTGTACCGAGATGTGGAGGAGAGGTCCCACTGCGTACCTACGCCAGACGAGTATCGAGAGTACAGGCCGAGATGCCCCAGATCCAGCAGCGCACAGAATTGGTCTCGGGTCCGGACCGGGACCCGAGACCCGAATCCAACTGATGCCTTTTAAAAGGTCACCCTAGGGTTGTGCGCGACTACAGAAAAATCCTTTATGCTACTGCAACTTTTGTTTTTTGATTTTGCTACTTTTGCCCAGTGGTTTTCTCTGACACGCTTGTTTCATTGTTTTCATTCGTTGATTCCTTCTAGCCCAACAACTTTTTTCTTGTTTGAGTTTTGTCCTTTTTTCATTTCTTTATTGTAAGCATTATCATTCATCAAATAAAATACTGCTCGGTCCCCATTGTTTCGAGTTTTCCCTGGTTTCACACTGCATCCGTGTTATTGTTTGCCGTCGGCTGCACATTGACGACGTGACCAATAGCGGTCTGTAAGCAGCACAGTGTTGATCCCGTTGTCGTAGCTCCACCTTCAGTGTCGGCATCCACGGGGTTAGTTGTTCTCCCCCTATCTCTGCATCAACTACGCAACAGAAAGTGCCCCATTGAGTGGTCAATGTTGTCCTGGGCTGATTCGTTGTGGCTAGCTTGATCTGGTTATATCCAGAGTACTCATCCATGAAAGAGAACATTTTATAGTCTGTCGTACTATCAACTATGAGGTCGATATTGGGCAGTGGGAAGTCATCCTTGGGAGTGACTCCGTTCAGGTCTCTAAAATTTATACATACCCTAACCTTTCCATTGGCTTTCATGACAACAACTATGTTTGCTAACCATTCTCGGTAGTCAATTGGCCCGAATGAATCCTACCTTGAGCATATTCTTTAGGCTTTACTTGACTTGCAATTCTACCGTCTCATCAATTTTTCTCAACTTTTACTTGATGGGTTTTGCATCATGATGTAGAATGAGACAATGTTCTACCAGGTTGAAATCTAACCTAGGCATGTCCTCAAAGGTCCAAGCAAACACATCAATGTGTTGCTTTAGAAATTGTATCATCTCCTTTTCTTCTTATGTCAAGTGATTCCCTATTTTGATTGTCCTGGGGTTCTCAGGAGTTCCTAGGTTTATTTCAAGGTTATCATTTCTGACTAATGGGGAAGGATTTTTCTGCCTTTCAATAAGAGGTTTAAACTCGGGTAACGCTCTGTTGTCCTCACCCTTATCCTCACAATTGGGTTCATACTCCCTTGATTTGTCCCCACACGATCTCGATAAAAAGGCATCATTAGATGATTTGAGAAAATAAAAACAGGGGGTTTGATAAAAGCTTTATTGATCTTGTCAACGGGAATAGTGTGTTCCTACAACAAAGATGATAGTTGAGATCCTAGGGAAGAAAAGTTTTTAGGATTTTCTTGTTTTTTTCATTTTTTTGGATTTTTGCAATATTTTGATTTTTTTGGATTTTGAAAACTTTTTCATTTTTTTTGTTTTTGAAAAAGCTATTTATAAAGTTCAGGTTTTGAGGGCTTACCTGGGGCCGTTGGATGACAATCCATGTGGAATGTCCTCCCTCCATACGGTTGTGGTCAGAATCTGTCTTGTTGGAGCCTTGCCCCGAGCCTAATGGTCCTTTGTAGAAGGAGACGATAGAAGATTGTTGCTCAAATCCTGAGACCCAAGACTAAGTTTATTCAATGGGAGAGCTAATCCTGTATCATATGTTGTGATGGGACCCCCCACCGAGCTAATGATGGTGGTTGCCTTCTTGAAGTGTTCCTTCAATGTCCAGGTGAGCTCATTCTGGTCCTTCTTCCTCTTGGGGTTCTTAAAGCCGAGCCCTTGAGTTTCCACCTTGGGTATTGTTGTAAAAGGCTCTATTATGCCTTGGTGACTCTTTTTTAGTCCTTTAAAAGGCTCATACCTTATGTGTAGGGCCATTCATCTATCATCCCTTCGAGCCTGAAGACTTTGGGCCTTTTAGAAAGGTCTGTCACTGACATGTGGCTCAAGCTAGGCGACGCCACTTTCACGATCACACTAGATGATGGGGTCACATCTTCTTTCGTCCAAACAATTGGCATATCAATATGTTTTTCTGGCTTGGACAACATAGGTTGCACTGTCCTGATAGTCGGGTCGTCTGCATACACCACCACAATGTGATCTTGTCATGGTATTTTCACACACTGGTGGAATGTGGAGGGGACAGCTTGAAGGTCATGAATCCATGGCCTTCCCAATAATAAGTTGTATGAGGATGACATGTCCACCGCATGAAAGAGTGTTTTCTGAATAATTGGACATATCACCACATCCAGTATTATGGTTCCCATTGTAGTGGTGGCATTGTCATCGTATTCGCTAATCTGGATCACATGTTTTCCCAGTTTCGCTCTTGAAATGTCCAGTCTCTTGGCAGTGATGGTTGGGCAAATATTCATTCCACTGCCTCCGTCCATCGAACAGTTAGTAAGTGACATCTCATTGATTTGCACAATTATATACATGGTCTTTGTATGGAATATCAAGGGTTTAGGCATATCGTCCTCTGAGAAGGTGACTGGCATCTGAGTCATGGGCCGCTAATCCTTCGGGCTGAGTACTGGGAGGAATTTTGACATTCCTCAGAAATCCCTCTACTGGCTCCCGGTGTTCTTTGGAAACCCTGATCAATTTTAAAATTGAGATGTTGGTCGGTGTCTTTGCTACATGAGTCTCAATATTGTATTTTCCTTTTTTTGTCTCCTTAGATTTCTCTGTTGCCTCTCTACCAGATTTTGACGAAGCGGTGATTTGGTGAGGCATTAAAGGTGATGGTCTCTTCAGGGTTTCTGGTTGATAGTTCCTTCCTGGTTGTGTAAACTGACTGACACCATCTTCTGGCCGCTTCTTTCTAAGGGAGAGTGCAGGGAGACTATCCTTCCTTATAATGGTGTCCCTATGGTAGGATGCTCGGGGAGGAGCCTTAGTGTGGTTGTTGTTTGGCGGGACCAAACGATTCACGCTAACCTGAGGGACCTCTTGTGACACTTCTTGGCTCTCACAAGGAACATGTCTTCTTTGTACCCTCCTTCCCCCTTGGTAGCACACTTGGGGAGTTACAAGCAGTTGGTGGGGATGGGCACCTTAGTTGTCATAGGCACTAGACGGAGCCTAGGTGGTGAGCTCCTAAAAAGGCCTAGGCACAACTAACAATGTGAATGAACAATACACAAAAAATAAAATCATGTGTACAAAAAAATTAACAATAGACATAATACAAACAATAGACAAATAATGTCTTCTTCTTCTTCTTCTCAACAATAGACATAATACAAGCATTAGACAAATAACATGTCTTATCATTCTTCTCCTCCTCCTCCTCCTCGAAGAAGAAAACAAATGATGTGTTAAAAAAAAAACTTCAAAAAATAAAAGCCTAGGCGGTGACAACCTAGGTGGCAATATATGGCCCCACCGCCTGGACCTGGTCGCCCAGGCAGTGTGGCTGCACCTAGTGCCGCCTTTGACAACTAAGACATGCATTGTATGTGGAGGCTTGGGGGATATAGATTACTATATTGGTGAATGGCCCATGCTCAATAGTCATTTTTGCAAGTCAATTCTCCTTCAGATCGTAGGCTTAGACTCCTTCGGCATTATGATTAGGGAACAATTCTTGAAAAATGCTCAGATCGTTGTTGACCTGGTTCCACGGTTCCTCGTCAATTAATAGCTTGCCACTCTTGATATGGTCTTGTATTATATGTTTGAGGATGAAACATTCTTCGGTGTCATGGCCCACTGCTTTATGATACCGACAGTACTTGGATGAATCCTTTCTTTTCATTTGCGGTGGTATGATACTTCAAACAACTTCACCAAACCGTCTTGTAGCAATAGATCTAGAACTTGTAACCGAGCTTGTTTGAACTTTGAAATTTTTTGGTCCCTGGTCCATTTCGGGTTTCTAGCATACCCGTTCTCATTCTAATTCTACTTGTTTGGAGCATTCTTCTAGTTACCTGCTTTCTAGCCCTGATTATTTTGCTTATGGGGCTCGTATCTCGAGGCTCGGATGGCATTGACTTGGCCTTAAGGCCTGTCTGATTTTTTATAGATATTGTTGTCCTTGGTATGCTTTAGAAACCCGTCATATACTCCCATCTTTATGCCTACTTCAAAGGCGGTAGCCTTCTTTATTAGTTTGGCATATGTCTTCACCTGAGCCATGGGAGAAATTATCCATTATGATGATTAGTGCATGAGAGTCTAAAATTGATTCTTTCATTATGTTCGCCATGGTCTGCCAACTATTAATCAATTCATGAGTCCTTTCATATTTCTTTTGTTTTAATTTATATAATTGATTGATGGTGGGAATGGCCTCAAGATTGAATCTGAATCGATCCACGAAGAGGTTGATAATTTATTTAAATTCTCTGATACTCTAGAAGTTTAGGGTGACAAACCATTATAATGCCTCTCTCTCCAAGCTCCTAGGAAACCAGTTGATTAGCCTCTGAAACTTGTGACTCATCCCACTAGTTGTACTCTTGCTCTTGGTTCCTACCTGACCTTTCTTAATATATCTGTTGCCTGAAACTGTTCATGCTCTACTCTTCTCCGGATCTCCTTTGTGGCTTGGTCATGTTCATGCTCTTCTCTTCTCTGAATTTCTATTATTTTTGCTTTCATCTTGTCCATATACTGCCTCATCTGTGCCCAAAGATCTTTTCCTGTGAGTAGAGATTTGATATGTGGGACCCTTGGAGCTCTCCTTCTTGCAGACCCATCTGAACTGGAGGTATTTGTCTCGTAATCCATGGGAGGATCCTTACAAGAATGACGTGAGTGCCTTCTAGAGCGGGGTTTTGGGATCTCAGGTCATTTTCTTTTCCTTGGAACTCACTCAGGCTCACGAAAGACATCTGTGTGGGTTTTCTCTTCGGGGTCTTCATTAAATAGGGTGTTTGGCATCATATAGGGTGGCATCCGATACATGGGATTCGTTATAGATGACATGCCGTAGGCGGGATTTTTCAAAAATGGTTCCACTGGAATGTATGGGAGTTTGGTTTTTTAGGTTTTTTATCAGGTATTCATGATACCCCAAATAATGATTCACACAGACCCAGCCAAGTAATGAGAGATTTTCAAAATAATGGGTACCCTAGTTCTCTTTGAAAGATGTATCAATGTATCTGCGAGGTCTCTTTGGGTTCTATATATCAGGGTTTTGTTTCGAGTCCACACCGATATATTCAAGCTAACAACTTAAATGTACTGATGTAGAGTATCCAACTTCAATGGTATTGCAACCGATATACCCAAGCTAACAACTTAAAAGTACTGATGGGGGATCCGGAGTTCCAAATGATAGGACAAAAGATTTTGAAAAATCCAAATAAAAGAGACTTTAACTTAAAAGATGGGGATAAAAAAGTGAAGGGATCTTACAATGAAATCAAACAATGTCTCAATTAAGATCCCAACTTGCTGGAGGTGATATTTTTGTATTTTCTATGTGACAAATTTTCTCCTGTAAGAGTATATAAAATGTGAGAAGCCCTAAGCCTAATGTTTATGCATGCATTTAATACAGGACAACCTATACGCGAGATAAAACAACTAAAAAAATAAAATAAAATAAAACAAAATAAAACTAAACAGAAGATCTAGCAAAAAAAGCAAACAAAAACAACGGTGAGATCTATACTGCACTAGTATAGACGACAGAATCTTTCGGACGACGGAAGCTACCGGACAACCAATCTATCAGATAGCAGAATCTACTAGATGATGGAATGTAACGACCCCAACTCATACCCAAGAAAAAATGCAGATTTTTTTTTAATTCAATTGCAAAAATCTTCCCAAAGACCCGGGGCCTTTATAAATCCACCACAACTAGGAAACTCGACACACCACAAGGGATCTTACACTCATCTTCCAAACCATAGCAAACCAACTTTATTAATTAAGAAATAATAGTCTTAAGACAATTGCAAAATATCAGAGTGCATAAAGAAAATTAAACGGAAAAAAAAAATAGCCAAGCTTTCCAATTGAGTTTGTCAAGCAGTAACTTCACTGATCTCCTGAGGCTGCGAAAAATATAAAAGTAGGGGTGTCATAAATCAAGAGAATTCTGTGTACGAATCATTCTAATGAAATAAATAAGTAAAAGATCATAAATAAGATTCATACAATATTTTCAAGGGACACAATTATGACAAATTCATAATTTAAGCAATAGCGAACAAGTACTAAACAAAAGGAAATAATTAATATTAACAAAAAATATTAAATATGCATTAAAGACATGTTATCATGCAATAGATAACACATATTATGTAATCACCCATATAACATAAAGGAACAAGTAATTATGCATGATTTAATGCATAGCAAGAAAATGCATGATGTTAGTGCACATGCATGAATAAATTATTATCTTTATCAATTTCTCTTATTATATGCATGCCCTTATTAGAATGTACACAATTTAAGTTTTTCTTTTTATTACCGTTGCCCGCGGATACACCAAACGGGTAAAAATTTTTGAGGTCAAGTAGGGTTTTCAGGGTAACTTAGCACATAAGTTGTATTTTATTACTGGGTTCCAAACTTAGTGCTCGACCGAAACAACCTTCAGAACATTAGACCACCTATCTAATGTCGCGACACCAGGGACCACCCATCCACAAGTGTCAGTTTTTTCTTGGTATACCAAAACAACAGCTATGTCTACACACCACTTCCAGGCAAAGTGGCGAAAACTTCCTAAAACCGTAGACAGGAGAAAGAACCTCAATATCGGGTTCAAGGTCAACAACAATGCACACAGAGTTTTTGTATTCTTTTGGTTTCCCCAAAACCACAACTCTAAGAGTCTTGTACTCTCGACGAGACATCTTAGAAAATACATTACATTGTTCTTTTTCTTTGAGTTATTAGTTGTTTCATTAATTTGTAATTCAACATGACAAATTAATATCACAAATTCACATTTCTAAATGTGAGGCTCATCACGAGATCACCCCCCGTGGAAAACATAGAATAGTGCAATATAGAAAAAAAAAGTCAAAATGTGATTTTTACGATGCATAAAAACAAGTAAAGGAGCAATCCAAGCTCAGGGCTCACTAGGCCCGCGATGATTCCTTTTGATCATCGATGCATCATATGCAAAAATCATAACAAACAATATATGCAATGATGTCAACATGCTTTTCAATGCACATTCATATATGCCAAATCTAACATTATACAGGAACTACAACACTCATATGCATGTGTATGAGTTCACACATTCATGTTAAGTGAATGGTTCCATTCAATACTCATATTCATGTCACACGCATTCTTTTATTTATGAATCATCTCCATTTGAACATATGAATATTCATGCAATAACGCACATGTGAAGGACACTAATTTATAGTAAACACATGCAACATATTTGGCATAACACCCTGAATAAGCATATCATAACAAATAGGCATGTGAAACACACATAAAACAAATAAACATATGTACATATACATGTTGCGTAATCCGCAGAAAACTGGGCCCAGATTTTTATTTGTCACCCGGCTGGACTCGGTTGAACCCAGTCTGCTGCACCTACACAGGTGCTGCAGCTGCTGCCCACCCTTATCAAAAGACCGGTAGCAATCTGCTGTGTTCAGCAGGGTGCGGTGCCCAGCTGTTCAGCCGTAAATTAGTAGCCGGCTGGGGGTTGGCAGACCCCAGCCAGTCTACATAAGTTTTATTTTTATTTTTATTTTATAAATTCTGCTCAGCCGAGCCACTTGGCTAGGCTCCAGAGAAACCTGGCAGACCGGGCCAGCTGATCTGATTCAGCTGGGCCGGTTGCCATGACAGGGCATGGCCAGGTCTGGTCAGACCTAGCCAGCCGAGGTACTCGGCTGGTCTGCTGACCAGGCCTGCCCTGCAGCCCCTGTTTTTTTTTATATATTCAGTTCATGTTGTTTTAATACGACCAGTCGATAAATCAAAACCTAAGCACACAAAAACTAATCGGTTCATCTGCTGGACAGTGTCATCATTACTTAAACAGTCACATGCTGATCATGACAATAAACACAGGTTAAATTTTCAGTTTTACACCATGATCTAATTATGCTTATGCGTAGTAAAGAATGGCAGCAAAACAAACTTTGGTACATAAATTTTCTGATCCAACATAAACTAGGAAATAATTATATTTGTTCTATTAGGTACAAAATTTTCAAGGCGATATACACTTTATATATATTCAAATCAATGGTACACGGAGATTCAAGATGGGCCGAACAAAGCGAATCCTGCTTAAACCGATTTTGATTTATAGCCCAGCGTGAAACCTAGTTCAAGTACAGAGCGATGCGGCCAACAAGTGTATGTCCAGCTTACCATCCTAATCAAGATCGATCTCAGCAAAAGAAGACTGATTCTTTTAGATTCATGAACACTAATTAAGTCCTTTGCCTATAGAATCCCATGAGAAAGATAAAAGAACCGTACAACATACCCATTATGAAAAGAAAATACATATATAATCAGACTTAGACTACAGCAAGTTTTAGTGTACCCAAAACAAGAAACACGGTTATTGATTCAGAGGCAAATTTGTATCAGATTAAGCTTGCTGGACACAGATTTAAATCCGGTCACGGATTTTCAAACTGATTTGCATAATAAATACCCAGATTTATTATCAAACATTGCTTTACAACATATATATATATATATATATATATATATATATATATATATATATGCATTGGGCATAAATAAAACATGCTTTTGCCGGAAGAAAAGGGTTTAAATCTGAATACACATGTTCAGTCATGCATATAACGATATTTCATAAGTTGCTTACGACAAACTAAATCAAATTCATGGTTTCCTTCAAAAAAAGATATCCCATAAATCAGATTTAGGTTCTTGACTTTTTCAAAGTTTTCAAATTTGTATTTTTTTGAGTCTTTCTAAACTCTCCTTAGTCATATTAAGAAGTCCAAAACATTCATATCATAGAAATTCGGAATTGCTAATAATTAATTATTTAATAATTAATTAATTTTTTTTGAAATTCTACAGTTATTTTAATTACTTTAGGAGTCTTCTTAACTCCAGCTAACTTTAATTTAAAACTTTAAACTGAATTTAAAGCTAGATATTCATTGGGCATGGATTTGGGGTTTGGATCCGTATCCAAAATCTAAATCTATATCCAAAACAAAATTGGATTATGATCTGGATTAAATTCAGATTAATATTGGACTTAGACAAGGTTCAAATCCATATTAATTCGGATTATGAGCATTGGATCCAATTCGATCTAACTCCAGTTTCAGTTCGACAAACTGCTCTTTTTTTTAAAAAAATACGATTTTCGGGCCAACCGGAACTCAAATTCGAAAAAGTAGCATATTGTTGCGCTCGGCATTTCGAGACGCATCCAACGACATATTACACGAATATCAAATTCTGAATTTTGACCGAAAATAACCCAAATTTCGCTCAAATTTAAAGATAAAAAATAAAACTCTTTTTTACGCTTCGATTGACTCGTCTCGACCTTATCGATGAGACCTAGGCGAGGCCTAAACTCAAAAACATCAATCTAATATCGAGGTTCAAACGATCTTTCTTCTATACTTAGCCAAATTTTCGAAAAATCTCAAACGACCACTCTATCAAACTGCGGATCTTGCTAATGTTGCAGACAAAGCGGACGACACTGACTGTCGGACGGCAATTTTACCGGATGCCAGAAGCTTGGCGGACAACGGATCCTACCAATGCTGCAGACAGAGCGGACGACACTGTCAGACTGACGGTGGGTCTACCAGACGGCAGAAGCCCACCGGATGGAAAAAGAGGTTTTGTTGTCCAATCAGAGAAGTGGATACGAAAAGCCGAAATGTTGAGCTCGCTACAACTCAAAATTTCTCTGATAATGCAAGTTTAACTATGATAAATCGGAAAAACAAAACGGTGTTCCATCATGATCGCCAAAATTGTTTACAAAAATTTTTGAGTGGGGAAAGAAGGGACTTACCCGGATTCACTAAAATCCTTTTTGAAATGGTGGAGGACGCCGTCTATGAGCCTCGATCGTCCTTCACCTGACAGAAAGGTAGGATCTAGGCAAGTTTTTCGATCTTCATAGCCTGAATTGCACCATCGAGACGCTCGAATATGCAATAAAGATCAAAGTGTATTAGTATCCATTTTTTAAAATAATAAAAATTGAAATGAAAGAATGAATGATCTGAAAATCACCTTTCTCGAACTCGAGAGTCCGTTAATCTTTTAAGTCCTTTGGTCCAAACAACTCTTGTGTAGGTACGAAGTTGATTGTAACAGCTCTGGCAGCACCTCTGTGCAGGCATGACAACTCGAGATAGAGAGTTATGAGAAGGCTAAGGCTCGTTCTCTCTAGGGTCAGTGCTCTAACGTGGAATTTTCATATGACTAGATTATAGGGGCGAACCCCTATTTATAGAGTTTTTAGATGGGATATCGATCACCAGGTTCTCAAATCCGAGTCCAGTCCAAATAGATTCAAGCTTATCCCTACATGGAGATTGGGCTTAGAGAAACGCACAAAAGAGAATTTGACAGTTAGAGATGAGATAGGGATAAGCCAAATGGCTTTTCCGCACATTCGGTGCAGCGGACGGCAAAGCAGTTGTGTCGTCTCATAACGGACGACACTCCCCTTTTGCCGTCCCCAATATCGGATGGCGGTCAATTTTGCCATCCCCAATAGTGGACGGCGGTACAATGAGCCGTCCTCTGCATGGATGGCAAAATCCCCCTTGTCATTCGAGTTTGAGAAGTACCCGATTCCTGCTTTACACCTTAAAACACTTATTTCAAAAAATGTTAGTAAATTTTTTTGTCTACACATCTTTTCTTTTTTTCTTCCCAAGCCCTTTCTTTTTTGTGTGAGCCAAGAGAAAACACCTCATTGCTGGCCACGCATGGGCAGGACTTCAGTTGGTAAACCCTTGAGGTCCGCCATGCCTGCCAGGGGGTACCGGTACACCCAGCTTCAACCTTGTCACAAGGGACACTTCCATTGCTTTTATAGCATTATAAAAAATTATGGATACCAGAAATTAGAAAGAGACTAAGGCTGGCTTCAATGCCATCACATGATATAAGTGACAAAGCCAATTCAACTTACCCTTTTGAGTGCTGGAAACTGTTTCAAACATCTTTATTAGATAGCTCTACTGCTTTTCTTTTACATGTTTGAGAAGGCAAGAAAAGAATATTTACATGTTCACTTTACTCTTTGTTTTCTTGTATAGCATCAGGGTCTTCTTGGGCAGGTGAGAAACGGAAAGATATAATTGGAGGTTGACACATCTCTGCTAATTCTGGCAGAAAAAGTTTTGGTCATGCAAGTTCTGTTGACTGTTGCTTCCTCGAAGCTTGATGCCACTAGCACATGTGAGCACCATTACTCGAGCTGAATGGTACTCTGGATTAAACTAGATTTTGTTGAGGGGGTGGCACATAGTGATACCGTCTAAAGCTCTCCATTGGCCGTCCAGGTCTATCCACCCTGCAAAATTTTTTGTTCAATGCAAACTTTCTTGATGTTTTGTGGATTTGAGCAGGGCCAAAGACATGAAGCATCGGTTTCAGATGTATGGCCCCTTAAGTGCTAACTGTATTACTGCTCTGTATCATTCTCCACCACCTTGTTTGATGTCACTAAGATATTCTTTTGGGGCAATCTCAATAGTGCAGTAACATGCACAAGTCTCTAGTGTGTATTTACGTCGATCAGTATTATTTCACCTAATTAAGTTTGACTGCATGGGTGAGCTTAACAAGGTTCATTTATCATGGATGGTGTTTCCATCTAATAATTTGGATGCAGAATATTTTTTCAATAATTTCTTTTTGCTGCAATCTATACCATTCATGTTTATCTTTTTCAATATATTTTAATATTTAGTTGTATTAGTATAATGATTCTCTAACATAAATTAACCATGTTTGACTTAAAAATACATGAATTAATGAAATTTTATTTATTGACACTGAATTTGTGGTACACACACGTGTGTGGGTTAATAGTGGCTACCCTCAAGTGGACCATGCTAAGCATCTCTATGGTCAGATTGAGCAAATAACGCTCATACCTATTATTTTTTTGTTGGAATTGTACTACTATAAAAAATGATTATATATTAGTAACTATAGATTGCTTTTGGATGCACTTACACCAACCTATTAGAAACTATAATTTTTTTATAATTTGTTTTTTTTTTGTTATGACTTATATAATGTACATACATTGCTTACTAAGAAACAGGTCTTGGATCAGGTGATTAAAATGCACAGAGACTTTTCAAGATCAACAGTCCATGTACCAAATTTTCATGACTATAAAATCATATTTGTATGTCCAAAAACGTTATTCAAAATACTTATCAAGCAAACTATGTTTACATCTATGATTTCTGATTAAGATGATATAACTTAAACCCCTGATTTCTAATTAAGCAGGTGTGTGCACAACCGGAACAACCTATCATTACTAATATGAAAATTTTCAAGCGCGCAATTCAACTTTAGACAATAATCACAAACGCATCTAAACTTCATCATGGTTAATTAGAAAAACCTAGAGTTTACACTCCTGTCAAAGTTGTAAACTGTGTGCTGCAATTACCAAAACATAAGATGTGTTTTGTATCGTCACTAAAACTGTGTTTTGAAATTTTTTCTAAACAAAATGAGGGTAAATTAGCAACTTTAGCTTATCAACTCAACTTGGGTTAATGATAACCCAAGTTAAATCAAGGGAAATGTGATTTTGTGTAATTAATGGAGCAGTAATATTGTCACCAAAATTTTAGGTGGGTTTTTTAAAATGTCCCTTTATAGGTCTGTATCCTATTCACCTTGGCCTTCTTTTATTACTCCGCCTGCACTATGACATTAAACAAAAGGAGCCATTAACCTCAGCCTCAGCTTTTGTTTTTTTGATGAGAACAGCTGGGTGATTAGGCGCCCTCCTTGCTAATCAAAAATTAGGATGAAGCTAAAAGTCCGTTACAGTATCTCAAAAGGGCGAATTATCTTTCCATATAATTTTGCCCATCACGGTTGACACAGTTGAGCAGTAAGCACACAGAATTAGTGAGATTAAAACCGACAGATAGAACTTGCAGAATACAAACATGAGGATGCGGAAACCGCACTCCCAGACAACTTGTTACAGCTTTAAGAAACTTCACTATGCAAAAAACATAGAACAGGTCCCATGGCAACCCCTCGGGGGTCTTCCGGTCGTCCCGTCACTTTCTTTGCTAACTCGACTGTATCTTCCTAATAGCTTCTTCTATTGCAGGCACAGCTTTCTTGAAGGCTGCCCATTGTTCAGGTGTCAAGCTTATCCCTGCAACATATCAGCAGCACATTCAATAAATTCAGTTACTGCTTCTACAACACATGCAGCTCAATATAAATAAAGGGCTAACACCAACAGTACACAGCTGCGCACGTGCATACATGCACACACATGTTATCCATGTCCGTTACACGTGTGTGCATGTCTGTAGGTGGCTGGGTGAACTGGGGTGACTCCATGGGGAAGTTAAGGTTGGAATCTTAGCATGCCTTTAGACGAGGGGAGCTGCTTCCCATCCTTTTCGTAGTACTCCCTAATTGAAACCAACGTCTTTCCCCTAAACTCCTGAAGTGTCACTCTTCTTCTGTTTGAGAGCTGCATGAATCCATAACAAAGAACACGAATGTTACACATTCACCCACACATATGGATCATAATAAATTTCATCAGCCTTAACGCCTCACTGTAATATCAGAGCGATAGGATATTTCATATTTCATTTGGTATATACAATACATCAGATTCCTATAAAAAAAATACAATACATCAGATTGAAGGCCATCCACTAACCTATAGAAAACTAGAGCAAGAATAGCAAATGGCAGAAACCGTCTCCAACATTACAGTAAAGCAAAGGAAACAAAAGCGATAATAACCACCTTTATAAGAATACCATGATGTCACATACAAACAAAGGCACTGCATAAGAATAAAGGCTAAAAGTGTGGTGCCTTTGCCCATTCATACAGACACGTTTATATGTTGGCTTGTATGAGCAGCTTATCAGATAGAAGGAAACACGCTTAAACTCGAGAAAACCATGACCCACATTAGCTAATAAAATGTAGCATTCACTGACACCATATGGTAGACTGTCATTTGGAATTTCCTATTATATGTACAGAAAGATAAATAATTTCCTTCCAACTACTTCATAAATCAATGACGTGAAACTGTTATTGAAACTCTTGAGGATAGCAGCATGATCTTTCTACTGACATATCCCCCCCTTGCAATTTGTGGAATTCCATAACTATTATACTCATTCAAACTCATAAAGATATCTTCCTTCTGAATTCTTTAGCTTTCGGCTATTTTAAGCATTGTGACAACTGATTGCTTGAACAAAGTAGGGTTATGAACTTTCGAACCAATCCACAGAACTGAATTATCCTGCTTTGATAGACAGCGTACCAAGTATAACAAATAACATGTTGATGTAGGAACTCAAGGCCATTAATCCTTGCGCATTCCACTTTTAGATAGCGAGAAAACAAAAAAACACGAAGTCCTAACCACTTCCCCTACCAAAACTGACCACTCATACCCACTCTCATTTATAGCTAACAAATCCGCACTTAGAAAAGAAAAAATACAATTCATAAGAACACCAACACCAAATCGCTATAAGAATTACAATACACAAAACATCTGGTAGCATCCAACCAGGGCCTCTCAATCTTGGATTATCATCAACACCACCAATATCAAAAAGACCAACAACAATCAATCTAATTTCAAGCCCAAGATAAAAAAAGAACAAAAACCAAAATCTCCCAATTAAAAAGATTTCACGGCACTCACTAGATTTGAAAAAAAATACAAAAAAGACCAAGAAAAAAAATCATGGCAATCACTAGATTCGCAAAAAAAAGAGTTAATTTACCCTGCAGAGGATGGGATCTCCATTTTCATCGACATCGTCCTCATCACCACCATCGTACTCCTCGCCATCATCGTCATCGGCCCTACTCCTCTTCTTCCTACCCTCCCTCTGCTCCTGCTCCTCCTCTTCGTCGGCCTCCGCCGCCTCACCCTTTGATCTGGAGACCAAGAAGTTCTCGACGACTCCCCTGACGAACCGCCTGGCCTCCTTGCCTGAGAGGTCGATGCCGAGTCTCTCAGACGCCAACGCCCTCACCTTGAACTCCGTCATCTCCTGCATGTTCGCCTTCTCCAATATCCCCACCACCGTCCTCTCTATTCGACCCATCGTCTCTGAATCCATCCCTTCTCCCCCTCCTTCCCCTTCCGCTCCAACAACCGAAAGAAAAACCCTAGATAATGGTAATATGAGGAGCCCAGTATTGGGGTCACCCAATTAGATCGATTGGGGAATTGGGAAGTACCGTTTTCACCGCCACACGGAGGCAAATTTTTCACATTAGGACCCATCTTTTGCCGTATATGTAATAAACTCACCCATCTTTCTTAAAATCCCAAAAGAAGTTCGGCTTCATTGAGAAAGTGCACCCAGCTAGCCCACAAGGTCTCTGTTCATCTGGTAGGGGCGACCAAGTTGACGGGTGTCACAAGTTTAAAATCCACAGGTGGCGTCCCTTATCACAGAGTGAAAGCTGGGTGTACTTTCTGGTGGGCATGAGAAACCTCGAGGGTTTTACCAACCGAAGGCTATCCAATGTGCGGTCCGTGAGTGGAATGGGGTTTATGCCGCTTCGCAGGTGGGTCTAGGTTCAAATCTCATAGGTGTCACTTCTTGCACAAGCTGAAGCATGGTGATTTTCTATGATCCTGTGAGTGGTTTCTCCATGTAAATATCAAAAATAAAATGTATGATCCGTGGTGAAAAGGTTTTTCTTTGAGCTACCAAAGAAAAGAAAAAAAAAGTGCACGGCGGGTCCCCAATTGTCAAATTATACCAAAGCCCATGGGTTTTGAATTGTTAAACATGACAAAAAGATGGGACTTTATGTGAACATTTCACCAATTTTTGTGTAAACGTGACGTGGTGAGGTAATTTTAGATCATGGCGGCCTGGCAGATTTCTGCCGTCCATCATGAATATCTACTGGATACAAGCCCACGTCTTTGTGTCAACGTCACTTTTTTAAAGTGAGACCCAGGAGCCATGTCAGTGGGTTAGATCAGGACCTGAATCGGGTAACACAGGTTCAGATCCGACTGTTTTGGAAGTCTGCTAGACCTCGGGCCATACCCAACCTGCTCTGGCAACATGGAACAGAGTCAAGCTGGGTAACATATGTGCGGACATCGTTACTGGTGTGCAAGAAATAGTTTTGGGGTTGGGTTGCTATATAGAAAAACCAGGTAGAGTTAGGTTTGATCCGGATCCAAGGCAAATGACTGATCCAGATTTGGCATGGATCCAGGTTAGCCCAGTAGCATATCCAACCCATATTGTGGATGCGCTTTAACTCTCGTGAAAAATGACCAGCCGAATGGTTGTGAGGGGGCTGAGACGAAGACACCAGATCAAACCCCACTGACACACTACAACTTTCAAAGGTGGGTCACGTAAGGCAGGATGGTCTTGAGGCGCCACTAAGGGTTTTTCTCGCTTTCGTGAGGGTTCAGGGATCTGTGAACACCTCAAATTTTTCAAAAAATTATAAAAAATTTTCATTTTCCCCCTAGCCTCCATTTTCTGAATGACTGAGTCAGTTTCGATCTAAATTCTATTTATTTCTTGGATTCACTGGAATTCAAATCTATTTTCTATATCTGACTCAATTTCGGATTCAGATCTGATATCAAAATCCAATTCTGAGCCCTGTGATCCAATTTTCAAATCAAAATTATAAAAAAATAAAAAAATAGTTTTTGAATGGCTCAGACAGTTCACCTGGTATCCATTTGGATCCACTGTTCTTTATTCCTCGATTCGAGATCCAAAACTCGAACATTTTTTCAAAACTTCGGATCCATACCCGTTTTCTGAAGAAATTCTCGAAGATTAACCTTATATTCTCAGAAAACTCCTCTTTTGTAAAAATTTCAAGTCTTTATAAAATATTTCAAAAACCTTGTGTTTTCTCCATAGTTTTAGAAATATTTTATTTCAAAAACACAAAAAAAACACAAAACACAAAAAGAATTGTTGGAATGAACATTCCGTTGATATTGCTCTGTGTGAGTTGATACTACTATATATGCAGATCAGCATCACACGTGAGACTTATTATGCAGGGAAAATCAGAAAACGAAGAAAAGCAAAGAAAAAAGGGAATGGTGATTAAGCCAGTAAGAGAGAGAGAGAGATGCCAATAACTGATAAAAAAATAAAAAAAATGAATGAGATGCCATCAGATATTATCCAAAACAAGAAGTCAAGCATAAACAGAAAACCAGAGTAAAACAGAAAATAAAAAATTGAAATAAGAAAAGGAAATGGGATCTAAATACAGGGACTTAACGAAGAGAACGATCCTAATGTTGTATTAAACCCAATGCAGATGTAATATTGAACTAAATGTAATGCTACAAACTCTATGCTAAAAGATCTATTAAATGAAGTGCATTACAGAATTTAAAATTAGAGGAAAGATGACGATGGTAACATTACATCAAAACAGAAAATTAGTTATGCAGAGACCGGAAAAAACAAGTGATAAAAGAAACTATGAAAACTCAAAAGAAAATTCATGGACAAATTGCAGAAAAGAAAAATAGATGTCAGAACCAGAAAATTTCGTTAATGTAGCAATAGATGGGTCGATCCTGTTATATGCATGTCGATCCCACCCTTAATGCTTTGTAAGAGGAAAAAGAAGAGAAGACCAAAGAGAAGAGATCTGAACAACAAAAAGAAAATGTGATAAAGAGAAGGAGAGTTTTGCAGAAAATAAAAAGGAAAGAGAAATGATTACTTACCTGTGACTCTGCTGATGTTCGATCGATCTTCAGTCGCTTGAAAAGGAGGCACCAGAGGGAGGAGATTGAGAAGAAGGGAATGGAAGTCAGAAGGGATCAGAGGGGGATGGGAGGCCAGATGCGAGATGGAGAGGTAGAAGACGGATCGTGAAGGAGAAGGGAGCACATGGAGGGGTAGAAGATGGATGCCGAACATCAACCCTTGCGACTTCTTTTATAACAAGAAGCTGTTAGGGGTTTTACCAATTGAGTCCAAAAAGTTTTTGAAAGTTTTCAAAAGAGTGGTCCTTTTCAAAAAAAATCTCAAAAGAGGCTTTTAACCACGAAAGTATTTTCAAAAGGGGGGGGGGGGTGTGAACACCCCAAATTTTTGAAAGTTTTGTAAAAATGACCCTTTTGCCCCTAACCCCGTTTTTCTGAGAAAATCAAGTTATTTCTTCAGATTTCTGGATTAAATTCCACATTGATATATTCAAATTCAGCTCCGGGTCTGAACTCAGTATTTTAAATCCAAATCTGAGCCCCGTTGTCCGATTTCCAAAATAAAATCACAAAAACACCAAAAAAATGATTTTGAAAGGCTCGGGCAGCTCATCCGGCACTCTGTTGGATCCTCGACCCTATATTTCTCAGTCCGAAGTTATAAACCTCGATTATTTCTCAAAAATTCGGACATAAACCCATTTTTTTGAAGAAACTGTCTCAAAATAGTTTCTAAAATTCTCAGAAAAACTCCTTTTGTAAACATTTTACAAAAACATCAAAAAATTAGTTTCAATCTTTTGTAAAAAACTTTAGGATTTTATTTTAAAAATACAAAAAAATAGAAAGATAACTCAAAAACCAAAAATTTGAAAAAATTTTGAGAAAAAAAAACAAAAGATTTTGAGCCTTTTGAAAACAATTTTGCCAAAAACCTCGGGAGCCCCCCCCCCTCTTTGTAAAATCTTAAAAATCAAAGGGGCTCCTCGGTAAAATATTTTCTTTTAGGGTTTTGTTAAAATCCTTCGTAAGAAAAACGAGAAACCCTGCTGCATCTTCTTCTCACCAAAACCCTTCCCTAAACCCTCCATCTCCGAACCCCCTTTCTCCGCCATCGATGCTTAACGGCACCTACTTCTCGAACCTTCTCTTCCTCCTTAAAAGGGGATGCACGAAGCCCCATTGAAGGCATCCGTTCTCACCCCTCCATTTGGCATTCTTCTCCTTGTTTCTTTTTGATTTTTTTTCGATCGATTGAAGAGAACCCAGTACGAAGCCAAGCAAGCCTGGTGCTCTCCTCTCATCAGCTGAAGGAATCAGATCCGTTCCCACCCCAGCACCCTCCTTCCTTCTTCACTACCGCTTCTTCAACTCCCCATTCGGATCTTCTTCCAGCATCAGATCGCCTTCACACCTCCGTTTCATGCGTTTTCTCGTCTTCTCCTTCTCCTTTCGGACATGACAAAAGGGGGATCGAAAAACTTCATCCGGTTTGATCAACATTTCTGTGGATCGACTTTTTTTTAAGGAGGTACCCATCACCCACCTCCATCCGCCTTTCGGCTGGAGCACCCATCTTCGTTAAGGAGCACACAAGCCTCTTCTCAGCATCAAGGTTTTCCCCTGAAGGATCCGCCATTCTCTACCTCATTCATCCTCTGCAAGAAGCTGAAGATCGGCTTTGCTTCTGGAGAAATCGTCTGCAAAACATTACCCATCATCTCCATTGAAGGCCGACCGCCTCCTCCCAGACCCCTGCAGCTCCTCAGTGAGCATCCATTCCTCTTCCCTCTGTTTTACTTCTTTTCTTTTATTTTCATTAAAGCACCAGAGTGATATCGATTCGCCTATGGCAAAATCAATTCACCACTGTGCAATACTAAAGGGAACAACTCTGTTCCGACATTTTTCTTTTCTTTTCTTTTTTTTTTCTTTTTTTTTTATTCGCCTGGCCGGCCCATACCCCTTGGCTTGCATTTTCTGATCTTGATCTCATAACTTCATTTCCTTTTGTTTTTGTATGTCGCTGGTAAATTTTTTTTTTTCTGGCTAACCTGCATATATTTTGATTATTTCCTTTATTATTCTGCATTTCGCTTCATATCGATGCTAGCATGATGGTCCTGTTGATTATGTATAACCCATGGTCATTCAAATGGTCTTCTGCGAACACCAGTGTGTGCTGTCACGCCCATCACACTATCTCCTACATTCCTCTCAGAGATTTGTCTGTGGTGTTCATGAATTATCCACGTCTCGTTAGTATAGAATCAGCTCAGAGAGGACAATCGTTGTTAGAAAAAAAAAAGGGGATTATATGATCCAACAGGAGCCACTCTTAGTTGGAATCTTTGGGGAGCAGCAGAAATTCTATTAGTCATCGAATTCATAATCGATGATTTCTGAAGGAGAAATGCCTAAATCACTTCTGGACTGGTAAAGCCACTCTAAAGCATTATCAACAGTTATTGATGTTCTCGTTTTCTTGCGTCTGAAGAAACACAACAGTGCTGTCATGGAAATCCTCATGTTTCCTTAATATACTTCATTTGAGATCCAAAAGGTGGGCGAATTCTATCCTGTTGCACTGCGGTATTAACTGTAACAAGGACTGCTTGGGTACCTGCGTATGGGATCTCCTTTCACTCCATCAGGTAAGATTTTATATCTGATTATAATCCCCTTTGGGTGCCAGCAGCATGTAATCTCAGCTTGTATATTCTATGAAAACTTTTGTTCGTATGTTATATTAGAATGTTAAGCGCTTTGTTCAGAATTGCAGTATAAGCTTGATGTCAATTGGCTGAGTAAAACACTTTTTCTTAGCTTCATTGTTCAAATACCCATCATATTTATCATTTGGAATGTTTTCGTTAGCCAATATCAGATGCTTTGCCCTTCTGCATCTTACGAATTCCCCTAATTTCCCACTTCCCATCAGCTGTGGATTCAATGCTCGGAGGTGTTCACTAGTCCAATCATGGACCCTAAGAGGGAATGATATTTAAGAAAATCATCCGTAATGAAGAAACCACTCTGTCTCCAGGACTTGGGTTTCAATAATTCCTCTGGGGTAGCATTTACCAAATTCAGGTGTTATTCGAATGGCTACAGGTCACCCCTTTGAGTGAATCAAACCTGGAGAAGTGGCACCCTTGTAACTGAGAGTTCATTAAGTCTGTTGCTATCTGTATAAAACCTCTTATTACCAAGGTCAAATAGAGGGGAATAACCTGGTTGTGGACCGTCTCATGGCCAAACAGAGATCGAGATAGGATCTCTATCATCAGCTTTTTGTCAACAGCAATATCATTACTTATCTGGGTTTGGATGAACTTACATCTACTGAAAAGAAGGGAGAGCACGATTTTGGTGCCAGACATATCTTTGTTATCAGGTGTATATCGATTGAAGGAAAACTTCAATACATTCGATGAACTGGGGTGTTATTTGGATTGATATTCCCCTTTTGAGTCTAACATACCCCTTCCTGTTTTAGCATTTTCGCAGACTCACCCGTATATGTCGATCCAGCAGGTTTCTCATAATTCAATCCCTCACGGTCTCTTTTCGGCAATCTGGAATGGTATCCATGTTTACCTTCATTAGGCACAAGAAGGCCAATTGCATTGTATAGTGCTTCAGAAATCGCTGGTAAGCATTTCGTGGTCCATCAATTTCTCTCTCATTGTATAGGCTAATCATTTCAGCATTATTAATTCTGCTATACTGCTGCATTTTACATACATTAGCATGATCACCATTTGCCTTTCCCTGCAGTAAGACTCTCCCCAAATTATTTGTAATGTCTCTCTGTTAAACTTGCCTTCTGTAGCTGCCCCTGTTCATCACATTCCCGACATACCATTACATCTTATCCACCAGCACTTTATAACACTTCCACATTCGGTTGTATCTGTACACCTGCACATGCTCTATGCACAACATCCTCCATTATACTATATATTAACACCCTGTAAAATCTCTTCATCCATGACCCATCTGCTACTTCCTTGTTGGCTATCCATTGGCATCTCAACTTGTCATATAATCACTGTTATGGATGTCAATTTGCAGAAAGTTGATCCGTCGCCTGCAATTTGTGGAAATCGTCATTTCACCCATGAGATTGGATTGAAATCTTGTTGCAATAGTTAGCAAAGTTAGTGGAAAACTCCAATCCATCGATTCATAAGTTGGTTTATGGATATGCTAACCCAATAGTTTGTACCTGATTCTTGACTTAATATTTGGTATATTATATAGGAATTCATTAGCTTAAACATCCATTTATTTTCAGTCTTTTCATTAGTTTGGCATGTTTTATGGACATTCTCACCCTCGATTTTTCATCAGTTTAGGATGCTTGCCCATATGCATTTTTCAGGTAAAATGAGAATAGTATTTTGTTCTCAATCAAAAGGGGTATAACCATTTGTATTTACATTCCCAACCTAACTTCTTCCACTTTCTTTTATCTGTGTCTTGTGATAACAATTGTTTTGCAGGAAATGTGCGGAAAGTGTCATTACTGGGGATTTGTATTTTTCAATTCTAAGTATCGTAATAAGTTAGGCCTTAATAAGAATTTACATTTTCAACTTTTTAGATACAATGAATGAGCATTGTAAATATCATGAATTACTTGTTTTTCATGCATTTTTGCTTTTATTTCTCAAATTCTCACAATGGTGAAACACGAATGGCACGTGCACCTTTTCATAAGAGGTAAGTTAATTCTAAGTTGATGATTTACACCAACGGCCATAGTCGGGGTGTAAACAAAACTTAGTATTTTTATCTTTTATGAAATAACACTGGATCCGCACTGGATCCATTTTCAAAATTCATCATATTTCCTTAAATATTTTCTTCTTTTATCAGAATTTAACTTAGAATTAACTCAAAATATATACCAATGGCCATAGCCAGGGTATATTGAGGGTTAATTTCATTTTAAATTCTATAAAAGCACCAAAAAGGGTATTTTATCCTTCACTTGAATTTAGATATGACTATTATATAATACATTCAATGACCATAGTCAGGAATGTATTATATCATTAGTCTTGTTTAAAATCATTTGAAGAATAAAATATGATTTTTAAATCCAATTTCAAACTTATTCAAATTCATTCATCATATAGGATAGAACTGCATCATATTTTCAAAACTTCTTTTTCAAAATTTCAAGTGATTCTTCTTCTTAAATCAAATCTTATCCCAATCCAGTTCCATCTCATTTCAAAGATTCAAAATTCAATTTCAAAGTCCAATTTGATTTTGAAATTACAAAATCATTTTATATTCAAACTTCAAATTTCCAACTCAATTCAAAATCCAATTTCAAAGTTCAAATTAACTTTGAAGTTATCTTCTGATTTCACCTTTATCTTCAATCAAGGTTCGGGTTTGAATCTCAAAACTTAAATCTTGGGTTTCTAAAAACCCAAGATCCATCTTTAAAGGTCCTATTTGGACTTTTTCCTAACCCAAATCCAAAGTTAAATCCTAGTCTCAACTTGGATCCAGATTTCCAAGTCTAAACTCCATTCCCTTTTGGATCTCAGATTACAGATCCAAAATTCCATCTAGGATCCAGATCCTCATTCCATTTTGGATCTCCAATTACAAGATCCAAATTCCACTTAGGATCCAGATCCTCATTCCACCATTGGATCTCAGATTCAGATCCAAAATCTATTTCTTTAGGGTCCAGGATCCAATTCTACTTTGGATCTCAAAACTTCAGATCCAATTCCATCTAGGATCCAAAGATCCAACTTTACTTTGGATTTCCAACTTCAGATCCCAATTCCATTTAGGATTCCACTTTGGATCTCCCATCACGGATCCAAATTCCATTTAGGATCCAAATCCTTATTCCACTTTGGATCTCCCATCACGGATCCAAATTCCATCTAGGATCCAAATCCTTATTCCATTTTGGATCTCCCATCACGGATCCAAATTCCATTTAGGATCCAAATCCTTATTCCACTTTGGATCTCCAATCACAGATCCAAATTTCATTTAGGATCCAGATCCTCATTTTACCATTGGATCTCAGATTCGGATCCAAATTTCATTTCTTAGGATCCAGAACCAGTCCTACTTTGGATCTCAGATTACAAATCCAAAATTCCATTTAGGATCCAGACTCCCATTTTATTTCGGATCTTAAATTTCAGATCCAAATTTCATCTTGATTCCAATTCTTAAAACCAATCCCATTTCATTCCAGATCAAGTTTTCATTTCAGATCCTAAATTCAGAATTCAACTTTGAAACTCTATTCAGAATCCAGAACTTAGATTCAGATTTCATCTTGAAATTCCAAACTTTTACAAAATCCCATTTCTCAATTCCTTTAGATTTCCCACATTTCCTTCTAAATTCAAAGACTTCAAAATTGGAATTCAATTCCATTTCAAATATTCATCCAAGTTCAAACTTCTAAATTTAAAGTCCATTTGTGACTTTGAAAAATTTCCTTCTCTTTTTTTTTTATCTCAAAAACTTCAAAATCAACTTCCAAATTCCAGATTTATTTTTCCAAGCTCTTGATTATTCTAAAAACTTAGAACCTTAATCTTAAGTTCTAAGTTAGGAATCATTTCTTCACTTTATCAGATTCACTTGGAAATTCTTCAAAATATTTTCAAAAAGAGCATACATCTTTGCACTTGCACAAGCATGATTCTTTGTGCATTTAGACTTAGAATAATTTCTTAGATAATTTCTTAGCAAAACAAAAGGGCATAAATTCGACCCTTGGTTCGATTACCCCTGGTAAAGGTGCTAGGAACGATTGAACCTCGTACCGACGAGCGGATCCCGTCTCCCAGTTTTCCCGCAAATATTTCAAAAACGGAGGCGAGTTATTTCAAATATTTTCAAAATTAAGGTCAAGTGAAACCCGCAAAATAATTCCTCTTCGCTTCTCTTCTTTCTTTTCTCTTCTCTCTTTCTTTCCGTTCTTTTATCTTTTCTTCCTTCAAAAAGGAGAAAAATAAGAGGTTGGAAAGGAAAAGAGAAGGAAGGGAGAGAACATTACGAGAGGAAAAATTTTGCGATGATCACAGGGGTTCTAGGCTATTTTTTCGTATTTTCTTTTCTTTTTCTATTTTTTTTCTTTTCTTTGCATTTTCTATATTTTTTTATTTTCTCTGCATAATAAGTCTCATGTGTGGTGTTGATGTGCATATAGCAGTATCAGCTCACACAGAGCAATATCAACAAAATGTTCATTCCAACAATTCTTTTTGTGTTTTGTATTTTTTTGTGTTTTTGAAATAAAATCTTTCTAAAACTATAGGAAAAACAAAGGGTTTTTGAAATATTTTATAAAGACTTGAAATTTTTACAAAAGAAGGGTTTTCTGATAATATAGGGTTAATCTTCAGAAATTTCTTCAGAAAACGGGTCTGGATTTGAAGTTTTGAGAAAATATTCGAGTTTTGAATCTTGAATCGAGGACTAAAGAACAGTGGATCCAAATGGATACCAGGTGAACTGTCTGAGCCATTCAAAAACTATTTTTTTATTTTTTTATAATTTTGATTTGAATATTGAATCACAAGGCTCAGAACTGGATTTTGATATCAGATCCAGATCCGAAATTGAGTCAGATATAGAAAATGAATTTGAAATTCGGTGAATCCAAGAAATAAATGAAATTTAAATCGAAACTGTCTGAATCATTCAGAAAATAGAGGTCAGGAGCAAAAAGGGAAATTTTAACAATTTTTTGAAAAATTTGGGGTGTTTCCAAGATGCAATTCAACCATAGTTTGTTTTGGGTCTAAACTGGATCTGTGTTTGAATCAGCCTACTCAGATTTATGTTTGGGATCAGGCAAACGAATATGGTTGGATAATTGGATTAAGGTTGTAACTGGGTCTAACCAGAACAGTTTTACCTTTTTCATGTGAAAATCAATACATTTCACCCATTTTCAGTGGATCCAGTACCACCATCAGATCTGAGTCATGAGAAAATCATAGGAACCCCCCTGGAGAAGCAATTTCCCACAGGCCACAGGGATTTTTCGACACAGGTGTCTTTCATACGAAAGGCACTTCTTTACCCGCCTGTTGAAACAAACAGGCTCCATCATATAAATGTGTTTTTTCCGCTTCTACGGAAACATGAATCCTGACATTTCATGCGATCTCTCAATTTCGTGCTGGTTTTCCAGTTTCACAAGTTTGGGGAAATGCCAATGTGAAAGAATTTCCAGCCTAACAAAAGCCATAATGCCTAATAGTGCACCATCAGCCATGTTGAGGAGGTGAATTGTCATGAAGCTGTGATTTAGATAATGGTGGCCAGAAAGGATCCTGCAAACAATGTGCTATGAAAAGTGATCATACTCAATCATATGCATCCAACAAAAGTTTCATGCCACCAAAAACCAAGAATTTCCTGGATTTTGCATGTTTACAAGGATCCACAGACGAGTTCAAATCTTTCCCCAGGAATGCAGGAGTAAGAGGTTAGTTGGATTGCATTAAGACCCACATGCACATTTTGTCAATATATCATAATGTTATCACAATTTTCTATAGTTTTTCTTTAGTATTTTTCATGTGTATTTAATTTTAGTGTCCTCAGAAAAAATATTATATACCCCAAGATTTTTTCCAATATTTCCAAAAGAAAAACAAGTTTTTAAATCTTGAGTTTTTCCTTTTCTGAGAAAAAAAAACTGAGAACGATATTTGTGACATTGATTCAACATCAACTCATACTACGGATGCAAATCGGTTGGATTCAGTATTGAGCTTTTGCAATTTTTGGCTGTTCCGGATCCGATCCCATCTGAATCTTCATGTATTTAGCTGTTCCAGATCAGAACCGTTTGCATCCCTAATGCATACTCAGGCATTATTCAAGTTGGTACTTAAATAAGCACTGATAGAGTTACCATGAAATGACATTTACAAGTGAAGCCATAAGTGCAGCATCATTACACTTAAGTGTGGCATTTCTGCATTGACAAAAGATAAAAAGATAAACTGTCATATAGACATGGTTGCGGGTAGGGGGGATCTAGCCATGTGTATGAAGTTTTCAATATGACTAGCATATAAGGGGACACAACACTGAAGCCAAAATGGAGCATGCATGGCATAGAAGATAAAGAAAGTATGGGGTCAAGTGCCGCCAGACCTTTACACATGACAGTAGATGGAACCGACTTTCAAATACATGAGGCCATGAAACCATTCTCCAATATATAATTCAGAGCTATTAGTGGTTATGATTTTCACCATTGTATAGGACATAGAATCCAATGCCTCTCGTTCTTCGCCTGTACCGTAATAGTGATAAACTATGTTACCTGGACAATCTTAGAGGTCCAACGTGTTGGTGTCCTGCTGTGTCCAATCTCAACATTCCTTGACAATTGACATAGCCTAGACATGGTTGTTTTCCAACCTCAAAGTGTTTGACACTATTGGACATGTTGGACAAGTGTCACATATTCCGTGTGTACTATATGGACACTTAAAAACTTAAGTGTCTAACTGATGCAGCGCAGCGGCGATTGGATTCCATGACACACTTGGGTGCTGAAGAGGGGGGAGCACGACCTCTACGGTCGTGCGACGTGCAGAAACAAATGACAAATGAACACCGAAAGCTAGCGATGCTTGATTTATTCAATAGAAATTTAACCAAACAATGAAGTAAAAACGACAGGAACAGAAATAACAATGAAAACAATGAAGAAAATGAGAGGCTGCTCAGACCGGACATGACTGGAAAAGAATCTCAGAAATTATCAATCTTCTCTGCTGCACGCAACCCTAGAATAGGGTATTTAAGGTACGCAACTGGATCCAGGTCTCGAGTCCGGCCCTGGACCCGAGATGACTCCTCTTTGTTGCTGGATCTGGGATGCACGGGCCTGTGCTCGTCTGGAGTAAGTACGCAGGGGTACCTCAGCCATGTGTCTTGGTACCGTGATCTGGGTAGGATCCACAGCTTGGGTCCGATTCTCGGTCCCCTACCTGGGTCAGGTTGTATGGATCTGGGTTGATCCTGCTCTGCATCATTCTCCCCTGATTGGGAAGAAGTCGGCTCTGACAACTTGTTATCTCCACAGTAAGCATATAGATCAGACACATTAAAGATAGGCGAAATATGTCAACCTTCAGGCAGTTCAAGGAGGTAGGCATTTGGACTCAATCGCTAGAGGATCTTGAAAGAGCCATATTTCTTAGGACTCAATTTACCATAAGTACACACTGGGAAACGCTCAGGACACAGATAAACTCATACTAACTGACCAACTTGAAACTGGACATCTCGACGACCCTAATCCACGAAAGCTTTGTAAGCTTCATAACTCTCAACAAGTTTGGCTCGGACCTGTCTATGTATATCACGCATGTACTCAATGGCATCAAACGCGTCTGGGGCGGGGTCTGGAAGACTAGACACAGGTGTGAGATCTACTACATGGGTTGGTGACCGCCCATAAACCACTTGAAAATGAGACTTGCCCGTGGACTGGTTGATGGAACTATTGTAGGCGAACTCGGCTTGCGGTAAGACTAGGTCCCAAGTTTTGACATTCTCCCCCAACTAGACTCCTGAGTAGGTTCCCTGAGGTGCGGTTCACGACTTCGATTTGGCCATCGGTCTGCGAGTGGTATGCACTGCTGAACTGGAGCTTGGTTTTCAATAACGCACATAATGATTTCCAAAAATGACTCATGAAGCAAGTCTCACGATCTGAGGTGATTGTGTGAGGCAATCCATGAAAGCGGGTCACATCCTTGAAGTAATACGAGGCTACTAACGAGAAGTCAGTGGTTCGCTTACACGGGACAAAGATAGTCATTTTGGAAAATTAGTCAACCGCAACTAAGATGGAATCAAAACGATGCGAGGTTCTGGGAAGACCTACAATAAAATCCATGAAAACGTTTTCTCAAGGCCTCTTAGGGATGGGTAACGGAGTGTACAAACCACTATTCTGACGTCGACCCTTTGGCACTTAGCATACTCGACAACTCTGGACAAACTTGACAACATCTTTGCGTATTTTGGGCCAAAAGTAGTGTTCATCTAATAGAGTGAATGTATTATCATGTCCAAAATGCCCAGCTAGTCCCCCCTTCATGTAACACGAAAATCAATTGCAGCCTGAGAGAGAATGCTGACACACATAACTTATTACCTCGAAAGAGGTAACCGTTATGTATAACGAACTGTGGGTCCACTATGCTGGTAGAGGAGAGGCACCCTTCCCAGACCTGCTGAAAGTCAGGGTCCGTTGGGTACAACTCCTTGCATTGCTCAAACCCAATGACCTGCACGGACATAGTTATTAAAAGACTATTTTTCCTGTTAAATGCGCCAGCTACCTTGTTCAGAGTACCTGATTGATGGTGAATCGTAAAAGTGTACTCTTGCAAGAAACTGACCCACTTGGCATGTCTAGCACTCGACTTCTTTTGGCTATTCAAATACTTTAATGCCTCATGATCCGTGTACAAGACGAACTCTTTATAAATGAGATAATGCCTTCAGTATCGAAGGGCTTGCACAACGGCATAGAATTCGACATCATAAGTGGAGTACTGGCACCTCGCCTAAGTCAGCTTTTCACTAAAGAAAGCAATGGGCTTGCGGTTCTGACTCAAGACGATACCAATTCCCACTTTAGAGGCGTCGCACTCCACCTTAAAGACTGTGCTAAAATCAGGAAGGGCTAGGATGAAGGCACTAGTCATTTTCTCTTTGATGAAAGTGAAAGTTTTGCCCGCAACCGAAGTCCAATGGAAGCTAGTACCCTTTAAGCATTCCGTGATAGAGGCCATGAGGGTGCTAAAGTTCCTCACAAAACGACAATAGAAAGTGGCTAGTCCATGGAAACTACGGATCTCTCCTATAGTACTTGGGGTAGGCCATTCTACAATTGCACGGACTTTGGCGGGATCTGCCTTTACTCCATCAGACGACACAATAAAACCCAAAAAT
This sequence comes from Nuphar pumila, assembly GCF_984573655.1. Classification (NCBI taxonomy): domain Eukaryota; kingdom Viridiplantae; phylum Streptophyta; class Magnoliopsida; order Nymphaeales; family Nymphaeaceae; genus Nuphar; species Nuphar pumila. The sequence continues at coordinate 17,626,779 of NC_143253.1, read as the reverse complement.
ACCACACTTATCGTCATAAACTCACACTTCTTGGCATTGACATACAGTTTCACCCACCTTAAAATCTCTAGGACTTGACGCAAATGACTCAAATGATCAGACAAAGAAAAACTATAGATCAAAATGTCATTGAAATATACAACGACAAACTTCTCTATACAAGGACGCAATACTTGGGTCATCATGTTCATGAAAGTACTCGGGGCATTTGATAACCCGAATGGCATGACTAACCACTCATACAATCCATCACGTGTCTTGAATGTCGTCTTCCACTCATCCCCCTCTCGGATACGGATTTGGTGGTACCCACTCTTTAAATCAATTTTGGAAAAAATGGAGGCACCGACAAACATATCTCATCCAACCGAGGAATGGAAAAATGGTACTTGATAGTGATGTGATTGATCGTTCTACTGTCAACACACATGCGCATGGATCCATCTTTCTTAGGAGTGAGAAGGGCGGGCATTGCGCAAGGGTTCACACTCTCACGAATGAAACCCTTTTGCAGTAACTCTTGAACTTGTCTCAACAGCTCGGCATGCTCAAATGGATTCATGCGATATGCGGGGAGGTTAGGTAGACTCGACCACGGGACCAAATTGATGGCATGCTACACCACCCTCATCGAAGGTAGACTATCGAGAATGTCGTCTGGCATAATATCGCGAAACTCCTCGACAAGAGGTGCGATGTCCGCGGAAACGGGCAACGACGTACTCATAGACGGTTTGGCCACCAGGGCATAATAATAGCCATTCTCCCTACAATGGCTCAAGAAAGTCTGGTATGATAGACCCGCGAGCCAGAGAACTCGCTCAGGCTTATCCACAGTGGGAAAACTGGTCTCCTTGATAGGGAGAAGGAATATTTTATGACCCTTAAAAATAAATGAATATGTGTTCCTACGACCATCGTGAATGGTCTTGCGATCAAACTGCCAAGGACGTCCCAAAAGAATATGACACACACTCATAGGGGACACATCACACCACACCTCATCGTGGTAATGCTCCCCCATAGATAACCGAACTAGACAACGCTGGGTAATGGGAACCTCGTTCCCTTTTTTGAACCACGCCATCTTGTATGGTTGAGACAATTTTTCCGTTTTCAAATTCAGGGTGGACACGACACTCTCGAAAACCATGTTCTCACAAGCCCCAGTGTCAATGATAACATCGCATGCATGCCCCTCACAGTTGCATCGGGTTCTAAAAATGTTGTTCCGCAATCATTTTACAGGGGCCAACTCACGGGATGCGGTCAGAACATGCAGAATGAACAATAAATTTTCGATGTTACCATCGAACTCTACGACTTCCCTCTCATTCTCTCCCTCAATCGACAACTCACCCTCAGTCTCACTATTGGATGTTGACTCAACAATACCCTCGATGAAATGGGCATTTTTGTTCACGGTGGGGCACTTGGATACTATGTGTCCTAACTTCTGACACCTAAAACAACGGATGGTAGGCTCACTAGGCTTGGCCTTGGATCTGGTATGGTCCGGACTGGTCAGACTTGCTAGGGTCGACTCTTGGGGTGGACTTTGAGTCTTTCTTCCTAGGGGAGTTCGCTCCCCTGGTTGGGAAACTCGACTTGGGTCGACCGGACTGGTCACTCCGGGAGACTCTATATTCCTGCTTCCTTTTCGATTTTTCCTCCACATTCATGACATAACTGTTGGCCTGATCCAATGACTCGACTATGACACAACTGAAGTCATCAGAAATAGCAGAAGGGAGACCAGAAATATACCTCGTGACCTGCTGGTGGGTGGTCTCCTCGATCTGCACTCGCAGGGATAGACGATGAAACTCAGTAGTGTATTCTGCCATGGTACGGGTGCCTTGACGCAGGGTCAGGTACTCCTTGTAGGCTCTCTTGACGTGGTCTGAAGGCACAAACTTGGACTGCATCAATCTCTGCATCTCCTCCTATGTCTGCACGCGCTCCTATCTCTGTCGTTCCCTCGACCTTTGCAGCTCAACCCACCATGTCTGCGCTAGGCCCCTCAACCGAGTGGACGCTAGGGAGACACGACAGTGCTCAGCTACAGTGTGGTAGTCAAAGAAAAACTGCACAGCATAGGATCAGTCGAAGAACTGCTCTGCATCAAATCGTCCTGCGAACTCTGAAAGGTCTAACTTCACCCCGTAGGTAGAGGGGTGCTCTGGCATTCTCTGCTGACGAGGTTCCACTATTCCTACAGGGTACTCATTTCAGAAGGTGTCATCATCCATCAAGGCATCGTCATCTTCATCACAGTACTGCCCACCTGGGTTTGATGCTGATGCACACCAGTGACATGTGGTCGATGCTCAGGTCGCACTGGTTCCTGCTGAATCTGCATAGTCGTTGTCTGAAGCTGCCTCGAACTGGCTCGTCCTTGGGTAGGAGTCATCTACTGACGGCGTTGAGGCACCAGCATGATAGGTGGTAGGAATGGTCGGTGAACTGCGTCTGGGTTGGTGGGAATGGGGTAATAGGGATTTGGGTTGGAAGTTGGGTTATGGTAAAAGTAGTGGGTTGGATAGGGGATAGGGTCCTGGATCGGGGACGGGATAATGGGTTGGGTCATGTTTGGGGTTTGGTATGGGTATTGGGTCTGGTTTGGGTAGTATTGGGATGACTCACCCAATTGGATCTAGATTGGGCCAAGTCCTAAACTATTCGTCGGACCCAGAATGGGGTGGGTAGGATCATGGATCGAGTTGTGGTGCGAGACGAGTTGGCTAGAACTCGATCCTTGATCCATAACTGGATGGGTCTGGTTTTGACCCGACTCAAATTCAAACTGGAGCTCCGTCCGGGTCTGATATAGGTTTGGGTCGACAGGGGATTTGAATTGGGGTTTAAAAGTGATAGGTTGGATCTGGTTCAGAGTGACCCATGAACCAAACCCAACTGGGCAGGTCGGGTAATGGGGTTCAAGGCCCGGACCCGCTCCTTGGGACCCAAAGGATGGTCCTCGAGATCCGAGTCTGGGTCCTGTTGTCACAAACTCCGGTATGGACCCTCTCGGGTTCGGACCCAGTCACAGGGATCCCCCTACTCGCGCTCGCGGGTGTGCTGCCACAGGGCCTCCACGCACGGGCTCAGGAGGGAAAGGAAGTTCCTTCTCGAGTCGAGCTGACGAACTCGGGCCTGTAGCAGAGCCTAGCATGATGCTGGGGTCCTGCAAACTGGCCCAGCCTGCGACACAGCCACCGTGGCTCGAGGTCATGGTTGTAGTGCACCCAAGACGGGGGGGTCCTACCATGATCCCCTAGTTCGGTTGGAAGGTATCGGCTGTGTGATTCACAGCCGCTATCGATTCTGGATGGATAAAGGGTACCAGATGCGAAATGGTGGTGCTGACAGAGTGAGAGTGTGTCGACTGGATTGATTCCGCGAGTATTGTATTCACACGATCGATTGCGCCGTCATCCAGCTCCGCTCCCGCTCTTTGCATTGACATCGCGCGTTGGTCCACCATCAACTCAAGGGCGACAATCTATCCTTCGATCATGTCCATACATTTTGACATGCCGGCTACGTCTTTGCTTACGCGTAGCAGATTTTCTTGGATCTTGGCCATCATGTCTATCATTTGCATCATCGGATCCTCGTTGTTGGTTTCCTCCTGCTTGTTCCCACTTGTAGGATCGTTCCTCGCTTCATGCACCATGTCGTTGACCAAGGAGGAGAGTTGGTGCTCTGATACCACTTTGATGTAGCGGCGATTGGATTTTGTGACGCACTTGGGTGCTGAAGAGGGGGGAGCACGACCGCCACGATCATGCGACGTGCAGAAACAAATGACAAATGAACACCGAAAGCTAGCGGTGCTTGATTTATTCAATAGAAATTTAACCAAACAATGAAGTAAAAACGACAGGAACAGAAATAACAATGAAGGAAATGAGAGGCTGCTCAGACCGAACGTGACTGAAAAAGAATATCAGAAATTATCAATCTTCTCTGCCGCACGCAACCCTAGAATAGGGTATTTAAGGTGTGCAACTGGATCTGGGTCTCGGGTCAGGCCCTGGACCCGAGATGACTCTTCTTTGTTGCTGGATCTGGGACGCACGGGCCTGTGCTCGTCTGGAGTAAGTACGCAGGGGTACCTCAGCCCTGCGTCTTGGTACCGTGATCTGGGTTGGATCCAATGCTTGGGTCTGATGCTCGGTCCCATCGTGCAGGTCCAGTCCCCTGCCTGGGTCAGGCTGTATGGATCTAGGTCGATCATGCTCTACATCACTAACACATTATAGAACTTTAGATTTTTAGCCAAGTATGGATTATATCATGAACAATGTTGACCTAGAGCACCAAAAAGGCACTTGAGTTTTATTTTCTAAAAGAACTTCAATACGTTTATAGCAGTGCTCATGTATTTAATCTTTCAAGTCTGACGGTGTCCGACACTCACACTCATACTCGTGTCGAGGTAACATAGCTAGCAAGATTTAGCAAAAACAGGTACTCATGGAAAGCAGTGATCTAAAAGTGGCTCAGAGCATAACTTGCAGAAAACATGATTAGGTGGCTGCAACCATTTTGGTTATAGCTGGAGTTTTTAAGCAGCTACACTCCTTTTTCTCATGTTCTGCATTCTCTTTCCTCCTATTTCTTTCATCAATCTATTTACTTCTTTTGTATGTAACAGGTCCAACGTTGTCTTAACAGTTGAGAGTAGAGGACCATAAAAGATAAATGAATGTTCATGAAAACAATGCAATTCAACCAAGTTTTTTCTTCAAAGTAAAAAAGACTTATTGTAAGTTGCCTAGATTAGTAAGCTTACAGTACCGACCTCAAGATGCTTTGGTTAAACTACCTATTGCTGTTGATGATGATGATATAAGAGACGATTATTAGTGACAATGCTTGCCAATAATACAAGCCTTTATTGCTCCATCATGCAGTGTGTGCTGCTATTAGAAAATCTCTCTCTCTCTCTCTCTCTCTCTCTCTCTCTCTCTCTCTCTGAAAATGTAACGCCCCAAAATTTCGAACCTTATAATTTCCTTGAAATAGTTAGAAAATTCATTTTCTTTACAGAGTTTATTTCTAAATCAGCAGAAACGATTTCTTTTAAAAGAAAGAGGACATGTTTGACAACCTTGGGCACGTTAGCGAGAAAACAAAGATTTACCATGGACGATCTGCAATAATACTTAGGAAACCATTTCTTCTATTTAAAGAGAGTATCAAGTTTGTACAAAATTTAGGTTTCCTCAAGGGAAAACCGTATCAAAAACCAAAATGTCCAGGAGAAGAACTACGAGCAGAAACAGTGGATCCTTGAATCATCTCGCAGTCGCGCCATCGCCTGATGCACCTAATCGTCACCTGTACCCATGAAATGGGTTAGTTTTGCGAAAAACTAGCAGGAGAGTACAAAGACAGAAAGAACTAAATTAGGCATAGATAATTTATGCAGCAGGTAGTAACGAGCAAACTAAGCAGATAGACTGGAGGAATAAGCTAAGTACAACAAACTGAAAAGAGTGTGCATGCTCAATTTAGTTATTACTTGATAACCGGCCATGTGGGTACATACACGGCACGTGAGTCGAAACAGTCGAGTCCAAGCCGAGTGTTCATTATGTTAAGTATTTTAGTATACCTCGGTTGTCTGACTGAATCTTATTCCTATGAAGACGACCGATGGTCGAGAGAGTAAGTCTCCAAGGCATGATAGGGATGCATCCAACTTCTGCAGAAGTGTTAGGCTAACTTATGTAGCCTCTATCCCTCCCCCTAACCTCCGATGACTGGGGAAAAATGGGTCTTTTGCCCTTTTTGAAAGCTGTAAATGGACTGTCTATCGAAGTTGGTACCCTTCGTCCTCTCTCTTGGCGAAGCTAGGTTGAATTGAGCGCGACGGGGTTTCTTAGCCGTTGCCTCATTCTTCATGCTCTGGTCCATTAGATCGAAACGAGCATCTTGCCTATGAAGGCGATCCCACTCTTATATGTGTTTTCAACAACCTGCACTAAGCATTAATCGAGGTCATAAGACTCTCTCATCCAATCGTCGTAGTACTAACATGTCTCGCATGTTTAAGAAGTACACTTACGAGGAAAAGGATACAGGTCCTTAATAGGAGCCTCGGGAGTGTGTTTCGCAAAGATATAATGTTTTTAAAAAGCTATTTTAACATTTCAAATCTTTCGAAACGACACACAACTTGCCAACATGTGGCATGTGATTTTCTCGAATCTGACATCCGATGACACAGTGTTTGGGCGCTATGTAAGTCACGACACTGGTTTTGGTAAATGGGCTTCACAAATGGACCCATCACCTAACAACTTGATCTTGCCCTAGATCAAGAGTTCTCCCAAAACATATTGGGTAAAAAGAGGAAAGGGTATTCCTTCCGAATACGCTGTGTCAAAGGCAAGGCAAAAACGAAAGACAATACTGCAAAAAAAAGAAGTGCCTGGGCGCGAAGCGCGACGGCAAACAGGAACTGCGAAAGCAAGGGACAAGGATCGCGAAACCGCGTCCTTGAATTAAAAGACAGTAAGTAGTAAATACGAAAGCAAAAGCCTGGGCGCAAAGCGCGACGGCAACAGAAACAGGAAGTGCGTAAGCAAAGGACAAGGACCGCGAAACCACGTCCTTGAATTAGAAGACAGTAAGTAGTAAATACGAAAATAAAAGCCTGGGCGCAAAGCGCGACGGCAAACTGGAATAGGAAATGCGAAAGCAAAGGACAAGGATCGCGAAACCGCGTCCTTGATTTAAAAGTGTACTTATATATGTATATGTATATAAATATATCATTAAGTCCTTTCGATCATCAATTATTTAAGCTTGATTTAATTATTTAAGTCCTTGTGCAACTTCTCCTACCTTGGGGTATTGCGAGAATGGAGTCGTCTACGAACGTAGGTGATTGTTGGTTTAGCTTGCGGGGCGCGAACGGGCTCTGTTGCGTAACACTGCACAGGTACGTAGTTTAAAAAATGAATATAGGTAGGGAGAAAACTCGGTTTCTCCGCAACTTAATGCAGGGGTCATCGGCCCCTACCGTTACGAAAGAGAATGGGGTAGGGTTCAATGACCCATGCCGTTTAAAGGAGATGGGTGCAGGGGCCATCGGCCCCTGCCGGGATAACAGTAAGAGGGGCAGGGCCCTTTGGCCCCTGCGGAGTCTTCAAAAGGAGGGGCAAGGGCCTTTGAGGCCCTTGCTAGTTTTTAAAAGAAGGAGGGGCAGGAGCCTTCGGCTCCTGCCAACCTTTTTAAAAGAAAGGGGCAGGGGCCGAAGGCCCCTGCCAAGGAAATGAATAAAGTGGGGGAGAGTGCAGGGGCCAAAGGCCCCTGCCGAGCCCTTGCTCGACAGAAAAAGAGACAGGGGCCTCAGGCCCCTGTCGGTTAAAAGAGGGGCAGGGGCCATTGGCCCCTGCTCGGTTTCCGAGTGGTGAGGCAGGAGCCTTCGACTCCTGCCTCCTTTCTTAAGGAGAAGGGTAGGGGCCATCAGCCCCTACATGAAAGGGAAGGGCAGGGGCCATGGCCCCTGCCGGAATGGTGGAAAGGGCAGAGGGAGGAGTCCCCTGCCTGCTAAGAAGATGAGGGCAAGGGGGGCGGGGCCCCCTTGCCTGTCAAAAAAAAAGAGGAAGGCAAGGGGGCGGAGCCCCTTGCCTGTCGAAAAAGGGGAGGAGGAAGGCTCGGCAGGGGCTGCCGGCCACCTGCCGGCCTTCCGGCGAACCAACGAAAGAAGAGAGGGGGGGGGTACCTGGGCTGCCGTGAAGGGGGGTTCGTCGGGGAGGGTGGCGCCGTGAAGGGGGGTTGGCCGGCGTCGGCAAAGAGAGAGAGTCGGGAGGTCGGGGGGAAAAGAGAGCAGAGGGGAGAGAGACGAGAGATGAGAGAGAGAGTCGGGGGTCGGGGGAGGCTCGTAGGCCCTCCCCTCTCGTCTTTTAATAGGGAGGGGGCGCACACAGGGCCCGCCCCCTGTGTCGCCGGAGAAGCCCCCTGTCGTGGGCTGCCAGTCCCCTCGAAAAGGGTTTTCGAGGGGCCGACACGGGTTGGATCCGGGTCGGGTCTGGACCCGACCTGGGTCCGATCTCTTAAAAAAAATTTTAACTGGTTTTTACAGAAAAGGCCAGGAAGAAAAATTAAAATGACAAAATATTATTGCATGAAATGTAAATAACATTATAGAAGAGAAAAAAAAGAGAACACCATATAAAGATCACATTACGTACAAAATTGAATGCCAGATTGTTTCACCCCCTGAATCTCCTTGAGCTTCTCCTTTTGCTGCACAATACAGAGAGCATGAGACAGTGAGACTGTAATGAAGTGTCGGATGAAGTCTCCAAGAGCAAAACAAGAGAGCACGCGCATACACAAATAGCCACTAATGGGCAAAAGAACAACACAACCACTTAAAGTGGTAAGGCACCCAAAAGAAGAGGAAAAATATATATTTCACTCAAAAGGCTTCAAAGAAGCATGCTATACAATGGGGAGAAACCCCTTTATTTATAGACAAAAGAGGAGACCTTGGAAGGGCTCCTAGAGGGACGTTGGAGCCCTTCCAACGGTCATAAATATGACCGTTGGAAGCTCCAACGTCTTCCTAGGTGGGGCCCATTCCAAGGTGGAAAAGAAAAAGAATAGAAAAAATAAAAAAGAAAGAAAAAAGGAAATAAAAGAAAAAGGAGAAAAATTACAATATGCGATAAGAAGTAAAAAGACTGTTTTACCCCTATATGGGTCTATTTACAAAAGATATAAATATATATATATATTTATATATGTAGATAGACACATAGACATATATATAATTAATATATATATGTGTATGTGTCGTGATCTATATATATAAATATATATATGTACAACATATTTTAACACCCCCCCTCAAACACACGGTGAGATCACCGAGAGTTTGCTAAGGAGAAAGAAGAAACGAGGCGATGGCAAAGCTTTGGTGAAGAAGTCCGCCAACTGGTACTCGGTTGGAACATAAGGCAATTGAATGGTGCCGCGTAGGAACTCATCACGAACATAATGGCAATCCATCTCAATGTGCTTTGTTCTTTCATGAAAGGTGTGATTGCTGGCAATGTAGATAGAGCTCTTGTTGTCGCAGCACAGCTTTGAGGGAGTTGAGAATGAGACTCCCATATCTTTAAGCAAACTTCTTAACCATACGATCTCTGTGGTGGTAGTGGCCATCGCACGATACTCTGCTTCAGTAGAAGAGAGTGAAACTTTTTGTTGCTTCTTACACCTCCAAGAGATAAGTGACTCTCCAAGAAACACACAATACCCTGTGATAGAAATACGATCATCGGGGTTACCACCCCAATCAGAGTCAGTATAAGCAAGTAAAGTAAGAGGTGAAGAAGAGGGTAAGAATAATCCTTTTGTTATGGTGCCTTTCAGATATCTGATAATTCTCATGACAGCAGCCATGTGAATGGTGGAGGGAGCAGACTGGAATTGACTTGCACTATGAACTGCATGAGAAATGTCGGGTCTAGTGATGGATAAGTATGTGAGTGACCCAATCAATTGACGATAAGGTGTGGGATCAGCTAAAGGAGTGCCATCACTGGCTCTCATCTTGGCATTGATTATTTCTGGCGTCTCCACCTTCTTGTCATCAGTCAGTCCAGACCTGTCAATAATGTCGGAGGCAAGCTTCATCTGAGAGAGGACATACCCTTTGGGAGAGTATGCAACTTCAATACCTAAAAAATATCTTAGATAACCAAGATCAGACATATCAAAATTTTCTTTAAGAATATTCTTAATAAGGTTAATACCTCTCTTATCATTACCTGTGATAATCATGTCATCAACATATAATAACAGAATTGTAATGTGATCATTAGAATTTTTAACAAACAAAGCAGTATCAGTATAACATGAGGAGAAACCATTATCAAGAACTACTTTGCTAAAAAGATCATACCAAGCTTTAGGTGTTTGTTTAAGACCATAGAGAGCTTTATTTAACTTTAGAATATTTCCTTTACCAATTTCAAGACCTGGCGAAGGATCCATAAGTACTTCTTCATATAAATTTCCATTTAAAAAAGCGTTTTTAACGTCAAGTTGATATATAGGCCATTGTTTAATGGAGGCTAAGGCAATTAAAGTTCGCACACTAGTCATCCTAGCTACGGGAGCAAAGGTTTCCTCATAATCAATTCCATATTCTTGGGCATAGCCTTTTGCAACCAAACGAGCTTTGTATCTCTCAAGAGATCCATCACACTTGGTTTTAACTTTATATACCCATCTACACCCAATTGCCTTTTTTCCTAATGGTTGGGGAATAATACTCCAAGTTTGAGCTTTGTTAAGAGCCTCTAATTCAACTTTCATTGCTTCAATCCAATGTTGATGATCTTTAGCTTCTTTAAAGGAAGTAGGCTCATGATATGAATGAATTAAGATAAGACAAGTCCTATAATTAGGTGAGAAAGATTCATAAGATACAAATTTTTGTGGAGGTCTACTATTACGAGAAGATCTCCTAGGTGCATTAATAGGTTCTTCTAATGAGAGATCTTGAGAATATCTTTCAAGAGCAGGTTGATGTTCAATTCCTGACCGCCGGGTATATACATTCATTTCATTAGGATTCTCAACTTGAGAATCATTACTATGTTGGAGTATATCATTATGATGGGAGATGCCATCACAAGTATTATCGCAAGTACTTGCATCTGGAGTTTCAATTCTAGGAGCAAGATCAAATAGGAAGGAATAGTCAAGGTTTTCTCTAGATGTGTGAACATCAAATCCATTTTGATCTTCAAGAAAGTTTACATTTCTTGATATATAGAGTTTATTATTTCAAGTGTCATAGCATCTATAACCTTTTTTATTTTCACCATATCCAATGAATGCACATTCAATAGCTTTAGTCGATAGTTTATCTTGTCCTTGAACAAGCACAAAACATTTACATCCGAATATCCTTAATCTATTAAAATCTGGAGTAATTTTGAATAATTTTTCAAAAGGTGATACATTTTTTAAAGAAGCAGAGGGCATACGATTGATTAAATATGTTGCGGTAAGAAGAGCTTCGGCCCAAAAGTTTTTAGGAACATTTTTAGAAACAAGAAGTGTTCTTGTAGTTTCAATTAAGTGTCTATGTTTTCTTTCCGCAAAACCATTTTGTTGTGGGGTTTTAGGACAAGATCGTTGATGTAAAATTCCATTTGTTTTGAAATAATTTTGAAAATCTTTAGACATGTATTCTCCTCCAGAGTCGGATCTAAATATAGCTATATTGATTTGAAATTGGTTTTGAATAAGAATATGAAATTCTTTAAAATTATTAAAGACATCGGATTTGTTTTTAATAATATATACCCATGTATATCTAGTGAAGTCATCAACAAAACTAACATAGTAGGAGTAGCCTCCCTTGGACAGAACGGGTGCCGGTCCCCATACATCGGAATGCACAAGTTCAAAAGGTCTTTTTGACACAAAATTACTATGAGAATATGGAAGTGAATGAATTTTTCCAAGGATACAATCATTGCATGTGAATGTATTTGTATTACAAAATTTTTCCAAAAAAGGAAAGAGATACAATTTAGAAACACTAGGATGTCCAAGTCTTTTATGCCAAGTCTCAATATCTTTGGATTGAACATGATTACAAAATGATTTGGTTGGCAATGACAAAAAATCCATATAATAAAGATCCCCTCTTCTATGGCCTTGCCCAATCCGCTTCCCGGACCGAAGATCCTGCACGTAGCAATGGGTAGGTGAAAAAGTGACATTACATTCAAAATCGGTAATTTGGGAAACTGAAAATAGATTTAAATTAAGTTTTGGAATAATTCGAATTTTGGGAACAAAAATTCTTTGTTTTCATTATAAGTTTTCTCAAGATTCCCAATGCCTTCAACATCCAAGGATGTTCCATCGGCAGTGGAGACAAAAGATTTAAATTTATTGAGACTTGTTTTTGATAAGAGTGATGCATTCGGAGTCATATGAAAGGAGGCACCCGAATCAAGAATCCAAGAGGTCATACCTGGGAAGGAGGAGATAGCGGCGCCGGAAGTGGATGGTGTAGAGGAAAACTGAGAGGAGCTCATCTTCATGAATTGTTGAAGAGTTTCGGTAAGATGAGCAAGAGACTCTTTTATGTCACCATCTTTCTTTGAGTCTTCAATTGGAGGAGCTTCACCAACGGAGGCCACCTTCTTTTTAAATCTTGGGCAATCCGGACGAATATGGCCCGGTTCATTACAATTATGGCAAATGATTTTCCTTCCTCCACCACCATTATTTTTGAAAAAATTAGGTGGTTTGTATGGCCTTACATTGTTGCCGGGTCTAGATACGGCATGAACTTCATCAACATCTCGTTTTAATGCCAAACGAGTCTCTTCTTGACATAAGTCGGCCAAAATATCACTTAGAGGAGTAGAGGCCCTATGGAGAAGGGATCCTCTAAGTTGCTCAAATTCGGGGCGAAGCCCATGAATAAATTGGAAAAATCTTTCTTTTTCCATTTGCTCTTGCCTCATAGCAATAGCACTACCTTCCCATTGGGGTTCGAGAAGGACAAGTTCATCCCATAAAGAAGATAGGGCACTATAGTAGTCCCTAATACTCATATCACCTTGTTTGGTAGCTCTTACCTTTTCTTGTAGAAAGAAATGCCTAGCAAGGTCTCTTTGAGTGTACATGCCTTTCATAAAGAACCAAGCTTCATTAGCCTTCTTGAATTTGGCGAGATTTGCACAAATCTTTAATTCAACATTGTTCATGAACCATGCTAAAATTTTAGCATGCTCACTTTCCCAATCTTTTAATTTAGAAGAGTAATCAAGAATAGCCTTCTCTTTTTCCTCTTCGTTCAAAGCTTTTTCCTCATTACCTTCAAACTTAGTCAATCTCAATTGTGGTTCCGGAATGGTTCCACATACATAACCCCAAAGTTTTTTACCTTTGAGATTGTTTTCCATAGCGGCCGCCCACATGCGATAATTGGTCCCATCCAATTTGAATGAGAGGTCGATTTTTGCATCCTTGTTGGCCATTTGTAGAAGAGGAATATAAATGCACGAAAGAGAAGGATATTACTTGTCAAAAGAAGATCCGATGAAGCTTTATCAACCAAGGCTCTGATACCATGTAATGAAGTGCCAGATGAAGTCTCCAAGAGCAAAACAAGAGAGCACGCACATACACAAATAGCCACTAATGGGCAAAAGAACAACACAACCACTTAAAGTGGTAAGGCACCCAAAAGAAGAGGAAAAATATATATTCCACTCAAAAGGCTTCAAAGAAGCATGCTATACAATGGGGAGAAACCCCTTTATTTATAGGCAAAAGAGGAGACCTTGGAAGGGCTCCTAGAGGGACGTTGGAAAGACTGTTCCAAGGTGGGGCCCATTCCAAGGTGGGGCCCATTCCAAGGTGGAAAAGAAAAAGAATAGAAAAAATAAAAAAGAAAGAAAAAAGGAAATAAAAGAAAAAAGGAGAAAAATTACAATATGCGATAAGAAGTAAAAAGACTGTTTTACCCCTATATGGGTCTATTTACAAAAGATATAAATATATATATATATATATATATATATATATATATATATATATATATATATATATATATTTATATATGTAGATAGACACATAGACATATATATAATTAATATATATATGTGTATGTGTCGTGATCTATATATATAAATATATATATATGTACAACATATTTTAACAGAGACCTCTGTTCACATGGTTTATATATATATATATATATATATATATATATATATATATATATATATAGAGAGAGAGAGAGAGAGAGAGAGAGAGAGAGAGAGACCAGAAAGATTGTGATGTCAAATTTCTATATAGACTGTGTGAGCATGCATGTGCAAAACACGTTTTTGAGTGTGTTTGCAAAACTTAATGATTCTCCATAAGTCATTTTCATTGTTATACAGATGACACTGCAAAATTATCTTAATATTAGTTGTGATACCAAAGCTCTACATAAACTCATCATTGGCAAGTATACTAATCATTTCACATAACTGAGAATGCAAATTCATCATTTCATGCAAAGCACACAAACTAAACTCACAAGTTTGGAGTATAATTGAGGATGGAGAATCAAAGTAAAAACTTGACGAGGAACAAAAAACAAGGTCAGTTGAGCTTAACCTTTTGGCAGAGCATGACTGGTTCGGTTACTCTACATAAGTGAAGTTTGCTAACTTAGGCTTTTACTAGGGTCCCAGCATACTCTAAGCCACATTCTCCATTATCAGAGGAAACATACCTTCGTTCAACCTTATCTGAGGCTTCACTCTCCCCTTTCCCAAATGCAACCTCATCCATGCTTTGCCCTTGCCGTTTGTACCTTCCACCAGCTGCAACAAAACCTGGACATGGCCTGAATGCCTTTATTGGCCACCACCCAAATCCTGGAACCGTTGCTATGCCTCCTTGAATTCTCCCTTCACCATTACAACCCTCTTCTATTTCTTCTTTTCCGCATGCCTTGCATCCCCTATAAGGCGTGTTTAATAGGTCAAAATCTGTGTTTCTTTTTTCAGAAGAGAAAAGTTCACTAAATAGAAAAGTGACATGAAGTTGCACACAAATAGTAATCAGTTTACATGGCCAATCATAGCGTGGTACATGGGATATTATGTCCATTTTGACATAGCACAAGCAGCCAAATCGAATTGAATTGGCAGGTGAATGGTTTCAGCCTTAAAAAAATGGTTTTTGAATGTTTTATAAATCTTTTCTAATTGAATAGACCACCAAACTGCATCAGCCACCACTTCCAAATGACACGCCACCTCTTGTGTGTACAAATCTGAGGAGGGCCAACAAGGAGATCTCTAATGCAGGAATCAGCACTCATTTGAGTGAAGATTCCAATCTATTGAGTTCCAGCCAGAACATAGAAAATAAAGTTGGAAAGAAATGGCGGAAACATCGGAAATGTTTCCTTTAGTCACAAGTGGGATCTATGTCACATGGGTGCGGGTGCGGGTGCGGGTGCGGGCGCGGGTGCGGGGATTCGGCACTTCCAAAAAAACCGGGTGCGGGGGTGCGGCAGGGGCAAAAATGTAATATATATATATATATAGTGTGTATGTATGAATGTATGGTAGCTGTTAAGGTCCATGACATTTATGCCCAACTTACTTTTTACCATTTTTTTATCTTATATGGTTGTCCCCAAAGATGAAAGTGATGAGTTGTGGAGCCTGATTCATTGTTTTTGCCCTTGCAGGAAGGGGGGTCCGGGGGCTCCCCCCGGCGTGGGTAATATTGTGACCAATTTTCACAATATTCAAGGCATGAACAATCACATCCGGCAATCACAATCACAACTTAGGCTCTGTTGGGTGCCAGAGGTGAGAGGGGTGATGGAATTTAATGAGGGTTTAATTAATACCACCTACCCCCACAGGTGGTTGGGAACTCTGTTTTGGGAGATGAGAATGGAGTTGAGAGTGGAGAAGGGGGTGGAGATCGGCCATTTTCAACTACATCCTCACAAGGATGTAGTTGACAACTCCAGCCTCATCGCCCATTTTCTTCTCCACTCCCATAACCCCTCTCATCTCCTCTCCAACACCAGCTCACAAACAAAGCCTTATACTTCTCACGTTTCACTAACCATGAGAAAGTGATGTGATTGTGATTTACAATTACAGGATCTTGAAAAAATACAAGAATCACCAGGCATTGCAAAACGAGTTATGGGTTCCTCATCTTGACGGCACACAATGCACCAGCTAATTGGCCGACTGTATTTCATCTTCTGTTTTTATAACACATAACTAAAAGTCAAGAGATGCACTATCTTTCCAAGAAAAGCAATTGATTGATATGCGCAGACTACAACCTCCTCATTTTTGAAAAAGGAAAGTATCATTGTGATTGGCTATACAAAGTCATGGTGATCTTTTTCACAAATAAAAAACTGCCAAAGCACATATAATCACCCCAGTTATAATGATATTAGTAGTAGTAGCAGTGAGATAATCTTGAGATATGAACATCAATAAAAAAATAAAAATATGCCCATTTTACAATTAATCAGACTGTTAGAATCTAAATGACCTTCTGAAACCCAAAGAAAAAGGAGAAAGAAACTTTTCAGCATCATGAAGAAGCTCGCATGCAGCTCAATTAGCCTGCAAAAGTGGCTTATGAAGTTCACCAACATTTTCTGGAGGACAACACTTTGTTTTCAATTTTCCATAACTGCTCTTCTCCAGTAATTCAGCATTAAAAAAATCCAGACAATCCAATCAATTTAAAAAAAAAAAGAACCTATGGTTCTAACATAAAAAGATCACAACAATTTGTTACCATTGCATCCTTAGAAAAAGCAATATATAATAAAAAGCAGCAAAAGAATAACGGTCATAATAATGGTTAAGAAAATCAATAATGGTTCTTTTAGCATAACACAAAATTTTCGGTATTTCAACCATTATTCTGTTCTTAATGAATTCTAATATAAGATGACAAGGAACCAATCCTTCAATCCCTTCGAAAAACTCATTATTTAGTAGACTTATGAGCACAGTATTTTCATTTTCAAATCGGCAACAGTGTCGCACTAGTGACAACAATGCTAAACTCAGAAACAGGAAATGATTAAAAAAAAAGCTCCACATAAGAATGATATTCTCAAATAAATTTGGAACCAACAAAACATACCCAGAAAGCAATTGGGTGAAGGAAGAAAATGAAAGAGAATACCTAATTGGAATCTCCTTCTGTGTATCTTCTTCAACTGGGAGTTCGGGCTCTGCGGGGACTACAGAATCAGAAATGAGTGCAGAAACGGGAGAATCGTTTTGCTGTGTGGTAGACTGAAGGGTCTGTAAGGATGCGCGCTTCGGAAGCGTGGGGGAAGCACCAAAGTACCTCCTGCTAGAGCTGCTCTGAAAGAGAAGAGGTGGAGAAGGGGTAGTGAGGAATGATGCCATCGTGAGGAAAAGAGGAGATGAGCCTCTCTCTCTCTCTCTCTCTCTCTCTCTCTCTATCTCTGCAAAATAATTAAAAGGAATATTTTTTGTGGGGTTATTTTCCTTTAATTTGTTATTTCACAATTTTTTTCCCAAAATTTGAGGCCTTCCCTTCAAAAGAAAATTTGGGCCTCCCATTCCCTCCTGTTTCCCTTATTTATTGATTTTTATAAATCATGAAAATTTCAAAACCTCTCTCTGTCTCATATGCCTATTTTAGTACTTACCATATTTCTTCTTAAGATATTCTTATTGCACAAGTTCGGGTTTTAGGCTGGTAATTTATTTCATCCGCTGCCTGAGGGGGCAAAAACCAAAAAAGAAAAGAAAATTTCTGTCTCAAGAAAAATAAAAAATAAAACCACTTGTTTTTTGCTACCAAAAAAAGTTCATAAGCTGGTGGTCACCACTGATGTGAAAAACCAACGATCCAAATTAGCCTAAAATGCTTTCAACGCTCTCGACTGTTTTAGTGGATAAGAAATTTTTCAATTTGGATACTTAAAAAGTGAATAGAGAATTAAACTCGGAAAGTCGTCATGCGGAAAAATGGTAAGGTTCCACCGAGATTTGAACTCGGGTTACTGGATTCAGAGTCCAATGTCCTCACCACTAGACCATGGAACCGTTCATGAATAATGAAACTCTTCAAACTTATATAAGTCCATTCTTTTGAACATATTCCCACTTCCCATCTATCGAAAGAAACCTCTCTCTGAGAAACGAGGAGTCTCTTTCTCTTGTCCAAACACAACAATGTTTAAGAAAACCAAGCATATCTTGGATATTGAGGATCATGTCAAATTTGGAGTTGGAAATTCATTGTCTCTCTTGTGCCATTAATCCAGCCAAGTGCCATCTAATAATGTTAGGGAAAACTTGGCAATTTCCTCGAGGCAAACTCGTGAGAAACGAACCCACAAATTTTTACTTAAAACCAAGCAGCTTTTGCCTTTTTTTCCCAAGACCAGTTGGTTTTGAACACATGGCTCCTCAGCTAAGATAGCATGAATTATGTGATTATGATACTTCTAATCTTTTTTCATGACATTCGTTTCTTTGGCCATAGTACAGAAAAGACCAATTATTTTGATTTACGACCCCTTGGTATCATATAAACAAAACCAGAGTCAAAAAATAATGTTTCTTTCAATAGAAGCAACACTGTTCACACAGCTAGGGAGAATATGCAAACAATCATGATCATGTTTTGAGATGATATTAATCCACAAGTCTCTCTTTTCAACGCATCAGGGCTACATCACAGGGACACGCCATTTAGGGTCCTGTGTCCAGGGGACACAACATGTATGTGGGCATGCCAAGGAACACATTTTGACATGTATGACTTTTTTCAAAGAAATTGGGAACTCGAATACTCATATCGAGTCACTTTTGTGTCCATGTCTTTGTGACATAGCATCAAGGACAAGGAACCATTTCATGCTTTTAGGCTGCGTTTGCATCCCAGGACAAACGCCACAGGGGCAGCATGTGTAGCGTTTGTCCTGGACTTGCCAGCACTTTGCAAAGTGCCTGCACAGGATGCACTTTCTGCTGTCTGAACACCGCGCACCCTTCTTATCAAATGCAGGACAGCGCTCAGTCAGGGACCAGTCAGTGCACAGGTGTATCCCATGCATAGTTACTGAAAGCTTCTTGCTACATGAGGAAGCTCGGTTCCCCTAAAGCTTGCTTTAGAAGCAGAAAACTCTCTGATTCCTCAAAAGGAGGGGAAGCTCTGGGAAATTCGCTTCTAAAATATGAAAAACTAGATTCTCTTTAGTGGGAAGCTCGCTTCCTTCTCGATTCTCTTTTGCTTTCTTAACTTTTCTTTGGCTTCTTGTTATTTTATTTTTTTTGAAAGGCAAGCTGGGGTTAGACAGACCCCTACCAGTTATACAACGATACCATTGGGATTTGAACTTACAACGCCCAACACAAGGTGACGTGCATTAGCTGCTCCTACCAGACAAGCAGAGCCCACGTTTAGTCTCTCTTCTTTTCATTTCCCATTCACTTCTCCCCAACTTTCTAAGTTTCTCATATTAAAAACTATTTGATAGAGGGCGCGATGGACAGTCCACACGAGTTCTGTTCGAAAGTGATCATGCACCTACACATTTTTGCCCTTAAGGAAACTTATTCAAATCTGTAAAGGCAATAGAGTTGAACAATTCTTGCAAATCCGTACAAAAGCAACGCAGTTCAAAACAAAAGATGGCAAGCTTTTCTTTATTCTATTGTTATACCCCTCAAAAGTTTACTCCCACCACCAGTAGGATCACCCACTTTTGTTCCAAAAAAAAGACTAGGAATATTCTCAGAACAACCGAATTACAGCTTTTGTGGAAATCTAGATTGTTTTGAATTTCTTGAATTCCTGACGACTGTACCGAACTTAATGATTTAGAACTTTCTGGAATACCTTAAATCCTAAGAACATCATTTTAGAAATTTGGAAATGAAAGCCCTGTTAAATTGTAACGAGTATCAAATGAAGTAGGGATTTCAAATTTAAAGGGCTAACTAGAGTTTGATACTGCGTTGGATGTTGTTTGAAGCTTTTGCAACCATAATGGAAAGGTTAACATGTAAATCACCTTTACAATCAATCTGTAATCACTCGTTATCCATTGCTTTCTGTTTATCATTGAATGTGAGGGAACTACAGACTTAGACTTTGCTTAAGGCCCAAGATCATCTTTTATAGTTCAAATATTCTTCTTCTCTTCCCCTTATAATCCAATCAAACTTGAGTAAAATATCTAACAAGGTGTAACTCAACATTGTTTGATTGCCTTCACCCTGGGAGGACTTGTATGAATCGACTATCAATTGGTATATGAGCAAGAATCTCAAGCCATAATTTTTTCGATAGAAGACTGCTAGGGGATAAGCCGCCCCTTCCTGTTTCATTTATCAAGAAGAAACAATTACAATCGATCTTCCTTGTAGGAATCATATCCAAGGAGTTACATCCCAAGCATATACATTGATGACATAAGTGGCAGACTCGAAATGCAAATGCTTATTAGAGATTGATTATTACTTTCGCGGCATCCAATTAAAATGTGCTAGCACACAAGCCCCTTGGTGATGAGTCTGCTGATCATGGCTAAGGTGATGATAATTGTCAAACCCACAATTTATTTTTATCAAGTAACATTTTTTTCTCAGTTTTACATGAGTGCATGGAAAAATAGGAAGGCCAACGTCGACTACAGGAAGACGGGACAATGATGATAAGAAAATCATGAGAGCTCAATCCATCATCCATGGCTAGATTTTGGGCAATATGAGGAGCAATAGTAAATGCAAACGAGAGAAGCAATGATGCAAAGCAGAGAAAGAGAGGTCATGAAGCATGTAGATAGGGGGCGTATCAATAGCTCGGATCTCTTGGACTCCATGTGAGCCTCGTGCTGAAATCTTTATTCAAACACCAGATTGCCTGATTTCAAATCCCCTTCAAAAACAGATATTTGAGATTCATTTTTTCATTTAAGATCCTCAAATCACCACTAGACCAGCCAGATCCAAGATCTCCAGATCCTTAGATGTCAATCCCTTGTTGGATTTGAGATCCGAGTGAATCAAATGCCACCCACAAGAAAGCTTTCAAACCTTTTATCTCATGCTCAGAAATTCAGTTAATCCTGCAAAACATGGGAAGGAAGAGAATGGCAAACCACCACCGCAAACTACCTTGTTTATTCAGGTGGACCTTAGAAAGTGGCATATAATGAACACCAGCAATACATGAGAATGTACTTTCAGAGTAAGGTGAATAATGGTCAAAGATTTTCATGATAAAACCACGTTCAAATGCAGCATATAGCAGATGACAGAATGGTGCCACAGTTACCAGATTTTTACAAAAGGACGATCCAGCTTTTAAGGATATGCTTGGTCCTGAAATCACACGGTCGACCGTTGTTTAGTTAAATAAAATAACTAGAACACCCTCAACATTTATTTCAACATGAACACAAAACGAGTTATTCTATCAACAAAAAAGTGTGATCTTATACCTTAGGCAATATCTTAAGGAAAAAAAGGCAGTTGAGTTGCAAGAATGAAACAGTTTGTTCTTTGTAAATAGCTGGCAAGTTGAGCAGCTTTTTGTAATTTACTTTATGGTCAACCACTGTAGTTGAAAATTCAAATTGCACCATGGGTCCAATATCACACAGAACTGGTGTGGGAGCAAGAGTATAATGATCGGATTGTTTCCCGATAAAAAAAAATTATCAGAAGTGCCCACAAACACTTGGACTTGCAAGTGATTACAAAACCAATGTTCCCTTAGCATTTATGAACTCATGTATGGGAATCCATACACGCCCCCTTGGATAAGGGTATGCTCCCCTCAAGATTTTTCAATGCTTAAACATAAATCAAATGTACACATCAAATTGTGAGAGATGCCAACACGATATTTTTTCAGTGCAGCTCCTAACCATTTACAATTTGCAAAAGATGTTCTCAAAGAGGGCAATACAAGATACTAACATGATGGGTGACAGGGATAAGAATATACAAGAAGCACGAACAAGTGCATAGAGACAAACAACATATCACAGATTACCAATCTACTGAGTAAAAGTCATCTTACAGACTGATAGTAACAGCTATACATGGGCATCTCATGGCCCAACTAGATAATATCCACTCCCCAAAACCAAGATTTTGGCATTCTGCAGAGGCTGACAATGCGCATGGACAACCATCTGACCAGCCATCTATGCGTGCATAACCAAGTATAGATTCTCAGCTGTCACAAGGACACGAGGCATGCCATCTTTGTGCAATTTTTTATTAAAAATAGTATACAAATTGACGCAACACGAGGGCAAGTTGAAGAATCCCTTGACATAGATTCTCAGGATTGATTACTCAAGCTAGGAATTATTATTATTCCCCGCCTGCCTCAAATACATGCTCTTGATACTCTTTGTTACAAACACAGTTCATACAGGTCGATGCATAGACAGAAAGGCATGCAAAAACAGCACAGATGATATATTCTTGTTAATATACTTGTTCCATGAACACTGGTCATTTCCCTATTTTCCTATAACCTACTATCAATTGACAACACTTGCAGTTCAACCTCAAGATTTTCATGCGTCAAAATGCCTGTGTGCACCTGCTTGGGAATTTTATTGTCACTTACATTTAATACAAATACGCAATTTTATGCCCACTTTTGTCCATAAGAATAGATGTAAAAGTAAAAAGTTCTGCCATAGACATAGAAGAGCAGGGTAAACAAAGAACAAGCAAATGAAACATGAATTTCATGTACGGTCAAAACAGTTGCCTTTTGCATTCACATCATTCAAAGCCAAGATCAAGACAATCAGCTTGCAAGACTATCAACATTCAACTTGCAACCTTCAATTTGATGCAAAAGTCATTCTACATTCCGTTATAACGCACATGTTAAAGCTAACAACTCATGGTTTATTGATTTATTTATTTGCAGCAAGTGCATGTTTATTGTATTTAGTCTAATTTAATTTTTTTTTTAGTTTCATAGTTTAATCCTTCATTGCCATTAGATTAGATTTTTGTGTTGCTTTATGTAAGTAGTTAATCAGATTATTTTTAGTTCTTAGTTAGTTAGTTAGTTACATTGCTTTAACTCTTTTTGTAGCTAATTAGATAGTTTAATTTCTTTCATAGTTAGTTACCTATGTCACAGGGATTCGGCCAACCAGGTGCCGCACCCGCGTCGATGCCACGCGATGCGGGTGCAGGTGCAGGTGCGGCACCAGGTGCGGTAAACCCATCCCTGGGTGTGGTCAACACACCTAGGGTCATTTTCGTCCAGTTTTGAGACTAAAAAAATCTCCCTCCAATGAAAAGGGTTGCGAAGAGGAGGATTAGGGATTTTTACCCTCCCTTCGTCTCCTCCTGAAGCCGAACCGCTCCGCCGAACCAGGTATGCCCCCGACTCCCTCTGCTCTCCTCCTCCCCTCTCTGTCTTCCCTCTCTCCATCTTAGAATGTCGGGGAGGGGCTCGACGTCGTCGTGGCTGCGAGCGGTGCTAATTTTCCACGAGGTGCTTGGGTGCTCGGCTTCTCAACATGTCCATCGTGCACATGGTTGTGCGCACGGCTTGTGCTTTTTTGGGTCTCTCTGTTTGCTTTCCCTTTGCCGCAGCGGACATGTTGAAATCTCGTGGTTCGGATCAATGGTTGTTCGACCTATGTTCGTTTTCTCCATTGATCCGTCCTTGATTTGGGTTTTCTAGTGGGTATTTGGAATTTAGGGTTAGGATTTGGGGCTTTTCGAATTTGCCTTCGATCGGTCTGT
The DNA here is from genome assembly GCF_984573655.1 of Nuphar pumila. NCBI lineage: Eukaryota > Viridiplantae > Streptophyta > Magnoliopsida > Nymphaeales > Nymphaeaceae > Nuphar > Nuphar pumila. The sequence goes on along the minus strand of NC_143253.1, from coordinate 17,603,440 downwards.
ATTTTGTGTGATTTACTCCTTGGGGTCTAATTTTTTGTAAAGTTTTCGATTAATTGAGATTTGGTGGGTTTCCCTTGGTTGTAATCCTAGGGTTAGGGTTTCGTGGGGATCTCGGTAGTTATCGCTCGATCTTGAGTTGATTCGGGGAAAATTTTGTATTTTCTCGTTTGTTTACTTGTTCCCCTCTTTCAATTGGTTACTATTCATGAATTTTCTTGGTTTTGTAGAAGAGTACTGCTGGAGCTTCGTGTTCATTCGATCTTTCATTTTTGTGTCCATTATATATATATATATATATATTCTTTTCTTTTCTTTTCTTTTTGCCGCACCCCCCACACCCGCACCCATGTGACATAGTTAGTTACTTAGATTCCTTTGTTTTGTTACATAGTTAGTTAGATATTTTAATAGTTGTTATAGTTGCAATTAATTTGTTTTTTTTAGTAACTAACATTCGTTATTTTATAAATCGGGTGTGTGTGTTTCTGCATTTTTGTGTTTTGTTTTTTGTGTCTTGTGTTTTATAGGTAAATCTTCGTGCGTGAAAGGACTATTATCGCTAGGGTTGTGCCCGTGCAAAGAAACAGAAGCTAGACGCGAAAGAACAGAACCCTGCAACTTTTACTTTTTTATTTTATTTTTTTAGGGCGGCAGACCATTTTATTTAAGTTGGGTTGTAATAATTTTTTTATTTTGCTTGAGCCCTCTGTAATAGGGTAGAACGTTTGATGTGTTTCTTTTCTCAAGGCAATAAAGATTTGTCATTGTGTGTGGTACAAAAGCTTTTAAACACATTCCCTGTGTTTGACCCGGACTTTACTGCTAGTGTGAACCGAAATTTTAAGATTTGATGCACGATTTGCATAAACGATTTTTATTGAAAATTACCTTTTAAAATACTTTCACGAAAAGTAGCATCAAAGGGTACACATTTCAAATTTAGAAGCACAATTAAACAACAAGAAAAACAGGCATAGTGACAAGGATCATCTTAGCAAATTCCTTTTGTTAAATATCCAACCAGCCAGCTAGTTCCTACTCTAGAAGAAAATATTCACAGTGGAGTCTAGGTTAATCTCAATTGAGCATAATTTATGATAAGCAAAAAGCATACAGATCCCCTCTCGCTAAGGGGGCACTTGTGTGTCATGGAAACATTGGGGTTTCCACGGAAACACATGAAGGATGAAGTGTCTCCACAAACCCAACGTGACAATGCAAACAGCGAGGAAAGAGAGCCCCCAAAATCAATGGGATCACCACCACCCCTTTCAGCAGTCCAGTTTTGCTAATCCGCACAAAGCCTCCTTCCATGGTATACAGATGCCCCCCAAGGCCTAGTATGCTCCGCATACAAGTGGCTCTACACCATCCTTTCCCAACAAAAGTATTTATAGGAAGTTACCACTAAGTGCTGTCTTTGGGGGAGCATCCAAGAAATAGCAATGGCCTATATAAGTATCATTACATTTAGATCAACTTGAAAGAAGAACGTCATTGTATTTTGGAAGTTGTATTCACATTCCCTAAATCAAAGCCGACTTACATTATCACCATGCTACCAAATCGATAAGATCTCAAAGATGAAAGATGCTGGTATGCTAGAGAAAGTTCATCTAAAATAAAATGAAACAGTTCTCAATATGCTCTTGGGTCATGAATCATGACTGCATCCTGAAGTACCTATAATTGGGACTAAGGGAACACAACTAGGCTGAGTCAAATCCTAAAGAAATTTAAATCAACCTGGTTCCATTACTTTCTATGATTTTAGTTTTATTTTTCCTAGCATTTTTTTCCTTTCTCAAATTTTTAGTGGATGCAGACTTCCAAATTCTTCATGTATGTGTTCTTGATATTTTTTCGTAACCCTTTTATGCATGAGGGAGGGAGGGTGAATGCTTCTGGGCAGGATAGAGTCAGGCCTTGCAGAATTCTGAAATATATGTTGATTGTTCATCAATCTAAAACACTAGCATATAAATGTGATTTTTTGATACATAGTTCTATTTGATAATACATTTGTTCCTTATGGATTCATAGTCCCTATAGAATTTAGTGTTAAATCTGCAAAATATATTTGGAGGATAGATGGCAGAATTTCCCAAGCATGAATGACAGCAAAAGCATGTGGAAACATGGTTTTCCATAAAATTTAGTGCTTCATTTGTTTAAATGTGCATCAGATTCTCCACACAATTGTGATCAGCTAGTCACAGGATGCGAACTTCAAGGTTAAAATGTTGCAGTACTTAGTGACCATTTGTCAGTTATCACGTTCTTATGAACTTTTGAGGAGAAAAATCTTCGTCATTTTATCCATCTATTTTATAAGTGAAATGGGTACCGTAGCATGCAGTCAATGTAACACGAAGGAACCACAATCTTATCTAATTCACAACTCTTTTCCTGTTTCCAAACCAATGCACCTCATTTCGCTACTGGAAATGAATACGGCAGTTGGAACAAGGAAAACGATAATCAAGAGAAAACTAAAATCCCACATGACCGAATCCACAGTAATATAAGAAGCAAAATTACCAAGCAATATCAAGCATAACACGTGAAGATTGAAATGACGTTGTTTACCTTGTGATACAGGGATTTCCAAGCACTATCATCATCGGCAGCCTTGCGCATGGAAGAATTCGCCATAGACAGCCGGCACAAGCTCGGGTAGTCCAGATAACTCAGCGCATGAGTCGTGATCTCCTGCACCAACTGCTCTATCATCGACGAGCCCGACAGATCTCTTTCCCCGACGCCCTCGCGGCTCGCCTGCACGTTCGCATTCCCGTTAGCGTATCCGCAGGAGAAACTACATCCGCAAGCCTTCTTCTTCTCGTCGTCGTCGGCCGTCTTCCGCCGCTCCAGGTTTTTGTAATGCTCCCCCCATCGTGGGGGGGTTACGGAAGGAGAAGGGGGCGACGCCCCTTCCTCTCCCACGAATCAGATCGTGGGAGAGGAAGCGGGTTGCCCCCATTTAATTCTGAAGGTGGGAGGGGGTAACCGAGCAACCCCCATGGCTATAAAAGCCATGGGGGGGGCTCCTCTCATCTCCCCATTCGATCACCAGAGGAGCAGGGAGGAAGCGCGTAGGAGAAACAGGAGCAGACATCGCTGATCGCCGTCAGGTGAGTCTCCCTTTCTCGTGCTTTGTCCGAATGCAGGGGGAGGGGTCACCGGCAACCTCTCTGTTGTCGGTGAGTTGAAGAAAAAAAAAAAAACAGGGACAGGGAGAACCCTGTCCCAGCCTTGCAATAGAAGAAGGAGAACGACAGAGGGATTTCCCCTCTGTCGTTGCCTCTCGTTGGTGACAGAAATGGGGAGGAGAGGATCGGCTGTCGCATGGAGGCAGTATGTCCGATCGCCGCCCTCATCACCACGTGCACCGACCATTTGCAGAAGATGCAACAGTTCGGCAACAATGGTGTTGCCAGTACTTTTGCAGAATTTATGCAGGGCAGAATCGGTATGCATTTTCTGCAGACTAAGTCAGCCATTTTGCCCGGTTTGAGCATGACCGGATCGAGCCAGATCGACGCAAACCGAGCTAGGGTTTGAGTACTCTGACAGACTGACTCGGTCTTAACGAACCAAGTCGGGTCTATATACCGTGACAGACTGTTTCAGTCTATTCGGATCAAGTCGGGTCCTGACTAGTAAGCAGATGGAATCGGGTTTGTGATGGGGGATAGATTCGGTCCAAACCAAAGGTAGACCCAATATGGGTCAGACCGACTAAGTCTAGACCGAGACAAATCGGATGCGTGTGCGATTGGTTTATCGAGTGCGGTGGAAAAATCGAAGTAGCGAAGACTCGATTTTTCCATTACAAATTGGATTTGGGTTTGGATCTCAGTTGTACCCAAAACTCAGATTTGATTCAATTAGACGAACTGGTTTAGATCCATACAAACCCTTTTCAAGCAGGTTTGGATCAAGAATACCGAATCCATGATCCAAATCATAGTTGAGTTGATGACCTAAGTGGTCAAATTCTATTATGGATGTGGATCTTAATATAACATGATGTAAAGAGGACATAGGAGTCATTGAAAGAGCAAAAAGACCATTTTGCCCTTGATACGTCTACACAAAATATACAAGGCATAGCTAAGTGCCCGAAGTCAGATCTATGTGATTCTTGAATCCATGGATTCTACTGCTTGGGTAGAGTCTATTAGTAGGGGATGTGAACAAACTCTGAAAGAATGGAGTCAGAGTCGACAATTAAGTTTAAGGGTGTTTTGGTAATTTTGATGATATGAGGTATTCGTTGTTTTCAGATCAAGGGTTGCGATTGGAATTTAAGCGTTCCAGGTAAGTGAACATTTGCAAATTCCTCCTTAGTTAATTAAAACACATGCTAGCTAGTTTAGGCATTCTTTAATGTGATTCCAATGCTTCAAGTATGTTAGTTCTGTTATTGAGGATAGACACTGTTTTGCATGCTTAGGAATCTATAAAGTTCAAGTGTGATGCTTAAACCTGATCATGCATATTTTCTGAGTTATGAAATAAATGTGGCATGACATGATTGCATGTATGAGATCGATGTATTAAGTGAAAATTGAGGGTAGAGTTCCAAAGTCTCAAGGTAGGTATTACCTTGGGGATAAGTCACGCTTATGCCTTGGGAGGGGCATGGTAAGGATCGTGAATTAATCTGTGGTGGGTTACCATCCTTAACAGTTCAGACATGTAAACATGTGTTAAAAAGTAATTAGTGGATATACATTGAGGATTGTATAACACACTAAATTCAAGATGTGAATGTTGAGTAAAAGTTGTCTATAGGATGACCACCCAGTGTATGATGGGAACTCTACTAGAAGGCATGGTCTGAGGCAATGTTGAGGTGTGTACCTCTTAAGCAACTTGGGAATATCTCAGACATTTCTAGGTGACCCTTAGGGGTTAAAACATTGCCACTAGACACATGTAGGATGTAGCATGAACCACAAAACCTTGGGGGCAGGTATAGCTCCTTGAGACACCTTGGGGCAGGTATAGCCACCCTGGCTCTTCGGCTAGCTACCGTTTGAGTCCCTTCGCTCCCGGCTTGCAACCGACGAGCTGCTGCAGCACCTGTGTCCGTAGTCTGGGCCGGTTTGGACTACGTTGTTTGTGAGTGGTTCATAAGTCTGGCCAACATTGTAGACTCTGAGTTGTCTACATGGGTTGCTACGCCCGAGGAGGCTATGTTCGGAATAGCCGATTAGAGTAGAAGAGTTGTTTGAAAATGATAATAGAGATGCGGTAAAGGGGGTAAAACTCATAACTAACATGTGTGCATAAGTAGCAAACTAAACCAAGACTAGGAGCTTAGAGCTCACTACAGTTGCAACGGTCGTGTCTATTTGTAAATGGAATCTTACTGGGTTGTAGACTCACCCCCTTCTTTTGGTTGCAACTGTAGGTTCAGGGACTGTTGCCACCACTCTCAGGACTTAGTACGATTCTGCCACATCAGCCACATCGGAAGTATGGTTTCCCTTTACTTTTTATTCTGCTTTTGTCTTTGGATGGTTATGCTATTGTAAATGGATGTATGGACCTTCAAGTATTGAATAAAAGAAAGAAAAAAAAAATTTCTGGCACGATTTTGAGCTGTTTTTGAGATTATTGAGTAATTTCCCTCTCGGAACTAACGTCCACGAACCCGGGCTCAAGAAGCCCCGGATCGGGTCGTTACAAGTGGTATCAAAGCCAGGTTTCAATGAGAAAAATTGAATTGTAGAGGAAGATTTGGTTAGAATTTGAATTAAGTTGAAGGTCCTAAAAGAACGATAATTACAACCATCCAAAGGAATATGTGGCAAAAGAGTCATAGGAAGGTCCTGAACTTATGAGTATCTCTTGTTAGCAGGAATGAATATTAACAACGATAGTGGCAACGAGAGCGACCGTAGAGGCGGTAGGAACTCTGGGAGGCAGAGGCATCCTGATGTGATCCAAACGGATCAGATGGTTGCCGTTCTTTCGCTCTTCGTGACAGCCATGATGGACGTCACCAGGGCAATGGGGAGTATGACACCTCCCGTTCTTTCTCCAGCCCCAGTTTCAGTCATAATCAACAACTGGGGGTACAATGATCGAGAGGAAGAGGTAGCACCACCCCAACCATCCGTTGGAGAATCGCCAGGGTCACGAGGACGTCCTCCATATAGGCACGTCCGAAGAGGTTCACTGACAAATCGAGGTGGTAGGGGAGCTGCAGCATGTTGCTCGGGCTGCGACAGGTCTCGTTTCGGCCAATATAGGGCAGGACCGAGCAATACTACCAGTAGCGGGAGAAGTCAGGAGCAACCCGGTGCATCCGGTCATGAGGGTGTACAAGAGTCGATGGCGCAACAAGGTAGAGGCACTAATGTCATGGAGAATGAACAAATAAGAGAATCAGTGCAACCTCTTCGAGGAATGGCCTTACTGAGGAGAGGCAGGGGACATATGAATAGGCACACATACTTACGTGCTCTTAGTAACATGGCAGTGCCAGCACCAGTTAGGGTTCCATCAGACTCCGAGGAAGAAGAAGAACCTACTTACACCCCTCGTACCCCGACACCTTAGTGTTTGTTTTGTTTAAATCGTGTAATAAAGGCCTATGGTTGCCTAGTGATAGTACTAAGTAACGGGTTGTATTACGGAAGAACACGTGAAAAGTTGTAAAAACGTTGTTATTATTAATAAATAGTAAGTTCTTACGTCAAATGTGCAAACCTGTGTGGGAGCAAGCATGAATTTTAGTAATCACTTTATTCATATTGCAGTATGAGGACTCGTCAGGGAACATCGTATCAGTCAAGAGGTTCTCAAGTAAGCAAGAGACAGGCATGCCCTTCTCAAGCAAGGCATGTGAGGGAGGGCTCTGCAACGAGAAGTGTGGCAAGCCCCATTGGTCCTGTGTCTCCGCAAACATCAGATAGTCTACCTCCGAGAAGCATGGGAGCAGAAGGTGGAGGTGCCTCACCAGTTTCACCTCGACACGAACGTGCTACAGTTGGTAGTGGTGTGCTTCCCGGTTATACCACAGAAAGAATTTTGTATGAGCTATTACAAAATTCATTACATCAAAGTCAAAACCAAGTAGCATCAGGAAGCAATTCTTGGGCTGAGAAGTTCAAGAATATGAGAGTGCCCACATTCGACGGAACTTCTGGAGGAGTAGCAGCAGAGAAATGGATGATGCAAGCGGAGAAAGCACTGGATGCGATACAGTGCACAGAGGACCAGAAAGCATGGGTCGCGGCATCAAACTTAATTGGGGACGCTGAGTACTGGTGGCGATCCATCAGAGATGTCCTGGGAAGTGGAGAGTTTGTTTCCTGGATTACCTTTAGGAACAAGTTCTACAGACAATTCTTTCCCAGGATCGAGAGGATGGAAAAAGAAGAAGAATTTAGAAAGCTCAAACAGGGAAGTATGAGTGTAGCAGCCTACACCGCAAAGTTCAATTCATTATCCAGATTTGCGAAGGCTTTAGTATCTTCTGAGAAGCAAAAATGCAAGCTATATGAGCACGGATTAAAACCTGAAGTTCTGAGGATGGTGGGACCTCTGCAAATTCGGAGGTTCGACAGGTTGGTGGAGATGGCATCTCGGTACGAGTTTTGGGATGCTCGAACAACAAAATCGGAGATACAAGAGAAACCAAAGCAAGTACAACAAGGACAAACTAGTTCGTCGTCCCGAAGGTTTTTCAAGAAGAGGCAAGGCAACGACAGATCTTCGAAGCCACCTGAGGGAAGTAGTGCAGAAAACAACAATAAGCAGCAGGGGAAGAAGCCTGAACAACCTGAAGCAAAGAAACCTCGATACCGAGGAGCGCCTTCCAAGGGCAACAACTGTAGGACTTGCGGCTTCAAACATGAAGGTCGTTGTGATGATAAGAATATTAAATGTTACAATTGCGGTCAAATGGGACACATTGCAAGGAAATGTCCCCAGCCCGTACAGGGAGAAGGAACAAAACCCAGGGAGAAACCAGTTGCTCCAGGACGAGTTTATGCAGCAACTCTGCAAGAAGCTTTGACCAGCCCTGACGTGGTGGAAGGTACACTCCAAATTTCTGGTGTTAGTGCACATGTTCTAATTGATTCAGGTGCTACACATAGTTTTGTCACCCCTATTTTTGCTGCACTATTACCTGTTTCACTGGTACCTCTAAAAATAAAATATCAAGTAGAGACACCAGTAGGAAAGTCGACGTATATAGATGAAGTCATCCAAGGATGCATGGTACAAGTCGAAGGACGTCTACTGTCGGTAGATCTTCTAATACTGGACTTTAAGGGAGTGGACGTTATCTTAGGCATAGATTGGTTATCTAACCATCATGCAACGATTAATTGTCGAGGAAAAAGTGTCAGTTTTCAACACCCTGGAACTTCAACTATCACCTTTCAAGGCGTTAGAAAACTTGCAAAACCGACAATCATATCATGTCTTCAAGCCAACCGGTATCTACAGAAGGGCTGGATTGGATACTTGGCTTATATGAAGACTGAGGATGATGATAAACTTTCAGTCGCAGAAGTAGAGATTGTACGAGAATTCGTGGATGTTTTTCCGGAAGAACTTCCAGGACTTCCACCGGACAGGGAAGTCGAATTCCAGATAGATCTAGCCCCAGGTACAACGCCCATTTCTATTCCTCCATATAGGATGGGACCTGCTGAACTCAAAGAACTCAAGGATCAACTACAAGAATTGTTGGATATCGGATTTATCCGACCATCGGTATCACCTTGGGGCGCACCGATCTTGTTCGTGAAAAAAGAAAGATGGGTCATTGCGCATGTGTATCGACTACAGGAAATTAAATGCAGTGACAATAAAGAACAAGTATCCTCTGCCAAGGATAGATGATCTATTTGATCAACTGCAAGGTGCAGCCTGTTTTTCTAAGTTGGATCTACGTTCTGGATATCATCAGCTAAAGATTCGGGAAGAAGATGTTGCCAAGACAGCGTTTCGTTCAAGATATGGTCATTATGAATTTCTAGTCATGCCTTTTGGGCTGACGAATGCACCAGCTGCATTCATGGATTTAATGAACCGAGTATTCAAACCATTCTTGGATAAGTTCGTGGTGGTGTTCGTGGATGACATTCTCATATATTCGGCCAGTAAGGAACAACACGCAGAACATTTGAGAATCGTTTTGCAAATACTTAGAGATCAGAAGCTATATGCTAAATTCTCTAAGTGTGCATTCTGGCTTGATCAAGTGTCATTTTTGGGACATATTATCAGTAAAGAGGGAGTGATGGTAGACCCAACAAAAGTTGAAGCGGTAACCAACTGGCCTACACCCAAGAATGCCACAGAAATTCGAAGTTTTCTTGGGTTAGCTGGTTACTACAGACGCTTTGTAGAAGGATTTTCTATATTGGCAGCTCCCATGACTAAGCTCACAAAGAAAGAAATGAAGTTCGAGTGGAATGAGAAGTGCGAGAAAAGCTTTCAAGAAATCAAGAAGCGATTGACCACGGCACCAGTGTTAGTTTTGCCTTCTGGCATTGGAGGTTTTACCGTTTATAGCGATACATCACATAAAGGATTGGGTTGCGTTTTGATGCAACATGGCAGGGTTATCGCATATGCTTCAAGACAACTAAAGGTGCATGAGATAAATTATCCAACTCATGACCTAGAATTGGCTGCAGTAGTATTTGCACTCAAAATATGGCGACATTACTTATATGGAGAACAATTTGAGGTATTCACTGATCATCAAAGTTTAAAATATTTGTTCTCCCAAAAGGAACTGAATATGAGGCAACGTCGATGGCTAGAATTATTAAAAGATTATGATTTTGAGCTGAAGTATCACCCGGGGAAAGCTAATGTAGTAGCCGATGCACTCAGTCGAAAAGCAGAATCAGTCACAAGACTATCCATATCAAGTCTGCTGGTGAGCATTGTAGATCAAAAAGCAGAAGTACAATGCCTTCCGGGTCGACTGATGTTTGTCCAAACAACCTTAGGGTCAGAAATTTGGGACAAAATCAAAGAAAAGCAACTCCTAGATCAAGAGTTAGAAAGAATCAGGTCAACAACAAACGATGGTGAAGATCAAAATTTCAAAGTAGACGACCAAGGTATGCTGAGATTTCGGGATCGGATATGTATTCCTAAGGATGAGGAACTTAGGAAACAATTGCCTGCAGAGGCACATCATTCAAAGTATTCCATTCACCCTGGAAGTACAAAGATGTATAGGGATTTGAAGAATAATTTCTGGTGGAATGGAATGAAGAGAGATATTGCTAAGTATGTTAGTAAGTGTCTAATATGTCAGCAAGTAAAGATTGAACATCAGAGGCCGGGTGGCCTATTGCAACCACTACCTATTCCTGTATGGAAGTGGGCAGATATAACAATGGATTTTGTTATAGGATTTCCTAAGACCAGAGAGGGAATGAATGCGATTTGGGTAATTGTTGATAGACTGACCAAGTCTGCACATTTTCTCGCATGCAAGACAACGTGTTCCTTTGAACAATTAGTTCGTCTTTTTATAAAAGAGATAGTGAGATTGCACGGAGTGCCAGACTCCATTGTTTCTGATAGAGATTCGAAATTTACCTCCAAGTTTTGGCAAAGCTTTCAAGATGCATTGGGAACTCAGCTGAAAATGAGCACAGCTTTCCACCCGCCGACGGATGGGCAGTCAGAAAGAACCATCCAAACGCTGGAGGATATGTTGAGAGCATGTACACTAGAGTATCGAAACTCATGGCACGATATTCTGCCGCTAATTGAATTTGCCTATAATAACAGCTTCCAAGCTAGTATTGGGATGGCTCCATATGAAGCCTTATATGGGAGACGTTGTAGGACGCCGCTATGCTGGGACCAAGTTGGTGAAAGAAAAACCTTAGGACCGGAATTAGTTCAGCAAATGGAGGAGCAAATCAGATTCATTCGTGAAAGACTCCAAGCAGCCCAAAGTCGTCAGAAAAGTTATGCAGATAAGAGGCGACGTGAGTTGGAGTTTGAGTTAGGTGATCACGTCTTCTTAAGGATATCACCGTTTAAAGGGGTAATGAGGTTTGGAAAGAAGGGCAAACTAAGTCCAAGATATATCAGACCATTTGAGATTTTGAAAAGAATAGGTTCTACAGCCTATCAGTTGGCATTACCCCCATCGCTTTCTAGAATACATAATGTATTTCATGTATCCATGTTAAGAAAGTACTTGTCAGATCCTTCGCATATACTGGATACAGTGGAGTCGGTGTTAGACATCCAAGAAGATTTAAGTATTCGGGAAGAACCAATTGAAGTAATTGAATTTAAGAAGCATAAGCTAAGAAACAAGGTTGTCCCAATGGTCCTAGTGAGATGGAAGCATCATAGTAAAGATGAAGCTAAATGGGAGAATGAGGCAGATATGCACGCACAATTTCCCCAATAATTTTCAAGAAAGATTCGGGACGAATCTTTTTGTAAGGAGGGTGGAATTGTAATGCTCCCCCCATCGTGGGGGGGTTACGGAAGGAGAAGGGGGTGACGCCCCTTCCTCTCCCACGAATCAGATCGTGGGAGAGGAAGCGGGTTGCCCCCATTTAATTCTGAAGGTGGGAGGGGGTAACCGAGCAACCCCCATGGCTATAAAAGCCATGGGGGGGGCTCCTCTCATCTCCCCATTCGATCACCAGAGGAGCAGGGAGGAAGCGCGTAGGAGAAACAGGAGCAGACATCGCTGATCGCCGTCAGGTGAGTCTCCCTTTCTCGTGCTTTGTCCGAATGCAGGGGGAGGGGTCACCGGCAACCTCTCTGTTGTCGGTGAGTTGAAGAAAAAAAAAAAACAGGGACAGGGAGAACCCTGTCCCAGCCTTGCAATAGAAGAAGGAGAACGACAGAGGGATTTCCCCTCTGTCGTTGCCTCTCGTTGGTGACAGAAATGGGGAGGAGAGGATCGGCTGTCGCATGGAGGCAGTATGTCCGATCGCCGCCCTCATCACCACGTGCACCGACCATTTGCAGAAGATGCAACAGTTCGGCAACAATGGTGTTGCCAGTACTTTTGCAGAATTTATGCAGGGCAGAATCGGTATGCATTTTCTGCAGACTAAGTCAGCCATTTTGCCCGGTTTGAGCATGACCGGATCGAGCCAGATCGACGCAAACCGAGCTAGGGTTTGAGTACTCTGACAGACTGACTCGGTCTTAACGAACCAAGTCGGGTCTATATACCGTGACAGACTGTTTCAGTCTATTCGGATCAAGTCGAGTCCTGACTAGTAAGCAGATGGAATCGGGTTTGTGATGGGGGATAGATTCGGTCCAAACCAAAGGTAGACCCAATATGGGTCAGACCGACTAAGTCTAGACCGAGACAAATCGGATGCGTGTGCGATTGGTTTATCGAGTGCGGTGGAAAAATCGAAGTAGCGAAGACTCGATTTTTCCATTACAAATTGGATTTGGGTTTGGATCTCAGTTGTACCCAAAACTCAGATTTGATTCAATTAGACGAACTGGTTTAGATCCATACAAACCCTTTTCAAGCAGGTTTGGATCAAGAATACCGAATCCATGATCCAAATCATAGTTGAGTTGATGACCTAAGTGGTCAAATTCTATTATGGATGTGGATCTTAATATAACATGATGTAAAGAGGACATAGGAGTCATTGAAAGAGCAAAAAGACCATTTTGCCCTTGATACGTCTACACAAAATATACAAGGCATAGTTAAGTGCCCGAAGTCAGATCTATGTGATTCTTGAATCCATGGATTCTACTGCTTGGGTAGAGTCTATTAGTAGGGGATGTGAACAAACTCTGAAAGAATGGAGTCAGAGTCGACAATTAAGTTTAAGGGTGTTTTGGTAATTTTGATGATATGAGGTATTCGTTGTTTTCAGATCAAGGGTTGCGATTGGAATTTAAGCGTTCCAGGTAAGTGAACATTTGCAAATTCCTCCTTAGTTAATTAAAACACATGCTAGCTAGTTTAGGCATTCTTTAATGTGATTCCAATGCTTCAAGTATGTTAGTTCTGTTATTGAGGATAGACACTGTTTTGCATGCTTAGGAATCTATAAAGTTCAAGTGTGATGCTTAAACCTGATCATGCATATTTTCTGAGTTATGAAATAAATGTGGCATGACATGATTGCATGTATGAGATCGATGTATTAAGTGAAAATTGAGGGTAGAGTTCCAAAGTCTCAAGGTAGGTATTACCTTGGGGATAAGTCACGCTTATGCCTTGGGAGGGGCATGGTAAGGATCGTGAATTAATCTGTGGTGGGTTACCATCCTTAACAGTTCAGACATGTAAACATGTGTTAAAAAGTAATTAGTGGATATACATTGAGGATTGTATAACACACTAAATTCAAGATGTGAATGTTGAGTAAAAGTTGTCTATAGGATGACCACCCAGTGTATGATGGGAACTCTACTAGAAGGCATGGTCTGAGGCAATGTTGAGGTGTGTACCTCTTAAGCAACTTGGGAATATCTCAGACATTTCTAGGTGACCCTTAGGGGTTAAAACATTGCCACTAGACACATGTAGGATGTAGCATGAACCACAAAACCTTGGGGGCAGGTATAGCTCCTTGAGACACCTTGGGGCAGGTATAGCCACCCTGGCTCTTCGGCTAGCTACCGTTTGAGTCCCTTCGCTCCCGGCTTGCAACCGACGAGCTGCTGCAGCACCTGTGTCCGTAGTCTGGGCCGGTTTGGACTACGTTGTTTGTGAGTGGTTCATAAGTCTGGCCAACATTGTAGACTCTGAGTTGTCTACATGGGTTGCTACGCCCGAGGAGGCTATGTCCGGAATAGCCGATTAGAGTAGAAGAGTTGTTTGAAAATGATAATAGAGATGCGGTAAAGGGGGTAAAACTCATAACTAACATGTGTGCATAAGTAGCAAACTAAACCAAGACTAGGAGCTTAGAGCTCACTACAGTTGCAACGGTCGTGTCTATTTGTAAATGGAATCTTACTGGGTTGTAGACTCACCCCCTTCTTTTGGTTGCAACTGTAGGTTCAGGGACTGTTGCCACCACTCTCAGGACTTAGTACGATTCTGCCACATCAGCCACATCAGAAGTATGGTTTCCCTTTACTTTTTATTCTGCTTTTGTCTTTGGATGGTTATGCTATTGTAAATGGATGTATGGACCTTCAAGTATTGAATAAAAGAAAGAAAAAAAAAATTTCTGGCACGATTTTGAGCTGTTTTTGAGATTATTGAGTAATTTCCCTCTCGGAACTAACGTCCACGAACCCGGGCTCAAGAGGCCCCGGATCGGGTCGTTACAGTTTTCCATCTCCGCCATTCGCCTGTGGCTTGCAAAAACGCAGGGCCCTGACGGCGGCCACGTAGAAAGCCCCGCACGAGAGCGGCGCGGACGACAACGATGGGAGAGCTAGGGTCAGGAGGAGAAGCCATGTTATGGATTCTAGTACGGATTCAGTCTGGTTATTGGGTCTCACGAAGGAACTCGTAAGTTGGATTCAGGTATTAGATCCTAAATATAAATCTAAGTATTAGATTCAGTTTTGTGGGTTAAGAATCCTATGCCCCCCAACTTGAGAATATAATGAGATGATTATAGTTGGGTAACAGCTCCTCGAATAAGTATCTAAGCCCTTGTGTATGCAAGAATATACATAGAGCTCGCTTTTATTCCTTCCACCACGGTTCTAATTCCTTCAGTGGTATCAAAGTTCAATTTTTTTGGTGTACGTGGTAGTGCCCAAAGTTGATAGGTTTTTTCAATCCAACAATTGTATATGACAAATCATGTTGTCCTGAAGAAAAAGAAAGAAATAAAAAGAAAAGGAAGAAAAGGAGGAAGCAGATGATTTTTTCTCTATCAGATAGGTCCAGCAGCAAGGCCTTTGCTGTCGAAAAACAACAGTTGCAGTGGTCACCGAAAACCACCCAAGGTGGTTTCTCCCCTCTTCTCTGATATTGTACCCGACCAGAGACTTAGCTGGGGGGCAGTCCTGCCTCCCGAAACAGTTAATATTTTTTTTTTAATGCCCAGTCCTAGCCCAACCCTGATTCCATATGAAATAGATTTTTATCCATTTTTTTTAGCCCAATCCTAATCCTATCCCAGCCCAGCCCTAACTAGATTTTTATTAATAATTGCAGTCATTTTTTTTATCTCAAAAAATTTGACTATCACACCAAATATATATTTTTTTGCTACACCCCTGTTTGCCCACCCCCCCATCGCATGAATCCTAGCTACGCCACTGTACCCGACAGGCCGGCCTACCCATCTCACTGGCGCCACCACCATGCACCCCTCTATGCTCTTATGTTTCTCTCTCTTGGACGGGTACAACCCACTACGGTGGCCTCCTTTTCAGCTGGTCGGACGGACAGCGTTGCACCCTGCCGCACAACCTGGTTCCACCTGCACCCCCACGACCAACAAGCGTCCCCCCCCCCCACCCACCTCTAAACCAGGTCATCATCAATGGCCGGAGGCCACGCTACTCACTCGAGCGTCCCGATTACCCCAAAAAATAGGGCCACTACCCTGTTCTCTCTCTGTCATCCGTACTAAGAGAGGGGTTTTGAACACCCTCTTTCGACAGACCCACCTATCGTGGGTTGTTGTTGTCCCTTACCCTCTTCCATCTTCTTCTCATGCGTCTTCTGTTGAGGATCGGACCAGACAGAGTGAGGGGGTTTCCCAGACCTCTTAGAAAACAAAAAAGGTGGAGAAGACGACCATAAAGAAGACATCGTTGAGAGGGTCCTTGTTGCTCCCAACGGACAAATAGGTGTTATACCCAAAAACGATGATGCTGCCCTGCAGAAATCAACAGCAGATGAGAGGAGGGGATCAACTAAGCCTGGTCTCATTGATTCCTAAAACAGAAGACAAAGAAAGAAACCCATCGCCAATGTCTTCGTTTTCTTCTCTCTAGAGACACAGAGAGAGAGAGAGTTTGGGATGTCCCTCGCTCTAGACAGCAACCGGATCGAGGGGTCCATATGCAAATGCAGCCTTGCACCTTAGTCTATATGCCAGAACTCTCAGGATCCTAACAACTTGGGTGCCTCAGACGGTGAGGAGGTTCAAAGCTTGTACAGAGGCCCCCTCAACAGCATGGACTCCTTGGAGGATTCCCTGTCCATAAGCAGAGGCATATCCAAAATCTAAGTCGGGAAATCGAAGTTGTTCACAAGCCTATCAAAATCATCGACACTCACGGCCAAGGATCTGGCAAAGCTGAAGAACCCATACAACCGGAAGAGGAAGAACCTCATTCTGAGGAGCAATGTTTAGGAGAGGAACCGCCATTCCGGCCACTCATCGGTAGAATTCAGGGGTGGGATCACGAAGAGGCCCACTAATTCTTGCCGAAACTTGTTCGCCCTCGCCGCTATGAGCGGGTTGGAGATGGAGGATGCTGATGGTGATAAAGAGCAGCATTGGTTGCCTTCCTTGCCTCCGAATGGGAGATTGTGGTCTCGTAGCAATCATGGTACCTATGAAAGCGGCAGAGCGGGACTCCGGCTAACTGACCGCCGAGAGGTATGGTGACACCCACTTCGTCGGGTGGTGGCCGCAGAGGAACCTGCGCAAAAGATGAAAAAAAATTGAAGATGTAGAAAACGAAACGGGAGTTAGGGTTTCTCAAAAAATTGAGAACACTTTGTTTTATTTTTCATATTCAGTCCCTATTTTATTCAATATTATGTTTGCGGGCTTTTGTTTTTGAACAATTCCAAATACATACCATTCTCTGATAGACAGGGTCAAAAATATATTTTTTCTCAAAACATGCTTTCAATCTTTCTTCAATTATAGAAAATCACTTTGAATTTTCTGTTTAACTCAAAAAGTTTCAAAATTTTATTTTTAATGTTCTGATTTGTTGTTTTTACCCATAATTGCTTTGACTTTTTTTATTTTACAAACAAGTGCTTCCAGTTAGCAGAATACCTCTCAAAACCGGTTTAGATCTAGATTGGATCAACTTGGTATAGGTAGTTTCTTATAAACTTGATTGGATTCAGTAAAAAAAAATTTAGACCCAGTTATAATTTGCTTTGGATCTCTACCCTAATATAAAAAATGTTGGTTTTTACATGCATCGGACTTGGATCATGAAATATTTATATATTATTTTTTATATGCTTTAATATTCTGTTCATAATTTAGATCATTTTATATTTCGATTCAGTATGTCTGTTTTTTATCCAGTTTTATATGGATCAAGTGTAATTGGATTAAGATCTGTTAAATCTAATGTTTGGGTCAAGATTGGATATGATCAGATGTTTAGATCTAGTAAGGTGACAGAGACCTTGGTTTGATGCAGTAAAATATTTTAGATATGGTTTAACCTATATGGATTTAAATCTATCTAGTAATAACTTTTGGATCTAAAAAATATAATTGAACATACTTTAACTAATATTATATTTGAATAAGACATTTTTTTGGTATTTTGAGGTTGTTTAGATATTGAGCAAATAACTCAACTTGTATTGTACTCAAAGCTCATAGAATGATATGAACCCAGTTATGGTCAGATACATGTATAATTTTGGATAATTTCTTAATTGGATTATCTTATTGAACGAATCTAGTGTTAGGTCTGGATGCCTAGATATGGGATACGAATCTAGATTTGATTCAAGTTTTGCGATGGATCCAGAAAAGAATAATGCTTGAATATGAGACATGAATCCATATTTGATCTAGAGTTTATCATAGATCTGGATAGTAACAAGGTAGATATTGAACCTAATAATATATTTTGTATGGGTCTTAGTTTGACCCAGATAGATCCAAACAAGTAAAATGCTTGATGTGTAATATGGATCTATTTGTATTTGAAACATATGGTTATGGATATGGATTTGGATTATGGTCAAAACATGAGTGATTCATAGTTTTATTTAAGCTTGTATAGAGATCCATTTTAATATAGATCATATTGGACTTGATGAGAACATCTCAAGTCACATTTGGATATGGTCTTATATAAATCCAATGGATTTAGATTTAGATCATGAGTGGATTCAGTAATGAATCTAAACTTATATGTTCACAAGCTTGTAGTTTGATTAAAGCCTTGAAATTGGTTTTTATGTTTGGCATATCTAAATGGTAATAGGATAATTTCTATTAGATATGATTTTGGTGCATATCCAAATTAGATTTGGATATAGAGATTTATGTTTTACTTCATGATGAAAAATTAACCTAGTATGCGAATATGTAAAACCTTATGATGTTATGGCTTAATGCAAATATTGCTTAAATGTAATAAAATTGAAATAGTGAGAGTTCAATTATAATTATTGCACATGCAAATGTAGATATTTATTTGTATATGATGATAAATAATCATCGTAAATAATACTTCTTATGGTACGCTTGTATGAATGCATGAAGGGATATTTTTCTTACTTTAGAAGATTATGCACGAAATGCAACATGGTCAGCTACATTTATGACTATTTAGATCTGAATGTACTTATCTAACATGATCAGGTGGTTATCAACATGTAATAATGCACATGGATAGTGAGAGTATAAACTATGGTGAAAGTTTGAAAAGTTGAAGTATTTGCTATGTTTGGCAAATAATGGATTTATGAATTAATAAATTTTACAATACTCCACTAGTGTGCATGCCTATGGTATGGTCATGGAATATCCACAAAAACCCTATGACTATATAAGACCTATATTCTAATGTAGTCACTTTTTCTATAGAACTATGGACTACATGACTCAATATGCAGTGAATGGTGAATACTTGAAATAAACTGTTACATATTAAATGTTATGATAAAATTTATGACATGATGGAAAAATAACGTAGTTTGTAAATAGCCTTATGATAGGGATATATCATGAAGGAGTAATTCAACTAGCGTATGTAAAACTTCATAATGTCATATGGTTATTAGTGTGATAAATAATCCACCAGTTATAATACAATGTGGGTGTTCACCCCATATGGCCAAGTGGGAGATGTTGGATCCTGATACGGATCCAGTGTGGTGTAAACATCCCAAATTTTCACCCTCATCCAGTACTTACATTTCAGGTGTCATTGCATATCATTACATGTATTCGGCATACCATTTCATTGCATTGCATGTCATTACATCTCATTTTTCGAGATCTGGCACTCTTGTTTTCAAAATATTTAATCCAGATTTGGGTTTTTAAAACTTTTATTTCAAAATCAATTTTAAAACCTCGGTTTTTAATCAACATTATGTCATTTGCCAACCTCCATGACCTTATATTTTGAAGTATTTTCTCAGAAAACAATCTGGATTCGTTTTAAACTCAATTTTCAACTGACTTCAATTCTCAGACGAGACCCATTTAGGTGGTGTCGCTTATGGATTCCTTCATTTATCAAAAATCTAAAAAAATTTAGAGTCCTAGTTGGATCAGGACTCTGTATTTTCATCTTTTTAAACCCTTTTAAAACATCATTCTGATTTTAAACCAATTATAGTCATATCATTTGTCCATTTCCTCCGTTTTGGCCAAAATCTTAGAGTCCTGGTTGGATCAGGATTCTTTTTCCAGAGTTCTAGTCGGATCAGAACTCTACTTTTCACTACCTTTTTACTTGTTTTCGGAGAAAACCTTTCAAAAATCTTCTGTTTTGGCCAAAAATTCAGAGTCTTGGTTGGATCAGGACTCTTCTTCAAGAGTCCAGTCGGATCAAGACTCTTCTTCAGAGTTTTAATCGGATTAGGACTCTAATCTTTTATAGCTATTTTATCTATTTCAATCAAAGCTTTTAAAATCTTTCAAAATGAGTGAGAAACTCAGAGTTTTAGTCAAAACAGGACTCTGTTCAGATAGTCCTAGTTGGACCAGGACTCTGATCTTGATTTCAATTTTGAAAGAATCTTTCAAAAATATTTCTATCTATCAAAATTGTTACACTTTTATCAAAGAATTTCAAAATTATGAGGTTTTATCCCAGAGTCCTGATCAAATCAGGACTCTATCCAAAATTGATTTTCTCATTTCATTTTCACTGGTTTTCAAAAGTTTTGCCCAAATTTCATCATTTGCTTATCAGAAAACCAAAATTCTTAGAGTTTTGATCGAATCAGGACTCTTTCTTAGAGTCCTAATCAGATCAGGACTCTGAACAAAAACTTCAATTTCATCCTATTTTTAACTGTTTTTCAAAATTCTCTCATTTGTTTTCTCAGAAAATCCAAAAATCAGAGAGTCCTAGTTCAATTAGAACTCTGTCCTCAGAGTCTCAATTGAATCAGAACTCTGGTTTATTTCAATATTTGTTATTGTTTTCACTGCTTTCACAAGTTCTTTCATCTATGTTTCAAAAAATACCAAAAAAATTTAAAGTTTCAGTCCGATCAGGACTCTGTCCTGGAGTCCTAGTCCAGTCAGGAGTCTGTTTTGAAGTCTGTTGTTACTTCCATTTTTCATTCCTTTTTATTTGTTTTCAAAAATTAGGTCGTTTTGTAGAGTCCAGTTAATTCAGGACTCTATTTCAGAGTTCTGATCGAGTTAGGAGTCTAACCCTGACTGTATTTTCTGATTTATTTCACCATTTTTTTTAAAAATCTTTTCAAAAACTCCTTCATTTGGCCTTTAAAACCCAAAATCTCAGAGTCCTAAAAATTCAGGACTCTAACCAAGAGTTTCAGTTCGCTTGAGACTCTAGTTTCAAAATTCTGAATTTCAATTACTGATTTTAACCTCTTTTCAAAGTTATTTTCAATATTTATCTCAAATTTCTCAAAACCTGGTGTAGGCTCACTCAGTTGGCGCCACATCCAGAGGAGTTCTAACTCAGTTAGAACCCTATGCCATTTCAAAACTTTTAATTTCAAGTTTACTTTTGGAAATCTTTTGAAAATCCTCTCAATTTCAAGTTTTAAAATCATTTTTTGAAAAACTCAAGTAGGGCCCACTCGGGGTGGCGCCACATTTGAGAAAGTCAAGGTTAGTCTAGGCTTAGTCAGTGTCTTGGTTAGTTTTAGAAGTTTAGAAGAGTCAAAATCTATTTTGAAAACTCATTTTTAAAAGTTTGGTTTTTAAACTAGTGGTTTTAGAGGTTTTTAAAACTTTAAAACCCCAAATGTGGAAAAACGCCAAGTGGCGCCACATTTGGGGGATTCTTAGGTTTAGCTAGGGGTTAATTAGGGATTAATTAGGATAATTTAGGCTAGGGGTAGTTAGGTAACTCCACTCAAAAATCCCCCCCCCCCCTTAGAGAGTCCAAAATTTTCAAAAGTGTGATTTTTAAAACCTACTTTTTTTTATTATAAAAGAAGGCTATAAAGGGGGCGATTTTTTCATTCACCCTCTTTAGAGATTATTGGAGCTTCTCTCTCCTCTCCAGACCTTCCTTCATTGCTGCAACTCCAAGGTAATTAGTTCTTTGATTTTTATAAGTTTTAGTTAATGTTTTATTGATTTAAGCATGAATTTAGCCTTGGGCGCCCCTCCTTATGTGGATTCAACCATGATTCAACCCCAAGAACCATCAAGAACGGTCCAAGAAGATGATCTAACATGGTTTCACTATTTTTACAGGGATTCTAATCCATTATAATCGATTATAGCATCAATCTTCATATTATTAACCAATAAAACATGTGGTTTACCCTTTTAATGGGTTAAATTCATGATTTTAAAGGTAAAATCAAATTCCAGACATGGATTTCTTATTTTTATTTATTTATTTTACTTAGTTATATTTATTACATGTGTTTTAACATAGAAATCAATTTCGTTTTACTGTTTACTATTTTTTATTATTGTTTTCATTAGTTAATGCATGCTTTATTAGATTTTATTAGATTTCTGTGTGTTTTAAGCTTAGAACAATAAAGAGCATGCTATTTCGGATTGAAATATTCACTGTTAATTTCGGGTTTTTTATATGTGATACATGGATGTGTAAATGAACCACTGTAAAAAAATCAGAGGTTTTGGGATTCGGGAACTCTGTCAGAAAAATCAGACATCAAATCGTGATTTTCAATCTTTAAAATCGTTATTTAAATTCAAGAGGTAACTTGTTGTTGTGCTATTTTCCTTATCCGATATTTGATTCAAGATCTGTAAAATGCAGTGGATTCCTATTGATACGATCTATTTATTGTGAAATTTTGATAATTTTTAATCTCTGTTTGATGTTTTTCCTCTGTCAGAGAATCATATTTCAAATTTAAAATTCGTTAGGGTTTACCAAAACCCTAATCAAACTTGTGTTGCTCATAGATCCCAAACCACAGTTCCGATTCATGATCTGTAAAAAGGGAGTCTTGTTATTTTTCTGATCAATGTTCACTGTTAAAATCTCAGATATTTTGGTTGAGTACTGCTATTTATTCATGAATTTTCAATCGAAAGTGTCTGTTTTAACTCATGTTTGATTCGCAATATATAAGTCCAGATTATCGGAAAGGTTTCTCCCTAACCGGAGATGGTTTTTCCAATCTGTAAAAAGGAAAACCTTTGTTTTTATGTCTAGTTTGCCTCTGTAAAAATTCAGAAATTTTTATGTAGAATTGACCCCTGATTCTGGTCTAACTCTGTAACTGGTTTGTGATCTAGGTTAAAAATAGCATATTTTAGGGCTTTGATGCAATTTTTGGATTAAAATAATGTCAAAAAAATATTTTTAAGATTTCAATCTGATTTGAGGGTCATAACAAGTGCAGGTACCAATTTTTATGAATTTTGGAATCTGTTTGATGCCTGAATTGATCAAATTGCAAAACAGGGTCCCTATAAGATCCAAAACACTGCCAAAATCATGATATTTGTGATATTTCTTGATTTTCATGTATAATTTCATGTTTTTAAGGTTTTTTCATGTTTAGAATCATGTTAGGATGTTTCATGTTTGATTTTGTGTTTATTTCAATCATAAATCTCAAGTTTTTATCAAAATCTATTTCAGAAAACCCTGATTTCAAGGCCATAGTCTTGCTATCACTGGTAATTTGGTCATTTGACCTCAATTTTGAAATTCTAAACCCTAATTTTCATGTTTTTAATAATGTCATATCATACTTAGTTTAATTCATCCTTATTTATATTTTAAAAGTTGTATTTTGCAAAATATCTTTCTGAAAACCCTGGTTTCAAGGCCATAGTCTTGCTATCAGTGGTATTTTGGTCATTTTGACCCCAACTTCGAAATTCCAAATTCTATTTTCATATTTATTCTATCTTATTTCATATTTTATTAAGTTTATATAAGGGAATCATATGGAAAACGGCTTATATCTAGAAAATCCAGTAATTTCTAAATATTACTGGATAAATCTAGAAAAGCCAACATATTTTCACTAACCAGTTTTCTAGTTTTGCAGGAACATTGAAGACTTTATTTTCTGTATTTAAATTTGATTAGTTATGTAAATTAAATGTAAATTTTGAATAAGAATTTCAATTCTTGCATAGAATAGGATGCATTGCATATAGTTTTAAACTTTGATATATAACTGCTATGTATGCCAATTCATGCATATTTTTACCAGTTCACTATGGTCTACACGAATGACACATGCATAAGCTCTTATGGAGTTGACAAACTTGGTGAAATTTGTATTTATGGCCATAGTCAGAATACGAATAAGACCTGGATTTGTAATATTCGTATTAGCCACATTCAGCCTACACTCTTAGGCTAACTTCAAAATGCACTGCATTTCTCAAAAATACAAAAAGGATTTTCTCAATTCCTCAAAATCAAGTCTTTAAATCCATATTCATTCATTTCATTCATTTGCAAATTCCAATTTCAATTCAGAGAAATCGATTTTCTCAAAATTTCCAAGTCTTATTCTAAAATCGATTTTCTCAAAACTCTAAGTTTTCAAATGATATTTCAAGTATTTTCCCAAGTTCAAAATTCGATTTTCCAAGTTATGCATTCAATTTCAAAGTTTGAATTCAAAGAAATCAAGTTTTTCCAAAGTTAGAAATTTCTCATAAATCGATTTTCCTAAAATACTTGAATTCTTCAGAAATCGATTTTCACTTTTCTCAGAAATATTCTCTCACTAAGCTCACGATTTTCCACGTGTTATCTTTTCCAAGAATCTCCCAATATTTTCCAATATTCAAATCAAACATCATGTTTTCAAATATGCATTTTCAGAAATTCATAGCACATGCCTGATTCTTTGTGCATTTAGGAAATAGAATATGATTTAGACAAGTTGAATAAAGTTAAGCATACAATTGATCCTTGGTTCAATTACCCCTGGTAAAGGCGCCAGAAACGGTTGAACCTCGTACCGACAGGCGAGTCCCATTCTTTGGAATTATCCTGCATTTTAAAACGGAGGTGAGTTATTTTCAAAATCTTTTTCAAAGGTCAGTTTGACTTGCAAAAGTAAAAAAATTTGCGATGATAACATGTGGTCATTTGGTCTCATACTTGAAACCCATAAGTCAAAAATAAATCCAAGTGTTGGATTTGAAATATGAATTTAAGTATTAGATTCAGTTTAGTGGGTCAAAAATCCTATCACCCACTTACATAGTGGGTCATTGTGTTATGAACCACTAAGATAGTGGTAGGCCCCAGATCACATTGGATTCTCGGCATGTTTGAGAATCCAATGAGATGGTTATGGTTAGGGAAGATAAGTATCTCAAACCCTACCTCTGCAGGAACATACAAAGACCTCGATAATTACATCAAAGAATCTTCCCTGAAATAAGTAATTAATCTCGACCCTATTCCCTTCTCCTTTATCACCTAGAGCGCGCTTTCACTACAAACACTATGATTCTAATTCCTACACCATGCTCCATGCATCCTTCATCCAAACAAACCCTTGGGCTTATAGAAGCCCTATAATCTGAAGGAAGATAGAGAGAAATTCTAGGATTTCCCCCCTCTCATTTCCTTCATTTATATGGTTTAGGATTAGGGTTTCTCTGTATGATCGATTATCTTCGCTCCCATTTCATAGTGCAGCAGCATGGTTATCAGGAAACGAAATGGATAGGAGAAGCAATGCGTGAAGTGGAAGCGAGTGTTAAAAAGTACAGTGAAGTTAGAAGCAGGATACTATGGTTGCGAAATGAGTATCCAGGTGGATGAAAAAATGAATAGGAAATACATATAAAGCGACATGAAGTGTGGGGTGTAAGCAAATAAAAAATGACATAAGCACATCATGTATGATAGGAGAATGAAAACCTTTCCCAATAGAAAATCCTCCAAACCTACCCAATAAAAAATATTTATCTGATTTTTGGTGTTTTTGACCTTATATATATATGAATTATGCACTTGTTTTAATAGGACTGGGTTCTTGGAGCATTTGATTATAATGCATGGATATGTTTTTATAAGGTTTCAAAAATCAACAACCTACAATTTTAAAATTTTTGTAGGCACCAAATACCATTTTTTCATCTAAAATGCATGATTCATGTGTCTATTTATAGTAAAGCAATCATGATGAACACATTTTTTAGGTCATAATTTTGAAAAACACCAAAAAACTGCTAAATATTTTTTATTGGGTAGGTTTGGGAGGTTTTCTATTGAGAAAGTTTTAATTTCCTTATAATGTGTTTGAATGTATGAATGTATTGTGAATGTATTGATAATGTTTGAACGAATGTATTTGCAGGGTTTGATGGAATAAATGTATTGGCATTTTTTATATTATATTTTTCACAAAAAATAGGATTGTATGTAAACAATATATTTTTATATTATATTTAAATCATAATATTTACACATCAGAATATGCGAACATCAGGACATCCGTTCAATTGATTAACATTCTAATTAATTGATGTTTGCATATTTGAGCATGCAAGCATAAGGGCATTCACATAGTTGATTAACCTTTCAATTAGCTTATGTTTGCACGTCAGAATGTGCGAACATCAAGACATTCACATAGTTGATTAGCCTTGTAATTAGATGATGTTTGCACATTATAATGTGTGAACATAAGGGCATTCACATAATTGATTAACCTTTCAATTAAGTATTGTTTGCACATCAGAGTGTGCGAACATGAAGACATTCACATAGTTGATTAACCTTTCAATTAGATGATGTCACACATAACATAAAGACATTTGTGCATTTTTTTAACCTTTCAATTCAATGATGTTCATACAACAGAGTGAAAACATCACACCATTCACGCAACCTTCCAATTAGATGGTACTTTATGATATAGTGGTAATTGTAGAAGAAATTCATTGCATAAACGAGTATAAGAATGCACATGCATCAAATCGACCATGATAATCTAGAAACTCTAGCTTAATCCAAGTGTTGACACGCTCAATTTTATAAACTAGATGTCAATTTATAAGTTTAGGTGGGATTTCATGCCATAACACCTCATTGTCAACATCAACAAATACATTGTCAGGCTCGTCTCATGCCACATGTTGTGCAGGGTGTCTTTGATGAACTCAAACCAGGGGATGCTCATGGTGCGCTTGACCTCTTTAAGGGCCTACATGTGGTGGAATTGGATGTTGTCCAAACTGACCCCCAAGAAATATGGGAGATGGTTTCAGGGCGAGTTATAGGTCCAATAATGTGTTTTGGGTCCATATACGTAAGCCTAGATGGGTCATCTAAAATGGGAAAGGGTTGGGCTTGGTGTGGGTAAGGTTGGATTTGAGTTGAGTTTAGATATGAAGCATTAATTGGGTTATGGGTTCCATGGCTTGGATACTGAGTTTAGATAAGCTTCAATTGGATCATGATCGACTTGGAAAAATTATGAGTCGTTGGAACCATATTTGGGTAGGGTAGAGTTTGGACTAGATTTGGGGAATAGTAAGTCACTTTAAGACCTCATCCAAGTTTCAAAAGATCATGGGTTTGGTCTTGACCCAGTCCAAGAGGTTTCTGGACCTCCATCAAGTCAAGTTTGGGTTCGGTTTAATGAATTCAGACCAAAAAAACTGGTTTGAAATTTATTTAAATAGGATCCTGAACTAAACTCAGCTACAAATGGGTTTGTTTGAGTCAATCTTATATCCAAACCTATATAAACAAGGATGGGGACCCTGAAACCAGTCCCAAAAGATGGATTATGGGCCTCAACCAAGTCTGGGTACCCAGAGCCGAGACTTTCATTCATTTAGGGTTTAACTTATTTGTGGATGAATAGGTTGGGTCACTCGTATTGGGGTCACAAATGCCCCTCCACCAGGCATTCACTATGCAGATGCTAGGGGCACGCCACTGCAGTAGGTCGACCACTCCACCAGTCATATTTGGTCGCTAGGTAGTGGTCGAGCTAGTTCTTGTCAGTGAAGATCCCACTAGTGGTCTGTTTTAGGGTTATAACAAAGGAAAACTAGCAGTGGGCTTTAGCCCACCACCAGTAGTTTCTATATTGTTTCAGGGCGACAAGGGGAGCTCGAACTATTTTCTATTGGTGAAGCATCAATAGTGAGGTCATAAACAGAGTCAAAGACAATATTTGGTGGGTGAATCGCTTAAGCAGTTGTAGCTATAATCGATTCCTTGGCTCTCTTTAGGGTTTTCAATCATATTTGCATCACCAACAATTAGGGTTTCCTTTGGATCTCTTTAGGGTTTCCTCAAACTCTCTCATTGCTAGAAATAGGACCTACCATGTTTGGAATATCACTGGCAGCAAGAGGTTTTTTATCACTAGGGGTTCTCCATGCTTAGGTTGGCCATGCACGGGCAACAAGGAAGACATACCTTGTGAAGTCTCTCCAACCTCTTATTCAACCATGATTTCCTTTGCTTTTGATGATTGCTTCTCGGGGTTGTCATCCTTTCCTTTGGATTCATTGACTTTTTGAAAAAAACTCTAGTCAATAATGTTAGTTAAGCTAGCATTTATATAAAGTTTTTTCGTAGATTGCATATCTCACCTCTTATGTCATCTAGGGTTTCATATGTTCATGCTTTTCCTTTAATTCATGCAAGCCACCCTCTACATGTTGAATATGTGCTTCCTACTCCGTCATGGGTCATTCCTTGAACTTCATAATGAGGTAATGATTGAGGAGAGCAACTTACTGACACCAATATGGTGCATTGAACAAGAGGATTGCTCATAAACCCTCAATAAGAGGTACCAAAACTAATGAGAATTGAAATTAAGCAATAAAGTAGACATCAATAATTATGGTTTCTAAAAAATCTTTGATATCTCTTCCCTAAAACACTTATACATAGTCTCTCTTAAAACATGAAGATGGATATGAAACATGTGTGAATGGTCTAATGCATAGACCCATCAAACTATACTAGGTCTAGATCCAGTACAAAGATGTTTTGGTCACTACCCGCAACCCCATGATCTATGTCGTACATTTTAACTGTTTGAAAGGTACAAAAAAATAAGATCAAACAACTAAATTGGATAGGTCAAAACTATGTAGAGTCTTAACTAAGGTTGAGATCAGTTACAGGGGTTGTGTAGCGGGTTTAGGAAGGTCCTAAAGGAGTCTACATGTTCAGATATAGTCAGGGTATGTGTAAGATATTAGAAAATGCAAAACAACTCACAGAATGGGACTACATTGCTCCTTTAGGTACGGTCTTGGTCTAAACAACTTATGTAACTTTAGATAATGTTAGAGACTGATCCTAAGGTATGATAAGGGTTCATAAAATGTATAAATACTATAAACAAAGCTGAGAGGGTGATTGATCAGCAGAACCATGACTAACAAGTTTTCAACATTAGTTTCTGTATGTGAAACAATAATTAGACTAGAGAGAGGATTATAGAGTCATACCTCTGTTATGACTTATACTCTAAGTAAAAGTCTTAATTAAAATAAAGAGAATACCTGATTAAACTTTTCATAATTACCTTTTTGAAAGGTGAAAGAATCCTCTAGAGAGGTGGGGTCATCCCACCCTAGCTTTCTTAATTAACATCCTCTTATGTGGGCCCATTGGCTGACTCCCCTTGCTTATGGCGTAGACAAGTGTCATGTTTTTATTTTATTTTAGTATTAACATGTGTCCATTAACTTTTTCACATGTGAAAAAGCTACCTTAGTTGTCATATCACCCTTATGGGTCCCACCTAGGCCTGAATGACTCTCACTACCTGCAGAAAAGCATGTAGATCTTGAAGCTTAAATACGCACTATCTTCTGAAATTCAGGTTGTAACACAGTTGGATCACTTTGATTAGGCTTTGGGTTCGTAGAGAGGTTTGATTTCACGTCACTATGCATATGATTTAGACCCTAGACTGTAACATTAAGACTAGGGGTGTCAATGGTTTGGGTTTAATAGACCAAACCCTATTGGGTCCGGGTATGGTGTCAAATCAGAAGATCTGATTAAGGCACGGGTTTGGACCTAAAGGTTCGATTAATACATAAACCCGAGTATAGTTTTTGAAATTTTATACCAGACTCGGACTTGACCTGAGTTTCAATTAAGACCCTCAATTTTCAATGTGAAAATGTTATTTTATTGGGTATGGTCCGAGTCTGGTTCTACGAACACCCCAATTTTTTCAAAAAAATAAAAAATTCCCTTTTTGCCCCTGGCCCCCATCTTCTGAATAATTGGGTCAACTTCTGATCAAATTCTAACATTTTCTCGAATTCATTTGAAGATCCGAAATCCAATTTTATCTTCGGTGCTTAATTTAATCCCGGATCCAGATCAAATATCCAATTATGAGACCGATTATCCAATTTTCAGTTCAAACTCTAAAAATACAAAAACAATTTTCTGAAGAGCTTAGACAGTTCATCCAGTATCCATTTGGATCCATTCATTTCATTTCCTCAATTCGAGATCCAAACTTGAATATCTATTCAAAATCTCTGATCCAAATCCATTTTTGAAACTCAATTTCTAAAATTAATTTTGTTATTTCAGAAAACTCTTTTTCAAAAAATCCTTAAATTTTGAAATAGAAGCATTTTATAAAATTTCTTAAAATCCCCATCTAGATCCTTTCTTTCGATTTTTTAAGGGTTTTTTCAAAAAACTTAAAATAAAAACTTTCAGAAAAGAGGTTATACCCTCATTTTTTAAAGCTCCACTTTTAAGACCACCTTTTTGATTTTTTTTGAAAATTAAAGGACCTATTTTGAAAAGCCTCTAACGGCTTCCACTTATAAAAATGACCCACAGGGGTCGATCAGAGGCATCCATTCCTCGCGTCCTCCATCGACGAAGCCTCTCTCGATCATCCATCTCCCGATTTCTCCTTCTTTCCCTTTCTCCTTTTCTTTCTTCTTCATCTTCTGGCTTGAAGGCACTGATAGCCGACATCTACCTCCCTCCTCTAGGGCTCCAACAATCCGGTAAGAATCCTCTTCTTCTCCTCCCTGTTTGAATTCTGTTTTCTTGATTTTTTCTGTTCTTGCTTCATTAAAGCACCCCTTGTAGTATCGATTTGCTTATAGCAATATCGATCTACGATATGCAACATCACTGGAATGATCGTATTCCAACATTATCCTTTTGTCTTCTTCCTTTTTCCTTTTGCTATTTTCCTTTGGGTTATATATGTTCAAATGCCTACAATAACATCTGTTTGTTTCCCTGCATTCCAGCATTTGAGTTAGTTTCGTGATTCTGATTGCATTTTGTCCACTGTATTCCTGTTTTTTCATAGTCATTTCACGGTTTATCTTTTACCTCAGTATTCTGTTTTGATTTACCTACGACATTCATTTCGATTTCATTTAAATCGGTGTTCTCCCGTTTTGTCCAGCTTATGCCTTTCCGTTCCATCATTTTTATATATTGCAAACTCACCATCCGTGTGCTTTGATTCTTCATAGCATCACTTTGTGCACAATGATCTCTCATTATTTGCATGGCATATCATGTCTTACCTTTAATTCACTGCTAATATCATATATCATCTCTTCTTTCTGCATTCTTTTGCATTTACTATTGCCATCTATATTGTATGTGTTTTTGAGTTATATTATCTCTATTTCATTTGTAATATTTTGTTAATTTCATTAGCAATACTTTGCTTTTTCTTGAAACTTTGTTTCATCGTTAGCAGGCGCATATCATCACTTTACCATGTTTTAGTTGTTATCCTCTGCATCATTGCTTTGTTTTGTTGCTGATTTTTATTCATGTGCTCGGTTATAGCGAATCATCTTTGTAACATTTCTGAAATCATTGATTCGTCATCTGTATGTCACCCAACAACCCATAAGTCGTTGAAGCTTCATGTACACACATCATTAATATGGGACATTTGTTCCAAATGCCTCAAGCTGCAAGTAAGGGGGCTTTCTTTTTTTACAGGAATGATTGAGAAGAGTATTTAACCAGATGTGTCTATCCACAACTGTGTGATAACCAAGTACGAAGAGCTAAGACAATTTGACGATGTCTGTGAATTGTAGTGTGATATAATGAGAAAAGGTCTGATAGGTGTTGGGCCTTGTTTTCTCGTGTCCAACAAGCATGCTAGTTGAAGCATTCGTGCTCACAGTGTATATCCCTTGAATATCACATCACAATGTTACAAAACCAGAGGCTGATATGGCATTGATTAACCTATTTAAATTGTGTGTTATAAGAAACGGGGATGCTCAAGGTCAAAAGGGTGAACAATAGCATTGCTCAGGTCCCCTTTCTCGAGGACATCGATCAGTAGAAGCTTCTCAGAGCTTTGCCTTGAGAGGGTTACAGAAGGAGGAAGCACAAAAAATTGAAAATATTATTGTTATTTGTTAATTTTATCGAGGTTTTGATGTCAATGTAGGAAGGATTCTCTTATGCTACCCCCAATCCTTTTTTATTCTTGAAGTAAACTCAATAACTTGGGGAATTTGGACCTATTTTGTGAGTCCGTGAACATGATTTTTATTTACTAAGGTACAAAAAGGATTAAGTATGGTGGATGTTATAAGGAAACTGGGCTACAGATATACCCTCAATAGTTCCCCCCTATAAAGAGACATTTTCATTATTAAAGCTAATATTGCAAGGTTAATTAACACCATGATGTGCACACATATTGGCCCTGACAACAGTCAAAATATTTGTATATATCCTCCTGTATTTTGTTAACACCTGCCATAGACAGATTCAATCTTTCATGGAGATCTCAAGTCCACCATATGAGATGCTTTGTTGTGTTTTGCTGAGTTTATTCAATGTCTTTTCTTTTTATTTATCCATTATTGCATAGTGTGACATTAGATTTGATTCTTTCTCTTGAAAATCACATTCCCCATGGTCACTTTCATTATATGCATTTCGTCACTTCACAGTATGGCACCCACAATACACTCTTAAATTGTTGTAGTCTTATGTGCATTTCACAACAGTCCAATGTACTGCTGTGACCTTGCATGCGTTCATAGTATATCACAGTGAGCATTTCACAGCAGTCCAATACACTACTGTGACCTTGTATTACAGTGAGTGTTCACAACAACTTATGTACTGCTGTGATCTCCCACATTCATAACATGTTATCATAATGCACCCCATGGCTGTTGTGAATTCACAACAAAATTTCCTTTGCATTTATTTTTGGTGGCACTTGCATTCCCAGCATACCATTCAGTCATATTGCCATATGTTACAGATCATTCAAACCACAATATCATGTATAGCATGTCATCTGTTATCAATCACCTACCCCTTTGCACCCTCATCTCCTGCACACTACTACACCTTCACACGCAACACCCTACGTTTCTTCACAGCATTTAACTCCATCTCTTGTCAACGTCTCTCCACCTGCCCTTCACTTACCACCACACTTTCACTCCCTGCACTTGTGTATTGCACTCACACTTTCACTACATTATCACCCACTCACCTCCATGGCACAAACACTTCTACAACAAACACCACTGTTGTATGTGCAGCCATAGCTGCTGCAACATCCACAACAATATCTACAACCACTACACTTTGCACAACACCACTTACACCTCTTTCCAGCATTCTCATGTCTTCATATCACTTCACCTAACTGTCAGCTGCATGAATACCTATACATTGCTATATCTCCATCACCATTGTATATATATTTCTCATTAGGCACATACATTTTCTCACTAATTTAGTGTATTACATATGTATTCCAACATACAATTTTCTCATTAGTTTAGTGCATTATATACACATTCTAATATGTATTTTTCTCATCGACATAATGCATTGTATATGCATTTTAACGTATATTTTCTCATTTAGCATAAGTATAGCATTTTGCACATGTATTCTTCATTAGAGTAGATATAATCATATGCATCTTTGTTTTCAATGTAGCATTTTTCCATATTCTACATTTTGCTTTGTGCTAACCCATTTTTGCAGGAAAAAACATGGAAAATGTTAAATTCCTTTTCTAGATTAGGAATCTTATAATTTTAATTTCAATTTAAGACTGTAATAAGTTGATATTAATGAGAATCTCTATTTTTCAGTTTAGAATAGAATGTATGAGCATATAGTTCTCATAATGGTTTGTGACATCTCATTTTTACCTTATTCTTATTTCAAAAATTCATGAATGGTGAAACACGAATGACACGTGCATCTTTTTAATAAGAGGTAAATAATTCTAAGTAAATAATTCACATTTATGGCCATAATCAAAATGTGAATAATACTTAGGATTTTTATTTTTTATGAAATAACATTTGATTTCCATCATATTTTTCTGAAATATTATTTTCTTCCTTTATCAGAATTTAATATGTGAATTAACTTAAGATATATTTATGGCCATAGTCATGGATATATTAAAAGTTAATTTTATTTTAAATCCAATAAAGGCACAAACATTTATTTTATTCTTTATTAAAATTTAAATAAAGATTAGATTATAATATGTTTGTGACCATAGTCATGAATGTATTATGATTTAATCTTGTTTTAATTCTATTAAAGAATAAAATATGCTTTTAAATTCTACTCTTTAAATAAATTTCAAAGCACACATCATTTAGGATAAAATTGCATTCTTTTTCAAATTATTTCAATTCATCTTCAAAATTCTAAGTGATTTTTGAGAAAAAATTTAAAATATAGTTCTCATTTCCGAATTCAAAATCATTTTTCAACTTTTACTTACAAAATCAAATTCACCTTTCCACTCGATTTTGAATCTTATTCCAAATTCTTATTTTCCAACATTCTAAACTTCACATTTTCTGAATTCCATATTCTAACTTTGAAATTCTTCTCAACTTCAAATATTAAAGTTCAAACTCTTTATTTCCATTTCAAAATCCAAAAATCTCCAAGTTCTATCTAATTTCAAATTCTCAGTTTAATTTTTCAATCCAACTCTAAATTGAGTTCATTTTGAGATCCACTCTGAGTTTCTAAATCGATTTTTCAAATTCAATCTTGATTTCAATGCAAATTTTAAAATCAATTCAAGATTTCCAAATTCAATTCCAATTTTCAAATTCCCTTCTGCTTTCAAATTTCAAGTTTGAATTCAAATCTTATTCTCAATTTCAAAATCCAATTTCAATCTTAATTTCAAAGTTTAAATTCAATTTCAATTTCCAAGTTCCAAGTTAAAATTCAATTTCAAAACCAATTCAAAGTTCCAATTTGAAATTCTATTCAATTTCCATTTCAAAATTTTATTTCAAATTTCAATTTCAAAACAATTCCAAATTCAACTCTTATTTTCAATTTACATTTTTTAAGATTTCACTTTATTTTCCAATTTCATTCTTTTCCAAATTTCATTCTCGATTTAAAATCTTTCTTCTTCAATTCAAATTTTAATCTATTTCAAATCTTTGATCTCAGTTATAGTTTCAACTTCAAAATTTCAAGTTTTCTTTTCAAAATCTCAAATTCATTCCAAATTCCAAGTTTAAATTCAAAATTCAGTTTTCAAAAACAAGTTTAACTTTTGAACCACTTCTTCAAGGATGTTTTTAAACTTATTTCAAAATTACGTGGAAAAATCCAAAATTTCTGAAACATTTCTCAAAAGTATACATCTTTACATCTTCATAAGCACAAGCATGATTCAATGTGTATCTAGGATTTCAGAATAATCACTTAGATAAATTTAGGTAAAGTAAAAGGCATTGATTCGATCTTTGGTTCAATTACCCCTCGTAAATGCGCCAGGAACAGTTGAACCTCGTACCGACAAGCGAATCCCATCTCTCCATCTTTCCTGCAAAATTCTAAAAAACAGAGGTGAGTATTTTTCAAATCTTTTTCAAATAAAGGTAAAGTGAGACCTTGCAAAAGAGTTTTCCTTCCTTCTTTCTTTCTCTTCTCTTTCTTTCTTTTCCTTTTCTCCCTTCAAAAAGGAAAAAATGACTCGAAAGGAAAAAAAAAGGAAAAGAGGAAAGATTGTTTTTTTTTGTAATGATCACAGGTTCATGTAGTTCTTATTGAGTTCATGTATGGTTGATCTTATAGTAGACCCAATTAGACCCAGATCTCAGTCTGGTTTATGGAGTTGTTATCGAGTTTGGGTATGGTTAATCTTATAGTAGACCCGATTAGACCCATGTCCAAGTCCGATTCATGTAGTTCTTATCGAGTTCGGGTATGGTTGATCTTACAGTAGACCCGATTAGACCAAGGTTTGAGTCTGGTTGTAGTTTTTATTGAGTTCAGGTATGGTTGATCTTATAGTAGACCCGATTAGACCAATGTCCAAGTCTGTTTTATGTAGTTCTTATCGAGTTCGAGTATGGTTGATCTTATAGTAGACCCGATTAGACCCAAGTCCAGACTCAATACCATACTCGAAAATCTAGTCTAAGTCTAGTTCCACTTGGGTCAAAACCAAACACGACCTGTTGACACTCCTAATTAGTAGGCGCATCAGGGGTGGTCTAGATGTCATAAAATAACAATAAACTCAATTTATCATTGTTTTAGAATACATCATGATTTTACCGGGAATCTTAACAAGGATTTATCATGCGTCATTTTTTTTTTGAGGTTTTGAGTTAATATCTAGATAATTTTATATTTGTATTTTTAAAATCAAATACTTTGTTCCTTTTTTTTCTATGTATATGTTTTAATATGTTGGGAATTTATGAAACGAGCACTGCCTAGTGATGTAAACAGTTTGGATGCAACCCTAATCCGAGTCCATTATTCAGGTTTGTTAGATAAATCTAGATGTGATTAATAATCAAATCATGGTTTGGTATTAAGTTTTGTATTCAAACCTTAATCCAAATCCAAGTAAAAACCCGATCCGATTAAGTGTAAAAACTGGGTTTTAAGCTAGTGGTATCCCGGTTTAATTTTAATTTTTTCATCATTCCTATTAGGTCAAACCATTCCTATTAGGTCAAACCCTTATGTCAGACTTGATAATACCTAGATCCTACCCGAATCCCAACCGTTTACATTCCTAGCCCCAGCTTACTCAGCCACCATCGGAACCCCGTGAGGCCATGATGGGTTCTGTTTAAACCGGTTCGGGTAAACGTACAACCCGAGGTCAACTGATCTATTTCTTAGTGGTAACCAATGAAGAAAGGGACTGTGCGATTAAAAAGAAAACCCAAAATCCAGGAGCGCCCCTGGTTGGGGACGGATTCCGCCCTTCTCCTATCCCGTTGGTTTCCTACCCAACTCCCACAGTTTTGTCCCTGCTTATTCTCAAATTACCAAACAGCCCCAAAATGTCACAATCAAGGACAAAAATAATCTTCCTTGTTAATCACCCTCACGTGCACCCCCACCGATAAGCGCGCTTTCCAAAAACAATTTTTTTTCCACAGAGAAAACTGGGGTTAGACAGATCCCTACCAGTTATACAACTATATCATTGGAATTCGAACTTGCAACGTCCCAACAGAAGGTGACGTTATGGTTTTAAAAACCTGATATACCCTTAATTTTGAAAATGTTGTCCATGTATGGATCCAAACCAGGGTAAATGCTATGCATGAAATCACAAAGTACGTTCCAAATTTGTTCTAAGATTTGATGCTTCATTTTTTGGGTTGGGCAATTCGGATCAATGCCGATAGGATGCCGTCATATTGATAAGCTTGACCCTAACCTCAAATTTTTTTTTTCGATTCAAAGCTTTCGAAGTCGATGTTCGACAAGGCCATTTATCCAAAAGTCCCATCTAATTGTTGGATTTAGTTACTAGTTTGCACTAATCTAATGATGCGATGACTTTCGGATCTTCGACCCGACAACCGCCAATGGTGTCTGCTTAAGGCTAAATCGATCATCAAATAAAGAGGAGATACTCGTGTTTAGTGTTTTTTTGTATTAAGTTGATGGATATCAAATTGTTTTCAGTAGAATCCCCCCTTCTGTCATTCATAAAAAGTGGCGGGCTATTTTCGTCAATCTCGGGTCATGGAAATTCACACGAGAGCGGTCTGTCGTCTGACCGTCAAGGGGCATTTTCAAGGCAGAAGAAAACGAGGCACATCCGTCATTTCTATAAAAGAATTACCCTGTTTCGGTAATTCGAGGTAACGTATAATCCTCTGCAACTTCGTCCTCGCGCAGAACGAACAAACGGTCGCAGAGGAAGAAGGAAAGAGGGAAAGATGACATCTTTACGACTTTATCCCTCAATTTTGCTCATTTTCCTTCCTCCTTAACAGAGTGAGTTCGGAATTCGTCACAGGTATTTGGGCAAAAGGGAAAAAAGAAAGAGAAGCAAGGGTTTTTTCTTCAAATCCCCCTCCTCTCTTCTTTCTGATTAACGGTCCTGGCAAAAACGGGATAAGAAAGGAACCCTAGTTTCGATTTTTCATCAATTTCGAGGTTTTTGGTCGAATTTCTCAGCGTAGATCGGAAGTCCGAGCTTTGAAGTGGGAAAATATCGTTTTTTTCCGAGAATTTGGGGTTTTTTCTTTCGGAATTATCTTTTAGGGGCTTCGATTTCCGGGGCTTTCCAATGGATTCCGTCCAGAGATGCAAAAGATCGGACGGGAAGCAGTGGCGCTGCTCCGAGAATGCGTTGCCGGGAAGATCGTTGTGCGAGAAGCATCACTTGCTTGCGAAGAAGAAGCGCGTAATTCCGTCCGGTGGCGATTCTGGCCGTGCCAAGCTTGAAACACTCGCGGCCAACAATAAGTCTGGATGGAAGAAGACGAAGCGGAGGAGCGCGGGATGCGAGGGGTCTTTGGTGAAGAGGAAGAAGGGGAACTTAGGTGGAGAAGTTTCGGCGGGGAATTCTGTGCAGAGGGAGAATACAGCAAGTGTTTTGACGGGGAAGAAGGTGAAGAAGGTGTTATTTAAGAGAAAAAAGTATGAGGAAGAAGAGGAAGAGGAGGAAGAGGAGGAGGCGGAGGAGGAAGATGAAAGGGCTTTAGGGAAGCGGAAACGGGATTCTGGAGGAGCGCAGAGAGTGGGAGAGAAGAGTTCGGGAAAACGGAGGACAGTTTTGAATGGTGGAAGTTCAGGAACAGACAGTCGAAAGACGGACCCAGAGATTACTAATGCTGTAAATTTTTTTTTCTTTTTTGCTTTATGTTTTCTTGTTTCATCGACTTCTGCACAGGTACTTTTCTTGATTTGCTTATTTCTTTTTTAAAAAATGAGATTTTTGCTGTTTTATTTTTTTTCGAACTTTTTTTTCCTTTTTTTCTGGCAATGAAACTAAAGATTACCTTTTGTGGTTGGTGTTCTTGTTTGTTTTCTTCATCTTTTGTTAGAATAATTCATCAATTGTTGAAGCTAGCAGTAGTTGGGGTCTTTGTATGGGTGATGGGATATCTTTTTTATTTATTTATTTGGAACTCAACTTGTGCAAAAATGAGATGTCAAGTTGAATTTATGTTTATTATCTATTGGCAAGGGTGGAACTTAAAGTCATGATCTGCTGTCATGCTTGGTTATTTTCAGTTTATGAAAGTTTGAGAGGTGGGGTTATATCTCACTAATTTTTTTATTTACAAAGCTATTGTACATTGTTTAAGATGCAATCTCATGACACACGCATTATATTCAACTGGGTTTGATAGCTTTTGTCATGAACAATATATTCTAATCGCCTTATTTCGTTGTGACTTAATTGCAGTGGACACATAATTGGCTTGGAAAATTTAGACAAAATAGTAAAATGAAGATGTACATGCCAAAGGAAAGAACTGGCCGAGAAACATGTTTTCTTCCAGACAGAGAAAACCATATATTTTTCCTTTGGAAGTTCATATTATATATTTTGGACAGAGAGAAGAATAAATTTTTTAGTATTAAAATAGTGGAAATGGTGAAGTCAAATATCTAGGATAAAAGTTTCTACTTGTTAAGTTCTTCTTAACTGGTTGGATGGTTTTCATCTCCTCACAACCAGACACTTGGTTCGACTGAGGGCAACTTTATTTAGCATCTCCAGCTAAGACCTTGGAA
This sequence comes from Nuphar pumila, assembly GCF_984573655.1. Lineage (NCBI taxonomy): Eukaryota > Viridiplantae > Streptophyta > Magnoliopsida > Nymphaeales > Nymphaeaceae > Nuphar > Nuphar pumila. The sequence continues at coordinate 17,564,125 of NC_143253.1, read as the reverse complement.
TAGCTGGCTGAGCTTGAGACTTATCTGAGCATGTGGTTGGATTTGCATGTTTTTGATAGGCGAGTGAAATCAATTAGCAACTCACGAATCAGAGAATGTTTGTCATTTGGCTCCATTCTCTCACGTCAAGCATAGGTGAGAGAATGGGGCATGAGAAAATGACACTCATTTCTTTTGTAAATGAGAGTCCACTTCTCATTTGTCACCAGAATTGGATTCACATCTGCTCCCTTGTGATTTGATTCATAAGATTCAAAATGACATTTGATTCCGAATCAAATGTGGTGGGGTGAAGCAAACGTGCCCATAATTGGATTTTTGTGTTTTAGTTGGGAAAGGTATGGTGTTAACATTTGAAGCTTCAGACTTCACTGAAATAATTTTGTAGCATTAGAAAGTGGACGAACTTGTTCCATATATTCCTCAAATTCTTGCTTCCAACAGCTAGACAATTCTTTTTGGTGTTCTAATTGTTTTCTGTTTCTAGTCTTGCTCTGCGGAGATGAGTAGAACTATGGTCCAATCCAGACAGGTTTGAATCTGGATCCAACTTTGAGGCACAGACAATCTATTTAGGCCTGGCTCGGGCAGGTCAGATCTAATGGATAAGGGCCATATCCACTCAGTTGGGTAAAACCCTTAATATTGAATATTTTACATATAAGTGGACCGGATTTTCATTGAATTTTAGTTTGCATTAGATCTGGTTTTATAAGCACACATTTGTGTCTCGTCCATCTTGTATTTTGGACTTTTTGGTATCACACCCATTAGCTTATCAAATCTGCCTTTGGGTCCTAAGGTTGCACATACATGTACATATGCATTCTTGATTTCATTATTGTAAAAACCGCATCTACATGCTCATATTTGGTTATGTTTGTTATTGTGCATTAAATAAATGAATTTCATTTGTAGCTGATGGCTCTTTTCTTTTAGGATGTCACTGGTAAGCATAAGGAACAAAAGGGTTTGATGTGCCATCAGTGCCAGAGAAATGACAAAGGTGGTGTAGTAATTTGTTCCAGTTGCAAGAGGAAGCGCTATTGCTATTGTTGCATCGCTAAATGGTAGTTATTCATCCATGTGTAGCCTAATGATGATGATCTTATGTTGAAGTATATCAGAGAACTGAACGCTTTGTTTGTCTTCTCTATTGCTGATTACTGCCACTTTGGTCTGCAATTGTTAAGTATTTTATAAGACTTATCTGTGATACTGTTTGCAAAGGTACCCGGAGCAAACACATGAAGAGATAGAAAGTGCATGTCCAGTATGTCGTGGCAACTGCAATTGCAAAGCCTGCTTGCGTGAAAACATGGTTGTTATGGTAAATGTCACATGGAATTTGTAGTTTAACTTTCTCTTGAATTTATCTATGGAATATTGCTACACGGACCCAAATTCTGATCAAAAGTATGATAACAATCAATCTTGACTTTCATAATGATGAATATATGTCAGAAATTGTGGAACTGTAGGTTGGCTTTGAAAGAAAGAAAAAGAAGGGAAAGATTTCTCTGTGCATATGTTTTCAGATAGAACTGTAGGTTGGCTTTGAAACAAAGAAAAAAGAACAGAAAAATAACTCTGTGCATATGTTTTCAGATAATTCCAAAATCTGATCAATCAGTTCCAAATTTGGAAGTTTTCTTGCAGCCAATTTTGGTAGTTTCCCCATTTTATCCAATGAGTTTGTTATGGAGAGCCATTTTCACTTTGGTGTTTCTTTGCTTTTGTTTGGGCAGGACGAAGGCAAGGAAGATGATCCAAAGGACAGGCTACAAGAGCTTCTGTATTTGCTGCATAGAGTTATGCCAGTCCTTAAGAAAATCAACAGTGAGCAGAGCATGGAGAAAGAAATTGAAGCCAAAATACAAGGTTGGTCATTTGTATCTAATAAGATACTTCAGATACCTATTCTTTGTCGTTGCATTCTATATTCGTTTCAGTTCATAAGCAGTTCTTTTCTTTCATTTTAGGTGTTCAAATTGCAGATTTGGTTATATCAAGGTCAAAACTTGGTCGGGATGAGCGTTTATATTGGTATGTATGATGTCTAGGGTTCTAAATTCTAAGATATCTAACTTTCTTGCAATTCTTATGCATTTTAGGAGATGCAAGTGATTTCTGTAAGCGACTAGAATGCTCTAACTTGATCATGAAGGTTTTCCTGAATTTGAGAGCTTTTACATGCTGTAATGGTTTAATTGGACATGCATTACTGGGGAAGTGCCATGATAATATCCTGTTTACTCTGATGAAGCCATAAATTCCAAGCATGAAGCTCTCTTCGCTTGGTACAAGGGAATGGTACCATAGATGTCAATGTGTTGAACCTGCTGGTGTGTCATCCACATACACCACCTTGTTCTGAGAGCCATCCATCTGTAAAATGGTGACACTTGGCACCTCCTTGTGCATCTTCTGTATGGCCAGTCTTTTATATATGGTTTCTTTGGCTGCATTTATGATGTATTTCCAGGACCTCTTTTTTTTTGTGTGTGTAAAAACAGGAAGAAAAAACTAGTCATGAAACATATTGGTGGATCCTTGCATTGAAACTGCTTTATGGTATAAAAATCATCTTATTTCCCCTAGTTCATGTTATAGTTCAATGACTCTGTGTATTGGCCTATCCAACAGCGACAATTGCAATACATCCATTGACGACTTCCATAGAAGTTGTCCAAGCTGTGATTATGATCTCTGTCTCATTTGTTGCCGGGAGCTTCGGGAAGGTCGCCTGCCTGGCAGCAATGAGGTGGAATCTGCTTATCGGCAGTCTCTGGAAAGAACTCAAGGTCAAGCTACAGATGGCTCCTTAGGTATAGATAATGGTGCTCCAGTGAGAAGATTTGGATGGGAGAGCCAAGCAGTTGTTACAAAAAATGCCTGTACTGCAGAAAGCAGCTATCCTTTGTGTAACTGGAGTGCAAATGATGATGGCAGCATTCCGTGCCCCCCAAAAGAACGTGGTGGTTGTGGCTCCGCATTACTTCAACTACAGCGGAACTTCAAAGCAAATTGGGTTGTCAAGCTGTTGAGGAATGCAGAGGAACTCACAAGTCATTGTGAATTTGTAGATGATCCTGATTCATCTGAGGGTTGTCTTATGTGCCTGGTAAGCGATTCAAGTGTTGGGGATAATGGAGAGAGGCCTGCTGTAAGGCGGGCAGCATTCAGAGAGAACATCCATGACAATTTTCTGTATTGTCCAAATGTGATTGACTTGCAAGACAGTGGGATCAAACATTTTCAAAAGCATTGGTTAAGAGGTGAGCCAGTAATTGTGAGGGATGTCCATGAGAAAACAGCTGGTCTCAGTTGGGAACCAATGGTCATGTGGAGGGCTGTTAGAGAGACAGGCAGCAAAAAAAAATTCAAAGAAGAAACAAGTGCTGTGAGGGCCATTGATTGTTTGGATTGGTGCGAGGTCTGATTTTTTTTTTTGTTATTTGTTGCATGTACTTAATTTCTTGGTAAATGTTTATTTCTCAACATTGTGAATTTGGGATGCATCGTTGTTGCTGCTTTTACTCCTAAATAATTCTTTCCCTGTTATACTTATTGTAGTGATGGATTTCATTTAAAGATAATGCTATAATGAACTGATAATGTAATGTGTTCCATTGTCTTATAGTTGGTATTCTCATCATGTTTCATATTCATGTCAATTATCATCGTTCATAAATAGTGATCACATGGATGAAGGTGTTGAATGTTTAACAAAGTTTGAACTTGAGACAAATGTTAGAGAAATTTACAAAAAATCTTCTAATTTATTGGCTGTTTGCGAAAGGCCACCTAGCATTCAGTAATTACATTTAACCTTCTGCTTTTATAATTTATGTTTCAATGACATGCTTGCTCTTAAAATCGTCAAGTTGAATTTTGTTTGATCAATCACAGTGATAAAAATGCATTCATTATTGTTTTTTTACAAAAAAGATACGCTGACATTGGATGAGTTGTTGGATAGAAAAGGACAAAAATGTCATTTTTATACCTCGAGTGGGTAAAAGTAGCTTGTTGAATGTAATAACATAAATGCTGGGCAGCTTTTTTTCAATATCTGATAAGTTAGGTGGATTTTTGTGAATTACTCTTAATGTTATCTGTTGTTCAGAAGGAAGTTCTAAATTAGATTTTCTTAATCTAGGACTTCTTTTCAAGAATGTCAGATTTTGGAGTTTGAGAGAAAAATTAGAAAATACAAAATTTAGGAAGTAGCAATATTGAGAATTTGATGCCATTGATGCTATCCTGTAAATATCCTGTTACACAATGCATTTTTTGACTATCCTGTTGTGCTATGTTTAGCCAAGGCCATTAGGTATATGTGTATTTGAATTAGGATGTCATTATAATATTTTCCTATAATATGTTTAGTTTGTGTATAATGTCAAATACTGAACTTTGTAGTAGGACAATGTCATGATTCTGAATTACAGCCCTAATCAGTGGCAACATGCTCTTAATACAGAAGCATTGGAACATCCTCCCTGGGGCTGTTGACCACTCTCTTTCAGTCCCAAGTCTTTATTCTGTACCTCTCTAGAGTATGAGTTGGAGAGCTCATTCTCATTAATTAAGTGGAAAGATGTATGAATCTATTATATATGCAACACATTACCACATGAGAGAATATATATGTTGTTTGAGTTTTGACATGGCTTAGTTATATCTATTGGTAACAATATCCATAAAAATTATCATTCTAGTCCTCATGCTCTTGTCAATTCAGTAGCTAAAGATGTTTCTATTATCTTGATAATTTCTTCTAAATGTAGTTGTTCTTGACAAGGATATAAGTTGTATCTTGTTTGGCCACTCTGTAGGTTGAGATAAATATACACCAATTTTTCAAAGGCTACTTGGAAGGTCGTATGCATAAAGGTGGCTGGCCAGAGATGCTGAAGCTTAAGGATTGGCCTCCCTCAAGCTTATTTGAAGAAAGGTTGCCAAGACATTGTGCTGAGTTCATTGCAGCATTGCCATTTTATCCTTATACCCACCCAAAGTCTGGTGTCCTGAATATGGCTACAAAGCTTCCAGATGGATGCTTGAAGCCTGACTTAGGACCCAAAACTTACATTGCATATGGATCCTATGAAGAGCTTGGTAGAGGTGATTCAGTCACAAAGTTGCACTGTGATATGTCTGATGCGGTAAGCCTTTTAGTTTGAGTCCTTATTTTTGCATAAGCCAATGCTTTCTTATGGTTGCATCTAGAATTATTTGTGCACCACTTATTACGTTTGTACCATGGTAGTCATGGACATCGGTTGATGTTGACTGATATATTGGTCTTGTTTGACCTGCTCATGACCTGTCTTCACTGTTAATTTTAGGATCCATATCTACTTGGATGTTGATGTAGTTTCCATTAGCTTTAGCTTTTCAATAAAGTGAAGATGCCTGCTGTAGACCCTACATTGATGGAAGGTTTGAGATCAGCTTTGACTCCGGTGTGTGCCATAGTTGCCTGTTCTTGTTAGTAATTATTCGACATTAGTAATGTGCAGTGAAAGTCATTGTGGATGACTTGGATAATGAGATGCTTTTAAATATTTGTGGCATCTAAAGTATTCATTTAGTAGTGGATGCATTGCCTACATAAACTTCAAAATATAGAAGCTGGGCAGCAAAAGTTGGACATACACATACTTATTGGGTATGAACAATAAGATATACCCTATGGCATGTATAGAAATGCTATCTAGTCTTATGAATCCACAGAATGGCCTATAAACTTATAGAGCCTGGACAACAAAGGGTGGACATGCACCTAGATATACCCTATCATTTATAGAATTGCTATTATCCTGTCCTGATAAGTCCATAGACTGGCCTATAATAAAACAGTTATAGCTATGGAATGATAGAATGCACAAGCAACCTGAGAAAGGAAATTTCCCATACATGGAATGTAGAGGTTCCGGTTAGTGCTTTAAGTTAATAAATATATACATGTCACTTTGTTATTTCCACAAAATGTAAGGATTTTGTTAAAAGGTCAGGTTGCATTTTTCATTTAGTAGGTCACCTTTCAGTTTTGGTGAAACCAACAAACCACATTTATCAATGTGCATAAATACTTTGGTCATGAAGTTCTTTATGCTGTTGGCATTTTTTGCATACAACATAAGAAATTTCATGTCATTTGACCCAAAAAATTGTGCATAAATTTATTTAATATGCATGATGCAAATTCTGTAGCTAATTTAGATTCTTCAACAATGATACAAAGCTATGTCACATGGATACAGCTGCCAATGCGGGGATACAGTCATTTTTGTGAAGTTTTCAATATATAAGGGGACACAATACGGAGGCCAAAATGGAGTATCCATGTAACATAGGTACAAAGTGGTCTTTCAGTTATGCCAAAAAAATTCCTAGCATCTCAAGGAAATTCATGAAAGTTTTCTTTTTTATTTTATGTTTCCGAAATTATTATGTTAGACAATGCAAATATTTCAATAGGTGTTTGATGGATTTTTTAAAATTTGTTATAATCCATAAGTGATTCCTGACTGTGGGAAGTTATATATGTGTGTGCGTGCATATATATATATATATATATATATATATATATATATATATATATATATATATATATATATATATATATAAAGAGAGAGAGAGAGAGAGAGAGAGAGAGAGAGAGAGAGAGAGAGAGAGAGAGAGAGAGAGAGAGAGAGAGATGTGTATCTTCCAGACCATTTATCTCCTAGACCATCCCAGGCCCCTTTAAAAAGCATATTTGTATGTGTTTTTTGCTTAATCCAAACCTGTAGATGTGTTTATTCACTAAAAACCATGCTTTGGATTGAATCAATTTAAGAAGAATTCATGATTTTTAGTTAATCAAGTTTTTGGTTGAATATGAACTGTTGATTTTTTTTGAGTTAAAAACACATCTAAACATGAAAAAATGTTTAAACTGATACATGTTTTCTACTAAATAAAGCATAGAGATCACGTATATGGGTTTAGATTAAGCAAAAACACATGCAAGCATGTTTACTAAAGGGTCTGGGACAGTCTGGAAGCTACACATTAATATGTATGTATCATAGTCACATATATCAGTGAATTTTCAAAATATCACAATATTATTGTTGTATTTTCATCAAATGATATTATTGGTAAAATATATATCACCAATTTAATTATATTGCGATATTCTCTTGATAATATTGTGATATAATAAATTATTTTTACTGTTTTTATTTATCTTCTACATATTACATATGTTTTTCTTCTTTCTTTTACATTTTTTACTTATTTCCTTTATTATGTACGTATTTTATTGTCTAGACATGATATTTTCTTACTTATTTTTTGTTATTTTTATATATTTTATTCTTTTTTAAGCTGTGAGATTTATCACCAATCCTATAATATCATGAGAAATAGCTGATACCGATATTTGTGACAATTATATATATATATATATAGATGTGTGTGGAGAGAGAGAGAGAGAGAGAGAGAGAGAGAGAGAGAGTTGTAATCTAATGCCTTATCTTTTGGTGATTTCTTAATGTTATCTTGTAGTTGCCTGTGAGCATTTCTATTATATAGGCATTTAGTTGCCACGTTTGTGTAAAATCTCTCTTTTTTTTGGATAATCCAAGGGAACTCCCCCCCCCCCCCCCCCTGCCCACCTGGAAGTACACCCAGCTTTGACTTTACGGCAAGGGATGCCACCCATGGGTTTTAAACTTGTAACGTCCTGTAAACTTGGTGACATTCACAACTTGGTGTTTGTGTAAAATCTTTTCTTTTGGTGTATGTATGGAAAACATTCCAGGTTCTAGCTGATTATTACGTATGAGTTTCGATGCCTTATTTCTGTTGTTCACTTAATGTGATCATGTAGTTGCCTACGAGACATAACTTTTATATAGGCATTTTAGTTTGTGTAAAATTTCTTATTTTATTATATGTATGGAACGTATTCTAGGTTCTAGTTGATCATTACATGTTGAGTGTATTGTCCTGTTTTTCTTTGAGCTATAGCTTGTAATTTTTACGAAGATAAGGAACCTGCATCACATTTTCCTTGTTTTTTTTATTAGGTAAATGTTTTGACCCACACTGCTGAGGTGAAGTTGCCTGCATGGCATCAATCTAAAATAAGAAAAATGAAGGAGAAACACCATCAAGAAGACTTGGTGGAACTTTATGCAAGTCAAGGAAATGCTTTGGATGGCAGTACTGATGAAGAGAAAAAGGTAGAGCCACAAAAAGTTAAAACGCCTGTTAACTTGCCATCTTTCAAGGAAGTTATGGAGAAAAATTCTCCATCCTTGGGGTCAGATAAGCAGGAAAATGTGATGGATGTTCCTTGTTCTCTAAAATGCGAGGATCCTGTTTACGAGAGAACACAATGTCCAGAAAAGATCAATGTTGAGGTGGAAAATATCAAAATTCAGCATCATATAATGGAAAAAATTCCGTCAACGTCAAGTTGCTGCTTACAAAGTAATGGTGCATTGTCTGCAAACATTGAGAGAAAGATTGAGAATGTTCAACAAAAAATTGAGAATGGGAAAACAGAGGTAACTGTTCAGAGTTCCATTCCTGTGAATGCAAAAGTTGATATACATACAAAGAATGAGGGGCCATATAACGAGGAAAATGGAATAAGTGCATCTTGTTCTCCAAATTGTGTGGAGGCTATTTATGAGAACTTGAACTTTTCAGAAAAGAAATGTGTCATGGAAGAGAAAGTTGTAAATGTCAATTGTTATTGTAATAAAGACAAAGAGATCCAATATCCTGATTATCAACAATCTGAGATGGACGTGGAATTATCTGGTTCAAAATGTGTGGATGATGCTAAAGTGGTTCAGAAAGTGCCAGAAACCATAGATGTTGATGTGAGATCTTCTGACAAACAACAACCTTTGAGGGTTGGAAGTATGCAAAATACTAACAATGAAGAAACTAGGGATGCTTTAAGCAACAATGGAATAAGTGCCGACCCTGAAACATCACGTGGAAGGAAGTCGTGCCCAGTTTCTTCTGACAATACTAGCACTGCTGATGTAACTTTGGAACAAGGTGTTTGTAATGGGAAAATGTCTCCTCAAGGTGGTCGCAGAAACAACTCATCAAGTTCAAGCACACCAAAGGTGAAGAAAAAGGCTCTGGGAGTTGATTGTGATCCAGAGGATGCCTATGGAGGGGCTGTATGGGACATTTTCCGTAGACAAGATGTACCAACCCTGATTAGTTACTTACAAAAGCACTGGAAAGAATTTCGTCACATTAATAATCTTCCTATCAAATCTGTGAGTATTGTTATTCTTTTTTATTATGTATTTTTCTCCCCTACAATTAAGAAATCTCTAGCTTATTGTGCTTGCTTCAGGTTGTTCATCCAATTCATGATCAAACACTTTTCTTGAATGAGAGGCATAAAAGACAACTGAAAGAAGAGTTCAGTAAGTTATATGCTTTGATTTTTCTTTACTGATGCTTCAAAGCAGCCATGGTCATGTGTAACAAACGGACATTTGTTCTACAGATATTGAACCTTGGACATTTGAACAACACATTGGAGAGGCTGTGTTTATCCCAGCTGGCTGTCCTCATCAAGTGAGGAATAGGAAGGTTGGATCCCTTCCGTACTCACTTCCTCTTTCTATAATCTACAATGTCCAGCTCTTTTTTATTATAGCAGTCGATGTGACAGCATCTCTTGATGCCTTTGATGCAACTTATCAAGTTAGGAATAGGAAAGGGGCTCTTTAAACAATCAACTCTTTAGACAACTGTTAGGCTTCTGAGCTGTTTAGAATTGGTTAATGAGTTTGTGCATCAACCTTTTCAACTAATCAGATGTTACTGTTGCTTAAGTCCCTTTTTTCAGTTTAAAAGTCTCACTGCTTATGTTGAATGCTGGTTCGAAGTCCTCTTTTTCTCTAGCTTCATTACCCAGAACCGAACTTATAAACTTCAGACTTGTTGGTTCTGTATGGATTTGCATGTTTCTATCAAGTACAGCATAGAACGATCAAACCCATTCAACAGATTATCTCATCTATTTTTCTTTTCATGTGTTCAAGATTGGGTGTACTTTTTGTCAAGGATATCAATGTGCCTTGCATGAGGGTAGTTCTTTTACTCCCTTCAGTTCTCACATGGTATACAAGTGGTAGGTCTAATTCATTATGTAAATCCACATCTTTTTATATTTATTAATTTTCTTTTCAATTATCCATTATCTTTATGTTAATTTTTTCCTTTTCTCCGAAGCAATATGCTATGGTTGTTCTCAAATCTTTATAAGAACTGGGCAGTCCTCTTAATTCCTTTATTTCTCAGCTTTAGAGAGCCTCTTCCTCTATTTCTGACCTAAATTACAGAATTCCAGCCTAGCAAGCAACTGTAAGTTCACCATGGGGCCTTCCAGGACTGTCCTTGGCTAGAAGTTTTTGCTTAGCAAATTATTGGAAGTACCCATTTGTTAAGTAATCATCCCAGCCTCTTAATCATCAGCCCTTGTAAAGAGTCATCTGTTTGGTGTTTGGATAGACGATTGAGAAATAAGGTTAGAAAGTCTAGCATGATGGATGACCAACTTGGACCCTTGACAACTCCCTTTTCCATTCCAACATCTCCAACACCTTCTATTTTGGCTCATATACCTCTCAAATCATATATGCACTACCCTCAATGGTATGCATTTTTTTAACACTTTTTGCCATGTGAATATTTTAAAATTAAATTTTTTCTATTTCTTCATCCCAATTATCGCCAAAAATGCGTGGTTAATCTTTTCAAAGTTTTCTGATTCAATTATAAGTGGTATAAAAGGATAGTTGTTTGCTTTAATATTTTTTCATATACATGTCTTTAAGAAAAAACACTTTATTTTATATGTAGACTTATTTTTAAACAACAACAACAACAACTATGCCTTCATCCCAAAACAATTGGGGTCGGCGATATGAACCAAAAAAAGAAAATCATTCTGGGTCTTTCACATGAATCCTTCTCCTCCAATCATTTCTATCCAATGCCATGTCCTCGGTGAGGTTCAAAGCATTCATATCCTTTCCTATCATCTCCATCCAAGTCTTCTTAGGCCTACCCCGACCTCTTTTAACTAATATATTTTCCCATTTCTCCATCCTTCTAACTGGAGCATCATTAGGCCTTCACTGAATATGTCCAAACCACCGTAAACAATTCTCTCTCATCTTATTTTCAATGGATGCAATGCCTACCTTCTTACGTATCTCCTTGTTTCGAATCTTATCTTTTATTGTATTTCGAATCTTATCTCAACTATACTCATTTTTTGAATATGATGTCTCTTGGCAGCCCAACATTTTGTACCATGTAGTAAAGCGGGCCTAATTGTCGTCCTATAAAACTTTCCCTTCAACCGCAATGGCATTCTACGATCGCACAACACTCCAGTTGCACTTTTCCATTTCATCCACCTAACCTTTATCCTATGATTTACATCCCCATCAATTTCTTCATACTTTTGAATGATAGATCCCAAATATTTGAAACAATCATCCACCTGTATTTCTTGCTCACCAAGCTTCACTACACTCCCATCACTACTTCGTTGCTTACTAAACCGACATTCCATATATTCTGTCTTACTCTTACTCAACTTAAAACCTCTTGCTTCTAATGTCTGTCTCCATAATTCTAACTTAGCATTAACCCCAGCTCTAGACTCATCAATCAAAACAATATCATCAACAAACAACATACACCATGGCACATTTTCTTGAATTGATCTCGTAAGCTCATCCATCACTATAGCAAATAGGAAAGGGCTTAATGCAGATCCTTGATGTAACCCAACCGTTATAGGAAAATTGGTTGTCACCCCTCCGCACGTGCGAACATTGATTACTACTCCTTCGTACATATCTTTAATTATACTAATGTACTTGAGAGAAACACCTTTCTTCATCATTGTCCACCAGAGAACATCTCTAGGTACTCTATCGTATGCCTTCTCCAAATCAATAAAAACCATATGCAAATCTTTGTTCCTCTCTTTATATCTCTCAATAAGTTGTCTAAGAAGATGTATAGTTTCCATAGTTGATCTTCCAGGCATAAAACCAAATTGATTCTCCGATATCATGACAACCTTCCTCAACCTATACTCAATCACCCTCTCCTAAAGTTTCATAGTATGACTCATGAGTTTTATACCATGATAGTTTGTGCAATCTTGTATATCACCCTTATTCTTATATAGAGACTTATTTTTAAACATTTATTAATTTTATTTATTCTCATAATAAAATTTTGACATAAGCTTTACTTATAGAACCCAGCAATATGGGCATGCTGCTTACTCTTCTAGTTAACTATAAAGTGTGCGACACTCTTCACATGTTGTGTCCACCATGTCAAGTTTTTGACACGCTATAACACTACATGTCAACTGTTGGACATGCCATGGATACAATGTGTCAAATGTCAGACACACTATCAATATAGCATTCAAGTGTTGGACATGCTATTATGGTGGATGGCCACAACATGTCAAATGTTGGACAAGCTGTGGTTAGTTTATGTACATAACGTGTCAAGTGTTAAAGGCACATTGTATGTGAATGGATAGTGTATCAAGTGTTGGACACACTGCATAGAGTATGGACACTTTGTTAAAGTTACAGAAGTGTCCATATCTTAAACTTTTTTCTTGTCGCTACTCTATGATCATCAATAGTTTTGACCCCTAATCTTCAACTTTGTACCTTAACTGGACATTCACCAGAAAACCAGGTACATTTTTCTTACTTAAAAGAGAAAAAAACTTTTAAAGCCTTTGAAATTTAAAACCAAAAATCAGAATTTGATTTTTATATTTCTAAAATGTTAGCTTATTCTTTTCAATGAGAACATCAAAAAATATCCACCGTTTGTTCTAAAAGCCTAGGTTTCTTGAATAAAAAGCCAAAAGGATGAAAGAGCTAAAAGAATCCAAGGATTTGTCCTCAAAATTCTAATGATTTTCAAATGAATGATCAATGAAAAAGTTATGAACATTAAAATGAAGTATTGTTTTTTTATATATTATTTATTTTATAACTAGTTTTCAACATCCATTTTCTTGTACATACATGCAATATCCCTGTTTAAATTTTAAAGCTCATTGCGTTTGACACTTCATACTGTGTCCAGGTAACATAGCATGTTGATTATATTTTTGTTACAGTTCGTATCACTATTAAAGACAAACAATTCTGCAAGGGTAAAAAACAATTTAAAATTTTTGTGATGAAAAAAGAGAAAAAACAATTTGCAATTTGTAAATAGTAACAAAAGATTTGCCCACACAAAGTGAATTAAACTATAAAATCTTAGCTACTTTACCAAACAGGAATGTTGAACTCTTTTTAACTAAGTTATCTTTACGTGTAAAGCCATTTCCTTCTTTCCCTGTTCATCATTTTGAGTTTTTTTTCCAGTCAAATATCTCTTTTTATGTAATTACCATATGTTCTTTTCTTCCTTGCAGTCATGCATCAAGGTGGCCCTTGACTTTGTTTCACCTGAGAATGTTGAAGAATGTGTCTTGTTGACAGAGGAATTTCGCTTGCTTCCAAAAGGTCACAGAGCTAAGGAAGACAAGTTAGAGGTATTCATCAGTTATAATAACAATCATGGACTATTCCATAATGAAGCTCAGCTTATAGTATTTTTTGTTCATGGTACCTGTGATGATCTATTTATTTATGAACAGACCATAAGTTATGGCTCAGATGGTAGATATGGCAACACGTGAAGTAATGCTCACACACATGCAAAACTGTGCATCCATATCCACATGCACTTGCTCAAACAACAAGTTACCCATACTCATGCACTGTTCTCACTAACACCTTCCTGTTTTGTTCAAGTGAAAGTTCTTACCAGCAATCAGCTGACCGTATTCATATTTCCTTTTTATAAAACTCTCTAATTATATGAAATTGCTTGTTTTGCTCTAGTTGTACTTGTCTTTGCTTGCCTTTTCTTAAATGCCTTTTTTTTGCAACATATATTCTAGAATGATGTTCTGGAGTACAGAAACACAATTTTTGTTAATATGCCTTCACTCACGATCTGTCATATGGAAAATATCATATATGTCATTCCAAAAAACTGTTGTTGATGCATAAAGGATCATCAGTCCAGTTATATGGATCTGACATGCCACATGACACTTGTGCGAGATGTGATGCAATTTTATTAGAGGTTGCTCCTCATTCTGTGCCCTTAGATTGTAAAAAATGACTCTAGCTCTACACGGGACTCGGGCTTATGCATGAGCCTCTGATGGATTCTGTACATCCTTAAATAGGAGAGAGTAACTGTGTGATAGTGCTAACTAATTGGGACTATGCAAGCTCCAGTAGCTTCTTTATTCCTTTCAGCCTTCTTGACTGTTTTCTAGTAATATTTTCAGGTGAGAAAGATGACCCTGTATGGTGTAAGTGCTGCCGTTAGGGAAGCTCAGAAGCTAGTAAAAGAACTCAAGTAAGAACATATTTTCTCATTCACTTTGTTCATCTGAGTGATCTTGTTTCATGCTGTTTCTCTTGTGGTTTGTTATTTCATTTCAGCTCTTGTAAAAGTTTAGTAGTTCAGGACCTGCATAAAAAATTTAACTGTTGGGTTTGCTCACTATCAGCTTCTATGCCTTATATATTTTCTTCATCAAATTTTGTGCAATGTTTTGAATCCTGGTGAATATTTAACAATTTCTTGTATCTTATTTTAAGGGGCCTTGCGTTCAGACTTGGAAGTCCATTTTTGCCTTTTCAAAACAGAAGAGGAAAAATTAAATATTGATTTAAGCATTTTCAACAAAAACCTGATTGGGTCTGCATCTGTACCATAATTTGTGTAGGAACTGGCTTGATCATTGTCCTGTCAATAGGTCGTAGATTCTAGTCTTTTCATTTCTATTCTTCATTGTTTCTTATATTTCATTAATCTGTGTTTCAGCTTGTTAGTTGCTGTGATTTCTCTCTATTGAATATGAAGCTATTGTGAAGAAATAAGAGCCTTCAAATATGAACAAAATGTCCACCAAGGAATCCAAAATGAACAAGCACAAAGGGGGCCACTATGGGCACACTCACAAAACCCATAAAGGGCACACACAAAGGAAGGCTCAAATATAAAAATAATGATTTTATTAATTCTCACAAGTATGCAAAAAGAATACTTTCAAAGAGGGGGTTCACCCCTTTATATACAAGCCAAGAGAGCCACACATAGCTGTTGGAACTTGGAACTAGTCCAACGGTTAGATTTCTAGCCATTGAACTAGCTCCAATGTCTAGTCAACCTTGAGTTGACCAATACAAAAAACAAAGAAATAAAAATAAAATAAAAAATAAAAGTTACAAAAAAAGTTATTATGTACAATATACATATATATATA
This sequence comes from Nuphar pumila, assembly GCF_984573655.1. NCBI lineage: Eukaryota > Viridiplantae > Streptophyta > Magnoliopsida > Nymphaeales > Nymphaeaceae > Nuphar > Nuphar pumila. The sequence continues at coordinate 17,548,692 of NC_143253.1, read as the reverse complement.
TATATGCATACAAATACATATACATACATAAGTATGTATATAATATATATACATTATATATGTACATTTTAACAGCTATTTGTCTCTCAGGTTTGACATCCATATTGTTTCCTATAGAAACCTACTGTCTCTGTCTGGAATTGTGAGGTTGATCATCTATCTTACTAAATTAGATGGCTGTAGCAACTCAACCTTACCATACGGGAGAACCTGTCATTTCCTCGTGATAAGATCACATTTTCCAAGCTTTTGCAGCCATGGCAAGTCAGAGCTCTATGTCTTGTGCTGTTGCAATGATATGCTCTACTTGGCATAAGAGGCAATTCAATTTTAGGTGTCTTTGTACTGAGTTGTGGTTTTAATATCCAGTTTGGATATAAGAGTCTTACTATTGGTGTCCATGCAACTTTTTAAGCATCGAGGTATCATTAGCTTGGAAAACCCAAAAAAACAGACTGAGAGAACAAATGCTTTGCATGATTGCATCTTAATACTTGTCACGTCACCTATGAGAAGAATTACCAAGTGGCCTCTCTTTATGTGCATGTTTCTGTTTCTCATATGTACTGCTGCAAAGCAAGGCTTTAAGGGAGTCTTTTATGAATGATGAATCAACATGGTTTTTGCAAGGCATGCTAGGCCAACCTCTAGCTGAAGTATCTGACCATTTTATTTTCCAAATCATCTTCTCTTAAGTTTTCTTTTCTCTCCAAGATATCATGGACTCATTCCTGTTGGAATTAACTTATGCATTGAAAGCTCAAACTTGTGTGCAAAATCTTTTCTTTCTATTAAATCTCAAAATTCAGTTGTTACAATATCTTTGTCTGTGCAAGTGCTTTGAGCAATTTAGTTGGATTTACTTGATCTAACCCAGATAATGATAATCTTAGTGCTAATTTTATTGCTCTTAAAAGCTTGTGATTTGATGCAGATTAGATTGACAGCCTGTGGTGGGCATGTTAGCAATACCAGGAGTGGAGGCAGGTACACGTTGCTTTCACAAAGTAAACACCGTATAATTGTTTGAAACTTTTCTACATAGGCATCATTTTGTGTGCATACTAATGGGAATATCTGCTTGTGTTGCATTCCTGACATAATTCAATTGGCTGTAAGTTTGAAAAAGATAAGTGTTAACTAGTTTCATTGACGTGTTCTAAAGATTTGGAATTGTGGAACTTTGTTGGGAGGCTCTGCCAAACCAGCCATGTTCCGTCCTGAAGCAGTGTTCAAAACAACATAATTTTACAAATGTTATTATGCTTGTTACCGATTGATTTTCAGTATTGGGAATGTTAAAATATGGTGGGCAGACTCTATGTGGGCCTCCTGCTAAGTTCCAGGTGAAACTGAATTCAGGAACTGAGTAAAACTTCATCACATTTTTCATGTGAAACCTATTAATAACAGAGGTATCCTTTGTCCATATCACATCCAGCAGCATTTTAGTTGATTTTCTGCATATTATAGATGGAACTTACAATATTGATTGTTTTTGTGTTTTGTTAGTTCACTATATGTTATGATATGAAGGTTTGCTTAATTTAAAAGCAACATGCATCTTAACAGGGGAATGAAAATTGAATCACGAATTCAACATGCTTATATTTTATTTTTTTCATTTTTATTTTGCCTTTATAAAAAGCTGTTTTTTACTTTAATTACTAATGTTTAATATTTCCTGTGGTTTTTTGAGGCAATTGTCCATTTTACATTTATTTATCTGGCTTTCCTGACATGTCAATCCTCATCTTGCAGCCCTTCAGTTGAAGATGAGAAAATAGAGAGAAACCAATGAAAGGATTCATTAATGATATGCAACTTAGACAGAGATTATACTGTTGTGCAAGCAAAAAAAGGATAATTCCAACTTCTGAGAGATGTTCATCCAAGCTTAACTTTGGATTGGCAAGCCATGGACTTGTGGCCGTGACCATCTTCAGGTCGTTTGTTGACATAATGAGTAGGAGTTGATTGTGCCTTTTCTTTTTCCTTTTATTCTGTAATGTAAATGACTATTTCTAATTAGAATAAGTTAATTTTCTTGTTCAGCTGCTGTGCTGGCTGCTTTGCTGATGCGTGCATGTGATTACATAGTTATTTTCTCTTTTAGCTTCTCAAATGTCTTTATATGTGCAAGGGTTGAGGGATGGGGGGCTCTAGATGTTTGGTCTAGTGTGGTCTGTCTTTGTTGTGAGAATTGAATTGAGTATTACTTTAGAGGGCCTTTGCAGGTATTTTATTATTCTTATCAATATGAAGTCTGATAAGGTGTTTTATTCTTGTCATTTTAAAGGCTTATAATAATGCTGGTGATCTGGCTTTTAAGTGATGGGATTCTAGGTTGGATAGTTGGTTTAGAATAGTTAATTACATACAAAAGGAGAAAAAGGAAAGCAAATAACTAGCATGAACATCAATTTCATCTTTTGAGTTGTTTTTTTCTTAACCTTTTCCCTTTGATATGTCAACAGGTATTAGAGTAGTATGGTTTTATGATAAACATTGCAAGGAGAAATTTGCAATGGCTGTAGGCCACAGAGAATGCTTGTAATGGGTAAGCACAATGAGTTATTTTATTAAAGAATGGCAAATAGTATCATTGTTTGACAATTTGGCACAGCTTGAGAGGAGACTAGATGTATTGGTTTTTGTTATAGGTAATTCATAAGATTTTTTTTTAATAAAGAAAAAAAGAGTGTTTAATCAGGTAGTCAACCTCATGGGAGAATCTTAGGGAATGTGTGGCTTGAAAAGATGACTATGGCAAACTTGGAAGTAGTAGTTTTCCTCTAAAGATACTGCATTTCTGCGGCTGACTGAATCCCTTATTTAGTTTTTCAACATTAATTTATTTCTCAAAAGCATATTAGGGTGCTTACCTTCTTGGCTTCCATCTCCATCAAGAACAATGGCCTGGACATGGCCCTTCACTATAGAAAGGGGGCTGCGGCAGGGTTGCCCATTGTCCCCTCTCTTATTCAACTTAGCATATGAAGCCTTGGCGACCACATTGAGAGGATGCTTGATGTGGGTTTCACTTCAGTCTGAGGCTACAAGATTTGGAGCCACTGACCCTGCTCCAATATGCTGACAACCTGCTCATCTTTAGAACAACCTTGTTAGCCCAGATGTGTCACACATGGTTGATCATCAAAGCCTTTCAGAATGGCCGACCTTAGGGTGAGTGATGCAAAGTGTGATCTTCTCACTTTTAACATGGAAGAACAGATATCTGAAGTGGTGGAGCTCAGTTTCAGCTATTGCCATGGTCAACTGCCTATGTCCTACCTGGGAAAGTCAAAGATAGGGTGACCGCAAAATTCAGGCATGGGCTTTTCATTAGCCAGTAGAATTATGTGACCAGGTTTGTCATTATTGCTATTCCATCCTTTCTATTAGTGATCTTCAAAATCCTGAGGAAAAACAACTCAGAGGTTGACTAGGCTTATGCGAACTGTATTGGAACGTAATAGTGATCATGGGGTGCCTTGAGGTAAGTTAGGACCAGGTTACCTTACCAGTGGGGGTTTGGTGGGCTGGGTATTAATCAGTTTCAGTCACTAAATAATTCCGATGGCTAAATGGTGGCGGGCACTCTTTAAAGAGGATAGAACCTGGTAACGCCTCTTAATCAGTAAATATGACGTTAGTCACTCTCCATGGAAGTGGACCTCATCCAGCAAATGGAGGCATTGGGTCAGTTATGTTAATAGGACTTCACTTCCAGGACAGTCATTAACCTGGGAAGGAGGCACGGCTTGAGATTATGGAAGGACAAATGGTGGCTGGACCATTGCTGAGATACACCGTTTCCCTTTTTGTATGGCTAAATATAATGGTGGCAGCCAGTTGATGGTTGGCCTATTTAGTTTAGTAGAGATTTCAAAGACAAGAAGCTTGAGGAATGGCTGAAGGTGATGAATGTGCTTACCTCTTGGAAGCTGAAGGAGGGAGATCTATTTTTCTGGATGCGATCACTTGGGGGAATTTGCTATTTCTTCCTTACTGTTTGCTATTCCCACCAAAGGTTGAGCCATTTCTTAAGCACACTTTACGAGGTTTCATGCGCATACCTAAGTGCAAAGACAATCACATGGCTTGTATCCATGGACAAGATCAACACTAGTCATGTATAAGAAGTTGGTAGGCAGTCTGATTTATTTTGACTATTCCCAGGCCCGATATTATGTTTGTTGTTCATGCAGTGAGCCAATTTACGAGTTCCCTATTACTGGTTCATCTGGTTGTTGTTCTCAAGATTATTAGATACATGAGAGATACTATGCATTATTACATGTTTTTATCATCCACTTCCACTGATTGAGAGGATATTGTGATGCAGATTTTGGAGGGTCTACTAGTGGTAGACAATCCACTACTGGATTTTGTGTGTTTTTATCATGTTCAATGATTTCTTGAAAAAGTAAAACAAAAAGAGTGGTTTTATCTACAGTTAAAGAGATTAAAGATTATATGAAGGAGCCATGACTCAAGTGATGACGAAGATTATATGGATTAGATGGTTGTTGAAAGATCTTGGAGTTGATACTTAGAGTAATAGCATGACTAAGATTATATGGATTAGATGGTCGTTACAATCAGAGTGTCATCATTTAGCTAAAAATCTAAAATTTAATGAGGAACAAGCACATTGAGATACATTGTCACTTTACAAAGAGAGTCAGTATGGAATTATATCAATGGAATATAGTTCAGGGCAACAAACAACGGATATTTACCAAGAGCCTTCTTCCTTCTCATTTCAGGACATTTCTCTCCAAACTTGACATGATTCCTCTTGCATCATCCCAAGTTTGAGGGGAATGAAAGAAATGCGTCATTATGTGTATTATTTATGTTGTATAGTAGATTTGACTTTTTGACTTTCTTGTAGGTCTATTTCTGTACATTCTTTTAGTAGGGGGCCATTAGCAACATAGAAGGTCTATTCTTGTCCATTTGATATTAGTTTCTTTAGAAAGGGGGTTGACTCCCATATATGTTGTAAACCTCATTTTTAAGTGGCAGTGAATTCCCTATTGATATTGCTCTTCTTCCTGTCATTCCTCTATTATCTTGCTTGAACCCACATCCTTAAAGCTTGCTTTGCGAAAATATTTTTCGAGACTTATAATAGTGACCATATTTTGAAATTATTAGAGGCTGCAAATGGAGGAAATAACTCTTTCCACCTGCTCTTTTTGTTTCATGTTTCTGCTCTCGTGTAAAATGCTTTGTGAGTTGTCTATTGGAAATAGCTCTCTTTTGTCTTTTCAACATGATGATTCCTTTCAATGCATTTGTATGAATTCTAGCTTGGGCTTTGGTTGTCCTGAAAAATTCAGTGTGTGTGTGTGGGGGGGGGGGGGAGCAATTGTTAGCATGATCTCTCATACTCAATTTGACACTTGTTGGATTCAGGTACTCATTATTATTGCATATGCATGTGTATCTTTATCATTCCACATGCATTTGAGAAAAGATTTCGGGTTAGAAAAGTTGCGATGAAACTAATAAAAAGACACACTCATTTTATTGTTGATGATTGAATTTTTTATGACTTCTAGGGTTATTTTAGTAGAATTGATCATTGGGCATAAAAGAGCTATACAAAGATAATTCTGAAAGAATGTTGTTCATAAAGAAGGAAGCTAGAAGCAATGCAACTATGAATCTCATATAGAGTTTTATCCTGGCTTAGTATAAACACTAATTCCAATGATTAACACATGCAAACCAAGTGGATCCTGTAAGGAAATGAGAGCCTCCAACGATGTTCACCAAATCACCAAAGTGGACACACAAAAGAGCCACACCAAGGTCCACCAAAATACCAAAGTGAACACACAAGGAGCCACAAATAGGCTCACTCACAAAAGCCACTAAAGGGGCCAATACAAGAGCCTAAAACAATAATATTTTATCGATGTCAATCCATGCAAGTAGCATACAAATGAGAGGGGGTTTCACCCTTATATATACACATTGTTGAGAGCTCCAAAGAGATGTTGGAGTAGGTCCAACGACTCTAAATAGAGCAGTTGGACCTGCTCCAACGACTCTTTTTTACTAGTCAACCTTGTGTTGACTAGTCCAACAAGAACTAAAAAATAAAAATAAAAGAAACTAAAAAAACCTCACCTAGTTACACACACACACACATATACACACACACAAACATATATATATATATATATATGCATTTTAACACTTCCCCTCAAACTTACGATTGGATAACCAAAAGTTTGCCTAAGAAAAAGTGAAATCTAGGAGCAGAGAGAGGTTTGCTGAAGAAATCCACCAACTAGTATTATAAGGTAACATAAGGAAGAACGATAGTGTCACATAGATTCTCCTCTAGTGCATAGTGACAATCCATCTCAATATGTTTGGTACATTTATGAAAGGTCCGATTTTTAACAATGTAGATGAAACTTTTGTTGTCACAACACATTCGTGATGCTCTTGTAATCTGAACTCCCATATAAGCCATCAATCTTCTTAGTTAGACCACCCACCTCCATAGCGGTTGTAGCCATGACGGTATTCTGCTTCAGTCGAAGAGAATGAGACCTTCTGTTGCTTCTTACATCACCATGAGATCAACGATTCTCCTAAAAAAACACAAAAACTCATGGTTGAGTGTCGATTATTGGAATCACCTCCCTAGTCAGCATCAGTGTAAAAAGTTAATTCTAAAGTTAAAGAAGCAGATAAGAAAATGTCTCAATAAATGAAATTCTTAATATATCTAATAATGCACTAAACCTCTCCTATATGAGTAAAAGTGGGAGCATGCTGAAACTGGCTGGCTGTGTGAATTGCATGCATGATGTCAGGTCTCGTAATCGAAAGATATGACAACACTTCAATAAGTTGTCTGTATGGTGTTAGTTTTTCAAGTGGTTCTCCATCATCAATTATCATCTTAGCATTGACAACTTCGGGAGTGTCAGCCTTAGATTCCAAACCTGACAACAATATCTAAATCTAGTTTAGATTGAGTCAATAAATAACCTTTAGAAGAATAAGCAATTTCAATGCCAAAAAAATATTTTAAAAATCCCAAGTCTGTCATTTCAAAATGAGTCTTGAGAAGTTTCTTAATATGTTCAACTCCCTGTTTGTCTCCTCCGGTGGTAATCATGTCGTCCACATAGAGGAAAAGAATAATCATACTTGCATCAAAAATCCTAACAAACAAAGCTCAGTCAGTCAGACAAGATTAAAATCCAATATCAATCCTAACTTGACTAAACCTGCCAAATCACGCATTCAATATTTGTTTAAGACTATAAAGGGATTTATCCAAATAAAGAGCTTTTCTTCTAGGAATAGTTATACCTGGTGGTGCTTCTATATAAACTTCTTTAGCCAAATTCATATTAAGGAATGCATTCTTAACGTCCATCTGATATATAAGCCATCTTCTCACAGAGGCTAGGACTACCAAGGTCATAACTGTGATCATTCTAGCAACTGGGGCAAAAATTTCTTCATAATCTATTTCATATTTTTAGTAATATCCTTTGATAACTAATCTGGCTTTGTATCTTTCAAGAGTTTCGTAACTCTTGGTTTTGTTAAAATGTAAAATGTAACATATATAATATATAATATTACATTATTATTATATATATTTTTTATTTTTCTCTTTTTATTTTTTTTATTTTTATTTATTGTCTAGTTCATTTTGAACTAGACATTGTGTATTCTAGTCAAGTCCCAACTAGGACTTGACTAGGATATAGTCGTTGGACCTAGTCCAACGGCTATATTTAGAGCTGTTGGACTAGCTCCAACGACTCAAGGAGAGCTCTAAAAGAGCTCTCCTTTATCTCTCTCCCACTTGTATAAATAAGGGTGATCTCCCTCCACATTGTATCAATGCTTATTAAGCATTTCTTATAAAGAAATAAAGATTTATTATTTTAGTGTGTTCTTTCATTTTTACCCTTTTATGGGTTGTGCTTGAAGTGTCTCCAATAGACACTCTTTTGAAGGTTTCTCGTGCTTTTGTGGAAGACCACCATTTCATTACATGGTATCAGAGCCTTGAAGACCTTTAGATCTTGAAGATTCTCGCCTCGTTTTCCATGCTTCATTTGCAAAGAGTGATTTATCCTCTTGTTCGTGACTCAAGAGATCGTTTTTGGAGAAGGAAAAGCCTTTGGAGGAAGCTTGGCTATTAAATTTTGTGATTGTGCTCATTCTTCTCCTCTCTTATTTTTCTCTTTTTTCTTCTCCCATCTATTCTTTCTTTTTCTCTCTCTTGTAAAAGATTGATGGCAATGATAAGATCACCATTATACCCATGAAATTAAATGACACCAACTATATAATGTGGGCTTCAATCATGAAGCACCACATTTGGGGAAAAGGGTTGTGGGGTATAATTAGGGGTGGCAAAATCTGACACGACCCGCCATAAACATTGTGTCATAAACGTTATATTCAGGTTTGACTTAAACGGGTTCGTGTCATAAACGGGTCGACCCGCCTAACCTGTTTATTAAGCGGGTTGGGTTCATGTTAGGGGTATGCCAACCCGCCAACCCGGCTGACCCGTTTAATAAACGGGTTAGTCGGGCAGGTCAACCCGTTTACCCGAACCCATCAACCCGTTTATTTATACGTTGCAAGGAAGATAACCCAGAGTCATTGCTGTACTCGTGTGAGAGGCACACGTGATTATTTTTTTTTTTTTTGTTTTTTCTTTTTGCTTCTATTCTAAAGGTGCAGCAGAGCAACTCACCATCTGGTCTTGTCTATTTAATGGATAAGTTCTTGGCTCTCAGCTTTGAATGACATAATACCTTATGATATTTTGTGCATTGAATGTGTTTTCACATTTTCTTTCTTTTTCTCTGCATTAAGGGTACTTATGTAATTTAGTGAGTCTTGAAGGTTCAAACTTCTGAGTTTGGCGCCTAGGATCAACATCTTTTGACTGAAAGAACGTTTGACAGGGGATGGATGATGAATAGTTTGGGATTTAAATTTTGTTGGTGACAGTAATATCATTGTTTGATGCAAGGAAGACATAGGCTTTTTAGATTGGAAAGTTTGAGGCAAAAGACTGAAGCACGAGGTTGCTCTTGTCATTGAGGTTGAGTGCAATGCCATCATTGCGTGAATCTCTGATTCTTTCTTGTCCTTCAGTCTCTGGCAGAAATAATAAACTCAGGCGGCTCTGAGCATTTATGGTGACCATCTCTTGCATCATCAACCTATCTTGGTCACTATTTATTTTATTTTTTTATCTGAATGCTACTAACTTTTGCAGTGACGAAAAGGACCTACAATGTTTCATCATTACCAAAGCATTTTAACAGGCACCATTTCTTGAAAGAAGATAGAACAAAATACAGATGGAGGTGTAATCGGGTCGTGTCGACCCGACCCGTTTATTAAACGGGTTAACCGTGTCGTGTCGGGTTACCCGTTTAATAATCGTGTTCGTGTTTTCCACATCCGACCCGTTTAATAAACGGGTCGTGTTTGTGTTGAGGTATGCTGACCTGCCAACCCGCCGACCCGACCCGCCAACTCGACCCGATTGCCACCCCTAGGTATAGTAGATGGTTTCGATTCAGAACCAAAACTAATTCTCATAAAGGTTGAGAATGACAAAGAAATACCTCTCACGGAAGGAGAGAAGAATAAGGCATTGACAACTTATGAGAAAAAATGGAAAGAGCGGAGAATAGGGCATGCCAAAATTATGTCATGGCTAATTAATAGCATTGACATTAAGAAATTCTCTAGCCTTGCTAAATTCGCGCATGCCGATAAAGCTTGCGAATATCTTAAAAATATGTATTCCCTTAAAGATATTGCACATGCGTACAATTTGCAAGACAAAGTCCAAATGATGACTCAAAAGGACAAAACTATTAGAGAATATTACAATGAGTTATCCGATTTTTGGGAGGAATTGGCTCTTCTTGAGCCAAAATGACATTGTTCTAAAGATATCGAGATTCACCAAAAGCAACTCGATATAGAATATTTGTATCAATTTATAAACGGTTTAAGACCGGAATTTGAGTCGACCAAATCAGCTCTTCTAAATCGAGGAAAAATTCTCTCTATCATTGATACTATAGAGGAACTAACTATGGATGAAAACATACTTAGGAAAAATACTCTAAAACCTAAAGATGACTTCGTTGTAGCCGTGTCTAGACCAGGCAACTATGTGCACACCTATAGACCACCTCATTTTGGTAGACAAGGTGTCGATTTTGACAAAAGAAAAGTCATTTGTCATCATTGTCATGAGCTGGGGCACTATAGGCCTGAATGTCCTAAACTAAAAAGAAGAGACGAAAAAAAAGTTGCATCGGTCGGATCAGAACCAAAGATCAAGATGCACTGGTATCTATGGCTTAATTGATGAAAATTCTTCAATCTCTTCTTAAAGGAGCATCCTCCTCAACTGAAGCCTCAACTAGAGCAGGTGTTTCATCAATCTCCGATCCCGGTAACTTTCCTTGGCTCCTTGACTCTAGTGCTTCTTTTCATATGACCCAAAATGTCAATAACTTATCCGAATGTTTTAAAAGTAACTCAAGTGTGTCAACAGTTTTCACAGTTAATGGTACCTCTATTAAAATAGAAAATTTTGAAAAACTTGTTAAAACAAAGAGATTTTTTATTCCATAAGTTAGAGATATTCCTAAACTAAATTTAAACCTCTTGTCTGTTTCTCAAATATCTGATTATGGGTGTAATATCTCTTTCTCTTCTCATCGTTGTTCGATACATGATCGCCAGTCAAGGAAACTGATTGGGGAAGACCATAGAGAAGGATGACTCTATTACATGGATTTTTTGGAATTGCCTAAGAATGATTTTTGTTATAATGTTCAGAAACTAGAGTTGAATTTATGGTACAAAAGACTTGGTCATCCTCATATGTCTAAAATCCAATATTTTTCAAGTTTAGGAAAATTTTGTAATTCTAAAAGTTTTACTTGTAAAGACTGTATCCTTGGCAAAATAAAAAGATTACCATTTCATGATAGAACTTTTGTTTTCTTTAGACTACTTGAATTAATACATTCAGATGTTTGGGGCCCTACACCAATTATTTCAAAAGGTGGATGCGCATATTATGTAATTTTTGTTGATGATTTTTCTTGGATTTACTTTCTCAAGTATAAATTTGAGTTTTTTTTCATATTTCCAAACATTTCATAAAATGGTTAAAAATAAATTTTAAAACAATATTTTCATTTTTCACACTGATTCAAGGAGAGAATTTATGTCCAAAGAATTCAAAGACTATCTCAACTTACATGACATCACACATCAATGATCTTATCCACACACACCACAACAAAATGGCTTGGCCGAACGTAAACATCGACGCATCATGGAAACCACTATGACTTTATTAATAACAAATCAAGTTTCAAAATTTTTTTGGGCAGAAGTTGTACTAACTGCTACTTATTTTATTAATCGTATGCCATCTTCTTCTTTGAAAAATATAACTCCAATTGAAAAACTTGCCGACTTAGCTCCTGATTATTCTAGATTAAGAATCTTTGGATGTAAGTGTTCTATTTTTACCAACAAGAATGACAAACTCTCTCCCCGTGTGATTCCTTATGTCTTCTTAGGATATGCCGATAATAAAAAAGGCTATAGGTGTTTTGATTTTCAAAATAAAAAATTATATGTATCAGTGTTATTAAAAACGTGCCTCAAGGCGCAAAAAGCGCGCCTCGTCTCAAGGCGAGGGCCTTTGTGCCTTGAGGCATAGGTATAAAGCGCAATACCCTTGAGGCGCACGCCTTGAGTGTAACGACCCAACTCACAGTCTCCCCCAGACCGGATATCCAAGATTCTCATACTCCAGATGAGATATCCCAGAATGTATATTACACTGTTCTTATTCATTATATTTTTAATTAAGTTCATTTCTTTAAGTTTGCAACACATATGCAAAAAAATAAAGTGAAAACCCCGCATCCTCTCTTGCAGGGACCCATTCGGGACTCCAGCCCATATAAACCACTAGAACAGTGTAGTAATGTGCCAAACCATCTTATGTGGTTTAAGTGATGCATTTAAAAACATAAATAAAAGAAAACCAAACCCACGACTCTCCAGGCCGATGATGTCCATTTAGGCCATCTATGCATCGTATGTAAAAATCATAACAACTTGCAATGTATGCAGTCATACCAACATAATTCCACATGCACATTCATTCATACCATTTTAACAATGTGCATAAGCTTTCGCAGTCATATGCATGTGTAACCCTTCATGTGTAAGTGCTTTCATGTAATCACTTAACACACATGCATTCATCCATAGTTTCATAAGTATATGAGAATATTTATGCATGATTATACATGCCAATAGACTTCGATCCTATATATGCACATGCACTTACAATTTGCTATTTCATGAGCGACACATGCTTCCTGTGAGTGGTCCGCACACACAATCACTATACAATTTATTAAGATATTGCAACATTTCAGTGAACATAAGGCACACATAGATATTCAAGTTTTGTGTTCACCATGCCACATTTCATAGCAAATAAAGGAATGCACATTGAACTCAGCATATCAATTTTACCATGACAACTGAAAACACAAAACTTTTATAATCATTCAAATTCAACATCTACTATCCTTAGATTTAGTTGACTGTCCAAGACAGATCGGTTTTACCACTCTCTAAACAAAGTTGGAGGCAACAAAAATTCAGATTCCAATTGGGTTTCCAAACAGATTTCTTGTACATGCCAGAAATCAGATTTTTCTTTTTACATACCAGAAATTTAATTTCCTTTTAGAATCAGATTGAATTAAATATCTAAAACAAAACAATTGCAACAATCATTCAATTTAGTGTTAGTTGATTATTCAAGACTGGTAAATTTTGTGGTTCCAAAAGAAGTTAACATTTGGGACATCATAAATAAATTTCAATATGTTCAAACCTCCTTCGAAATATGATCCAGTGTTTATACTAATATGTTTATATACTGATATATATATATATATATATATATATATATATATATATATATATATATATATATATATATATATATATATATATATATATATTGGCTGATTTAAGAATCTATCCCGAATCTGTCAGCCCCAAAATCGGTCAGTATTACTGTTAAAATTTATCAAACTCTAGGTCAAGGAATCAAAACCATATTTTTTTTAACTAATCACATGCTTCTGAACTTGTGCATCTACATATTTCTCAAAACAACACGCGCTAAACCTAATTTTCTTTTGACAATCTCGCGCACAGAAAAAAATACAGATTTATGTGTGGTTCCTGTTCACACAGAAAAAGATGACAGGTTTGAGTGTGGTATATGTCGACACACACACAGGAAAACATATGCGTGTTCCAGCTCTCAACAACACATTTAATCAATGCTTAAGCAAATCAGCAATTTAAAATCACGTTTATGCTAACAAAAATATTTCGCCTTTGTTACATATCAGATTCTCATTAACTATTTGATTCACATGAACATTAGATTCATGTAAATCTTGAATAAGTGGAGACCCAACGTATCAGATTTAAGTAGAAACCCAAAAATTACCCAGGTTTGATACGTAACAGAACTCGTGTGAATATTATTTACCTTTTTTTTTTTTCCAGATCGAACAAGACTGATTTGATTTAGAAAAGAAAAACGCAAGTTGTACTGTAAGTCTGACAAAAATTTTAGAGAAGGAATCATAGGTTCAGATATTGACATTAAACCCAAGAAAAAGAGTTATATTAAACCTGAACCAAGTTTAGGAGATAACATATATACAATCCAGCAAAAACAAAGGAAAACACCCCTCACTTGGAAAGATCCGAAACCCCCAAATCACCGATTTGGGGTTTTAGGTTTAGGGTTGATGTAAACCCCAAATCCTACCCTCAAACCCCCACATGGAATCGAACCTATGTTCGATCCCTCACCCGAAATCCAAGAAGCACCGTACCTGTTTCCGATGGGTTTCCCGGCGATCGAAGGCTGGAGGCTGACGCTCCTCACTGCTGCCGTGATTGTTGGTGGCCGAAGTTCGCCGACGACCTCCCTGCCTCCGGCGCACGCACACAGACAGAGAGAGAGAGAGAGATGGGAGAGAGACGAGGGAGAGAGATGGGGGACTGAGTGGAGAGAGAGAGACGAGTGGAGAGGGCTCCCTCTCCACTTCCTTTTATCGGCCAAGACCCCCCCCCCTTCCATGCCGAGATGGGGGGAGGTCGGTTACGCCCTGCGTAACCCCCCTTCCCCCCTTTACTTTTCCTGTTAGGGTTTTATCAGGCAACCCTTATCGGGTGGCCCCATATCTTTAAAAAAAAAAGGCTGCTACAGGGGCACGGCTCGGGTCCGGACCCGAGACCCGTAACCCGGCCCCGATTGATATGGATCCACAAGTTGGATCCAAATGGATCCAACTGTGGATCCTCGGATAAATTTTAAAAACTTAAAATTCTATTCATTTATTGTTATTATTATTATTATTATTAAATCGGGATTTAAATCAATTAATCCTAATTACCCCCTTTATGGGTCCTAGATCCGAAATATGGATCTAGGCCCAATTTGAATTATTTTATAATAAAAATTTTGGGTTTTACATTGAGGCGAGGCACGCCTTTGACTGAGGCACACACGCCTCGATTTATTTGGTCAAATGAGGGTCAAAACCCTCATTTGACCAAAAAATTAGGGCTTAAACAAAGACCTACCGACCCCTTTATGTGTTTTTAGTTTTTTTTCTGACCTCCTATCTCCCTCTGTCTCTCATCTCCCTCTCGTTTTCGTGCGCGACAGCATAGTCTTCTTCCTCGTGTTCACACATAATGCATTTGCTGGCCACATGAATGTCTCTCTTTTTAAGGTTAAACTGGGTTGTCAAGAGAGACCAACCATGAAAACATGCGAGCTCTAGGAGAAGTAGCACTTAATAAGGCATGTTTGGAAACCACTCCATGCCAGATCTTGTCTTCAGTGCATCACACCTAGTCCACCTCTGTCTATTGGGGAGGTGACCAGTGCTCATTCAACTATCTGCCTTTCCTGGCTTCAGTAACACCATACCAAATGAAGGCCTGCATCAATTCAGAATTACAAATTCCAGTGACATGAGTATTGTTGTATTTCTGAGCAATGTATATAGAAAGAGATCCCCAGCCACACCCAATATCCAGAATCGTCTGCCCATCTTTTACATCTGCTCTCTCACAATATGTCTCCAACATTTCTCTCTTAGCTTCCTCTAATGTGTCAGACTTATTTCTGAAGTAACAACAGCTGCAAAATACAGTTCATAATATTTCAATTTGTTTAAATTGGGTCAAAAAGACCTAGTATAAGAAAGAACCAAGAGTAGCACACTTCAACAAATAGTTCTCGTGCATTCTTATATTTGGCATTCTTGGGTCCCAGCAAACAAAGTGTTCTATGTTGATTACATAGGATTTCATTTTTCAACTTAGATTTATTTGATTGATTGCATGTTTTCTGTTTTGATGAATTTTTGTATTAAGGATATTGACATAAATTTATTTATGTTAAGTTCCATAACAGGATATAGATATATTAAGCCTAATGACAGTTTTGACTTTATGTATTAAGCATATTGACAGAAAGTGATCTATGTGTTAAGTTCCAGGGCAGTTTTGATTCTTTTTAGAAAAGAATAATTCGTTTGTTTTTTGTCCACAAGGATGCTTACTGATATTCTATGCTTCAGTTCATGCGCAGATGTATGATGTTTTCAAGAAAGCATGCAGCTGTAGAAAGTGAAACGATTTTTAATTTAATGAATGCCCATGTTTTATTTTTTAGATACTTGCATAGATCAAGTTGTTGCATTAATGTTACTTTTACATGTTAATCTCATATTTTTTTTCAGTATTTATTTTAGATTTTTTATTTCATGTTGGTTGTTGCTTCATCAATAAAGATTTTTTTATTTTTTTATAATTTTAGATATTTTTTATAGTTTTTTTAAGTTTTTTTTAAAAAAAAACTTTGAGGCTTACGCTTTACGCCTCGCCTCAGATTTTGGTGGAGTGCCTCGCTACGCCTCAATGCTTTTCACAACATGGATATGTATCAAGAAATGTATCTTTCCTAGAGAAAATAAGTTTTTTTGAATTTAAAAAACCCATGGAAGTCACTGAATATTCCTTTTTAATAGATTTGACTTCAAAATCTAATAATGAATGGGATTTTGAATATGATTTTGACAATGATCAAATTCCTATTGATTTTGAACATAATGTTGACAATGAAGAGCAAACCCATAGGGATGTTAGTCTACAATATTCAAGACGTAGAGAGTCCAATCTTCCATATGAATTTGAAAAATATTCCGAAGTACCAACTAGAAGGTCATCCAAAATTTTTAAACCTCCTAGAAAATTTGTATTATACGAATCCTTTTCACCCACATAGAGGGCAATTATTGCATTAATACAATCATATATGTAGAACCATCTTCCTATTCTCAAGCCAAAAACCATATAGAATGGGTAGAAGCTATGAAGAACACATTAGAAAAGGCTAACACTTGTTCCATATCAAGTTGCTTTTGACGAAGCTCAATATCTTCGGCACAATGCCATTTGGGCTCAAGAAAAGTCAACTCTTCCAAAAGTTCGGACAACTCATTGTAGTATTCTTGAATAGTTTTATCTTTTTGAGTCATTGTCTGAACTTTGTCTTGTAAATTGCATACACGTGCAATATCTTTAAGGGAATACACGTTTTAAAGGTATTCTCAAGCCTTATCGGCATGCTCAAACTTAGCTAGACTAAAGTATTTTTTAATGTCTACACTATTGATTAGCTTTGACATAATTTTTGCATGCCCTATCCTCCACTCTTTCCATTTCTTTTCATATGTAGCTAACACCTTACTTTTCTCTTCCTCCGTTAGAGGAACATCTTTATCGCCCTCTTTCTTGGTAAGAGATAGTTTAGGTTCTGAATCGGAACCATCCACTATACCCCATAAACCTTTTCTCCAATTATGATGCTTCATAATTGAAGCCCACATTACATAGTGAGTATCATTTAGCTTCATAGGTATGATCGTGATCTTATCATTGTCATCCATCTTTTACAAGGGTAAGAGAGGAATAGATAGGAGGAGAGAGAAAAGAAAGAGAAAAAAGATTTAACAAGGGAATAAGAGAGAGGATACAAAACCAATTTTTGTAGCACAAGTCCTCATTTCTTCAAACAAATCCTCTTGAGCTAAGAACAAGGTGATGAAACACCTTTTGCAAATGAAGCACAAAAATTGAGGTGGAAGCAATTCAAGATCTAAGGTTTCCATAGCTCTGATAACATGTAATGAAATGGTGGTCTTCCACAAATGCACGAACAACTCACAAACAAGTGTCTATTGGAGACACTAAAAGCATGATCCTTGAAAGGGTATAAGTGAAAGAACACTTGAAAAATAAACAATATTTTATTCAGGCACAAAATGCTTAAGAAGCATTGTTGATTTACATTGAAGGGGTTCACCCCTATATATACAAAATAGTGGAAGAGAGAGGAGAGCTCATTTTGAGCTCTCCAAAAAAGTCGTTGGACACTAGTCCAACAACTCTTATTATGGGGCCGTTGGACTAGAGTCCAACGGCTATAGCTCAGTCAAGTTCCAACAGGAACTTGACTGGATGAATTATCTAGTTTCTATTGAACTAGATGCTAAAAGGAAAAGAAAGGAAAAATAAAAAATAATAAACGGAAAAAATATAATAATAGTATTAAATAATAATATTATTATATATATGTATTACAGTTTACATTTTAACAATTATATGGATTAGATGGTTGTTGAAAGATCTTGAAATAATACTCCATTGTATCATGAGAATCAGTGTCAACATATAGTTAAAAATCTAAAATTTAATGAGGACCAAACACATTGAGATACATTGTCCATTTACAAGGAGAGTCTGTGACGATGGAATTATATTAATGGAACATAGTTCAGAGCAACAAACAACAAATGTGTTTACCAGGAGCCTTCCTCCTTTTCACTTCTGGACATTTCTCTCCAAACCTGAGATGAGTGAAAGAAATGTGTCATTATGTATATTAATGGAACATAGTTCAGAGCAACAAACAACAAATGTGTTTACCAGGAGCCTTCCTCCTTTTCACTTCTGGACATTTCTCTCCAAACTTGAGATGAGTGAAAGAAATGTGTCATTATGTATATTATTTATATTGTATAATGGATTTGACTTTTTGCCTTGTGGGTCTATTTCTGTACATTCTTTTAGTAAGGGGGTTGTTAGCAACATAGGAGGTCTATTCCTGTCCACTTTTATTTTAGTTTCTTGAGAAAAAGGGGTTGATTCCCATATATGTTATAAACCTCATTTTTAAGTGGCATTGAATTCCCTATTGATATTGCTCTTCCTCTCTTATCTTTCTTGATCCCACATCCTTAAAGTTTGCTTTGCCAAAATAATTTTGATACTTACAATAGTGACCATATTTTGAAAGTATTAGAGGCTGCAAATGGAGAAAATCGCTCTTTCCACCTGCTCTTTTTGTTTCAAGTTTCTGCTCTCATGTAAAATGCTTTGAGTTGTCTGTTGGAACTAGCTGTCCCTTTTGTCTTTCCAACATGAAGACTTGGTTGATGCCTTTAAATGCATTTGGTTGGATCTATTTGTACTAATTCTAGTGGGTATCCTAGTGCCCGGGCTTTGGTTGCCCAAAATTATTGCAATCAAGCATCCTTTGGGTTAAGTTTTTCGTTATCTCCTGAAAAAAGGGGGAGCAATTGGTAGCATGATCTCTCATACTCATTTCAAAACTTTAGTTGGATTCACGTGCTCATGTGTATCCTTATCATTGCGCATGCATTTGAGAAAAGATTTTGAGTTAGAAAACTTGTGATGAAATTAATAAAAAGACAAACTCGTCTCATTGTTGATGATTGAATTTTGGATGACTTGTAGGGTTATTTCAGTAGAATTGGTCGTTGTTGGGTGTAAAAGAGCTCTACAAAGGTAATTCTAAATCAGTGTTGTTCGTAAAGCAGCTTTGAACCAGTGTTCACAAAGAAGGAAGCTAGAAGTAATGCAACTATGAATCTTATATAGAGTTTTGATCCTCACTTAGGATAAACATTAATTCAAATTTTTAACACATGCAAGTCAAGCGGAGCCTGCCTTGGAAAGGAAAAACTATTCCAATGAACTGGAAAGGGCCAAAAACAATTCCAGATCAACCTTGGCCACAAAGAAGGAAGTTATAAGTAATACAACTATTAATCTCATAAGGAGTTTTGATCCTAGCAGAGGTTGAATGCTGGTACCCCTGCAAGTCAAATGGGGCCTGCCCTAGAGAGGGAGGCAAATGCCAGAAACAATTGCGAATACCTCTTTTGCTGTGAGCAAAAGGAAGAATATTGAAATGAAACAAGTGCACAATCACAATGCCAACAAAGGGCTACACAAGTGCACGATCACAATATGGCCTCTAATGGACCAAATACAATCTCACAAAAGAGAACAAACTAGGTGCCTTTTATATTCACAACACGCTAAAAAAAACATATTTCAAACCTTTACAAGAGGCTCTATATCTAGAGCAAATAACATAGCAAAGAGGGCTGAATAGGACTGCCTCCAATGGTCAGAAATATGACCGTTGAGAGCAGTCCAACAACTACTTGGACTGCTTCCCAATAGTCAAACATGATAAAAATAAAAATAAAAAAAAAACAGAAAAGAACAATATAGTCCCTATTGGACTGTACAACATATATAATGACCAAAATACCCTTGATATACGTATATTGTATAAATATACGTATATCAGGTGTATATATACAATGTATTTTAACACTCCCCCTCAAACTTACGGTGAGATCACCAAAAGTTTGTTAAGAAAAAACAAAAATCGAAGTAGAGGAAGTGCTTTGGTGAAGAAGTCTGCAATCTGAAACTCGGACTGAACATATGGTAAAGTAATCGTCCCCTTTAAGTATTCTTCTTGAACATAGTGACAATCCATCTCGATATGCTTTGTTCTTTCTTGAAATGTATGGTTGCTGACTATATATATAACACTTTTGTTGTCGCAGCATAACTTTGAAGATTCTGAAATATCAACACCCATGTCTGAAAGTAAAGATCTCATTCACACAACCTCGGTTGTTGCTGTAGATATATTCAACTTCCGTGGAGGATAATGACGCTTTCTATTGTTTTTTGCATATTCAAGAAATGAGGGAATCACCTAAAAACACACAAAAACCTGTGGTTGAGTGTCGGTTATTGGGATCTCTTCCCCAGTCGAAATCAATATAAGTAATGAAATTTAAAGATGATAAAAAGGATAAAAACAACCCTTTAGATATAGTCTTCTTGATGTATCAAACTATTCTTAACACAACACTCTATGAACAGACGTAGGCGCATGTTAAAACCATGGTTTTAAAACTCGCCGAGTCAACTCATTGACTCAGCTGACTCGACTCGGCCCTCCAACGAGTCAACCTGGCAAGGCAAACTTGGCTTGCCAAGACTCGGGCTTGACTCGGACCTGACTCGGCCTGACTCGGGCGAGTTCTGGGATGTTTGAAATTTGATTTTTTATTTGAGTTGAAACAAACATGGGACAAAGTACGGTTGTTACAGACCGAACATATGTTTTGTCTGTTATGTTCTAAGGGTCTGTCCAATCTTGGACAAGCAATCAGACAGACCCTTAGGGTCTCTTGTGAGTGTGTCCTTAATGGTCCTTGTGTTGGCTGATTTGGTGCACTGATGTGCTCATTGGATTTGTGGTACGTGTGCTCTTGGATCTTCCCTGTGTGTGTGTGTTAACTTCGTAATAGGTACTAGGTATCACTATCATAGCATAATCAACTATAATATTTATCATGTATTATCAGAAGCATAAAATTAAGGAACTAAGTATATGTTGGAAACTGGTAATTGGCCTTGTGGTAGCCAGTAGCTAGAAGTCACTCAAGAGAGGATTCATAACGTTTCCATAAATTTCTACCAATAAGACAAATGTCAACAGAGCTACACATAAGTTCTTGATTGCTTGACAATGCACAGAACCATCAAAATACAAAAATCCCGCTAATTCATAAGAAACAACATTAGGAGCTAGTGTTCATAGGGAAAAGGGTTTTAGCTCTGTTTGGGAGTGAACAACCAGGATTTTATATGTTGCATCTCTTTCGAGAATTTTTGTCATGCCACTTAATTTCATATTTTTCAACTTACACCATAGTTATTCTTTAACTTACTCCATAGTCCTTTGTCTAAAAAAGAAATTTGAAGGCTATTTAGCAGGCTATCCTAGAGTTTTTTGCTACAGCATTAGTTGCTTTTAATGACCTTTGTTCATTTGTCAAGGATGTACATTTATATATGGTCACATGGACAACAAAAAGGACACATGGCATGCCAATGTTGTTCAATTTTTCATTAAGAATACTGTATAAGGGGGCATGACAGAAGGGTAACTGGTAAGTTGGGAATATTCCTGTGAGATAGTCTGGCAGAGATCAGCCTATGCATTTTTCAATGCTACTGCTCTCTATGAATGGTTTAACTAGAAAATGACAAACCCAGGAAGTAATACAAGCAAAAACCAAGCTAATTTAGTTGATGCCAATTGTTATCAGTTCAAAAGCAACCTAACAAAGAGTCACATCTCTCTCCCAGTTTCAGTGATTACATGCCTTAACACAACCCAAGGATCTCTTGTTTACTGAAAAACATGGTTTGAGACAAATTATAAAATATTTTTCTTTTAAAATAAAAAGTTAACAAAACCCGATCCGAGTCACCGAGTTGACCTGCCGAGTCACTAGTCAATAAAGAACGAGTCGAGTCACGAGTCACGGGTTTTAAAACCTTGGTTGAAACAGACTTGCAGTATGTACTGCATGCAAAATATCTGGTCTAGTAATGGCTAAGTACATTAGTGACCCGATAAGTTGCATATAAGGAGTTGGATCATCCAGTAAAACTGTCTTCAACTCTCATTTTAACATTTATTACTTCAAGAGTGTCAACATATTTTGTGTCTTTGATTCTCGATCACGCAACAATATCAACTGCAAACTTTATTTGAGTCAAAATGTATCTTCTTGGTGAGTATGCTACTTCAATACCTAGAAAATATCTCAAAAAACTAAGGTCAGTCATATAAAAAGATTTTTTAAGCATAATTTTAATTTCTTCAAATTTCTTTTGATTATTCCTAGTGACGATCATATCATCAACATACAAGAGCAAAATGATTAGCGAAGTACCTGTAGATCTTACAAAAGTGCAGTGTCAGTAAAACATGATTTAAATCCAAAATTTATCATTGTTTCACTAAACCGACCATACCATGCTTTAGGGGCTTGTTTAAGTTCATATAAAGTTTTTCGAAGACGAAGAACCATACCATTTGTATTAGTCACACTAGGGGGAGGATCCATGTAAACTTTTTCATTTAAATTTTTTATTTAAGAAAGCATTCTTGACATCTAACTGATATATAAACCATTTTCTAATGGATGCTACTGCAACTAAACACTCAACGATGGTCATGCGGGCAACTAGGGCAAAGGTTTTCTCATAATCTATACCATATTCCTGGGAGTACCCTTTTGTAACTAATCTTGCTTTATACCTTTCTTGAGATCCGGTACTCTTTGTTTTGACCTTAAATACCCATCTACATCCTATTGTCTTCTTTCCCTTAGGAAGATGTTGAACATCCCAAGTATGGGCCTTATGAAGAGCATCTAATTCTATTTTCATAGCTTCTACTCATTCTCTTATATCTTTGGCTTCTTTGTAGTTGGATGGTTCATGATATGAGTGGATTGATAGAAGACATGCCCTATAATTTGGTGAGAAGGATTCATAGGAGACAAACCTATTTGGCAGTCTAGGTATTCGTTTGGATCTTGGTTGACTGTACTTCTCAAAAGCACATGGATGTTCCCTTTATCACGTCTAGAGTATTGTATAATGTTATGTGTTGGTTCTGTTTCTTCACTTGGTTCATCATTTGACTCAACATTGTCATTATCTTCACCATCATTTTCAATATTGGATTTAGGCAATAAGTCAAACAAGAATGCATACTTGGATTCTTCCTTAGTTTTTTTAAGATCAAATTCTTTTTCTTTTTCAAGAAATGTTACATTTTTAGATGCGTAAAGTTTATCATTTTTAGAATCATAACATCGATAGCCGTTTTAATTTTTAGCATACCCGAGAAAAATACATTTAATAGCTTTAGGAGAGAGTTTGTTGTATTTTTCAAGAAGTACAAAGCACTTACATAAAAAAACTTTTAATCTTTTCAAATCAGGTAAAATCTTAAAGAGTTTCAATTGGAGATTTGTTTTCTATAATTTGAGAAGGCATTCTATTTATTAAATAAACCGTAGTGAGGTCGGCTTCGGCCCAAAACTTCTTTTGAAATAAGTAGAGTTCTAGTAGTTTTTAACAATATGAAGATGTTTTCTTTTGAAAATTTCATTTTGTTGGGGGGTCTTTGGGCAAGATTTTTTATGTAGAATATCATGGGTTTTCAGATATGATTGAAAATCATTTGAAAGAAACTCTCCCCCGAAGTTGGAGCGAAAGGTTTTAATATTTGTGTTGAATTGATTTTTAACAAGATTATGAAAATTTTTAAAACACAAAAACCCTTTAGATTTGAGTCTAAGGAAATAGATCCAAGTGTGCCTACTAAAATCATCTATGAATGTAACATAGTATGAATAACCACATTTTGATATAACGGGAGCGGGACCCCATACATCCGAATGCACTAATTGAAAATTTTCATTAGTTAAGGAAGTTCTAGATCCAAAAGGTATCATTTGCATTTTTTTAAGTATACAATTTTCACATGCGAATTATTTTTCCTTACAAATATTTTTCAAAAATGGAAAAAGAGATAGTTTGGATACATTTGGATGTCTTAGTCTTTTATGCTAAAGATCCAAATTAATTTATTGGATATGGTTACAAAAAAATTTTTTAGGTATACAAAGAGTTCATACAGTAATGGTCTCATCTTCTATGATCTTACTCAATCAGCTTTCCTGACTGGAGATCCTGCACCCAACAAGCCTTAGATGAGAAGACTACTTTACACCTATAATCGAAAATTTGAGAAATCGAAAAAAGATTTAAATCAAGCTTTAGAATAACTTTAATATTATTATTTTTTAATCATTATTAAGATTTCTTTTACTTTTAACTTTTAAAGAAGTACCATTGACGGTTGACACACATGAAAAATATGATTTAGTGCAATCAGATAGTAGGGACTCATTATGAGTCATATGAAAAAAACTCCTGAATCCAAAATCCAAGAGGACTTACCCGGAGGAGAAGAGGAATAGATGACAACATCGGATGTAGAGAGAGTGACTTTTAGTATTTGTGAAACGATCTCCGTAATTTGAGCAATTGTTAAATCATTGAAGTTGCTCACTTTCTTTGATTCTTGAAACTCTTCACTTACCGTGGCCACCTTTTTGAGTTTGGGACAATTCGGTCTTATGTATCTTGGTTCTTTATAATAGTGACAAATAATTTTTCCTCCCTTGTATCCTCATTTGTATCCTCCCCCATTATGTCCTTGTTCATTGTATCCTCCATTAAATTTTTTCTCAAAGTGGGGAGGTTTATAAGTTTTTATAAAACTTACAGGTCTTGATACATCAAGCACCTTATCACTAGATTTGTGCGTTCCAAGTGTAGTTTCTTCTTGACATATTTGGGCAAGAGCATCTCTTATAGAAGGAGCCGAGGTCTTATGAAGTAGAGAAGACCTAACTTGCTCAAATTCCGATCAAAGACCATATAAGAAAAAAAATATTTTCTCTTCAACTTGTTGTTTTCTCATCTCAATAGCAGAACCTTCCCATTTTGGTTCCAACACAACTCATCCTAAATAGGAGATAAGAGACCATAAAAATCTCTTACGCTCTTATCCCCTTGTTTGGTAGTACGTACCTTGTTTTGAAGATAATATAGTCTGACCATATCTTTTTGGATGAATGTGATCCTTAAGAAGATCCATGCATCACAAGCTTTTTTTTGAACTTGATGATGTCAGTTGCAATTTTGAACTCCATGGTATTCATAAACCATGAGAGTATTTGAGCGTTGTTGGCCCCCCAAACCTCCATTTTTGCTTGATATTTTTGCAAGGCCTTCTCATTTTTTTCTTCTGAGAGTACTTTAACTTGTTTTCCTTTTCTTTTTATTAGCTTTAGTTGAAATTCATTAGTGGTTCCACTAACAAAACTTCAAAGTTTTTTTTTCTTGATATTGTTTTCTATTGCGATAGCCCACATCAAGTAGTTGTTTTCGTTGAGCTTTTAGGAGATGACAGAGGTAGATTCTTTTTCACCCATTTTGAATAATATAACTTATTGTTGGAGAATAAAGTTTCAAAGCGAGCACACCCAAAATAATTTTCAACACTACAAGAGCCCAAGGCTCTTATACTATGAAATGAAACAAGGAGTGCACAATCATAATGCCAATAAAGGGCTACACAAGTGCACAATCACAAGATGACCTCTAATGGACCGAATACAATCTCACAAAAGCAAACAAACTTCACAAGAATACAATATAGAATAGATGCGTTTTATATTCACAACACATGCTAAAAAGCATATTTCAAACCTTTACAAGGGAGGCAGTCCAACAGTCGAACATAATAACACAGCAAAGAGGGCTGAAAAGGGAGGCAGTCCAACAAACATAATAAAAAAACAAACAAAAAAGAACAATGTAGTCCCTATTGGACTGTACAACATATACAATGACCAAAATATCCCTAATATACATATATTGTATAAATATACATATATCAGGTGTATATATTTTAACAAATATGACAAGGAGAGGCTTTTGATTTATTAAAATTTTTCTTCTCTTTGAATAGAATGAATAGAGGGAACTAGATCAAGATTCAAAATGCCCTTATGGATTTTCAACAATGTTCTAGCTGTTCATGGAACATGAAAAGCAAAGATGGTGGTTTACCGTGCCCTCTATATCACCACACCTTGACAAAATAGTATTATCTAAGGTTGCCAGACTAGGAAGCGAAAGCGGGAAACAATGGGAAGCGAGAGGCAAGAAGTGAGAAGCAAGGCATTTTAAAATTTATAGGAAGCGAGAAGCAAAATATCAATTTGGAAGCGAAACAGTAATAAAAAAGGAAGCAATATGAGAACTGAATATGAATCGAGAAACAAATAAAAACTAAAATAAAATTTAAGTTTTCTTATATTTCATGATTTTTCAGTAAAAAATTATTTTTTTGTTAAGATCTAACAATGATGGTTACCAATTTAGTGAGAAGTGAGTGAAAACGTGAGAGGAAGCACATGAAAAACATGAAAAGAAATGTGATAAAATCATATATAAAGCATTGACAATGCGTTTTGGAAGCATAGAAGAAACGTGAGGGAATCAAGATCCCCATGAAGTTTCGGAAGCAAGGAGTATCGCGCTTCCAAAGTGAGTTTTTGAGAAGTGCGCTTCCCACCTACCTAAGAAGCTTCCGGTAACTCTGGTATGATCTCATAGCCAATAATTGCTTGTACTATTTTTTTTTCTTTTTTTATAACATTAAGAAAAAGATTATTGATTTACTGCACTTGTCATTTATCTAATATATATTGTAATGCTCTTTCCATCCTAAAAACTGTCATTTTGAATGTTAAAATCATACACAATTAAAGCATTTTAGTTCTTGTGCTCTTTATATTTGTTTGGTTTCTATTCATGCTTTTTCTTTTTTGATAGTCAAGTTGCAACAGGTATACCTTTGCCAGTTCATTGAAATAAAAAACACTTGGGGCTTGTTTGTTTCATTCCATTGGAAAGGAAAGGCCATTCATGAGAATGGGCATATATTTCTAAAAAATTGTGCCAGCTCAGCCTTCCCTTGAGAATGCTTTCATAGGGGGAGGTATGAAAGGATTTGCACATGAAAAGTGGTAGGTGGTGGGAAAAACTAGGGCCCACTTGTGCCAGCATGACACCTTCCTACAATGATGATTTGATGTTTGTTTCATTGATGATGGGAAAGGAAGGGAAAGGGATGCCAGCTTAGCAATTTTCCATGAAAATTACCGTGGTTGGCAAACTCGACGAGTCTCGTGACTCTGCCGAGTTGACTTGGATCAGCCTACTACCAGGTAAAAAAAAGTGTAACTCGGTATTAACCCAGAACTGGCTGAGTTTATTGACTTGGATGACTCGGTCGAGTCACAAGTCAAAGGTGACTCGGTCGAGTTAAAACTTTGGAGCTTAAGAAAAAAAAGGTAAAGGGTGAAAGAGGAAGTTCTCATTTGAAATCCTACCCCTCTTTCTGTCGTCCATCTGCCCACTTGATCCTCACCTCAACTCATGCAATGGTTCCGACGAGGTATGTGGGCTAGGGCTCGAGGAAAACCAGAGTGACAGTGGTGAGTGCTGCAACCATGCCACCAACATCATCAGACTGGGCTGTGACTGAAGGTAGCAACAGCAGAGGCGGTTCAGCATGTGCGCGAGGAGGTTTTGGTGTTGGTGATATCATGCAAAGCATCTTCCCGTATGCCGGCATTGACCTCTCTCTCTCTCTATATATATATATTGAGGTGATGCCCAATAGGTGAGGGGTTTAGCCTGCCCCTAAAATCTGTGTAATGCAAACAATAATGGTGAGATTCCCATCTCTTTCTTCATCTGATATGCCTCTTTTCATCACAGATATACATAGTTCCACTTATCATTGTTGTCTAGAATTCCGTTTTTTCTTTTTAAAAAGAGAAGAAAATTTCAGATTTGGTTTTGCAACTTATTTTCCCCATTTTCTGTTGTCTGTTAATCTGAAGATATGTTCATACTTCATGCATCTGTTTTTCATGTTGTTATATGTTGAATTTGAGTTAAATATGAATGATATTTGGCAAAATACATGTTCTTTTATTTTATTATCGAGGTAGTTTATTTAATTTTTATAATATGACTTATAGTTCATATGTTTGCTATTTTTTTAATAAAATAAAGAAAAAAAACTTGACTTTGCATATGGCAGCTCATGCCTTGGCTTGCCATGTACTCATTTGTGTGGCTGGCCAGCTGAACCACGAGTAGCTTGTTAAGCATAAACATGTCAAGCACGAAAAAATGTGTTCGGCTTGGCTTGTGAGAATATAACGTGTAGTACTCAAGTATAACATATACCGAAAAAAGCAGCTTGTATAGTTGAATACATGACATGTAAGAGGGATTTGGGGTTCAAACTCCATTGTTTCCAACTTCAAAAGTCATGTAAACCTTTTTTACACGGCTTGGATCATCTAAAGACGAACACAAGCCCGAGCTGGGTTCAATGGTGAACAAGACAAGCTGGAATAAGCCATTTTTTGTTCATTTACAAGCCCTAGTATTGTCAGCAGTGTGGGCCCTGGGAATGATTTCTAGGATGTGGGAGTGGTGATCTCGGAGTACCATAGCATTACTATATATATATATATATATATATATATATATATATATATATATATATATATATATATATATATATATATATACCACTTGTCATGGGCCTATTTCCTTCAATGGGCTAGCGCGGTACGATGGTTCTTCTTTACCGCCGCAAGCCTACTTGTTAGCTTGCTTGTCAGTCGCGGAAGCTTGTAATCAAGAGAGCAAGAGAGAATAGAGGGAGAAGAATTGCAATCACAAGAAGCAATCACAACGAGGGCGAACAAAAGAAAGCTCAACGCATTTAATTCATTCACAATTTTGCCCGAGGGGGATTACAGTTCAAGCATACAGGCTGCCCCTTTGGGGTATATATATATATATATATATATCATGTTCCTATTTCACATGAACTTTAGAAAGTCTTGTTTCCTGTTTATATTTTCCATCACGTTTCTCGTTTTCGTTTCCCTTCTTTGCAACCTTGGTTCCATCCCTTTACTTCGAAGCAAACAGGGCCTTAGGAAGATACATAAAAGGTTTACAAATCTAACTCCCATCAATACCAATCCAAACGTTTCTCTCTCCAAATACAAGACGGACTCACTAGTGCTGGACTAGACAAACTCCTGGTGATAGAGTTGCAAAATTTAGTGCCTCTCTCAACTTGTGTTATATTAAACCGGAGTAGCACCTCGATCACATTGTGGCTGACCACTCCCACTTTACCATGCTCTTCTATATGGTCTCTATACATGATAAGTCTTGTTGGAGTTTTGTCTTAAAACTATTTAATTAAGCATTAGTTTTGTCCTTTTTTTTCTTCTTACATTTACTTAAGTTACAGAGTTTTATTAAACTTGTCAAAAGTTTAGTCCGACATTTAAGAGTTGAAGGAACTTCACATGCTTTATATACTGTAGAGATGTTTTTACGGGCAAAGCTCATCGGGGGGGGGGGGGGGGTATCAATTAAACTTTGAACTTTGGATTTGGACTTGGGCTTGGGTTTGGCTCTGCTTGACTTGGTTTGGTTTGGTCATGGTCATTGTCATTCTTGGATATTGACCTATCTTTTTGAGTTTTAGAACGTTTTTATCCTCAAGACCAAGACCGACCATTTTTAGCTTGTGACCAACCCATTTAAGAGCCTTCACCAATCGGTTTGAACCTAAGGCTCAATCAACCCAAGCTATCAGAGCCTCCTTTGACCCAGTCCAACGTTCTTGCATGGCTTCATTATTGCTCCAATGTTCCAAGATCCTCCCTCTTTATTTCAAATGGTTGACCTTTGACTTTGCCTATTTTCTAGATAGATTTGATCGTGGCCAGGTCATCTCTAATATTTTGATTACCCTTTTCGTCATTTGACTTAGCCAGTCCATAACTTCTCTTTTCCTAGCCGCTGGGGCTTTTATTGCTAGCCTATCTTTATGAGGCTGGTGGGGCTGACTCTTTATATATATACATCCCAATCCTCTCTCATTCTTATCACACACAAGCTTTCCTCTCCTCTCTCTCTCTCCCACAAGCTCCTTAGCTCATATGAGCTCTCACTTTCTCTCTCTCTCTCTTCTCAGCAGACCTTAACTTAGTCAAGGCTCCGGCTAAGTTGAGCCTAGGATCTAAGCCTAATTTAGGGTCTAAGTTTATGTTGAGCTTAGGGTCTACCTAACCTAATCAAGAGGCTATTAAAGGTGGTTCATGTTGAGTTGTTCGGTGTCACCCAATGTAGGGCATGAACTGACTTTCACGAGTAGACAAAAGCTCGATTGTATCTTGGGAGCGAGGTTGCATGAGTACTCATTGCACCAAAGACGTAGTCCTAAGCGCGTTAACTATCATTTTAAAGATAGTGTGGGGTTTGACATAGTGGGATGGAGCCTAGACTGTTTGACAAGTAGATTATGTTCAAATCCCATGGGTGTCACCCCCTGCGTAAGCTGAAGCTTGGTGACTCCATGGGGTCAAGGGGTAAGCCCTCAGAGTTTTACGCTGACATGGACAACAATCGTAAGTACGATAGGGTGAGTAAAAATAAAAAAAAAGATTTCTTTTTAATGAAAAGTTTAGATATGTGTTATTGAAAATTTTAATTACTTTATTTTCATTGTAATCAATGTAATAATAAATTTTATATAAAAAAGTATTATTCTTACTATTTATCACAATATTAATAAAAAGTAAAGTTTATGTAAACTTGTCCATATTGTCCACATTTGCACTTTGCTCTACACGCATCCACACTATATATATAGTGTGTACAAGTAATGATAGGGTGCTGGCGGAGCACCTACTCCCACCTAAATAGAAGCTTCAAAATTTCAAAAATGTTGAGTTTTTTTCATTGATCAGGCCCTATTGGTATGATTTACAATCATTATTTAGTGAAAAACATGTTTTAGTTCATGTGATTATGGCATACATGCAGCTTTGTACAAAAAATCAATGGCTCACAATGTATCAAAATTTTACGACTTAAAAACCTATTTTTATGTCCAAAAACACAATTCTTATCAAATAAACTATATTAAGTATATCTATAAGGTTTGATTGAGAAGATGCAACCTACAACTATCATTTCTAGTATGTGGGAGTAGGTGCTCCCATAGCACCGTAGCATTACTATATATGTATATGTATTACAATTCTAACTCCCACCAACACCGATATGTTTCTCTCTCCAAATACAAGATGGACTCACTACTGCTGGCCTAGATAGACTCCTAGTGATAGAGTTGCAAAATTTAGCCACTCTCTCAACTTGTGTGCTATTAAACTGCCTCGATCACATTGTGGCACCACTCCCAGTTTACCATACCATGCTCTTCGATATGGTATCTATACATGATAAATCTTGTCTGAGTTTTGTCTTAAAACTATTCAATGAACCCTTAGTTTTGTCTATTTTTTTTCTACGTTTACTCAAGTTAGTGAGTTTTATTAATCTTGTCAAAAGTTTAGTCCCACATTGAAGAGTTGAAAGAACTCACATGCTTTATATGAGCAAGGCCCATTGGGAGTATTTCAATTGAACTTTGGATTTGGACTTGGGTTTGGGTTTAGCTTGGCATGACTTGATTTGGTTTGTTCTCAAGACCAAGACCGACCCATTTAGGAGCTTTCATATTGCTCCAATGTTCCAAGATCCTCCCTCTTTATTCCAAACAGTTGCCCTTTGACTTTGCTCATCTTTTAGATAAATTTGATCATGTCTGGGTCATCTCTTTCTCATTCTTATCACACACAAACTCTCCTCTCTCTCTCCCATGAGCTTTGGCTTTCTCTCTCTCTTTTTAGTGGGTTTAAACCTTGATTTAGTCAAGGCTCTGCCTAAGTTGAGCCTAGGATCTAAGCCTAACTTAGGGCCTAAGGTTATGTTGAGCTTACGTTTTACCTTACCTAATCAAGAGGCTATTAAAAGTGGTTCATGTTGAGTTGTTCGGTCTCACCCAGTGCAGGATGTGAACTAACCTTCGCGAGTAGGCAAAAGCTTGATTGTATTTTGAGAGCGAGGTTGCATGAATACTCATTGCACTAAGGACGTGGTCTTAAGTTGGTTAACTATCACTTTAAAGATAGTATAACACGTGCTTTCAAGCACACCTTGTTGAAACTCAGTTGCCTTACCCACTAAGATAATTTCCCAACAAGTCTAACAAGGTCTCTCCATGATGATTCAATTACTGTATTACTAGATTTGTCTAGTTACACCATCACCTCTTTTCCACCAAACCTATTCTCTAGCAGCAAGACTTGAATCCCTTTAGTCCATCTTTCACTGTAAATCCCACCTGCCAGTGATGACAATATATAAATCCTAAATTCACTTTAAACCAATCTTTTGTAGATGGAATGTCTTTTTTTCCCCTCTTTTGGACAACTAGAGGAAACCACAATTATGGTTAGGATGTCCCATTATGGGCCAAGAGGTGCCATGTTGACCATGGTCCTATTTATGTGTCTGCAGTGTAAAACTCCATGAGTACTTCATTGCCAACCAGAGAGTTTCCTGTTGGCTCTGATCTTGCAACAAGGGACACACACCTTGGTCATCAAAGTTGTGATGTTCTTTAACTTGAACACCTTAAGCTGACC
This sequence comes from Nuphar pumila, assembly GCF_984573655.1. Taxonomy (NCBI): domain Eukaryota; kingdom Viridiplantae; phylum Streptophyta; class Magnoliopsida; order Nymphaeales; family Nymphaeaceae; genus Nuphar; species Nuphar pumila. The sequence goes on along the minus strand of NC_143253.1, from coordinate 17,516,068 downwards.
CACCTAGTAGCCATGGGTGTGGCACCCTCGTGGCCCTAGGGGGAAATCCATTTTTCAGCAAACCATTGATAAGAATCTAGTGGGTGCAAGTCTGGCCAACATCCAGCACTTGTTTCCTGCAACATTAAGGCATGAGTGTAATCTTCGCCATAGATTGTTAGCCTCTTTGAAAATAATCTGTTTTTGTATGTGGTGTAGGCAACATATAACAATATGTGATGCAGTCAGCCAACATTGAAAGGCTAGTTTATACAGGATCAATTCTTACCCCAATCTAACTATGGAGTTTCAGTTTACATGTTATTTCTCGAATACTTTCCTAACTATATTGACAAACAGATATTTATGAAGGATTTTGTTTGAAAAGGTTGGTTGCCAACCTTTTGACTTCACTATTGCTGCACAAGTTAAGGTTCTCGGATGGTGAAAATCTCAGACCAGATCTGCTTTTGTACATGTAAATGGATTCGAATGTCCGTCAAATTGGGATATTTGTCGGATTCAGTAGCGAAAATTCAAAACCATATCCGCATCCGATTATAATCGAATACAGTTTTGGCTTACCACCAAATGCAACTAAGTGGGATCGAATTCTGTTGTATATCTGGATATCTGATTCATTGACTACACTATGGACTTGGCCTTAAAAGTACTAAAAAAGAGTTCTGAGCAGTAACAGCCGGGCTAGGTTATCAGGCCAAGCCTGAGTTGAGCGGTTTAATTATATAACCACAGGATGGGGCCATTCAAGATCATGCCACCAATTTTGACCCAAACACGTCCAATCTGGGTCTGCCCATACGGAGCTGATTGGCTAAGTAGGGATGAAGGTCAGTTGAAGTCCTGACTGTGACCTGTCTGAGTCTGACCCATCATAGTATGTACCAGAATCCAGGTTCCTGAGCTCACAATAAAATTGAATACTTGACTTTTTCCTTTTGAAATATGCATTTTTTTTTCAAAATATAGTTTTTTTTTTGTGTTTTGAATATTTTATTCACAAAAACAAGTTTTGATGGTCTTTATAAAAGTTATTTTTTTGGATTTCAAAGTTTCATTGAAAAACATGTTTTAAACAGAGTTGCTAATTACAGTTTGCACAGAGCAGGGGATAAAAGAAAGAGTAGGACCTGACCCAGATCCGACCCTTTTACCTTGTGTGGTTTCAGCAGGGTTTTTTTTTCCATAGCAAAGCTGGGGGAAAAGGCAGTCTCCCTTGACAAAAGAAAATCAATAGACTCAAAGTTGGTGGCCTTGAAAAGGAACATGGTAAAGCAAAAGAGAGACTGCTATACAACGATTACAACAATTCTCATGGGCGTCACCACTCTGCGCAAGTCAATGCGGAGCATAAGCCCTTGGGGCAGGGGTCCTAGCCTTGGAGTTTTATGCTGCGGGCATGATGCCCGTAGGTATGGCAGGGTGTGGTTTCTTCTAGTTATAAATTAAAAAAAAAATGTCTTTAATGCCTAATGGAGGCCATGGGTCAGAAAGGATCCCAAACCGTGTTCAAATCATAACCTGGTTTAATTCAAAATTGACTTCAGCTTCTGAAAGTTATCAGAACAAAGAGACCAAAGGCAATATTCTATATGCCTTCTAGTATAAGCTCCCTGATAATGATGTTTAACTTGGTTTCTAAAAGACCAGATCTGCCAAATCACTAGGTGAATGAAACACTTGCTTCCAGCATCTTTCCATCCACTTTTAAATCGTTTTTTAAACCACCATTGAAGCTCTGCAACTAGTGTACCCGATGGAATACGATGCCCACCGAATTTATCCACGACCAAACATCATAAGGAACAAGCAATAGGGCAGGTAATAAAGAGATGAAAGACAGATTGCTCCGCCCTATTACACAAGCAAACTTCCCACTTTTGAATTCCCAACAGTCGTCAAATGCTCGAGTGTTGATTTGATTTATATGGGATAAAGGGAATGCCCTTTCCCTTATCCAAACACTACCTGACAACTAAAACTCCCTGATGTTCACAACCGGTTTGTGCCACCAGATTAACGGCAACATAGTTTTCTTTAGATAGTCAAGCTGGGGTTAGGAGGATCCTTATCAGTTTATCAATCAATCTAGTAAAAACTTTAGATCTATTGATATTTGGTACTCAATCGGGTGGTTTATCTTTCCAAGCAAATACTGAATCAATAACTGAACGGCCCAGTTTAGGGATGCAGTAAAGGTACGGATTTGGTTCGAATGTGGGTAATTATAATATCCGACTAATCGGATATACCTTAATTGGAGTCAGATTCCGATTTGGACTTGAACATGCAATAACTAGAACTGAATCTGATTCTGTCTGTGAGCATAATACCCAAATCCTAGCCAAAATCTGCAACTCTGAATCCAGTCAAAACCCAACTAAACGGGTATGGGTTGGACCCACATCCGAACTGTTGACAACACTATCCCAGTTTTGAAGAAGAGAGAGAGAGAGATTTGAAAAGAAACTAAGAATAATTTATTGAAATTTGACTCAAAACTCTCTCTAAGTGTTCCTTCAATTTTTTTTATTTTTTCTTAATTTTATGGATAATAGTTCTCTACAAAAGTTTAATCTCACATTGAAGATTGTTGAGAAAACTCGTCTTTATATAGAGGAGCACCCTAAGGGCATTAGATCTTAGGCTTGCACATCACTTTATTTCTTGAACATTGGGTTAGACTTATCTTTTTAGTACTTGGGACGGATCTAATCCTTACGTTTAAAACTGACCATTGACAAGCCTTAAAATTGTCATTGACTTTACATTAAATATATCCGGATCCGTTAGACCATGCCCAAGGTCTTAACAGTCTTATCTTTACTTTGATTGATCGTTGACTTTTGACTCAATCAAGGTCAAAATTGACCTTGCCAAGGTCATTCATGTTCATGTATTACGCCCCTCTTTGCATAACATCTGAGCCTTTATGGTTGGCTGTTTTGGCCAGTCAAGGTCCTTTATTTCTGAATGTTTGGACCCATTAAAGGCCCTTTATGGCCTTTATGAGTGGCCTTGGGCTAGGGCCTATATAAACCCCAACCCTTTGTTATTCTTCGCATCCCATCCTCATCTCCTCTCTCTCTCTCAAATGCTCTTCCACAAGCTATGTTTTCCCTCTCTCTCTCTCTCTCTTTGGTTTTAGAGATGCAGTTCGGATTCTTATCTAGAATTCAGATCCGATTATTGTTCGGATCTTTATCCAAGATTCAGATTCGGTTATTGTTCAGATCAATATCCATGATCCATATCTGGTTGCTATTTGGATCCATATCCAATTTAGATTCAGATCTAGTTCAAATCCAAATCTAGTTATTATTCAGATCTATATCCTAATTTAGTTTAGATCCAAATCTAAATCCAGTTTAGATTCAGATCTCATTCGAATCCAAATCTACTTCAGATCCAGGTCCAATTCAAATTCATATCCAAATCTAGTTCTGCCAGTTTGCATCTAGATCTAATTGTATCCTGTAACATTACTAAAGTTGTGTACGTGCTCACGGAGGACTATCTAGAAGAACAAGAGGATGAAACTGTTGTTGAAAACCGTAGAAGACTAAAGTGAAAGCAAAATGACTTTGTGTATCGTGGACACATAATGAATGCACTCTCTGACCCCCTATTCGACTTCTACTCATAAGTCAGCACTATAAAAAAAGTTTTGGAAAACCCTTGAAAGTTAGTGCAAAACAGAAGATGTAGAAAATCATAAGTTTTTGGTTAATAAGTATATAAATTTCAAATTCTTCAATGATAAGCCGCTGCTACCTCAAGTCCATGAAATGCAAATCTTGGTTAATCTGATCAAGTTTAAGGGTATGAACCTTGATGAATTATTCCAAGTGGCTACAATCATTGGTAAATTGCCCCCATCTTGGAAAGATTCATAAAGTGAATTAAAACATAAGAATGAATAGTTTACCTTAGAATAACTTATTCAACATCTTAGAATCGAGGACGAAGCTCGATTTCGAGATAAGAAAGATGTAATAAAAGAAGTTTGTGCTAAGGTAAACATAGTAGAATGAAAATTAAAGTTCAAACTCGGACTTAGGAATAAGAACAAATAATCAAAGTTCATTACTAAGAAGAAAAATAATGTTTCCTGCTATACTTGTGGAAAACTGGGTCACTATGGTAGAGAATATTGACACAAGAAGAGATTTCAAGGCAATACAGCTAGTATACCCGATGATGACCTGATGTCTGTAGTTAGTGAGATATTTATGATTAATTCTGATAAAGGGTGGTACATGGATTCTGGATCAACGATCCACCCATACAATGATAGAAGTATGTTCAAAACATACTACCACCTAGGATAATTTTTGGTAGCCACGTCCCCTAACTCCGATGACCGTGGATACCGAGTCATTGCTACTCGAGGAACGTAGTTAACAACTTGTTCATCAAAGTTTTTGTACCATCACATCCTCTCTCTTGGCAGAATCAAAGAGACGAATGAGTATGTCAGGTTCTATTTTAACTGACGACCCATTCTATATGCTTTGGTCTTTTAAACAAAATCGAGCATCTTTCCTATTAAGGTGATCATCGTCATTTATGTGATTATCTTTTAATCATCATGCATTTTCATACTATAAGGTTACCATAAACCTTCCATCCAATCATCGTAGTACTAACATGCCATGCATGTATGATAGTACCACTATAATGAGAGAGAGATCAGTTTCTCGAAAAGAAACCCTAACATTATTTAAAAATTTCAAAGTCCCGTGCTTTAGGCTGGGGAATATTCGAGTTATTTCGGATACCAAAGAGAAGGACCGGACATACGTACCACACTACAAGAAAAACGTTAATTTGCGATGAAAATAATCCGTTGCAAATTTGTGACAAATTAGCTAGAGAAAACTAGTCGTTCCTAAATTTGGAATTAGTTGCAGAATTAGCGACAGAAAATTTCTGTCTCAAAATCCGTCGCTAATTAGCGACAAAAACATTCATTCTCAAACTCCGTCGCAACTTCGCGATGGATGAGCGACAAAATTTTTTTGTCGCTAATTTGCGATGGACTCTGAGATGGAATGTTTCTGTCGCTAATCCATCGTTACTTTTCAATAAACCCCGTAAAACCCTAATACGAGCCCCTTTCTTTTCCTTTCTGTTTCATCCCTCGCATGCAGCCGCCGCCCGAGTTCTCTCCTTCACCTCCTCCTTCTTCCCTCACTCCATCTCTCTCGCAGCCGTGTGCCACCGCTGAGAGCCCCGTCTGTGGTGCCACCTCCTCCCTTTCACTTTTGCCTTTCCCCGTCTGCGGCCTCGTTGGAGCAGTGTCCTCCTTCCTTCCCCATTTTCCGATCGGCCGGAGCCGCGCCACCACCGTGACCACCATCGTCTGCACGTCGGAGATCTCCTCCCTCTCCTTCTCTACCCCTTCCCTCCCCGCTCTCAGGACCAAGCCCTCTGGCTTTCGATGCTCCATCTTCGCCACTTCGGAGAGGGCCGCGAAGGACAACACCGTGAAGTCTATGTACGCCATCACTATTATCACACATGGTAATAAAAAAGTAACAAAGCATGACAAATGCATCAGTAGGGTCAGATCCCACCTTTTGCCTTGTAAGGATCTTTTGGCTGGCGATCCTTCAGCAATGCCTGCTCTGGTGGACTAGCTATCTTCTGGCACTCACTTTTGATGGTTGCATTACAGAGAGCATGTCCATGAGTACAATTCGAGGCACTCTGTGAAACTGGTTTGACTATGTCCATGAAGTGTCATGATTCCATGAAATGTTTGAGTGTCGTGTCGTGTCAACACAGGATACACATGCTAGGGGAAGTGCCCTTGTGACATAGGTTTGTTCCAATGCAAGTTTTGTTGGTGTCCTTGTAAATTGGTTATGGGCTCTTGAATGTTTGATTGGTGCCCAAATTTCTTGATTCAAGCTTTTCTTAATGTTGTCCTGCCAAGTATTTGAGGTATTAGCTGTTGATTTCTTTGCCCTACCATGTCCATAATTGTTATCCATCTAATGGTTTGTGAAATTCATGTGTTCTTTTAATGTGTTTGACAGTAACCTGTGCATTTTGCCACTGACATGTTTTTGTTAATTGCTGAATATGTTGAACCTGCAATATTTTGCAGGTAGGGTTTTGTAAATGCTGGGGAAAGCATAATATCAGATTCAAAAATTTGTTGATAGCTATGTGAGACCAAGGCTTCTCTCATTTATAATTACTTTTTTAACTTATGGCAATTCTCATGTACATATTATAACTAATTTATTTCTTTATTACAGCGGTCACATATTTATAAGGCAATTACAAGCCCATCTGAGTCTCTTCTCAGTGAACTACAAATAGTAGAGGTATGTTCTTATGCTTTTAATGGTTTCCCTATTCTTGAAAACTGATGTCTTATCCAAGATACCCCCTTTTATGTTTCATTAAACTGTTGGGCTGCTATACTTGTGATTTGAATATTCTACCTTCTTCTTTATATGACTTAACCATGTATAATCTGATCTTTATGCATTTGTTATTCATGTGCAATGCTTCTGCATGCATCTGGATACATAGATATATATCAATCGTTCACTATAGATATATATGTTGTTGGAGATTGATATGCCTCGTATTCATAAACCAAACTTTTATTTTATGCATTTGAAGGTGATATTTTTCTTCATAAAGCAGTCTTGTTAACAGATGATGTGATAGTTGTCATAATAAGAATTCAGTTGCACTAAAACACAAAAAAGAGTGGCATGCAATAAAAAAGGTTTATGAATAGAAAAGGTGAGCTAACCTTAACCTTAGATATTTCTTAGCTTATTCAAGAGTAGATCTATTGTAGCTTTTTCTTTTATAATGCTACTGATTACTCGAATAGGTTCAGCAAAACTTGTCAGAGTAAGAATGATTAGTCAATATGTTTCATTGACATTCTGATTAAATTGCTTTTATCCTTCTTTCTCCCAGCTTCTCTGCAGTTCTTTAGCTTTTCTTGTTTAACGAGCATATCAATCATGAGTGCTGATTTTAGGCATTTCTTTTCAACTGATTGCATAACTGATGCAGGAAATGAAGCACCGATGTGATGTGAAAAGGTATGAAATCATTTGGTTATTTTGTTTATTCTATGGACTTTTTCGAACCACTATATTCTCACATAATGATCCATCCCTACAGAAATGCATATGAATATATGTTGGCTTCTCAAGGAGAAAAAAGAAGGTCTAGACATTCTAGGGAAAATGTTTTGCCTCAAAAGTTGCAAGCTGCTTTAGATGAATATGAAGATGAGGCAAATTTATTTATTTTCCGTTTGAAATCATTGAAGCAAGGACAATCCAGAAGTCTTTTGAAACAGGCTGTCTATCTAATTTTATTACATTTTTCTTTCTTGATAGCAGATGAACTTTTACAAGAAGAGTTTTAAGTTTCTAGAGTTCGTTGAGCCACGTATAAAAGTGATTACAAAGCAACAACATATCGATTATCACTTTAGTGGACTTGAGGATGACGACTCTGAAGATGGTGATGATGATGGTTCTGATGACAATGATAATGGAGAACTAAGTTCTGACTATGAGCAATTACAACATGCATCTGACACCATAATTACTACTAGGCATTCCATGGAGGTGAGAGTGCACGTGCAATTCTTTTTCTTTTTTACAGTTAAATTTTGCATTTTTGGATATGCTAAGATCAAGAGTTATGTAACTGATCCAAAACATTTTTATTTGTTAGAATATGGTTCGTGGAGGTCGTAGTGGTCGAGGACCAAGTGGAGGTTGTGGGACAACATTAGGTAGATGTCTTTGTGTTATATTTAAATATAGGCATTCATTATGTGTTTGCTTATATGTTGCTTAGAATTTCTAACTCATTGTTTTATAGATGATGTTTCGCCTGCACATGACCCACCTACACCAGCTACTCATACACATCACGAGTCAATGCCGGTTGGTATGTATAGTTCCATAATGGTTAAAGTTATTTACTCAACATGTAGATAAAATATGTACATGGGAGCCACCAGAAGAAAATGGTAACTCATTAATATATATATATATATATATATATATATATATATATATATATATTGTTAAATTTATAAGTATTTTTGCATACTTTCTAATTGATTTTTTTATCATTTAACCTTGCAAGAAGCTGAAAAAGGAGGCTCTATGCCTTACAAGGATATATTTGTTGAAACACATAAACGTAAGAGCACAAGAGAGTTCACATCAGAGAAGGCAAGAGCGACAACGATATATATTTATTGTATTAATAAATATTATAATATACAAGTTATCATGAATTATATTATCATAAGCATTTCGGTTCTCTTGTAGGATGCTGAAGATGATCAACGTAGAGAAGCTGATGGAGGGGCAGAACGAGACAATTTAGATAATGATGCTCTGAATCTTGGCGAGGAGTAGCATCTTGTGTTGAATTTATTTCACGTACTTGTTGTTTCAAACGAAACTCTTTATATATGTTCACTTATAACTAATTAGAACTTGGCGAGGATTATACTGGGTTGTTAAATTTGTTTCACTTATGACTTGTGTTAAATTTGTTTCACTTACTTTGTATATGTATTTTTTATGTGTATTTTATTTTTTATACACATCTTATATAAATTGTATAACAAATTTTTTTTCTCAATATTTATATTTCAAATAAAATTGTTTTATTTTTTTAAAATTTTATGACAGATTAGCGACGGATATTATCTGTCGCTAATATTCAACAATGAATTTTCTGATGAAATTCAGTCACAAATAGTGATAGTATTTGGCGATGAATAATATCCATCACAAATTTAGCGACGGATTAGCAATGGATATGTATCTGTCCCAAAAACCAAATCAATGCTTATTTAGCGACGGACTCACAATGGATCATGGCATTCATTAATCCATTGCAAAGTAGTGACATATCAGTTCAGTCGCTAATTAACGACCAAGGAATTGTGACAGATGCTATCCATCGCTAATCCGTTGTTAAACAGTTCAACGATGGATTTGTGATGGATTAGCGTCAGATAACGTCCGTTGCTAATCCGTAGAATTTTTGTAGTGCCACCTAGGGCTACGTAGTCAAAGCCTTTCCGTTACGTAGGTTTGAGGAAAAAACTTAGTTGCGAAAATGCAAACGCCAAATACTTATGGTGCGACAGAGCGACGAAACCCAAGCCCTACTCGGATTCAAGAAGGTAAAAAAAAAATGTCGACAGGAGAAGGAAAACGAAGAGGGGAGGGTCCTCAGCACCCTCCCTCCTGGCGAGCCAGAGCTACCATCGCAGGTGGCTCTCATTTGCCGGCAGCACAGATAAGGGAAAAAGAGGGAGGAGAGGGTGGTCGACACCCTCCCTCCCGGTGAGGTCTGGTCTGTCGACGACAGACAGGGAAAAAGCGGCGGCGCCCAAGTGGTGTTGCCACCTCTGAAAAAGGAACAGTGGTGCCACTGCTTCTGGCACTGAGTGGTGTCGCCACCACTGAGAAAAAGAGGGGGGAAATGGGTGGGTGGGTGGGGGGGATCTGAGAAAGAGAGAGGGGGTTCAGGTGGCTCCCGTGAACCACGAGAGGCAAGAGAGAGAGGGTTCGGGTGGCTCCCATGAACCACGAGAGACATGAGAGAGATGACAGAGGGAGAGAGACATAAATAGTGAAAGAGAGGGGGGGGGGGGAATCGTACCTGAGGGAGAGGCCAGGTGCGTTAGCGAGAGGGAGAAGATGAGGGGGACAGAGGGAAACAAAGAGGTAGAAGGTGAGCAGGGGGTTTCAACAGGGGGAGAGAGATGAGAGGGGTTGTCAGGTTGCGTCGGTGAGGGGTGGGTAGGGGCTCTAATGAAGGTTTAACGAGGTGCAGGGATGAGGCGTCAGGGTCTCCAACAAGGGGTGTCGAGGTTGGGGTCTCAAGCAAGGGGTGTCGGGGGCTCGGAGTTGGGGGCTCCAGCAAGGGGTGTCGTGGGACTCAAAGGTGAGCAGGGGTGGCTCAGGGAATAGTTGGGAGGGGGGTTCTGATTTTGTAAAAAGAAAACCCCAGAAGGCCATATGATTTATATGGAAGATAAACATGAAGCTAATATTAATGAAAAATAGATTGTGAAACTTGATTTCACCTTTGAGGAATGCTTAAACCTCCAAAATATGTATCACGTACCTACCGTCATAAAGAATCTTATATCTACCTATCTGCTTACAACTCATGGTTTCAAAATTATTTTGGAATCCGATAGTATTATACTATCAAAGAACCATAAGTTTATAGGCAAAGGCTACGCCACTAATGAGTTGTTCAAACTCAATTTGATTAATAAAGTTGAATTTGCTTCTGTATATATGCATAACTAATATAATTTATGATATGCTAGATTATGACATGTTAATTATAAGTCTTTGAGAAATATGAGTAAGTTAGGACTTATTTCTAAATGCAAAACATAATATATTTGAAAATGCGATGTTTGTATTCAAGTAAAGTTTGCGAAAAAGCCATTTTAAAGTGTTGAAAGAACTTCTAAATTATTAGATTTAATACACAATGATGTATGTGATTTAAAAAATACTCCAACTCATGAAGAATTATTTTGTAACCTTTATTGATAATTTCATAAAATATGGTTATGCCTATCTCATGGAAACAAAAGATGAATCATTTGAAAATTTTAAGATTTTCAAAGATGATGTTGAAAACTTTCATAATTGCAAAATAAAGTCTTTTAGATTTGATAGAGCCGATGAATATCTTTCAAATGAATACATTGTATTTTATGAGTGTAAACACCCCAAATTTTCCAGGTCCATTCCGGACACCCCCTTTTATAGATGTCAATCCCTTTTGTGTAGTGTAGGAGTCTAACCCCTAAATGACATGTTAATTATAAATCTTTTGAGAAGCATGGGTAATTTAGGAATTATTCTTGAATGCAAATTTGAACATGTTAGGAAATTTGATGTCTAAGTTATTAGATTTAATACACAATGATGCATGTGATTTGAAAAATACTCCAACTCATGGGAATAATAAATTATTATTGATGATTTTATAAAATATGCTTATGAAAACAAAAGATGAATCATTTGAAAAAAATTAAGATTTTTAAAGTTGAGGTAGAAATCTTTCATAATTGCAAAATAAAATCTTTTAAATTTAATAAAGGTGGTGAAAATCTTTCAAATGAGTTCATTGAATTTTTGTAAAATTTATCGAATACATAGACAAAATACTAATCAAGAAATGAAACTTTGCAAACTATTAAAGTCATTGTATGGTTTAAAATAAATCACGTAAACAATGACATGATAAATTTATGAAGTAATCATTTCATATGGTTTTAGAATTCATGACTTTGATAAATGCATGTATAGCAAAGTAGAAAATAGTCATGTTATAATTATTTGTTTCTATGTGGATGATATGTTAATCTTGAGTAATAATCTATAATGCATAAATAATACCAAAAGATTTCTTTCATCTAAATTTGATATGAAAGATATGGGTTTAGCTTATGTTAAACTTGGTATTAAGTTGATTAGACACATGAATGGTTATACATCAACTCAGTCCCACTACATTGAAAAAATAATCATTATGATTATAAGCTTGTTGCTACTCCGACTAATCATAGTGTTAAGCTATCGATTAACACTGAAATGAATATATCTCAATTGGAGTATGCAAGTATTATTGGCAGTCTTCTGTATGCTATAAATGAAACTAAACCAATCATAACTTTCAATATAAGCAAATTGAGCCGAGTAATCCAGGACAAGAGCATTGAGATGCAATATATCGGGTTTTGAAGTACTTAAGAGAAACTCTAGAATATGAAATATTCTATGAAAAAGAAGAACTCACTGTACTTGAAGGGTACAATGATGCAACCTGAAATTCTGATTCCAATATGTTATTATCCACAAGTGGTTGCATATTTACCCTTGGATCTGGAGTAATTGTTTGATGATCGAAGAGGAAAAGTGTGATAAATCAATCTACAATGGAAGCAAAGTTGATATCACTAGCATAAGCTAGTATGGAAGCTGAGTGACTAAAGAATTTCTTAATAAAGATATCATTAGAAGATAATTCAATACCCCTGATAGTTATGTGTTGTGATAGTCAAGCAGCTATATACAAAGTGAAAAGTAATATTTATAATGAAAAATCTAAACATATCAGTCTAAAGCACAATTATGTGAATAGTTTACTCAAGCAAGGAGTAATCTCAATTGAATATGTGAAATCTTATCAAAACTTTGCAGATCCGTTGACAAAGAAACTTTCTCGAGATATCATATTTAAGACATCGAGGGAAATGAGGTTAAAGTCTATAAAAACAATCACCGTTGACGGAAACTCAACCACATAATAAAGGCCAAACCATGTCGAGTGGTTCAACGGGAAGAACAAGTCTCTGAGTGATTGGATTGAGCACTTAATAATTTTTTCATTCTTAATGTCAAGTATTCAAAACCTGTGTAAGGAGGTTGAGTTTGAATTAAACTCTTAATAAGATCTATAGGACTTATGGTTGGGATCTTTTAAACATGTTTATACTATTGATAGACTTACCTATGTGAGTGTGAAGGTGAGGGTCGCCTTCTATGAGACTTGGACTTTGTCTTTAGGGCACTCATGAAACTTGGATACAACACAAGACCCTTAATATACGACTTCTATATATTGGTAGACACACACTGACCACCTGAGTGAAAGTGTCTGTTGCAGCATCTATAAGGTCAATAAAGATTCTCAATTCAAAGCCTGTTACTAACATGGGAGTTCAAACCCAAAAGATACCTTCACTTATGCATTGAATCTTCGGAAACAACCTTTTTATCTTCTATAGTTTTGATCCACGTGAGGAATTATTGGAATTTGGCTCAAAACTATCTCTAAGTGTTCTCTCAATTTTTTCATTTTTTCCTAAGTTTGTGGGTAATAGATTCTCTATAAAAGGTTGTTGAAAAAACTCTTATCCTTATATAGAGGGGTGGTGCCTTAAAGGGCAAAGCCCTCAAGGGCATTAGATGGTGGGCATGCACATGACTTTATTTCTTAGACCTTGGACCTTGGATCTTGAATCTTGATCTTGACCCTTGAACTTGGATTTGGATCTTGGACCTTAGGCTTTGGGCTTTGGTTTCTAAAACTGACCATTGACAAAGCCTTAAAATTGCCATTGACTTTGCATTAAACGTATTCGAATTTTATCTGGATCCGTTAGGCCATACCCAATGTCTTTGCATGAGACTTTAATGGTCTTAACGGTCCAAAAACCACCCCTTATCCTTGCTTTGATTGACCATTGACTTTTGACTCGGTAAGTCATTCCTATCCATGTATTGGTGCCCCTCTTTGCATAATGTTTGAGCCTTTATTGCTGGCCATTTTGGCCAACCAAGGCCCTTTATTTATGAACGTTTTGACCCATTAAAGGCCTTTTATAGCCTTTATGAGTGGCCTTGGGCTGGGGCCTATATAAACCCCAGGTTTCTCCCATTCTTCTCATCCCATCATCAACTCTCTCCTCTCCCCCTCTCTCTCTCTCTCTCTCTCTCTCTCTCTCTCTCAAGTGCTCTCCCATGAGTTGTGTTTTCTCCCTCTCTCTCTTTGGTTTTAGAGTTGCAAGTGAGATCCCTATCTAAGATCCCGATCCAATTTTTGTTCGTATCCCTATCAAGGATCCAAATCTGGTTCTTGTTTGGATCCCTATCCAAGATGCATATTCTATTCTTGTTTGGATCCCTATCCATGATCCATATCTGGTTGTTCGGATCCTTATCCAGGATCTAGACCTAGTTGTTATTTGGATCTAGATCCTATTGTTATTCATATCTAGATACAATTTAAATATAGATCCAGTTCGAATCTAAATTCAGTTGTTGTTTGGATCTAGATCCAAATCCAATTGCTTGGATCTAGATCCAAATCTAATTGTTGTTCGATTCCAGATACAGATCCAATTGTTATTCAGATCTAGTTGTTATTCAGTCGCCTCTTGCAAAGTTTTGGTTGCTGAAAAGCATTTAAGTTGGTAACTGCCAACCAAATAGCTAAAGGAGATGCTCTCATCTTGGCGAGGAAGTAAGTTCTGCAAAGCAGACTAGCAACCTCATCCTTTTGTGTCATAACATAGCTTAGGACCATGTTTCACTTAACATGAATCTGAATCAGAATGATTACAGAGTAAGAGATAGATGAAGAAGCTTCATCAGGGAAAACTGGTGTGGAGATGGAATCAACAATAGTAGTGGTAGTTGTTGGTCTGATTGTGTATGAAATGTGCAAAGCAACATAAAAGAAAATACAAATTATAGATATCCAACTTAAGAGCAAGATTGAAGGCAAGAGTGAGAATAAGCGCAGGTAACAATAAAAATTGTTGTAGTTGTACAAGAAACGAAAAATGATCGCACTGCATGACAAATATGACACATTTTCCAAAATACCCTACAATTTTTGCTATTCTTCTCATGTTTAAAATCACAAATATCTTATTTAAATTTTTTTTTTACCCTTTGCATGCAATTTTCTAAATATATGTGAATTTTCTCTCAAATATGTGACTGTTTTTTACAGAATAGTCACTATTATCATATTTACATCTTTCTGATCTGACATCAAAAACTTGCATTTTTATAATTGTTGAAAAACTAAGACAAACCTGTAACTTTCATGTTTTGAGTCAAAACTAAAAACCCCTCTAGGGTTCTTGTTTCTGCAGGTCAAAACTAGAATAGAAACATGCTCTGCAGACTAGAACATGCGTGATTGTATCTTTTTTGTTTGTTCTATGCTATTTTATAACCATATGCATTAAAAATTAAGAAAAATAGAAAAAGGACAGCTAGATCATGATGTTAGATTTCCAACGCCACCAAGATCACCTTGATCTAATGAGCGGTTGGGGAGAAACATCTTCTGAAAGATAGATTGTTCGATTGTTTCAGTCTGCAGAGCATGCTTCTATTATGGTTTTGGAGCTAAAAAATAAGAACCCTAAATAAGTTTTCATCTCTGACTCAAAATAGGAAAGTTATAGGCATATGTCACAACTTTCTAACGACTATAAACCTGTAGGTTTTCGATATCGGAGCAGAGAGATATAGATCTGAGAACTGAGATTGTTTTGCAAAAAATATATATGCGATTTTTACATATATTTTCTATGATTTCTTCTTAAATATATACGGAGTTCATCCTATATATATATATGATTTTCTCCTAAATATATGCAATTTTCTCTTATGTATGTAATTTTCTCATAAATGTATGAAATTTTTCTTCTTTATATGCAATTTTTGCATATATTTTTTGCAATTTTTCCTTAAATATATGTGAAGTTCCTCCTAAACATGTGATTTTTGCATATATTTTCTATGATTTTCTCTTAAATATATACAAGGTTTCTCCTATATATGTGATTTTTCTCATATATATGTGATTTTCTCTTAAATATATACGATTTTCTCCTAAATATATGTTGGGTTCTTCCTATATATGCAATTTTTTGTTCATAAAAATCACATATATTTAGGAGAAAATTACATATTTGAGAGAAAATCACATATAAAGGAGAAAATTTGTATATATTTAGGGAAAAAATCACATATATAGGAGGAACTCCGCATATATTTAAGAGAAAATTATAGAAAATATATGCAAAAAATTACATGTTTAGGAGGAAAATCACATATATAGGAGGAACTACACATATATTTAAGAGAAAATTGTAGAAAATATATGCAAAACTTACATGTTTAGGAGGAAAATCACATATATAGGAGGAAATCTACATATATTTAAGGAAAAATCACATAAAATATATATGAAAATCATATATTTGGGAGAAATTTGCATATAAAAGAGGAAAATCTTATATACAGAAGGAACTCCACATATATTTAAGAGAAAATTATAAAAAATATATGCGAAAATCACATATTTGGGAAAAAACGTATATTTAGCAGAAAAATCATATATATATATATAAGAAAAAGCGCATATATTTAAGAGAAAATCACATGTTTATAAGAAAAACTCATATATAAGAGAAAATCATATATATTTAGGAGGAAATCACATATATAGGAGGAACTCCACATATATTTAAGAAAATATCATAGAAAATATATGCAAAAAATCACATATATATATTTTCTGTAAAACATTCTTTGTTCTTGGGTCTGTATCTTCCGCTCAGATGTCGAAAACTTGCATTTTTATAGTTGTTGGAAAGCTGAGACATGAATATAACTTTCCTTTTTTGAGTCAGAGATGACCCTCTCCCTAAGGTTCCCGTTTTTTAGCTCCAAAACCAAAATAGAAGCATGCTCTGCGGACTGGAACAACCGAACAATCTATCTTCCAGATGACGTTCCACTGAAACCTCTCATTAGATTAAAGTGATCTTGGTGGTGTTAAAAAGTTAACATCCTATTTATTTGTGTTTTTTTTATATTTTTCTCATTTTTCAGTGCATGTAGTTGGAAAATAACATAGAACAAACTAAAACGAGGTAGCCGCGACGGTTCCAGTCTACAGACCAATGCTTCTATTCCAATTTTGAATGCAGAAATGAGAACCCTAAAAGGGTTTTCGGTTTTAACTTGTGAAGTTTATTTTTTTTGATCGAAAAGAAGTTTTTTCGTGTAAAAGGTAAGAAGTTTTATTCTTTACACGTAAATTGAAACTCGTAGGCATGAGTTTATTCTCATTACCAATAAAAACAAACCCTGTACCAAACCCTCCATATGTGAAATTGATATTGAATTTGTCAAAATCAAAATAGAGGGTTTTTGAAAGAAAACCTCTCTCAAAAATCGTTTTATTGAATTCGAATTATCATGTTGTAAAAAAGAAACTGTTATACAAAAAAACACATATTTGAGAGAAAAATCACATATATTTATAAAATCATTGTGAAGGGTAAAAATGCCTTTTTAAAATCAAATATTTGCAATTTTAAATATGGGAAGAATAGCCAAAATTGTGAAGCATTTCAAGAAATGCATCATATTTGCCATACATTACCGTCATTTTCCATACAAGAAAGGCCAAAAAGAAGTCCCCATGATAAGAATTAGTGTGCATTTTTGTTATTGCTGATATTTGGTGAATACCTTGCTCGTTCACATGAGACTGAATGTTGATGAGATCAATGTAAATTAACAAACAGGCAGATTGCACGTTTGGTTCCTTGTGTAATTCTGTTCGTTTTCCTTTTCTTTTTTAACAATGGTTTTGAGCAAAATATCGACATATAGTTTTAGGCTTTGAAGCAGTGAAGTGGCTTATTGTCAATGCTACATTTTAGTTAAGATTATGTTTATGGCATCTCCTTGTCACCCGAATGGTTTGAACAAAAATGACTGGAGAGTTTGGGACGTTACGTTGGAGAGAGAGAGAGAGATTCAACAAAATAATTAAAATAAGATGATGAACACTATAATACAGTTGCTCATTAGAAGCATGAGCCAGGCCCTGTTTGTTCTGCAGAATTTTTGAGACTCTTGAGTGCTAAATATCAATGAAGTCTGATCAGAAACCAATTTAAGGAAGGCTAAACACCCAAGTATGAAACTCAGCGCTAGCACCACAAGCTCTTTGTTCTCCAGGCTCCCTTGATCACTCAGAAGCTTCTCCACCTCCATTCTGCAAAAGCAAATAAAATGAGAAAAAACACGCCAAGCAAGTATCTTAGTTTTAAATTCTCTAGTCTTCCACCTGATGGCCTGAAGCCAGATCAAAACCTCTATATCAAAATAGAGAAAGCACTGGAATTATCATGTCAATCACCTTTCAGGTTTAAATAAGTCTTCAATTGAATTCATTTTTCATATTTCTGAACTAGAGCAACATCAATATGACCATGCATACAATGATTCTAGCAACAATCCCTATATGACATGACAATGGAGTCTGGTCGAAAGTAAAACTTTTTATAAGTATGAAGCAAGTTTGTTCCTCACTTCTGCAAACTGGATAACTAAGAAACACCCTAATTCTAGTTCCAACTTCCAGAAAAGAAGAGAACTGTTCTCTTCATTAAACACTCGTATACACATGCACTAAAACATGGAATTAATATGCTCTCAGGAACAACTCTGGTACATGCATCAACATTACAGAATCGGACTATTTCACCTCTGACCACTTTCAAATTCATGCACTGCATATTCAAAGAAATGATGACTATGACAATAAAAATAGTCATAAACCCAACAAACATTGCCAGATTCACGAGGATAGTTATTGCAGAATGATCGTCTAACCTGAGGAAGTCATTATCTCTGACCAATATGTTCATTTGAGATGAAACCACAGATCTCCAAGATATAAGGTCACTGATGCTTTTGTTCTGTCACATTTACAATATGCAGAGTTAGCGTGTGCACACACACACATTAGAGAACTAAATTATATATTTAATTGAAAATGGTTGATGAGAAAAAAGAATAGAAAAAATCATATAAAGATCTTTACATGATTATGACTTTAAAATTTGCAATATCTTCCAACTGAACAATCTCTCCCTAGGATTTTGTGTAGAAAGCAATAATTTCTTAAGAAAAGTGAAATATGTTTAAAAGTAAAGAATATAATAAAAAGTACATGGACCAAGAACGGACACTGGGACATGATTAACAATGTTTAAAAAATGACAAAACAATTTAATAAATAATAAAAATTATATCAGCCACGAATGAACATCCAGACATGATTAGCAATGTTAAAAAAATAATGAATAGTGTTTATTAAAAAGCATTGATCTCCAAGGAGAAATAGAAACAGAAAATGATAATGCTTATACAATATATCATTGCAGACACTAAAATGTGATGTTACTCTTTAATCTTGAACTACTAAAGATATTTATAGCTGAAAAAAAAACACAGTGGAGCTGTTTGTGATTTTTTTCACCGACATTACAGAACATATGCGTGTGTGCATGTTCCAGATTTGAATTACATACCATCATTTCCTTCCACTCCACAATATCTTTGATCTCCAACCTAGTTTGATCAAGAAGAAATATGGTCTGAGAAAGCTCCTTGTCAAAATCAGGGAGAAGGTTTGCATATCTGCGGTTCACTTCTTGCAAGTAACCCTCTAGCACAGACAGGTTTAGCTCTAACGATCTGACTTTTTGCATCAGAATCTTTAAAACAGTGTCACTGGGTATTCTTCCATTTGGTTGGTGCCTGATTTCTTTTACTGGGTCAGGGATTTCATCTTTCAAAACCTCATTTTTCTCATTTGGCATATCCATTTTAGACCCATCATCAACACCTTTTGGCTGTAAACTGGACCCTTTTGAAGAATGGTCAGGTCCATTTAAGACTTGAATGATCTCGCCCTCATTTGCTTTGTGAGGAACCTCGATAGAACTGGGAGTTGACAATGGTACTGAAGGTTCATCAGGAACAGCAATTAAATCTTCAAGCAACCGTTCAACAGCATCAACTCCATAAACCTTGACAGAGCTCAATGTGCAGTAAAATTCTGTCCCATAATGACTAAGGAGATTCAACTTCAAGTACCTAATCCACTTTGGCTCAGGAAGCATAAACCTTTGAGCATGCTTTGAATTCCCTGCAACAAATTTGCCAAGAGAGATCCATGTCTCTGTTGGATAGATGAGACTGCCCAACAATTTGAAATCCTTAAAAGTGGATGAGTAGTGTTCAAAGTTTGCTATTTCAACCACATCCACCAGAGTCTCTTCAGAAAGTTCAATCACAACAAATTTTTCTTCTGCTGAGCAAGGGTTTCTCAGGTACTTGTCTTTGTCTCCACCCAAAATACTGGCAGCTCCATTTGCCTCCTTGTTGTGAGCCAAAACCTTAGCACCTTTTGAAGCTGCAGCATAATTGTGTTCACCCCCACCAGGCTCAAGTCTATGAGTGATATTTTCAAGATTACCATCAAGACCTTTCCCTTTCTCATGTATTGTTTTGTTGCGGAACTCATTGAGGCCAAGATAAGAGGTGCGAGATGATCTACCAGCTTTTTTCACCTCATCTGGGGTGTCACTCTTTAGTTCTTCCTTTTCTTCCAGTTCCCTTTCAAAATCCAAAACATCACACTGCTCCAGACCTTCTAAGTCTGGGAAAAATTTGTGTTTCTTTTGTACATTATGTGCACGAATTTCATATGCAACTTTCTGAACTGAAGTCCCATCAGCAATCAAGTCATAATCAATAACTGATACTCCTCTACCATTTCCATCGAGAGGAGTGTTTTCCCCTTCATTGGTGGATGCATCTATATGTTTATAGATGACAAATTACTGTTAGTACAGAAAATAACAAAAAGATTTAACTATTTGATTAAGGACTGCAGTACATGAGAGAGGGGATGGACATGCTGAGAAAAATGATTCTACATGAAAGATTACCACCAACTTTTCACAATAATACGTTGATAGTTACTGAAAATTTTCAACCACCAAACATATGAACATGATCAACTACATGACCAATAGAAATTCATGAATATTTCCATTAGAGGCACACAGATGAAGGAAAAAACGTAGAAAAGACCCGAGATGTTATATAAGATTTTTTTTTTTAAGTTGATGCATTTTATTCATTAAACCATGACAGACTTTGCAATGTGTAGTCATAAATTCCAGTAACCAAACTACTAGAGTTTAGTTTCAATATAATCTAAATATTTACTCCCTAATAGAAACAATTTTATTAGTTCTCAGATGATGTCAGAACGATACATATTAGCTTTACACACCCACAGGTGATTTTATGGGATCGGTATTAAGCCTCATAGAGATTGAATCAGATTTGATCTTCGTCAAATATATCAACAAAGCCCATCCCAGAGATTCCTGCATCTTAACACATTTTTTCTAGTGAAACTTAAATATATGGACCCAGTTTACTTGAAGGAGTTGAAAATTAACAATTAACATTACTGATCCAATATGTCGTACACAGGCACTATAGACTATGGATGCCCACGAGGTTGACACATAAGCTGTGAGCCTTATGCATGGGATTTAGAAAGTCCATTAAATAGAAGTGTGTCACATAAGCATTTCTAAATATTGGTATGGCTTTAGGGTTGGCGAAGGCAGGTTTCTGTAGAAAATTCAAAACCTATAACCAAAACATGTTAGTCTAGCCCAAAATCTCTCTGGATCCATGCTAAGTCTTACCAAACAAATCTGGATCGGTCCTGAGGGCTCATAAAGACATTTGGAACCACTTTGATCATTACCGAATTGAGTGTGATCCATCATGTGCCTCACTAGATTGTCAAGGACCAATTTGAATCTTAATATATTCATTCTAGTTGTTCGAAGGCGAATATTATATAAGAAATAACACTTTCCATTTTGAAAATATTGTGCTTTCATTGTGATATTGATGTGAAAAAAACACTTTTGCTTATATTATTTATGTTTTTATTTACATATTATATTATATTATGTTATACAAATCAATAATTTATGAACCCAAGGACATCAAGTACCACACCCAGTGTTGTGAAAAGCGTTGAGGCATAGTGAGGCGCTCCACCAAAATCCGAGGCGAGGCGTAAAGCGTAAGCCTCAAATTTTTTTTAACTTTAAAAAACTAAAAAAAAATATCTAAAATTACAAATAAATAAAAAATGATTTATTGATGAAGCAACAACCAACAAGAAATAAAAAATCTCAAATAAATACTGAAAAAATATGAGATTAACATGTAAAAGTAACATTAATGCAACAACTTGATTTGGGTAAGTATCTAAGAAATAAAATATGAGCATTCATTCAATAAAAAAATTAACATTAACAACATCATGTCATAATTAGAAAATACATGTTGGCATTAACAACCAAATGTTAATATATTTTTCCAAAACTCTTCAAAATGAGAGTGTTAACATTCACAATTGCAAATGAAAGATCCAAAAAAACATATAAATGGTCATAGTCGTATGATATGAATCAGGGCTTAGGCTCTTTTTGTGTTTCGTCATCATCAATATCTAAGTCTTCAATGTCATCATCTGAGGAATCCATATAAATAGGTTCTCCTTCATCTTCATTCTCTGATTCTTCATCATTTGCACTTTCTTTCTCCACATCCTCGGTCACTTCTTTTGCTTTTCTTTTTCCTTCAATAAAAAATTATGTATTAAATATTTATTTTATGTAATTAAAAAATATATTTATATTCATAGCAAGGTAAAAGGAATATAGCTTTACCTCGATCCTAAGTCATAGGGATTCGGTCAACCAGGTGTCGCACCCACGTCGGCGCGATGCGGGTGCGGCACCTGGTGCGGTCAACCAGACCCTGGGTGCGGTCAACCAGACCCTGGGTGCGGTCAACGCACCCATGGTCATTTGTGTCCAATTTTTGGACAAAAAAATGGCTGATTGATGGAGTATTTGTTTACTTCTTGTAACTTGTGTTTGGTTGGTAAATACTAGCCGATACATGTTCCTAGGCGTCATGGAAAAAGTAAGGACGTTACCACTAATGGTTACTTAAAGGGGTTTCATGAAAAATGAAGGAAGAATTAATTCTACATGATTTTTAGTTACTTTTATCTTGGGAAGAAACTTCTTAGAGGCTAGCAAAGACGTAACAACCGAGGGGTGGAGATTTAACAAAGGAACGAACAACTCAGTTCCCATTAATTACTCTCTCTCTCTCTCTCTCTCTATATATATATATATATATATATAAGTAATCAATAAATGCATTAGAAAAGTTAATTGCTTTGACCGGTAAAATATCATGTTCATTTATGTTTTACGCCGCTGCAGTGTAGGGATGAAAGTGGGGCTGGGTAGACCTGACCCAACCCGAATTGACCTAGCTCGACTCGATCATGCCCAAGATGAACATTCATTAGTGTTAATGTTGTTAACTGTTAAAACTTAAAAATTATATATATATATATATAATATTTTTTGCCGCACCCACACCCGCACCCGCACCCGCACCCATGTGACATAATCTCGATCTATTGAAGACCTGTCTTGCCTAGAACCACTTTGTGAATCATGAGGTGAAGTGACTTTTTCAATAGGCACATGCTCAATGGCATTTATGTCGAAGTTCTGATTCAACCATGAATCATCCAACCAATTGGGATCACTAGGCAACACCGGATCTTCCTTCTCCACAATCCACTCATCGTCTGAGTCTATATGATCTAGACATATAGGGTCTTTGGTAGTCCTCCTTCTCATATTTCTCTCTCTTAATTTCATATTGTACATTACAAAAACTAATGCATGCATCTTTCATCTTCTCCTGTTCAAGTCTATTCCTCCGTTTTGAATGCACCTATAATTACAAATCATTGGTAATCAATTATAAGATAATTATAATTATAAAAATGTGTTTCAAAAATAAAATACAAAGTCACAAACCAATGAGAAAATACTCCAATTCCTATCACAGCCCGATGCACTGCACGTCAAACTTAAATTTTGAATTGCAAAATTCATCAATTCAGGATTTTCTTATCCAAATGAACTCCACCAATCAGTTGTATTCAAATAAAACATTAAAGAATTGATAAAAACATTAAGAATGTCGCAATTAACAAAAACATAAAGAAAATATTAACAAATAATAACATAATTACAAACTTACCAAGACTTTTAAATTTTCTAGTTGTAAGTATTGCCTCTCTACCAAACAACCCCTTTGCCTTTTTTAATGCATCAATTTGTGTTGTAATTTTCAACCGAACATTTGCATCAATAACCAATTTTTCAACACAGTCATAAAGCCACTCATAACTTCTCCATCCGAGTTGAAGTTGTCAGAATAATGAAAATGAGGATTTAAATAATAGGCAGCTGCATGCAAAGGCTTATGAAGTTGCAAGTCCCATCGTCTATCAATGATATCCTAAATAAGTTTATGTTTTTTTTCAACCTTGTCAAGGTTTGAAGCAATTTCCTCCTTTGCTCTATCCATTGCCTCGTACAAAAATCCCATAGCCGGCTTATCTGCATCCACTAATCGCAATACTTTTACGAGAGGCAGTGTAGCTTTAATTGCATATGATATAGCAACCCAAAACTTATGATCATTAAGAACAAAATAAGAAATGTTCTTAGCATCAAATTTCTTATAATAATTAGATGATCTAAAATTTGAAGACAAGAACATCGACTTCAACTCTTTCTTATAACATCCAATACTATGAAGCGTGAGATATGATGTGGCAAAATGAGTGACGGCTGGACGTAGAATTTTTTTCTTCTTTTTAAACTTTCTCATCAAATTTAATACTTATGTATGACTATAGATATATCTGGTAATTTTTTTTTCCTTTTCCACTGTATCTTTAAAAATTGATATCTTCCCAATATCTTCTAACATCAGATCCAAACAATGCGCCACACATGGTGTCCAAAAACATGTTTTTTCTGCTGTTAACATATTCTCAACTGCCACATAATTTGTTGCATTATCTGTAATGAATTGCACCATATTGCTTTCACCAACTTTTTTAACAACTTCTTCGAACAACTTACACAAATTTGCACCAGTTTTTTCCATGTCGCTAATGCCAATAGACTTCAAAAATATTGTCCCAGATGAGTTGTTCACAAGAAAATTAATTAAATTTCTTCCTTTTTCATCTGTCTAACCATCTGCCATAATGCTGCAACCAACTTTTGGCCATTTCTTTTTGAACTCTTTTAAATTTTCATAAGTACAATCTACCTCGTCTTTCAAAATTTACGTTCTGATCTCGTGATAAGAAGGCGGTTTGAACCCTCGCTCATAATTTGCAATAACTTCTACTATTGCACCAAAATATGGACTACTGCAAAGATTAAATGATATAACATTTGAATAAAAAAACCTACCAATGGCACATCATACATTTTTTTTTCATCCCTTTTGAAAGCAATGTTTATTGTGGTTTGTCGCGCTTCTTTATTCACAAAGAGGTCCATGAGACCACTTGTGCTTGTTTTTGCATCACTACATGATCCACTGATTTCTTTATTCACATTATCGACTCTTGATGATCCAAAATATACTTCTCCCGATTTCGTACTTATTTTGTTCCTCTTCTTATTTTTTTTGCTTATGATCCCTTAGATGATTCTGAAAAAACCTTTTCATATCGAGTGAAACTGCTTCGCACATGCTTACACTATGTTTTGTGCCAGCTAAGTGATGCTTTAACCTATAGATGCCTTCTGTAATCTCTTTATGACAGTAACTGCAAATTACATGTCCTACAAGTTTGGGATCTTTAGTAGAATTTGGAACTTTAGCTTCATGATCTCATCCTACATCTTTTCCCATTGTTCAACTGCAAAAATGCATATAAGAAAATATATATTAACACAAAAATTTACAAAAACTCAAAGAGTTAAAAAAAACTAAGACAATGCTTTATATAATCCAAATAATCCAATGAATTCAGATTCATATTCAATAAGATTTAACATATATAACTTGAAAACTAAGAGTATACAACTTCTTTTCTCCTTCTAATCTCTACTACAAAAATAATAAAATTTTCCAAGCCATATAAGATTTATACAATCTCGATATTGTACTTGCCAAACAATTCAAAAAGCATGGTGCTAAAACTTTTAAATGAACAAAAAAGTTATTGTCTTGAATAACTCTGTTTCGAGTGAACTTAAAATCCTGTAATTGTGTAACTATCTGATCATCACACGATGTGAACCTATAATATGTGAGCAGTGAATGCAAAATTAAAGATTGCTAATAGGGTGCTTCGACCCACCAACTTTATTACTAATGCTGCTGAATTCACCTTTTGGAAAAAAATGCCTGAGCTATTGAAACCATAAAAAGAACACATCATACTACCTCTGCCACTAAGGTTATCTTGAAAGAAAATATTGTCGTGGTATTAAAAGAGTGCACTTGTATGAAAAATAAATTTCTCTAGAAATCTTTGATGGAAGTCTTTGTAATTCTTCTACAAGCTGCCTCTTAATACTAGTGATTTACAATTAAAAATTAAACTTGATATTTCATTGCGAACTTTTTCTAAAAGAAACTCTAACAATTGAACAGTAAAGGAATTGTTACATTTAGTTTGTATTCATTTATCTTTATTTGTCATTTGATGCTCTATAGTTGATCACCCATAATTCTTAGCGATTATTATTGGTTGATGACAGTAGATAGCTGAAGATTTCGCTCTTTTTAAGGCCTTATAAATGTGTTTTTATTCACAGACATTATATATTTCCTCGATTTGGGGCAGCAAGGTGACAAAGTTATTCAAGACAAAAAAAAAAGTTATTTCACGTTGTATACCAGCCCAAAATTTAACGCTAAAGGAGATTAGAACTCAACCGAACTGCAGACTGAAATTTTGCACAAAAAATAACAGGAAAAAAATATACAAATATATAAAACATGCACCTCTCTTTTTCTTCTTCTTCTGAAACCCAAGCTCGGGTTAGGTTGATAGACGAGACGAAGAGAGGTGGGAGAGACCGAGACGAGAGGTGGGAGACGAGTAAGGGACTGTGAGAGAGAGATGAGTGAGAGACGAGTAAGGGATTGTGAGAGAGAGATGAGTGAGAGACGAGTGAGGGACCGCGAGAGAGAGATGAGCGAGAAACGAGAGAGAGACTGCGAGAGACGAGTGAGGGACCGAGAGAAAGACTGCGAGAGACTGCAAGAGACGAGAGAGAGAGATAAGTGACAAAATGAAAAATTAGGGCCCCCAACCTTATATGAGGCGTATGCCTCGAGGCTTTTATGCTTTATATCTGCGCCTCAAGGCACAAAGGCCCTCGCCTTGAGGTGAGGCACGCTTTTTGCGACTTGAGACACATTTTTAATAACATTGACCACACCAGTGTAATGAAACTCAAATGCACAAGAGGAATGCCACTAAGGGCTACAAAGAGTGTGTAAACACACAAACAAGAAGCCACTAATGAGCAAGATACAAGAAGCTACAAAGGGCTAAGCACAATTCACACTCAAAGTGGAGCAAGGAACACAATAAACAAAAGGGGCTAACAACCCCTATTTATACAAAGTGGGGACCAAGGGGGCCTCCCCAACAGTCATATTTATGACCGTTGGGATGCTCAAAATGACTCTACGGTTAAAGACCATAGAGTCTAATGAAATACAAAGATGTCACTTATGAACATAGACAATCACAATGACCACTAATGGGTCAATTACACAATTACAAATCCACACAAACAAACCACTTAAGGGCATGCAACAAATATAAAAAATAGGATTTGTATTCACCAAAAGCTTTAAGCAAAAGCCTTACAATATATGGGGTTTGAACCCCTTTATATACACAAGGGAACCAAGTGAGTCGGTGAGGTCTCCCCAATGGTTCTATGGTCAAATGACCATTAAGCCCAATCCTATTCTAGGATTTATAAAAACAAATAAAATGAAAAAATAAAAATATCAAAGACGCATAATATATATATAATGACCATAATACCCCTATATTTACAATGACTAAAATACCCCTCAAACTGTATTTACATTAACACGTTCCCTTAAACTTATGGTGTGATCACCGAAAGTTTGCCTAAAGAAATGAAATCTAGGCGAAAGAAGGGCTTTAGTGAAGAAGTCTGCAACCTGATATTCAGACATGGCCAGAGTTGTCAGTCAGAGAAGCGAGAAGCGGAAAGCGAGGCACTTTCAAAATTTTAAGAAGCAGGAAGCGCGTAACGACTTAAAAGCGAACCAGGAATCATCTCAGAAGCGAAATGGAAGCGACCTAGAAAGTGAGGGAGAAGCGAAAAAAGAGAAAAAAGAAAGAAAAAAAATACAAAAAATGAAAAAAGAAGGGAAAGCGAGCTTCCCAATTTTTGTTGGTGCTTCCCAGCACGTTTCGCGCTTCCGAAACATGCTTCGGGAAAGTGCGCTTTCCCATGCCCTATGGCACTTCTGGTAACTCTGGACACGACATGTGGTAGTGAAATAATTTTTTTCAAAAATTCTTGTGACATAATGACAGTCAATTTCGATGTGCTTAGTGCATTAATGAAAGGTATGATTTCTAGTAATATATATATATATATATGTAGCACTTTTGTTGTCACAGCATAACCTGGATGGTGTGGTTGATGGTACTTCCATGTCTGCCAGCAAGCTTATCAACCAAACAATTTTTGATGTTGTGGTGGTCATAGCCCGATACTTGATTTCTGTGGATGACAAAGACACTTTTAGTTGCTTTTTGCATTTTCAGGACACAAGTGAGTCTCCTACAAAAACACATAAGCTAGTGGTTGAGCGTCTATCATTGAGTTATGCGTCCTAATCAGAGTCAGAATATGCAACTAATTCAAGAGGGGAGGAGGAAGACAATAACAATTCTCTGTTAATAAATTTTTTTAAATATCTAACAATACACATAACAACACTCATACGAACTGAGATAGGAGAGTGTTGAAATTGACTAGCAATGTGAACTGCATGAGAGATGTCTGATCTGGTGATGGTCAAGTATATCAAGGCACCAATCATCTATTGATATGGTGTAGGATCATATAATGGAGTTCTATCATCAATCTTCTATCTTTGAGTTGATAACTTTGGGTGTATCTACTCTCTTCTCGTTAGTCAAGTCAGACATATCAATAATCTCAGTAGCAAATTTAGATTGAGATAATAAATATCCTCGAAGAGAATAAGCATCTTCAATCTCGGAAAAAAAATTGAGCAAGCCTAAATCAATCATTTCAAAATTTTGTTTAAGTATATGTTTAATATGATTTACTCTCTGTTTATCTCCTGTTATGATTATGTCATAAACATAAAGGAGCAAAATTACAATACCTGTAGCAGATTTCTTAACAAATAAAACAGTATCAGTATAACATGAAAAATATTCAAGACTAGTCATAACATAACTAAAGCGATCATACCAGGCCTTTGATACTTGTTTGAGACCATACAAGGCCTTTTCAAGATAAAGAATCTTAGCTTTCGGAATATCGTACCCAGATGGTGAATCCATATATACTTCTTCTTTTAATTCTCCAATAAGGAAGACATTTTTGACATCCATTTAATAGATAGGTCATTTCCTAATAGAAGCCACAACTATAAGTGTTCTACCAATAGTCATTCTCGTAACGGTAGCAAAGGTTTTATTGTAATCTATCCCATATTCCTGTGAGTACCTTTTGGCTACTAGTCTGGCTTTATGTCTTTCCAATGTTCTATCACTCTTAGTTTTAACCTTAAAGAACATCCTATTGATTTCTTACGAGGTGGTAAGTTAGTCAATTCTCAAGTTTTAGATTTTTCTAATGCTCTTATTTCTTCACCCATGGCATTTTGCCATTTTGGATAGTCTTTAGCTTGATTGTACGAGACTGGTTCGAAGTAGGAGAAAATTTTTGCTAGACAAACTCTGTATTGAAGGGCAAATGACTCATATGTCACGAATCTATCAGGTTATTTATGTTGTCTTTCAGAGTACCTAATATTTTTAGTTTCTTGAGCTTCTAAGTTGAAATATTTTTCTAAGGCATTAGGATGATAGCTCCCTTGTCTTCTTTTATATTGAATAATTTGAGAATGATCCTGATGTCCACCACACTGAGTACGTATTTGATTATCATCAATTTGATTCCCTTTTGATATCAAATCACTATCATTCTTAGAATCCAACTCTAAGAATATATATTCATCTTCGCTCTTAGGCACATTTTTATCAAAAGATAACTTTTTTTTCTAAAAACGTAACATTTCTTGAAACATATAATTTATCATGTTCAAGATTATAGCATCGAAATCCCTTTTGACTCTCATCATACCCAAGAAATACAAGGGATGACTCTTGGAGATAACTCGTCACACAAAACACTTACATCCAAAGGTTCTTAGTCTAAAATATTTAAGAGCAATTTCAAAAAGCCTTTTATAAGGAGTTACATTTTGAAGTTTTGACGATGGGAGTCGATTTATAAGGTACTGAAGTAAGAGCTGCCTCAGCCCAAAAATGTTTTGGAACACCTTTGGAGATGAGCAGAGTCCTCATAGTTTCTATTATATTCTTATTCGGTTAATCCATTTTGTTGGGGTGTGTTTGAACAAGACCTTTGGTGTAAGATTCCATTTGGTTCTAAATAACTTTTGAAATTGTTTGACATGTATTCTCCTCTTGAATCAAAACGAAAAGATGGATATGTTTGTTTTGAAAAAATTTGTAACTAATTTGTGAAAATTTTTGAAGTTTTCAAATACTTCAATTTTGTGCCTAAGAAAGTAAATACATGTATAACGAGAATAGTCATCAACAAAGATAACATAATATATGTATCTACCTTTAGATTTTATTAGAGTCGTGCCCCAAACATCAGAATGTATTAATTCAAGTGGTTTAGAAGCAAAAAAATAAATTTCATCTTTAAAAGTATACAATCGGTATATTGAATTTTTTCTCAAATGAGATACATTTAACAATTTAGTAATTGGATTTGAGAAATTTGACACTTCATGAATAGGTGTGAGTTTTTTTGCTTTCTATGGAGGATATTACTCCTCATTTGTTCAAATTTGGTTCGTAGACCCCTCATAAATTGGAAAAATGTTGTTTCACAATTTGTTTTTTTCTTTGTTGAGCATATTTTGGGATTTCCCAAATAGATTTTATTTTTGCCATTTGATCCCACAACTTTTTGAGAGTCCTATAGTACTCTCTTACATTCTTTTCTCCTTGCTTGCAAGTGTGAGTTTTGTCTTGCAACTCTCATCTATACGCGGCATTACTTTGAGTATAGGTTTGTTTAATAAAAAGCCAAGTTTCATTGGCTCTTTCAAATTCTAATATGATCTCACATGTGTCCTCACTCATGTTTCTCATAAATAAAGAAATGACTTTGGATGTCAAATCTCCCATTCTTTCATGACTTTCTTATAATTTAAGAGAGCCTTTTCTTTCTCTTCTCCTTTAAGGACCTCTTCTTTAGTAGTTTCATCATTTTTGCTAAGAGTCTTTGTGAGAATAAGTTGTGGTTCCACTGAGGAACCAACAACATATTCTCACAAGCCTTTTCAGATTATGATTCTTTTGATGGCAGTGATCCATAAGTTATAGTTATTTTCATCAAACTTAATAGGGACCACCGTCACCACTTTCTTGTCGGCCATTTAAGAGAGAAGAGAAAAATAAATAAAAGGATATAGAACCAAGAAGAGTAGAAGGTACTTGGTTTGGCAATGCTCCACAAATTTGTTACGCCAAACTCTTACACTCTTTAAAAATCAGCCACACGAGCATCAATCTTCAAGTGAGGCTATGAGCACACTTCCCGAGGCTCTATCCAATCTTCTCAATCTTCCACAAGTCTCTTGAATACCTCAAAACTATCAATAGAGCACAAGGCTCTGGTACCATGTAATGAAATACAAAGATGTCACTTATGGACATACACAATCACAATGACCACTAATGGGTCAATTACACAATCACAAATCCATACAAATCACCCACTTAAGGGCATACAAAAAACATAAAAAGTAGGATTTGTATTCACCGAAAGCTTATAACATATGGGGTTTGAACCCCTTTACATACACAAGGGAACCAAGAGAGTCGTTGGGGTCTCCCCAACGACTAGAAATGTAGCCCTGGAGATCCCAACAGTTCTATGGACAAATGACCATTAGGCCCAAACCTATTCTAGGATTTACAAAAAAAAAATAAAAAAAAAAGATGTCCATTGTATACAATGACCATAATACCCTTATATTTACAATGACTAAAATACCCCTCAAAATATACATTAACATAGAGCCCTTGCCCAACAAATAAAAGAAAATAAAAAATAAAAAAGTCAAAATTGTCCCTAGTAGACAGTTCTAATTACAAGGGTGTAAAAAGACTAAAATGCCCCTGGTGAGAAATACAAAAATATTATAGAATTAAAATATATAATAATATATATTCACATATACATGCATATATAACAAATAGGATATATACATAATATATATATTTTAACACCCCCTCAAACTGACATTGAGATCACCAAAAGTTTTCCCAAAAGAAAGGAGAATCGAGGAGACAACAGAGCTTTGGTGAAAAAATCTACATGCTGATTTTCTGAAGTGACATATGGAAGTTCAATGGTGCCCCTTAAAAACTCATCACGAACATAATCTTCATATCGATGTACTTGGTCCATTCATGGAAGGTGTGGTTGCTGGCAATGTAGATCGCACTTTTGTTATTGCAGCACAACTTCGAAGGAGTAGAGATGAGGACGTCCATATCTTTGAGGAGACTTCTCAACCAAACAATTTCGGTTGTAATAGTGGTCATCGCCCTATATTCAACTTTAGTGGAGGACAATGAGGCCTTTTGTTATTTTTTACATTTCCATGAGATCATTGACTCTCTAAGAAAAATTACAATATCCTGTAGTAAAGATGCGATCATTAGAGTTATCACCCCAATCAGAGTCAGTATAAGCAATGAAGTTAGGAGATGGAGACGAGGATAAGAAAAGCCCTTTTGTTATTGTTTTCTTTAGATATCTGATAATTCACAATGACAAAAACCATGTGAACAATAGTACGCACAATTTGAAATTGACTTGCACTGTGAACAATATGAGCAATATTTGGTCTGATAATGGACAAATACATTAGTGACCAAAGAGTGGGATCCTCTAAAAGAGTTTCATCATTGGCTCTTATCTTAGCGTTGATCACTTCCAGAGTTTCGACCATTTTGTCAGTTAGCCCAGACTTTGCAATAATATCATATGCAAGTTTCATTTGGGATACTACATACCCTCTAATGATATTATGCAACTTCAATGCCTAAAAAATACCTTAAAAATCCAAAGTCAAACATGTCAAAATTATTTTTAAAAACATTTTTAATAAATTCAATGCCCTTTTGATCATTTTCAATGATGATCATGTCATCAACATATAGTAATAAAATAGTTATGTCGTTCTCTGCATTCTTAATAAAAAGAGCAGTGTCAGTATAACAAGAAACAAACCCACTATCAATAATAACTTTACTAAATCGGTCATACTAAGCTTTGGGAGCTTGTTTAAGGTCATAAAGAGTCTTTTTGAGTTTAAGGATTTTTGCTTTATCAATCACAAGACCCGGCGGGGGATCCAATATAGACTTCTTCAAAAAGATCTTCATTTATAAACACATTCTTGACATGTAATTGGTAAATAGACCATTGTTTTATAGAAACTAAGGCTATTAAGGTCCTTACACTAGTCATCCAAGCAATAAGAGCAAAAGACTCTTCATAATGAATCTCATATTCTTGAGAATATCCCTTAGCAACTAATCTAGTTTTGTACATTTCTAATGATCAATCACTTTTTGTTATCTTATATACTTGTCTACATCCTATAGCCTTTTTTTCTTTTGGAGAAGTTACTATTTTCCAAGTGTTAGCCTTGTTAAGGGCTTCTAATTTTAATTCCATAGTATCAACCCAATGTGAATGTTGCTTAACTTCATGATAGTTTGACGGGCATGAATCATCATTAAACATGCTCTATACTTTAAAGAAAAAGAATAATAGGATACAAAATCTTTGAGGAGGTCTAGAAACTCTAATAGGTCGACTAGATAGGGATTCCTTCAAATGCTATTCTAAAGGGAGATTTTTTGAATAAATATCAAGAGCATTGTGATGCTTTTCACCCTCACGCCAGGTATATACACACATTATATTTGTGTTCTCATTAAGGAGTTATCCCCAAGAGAATTATCACCATCAACATCAAGAGAATTAATCTCATCATTGTATCTAATATCATTAGTAGAGTTGTTTGACATTTCTAGGCAATAAGTCAAAAAGAAATGAATAATCCACATCTACCTTGGGTTTATTTTGTTTGAATCAGTTTTGATCTTCTAAAAAGGTCATATTTCTTGAAATATAAAGTTTGTTATTTTTAATATCATAACATCTATATCCTTTTTTATTTTCACCATACCCAATGAAAGTGGGTTCAAGAGCCTTTGTTGAGAGTTTATCCTTTCCTTGAAAGAGGACAAAACATTTGCAACCAAAGTGTAACGCCCCGCTTTGTCTTGAGGGATTTTTTTTTTGAAATAAAGCAGAAGACTTTTTTGAACAAATCCGAAACTATCCCCAAACTCGGGAGCGTAATTACAATTCAAATATCACAAAATGTTTTCATCTACTCCATAAATGAAATTTCAGAGTTTATAGACAAAGACCCAAAAAAGAAACAAAAGAGTACAATCTAGTCCAACATAGTAATCCCCGTGTACATCGACATTCATCTGCCTACTCCCGCAAAGCTAAAAAGTGAAAATAAACAAAGCGTGAAACACATCATGTCTCATCACAATTCTGTAGACCCTTACTAGGTCTCAAAAAGCAAACAACACAAGAAATAATGGTTTATAGTTTAACCTACGTAACCTTTACATCATTATATGATGATGTAAGCAAACAAACCATATATACAATGCACGTATACTTTGATGCGTACATAAGAAAACCATTCATGCATGCTTTTTTGCATATATCAAACATATAATACATATATACATTTATACGTACATAAGCATACAATCTTGTGCACACCTTTGTGTAAATAAATATACAACTTCCACACATTTTTATGCATAAATACACATACAACTTACACACACATTTATGCATAACTAAAACATGCATTTCATGTATACTTTTATGCGCACACATAATTCAACATATAATTATATGTACCTATATTTGTACATACAGTTATGTACCTAGGTCATTCGAGTATACACTTACCGCTCATATACAAATTCATGCAATCATGCTCACACATACCTCATGCATACAATTATGCAGGTATCACATTTAGTCATATGATTATGCTCGCAAGCAGTTTATATATACACTTATGTAGATACGTCATGACTGACTTCATGCATGAATATTTTTCCTGTTCCATTTAACTTTCGTTTGCAATTCATGTTATGTTTGTAAATATCGAACCTTAAGTTCTTCCTGCTATCTCGGGGCACCACACCCAACCAAGTATGGGTACTCAGGCCTCCCTACGGGTATTCATTCAGGCGGATTTGGCCAGACAGGTGCCGCACTCGTGTCGGTCAACCCGACCCTGGGTGCGATCAACGCACCTAGGGTCATTTTGGTCCATTTTTTGGCATCCGCCGGGAGGGCGGACCACAACTTGTCGATGTTGACGATGTGGCAGTAGAACTTGTTCCTGAGCTTGTGGAAGTAGCGCATACCGACCTTGTCGAAGTACCCAGGGTGGTACTTGTCGAAGAGGATTAGGTGGTGATGCAGGCCTCCGACGTTACCGCGGCCTCCGGGGTGCTTTCGGTGCTTCCCGATCCGGTCGTGCCCGACGCTCACGTGACCCCTCTTCTTGCAATTCTTCTTGAACCGAGTGGTCATCTTCTCCCGATGATTGCGAGGATAAATGGAAGAGATGAAGAAGAGGAGCAACAACGATTAGGGTTTTTGAGCATTTGGGGAAGCGGGTATCTCCTTTTATAGTGGCTAAGGAGATTAGAAATTACCAAAACAGACAATTCTCATTCAGAATTGGCAGATGAGCCCCTGTGGGGTGGGAGTTCGAATGAACCGGATTCGGGTGGAGTTCTTATCCGAATCCAACCCATTATTCAAGGATTTGGATCCTAAATTAAGATCCAAATTTACTGTCGGGCTTACATGTTTGGATATTGGAATCTTCCAAATTCTCATTTGAATTCAAGATTGTTACTTACTCTTGAACTTTATTTGAATCAAGATCCGATCCATTTAGTCTTTTTTACATTCAAAAACTTATTTTCCAATTTTTCTATTGGATCCAGTATGATCATTCAAAATTCAGATCTGGATCCGAAGTGACTATATTGGAACTAGTTTGGACCCAAAATCAAATTCGGACCTGCTGCACAATACAGCCCGTATCATACCCATTTGAGCCACTAATTGGAGAACTTCAACTCGGGTCCTGTATCTGATATGGGACCAGCGCCCAAGACTTCTTGGTCTCTTCTTAAGTTAAATAGGAAGGAATATGGATCAGGTGAATGGAATTTGAATCCGTTTTGTTTCACTGAATGGTATCCCCAATATGGACCCGGGGCGGGGGAAACCCCCGACCCTCTCTCTCTCTCTCTCTCTCTCTCTCTCTCTCTCTCTCTCTCTCTATATATATATATATATATATATATATATATATATATATTCCACACCCAAGGTTTTTGAAAGTGCCGCACCCCCACACCCATGTGACATAGATTCAGACAATTTATATTTTTCACATTTTTAACCCCCGGAGAACAAGATACTGGCACTAGAGTCTAGGACACGTCGTCCCTAAGACTGGAACATCGTAGGCATACTACTATCGACATACAACTGTAGCTCTAACTCTGCCACGTGTATCAGAGTACAAAGTCCCCTTAAACCATTATGGTAAGGGAAGGATTTACATTTGCAACCGACGAGATTGCCTTAGTCCACGTTTGATGGGACCACAATTCCCACATGGTTGGTGCAACGTAGGTTCGCATTTGACCCACTTGCTCGACCTCAATAGTACGAACCAATGTCACCCATCTTTCAGAGTATGACGAATTAGTGCAACTTTTTCTATCTTTCAAGAACTTTTTCTCAATGCATGTCATTTCACAAAGTTTTCACAAAGTAAATGTACATGATAGGCAATATCACATCAATAGTTGCACTCGGATCAATATCCATAAATTTTATGTTATTCAATAATGCATATCACGCATCACATTTGCTAGAATTTCAGATTAAATCACGAATAACAAAAATTTAACATATCAAGCAATAACTTAGGTCAACATTCATAAATTCATGCAATTCATCCATGTACTTCATGTATCACATCATATTTGACACACATGTATATTTCAAACTCGAATGACATAAATTTCAACATACAAACACTTGGGTCAATACCCATCCAATTCATGCTATTCGATCATGCACCTCGTGCGTAGATCGTACTTGCAATACGTGTAAGATTTAAAACATAAATACACAGTTTCAGTACATGAAACAAACATCTGGGCCAATACCCAATGCAAATCATGTCTTTAGAACATGCATTACATTTATCACCCACCATTTGCCACATTCGCAAATGTCAAACACAAATCACAAAGTTTCACATTTAAAACCATCGTAAAGGATCAATAACCATTACGTTCATGAAATTCCAACACAATCACATGCATCTCGATGCACTTGCCATTCTGACAAATATCAAATATGAATGACAAAGCTTCGTCTTCGAAGAAATTATTTGGGGTCAACACCCCTCAATCTCACAACAAGTAATCACACAAAAATTTCACAAATATAACATCCACCCATTTCTGTATAACCCATGGTTGCCAGTTGAGGAAGCGGGAGCGGGAAGCGATACGGGAAGCGGGAGCGGGAAGCGAGGCACTTTCAAAATTTTAGGAAGCGGGGAAGCGTGGGACCACTTAGGAGCGATTCAGGAAGTGTCTCGGAAGCGACCTAGGAAGCGTCTCGGAAGCGACATAGGAAGCGTCTCGGAAGCGAGGGGGAAGCGAAAAAAACAAAAACAAAAAATAAAAAATACAAAAAAATTGAAAAAAACAGGGGAAGCGTGGGGGAAGCGAGGGGGAAGCGAGGGGGAAGCGCGCTTCCCATTAAAGGGAAGCGCGTCCCCCATTAAAGGGAAACGCGTCCCCCATTAAAGGGAAGCGCGCTTCCCAAAAAAGGGAGACGCTTCCCCCCACGCTTCGGAAGCGCGACGTTCCGCGCTTCCGAAGCGCGCTTCCCCTTTTAGCTAGGCGCTTCCGGTAACCCTGGTATAACCTGTCCTAAACAGATACCTTCTAATGCGTGCAACTTACCTTATGCAATTAATTTCTAATGCATGCATCCATACATTTTGTTCCATTTCATACATTATCTCATGCATTGTATACAATCATAAACACACATCACATTTATTCATATGCATGTCGGTTGCATACGCACACATCACATCACGTACGCATACACATATATCACATTATATCAATATTCGTATGCATGCCTCAACTGCATACACACGTATCATATCACATCATATATTTACAAACCATCTCAATCGCATGCACCTCGTGAATATCATCATTCACTTGATTTTCCCCAATGATGTGAGGTCTTATCAATAGCGATGCTCCAACCGAACTAAGCATTAGGGGGCCCACCTAAGCACAAGTGCGAGTGTATATTATTCTTTTGATAATATCGCGCTATTATCAAGTTGGCAATATTTTCAAAATATCGCGATATTTTACCTATAAAATAGTTTGCTGAAAATATAGCAATAATATCACGATAATTTAAAAATATTGCCAATATATGTGACTATACTTAGAAGTAAATGAATAGTGAGCAATAAGTTGCCCTCACCCTCTTTGAATTTAAACTTTGCTAAAGGTTAAGCCCCAGGCGTTGTTATCCCCCATAATTAGCAATCTTTGGATGAAAAACGCGAGTCAGAATATAACCCGCAACAACTAGCACTATTTTAATTGCAAAAACATGAATCAATATACACAATAAAAGACCTTTATGATCACTGAAACAACTCTGAAAGCAATAAGTAGCTTCCAAAACAACAAAATCAACACAGCAGTCTTTTCATCATAGAAGTATCTAGTCACAGACTCACGGTGCAATTTACCATGATCATTCCCATATGTGGAATCAAAATCAGCATGTCCACTTAATTAATTATTAAAGATCACAAAAGAAAAGTCATGTAAAATGTCCAAACCGAAAACCAATGTGTTAGGTCTGTCAAAAAAGACAAAAAACATGTTAGGATCATGGCAATCACCAACTTTTTTTTGGATAGACAAGCTTGGGAGTAATTCTCAATGGGATTTGAACTCGACACTCCTTAGTTATGATAGTGCAACCTAACCATCCAGCTATCTCATTTGATCCAGGCAGCATTTTGCCAAAGTCACAGATATAGGTGATATTTTGAAAATATAGTGATAATGTATTTGTGACTTCATAAAACAATATGAAAGGCAAAATCTCATGATATTTTGAAAATATCAGAAATTTATATATATTGCAATATTCTCGCGATAATATCATGATATTATCAGTTACTTTTGCTTTTTTTTAATTCTTTTCCATATTTTAATATGTTTCTTCTTTTATAGTTTTTACTTATCTCTTTTATTATATGTGTACTTTATTATCTAAACATGTTGTTTTCTTACTTATTTATGCTATTGAAGCATGTGGTGAATGTAGATACTTTGGAATAAAAGGGGAACTCATATTGGGACCCAGGGAAGGAATACAAGAGTCCCTAAATTTGGAGTTCAAATGATTAGTAGAAAAACAAAGGGGTGATGCAGGATGTCAGGAGTCACCAAGATGAGAGGGGGGGCAGCGGCATACTAAAAATTATGCCAAATCGGACAAAATCCGAGTAGGAACTGAAAAGAATTCCTGACAGTTTTTAAAAAATTTAAGTGTTGGGATTTCTATGATATTTTCCCGAGATTTATCAACTAAATGTATATTAGTGTGAGAAATTGCCTTGTCGAGACTGATATTTGTGACTATGATTGCCAACTTAGAGTTGACTAAATTTGATCTTTATACCCTTTGAGAAGACAAAAAGGAGATGGGCATGATCATTTTATGACTAATAACTACATAACCTACAGCTATTGAAAAGCACAATATTGGGGACAAACGAGCATCAACACAAATGGGCAAACATAGGAAAAAGAAACCATAAGAGAAACATCAATTGCAATCTCAGTTTGAAAAAGGAATGGTAATGAAATCTTAGAATGAAAGTATTGCAACTACCAAAACTTGATGTGGTTAGGTACTTAAAGGAGCGGGAGAAATATAAACCGCTTTAAAGCTTACCCAGCGAGCAAAATTATTCAGACGTAAAGAGGTAAAAGAGAGACATAGAAAGGGAAACAAGGATAGTCAAATTCAAAAGCAGGATATGAATGAGGAAGCCAATATCCAAACGAAAAAAAGTTCCCCACTGTATCAAACTCATTGGGTATGCGTCAAAATCAAGTGAAAATCAATATAATGTAACAATACACGTTTCACACAATCAAATTTGCAAAAAAAAAAAAATTGGGCATCCCCAAATTCAATGAACAACAGCAGAGACACATGAACTTAGCAAGCAAGGCATCAACACATAGAACACAAAAGATTGAAACCAAGATATGGGTTTTGCTCCCAAAGGTAGAACAAGCATGTATAAGCTGGTGAGAATCATCGCAACTCAATAAATGAATAAACTAAACACATAACCCAACGAACAAATGGATGGGCTTTGGTACCTTGATATCCATTTGAGGAGGCAGCCGTCCAATAACACAAGATGATGGAGAGCACAACAACAATCGAGATGGTGTTAGTCCTACCGATTCTCCTTCCATTATTTGAGGCTCCCCCTCCGACTCTATGCATATCTCATCCGTGGAGAAACTAAAAGACGTCTGAATTGGGGTATTGCCGAAAGTACAGTTCTCTCTCTCTCTCTCTCTCTCTCTCTCTCTCTCTCTGTTATGTTGGTGAACGGATTTCTGGATTTTCGGAGGGGAAGAGGCGAATATCCGAGAATAGACGGACAATGGCAAATGGCTTCGAGGTGGACGAGTTCACCAGTGACTCGGCTGAGTCAGATGTGTTATGTCCCATATCTACCTACCATTATGACAGACATAGATGTCTGTTTAAAAAATAACGCGAAAAAAAGTGATTGATTAGCTGATATTAATATAAAAATATTGCGAATAATTTATTTTTACATTTAATCTTTATCTTACTTTTTATTTTTTGCAAAAAAAAAATTAAAGTAAAATGTTCTGAAATTTTGCCAAAAACACGAGAAATATGAATTTTTTTAATTTCTTGCAAGATTTTGGCTGCCGATAACTGCAGTTTTAAACGTTTTGTCGCTATGCTACCTACCAATGTCTTTGTAAACTAGTAGCATAGTTTAGCTGCCCGTCCAGATGGGTGGCCTCGAGGTAAATGATAGTTGCATTAATTCTGTTTTAGACAAACAAAGATGAATAAAGAGCAATAGATACACATTTAAAACACATCATACTATAGTTTTAATTTCAAATATGCAACTAAAAAACTAAAGCCAGTAGATACTTTTTTATGTTACTTTTTTTTTTCGACAAAGACTTTTTTTATGTTACTTATAGTTTGAGAAAGAAACTGCACAAAACTTTTTTATGCTAGGATGACCTAGCTTTTTATGCCACAAAAAAATATCTAAGTGTTGTATATTATAACAAAATGTGTTTTTTTGGAATAATCAATCGATCCATATAGTAGAAGATCTCTCTCCCTAGACAATTTGAGAAACTGAAAGTAAATTCAAGTTAAGTTTTAGAACAAATCTAATTTTGAGAATGGAAATTTTGAAAATTTGTTAAATCATGATCAAAATAAATTAGTCATATTTTGAGTATAAGTGATATACCATAATCGATCACTAACCATTGCTTGTTTAAACTAGTGTTTATTATTATTTATTTGAAATTCTAGAACTTGATCATGTTGATCAATGAATTATTAGGAGAGCAACTTATCAAGATCTTCTATTTTATTGAAAAACAAAAACTTATCAAGATCTTCTAGCACCTTAATTAGAGTTTATATTATAATAGTGAGTGCTTAATTATCACAAGAACAATACATTGCAGGAATATAGAGAATCGAGTAATTTAAGCTTGATTAAAGGCCAAAGTGTTATGAAAGACCACATTTTTCTTGAGGAATGCCCACCAAAACCGAGCCCACTATTCCTTTTTTTTCACTATAGCAAAAGAAAAAGGTTAGGCAAAAAGGTGTTTTCTTTTCAAAGTATATATAGCACTTTCCAGTGGAAAATAACCAAGACATGAAAAGAATAAGAGTAAAAATACTATAGCTAACCATGGTCCATGGTTATTGGCAAAACAAGCCATACATGCCTTTTCTAAAACGACCTTTTTCCTAAATAAAGAAGAGTGAAAACATA
The DNA here is from genome assembly GCF_984573655.1 of Nuphar pumila. Classification (NCBI taxonomy): domain Eukaryota; kingdom Viridiplantae; phylum Streptophyta; class Magnoliopsida; order Nymphaeales; family Nymphaeaceae; genus Nuphar; species Nuphar pumila. The sequence goes on along the minus strand of NC_143253.1, from coordinate 17,474,003 downwards.
GATTAAAATAAATAAAGTTGCTAAGATCAACATTTTGCTTCTATCATTAAATTGAGTTTTATAGTACCTCAAGGTGAAAGCTATCAAAATCATCCACTAACTTCAAATTTTATGTAACTCAACAAAGAGAGACACTCAGTTTCTTTCAAAAAAAAAAAACACAAACACTAACGCTCAGTCACACCTACTAACTACAAATTTTGTATCATGACATAGTGACACGCCATTTTGGCCGTGCGTCCCTCATGACACGAGCAGACACATTGAGATACATATTCACATGAACGTTATTTTAATTTTTTATAATTTTATTACCTTTTAAAATATTTCAATAAAAAGCATTTTTAAATATTAAATTATAAAAAAAGGTCTTTATCAAAATATTTCAATAAAAAACATTCTTTAATATTTCTCATTCAAGATTTTGAAATTCTAATGTAAAACTAGAGAAAGATTTGGGGTTGTCCCAGTATTCAATATGTTTGTAGGAGCAACCAGGCATTGGGGATCCAGACCAGGTCAAAGATTTGGGGTTGGCTGAGGTTTGACTTGGGATTGTTAGGTCTAGTTCAGAACATTGAAGGGGTTTTGCAAGCTCAATATAACTTGCATCTATGATTTCTAGCTTATTAGTTTCTTACCTTCATTAGTAGCAAATATTTTTTCTATATATAATATTTAGTGCTATTAAAGTTACTAAATTATATGAAAATATTGACATAGATTTTTTATTTTAGTTTAAATTCTATGGATGGGATCTAAAAGTTGTGCTTAGTGGAAAATGAGTTTTAAATCATATGATTGCCACACATGAGCAAGTTTTTTAAGGGCTTCAAAAAGTAACGGCCCATAATGCACTAAAATTTAGTGACTCAAAAAACTATATTTTTGGATCGAAATAACATGATTCAAGGTTTGATCCTTAACAAATAAACCATATTAAACACACCTAGTCGTCAAATTAAGTCAATAAAGCTTGAACCTATGATTTTCAGCTTAATAGTTCTATATAATTACATGCCTTCAATGACACCAAATACTAACCCATATATATTATTTATTTATTTATATTGTGGTTAATATTGCATATGCATAGAAAAGAGGTTTTATTACACTACAAGAAAATAGGTGTGTAGCGACGGAAGTTAGCGAAGGAATTATTCTGTCTCTAGTTAGCGACGGATTAACGAGAGAAGCACATCCGTCGCTATAATCAATGAAATTTACGAAAATAGCGACGGATGTTATCCCGTCGCCAACTCTGTCGCTACTTAGCGACGGATGTTCCGACGGAACATTTTGTCGTAATGGGCGCACCAGTTCGCGACGGATTTTAGGACAGACAAATTTCCGTCGCTATGTAGCAACGGACTTGGCGACGAAATATATTTCGTCGCTATGTTCGTAAATTTGATTTATGACGGCTTAGCGACAGAATTCATCTGTCGCTAATTGTCGATTAACTTAATCCCAGACTTATTTTCCTTTTCTTCTTTCGCTGCTCCTGCTCCCGCCGTTCGCCCACTCCCGTCGTTCGTCGTCCGGTCGCTCTCGCCGTTCAGGTATTACGAGGACCGCGAGCATCGGCAGGGGGTTAACCCCCTGCCGGAACGGGGTCAACCCCCTGCCTTTCCGGCAGGAGGTCGACCCTTTGTCGGGGTTAACCCCCTGCCGGAACAGGCAGGGGGTTAAACCCCTATGTTTTAGAAGGGAGTTGACACCCTGCCGGAACAGCAGATTTAATAAATTATGATGTATAATTTATTTATTTATTTTAAAACATTGTTTTTTGCAGATTTTTCAACGGAACCCGCTTGTGCTCAGCCACCCGTGGTAAGTAAGTGACAAAAAAATGCAAATCGGGTAAATACCCGTGGTGAGTAAGTGATGCAAGCGTATCACATGTTATTTAATTTATTAGATGTAACACTTTATTTTTCACACACTCACTTAGTTGTTGATATTTAGGGTTGCTTTGTTGGAGTTCGGAGATCATGCTGAGCATGATTTTAATATATGAATATGGAAGTGTTCTTATTTTTGGAGTACGGAGTCCATGCTAGGCATGATAGTAGTTAGTGGAATATTGAAGTGTGTTTGCTGCAAGTACATGTTTGTCATTTGTTTGATATGAATGATTACGATGTATTGCAATGTTTGATGTAATTGTATTCATGCTTGCATGTAGTTACTTTCAATTTGATTATGGCTTTCAGGTAAAATTGTATAATAAAAGCATGTTTCAAATGATTGTATCGTGTCATTAATAGTTTGCACATGAAAATATTAAGTTATTAATGCATGCATCATATTTTTTGTTATTGTATGACATCATATGTTGCATGATAAATTTGATATTTTTTTCATCATAGCATTCTGATGATTCTCTTTTAATTGGTTAGGTTATTATTCGTAACATCATAAGAAAATGACTGCAAACCGTGAATGGATGTACTGTAGGATAGTGGACAATGAGTTATCGCATGAATATATGAATGGTGTTGAAAGTTTTATTAATTTACAACGGCAAGTGTCAGTACAGTGGATCTCACAGGTCAGATTAGGTGTCTCTGCAAGATTTGTAAGAATAATCGATTTGTAGAACCTCATGACGTTAAACATCACCTATACAGGAAGGGTTTTGTGAGTGATTATCAGAACTGGACGTTTCATAAAGAAGAATTTAGAAACAATTTTGTTGCACGGGTGAATGTGGTGCACGATAATCCATATATGGATTTGATATTTGATGCCGCAGAAACAGAATTGGGTTCTGCTATGAGTTCTAGTGATGTAAGAACTGTCGTAGATGAAGAATCACCAAATGATGCAGCTAGTAGATTTTATGATTTACTTAAAAATGCTGATGAGCCACTTTGGAACGGTTGCGAGAGTCACACTATCTTGTCTGCAGTTCTTCAACTAATGAATTTGAAGTCCGAGTATAATTTGAGTCAACCATGTTTTGATTGTTTGTGCATGATTGTGAAGAGTATGTTGCCCAAAGATGAGAAATTGTCACAAAGTTTCTATCGTGCGAAAGTTATGGTCAATGCTCTAGATATGAGGTACAAAAAGATTGATGCTTGTCCAAATCACTGCATTTTGTATTTCAAGGAGCAAAAAAATAACATATCATGCCCGTCATGTAGGCATCCTCGGTTCAAGTCAAAGATAGGAGACAATGGTAGCACGAGATCAAAGGAAGTTTCATACAAGTCGCTCTGCTACTTTCCTATCACTCCTAGATTGCAATGATTGTATATGTCTTCAAAGACAGCTAAACATATGAGATGACATGCAAATAAAGTTTGACACGATGAAAACAAGATCACATATCCTGTTGACGTTGAAGCTTGGAAGCACATTGATCGTAGTCATCAGAACTTCGCAATGAAAGTGCGAAATGTTAGACTCGGTCTATGTACAGGTGGATTTAATCCATTTGGGGGTAGATCAACTCCATACTCATGCTGGCCAGTATTTGTAACTCCATATAACCTTCCACCAAGCTTGTGTATGAAACGTTCAAATCTTTTCTTGTCTCTGTTGATCCCTGGTCCAACCTCACCTGGCCAAAATCTTGATGTATATTTAAGGCCATTGATTGATGAACTAAAAGTACTGTGGGATGACGGTGTTACCACGTATGATGCCCATAAAAAACAGAATTTCAACATGAAGGTCGTTGTTCTATGGACAATCAATGACTTCCCTGCATATGGTATGCTATCTGGTTTGAGCACACATGGGAGGTTGGCATGGCCGTACTGCATGGAGGATTCCAAAGCTTTTAGATTGACGCATGGAAGGAAGCCTTGCTGGTTTGAGTGCCATCGTCGATTTCTACCCAGCGATCATTCGTTCCGACGACAAAAAAATGTGTTTAAAGCAGGCACAACTGAAATGGAAGGTTCATCCACAAGTTTGTCTGGCATAGAGATTCTAAGAAGATTGTGATACTTTCTAGATGTATTAACAGATGCCCGCAGTCCTACACCCTTCCGTGGATTTGGGAAGGATCACAATTGGATGAAGAAATCTATTTTTTGGGAACTACCGTATTGGTCGACCCTATTGATACAACATAATTTGGTTGTGATGCATGTGGAGAAAAATGTGTTTGATAATGTGTTCAATACAATAATGAATGTTAAAGGGAAAACGAAGGATAATCCGAAGGCCCGTATGGATTTAAAAGTAATATATAAAAGACTAGAATTGGAACTCAAAGAGTATAATGGCAAAGTACAGAAACCAAAGGCAAAGTACGTGCTTGGACCTGATCAAATAAAACATATATGTCAATGGTTGAGACAATTGAGTTTTCTAGATGGATATGTCTCTAACATTGCTCGGGCTGTGAAGATTGATAATGGACAGTTATATGGGTTGAAGAGTCATGATTGTCATATCTTTATGTAACAATTGATACCCCTAGCATTCCATGATATGTTAGACAAACCTATATGGAGGTATTGTCTGAGTTGAGTGGATTTTTTAGAACATTGTGTGCATCAGAAGTTGTAGTATCTGATGTAAAGAATCTTGAGGATTCTGTCATCACCACTGTTTGTCTGCTAGAAAAGATATTTCCGCCAACATTTTTCGATGTTATGGAACATTTGATCATACATTTGTCATATGAACTAAGGGTTTGTGGCCCTGTGCAATATCGATGGATGTACCCATTTGAAAGGTATATGTTTTTTTTATATTTGTCTTTTTAATGGCAGATATTTAAAATTTGAAATATATATTTTTGCCAGATGCATATTCGACCTCAAAAAAAAGGTTAGTAATAAAGCAAGAGTAAAAGGCTCTATTTGTGAGTTGTACACTTTAGAAGAGATTTCAAATTTCTCATCTATGTACTTTGAACCTCACATTTCAACACGTTACACATGCCCACCCCGTAACGATGATGGAGAACAAGTAACTGTAGCTGACAAGCTGTCGATATTTCAACCACTTGGGCATGCATTTGGTAGTTGCCGATCAAGGCTCTTGACAGATCGAGAGCAAGATGCAACACACATCTATATTCTTTTTAATTGCTCAACGATCGACGCATACATCGAGTAAGTATATGTAGACGCAACACAATTATAAATCCTTTTATGTTCTATACGTGCATACATGGTTCGATAATATAAGTATTTGTAGTTTGTAGACGATTTGATATGGAGTTGCAAAGAGAAGTTTCACATCTCACTGATGCAAAAGTACAAAAAGAACGTGAAACTAAGTTTGTGGAGTGGTTGAAACGGTTGGTAAAGAAGCTAACATAAATTTTGTACTTGTAAATAACACTAAATTACTTAATTGGTCGTGATCACAATCATTGTTTATGTCTGTGCGTAGGTCCGCCATGGTGATGTTAAAGATCAAGGAATATGTGATTTAGAAAAAGGTCCGACCAAAGTTGTGCAATGCTACAACGGGTACATCGTAAATGGTTATCGATTCCATACAAAATATTATGGTATAAACAAATCAACGATGAATAGTGGTGTGTGTGTCAAGGGTAGCAGCTACGGTAAAAATGAACATGATTACTACGGTGTTATAGAGGAAATAATGGAGTTGGCTTACTTAGGCATAAATAACAAGGTAACTTTATTCAAGTGTCATTTGTTTGATCCAACTGCATCAAGACTCGACAAAGCTTCAGGCATTGTGGAGGTGAATCATAAATCCAGGTTTGGAACATATGAACCATTCATATTAGCCTCGCAAGCTCAACAAGTTTATTATACTTCATATCCTAGTATAAAAAAGTCAGATAGAAATGAATGGTGGGCAGTTTGCAAGGTGAAGTCCAAACTATACCCTGAGTATGATCAGTTACAGGAAGACAAGTTAGCTGAAGACAGTGATTACTTTCAATCATATGATATCTATAACTTCGCTTATGGTCACGATGTTGTGCATGATATGCATGTCATATCTTCATTGTCCGATGAAACATTCATAGAAGAATGTGATTCAAATGATATACCAAGTGGATGGGTAAACAATGAAGAAGAAGAAAGTTAAACAAGTGACGAGGAAGAATTCTCAAGCTAGTGAGCAAAATCTTGTAATACAAACCTCTATTTGAATGCATTGCAATACTTGATGTGAATGATTTGAATTATTTGAATGTATTGTAATACTTTATGCGAATGAATGAGTTCTATTGCAATACTTGATGTGAATGATTTGAATTATTTGAATATATTATAATACTTGATACGAATGATTTGAATGCATTGTAATGAATGACGTGAATGATTTGAATTATTTGAATGCATTGCAATACTTGATTCGAATGAATGAGTTGTATTGCAATACTTGATGTGAATGATTTGAATTATTTGAATGTATTGTAATACTTGATACGAATGATTTAAATGCATTGCAATACTTGATGTGAAAGATTTGAATTATTTGAATGCATTGCAATACTTGATGTGAATGATTTGAATTATTTGAATGCATTGTAATACTTAATGCGAATGATTTGAATGCATTGCAATGCTTGATGTGAATGATTTGAATGCATTGCAGTACCTGATATGAATGATTTAAATGCATTGCAGTACTTGATGTGAATGACTTGAATGTATTGTAATACTTGATGTAAATGATTTGATTGCATTGTAATACTTGATGTTAATGACTTGAATGTATTGTAATACTTGATGCAAATGAATGAGTTGTATTGTAGTTGATGTTAATGATTTGAATTATTTGAATGTATTGTAATACTTGTTGCGAATCATTTGAATGTATTGCAATACTTGATGTGGATGATTTGAATGTATTGTAATACTTGATGTGAATTATTTGAATATATTGTATGACATATGTTATTTGTTAGAATATGGTTCGTGGAGGTTACAGTGGTCGCTCATCCAGTAGTAGTCAGGCCCAACCTTCATCTTAACGGGCTTCTGTGATAGGTATATCATTTAACTAATTGGATGCTTAATTAGTTCAAATGTGCATTTTGAGAATTTTTAACGTATTTTTTTACAGATGATGTTTCATTTGTACACGACCCACCTACACCAGTTGATCACACAAGTCAGGAGCCAACACAGGAAGCAGGATCTTCTCAGTCTGGCACAAGAAGACTCATTCGAATAGTGTGTATCGATAATCGACCAAAAATATTTCATTTTCAATTATTGCATATCTTATAAATATTTTATATTGATATTTACTGTGTACCAATTCATGTGCAGCACGAGGTTTGAGTCACAAGAAGTAGTACGCGAGATTAGGAATTCACTTCTTCAACATCTACCAGGACCGGTTGCTCAATGGAAAGAGTACCCAAATGAGGTGTTAGACAGATTGTGGTCCTCATTCACGAAAAACAGTTGTTTCTCATAGTTAATGTGTTTCATATTTAATTTTTTTAGTCATGTTTACTAACTTTCTGAAAATATTTGTAGGCTTCGAATCGCTTCGCAACTACGGTGGAAGAAAATGATGCAAGGAAGGTGTGACAGAAGGTGACTGTCAATCGATTTGCAGACATGCTGCACAATATGAAGACTATAACAAAAAAAGCATCTGGCAGAATAGATGATCCACTACAGTGGAAGGGCCATGGCCCTATTACTATCAGGAGAGATTATTGGGATGGAATATGTGATAAGTGGGCGGGAGATGCATTTCGAAATCGCTCTGCGAAGGCTGCACAAAATCGAGCGAAAATGCCCGAAGCCCATCTACACACAGGTGGATCTAAGACATTTCGGAGCCACCTGAAGAAAATGGTAACTCATCAATATATAATATTAATTTTATAAGTATTGTTGCAAACTTGTTAACTAAATCTTTTATCATTTAATTTCACAGGAAGCAGAAAAAGGAGGCATTGTACCATATAAGGATGTGTTTGTTGAAACACATAAACGAAAGACCACGGGCAACTTCGTATCAGAGAAGGCGAGAACGACAACGATATGTATTTATTCTATTAATAATCATTGCAATATGCAAGTTATCATAATGTTATCATTAATTATTAATGCATACTTTAAACATTATTTTGTAGGAGGCATATGAGCAACAGATGGTAGAGCGATATGACGATGACGCTACTCAGCATCCATCATTTGATCCTGCAACATTGGTGACTGCAGCAGATGAACCCAAAAAAGGTCGCGTGTTCGGGTTTGGGAGTAATATGAACACTTCACTTGTTATTGCTTCTTCCAGTTACGGCTCACCCCCTTCTTCCGTCGACATAAGCTCCAAGCAGCAGCCTATTCTTTCCGGTGAAGATGTACGACAGATCGTTAAGGACATAATGTGTGACTACTTCCATGAAACCGTCGTCGACGTTCTCCGAACTGAGTTCAACAGTTTTTTGCTGAACAGGGGAACTTCGATTACAGGTCCCTCTTAGGTATAATCACATATTCAGTTTTTTGACTGCCTTAGAACACATATGAGCATAATTGAATCACATATATAACTTTTTGTCTGTCTTAGAGCACATATAAGCATGATAGAATCACATATATAGTTTTTTGCCTGCCTTAGAGCACATATGAGCATAATCGAATCACATATATAACTTTTTGCCTGTCTTAGAGCACATATGAGCATGATAGAATCACATATAGAGTTTTTTGCCTGCCTTAGAGCACATATGAGCATGCTATAATCACATATAAAGTTTTTAGCCGGCCTTTGAGCACATATGAGCATGATAAAATTACATATAAAGTTTTTTTGACTGTCTTAGAACACATATGAGCATGCTATAATCACATATTCAGTTTTTTGACTGCCTTAGAATACATATGAGCATGCTATAATCACATATTCAGTTTTTTGACTACCTTAAAATACATATGAGCATGCTAGAATCACACATTCAGTTTTTTTACTGCCTTAGAACACATATCATTCATGATAGAATCACATATAAAGTTTTTTGCTTTGCCTGTCTTAGAGCACATATGAGCATGATAGAATCACATATAGAGTTTTTCTGACTGCCTTAAAACACATATGAGCATGCTATAATCACATATTCAATTTTTTGACGGCCTTAGCACACATATGAGCATGATAGAATCACATATATAGCTTTTTGTCTGCCTTAGAGCACATATGAGCATAATACAATCACATATAGAGTTTTTCTAGCTACCTTAGAACACATATGAGCATGATATAGTCACATATAGAGTTTTTTTACTGCCTTAGAACACATATCATTCATGATAAAATCACATATAGAGTTTTTTGCCTTCCTTAGAGCATATATGAGCATGATAAAATCACATATAAAGTTTTTTTACTGCCTTAGAACACATATGAGCACATGATAGAATCACATGTAGTGTATAATTTATTTTAATATATTTTGTTTATCAATATTGACTGCTCTTTTCTTGTGTAGGTTGCTAGCGATAATCAGTGTAGCAGAGCTGAAGGGACAGATCAAGGCAATGAACAAGAAGACGCACAAAATCTTGGCGATGATTAGATTAATGTGTTGAAGAAGTTCTATTTTTTTTGTTTCGAAATTATAATTATTGAATTGTAAATAATTAAACTTGTTAATTTTAAAGTGGAACGATTAATTGTTGTAGATTCCTTTTATATGAAATTTTATGTGTACTTTGTTTTTTATTTACAGGAAATATAAATTGTACAAGAAATATAAATTGTAGTGTTCTAGATATTTAATTTTCAAATAAATTTTTTTATTTTTTTTCGTGTTTGTGACGGATTAGCGACGGATTTTTCCGTCGCTATACATATAAATATAGCGACGGATGTAAATTCGTCGCCAAGTCGAGGTCGTCGTTTAGTACCGGCGGATTTGCGACAGAATCCGTCGTTCGTTATTCTGTCACAATTAGCGACGGAATTGGCGACGGATTTATTCTGTCGCCAGTTAGCATCAAAAATTTTGCGATGTAAGTTGTCTGTCGCTAGTCCGTCACTAACCCAGTTAGCGACGGAATGAGGTCGTCGCTATTCCAGTGCTTTGTTGTGGTGTTAGACCATGTGTTTCCAACATGTAAGCAGGTATTTCAAGGGTATCAAAATTCAACAGCTCACAATGTGCTAAAATTTTATGACTCAAAATCATATTTTTATATCGAAAAATAATTGTACTGTATGATTAATTTGACACATTTCTCTAAAAATCTTACAAATTTTGTTATTTACCTGATGCCCAAAATCACAAATACCCAACTTTGTTGAGACCCTTTTACAATTTGCAATTATGAATTGATGTGTTATTGCAATAAAATTATACCATCGAGTAGTGCAAACTCCCACTTAAATCCATACTCACATGTTTTCTTGTGCGGATCTCACGAACTCGCATAACTTTATTTGTGAAAATTCGGTGAAACTGAAACTTTTAAAATTGCAAATATCCTACGTATTCACGTACACTTCATGAATTCACATAAATATCGTGTGAACCTCCACTTTAGTTTAACTGAACGTCGCAACATCCCAAATATTATATGCAGACTTTATCCTGTTCATATTTGTTATTTTTTGTAGTTATTTTACATGGGCATGCCCATTCTAATAAAAACCCACTCATACATATAAATTCATTTAAATGACATTATATATAATATTAATGAGTTACAATGTTGATATTCCATAAAAATTTACAAAATAATCACATAAAATCAATGTTAGGGACCACTAGTTACGGAACACTGTTTGATTCAACAATTAAAGATGTCGTTAAAGATGTGCTTACCAGACAAAAATATCATCGATGGTTTAACCATAATGAAGTGCCACCTATGAATAGTTACAGGAATAAGTCAGTGAAGGAAAGTAGGTTGAGGACCACAAATAACCCCAGTTTATATGAAAATAACCCTGAGGGTGCAGACAATGGGTTTATAGATCATTTATGAACTCTGCAAAAAATAAGAAATATCGCATATATTCGTAAATATTTAAGTATGATATTTGCAATGTTGCGACATTCAGTTAAACTAAAGTGGAGTTTTGCACATATGTTTATATGAATTCGTGAAGTATATGCGAATAAGTAGAATATTTGTGATTTTAATGGTTTTAATCTAATCGAAAGTTTGCACAATATTTATGCAAATAAGTAAGATATTTACAATTTTAGTGGTTTCAGTTTAATCAGAGGTTCATACATATATTTATGCAAATTTGTGAAGTATATGCGAATAAGTAGGATATTTACTATTTTAATGATTTAATTTTTGTAAATAAAGTTATGCGAGTTCGTGAGGTTTGCATAAGAAAACATGTAATTCTGGATTTAAGTGAGAGTTTGTACTAGCCGATGAGCGATACAATTTTATTGCGATAACCCATCAATTCGTAATTTGAAAGGGTAAAAGGGTCTTGAGAAGGTTAGGTATTTGCTATTTTGGATATCAGGAGATTAGCAAAGGGTTTTCAGAAAAATGTATCAATTTAGTAGTACAATGCGACTATTTTTTGTTTTTATATAAAGAAATCATGATCCAAGGTAAAATACCTAGCAAAGGAACCATATTGAACACATATACCAGGTCAAAACGAATAGATAAAACTTGCACCTAACATATATAAATGAGTTAATCAAGATCTATAGATTTCTTATGCGATGCTCTGCAAGCAACCAAAATCTAACCACATGCATGTGTTCCACATGGTTTGTTTGCTAAGGATCAAATTCAGATGTGGTCTTTTGAGTTAATGAAGTTTTGGCACATTGTGGGCCATTGATTTTTGGGTCCCTTTAAAAACTTTATTAGTTGTCCTAATCACTTGATTCAAAACAAGTTTCTTACAAACAATGTAGACATTGGTAACATTTGATTTTAAAAAAATAGAATATTTCGAAGAAAAGAGTGATTTCTACTCATTAATTCCTTACCTTTATTAGTAGCTAATATTTACCCGTAAGAATAGACAAGCAAAATGCTGAACGCACTAAAGGAATTAGCGATGGTGGGCAGAACAACGTCCATCGTTGATCCACGCATGATCATTTGTTGATGATCATTTGTGTATGTGTGTGTGAGGGGTAGGTGCCTATCGACATATATGCCTAACCGAATGGACACACGCCACGTGATGGACACTCAGCATGTTCAGGATTAAATAACTTTTAGGGCTTCAAAGGTGCCACTAAAAAGTGATTTACATGTGTTTTGAAGTGCAACTGAAACTTTTGAAGCGCCTCTAAAGGTCTGGGTGAAAAAATAGTCTTGGGTGGCGCTTCAAAAGCGCTGAAGGATATTTTTTAACGTGAATGTGCGATGAGCATCCATCATGCGTGCGATGGACGCTCAACACTTACCTTTTTCACTATATATATATATATATATATATATATATATATATAGAGAGAGAGAGAGAGAGAGAGAGAGAGAGAGACCAACGGCCGGATCCGCTTGTTTGGCAGGAGCAGTTAGTGCAGGTCACCAATTGTTGGGGGGGAGTTGCAAGTTTTAACCCTAATGGCATGATTGCACGTTTCCTTGTGGTGGGATGTTGCAAGTTCAAACCACTGGTACGTTGAATAGTAACTAGTGGGGTTCTGCCTACCTAGCTTGCCTTTAAAAAAAAAACTGGTAGAGGTCGGCCTAACCTCAGCTTTCTCTATCGAAGAGAGAGAGGTTCTATTTTCATAACTGAATGCAAACAAGGAATTAGAATCCAACTCCTTTTCTATGAAAGAATTAAAAAAAAAACTCGGGAGTCTCTGGCAATCAAACTCCAAATACGCTCGTAGAGATAGAGAGGAATGAGAGACAGGTTCTATTTTCATAACTGAATGCAAACAAGGAATTAGAATCCAGCTCCATTACTGTGAAAGAATTAAAAAAACTTGGGAGTCTTTTGAGAGTTAAACTCCAAATACACTCGTAAGGACAAAAAGAACAAAAAAAAAATGAATCTTCAACATTCAAATATTTCTTTTTTTTACTAGAAGAAACCGCTCTAGGCGCAGAGACCTAGCCGCGCTGGCTCAGCCTGCTCTCTGTCCATGTCGGCGTCAAACTCCTAGGGCTTACCCCTCGACCCCAGGGAGTCACCAAAGCTTAGACTTACGCAAGCAGGTTAGGCCCATGAAATTTGCACCTAGACTGCCCGTCAGACTGTCGAGCCCCCATCCCACTACGCCAAACCCATTGGGTCTGCAACATTCAAACATTTATTGGCTTGCTACTCAGGGACTGCCACCAACTTGGCCTTACTTATTCGAGACTTTTACTTTTTACATAAAGTGTTTTACCTGATCCCATCTCAACTCATCCCATTCTTAAATTCGTTGGCTCAGCTAGGTTAATTTGTAAAATCACAATATTTTAAAAATATCATCCATATTTGTAACATAGCTCAACAGTAAGATCTAAAAAAAAAGATGTCTGAAAAAAAAACATGGTTTTGGAAGCAGGTCTAGTGTTCGGGGCAGAACAGATTTGCTCTGGTAATGAATAATGATATATACTTTGGAGTTTGATACGAGGCAGACAAAAGAGTTCTCCAATAAAAAAATTGCACCGATAAATGACAAATTAGTCTTTGGTGTAATGTTCCCTTTCAGCATACAACCTCACATGGCTACGAGTGTTGTGGAGGGAAACAATGAACAATCAACAAATTAGATGGCATGGTAGACCCAGTGAAAGGGCTTTACTTGTTTACAGGTTGTGCGTTTCTTTTCAAGCTCTCTTTTTTCCTTTTGAGAGAGAGAGAGAGGGGGGGGGGGGATGCTTTTAAGCTTCTTCATATTGTTGATGTTGTGGTCATTTCATAGTACTAGAAAAAATGTACTTAGAATGGTGAGGATTCCATACTCCACAGTGTGATTCCTATAACTGAAGAAACAAAGGATTGGTAAATGATAGTCATTCCACATGTATTGGAGGGTGTGAAGCAAGTGCATCTACAATAGTTTTAATTTGGAAGATCTACCGAATTTATTTGAGGATTAATATTTGATGCCTATGAAACACCAAAACATATGGAACTATTGAGCTGAAAATCATAAGTTCAAGCTTTATCAACTCAATCTGACCGCATAGATGTGTTCAAGTAGGTTTGTTTGCTAAGGATTAAGCCTTGGATCATGTTATTTAGATCCAAAAATATGATTTTTTGAGTCATAAAATTTAAATGCATTGTAGACCGCTCATTTTTTAAGATCTTAAAATAACTGCTTATGTGTTAGAATCATATTATTCAAAACTCATTTTCCACTAAACAAACATTGTAGATCACATCCATAAGATTTAATTTACAAAACACACACACTAAAATGTAAGATTTTCAGCTCAATAGTTCCATATAATTTGGTGCCTTCAAAGGCACCAAATATTAACCGTTTATTTGTAGTCTTTCATTTATGGCTAGTAGCACACTCATTAGTACCAACACTGGTTAGATCTGGATCTGACATATATTTTCAGATCCAGGTAGCATGTATCCAGACCCACGTCAGATTCATAACAATTATAATCAGGTCTAGACGGATCCATGGTATAATCTTTTTATATTCATTGGGCCCAGTAGCAGGAACTCAGATTATGACAGGATCTATGACTGCATTATGAATTTATGAGATCTGAGTGGGATCTGGATCTAAAACAGAATCCAATTTCACTATATGGGTCAAGCAAGACCTGAGTCATATCTATCATATTTGAATGTGCTGTAAGAGCCATAAAAGCAAGCTGTATCTACTCAATCTAACCATAAAGATATGTTCAGCATGGTTCGTTTGCTACGAATCAAGCCTTGGATCTTGCTTTTATGTTGTAAAAACATGATTTTTTGAGTGATGAAAATTGAGAACAGTGTGGGCCTTTGATTTTTTTAACCCCCTTTAAAAAACTATTTACTTGTCATAATTACATGATTCAAAATAAGTTTCTACTAAATAAACCATGTAGATCACATCCCTAACATTGATCTACAAAAAATTGAAATTTTATGAAGAAAAATGTATTTTTTACTCATTAGTTCCTTACCTTCATATATAATCAATTGTACCTACAATCCAGTTTGGTTCTCATGATTGGAGTTGTTTTGACACAATCTAACCTCATAGATGTGTTCAACATGCATGCTCGATTTAGTAGGAACCAGCTCTTGGATCATGTTTTTCAAATAAAAAAATATGTTTTTATGAGTTAGAAAAAATTGATGCCTTCATAACCGTTGATTTTTCGATCACCAGAAAAACCTGTATACAGGTTGGATTCTATCGATCCCGGGTTTCTACTAAATAAAACATGTAAATCACATTTATAGTGTTAGATGTGAGAGAAAAAAGTAAAAAACCAAACAAGGGGGTTCCGCCCATTTGCTGGGTTGATTGTACCCACAGTCAAATCAAATGTAGAAAATATTAACCCCATATATATATATATATTGCATTTTAAAAAAATTTATTTGTGAATCTAACCATACTGATGTAATCAATATGGTTTGTTTGGAAAACATATGTTGTATCATATGATTATGGCATGCAAGCAGGCTTTCCATGTGCTTTAGAAACCAACGGCTTGCAGTTTACTAAAAGCTTGCCTGCTTGCCACCATGGGGTTGCTCGTCTGACCAGTGGAGTAGTTGTGAGGGTGCTCAGATGAAGACTCCGGATCAAACCCGTCACCCGCCGCACATTGGCTGGCGTCTGGTTGGTAAAACCTATAAGACCTCCCCTGCCCACCTGGGAGTACATCCAGCTTCGACCTTGCGGTAAAGGATGCCCCCAGTGGGTTTGGAACTCATGATGTTCCGTCAATTTGGTTACATTCACAAGTCACCCCTACCAGATGAGTGGAGCTCTTGTGGGTGGGTCCAAAAGGAGTTTATTGAAGATTTTTTTTTTCTGGTTTATTACATGGGAAAGCCTGCAATATCGGATCAGATGACCTGCCGAGCAGGAAAGTCTTGACCTTCTTAAGGATTAAAATGGGTTGGATATGGTCAAATGTGGGGTTAAACCACATTTACATTTATCTAAGATGATGCAGATTGGACACGCTGAAACCAGTTCAATCCATATTCGTTTCCATATCCAGCCACTGACAGTCCACACATTTACGTATTTATCCATTTACTGGATTATCACATAATGAGTTGGACACTAATGAGCTTTGGATTCAAGCTGAATCTGCAAATTTTTTCAAGAAGTAACCGTATCTATATCCAGTCTGGTTCTATATACGATAGACTGTGTTGATGCCATATGCGCATCATAACACGAATCCATTTGGGTTTGCGATGCAGAGCACGAACCAGATGTGAGCAGGATCCACCTGATCCAATCGAATCCAATCTTGATTATTTGTTTTTTTTATAAGTATTCAGTATGGATATTAGTTTCAAAGCATATTTTGGATCTTAATTAGTTGGTATCAAATCTATCTCAGATCCATAGTAGGATTAGCGTTTTAGGGTTTTCGCTTTATTCATTATAAATACTTTGTATAGAGGAGAGGAAAAAAGGTTGATAATGAATTTTAGTTATTTTCTCTTTTCCTAGTTCCTTAGGGTATCGATTTTGCAGGGTTCACAAGGATAACGGAATCGGTTCGAATTGAACTTAAACCTACAACTGACTTAATTAGAGTTAACAGCCGGGCATCCAACTATATCTGTATCTTATTTAGCTGCCATTATATCTGTAATTGGGGATTAAGAATTTAAGATGCACTGTTTGCTCTGATAAATGAACTGAACTGATTGGCCTTCTTGATTTACAAAGGCTGAACCGTGGCTCGAGCTTTTAGGAAGCCGAGCTGAGCTTGGGCTCAACATAAGCCTGCAGATTTCTTTAAAGCAATTAAGGGGACTGTTGCAATAATAATGTGATTCAAATCCTTGACCACCTCTTTGTTAGACTTCTGGCTCTACAGGCGTACACATTAGAATACGGCTACACAAGCCAAGTACCCTTTCTTCATGCTCATATTGATGTAGCGAATCAGAAAGGTCGTTCTTAAAGCCCTACATGTTGATACCTGAATGCAGAAGCCACTCTAAATTATCTAAAAAATGTCTAAGAAAATTCTGGAAATTGAAAGGAAATGCAAGAAAACTAAGAATAACAAGAAGCACAAATAAACTGGAAATAATCTCATAATTCAGCTCTTTGATCCTCAAATTCTACCTACCTCATCAATATATAAATGAGGCCATAGTGACAAATCTCGTGAAAATATCGCGAGAAATTACTCAAAAGTAAAAAATGGTAATTTGTCATGATATTTTCAATTTCCTGCAAGTTTTTCATCTAAAACATAAATATCACATTTTAAACACAATATTTATGTTTTTATCGACTATTTATCATAAAAACCATGTAGTTTTATTTTTAGATAAATTTTATTTATATTTTCTTATAAAATAATTATTTTTATTTTTATTTATTTGTTATTGCCAAGATTTTGCTGAAAATGCAAGATTTAAAAAAAAAAATCAAATTCTCATGAGTTTTTGGTTGCCAATATTTTTGCCATTTTTAACTTCTGTCACTATGGATGAGGGATTACAATCTTGATTATTCAGAATTTCTATCTTGATAAGCACCTAACTAACAAAGTATCATAATTCTATTAAAATGGAATACATATCAAAATCCAATATCCATTACAAATGATCTAAAACAAGAAAAATATCCAACTAAAAGTATGATCCAACTGACACGGATCACTCCACCCACTCTATATATGGGCTACCAACAACTCGTCTATAGAAAGCAAAGAATGAAGTTCGACCAAGTGTTGAGATGATCACGAACAGTGTTGTGAGAGGCGTACGCCTCAGAGGCGAGGCGCACGCTCAAGGTACTGAGGCGTTGCTGTGATGCGTACTTGAGAGTCTCATGTTGTGAGATCTTGAGAGTCTCATGTTGTGAGAGGTGTCTCATGTTGTGAGATACTTGAGAGTCTCATGTTGTGAGATGCGTACTTGAGAGTACCAATATTTTAGATAACACAACGGATACTTGAGAGTCTCATGTTGTGAGAGGCGTACGCCTCAATACCTGAGGCGTATGCCTTAGAGGCGAAGCACAAGCTCAACGCCTCGCTTCGCCTCATCGCATTTAACAACCTTGATCACGAACTAGGACACAGATAAAAAAATATTTTAATATATAAAATATTTTATTTGATATTATTAGAAAATATAAATAATTATTTTAAATATTAAAATATGTTTGTGCATGGCAAGCGACCAATTCTTCGTGTTATTTGGCCTACATCACATCTAGGCACAACGAATTCTACTACCCTATGAGCTGAGATTGTCTTTTTTTAATGAAAATAAAATTCTATTTAAAGAAAGGATAGTAACTTGGGCACTACACTGTCTTGGGAATGAGCAATCATCCCATTAAACGCATGAAGAAGGCAGACATAGCATTGTTTACACTTTTATGAGCTCAAAATTGATTCATGAATTGTCATTAAGAACAAACTCTCTAAAGAAAACTGTGCTATTTAGAGTTTACATTTGAGCAAGGTTGTTAAATGCGATGAGGCGAAGCGAGGCGTTGAGCCTGCGCTTCGCCTCTGAGGCGTACGCCTCAGGTACTGAGGTGTACGCCTTTCACAACATGAGACTCTCAAGTATCTATTGTGTTATCTAAAATATCAGTACTCTCAAGTACGCATCTCACAACATGAGACTCTCAAGTATCTCACAACATGAGACGTCTCTCACAACATGAGACTCTCAAGTACGCATCACAGCAATGCCTCAGTACCTTGAGCGTGTGCCTCACCTCTGAGGCGTACGCTTCAGGTACTGAGGCGTACGCCTCTCACAACACTGCATTTGAGCATGTCTATTTCAGCCTTTTTTCAAGCTTATCGACACCAGCTTGATATGGAGCATAGAGCTAATAGATGTTGAATCTTTGGAACCAGCTTCACTAATCGACTGAACAAAGTTGTGAGTCCTTCTCCTAACCAGTGTACCTGTAGAGCTATTCAAATAACATGAACCAAGTTCACATACTTAGTGTTCTTGACACCCTTTTCACTTGCATCTCTGCCACACAGTGTTTATCAAGACTTCCCATCACAGGGCCTTGTGGTAGTCTAAACCAGGTTGAGACGGGTAGCATTCAAGCACCAGCCTCCCTCTACCACGTGGGTAGCGTGAAGGTCAGACTGACCTTTAAAAACCAATGCTTTCCAAGGTGCATGCCCTGGGCTAGCCACCCTGCAAGCGTTATTCATTGACAGAATAGAGCATGCGATGTTGAAAGGCTCGATGCTCCTTAGATTGCCAAGAGACCTATATATCTTATTTAGCAATAACTTCTGTAGTGCATCTGCATGAATGCTAGCCACATCAATTAGTGTTTCCAAGTGGTTGATTGTGGCTTGAATGAGTTCATATTGGATTAGGACTCATCTGGCCACATAATTAAGTGTCTTTTGAACTTTTGTTTAGAATCCCATATAATATGGAAAATAACATATGAGGCTCGTTGATGAAGACTTTTGAGAATTATAAATAAAAGTTATGGCATCTTGAAAAAGGTGAAGAGATATTTCTTGGCTTAAGAGATAGAGAAAAGAGAAGATATCTCTCTTTTAGTGCTAAAAGATTGTGATTTTACTTTCTTGAGTGGTTCAACGTTGTTTGGGGCTTCTCTTAGATTTTAAGAGAATTATAAGAGAGAATATAATGACTTCTTCTTAGTGACAGAGAGGAATGTTTGGGTTGCATGTATCAATCTGCTTGATGGGTCAAACAATAGGTGTGGTTGTTCCCTTTAGTGACTTTATTTGTTCTCTCTTGTATCAATGATTGATTATGTTAATAAAGACTTTGTCGAACCACATAAAACCCTCTTGTCTTGTGTAACGATTTTGCCAAACCACATAAAACCCTCTTGTCTTGTGGTCATGTGCTTCTTTTTTATTTTTTATTATGATTGTTTTCATTCTCTAATCACATAAATATTAAATCTGACCTAGTACGATCCTAGGCACGAGCTCTAAAAGCACAACAAGTGGTATCAGAGCTATTGGTTATAGGAAAGATTAGATATGATCTCAAGGGTGATGAATATTAAGTTCGAGGTGAAAATTTTTTATGAAAAAAGAAACTTTGTATTATATCAAAGAAGTGTTAAGGATCTTGTGATTCAACAAGGTGTTTACAAAACAAGAAGAACAAAAAAGATTTTATTGTAGGTGAAGCAGCAAGTTGAGAACAAAGAAAAGGGTAATCACTCTTCATCAAGATATTCTTAGATTCAATCATGGGATAGTTCATTGCAGAAGGTGGTTATATTTCAAAAGAAGTCTACTCAGGCTCATGAACAATGTGTACAAAATGATGATGTGATGGCATATATTTTGTCAACTGAATACGTGTGTTCGTGCATAAAAACTATAGCTTCTGCAAGTAAAAAAGGCAAAACAATGAAGTTTGCATAGTTCAAGGTTGACCTGAACATAATTTATTTTATGAGCTAGATTGTTTGGGCCTTAAGAAGAAGTGTTTAAAGAGAGTTAGTTGAAAAGCATTCAAGCTAAGGTGTAGAGTGTTGATTGTGGCTTAAATAAGTTTATATTGGATTAGGGTTCACTTTGCCACATAAAGATGTCTCTTTTACACTTTTGTTTAGAATCTCATATGATTTGGGAAATATAAATCATATGATGTTTTTTGATGATAATGACTATCTTTAAAAATTATAAATAAAAGGTGTGGTATCTTAAAGAATATGAAGAGATACTTCTTGGCTTAAGATATGGAGATAAATAGGGTATTTCTCTTTTGGAGCTAAAAGATGATAGTTTTACTCTCTTGAGTGGTTCATCGGTGTTTGGGGCTTCTCTTAGATTTTGAGAGAAGTGTGACGGAGAATATAACTTCTTCTTTGTAACAGAGAGGAAGGTTTATATTGTATGCATCGATTCTCTTGATGGATCGAAAGACAAGTATGATTGTTTTCGTTTGTGACTTTATGTATTCTTTTGTATCAGTGACTGATTATATTAATAAAGACTCTTGGTACTTTTTCTGTGGATGTAAACGGTTCTGTCAAACTATGTAAACCTTCTTGTCTTATGATTATTTATTTATTTTTATTGTGATTGTTTGTGTTTTCTAATCACATCAATATCACATCTAAGCTGATATAATTCTGGGCATGAGCCTCAAAATCACAACGAAGGTGTTCAAAGAGGGGTAGGGTTTCGTTGGGGGTGGCTTGATAGTTGTTTGTCCAAGCATGGGAGCTGAGAAAAGTGAGAAGCCTTTGGCTACGTCACAATGGTACATTATTTATAGTGCATCTCATGAGTGACATGTATTGAACACGGTATGATATATGCTAACACAGTCCTGCATACATTGTTTTATTGTTTTAAAAATTAATTTAGTATTTTTTAATAATATTTAGTAAAAAATTATATGATAGTTTTTATAGACTAAAAAATTAAAAGAATATGTGCCCTGGTGTCATAATTTTAAAAAAATATTGAACTTTGAGTAACTTGAGTTCTCAGCATGTATCTCTGTGACATAGTTTTCACTCACTGGGGTCGGGGTTTGACATAGTGGATGGGGCCTTGGCCACTAGGCAGGTGGTCAGGGTTCTATTTTCATAAGATAAGCCCTTGCTTAGCCAAAGCTTGGTTACTCCCTGGGAGCAAGGGGTGCACAATAGGTTTGCACCGTCGGGACAACAACCATGAGTAAAGTATGGCAGGTTTAACCAGCGCGACTAGGTCTCTCTTTCCAAGGATGGATTCTTGTCATTG
Organism: Nuphar pumila; assembly: GCF_984573655.1. Taxonomy (NCBI): domain Eukaryota; kingdom Viridiplantae; phylum Streptophyta; class Magnoliopsida; order Nymphaeales; family Nymphaeaceae; genus Nuphar; species Nuphar pumila. The sequence goes on along the minus strand of NC_143253.1, from coordinate 17,452,239 downwards.
GTGAAAAAAGTGTGGTCCCTTGTGCCTCCCCAAAATGGTTTGGCTTTATGTTAATATCAAGTCTACCGAATTTTGTTGATTGGCAGCATAAAATGATGGAAACATGACGTTTGAGCTATACCTAGTCCATGAAATCGTTGATGTTGTTTTCGAAGTCCATTTTATTGATATTAACATGATTTTTGCATTTATTATGTTTTTATAAGTTTCTACTACTTTTCTTATATCTTTGTCATAAAATGTGCTGAGATGTTCCCAAAAATTTTAAGATGACAAAAAAAAAAAGTATCACAAGAACTTTTCTTGCTAGAAAATACTTGAGGAGGAGGTTTGCGACTATGGTTCACTATCACGAAGTGCTTAAATAGGAACGACTTGAATTCATGTTTGTCTACCTACATTGCAGGGACATGCCCTTTAGGGTCCTATTTGTACGGACATGAAACATACAGATGTCCCAGCAGCACGTTATGACACAGACAGGTATTATTTTAATAAATTTAATAATTTATAATGATTCTTTTAGTAAAATATATTTGATATATTAAAATAATCAATTAAAAAAAATCAGTATTCTGGTCTCCTATTTTTTCAAAAAAAAAAAATTGTCAATTCAGCTTGCTACATAACTTAGCTTCAATCTTCATCTGTATTTTAAACATCCAAGCGTAGGGTATGCCGGCAAGGTACTCGTTTCCAAGTTGATTACTACTATTAGGTGCCGTGGTGTTGGTGGAACGCCTACCATATGGGCCCCATGCAAGGCTGCGCCCACGCAAATGCAGGACGCGTGAACACGTTTTGCTGTCCCACTCTGTTTTGCCCTCTTCCTTGGTACAGAAGAGGACAGGATAGTGTTGTGACCTTTGAAAAAAAAAAGTGTTCTTGTCAAAGGCTCTTTGCAAAAATGAGAGGACATTGTGTCCTTGTCCTCTTTCTGTCCATGAATCAAACACCTCCTTAGGGCTTGTTTGATGGCTTTTTCAGGATTGCACGAAATGAACAAAAAATGGTCAGAACACTGGTTCTTTTCATTTCGTAACGACGGTACCAAGTCCAACATTTTTTTGAACCGTACTTAGATCCTGAGTTTCAAATGTCCGTTGTTTGGTAACAATGTGCAGACAACTTCGACAGACATGGATAATGGGTCAGATTACTTTATTTTGGACCGTATGACCCAATTTGTCCATCATTTTTACATGTTTTAACAAGCGGATTTTTTGCTCGGATATGGATTCAATTATTAAAGTAAGTATAAAATCATAGATTTTTTCCTAAAATAGTTTGCAACACACATAGGTCCCCCAAAGTAAGAAAACCCCAAAACACCACCATAGGATCTCATCTCTCAAGAAAAAAAAAGTGAGGAATCAGAACCGAGTGAGAAGCTCCACCTAAGCTCATATTGGATCGATTATCTGTGCCATTGTTGCTTATGTCGACAGTGGGTACTGCAGTTGACAGGCAGTCCAGAAGCTCACCAACCTTCTCTTCCTCCATTCGTCATTGTAGAGGAAAAACCCAACAACAAAAACACAGCAAGCACTCGAATTGGGGTTCTCCCACTCACACTATGCATGATCTAACAAGTGATGTTGCTGATTACAGGGGAGATTGGAAAAGGGCAGCGTAGAGGAGAAGAATGAATAAAAGCTGATGATTGCAGCGATGGGTGAAAGTCCCGCTCTTCTTCTTCCACTCTCTTGTGCGACCCCCAAACTCCACCACCCATATCTTCATAGAACCATTCCCCACCACCCAACGCCCCTTTTGTCATTCATAACCAATGTGAAGAGAAGGAACAGTGACTCAGAGTTTCTTCGCTGGGAACCAACCCGGTGTCAGTGTTGTCGTTCGCGGTGAGCGCATCGCCGCCAACGGTGGCCACGATGTCGACGAGCACATCACCGCCTGATCCAAATCTGAATTGTTGCATCTCTACGCAAAACCTTCGCCTCAAAGGAGAGACCACAAACCCCATGTTTACCCATCGCGATGCCCATGACGGTGGCTGCGGTCGACAGTGCCGCACAGACGACAAGCACATCACCACCGGATTGCCCGTCATGGTCGTGGAAATGGTCTTTCCGGAAGAGAGAGAGAGAGAGAGAGAGAGAGAGAGAGAGAGATGGGCACCCCTGTCGAGGCTTTTAAATTGTTCTCCTCGTCTTTGTTATTTTTGTAACAGGATGGTGGAATGGTGTTCCCCGTCTGCCGCATCCCATCAAACAAGCTCTTAAGTATGTTACATTTTTTGCTAACAAAAAATTAAATAAGATATTCAGCCTCTTTTCTTCTTTTTGAAACTGCTTATTCAGGTTGGTGTTAGTGATACAACAACAAAAAAAAAAGGATGGTAAAATAACCAAAGGAAAGTATTTGGAACCCTAGTAGGTAAGAAACAAGTATCATATTGGCCAAAAATTGATATGAAATTGATGTCGTTCTAATTTTTGTGGACGTAGAGCCTGATCCAAATAATGCAGATCAAGTCAATGGTGAGCTTGATCTAGTTTCTATGATCCAAAAAAAACATGTAAACAAATCTAAGAATGGTCAATTTGAATTCATTAGCCAAGTTCTAGTTGATGCAAGTAACCCTGGCCAAGTGAGACCCTTGCCAAGTGTCATCGCTTAAATCATGAAACCACCCCTCAGCCAAGTGAGACACATCATTGGGCGCCCCTCATAAAGCATTGATTGCAAGTGGGATCCACATGTTCACATGGGGTATTCTTTCTAAAAGTGTCTAAAGAAAGTAAGTGGGTCCCACCTTCTAGGTGCCCCCACCCCAACCCAACCCAACCCAAGGCAAAGCAGGTTATATGTTTCCCCCCGATCAGGGCAGTTAGCTACATCTCATGTTCGGGGGTCCCAAAGAGCACCACGTATGTAAGCATGTATGTCTCGTATCCCCATGTTTGTTAGCATTAATTAACATTGGAGTTTGATGTGATTGCAAAGACTTAAGTATCCTCTCCTCCATTGGTGCAAAAAAAAATTGACGATTCTTGAAAAAGAGTGGTTGTAAAGACTTAAGTGCCCCAAAGATGATTATTTAAGACCCAGTCTCTGCACTGCAGAATTATATGAGAAAGAATTCTCCCCTAGAGGAGGCCATGAACATCAACCCTCTCACTCTCTCTCTTTCTCCCTTCTCTTTCTGCTTCTATGCACATCCAACAGAAGAACTTACATTGCTCCATCAAGCACCGGCTAACCTGCACATTGACTGTTGTGGAGCCTGATTCAGAGATTTTACTCTTACAGGAGGAGGGTTTGGGGGCTCCTCCCAGCGTGGGTAGCATCATTCAACTAAATGAGTTGTAGATCCTGATTCAGAGTTTTTACCCTTATAGGATGAGGGTTTGGGGGCTCCTCCCAGCGTGGGTAGCATCATTCAACTTGATTCGTTGTGGAGCCTGATTCAGAGTTTTTGCTCTTACAGAAGAGGGGTCTGGGGGCTCCTCCCAACGTGGGTAGCATCATTCAACTTGAAGAATTGTAGAGTCTGATTCAGAGTTTTTACCCTTACAGAAAGAGGGGTCTGAGGGCTCCTCCCAGCGTGGGTAGCATCATTCAACTTAATGAGTTGTGGAGTCTGATTCAGAGTTTTTGCCCTTATAGGAGGAGGGTTTGGGGGCTCCTCCCAGCGTGGATAGCATCGTTCAACTTGATTCATTGTGGAGCTTGATTTAGAGTTTTTGCCCTTATAGGAGGAGGGTTTGGGGGCTCCTTCCAGCGTGGGTAGCATCGTTCAACTTGATTCGTTGTGGAGCCAGATTTAGAGTTTTTGCCCTTACAGGAGAGGGGTCCAGGGGCTCCCCCCGGCACGGGTCCCGGGTGTTGTGGTCAAAAAATGCACAGGGTATCGTGGTGAGAAAGACATATTTTTGTTCCAAGCAAGGTTGGAAGAAATCAATGGAAAATCCAATAAGGAGCATGCTAGAATCAAGATGTGGATGTCAAGCGAGAATGGTGTTGTGCAACTCAAATAACATAAAATAATAGGGGTCTGGTTTTTAGTTAAAATGAGGAATGAAATGACAATAGAAATCACTGAAAATTTACAGAAATAAACTAGACTCAATAACGAAGACACCACTTTTAACGGATTTGGAATATGACCTCCGGTTAGGGAGATATGGCCCTGACAAGTTGGTCCTAATTCGGGTAGCGATTTACAACGATTTGCTTACTGAATAACACTACAAATCGCTATAGCGATTTGCGGAAGACGCTACAAATTGCTAAAACGATTTACGGAAGACACTACAAATCGTTATAGCAATTTGCAGAAGACACTACAAATCGCTATAGCGATTTACGGAAGACACTACAAATCGTTATAGCGATTTGCGATTTGTGGTGTCTTTCGCAAATCGCTATAGCGATTTGTAGTGTCTTTCGCAAATCACTATAGTGTTTCGCTGGAAACCCGAAAATACTACAAATTGTTGTAGGAAAGCCCGATAATACTACAAATCGTTGTTGGAAGGCCCAAAAAATTTTTGGTCTAGAGGGCGCTGCCCCCCGAGCCCCCCCCCCGCCAGGGGCGCCCCCCCTGGACCCCCGCCCGCTGACCGCGCAGCGGGATCCGCGCCGGGGGGAGCCCCCAGACCCCCCTTCTGTAAGGGAAAAAACTCTAAATAAGGCACATAAGTAGAGAGAAAAGGGAGAGAGAGTGAGAGGGTTGGTGTTCATGGCCTTCTCCAGGGGAAACTCTTTACCTCCATTGATTTCTTCTCTAGAGAGAGAGAGAGGGTTTTACAGTGTTTTACGAAGAAGGAAGAAGAAGAAGATGGCGATGGAGCAATGTAGGATCGTCTCTTGGATGTGCACAGAAGTAGAGAGAGAAGGGAGAGAGAGTGAGAGGGTTGATGTTCATGGCCTTCTCCAGGAAGAACTCTTTGCCTCTCTTGATTTCTTCTCTAGAGAGAGAGAGGGTTTTACAGTGTTTTACGGAGAAAGAAGAAGAAGACTTTGAAGAGTCAACATCATCCTTGACTTTCTGGATGAAGGACATGTTTGTCCTTTTTTTGAACAGAGAAAGAAGAAGAAGACTTTGAAGAGTCAACATCATCATCGACTTTCTGGATGGAAGGACATGTTTGTCCTTTTTTTGAACAGAGAAAGAAGAAGAAGACTTTGAAGAGTCAACATCATCCTCGACTTTCTGGATAGAGGACATGTTTGTCCTTTTTTTGAACAGAGAAAGAAGAAGAAGACTTTGAAGAGTCAACATCATCCTCGACTTTCTGGATGGAGGACATGTTTGTCCTTTTTTTGAACTGTTTGTTTTTTCTTTTTTGAATGAAGGACATTTTTGTCATTTTCTCAAACCATCACTTTATGAGAAGAATAGCAAGAAATGGTACTTAAGTCTTTGCAACAACACCAGAGTCCGATGCAAAGTTATGTCAACATACACAGGAATACGAGCCCCATGTGCTTGTATACGTGGTGCTTATTCAAAGCCCTGAACACAGACGTGGGATTCAGTGAATCATCGGGGGCGAACATACACCACCCTCTCAACCCAAGGCTACTAAAGCCTCTCAATGAAACTCGTGTGGCCCCTTAGGGTCCCTCTTTACTGGGCCTTGTCAAGCATGTCTTTGTGAGCTGGGACCTCTTTAAATGACTTGGGAGAGGTTTTTCCAAGTTTTAGAATTTGGTTTATCTATGTTGAGTTAATGTACCTAGTTAGATGTGATTTTATTTTATTATACTTTGTTATTGGTAATTTTTCTTAATTATGCATTGTTATGTGAGATCTCCCTTAAATTATAAAAGGGGCGCATTGTGGTGTATTGAAAAACATAAGATGAAATGAATAATTTAAGTAGACTCTCTCTCTCCAAAATTGTTTTTCCTTGTGTGGCCGTCTCTCTCTCTATTTCTTTCTCCTGGCACCTAAGCCCTCCCTCCCTTCTTTCTTTATCTCTCTGAGCTTTTACCTCCTTGACTCATTCACCCTTGTTTGTTGGTTTAACCAAGATTAAACGAAATGAACAAAAAGATGAAACAAAACATTGTTTTTGTTTGTTCCGTAACAACTATATCAAGTTCAATGTTCGTTTGGATCGCACTTGAATGTTGTGTTTCAAATATCCGTTGTTTGATATCCGAGAAAGGTCATCGCCCTCAAATTGGCACCACCCCATCCATCTTCCATCTCGATGCATTCAGTCTGCTGCTGATCTCCATTAACCTTGTTTCCATGTTCTTCAACATTAACAGAATTCCTACTCTCTTTGTTCAAGTACAGGCAAAACTCTAACGTTATCTTCTTCTCAAGAGTCCAAATAACCACTAACTTTTACTGTCCCTTCTTAGCAAGAAAATTCTCCAACTTTCATCTCCTTTTCTACAGAATCCACCTCACCGAAAGTTTTCACAAGTTCTAAATCAAATGGCACCTCATTCCTATGCCCCTCTCATGTCTAAACCTCTCCTAAACTCCAACCTGATCAGAAACCAAATAGAATTCAGTCCTTGAACAAACTTAGAATTTTCAAAAAATTTATCCCGACAACCCAAGCTTCCCTGACGTATCTTTAGTTACCTCTTAATTTTTCAGCATTTATTGTGTTGTATTACAGAAGAAACAATTTTTTAATATTATTTTTAATAAGTTGTGACACATGTCATTTGCTGGTTAAAATTTGGCTGATTCAGTTCGATTCAGCTCATAATCGGAACAACAAGGTTTTAAACAATTCTGACAATATTGGCAAGAAACACCTAGCTGAAACTTACAGTCAAAGGTTGTTTTGACCAAATCTAACATCAACAAGGACAAAATAGTAAGAAATGACTTCTTAGATTGTATTCTTTTTTTTCAATGTAAAAATATGATTTTATAAGGGTTGAAAGTTTTATAACCATTGATTTTATAAGGGTTGTAAAAATATGATTGTCCAATTGAACCCTCTATAAGATAAACCATACCTGGATCCTATAAAAATAAAATTGAACCAGACCCTAACTATAGCCTATAAATAAAAAAAAAATTTAATCTTTTTTACATCCAAAATTTATGGATCATAGTCAAAACTTGGGTCGAGCCCAGCTCTGGTGTATGAAATTTCACAAATCACACTCTGGCTCCATATATTAATCAGACCCTTCGGTTTTGATTCAGATTCTAATCTAACCTTCTTATTTATCACCAAACCCTGGCCCTATAGGATTTGGGGAGTGTCGAATCTGGGTCAAACCCGACCCGTTTAAGTGGTTTCCATGAATTGTAAGGCATAGGTTGGTATTCATTTATTAATGTTTTTTATTTAAGAACTCTAGAGCTGACATTTTCTGACACAATTCTTGTCACCAGCAACTCAGTTTTCCTGTACTTGATGCACATATGGAATTAGTGACAGCATCGTCACATTTACTACTGCTTCACAAAACCCCTTCTCCTTGGTTCCATTATGTGTTTTCTCACCGTCCTGCTCATGCATGCCTCCTCTGATTCATTAAATGATAAAACAATATCCGGCATGAATCTCCAACGGTGAGACGTATCATTAGATCAACAAGATTAGGTGGGTCCAGGTTGAGGTCCGACTTTGGTTGACCTCCTTTTCGCTCTGGTCCACTCAGAGAGAAAAAAAAAAACATCAGGTTCAATTGTGATTGCACACTTTTAGTGGGTTGCTGAACCACCTGTCAGTTGCGGAGCCCAATAAATGATGGAGGGCGATCAGCTGCAACTGTAACCCTGATGCTTTTTTTTATATTAATAAATAAATACGTATTTTTATGTTCAATATGTGTAAATTTTAATTAATTTGTATTTGGATCTTGAATAATTTTAATAATAAATTTTAGATATGAAAAAAAAGAAGAATCTAAACCCTAGTATTTGGATTAAATAAAAGTTTAAAATTATCCAAAATTTAAATATAAATTAATTAAAATTTTATGCACATATTGAACATAAAAATGCATCTTTATTTATTAATATAAAAAAAAAATCTCAAAGTGTTACAACAATCACATTGCAACCCCTCACCCAAATATAGCAGAACTAGGGCAAGGTCTGTGTTTGAATTAAAGTTGCTTTTCTCATGCACAATAAAAGAAAGAAAAGCCCTTGTAATGAATGGGCACACACTTCAAAAAATCACTTTTGGCCACACACTTCAAACGGTTGTTGAGTGTATATGAAAGGATTTTCAAGAGAAAGCTGAGCTAGCGTGATCTTTTTTAGATCGTGCCCTTCTTAAGAGTTACTTTTTTCATTAGAATAAAACTACCGAAAAGAAAATTTATGGGAAATGGCAAATTAGGGAAAGGTGGGTCGCCCGTAGGGATGTAATCAACCCAAAACCAACCCGAATCTGAGTCCATTAAGCAGGTTTGGTAGTCCGATTAATAATTGGATCCAGGTTTGGTAATAAGTTTTGAATTCAAACCTGAACCAGACTAAAAAACCCTAACCGATTAAGTGTAAATACAGGTTTTAAATTTTAATCTTTTCCCATCCGAATCCAAACCGAATTAAGTCGTATTTGATAAAACCTAAACCCGACCCGAATAGGAATCGTTTACATCCTAGCACTCGCCCACTAAAGTGGCATCTTTTTTGTTTTACATTTGTGGGAAAACGACCCTTTCCCGCAGTTTTATTTCCTGTGAAAGATAGATCCCTACATTCGAGTTGGTTCTGACTGATACGATTGGACTTTTCTGGATTGAATTACGAACTCGGATCGATACCTGATGTCAAAACGAAGGCACTCTTCAATTCCTTTCTTATTTGAAAAACAAAAGAATAAAAACAGGAACAAATACTTCGAACATTTTTGTCGCCTTCCATCGGTCAAAACCATCACGGTCTACGATAAAAACAACTTTTCTTTATATTAAATTAATCTCGAAAAAACCCAAAACAAAACCTAAAACTTCTTTCAAAAAAGATAACCAATTACTCCATATAGGGGTATTTTAGTCATTCATGGTCCCCCCACCCCTCCAATGAACACGAGCCATCTCGCCATCCCACCAGACCGTACAAAGAAGGAAGAGGGCAACCTCCGCCGCACATCTCATTCGGTAACCGTGAGATGTGCGGCGGCGAACAAACTTGACAATGCCCAAAATATCCATTTCTTAAGAACTTTTTGCAACAAGATTATTACAACATTATTTAATAAGCGCGCAATTCTGTCATTCTTTATATATTAAAAGGCAAAAAAAAAAAAAAAAGGAACAAGCATCTTGAATTCTTAATCTTACACTCACCCAAGCCCAACTCGGTCCTTGACTTAAAAACCGAGGTCATCTACGTAATAAATTCTTAGACACTAACTAAGTGCAACCGTACCGTTCCAAAGATAAAGATAGATCCGGAACCGCGTCCCGGCGATCTAGGCGCAGGCGTGCGGGACGAACCCAACCCGTGACCCGACGGTGTCGAAGACGACCCGGATCCCCTGCTGCTGGATGTTGCCGATGATGGAGAGGCCGCTGGTGGTGCCGGCGAAGGCGAAGCAGAAGAGCCCGGCGGTATTCACCGGAATCAGGTAGTTGCTCGCCGGAAGCGACAGGTCCGCCCCGCGGCCGCCGAAGTGGAACACCACGGTGGGCACCTTCACCACGTCCTGGCCGCTCAGATCGTAGCAGGTGTCGAAGAGCGAGAATCCAGCAGCGGTGCGCTTCAGGTGCGTGGTGCCGGCCCGGAAGGCGTCCCGCACCGCGGCGTAAGCAGGCTGGACCAGGCGGGTGACGGAGGTGCCGGAGTCGACGATCACCCCGCCGTTCCCATCTCCAGAGATCTGGAACTCCGACGCCGCGACGGACACCTGCGCACCGCCCACACTGATCCCCGCGAGCTGCACGTAGTAGAACGTCCCCAGCTTGGGGTTCACCACCATCGGCGTGTAGATGGCTCCGCCGGAGCCAGCCGGAGTCACGGCCGCGTCGCCGAAGACGAGAGTCGAGGTCGCGGTGGAGCCGGCCTGGCGGTCCGAGAGGCAGTAGGAGAAACGCCGGCCGAAGATCCGGCCGGCCTGCGAGGGGAAGGAGAGATCGCCGCGGCCGAGGCCGAGCAGCCCCGCCGCGCCGACGAACAGGCCCTCGTTGTCGTGGCCGCAGCCGAGGGCCACCCGGCCAACCGTTGTCTGGCGGAAGGTCAGGGTCTCCGTCGAGAAGTCGCCGACGGTGAAGGATCCGTCGCCGTAGGAGACCTGGTAGAGGCAGGACCGGCGGCGGGAGCAGCCGGACATGTCGAGCTGCCGGCAGATCGGCGACGAGCACGGCACGCCGGCGAAGGAGGTCGACGTCGTCGGGTCGAAGAGCGGGTCGGACTGGGAGTAGCAACGGCGGCAGGGGGAGCACTGGATCCACACCACGTCGCTACCCGTGTCCACCACCATGTACATCGCACGTGCGGGGGTGCCGACTCCCACATGCGTGAAGTACTCGCCGCTCCCCTGCGCGAGGCCGGAGACGATGGTGGAGGAGAAGGCCCTCGGCAGCCGGGTCGGCAACGGCCTGGTCGAGTTTCCGCCTCGGAAACTCCGCTTGGCGACGCGGGAGGCGATGGAGTGGGCCCGGGACGAGTCTCGGGCGAGGCGGAGGGAGAAGAGCTCCGCCGGGGTGGAGTTGAGGGCGAGGGAGTCCCGGTGTTCGAGTCGGAGGACCAGGGAGGGGGAGGCGGAGGGGTAGACCGAGTTGGTGGAGGACTCGGTCTGGGTGAGGGTTTCGCTCCAGGGGAGGTCGGAGTCGAGGTCGAGAGTGGGTGGGCTCGAGAGGGGTCGGACAACGAGGGTTTGGTACAAGAGTGGCTCCGCAGAGGCGGTAGCTAGCAGGAAGAAGAAGAAGAAGAAGAAGAGTGGTTTTCTCTCCATGGTGGTAAGGGAGAGAGAGTATGGAGACTGAGTGAAGAAGTGACAGATTTAAAGAGGGAGAGGGCTTTGCTTTGTATCTTTCTCATTTGTTGTTAGTTGTTACTGCAGTAAAAAAACAAACAAATAAATGACAAACGTTCTACCCCCGTAAAGTAAAGTGTGGTTGGGAGAATGTTAGTAATAAATGCTTTTAACGTTTCTCTTTTCTCTCTTTTTGTTTTTTTCAGACTTTAATGAATGGTCTATTATAGCCTTGTGGATCACTAGAGTAACTGTTGTATCCATTGTTTGGGGGTTTGGATCGGGATATATGAGACGGATATGAATATGTGTAGTTGGATAATGTGAGCTCCTTCTCGATGTAGTTAAGAGAGATATTTCTCGTCGAGAAATGCCAAGATGAGTGTCATTAATGCCACCATGCAGCAATGCTGCATATAATGCGAAGTCTCATCAATCAGTCTTTCCAACTACAATGTTACTCATCAAGGAAGTATAATAGCTTAACATTTTTTTATTATTTTTACTCGAAGAAACCGTTCCCGGCGCAAAGACCTAGCCACACTAACTCAGTCTGATGGACTTATGGTCTATGTCCATGTCATCATAAAACTCTGAGAACTTACCCTTCGACCCTCGAGAGTCCTCATAAGACTTGAACTTAGGCCCTTCAACATCCCACTACTTCAAACCCCTTCAACATTTTTTTTAATAGTAAGTAGTGATAAAGTTGTCCTTACCCAATTTGCTCATGTCCAATGTCCATGTGATGCCTCATACACAAACACAACCAATACTCTATATGGTTGGGTAGGATATTTCAACATGCTAATCATAACCCAAGACAATAGAGTCTATATAAAACTGCATATTGGCCACTCTAAAATTTGTCATGGAGAGTATGAACAAGTGGCAAGGCTAAAAGGGGGCTGTCTTTCTTTATGTATAATATAATGGCTCATTAGTTAGAACTCATAACCAACTAATGTCAACCTTTAGCATGAATGGACATGTGCTTTTCAGCAATGTAGTCCTCAAACCACAAATTACCCAAAAGTTTGCACATGCATTACAATGAAAACAAGGCACAAAATGACTGAGCTAAGGGCCCTATGAGGATTGTTGGGCATCCGCATCTACGCCTTAGAGCACGGAGCTTCGCCTATTCCATATCCAGTTTAAGCTCTAAGCGTGTGTTTGGATTTGTTCAATTAGGTGCAGTTGGAATCCAATTATTCACAAATCCAAATACAATAAAACCATACCCCTGTTTAGGGGTGTCAACGGGTCCGGTTTACCCAGACCAAACCTTATAGGATCCGAGAATGATGACAAATAAGAAGACACGATTAGGGACTGTGTCTCAACCCAAAGGTCCAATTAATACATGGAACTGGGTATAGTTTGTGAAATTTTATACCAAACCCGAGCCCAACCCGAGTTTCGATTATGACATGTAATTTTTCAATGTAAAAATGATAAAAAAATATTATTTTGCAGGGTATGATCCAGGTCTAGCTCATGTAGTTCTTATCAGGTCCAGGTATGGTTTCTCTTATATTAGACTCGATTAGACCTGGTATAATAACTATAATTTTTAAATGTTAAATAAATTTATTATATAAAATTGAACCCTATGGATCTTGAATCGGATCTGAATATGATCCAAAGCATGAAAGCTCGATCTAAGTAATATTTAGATCTGAATCTTTTATCGTAACTTAATACTGATCCAAACTCATATCTAAAAATAAAATAGATCCTTAGCGGACCTAGATAATATCTAAATGGATATTTTTTAATAGATTTGGATATTATCTAAATAAACATTTTTTATGAATTTAGATATTATCTAAATAGAATCTTTTAGCAGATTTGGATACTTATTCAGATCTATATTTCAGGGGTCATGTTTGTAAATATTTAAATTGATCATGAGTAAAATGATAAAATTTTATATGCTTAATATGAAATACTAAAAAATATAAGGTTTACTTTTGAAATTTTTATAGACAAATGTTGATTAAAATATTTTAAGGTTGTAAATATGGGGTTTACCCGGATTCATAAAATCCTCTTTGAAATCATAGGGATGTCATTTGTAAGCTCTGATTGTCCTTCGTCTGATGTGAATGTAAAGACGAAGCAAGTTTCTCGATCTTTATAGCTCAAATCGCACCATCATAGATTTCAATATGCAAATAAGAATAAAACTTATATAAGCACATAATTCAAAAAATAAATAAAATTAGAATAAACAGATTAAGGATTTGAAAAATATTTTTTTCAGACTCGAGGGTCCACTTTATCGTTCAAGCTTTTTTTTTTGTCTGTTAACACATTCGTGTAGGTATGAATGTTCTTCAATGACGTTGGGATAGAGTGTCGACAAAGTTGAAGTAGGTTTGATCTTGCAAGACTGGCACTTGGTTATCCAATTTCTCGATGATCTGGTTATAAGGGTGAGTCTCTATTTATATAATTCAGAACAAGACATGAATTATCAAATTTTCTAGGTCGAGATCTAAATCTAGGTCTATCCTGGACGAGGATAAGATCTATATATCTAAGAGAATCCTTGATACCAAAAGAGGGGGGGGGGGGCGCTTCTCTAATAGAACGAGCTAATGCAGGACACCTTGTATTGGAAAGTTGCAAGTTCAAATCTCAATGGTATCATTGTATTATTGGCATGGATCTGTCTAACTACAGCTTGCCTTTAAAAAAAAAACTTCAAACTTATTGCTTAAGCCAAGCATTTCAAATACACTTTATGACATAAAATATATGCAAAAACATATTTAATACTACTTGACAGGTCTATAGAAACCGAGCCAAAAAAATACTGAAAGTAGATTACTGTCCTAAATTCCCTCAATCCAAACAGGCCATGAAAATGGAACCCAATTGCACTAAATCCCTGTTTATTACTCGAAAGTGGCCCAAGGATTTAGCAAAATTTTAATGGAATTGGATTCCAGCCGAAACTCCCCGAAGCACCTATCGCGCCCACTACATCTTTGAAAACGGTATAGGACCCGTATCCAATACATTTTCAACCTTAAACCTAAACAAAAAGTGCATTTCGGTTCTTTTGCATCGATCCAAACTAAGGGGATAAAAAGGTAAATACAAAGTAGGCGAAGCAACCCTCCTGCCCTCCCGTTCACAAACTGACCAAAATACCCCGTATTTTTCGGCCTGAACGGAATATATGAAGAAAAAAAAAACTCGCAAGCATTCCCGTTGCCGATTTTCTCACTCGGCCTCGTTATTCAAACCGAGGTCAGACTTCCAGAGTCCGGTTCAAATTCTGGTTAAGTCAAAATTACGAAAATGCCCTCAGAAAGATTTTACTTGATTATTTTGGATTTTGTTTGGGCAAATGGACTTGGGTTTGGACCCGAGATCTATTTAGACAAGATTTATTTAATTATTAAGTTGAAATGATAAGGCATGGTAAAGCCTAAAGTCACGGTGCCCTAAAATCACGGGGACTGAATGTGTTGAAAATTCAATAGTAGCAGCCTCAAAGTACATTTTCTGTGTTTGGTAAGTGGGTACCAAAAACAAGTCGGATATGGGTCATTGATGATTGACCCAACCGTGAAGGGTCTGGTTACGGATCTCGCAGTACAGTCCAGGATCCGGTTATTGAGTCGTTCTGCCGTTGGAACTTGGATCTGCTGAAAAAGTGCAAAATTGATTTTCTGATCGTATTTGTTTATTTGATCCAACCTGGATCAGACTGGACCCAAATATATGTGACCCGGATTAATATATATATATATATATATATAACCTGTATCTGACAATGATTTGCATCCCTGTTAATGGTGGGACGTAGGGTTGTCAGAGGTTGAGCCTGGGCTAGACCCGGTTTGTTCTTTGTTCACCAACAGCACAGGTCCGCTTTCTTCCATGTCATATTTTGTCGGTTAATTCTTTGTTTGATAACCGGGTCCGGGTCCACAACACTGTATAGGTTGTCCAACCGTGTCTTGGATGATTGGATTCAGATCTGGGTCCTGTAGTTAGGGAAAGGTACCCCACCTTCTTTGTGTAACATCTGTTTTTTTTCCAAATTCTAGACATAAACTAGTTGTACCTGTTTTGGCTTTTAAGTCTGATGCCTACACATGAGCAACCCAGGGCTGCAAGCAGATTACGGATCAGGTTGACCCAGTTGGTAGCCCAATTGTACCCACATAAAATTCTCTAGGTCAGATGGAGCCAACCTTTTGCTCCATTGACAGCCTTCTTAAGAGGGTTGTACCTCTAATACTAACCAATGCTGGATTCTAGATGGATATGGACATTGGTCTAGCTTAAATCATGGGTAAGATCCAATCGGCTCCGAATGCAGAAAACACATCCAGTGATACGGGTTGGATTCAGGAATGCAAATTGGTTGGAGTTCTGGCCTGGTCCAAACAGGATGCCCCAGACACTTCTGGATCCTGTTATTATCTACTGAATATGGACCAAATTTGGAACCCAATATGCTTGGAACTAGTCAGTCCGAGCCAACATCAAATAAAAAAATATGGTCAGATGTGTTCACAATTAGGTCAAACCAATCTTTCAGTAGATCCAGATCATAGTGGATCTTTGACTCTACAATCTGAGCAAAGTCAGATCCAAATCCAGAAGCAGACCTACAGTTTTGATTTAGAGATGATCAGAACCATATCTGACTTTAACCTACATCGAGTGTGACAAATATCGCGAGATTTATGAAAAATCTCACGAGAAATTGCCTGAAAGTTTAAAACGGCAATGTCTCGTGAGATTTACAAAATATCGCAAGATTTATGAAAAAACATAAATACCGCAATTTAAATGCGATATTTACGTTTTAAACGGCTATTTATCACGAAAAAAATGTGTATTTTTATTTTTAAATAATTTTTATTAATATTTTCTTATAAAAGTATTTTTTATATTTTTTAATTAAATTTTTTATTGCCGAGATTTTGCCAAAAAATGCATGATTTATGGATTTTTTCCAATTTCTCGTGAGTTTTTTAAAAACGAGAAATTGCCGATAAAAGTGTTTGTCAATATGCCTACATCCCCGGTCCATTCTCCGTTTTATGTCATCCATTCCCGGTCCAAACGGGGCCGACGTCTCCCCAAGTCCACTGCCATCCCTAGGCCACTAATGTGTGAGTTGCTGAAAGAATTCATTTGGTTGTGTTATTCAAGGCTGCTCCAAGAAACACACACAAGTCATCAAAATCTCATAATGCATGCAGAGTTTCACATAATTGCTCTCTAATTACAAAAAATGTTACTGATTGTTAGGAAAGGAAGAAAGAAAGGCTGAAAGATTGTCTACCATAAAACGAATAAAAAAAGTAAAGGCAACCACAGTACAAAGTTTGTGGAGATCCCATTCTTTCAACTTCAAAGATAGAAAATCAAAAGGATAAGAAAAAGCAAAAGAAAATCTGGGACTAATGATGTCTCTAGAAAAGCGATTCCCATTTACGCTTTAAATAGAAGCAGAGAAAAAGCAAAAAGTTGGTGAAGAGGAGGAAAGGAAAAGGAAAAGTAAAAGAGAAATTTTAGAGGATGTGCGTGAGTGAACATACTCGTGGCTCCCTGAGATTTTCTTTTCATTTTTATCACTTAACCTCTTAGCTATTTTTTGTCAGCAATCTTCTTCACACACACACATACACTAGCAAGGCCCATGCATCTGGCTGGGCTCTAGATGAATGGGGTGATGTTAAAAAAATTTATTATGATAAAAAAGTAAATTTTCATGAAAATTAAAAATATGTACACATCTAATGCAAATCGGTTATCCAATTCACGAAGAGCTACGCTACAATCTAAGATCTATACTATCAACTACGAAGAAAAAGCAAGAAAATAGAGTTTAGAGCTAAAAAAAGAAAAAGAAAAATCAAATTTATGATAATTAATCAATCCAACTTGAATATTTTTTGTACATAGGGCTTTCATCATTTTCTAGATGAAGTCTCCCAAATCTCAATTTAAATAAACTATCTAATATGATAAACTTATAGAAAAAATAAAACTCTTTTTAATTATCCTAATCTAATAAAATTTTAATATTGAATCCAAGACCCATTACAAAATTATTCAAATACTATAAATTATTCAAATACTATAAAAAAATACAAATACATCAAAGTGGATCCAACGGATCCTTTTGAACCCGAGTCTTCTACTCCACTCATGCATCATTTGATGCAAATCGGTTACCCAATTCATGAAGAACTATACTACGATCTACACTATCAACAAAGAAGTTAAACCAAGAAAATATAGTTTAGAAAAACAAATTAAATTTAGGATAATTAATCAATCTAACTCTAATCTTCTAATCTGCCTTGTACATAGGGTTCTTATATTTTTATAGATGAGGTCTCCCAAATCTCAATCCAAGTAAATAACCTAATATGATAAACTCATCAATAAAACTCTTCTTAATTGTCCTAATCTAATAAAATCCGAACATTAAATCCAAGATCCATTACAAAATGACTCAAATATTAAAAATGATAAAAATCCAAAAACATCAAAGTGGATCCTTAAGGACTCGGATCTTCTACACTGCTCTTGCATCATTCTCCTCAAGTTGAAGAAGACTTCCCCTCAAGTCTGGATTCCGATTGTGCTTTTTCAAATATTGTTCCACCTTCTCTGCTCCAAAAAATGTGTGAACCAAATAGGAGTTCCAATATAATCATGGAAACACAAAATGTTCTTCTCGAACCATCCATAATCTTCAACTGCATCTTTTTGTTGATATGGATCAAATGGACCTAATGTAGACTTAATCCAACATGAAGAAGTCCATGAGAAAATAAATTAGACCTCTCTCTTTATCACCTCGTGCTCTAAATGTTGTTGTCGATGCACTTCAAAATCAAGGGGTTGGGCCTAATCTAGGGGTGGAGCACTCTGGTCTGGACCCATAGTACAAAAACCAGGTTGCCTTGGAAAGGAATTAGTAAAAATCGGGTTGGATTCGACCCCAAAATACCAAAAACTGGGTTATGTATTTGTAAATTAGGTTGAGACCCAATTTCAATAATGAATCGGTTCATGGAACTGGTTTGGCTAGTTCCTCTCTCACGAAGAACTCCACATGTGGAAGGAACCCACGGGTATGTGTCCTGTGGGAAACCCACATGCAATGGCTCTCGTCCACCGTCGTTGACAAGGGGCCATCGCTGGTAGAGGTTGCCACCGCCAAACTGCCATGTCCAATGAACACTCATCGGACGATGGTTGACCAGTGATGGGGGCTCGTATAGACCCTCGTTCCAGCCACCTTACGACAGGTGCAATAGCGAAGAGAGGCCCACCACCGACCACCCCTACCAGTTGGGGGGGGGGGGGGATCGACCAGATGCAGTCGACAGAAAGATGTTGGTAGGATCAAGGTTGTTAAATGCGATGAGGCGAAGCGAGGCGTTGAGCCTGCGCTTCGCCTCTGAGGCGTACACCTCAGGTACTGAGGCGTACGCCTCTCACAACTGGTATGGAAGTGAAGCGGTGGGAGGGGAGGCAGGGAGCGGCGGAGGATCAGTTGGCCGGCACGTGGCGGTGGATCCACCAACACTTGGGGTTAGCACAACCGACGAATCGGGCAGAGGAGGAAGACTTGGGGATGAAGGAGGGGATTCTGGAGGTTGATGAGGGGCAATTTGCGCATCACAGCACGCCTCAGTACCTTGAGTGTGCGCCTTGCCTCTGAGGCGTACGCTTTAGGTACTGAGGCGTACGCCTCTCACAACACTGGGTAGGATTTCAATCACCATTGAGCCCTTGCTTAGACAATTGGATCTCCCATGCAAGAAGAGGGTGGGGCAGAAGGACACTCGACTCCGTCTCTCAGTGGGCTACCCCGATGGGCCAAAGGATTGCCCATCAGCCTCTAGTGTCCGGTGCCTGACATGCCTGGTCCACCACACTTTCTTTGTGCTTGATTGCTTGTCTGATGTTCTATATGCAACCAAAACCATGCCATAATCATTATCATAATTGACCACATGTCATATGTCAAAGTTTCAAGCTTCTGATTTATGTTGCACATGTTTACGTTTATCTCATGCATGATAGCCTTGATAGATTCATTTTTAGAAGCTTGCAACTGTATTGATTCTTGAACTGCGGCCTCGACTCTGATACTACTTTGATGCAAATCAGTCACCCGATTCGCAATGAACTATGCTACGATCTATAATCTACACTATCAACTACGAAGGAAAAACAAGAAAATAAAGTTTAGAGAAAGGAAAAAAAAGAGAAATCAAATTTAGGATAATTAATCAATCCAACTCCAATATGCCTTCTACCTGTGTTCGCATCTTTTTATAGATGATGTCTCCCAAATCTCAATCCAAGTAAACTACCTAATTTGATAAACTCTTAAAAAAAACAAAATTCTTCTTAATTATCCTAATCTAATAAAAGTTGAATATTGAATCCAAGATACATTATAAAATGATCCAAATACTAAAAATGATCCAAATGATAAAAAAAAAATCAAAAACATCAAAGTGGATCCAATGGATCCTTATAGACCTGGGTCTTCTGCTCTGCTCTTGCATCAACATCTAAAATAAGATGGCATGTCATTTAGGTGGAGCAATGTTTGACAAAGATATAGAAGATAAGAGCATGTTATAAATATAGTAAAGAGGGACATGTGTTAGATAGTTGCTTTCAAGAAAATAGAAAAATAGTTGGTATGGATGTAATTGATATATGATAACTGATAAATACATGAAAACTTTGATATTTAGATATGTAACAATTCATTTTTGTGTAAAAAACTTACACAAGTGCCATTGCAAGCAATAGATATTTTTAATTAAGTTGTGTTTTGCAAATCAAACCTTACAAATGTGTTCAATATATTTTATTTATAGTAAATCGATGAATTGATTGAGTTTTTAATAAAAAATTTGATTTTATGACTTATGAGCATTAAAATTAATGAAAATTTTGAATCATTAAATTTCCAATCCTTGTAGAAACATGCTCATGTGTCGTACTCGAATTATCCAAAAATTGAATCTTTTTTCGGTAAATAAATTTTCAAAACTATTGTTTCAAAGAGACTGGATTTTCAAAAATAATTTTTCAATGATTTAGAATTTCTTAAAACATTGCTTTAAACTAAATATTTTTTTCAGCTAGTCCGGAATTTTAAAAATATTATTTCAATGAATCAGAACTTTTTAAAATATTTGTTTGCACAAAATTAGTTTGTAAAAATACCTTTTCATAGTCTGGATTTTTAAAAATAGTTTTTCAAAGTTTGGATCTTTTAGAATATTTGTTGTACTAAATGATTTTTTAAGAATATCTTTCAGTGAGTTAGGGTCTTTAAAAATATTTTTTCAATAAGTCAGAATTTTTAAGATATTGCTTTGATCTAAATGAATTTTTATAAATATTTTTTAGTGCATCAAGATTTTTTTTAAATATTTTTTTGCTCTAAAATAAATTTTGAATTTTTTTTAGTAATTCTGTTTTTTTTTTAATATAGCAAAATTGATTTCCTTCTATAGTTCATATGTTGCACACAATGCTAATTTTGGATTTTTTTTATGACGAGGTTTCTCCCTAAAGTAGGTACCAGCCATGTATGTGTAATGTGGTTGGTGGACTCAGTAAGGGCATGAGTGTCGATTACTCCATCCAACGATTATGGATTACCCATTGATTTTGGATGTTTTAAGTAGTGCTTTGCAATTCAAATCTTGCAAATGTGTTTAACATATTTTATTTGCTACAAATCATTGAGTAGATTATGTTTTTTAATAAAAAATTGATTTTATGACTTATAAGCATTAAAAATGATTAAAATTTTGAATCCTTATAAAAATATGTGCATGTGTCGCACTCGAATAATCTAAAAGCTGATTCTTTTTTTCAGTAAATGAATTATTAAAACTATTGTTTGAAAGAGTTTGGATTTTTAAAAATATTTTTTCAATGAATCAAGATTTCTTAAAAAATTGCTTTGAACTAAATAAATTTTTGAAAATATTTTTTTAGAGAGTCTAGAATTTTAAAAATATTATTTCATTGAGTCAGAATTTTTAAAATATTTGTTTGCAAAAAATAAATTTGTAAAAATACTTTTAAAGAGTCTTTTTTTTTATTTTTTCAATGAGTCTAGATTTTTTAGAGTATTTTTTTGCACAAAATGAATTTTTAAGAATATTTTTTAGTGATTTTGGATCTTTAAAAATATTTTTTCAATGAGTCGGGATTTTTTAAGACATTGCTTTGCGCTAAATGAATTTTTAAAAATATTTTTCACTGACCCATGTTTTTTTAAATATTGTTTTGCTCTAAAATAGTTTTATAAATTTTGTAGTGATTCTGGATTTTAATTTTTTTAATAAGTCATAATTTTTCAAAATATATTTTAATGCAAGCATAATACTAAACGAGAAATCGAGCTCGAACGAGTTTGCAAGCATTAGATGAACTGAAAAACTTGTAAATGGCTCGTTAAGATACAAACATGCGAACTTAAACGAACAACAAAGCTCGAATGAGTTTGCGAGCATTAGACGAGCCGAACAGCTTGTAAATGGCTCGTTAAGATGACGAGCCTAAAAGAGTCAAGCCAAGGCGAACTCATACTTGTCTCAGTAAGGTATGCCAAGCCAGCACGTGATCGGCTCATTAGCTAAATTCGCCGAACACAAATGAGCTTTGGACGAGCCAAATGACGAGCTACTCAATTCGTTTACCAGCCCTAACCACCAATCACCATAGCTAGGCGCATCCTTTCTGGTGATTTCTATTTTCTGCCCTGTGCTGGATGCCTCCTGCCTCCAGCTGCTCTTTAAATCCTTCTCTTCTTTGCTCTCTACTGGTTGATCTCTCTACAATCCCTACACTACTGTTAACTAATAGTATAAATAAAATCCTTCTATTCAGAAAAAAAAAAAGCTGGAAGTACTTCATGAGTTCAAAACCTACTAGCTAGAGTGTGTCCCTTGATGTGAGACCAAAATTGTGTAGAGTCCTTGGTGGTCAAGGAGGGCTTGTGGTTATCTACACCGAGGTGGGTTTTTTTTTTATGTTATGAAAAACATAAAATATTTGTTGAACTTGCCAAATGCCCAGGTCCTAACAAACTTGGGCATCAAAAATGTCATGGTTCATCATCGTGTCCTGTCAAAGTTAGGTAATGAAAGAAATGCTAGAGGGCCCATCAAAAAATGTCATGGTTCATCAAATATATATATATATATATATATATATATATATATATATATATATATATATATATATCCTATAATGGTTTGTATATAAAATTTAGTAAAAAATAACATTTTTTAACTTTTTTGCAATTTTTTTGGAGATCTAACATTGTATATGCGATCTATATAGTTTATTTATTTAGTAGAAAATAAGTTTTAGATAATGTATTAGAAACATGTAAGCAGGTTTCCCAAGGCTTAAAAAATGATGGACCCACAATGCACCAAAATTTTCAACAATCAAAAGAACATATTTTTACGTTGGAATAATACGATCAAAGGTGTGTTTCTTAGCAAACAAAACATGCTGAACGCATCTCTGAGGTCAGATTAATCGGATGCAACTTGCATTTATGATTTTTCAACTAGGTTATACATACTTCAGACAAAATATACAGGATTTATATAATTGGTACAATCGATTTTACCTACAATCTAGTTTGAATCTCACTATGTGAGTTATTCTGACACAATCTAACCTTATAGATGTGCTCAGCATGGTCGATTTAGTGCAAATCAACTCTTGGATCATGTTTTTTCGATGAAAAGTTTTTATGAGTAAAAAAAAATTGATGCCTTTATAGTTCTTAATTTTTTTTATCATCAAAAGAAAAAACAGAATATTGGTCAGATTCGAGCGATACAAAAGCCTATTCCACTGAACAAGACCTGTAGATCACATCTATTTATTAGATGTGAGGAAAGAATAAACAAACAAGGGGTTTCTGCCCTATTTGCTAAGTCGTTGGCATATGCAAACAACTGTAGCAAATCTTAACCCATATATAAATTAAAACCCATATATAAATTAAAACCCATATCTTCGAATGGGTTTTTGTCGAACTCAGGTGGTCTGCATGCCACACATCCAAAAAAATTGACTTTTGGACCTTTAGCGGCAGTTTTTGACTTAGTGCTTTAGCTGCAGTTAAGACCACCACCATTATATATATATATAAATAGATAGAGAGAGAGTCGAAAGAAATTCAACATTACCACTCATGAAGATCAACAAAATGTTGAACCCATGAACTGAACAAGAACAAAAGTCAAAAAAAATAAAGAAAGCACAAAAAAAAAGAACATTAGACAGATAAAATGGGCTCACGCCAGAGCCGCTTGCCCAGATTGCGACAAAGGATAAGTAGCATCAGCAGGAGGGAGTGGAAGATCACTAAGATGCATACGCAAGATCGCATAAACATCTACCAAGATTTTATGCACCAAGTTTTGAATGTTAACTCGAATATGACGAAAATGAGCATTGTTTCTCGCCATCCAAACAAACCACCAAGAAGTAAGCAACCACATCCGCTAGATGAACCTCCACCTCTTGCTGCGCCTAATACAAACCGGCCCCAAGATCAGATCAGATCTAGAGAGAGAGAGAGGTGCGTAACTGCGTAATCACTGGGAACGCAATGCCAGTAGGATGACACTGAATGTCCATCGTGCATTATGATGAACGCTCAACGCCAATTTCTGCACAAAATACTTTTACTAACCCCACACTTTTAGTACGTCTGTAAAGGTCTGGGACCTTTAGCACCGAAGACTTTTACTGATGCTTTTAGTAATCTCTTTTTACTAAAATTGACACTAAGCGTCAGCGTCATTCTGGTGTTAGTTGCACATCTACCACACACACACACTCTCTCTCTCTCTCTCTCTCTCTCTATATATATATATATATATATATATATATATATATATATAGTGAGGGAGAGGTCGTCATAAGGGCACCTACCACATGGGGGGAGGTCAGAGAAGGAGAAGACAATGATTGTTTCGTGTCAATTACAATCTCAACGCGTGGAGACAAGGAAAACGACTAGCTCTCATGGAAAACAAGCAAGCAATACCATTATTTTATTGCATTTAACGTTAGGTAAATACTGTAGCAAATTATTTGGTTTGCCCGGCAATGTTGTGCAATGTTCCATCGATTGGAAAAGTTCCAAAAAAGAAAAAACAGAAGTCTTATTGTCCCCTCCACCCGGGAAATCAGCTGAATGCTTGCCTTGTTTAAAAAAAAAAAGAAAAAGAGAAATACTTTCATCCAACTCCCAATGTCAAAGACAGCACAGGTCCATTTCGCTTGGAAAATGGATCTCGAATCTTGTTTTATTAAATAGGTCTCAGTCGCACACAAAGAGAATCTTGTTTTTATTAAAAAAGATCAAGACTTCGTTTTCGGTAATTTGATTTAATCAAAGATTTCAACTATTGGCAGAAAGGGAGTAACTTGTAACAAAAATATATGTTTATGCAGGCAATTTTATGTGTGGCGATTTTATGGGGGCCAAGGGATAAAAAAAAAATGCAGAAAATGCATTGATACATTAGAATCTTTTCTCTCACTCAAAATCACATCCATGTATTAAAAAGGCGGGCAACGCCTTACAAAGTCAGTTAGGTTCCAGTCATTCTCTATGTCATCAGCCATCTTCATACCCCTCTTAAATCTTATGATGCAAGTATCTGACCCTGTAGATGGATTCAGCATATTCAGTTTAATAAGAATTGACCCCATGTATCGTATTTTTTTTTACAAAAAATATATATATATTTTTTTTTTAAATTACAAAATTTTGCATCTTGTCCTCCTTTGATTTTTGAATTACCAAAAGAATTTTGCACACAAGTAGGATTTCAGCAATTTAAATGTCAGATCTACACTAAATGAATGAGGTAGATAGCATTTATGGAGGCTCATTTGATGAAAACTCACCTGATCACCCTGCCTTACAGTACACGGCACACCTCTGCAAACTTTAGTTTGACTCAAAGACAAATAACAATTGCTGGACATCCAATTTTCATCTGGTGACATGACTGAGGCGATGTGCTACAGCTGTGGCTGTCAACGGGTTGGGTCAGGGTTGACTCAGACCCACCCATATAACTAAAACCACATCTTTAGTGCCATTTTTTAATCCCACTAAAGACCCCCTTTCCTTTAGTATGTCCTTTAAAAAATTCAAATTTTGTTGATTTTCACAGAATGATCCCCAAACTCAAATTGAAAGGAAAGTTAATCAAGAGTTTTTTTTCTATCTAATAAAAGAGGTGAATTTAATATCATGGATCTTGCAGTGCAACTAAAAAGTAATCGTATTGTTGCTTCTGCTGTGTGATGTCTCATTCAACAGGGCAGTGTCCTTAGCGGACACGCCACCTCCTCCTCCATGGCATGGTTGGACTGGCGTATGAGTTTCCCAGCATCCCAAGAAATCAAAATTAGGGATGGCAGTGGAGGGGGAAAATGGGGCTCCACCTCATCCCGTTTGGGCCGAGGATGGAGGATATGAAATGGGGATGAAGGTTAAAATCAAAACCCGTACGAGTAGGGATGGCAGTGGGGCGGGGCGGGGGACAAGGTCTCCATCCCGCCCTGCCTCAAGATTTTATCCTCCATCCCCGCCTTCATCCCTATTTCATGTCCTCCATCCCCGGTTCAAACGGGGATGAGGCAGGGTGGGGCGGGGAAAAGTGGTCGGGGCAGGGCGGGGAAAAGTGCACGTCCATCCCCGCCTCCACCCCCGGACGGGAATGGATTTTAACCTTCGTCCCTGTTTCATACCCTTCATCCCCGGTCCAAACAGGGTGAGGCGGGGCCCCGCTTTCCCCGGTCCACTGCCATCCCTACGTACGAGGATGAACTTATGCTTTCCTTCGCCCGGCCCTGCCCCATCCGCAATACCCATTAGTAAAATAACTAAAATACATTTAGGGATGACAGTGGACCAGGGAGAAACGGTGCTCCGCCCAGCCTCGCCCCGTTTGGAGCAGAGAAGGAAGACATCAAACCAGGATGGAGACAGGGATGGAGGTTAAAATCAAAACCCGATGAAGGCGAAGATGGAGAGCAGAATTTTGAGATGGGTCCACCCAGCTCCACTGCCATCTCTAATCAAAATCTGCCCCATCCCTGAGTCTTTTAAGCCTTAGCAACATGTGAGGAGTCTCAACCCTTCCCAACAGAATCCCAAACCGACTGCCAACTCCCCAACCGATCCTCATAAACCCCTAATCATCAACCAATCTCTAAACAGAAATTGAAACCCCACCTTTCCATTGCTCCATCCAATGATCAGCCTAACAGGCCGCAACCTACCTACATCCAACAGGGGCTAGCTTGTCTGGCAGGAGCAGTTAAGTCACCTTGTGTTGGGACGTTGCAAGTTAGAATCCCTAGTCTGCCTAACCCAGCTTTCTCCGTCGGAAAAACAAAAAAGACTGACCTAAAACACAACTCCTTGATTCAGCCCAAAAGCACAGGGGGGATATCACGGAGAGGATATATCAACTGAATCTTCACTTCCAGATCCCTAGCCAATTAATTCAGAGATCCTCAAGCCTAAAAGCGTGCAACCAAGTTCCCTTTCCTATCTTGCCTACGACCTATTCTCTTTGCCCCGCAACTAGCTTATCACCCTCAATCGACTCGCCAACCCTTGTCCCGCACGTTCCATGCTAGACAATTCATGGGTGTAGGTTGGGAGGAGGGACAACAGTCCCAGAGTGCTCACCGGTAGAGTCCTGATCCATCGTGGTGGAAGTTCTTGATGTCCCAGATCCATCAGAGATCACACCAGGTGTTGTTTAATCTGGATAGCGGACTTTTGGTTGTTGGTTGCTGTAGTTATGGATGTAGATGGTAATGAATAAATCTCCTTTGAACCTCTTCCCCTCATTGGTAGAGAGTTTCTCGACTGTCATATGGTTGGTAGCTTTACGGTTGAGGATCATGGCTAAATTTTGTGCCTCTGGCCCAAATAACTCTCTACGGTGGAAGTGTTGTTGGGTTCACACCCAATCTTAAGTTACCCATCTTGGTAAGTTCTCATCAAGTGGGGTCCATATCAAATGGGATTCTTATCAATCTGCATATAAATATTGTTTTAGGACAACTTACAATTTTTTTTTTGTTCTCTCGCTTTAGGCGATGGCTTGGATATCGAGTTCATGTGTATATCAGCATCTTCGGACATGTCTAGCTATATAGGTTCGGTGAGAAGATAAACAATATTGTATCTGGTACTGTTCACATCAAACATTGATCTTATTTTTATGTCTTTTGGTATTTTACTGTTCACATAAAATCCAATTACATAGAAAAAACTAATTTGAATCGAATAACTGGATTAGGTCCATCTATTCTCATGCTTGCTAAATCAATTGTAAAGTTTCGAACCTAGTTTAGGTTTTCTGAACTGAGACCATTAGGCTTAGTTTTATGTTCATAAATAATGTAATATTATTTTTACACGAGGGTTTTTTATATGATGACATTACTTCAATGCAAAATTTATAGTTTTGAGTGCTTAGTGTGACTACCAAAGTGACCTTAAATATGAATAATGATTAAATTATTCATGTTAATATATGTTCTATGGCATCAAATTTGCATTCATTTTATGTAGTGATATGTCTGATTCCAAAGGAGGGCCATCATAATCATAATTTGAGTGAAATGAAACAATAAGTGTGTGCGTTTTTTTATTGCAAGTGACTATTATACCGAAAGGCATAAGTTTACTTATAAATCTTACATACAACTTATTAGTTTCATGACTGTAAAGTTAATGGGTTAACCACTGACATATTATAATTCTCACCCAAAGGAAAGATTGTAATGATGCAGTAGGTTGCCCATCATGGTAAATCACAAAGGATTTAGTAGATTTACTTTGAAAGTTATATGATATGATACAATGTGACGTGTGCATCTATTATTATTTGCAATATCTACTTTCCCTATGATGACTACCACTCTAACCCCTTGTTTGAATGACTTTAACTTTGAGGACTAGAAAGAGAGTGTTATGTTCACATTGGGGGTGTATGAACCTTGATCTGGTTTTCTGAGTGAATGAACATGCACCACTTACAGCGAAAAGTACTCCAAATCAAAGAAGCTGTTATGAAAAATGAGAGCGATCAAATCGCGCATATGCATAAACATGTGGCATAGGATATCGGGGGATCCATCCCTAATACAACAAAGACTGTTGATTTCATGAAAGTTGTGGAGGAACAATTTATGAGTTATGATACAGCAAGGCAAGCACTCTAATGACTAAAATGACCTCAATAAAATACTTAAGCACTGATAGCATCTGTGAACGCCTCATGGAGATGAGAAACAACTTTACAATTAAATGCAATAAGTTTTACTATGTCAGATGATTTCTTAGTCCATTTTATCATCAATACTTTACTTACTGAGTATGGTCCTTTCAAGATATCATACAACATACATAAGGAAAAATGGTTTGTGAATAATTTGTTGACCATGTGTGTTCAAGAAGAGGAAAGGCTGTGGAGGGAGAGACTTGAAGTTGTAAACTTTATCTCTCATAAAGGAAATGGGCATACGGATAAAGGCAAAAGTGAGAAGAAATTCGGTAATCAAGTCAAAGGAAATTTTCCTTGCTTCTTCTGCAAAAAGGTTGGACACTCATAGAAAGACTGTCTTAAATATAAGAAGTGGGCTGAAAAGAAAGGTATTCACTCATCTCATGTATGTTATGAATCTAATTTAGTGGATGTTCCCACTAATACATGGTGGATTGACTGTGGTTCTACCTTTCATATTTCCAACATAGAGCTTCTTATCAAGAACACCAACTGATGATGATCATGCTATCATTACAGAAAATAAAATGTGTTCAGGCTTAAAGTTTGTTGGGACCTTTAGGTTGATCCTGGACACAAGCTTTGTGTTAGACTTTGGCATTGCCTTTTATATTCCATCTTTCACCAGAAACTTAATTTATATCCCTAGGCTTGATAGAATTGGTTATGCCTTTCATTGTGTACAATCTTTTTTTTTACTTTGTTTAAAGACTCACTTGTAGTTGGAATTGTTTATCTTTATGATGGATTATATAAGTTGCATCTTGATCACCAATTTAAATTATCTTTGTTTACCCATCATACCACAAATTCAATTGGCATCAAGCAAGGTAAATTAATAAAAGGTCATCCATGTTATGGCATAAGAGATTAGAACATATCTCTATAAAGAGAGTTAAGACATTAGTAGAGGAAGGGTTTTAGGACCTCTAGATTTCACTGATTTTGAAACTTGTGCAGACAACATAAAAAGAAAGCAGACCAACATATTAAAAAAAGGTGTCAAATGAAGTTTAAATATATTAAAAATTATTCATATAGACATAAGTGGTTCATTCTCTCATTGCATAATTGGGGAACAATATTTTGCCAACTTTATCGATGACTGTACAGGATACATGTGTCTACCTTTTATTTGAAAAGGCAGAAGTTTTTCAAGCCTTTAAAGAATTCAAAGCAGAGGTAGAGAAATGAACATGAAAAGTAATCAAAGTTTTAGGTCAAACATAGGTGGTGAGTACTATGGGTGGTACACTAGAATGGGATTAAAGACCTGGACCATTAGCGAGGATCCTTAAAGAGAAAAGCATACTCCCTTAATACACTATGCCAGGTTGTCCATCCCAAAATGGAGTAGCTAAAAAGACAGAATCGTACATATAAAGAAATGGTCACGACCATGATTAATAACTACCCTTTCTATATCTTTGTAGAGTGAGTCATTATAGGCGATTGTGCATATCTTAAACAAAGTTCTTACTAAGGTTGTTATTAAAACTCCTTATGAATTATAGACTGGTAGAAAAACTTGCTTGAATTATATGCATATATGGGGATGTTCAGCTGAAGACAAATTGTATAATTTCTTAATCTTGGGGCTATTAGTGGTCTTTCTTATACTCCCAATATAGCTTTTTTTTTGAAAAAAAATGATGGGTGCTACCCCAAATTTATATTAAAAAATAAAAAATTTACAAAAGATGTAACGCCCCAAATTCAACACAAAATTTTAAACCATTTTTTTTTGAAACACACGATAGATTTGGGCTCGCTACAAACAAATAACTGAACAAACCATCTTATTGGAAATTCAAGTTCATAATTTAGGAATCAGTAGAATAAGTCTCAAAATATAACAAAACAGCCCCAAAACCAAATCCCTAGAGCAACACACTCGTCGAGCCTTGTCCAACGCCACGCCATCAATCAGAACTTGTAACATTTTCAACGGAGAGGTTAGCCTCTCAAAGTACAACAGTAAAGATCATAACATATGAAAACATGGCATTAGAGAAATCATTTGTATGTATAGAAATATGTTCAATAGCAAACTTATATACATATTCTTTTTCCATGTTGTCCCTGGAGCATAAAAATCGGTGTTGACCATTAGTCAAAACCCATGCCATCAATTCCAATTGTCGCATACAAAGGACTGCGGTACCCACAGCCGTTGCTCCCACTAGGGCGATTCATTGATCGGGAGGTCCCATAGTGAGCCTTTCAGATTGAGCTCAGTCAGTAGGGCTAGTCATCGGGCTTTCCCGTGTAACTACCCAGGTCCCCCTAGGACTGCCGGGCTGGGTGGACCGAGGAGACGCCTTGCTCTCCAAAATATAACAGAAATCCCGGAGCCTGGTACCACCTACCCTCTCCGTAGGCAAACAAAAGTCCTGACTTATTATACTCCCTCAGGAGGAGTTCCACTTCCCCATTTAGGGTACACGACATATGTACAACTTGGTCCAGGGTACAAGGGTTGAGATGTTTTTACAAACATGATAAATTTAAACTAGAGAAAATAAAACCATAGAACACAAAAAAATGATATCTTCCATGTACATTATCCAAATGCCCTTTATAAATTGTCGTTGGGGTTTTGGATTCAAATAGCGTACTTTTATATCTGAACCAAAAGGACTCTATTTCAAACATACAAAACCTTTTACCAGAATTTATGAAACAAATAAGTTTGGTCATTTTGACATAATCTGTCTAAAACGAGTATCTCTTGATAAACTTCTAAAAGGACTAATTTTGCTGAAAAATTAGGACTCATACCCATTCAACATCATTCAGGGACTAGTTAACGAACATCTCGATGATTCCAAAATGCCAAGACATGCCTAAAAATTCCATCGGATCGCTGAGATTTGCACGTCACTAGTTGACCCAAGTTATTTTTTTTTCTGTTTATACAGTCTGATAGAAACCAGTATGTCATTAAAACCATGTATGATTAGAACCTGGTCTGTAATTCATGTTATCAATGCTCTATTATGTTCAGCCATTTACCATCATATATTATCAATACAGTACCAAGCCATTCTAAAAAAAGTAATACAAGGTACTTGCATTCACTAATGAAATCATAATATTTATAACTCACAGTTATATGAGTAATCTATATCCATCAAAAACAAACATCTAATACATGGTTTCAACCATGCCCTCACGCTGAATTCTCCAACCACTAAATTGCACAGGCTGCCCCATCTTAATGCCATGCTAAAGTACATGCATGAAGTCACATCATATAAATTAACATACACCTAACGTCATATAAATCTCATGCTTACTTCTTCTTTTTTTATGTATGCTGAGGAACACCTGTACAAACATAGACCCACGTATACCAAATCACCAAGCCCTCTTGAAACACATACTAACGTCTGGTCCCATATTCATTAACGTGTAGAGTCTGATTTTTTTTTCTTTTCATTCTTTTGGAAATCTAAAGGCATTAAATACAGTTTTAAATTTTCTCAAAAACCTTTCATTCATATACATGCTGCACATGATCATAAGCCACAATCTAAACCACCGTACCTTTTTTTTTTCAAATCACTTCGGTCCTTTGCTTTCTTGTGCAAGAAGATTGTGATCAACACGCTCCATTGCTCAAGCTCCTCTATCGATCTCCAGTTCTCTTCCCCTTTCTCTCCTTTTTTCTAAAAGCTTGTTTGAGGATGCAGTCCACGTCTCCTTCTCTCTTTTACAAAAAAAACAAATCATTTTCTTTGTTTCAAAGTTATAGTCTTTCCATCACTATCTCATGCCTTCCTTTAAGGCCACCTTCCCCTTACGTTGTTAATCCTAACAGTCAACCCAACCTTGCAGCCACCCCTTTTCTTAAGCTTGCCATCTAGGAAAAATCTATTTACTACAATTCCTTGCTACAATAGCTCTCTTTCTAAATGAGTTTTTTTTTTCATAACGTGTGCTACTTACCTCCTTAAAATCCAACCTTCTATCTTCACCTACTTAAATTAGGTGTCATTCAATCCTTAACCAAATCCACATTTTGAATTAATTGTTTTTAATAAATCAAGACAAAGAAGGAAAGAAATTTATTATTCCAATCATGCTGGCCAGAATCATTATTTTATATCTATACATTACACTCATAAACCTTAAAGGCGATTTTGCCCATCAATGGTCGATCCATGTAAGAATATACATGTACAGGAAAATATGAGCACCTAACCATAACAATTAAATTCATAATGAAAAAAAAAACAATGAACACCGGGTTTTTACAAAAGATCTCCCTGAGGGTAGCCAATCTGGTGGCTTATCTTTCCATAATAAATTATTACATGACCTAAGAAAAAAAAACATAGCCCATGGCTAGCGACGACACCTTAAGCAAAACACCATTGAAAGCATTTGCCAAAACCCGTGCAGGGACTGATGTATGACAACCTTTTATAACAACCCTCACCGAACTACACCAATGATTATTATTTGTAATGATGCACACATGCACTCCTCGTTAAATGGACGTTAACAAAGACATACATTCTCCTTCAACAAAAGCATCATTTGAGGGGTCTCTTCCTACTCCCAAGAATAAAACTTCATCTCTAGAATAAACAACAGATGAGAAAAGATCATTGCCTCTAAATGAGCATAAAGCAAATCTGACAAAAAATATTAGTTATCAAACCTATTTTGGCAAACAAGGATATATTGTCCCTCTGAGATACCCACCAATCAATCACAGTGAATTATTTTTTGCAAGATGCCCAAACAAGATAAGCTATTACTGAATTACTTGACAACACTCCCTCATGATAGGACACATTCCTCAATTTTTAGATATTCCAATAGATTATATGGAATGCAATATCCCATCAAGGTTTAAAACACATAGGATGGTGTGAAGATGTCATCCACCATTTCAACTCCGGAATAAAATAAGGGTGAGGGACTCGCTTCTTCCCAAAGATTTTGCACACAAATTTTCAAATCAATTAGACAATGGGACACAAAAATGGCATATGGGACTGAGTCTTTTCTTTCTTCAAACAGAGGGAACATCTATTAGGCAACGCAACACCAAAGCCCTTTATTCTTTCTTGAGTAAGAAGTCTACCATGACCAACCAAATATGCAACCCAGTCAGCCTTGGGAGGAATTTTCTAAAGTCACATAAACTCATACCTTTCATGTGCTTAGGCATCCTCTCGAATTGCATCCTAAATTTCTTTATGGCTAACTTCAGCAACACATTTAGAACCATTCCACCAAAGTCTGTATGAACCATGAGAGAGCTGAAACCAGTTAGATTAGGCCACATGCTTTCAAAACCCAGGAAAAGAACATGTTGCCCTACACAAAGATCCAGGCCTTTCTTGAAGCTAATATTTTTCATGTTCCTGCATCTTTCGCTCTGAGGCAAGAGAGGTATAAGCGGTTGCCCCATCCAAATATTGATCCAAAACCATGTAACAGTCCCATTAGCTACCACACAAGACATCAATGGTTCAAATTTTTTTCATTCTCAGAATATTCTCTTCCATGCTCTAGATTTGAAATCCATATTTTCTTCCCAAAAACTTCTATTGCAGAGATTTGCAATGCATACATTCACCCCATACAGAGTCTCCAATGAACACATCAATAGCAAGCTTAGCCAAATATACGAAGTTCAACTCTTCAATCCTATGAAGACCAACTCCACCCTCTCTTTTTGGTTTACATAGGAACTCCCAAGCCATTAAATAAAATTTTCGCCTAGAGTTTGAATCTTGCCACAAAAAAATTCTGAATATAGTATCCAACTGAACCACTACTTTCTTTGGAACCTTGAAAGACAAAATCCAAAATACAGGGTTAGAGGTGAGAGTATTTTGAATGCGAAGCAATATCCCTACATACAAAAATAATTTTGGTTTTCAAACTTTCAACTTCTATTGATTTTTCACAATAAGAGGCTGGCATAAAGTTGCATTCATCTTACTGACACAAAGCAACAACCACAAATATTGTAACGGTAAACTGCTCACCTTCCAACTGGTAAGCAGGGAAACTCGATTAGTCACTTCGGTGTTCACAATAACAAAATTTTCATTACTTATTTTAATGTATATAGCAGATTTGAACTCCAAAAAAATATTCATAACCTTTCACACCTGGTCCTCTGTTGGATTGCAGAAAAGCAATATATCATCCACAAAAAAGAGATGATCTACTCAAGATGAAGAACTTTAACCACCTCTAAATGATTATTGGATTCAACAAATTTTAGTCACTTAAAGAGTCTTTCCATCACAATTAGAAACAAATAAGGAGACAATGGATCCCTTTGCCTCAACCAAGTTGGGTGAAGCCTATACAATTAGAAACAGAGCTTCAATTTTTTTTCCAAAGTGTCGTTCACCAAAACCTGAAATGATGTTGTGGAAACATAGACCATAACTCTTGCAATTCAAGTTAGGTGAAACCCCAATCGAACAAGAGAATGTTCTAAGAATTTCCATGACACCTTGTCATAAGCCTTAGTAAGGTCTAACTTTAGACAAAATGTAGAAATATTCTTCTTATTGTAAGAATTAATGCACAAACAATATACTGTCACAAATATCCTTACCTTTTAAGAATGCCCCTTGGTTCTTGGATATCAGTCTCATAAGGATAACTCTCATTTTATTCATCATCACTTTTGACACAATCATATATAAAAAGTCGCATAGAGCATTAGGTCTAAAGTCCTTAAGGTGCATTACTCCTTGGGTTTTAGGGATAAACTCAATCAAGGTTGAGTTCACATTTTTGATTTTTTTTTAATAGTTGTAATGATGTCTCTTCCCACTATATCCCAACATCTCTGAAAGAACAACCCTGAAAATCCATCGGGACCTAGAATTGTGTCACTCTTTGCTTAGAAAATGATGGATCTTCCTCATTAGTAACAGGGACTAACAAAGACTCATTTTTAGACTCATTTTTCTCCTGAGTCACACGTTGTCTATCTCAAGTAAGGAGAGAGTCATATATGTCCTTATCCTCTAAAAATAAATCTTTGTAGAACTTCAAAAACTTATTTTCAATGCATGAGTAGTTCGAGACATGAGAGTCATCAATGAGTAAATGGTTGATGGTATTATGCTTCCTCCCACCATTAACAGAAGCCATGAAAAAGTTTGTGTTCATGTCACCCTCTCGAAGCCAAAGGATATGAGATTTCTACCACCAATGTGATTCCTTCTGCACAAGAGCCCCCTCAATCTCTCTCTTGAGATTAAATTTTGTCTCAATGTCCTTGCAAAATGGAGAGGCACAATTCATTGAGCAGGAGTTGGTTCCACAAAACTTAAATTTTATCTTCCAGAACCCTAGACTTCTTCCAGGCCAACAACTTTGATCTCACATCATCCATCTTGTTCAGAATACGAATCATCAGACAACCAAATTGCGGTGTGCTCCAACAATCAAAGATAATTTTTTAGCACTTCAGTTCTAACAACCACCGCTCAAAAAAATTGAAAGGGTGCTTCACACTCTTACAATTGACTCATAGTCAAATACAAGCAAGGAATAATCAGCCACCAATCTTAGAAAAACCTTCAATGAGTTGCCTATGCCAACATCATCAAACCAGTGATAATTTAGGAAGCATCGATCTAATTTGCATTGCATATTGTCACTGCCTTTTTTATTATTCCTTCATGTGTATCTCCCCCAGAATCCCCTATTTCGAATAGGCCTCTAGCTAAAATAAAGTCATGGAAGTCTGAAGCATAATAAATATTTTGAGGGAGCCTTGTCTTTTCTAAATTGTTGAGCACACAATTAAAACATATGATAAACATCCATGGATTTGGCTCTGGTTTCACCCGGGCAAGCAAAGCTCTAAACTGCATAGCACGATGCTCGAAATGGTTGCTAAGGAACACTCCTACGACCTTGAACTGCTTGTTATTGCAATGATCAAGAATTAAGCAACTAATTAATCCATCATTGATGTGAAAATCTGAGCAATCCACCTGACCCTGATCCCAAAAACACATGATATACATTTTATCATACTCGTATAAATCATTATGAATGACTTTAAAGTCCTCATACTTATATTTTAAAGATGCAAAACGCTTAAAAAAATCATTG
Organism: Nuphar pumila; assembly: GCF_984573655.1. Classification (NCBI taxonomy): domain Eukaryota; kingdom Viridiplantae; phylum Streptophyta; class Magnoliopsida; order Nymphaeales; family Nymphaeaceae; genus Nuphar; species Nuphar pumila. Next base: position 17,415,851 of record NC_143253.1, on the reverse strand, counting down.
GCTCGATAATGAAAAACATTTCAAGATGGTAATTTTGAATAAACGATTGAAGTTTTTTGTGCACTTGGGATTTGATGAAACCCTGGATGTTCCATGAAAAGATTTTTGTGGAGAACCTACAGACTTACCATTGGCACCTCCCTAAGGCCGAAGAGTGATGTTACTCACTCCAATAGACTGACCTGACATACCTTTCTTCAACCAACCTATTTTTCACTTAGAATCAAAAGACACCTCACTATGGGATATGAACTTGTCTCCTTGGGGATTCTCTTGGCCACCTGCTCCAATAGAACCAATGCTTACCTCACCATTTGTAGATACACTCAATTCGGCACCTTGAGCAACCAACTCAATCGCTCCCTCAGGGTGGACAATGAATTTAAAATTCAATACATCAGTAGCATCCTTAGGTATATTAGACTACACCTCCTCATATTGGATATTATCCATTGTATCATCCTGAATCACATCAAATAGAATTTCAAACTAGTCCTAGAGCAGTCATATGATTGTAGCTAGTCCTCTACAGAATGTTGGGCACCCTGAACAGGCTAATATAGAGAGTCCCAAAGGATATCAAAAGGGTTCTTAGGTTGCTTCATCGGATCTTTAGGGACCCAAACCTTGTGAATCTTTTTTTCTGAGCTAGTTTCCAACCATCACTTGGAGCTTTCCTGGGAACAAGATTAGATTTTTATTAACAACATTTAATCCTATGCATGTGGGATAGATATACCACACAAATTTTAGAGGATGGTTCATAATCAAACTTCAAATCACCTTGAAAAACAATCACCTAAAGCAAGTGGGGCAGAATCATGCAAATCACAATTTATCAGAACTTCAATTAGAATTTGAGCAAAATGTAGGTGTACCTTTACTATTGTGCTTTCATCAACTGCAACTAGCTTACCTCCCAAGCCTTCAACTATCATAGCAAATATGTCATGCTACCACATTGCTAGAGGGACACCACTAACACGAGTCTAAATAGAGAGAGAACTCAGACCATAAAACTTAGGGATCACATAGCCATCCCATTGTTCTATTAGCAAGGTTCTTCTCTCCAGCATCCAAGGACCATATTGAAGGATATACATCATGTCCTCCTTGTTTCCAAAGGAAACAAAAAATTTACTCTTAGGGAGGGCGGAGAAATTTGGTTTAACATTCAATTTTCATCTCCTACAAAGTTCAGATACAAAAAATTCTCGTTCCATTAGATGGGAGTTCCATTTGCAAACAAGTGAAAACTCATACGGTTTCATGTGTTTAGCATACAAATCTTAGAGAATACAAAAAATTAGTTTCCCATCCTCGACACTCGGCTTAGGCCAATTAGGATTCACATCTACCAAGTTGCATCTAATAATCTAAGCCCAAGACTGATAAGGTTTTGGGATGTTCATATCACTATTGGGGTTGCTATTACCAAGATCCTAATTCGATGGATCAATAGATCAATCTCTTTTAGAATCACTAGAATCAAAATTGCTAACCGAACAAGAACCCTGTTGCATAGCACCATCCATCAGCTTGGATGGATTATGCGAGCTCTGCATATCACCATATGTAATCTTGGATAGAATGTGTACAAGATCCGATCCCTGACAGACATTGATTCTAGGAACAACAAGACCACCGCCATCAACCAGATCAAGCATAGCAAACTCGCAGCTTACCTCATTATGAACGCCCTTCAGCTTGGCCAAATCTTGATGAGTAGGCATAAGAAACACAATCTGGGAGGAGTTCTTGTCCTTACAAGCAGCAAATCTGCAGCGGCAATGAAGAACCAACTAGAAAAATCATACTCTGATCAACAACAAGACCCGATTGAGGTGCATCAAAGAAAGCTAGGTTTCTTGAAGACAATGAGATCAGTGGGAGTGCGCAATCATGAAATGAAACATTTAAGGAAACTTAAAATCTAAACAATGTACTTGTCACATCTAGTGAGTTGATTGTTCCAAGGGTTGTCCCTGAATATAACATTCAAGAGGTACAACCACTCATACAAGAGTTGCCCCATGAGAAACCAGTTGTTGTGAAAATTGAAGTTCAACTATCACTAGCAGATCAAGGGTTACATGGAAATCCACAAGAGTCAAAAAAACTGGATTCTTTGATGATTTTTTAGTGTATCTATAAGAGATTAATTATAATATAGGGTTTGAGGATGATCCACAAACGTTTTCACAAGCTATGGAGAGTGTAATATCTATAAAATTGTTTGATGTTATAAAGGAAGAGCTAGACTCTATGAACAATAATCATGTTTGGGATTTAGTTGACCTACTTAAAGGAGTCAAACCAGCCAGATGCAGATGGATATTTAAAACTAAAAGGGACTCCAAAGGTAAGGTTGAATGTTATAAAGTCAGGCTAGTGGCTAACATATACAATCAATTGAAAGGCATTGTCTATAATGAGACTTTTTCTCCTATTTCAAAGAAAACCTCTATGATTTAGAACTACATCAAATGAATGTGAAAATGATATTTCTAAGTGAGGATTTTGAGGAAGAGGTGTATATGAAGCAACCTAAAGGTTTCATTGTAGAGGAAAAAGAACATCCATTTATGGACTTAAACAAGCCTCCCACCAATGGTTTTTTAAATTTAATAAGAAAATCCTGACATTTGGGTTTAAGAAAAATGTCATTGATCAATGCATATACCTAACGGTCAAGGAGAGTAAGTTCATAATTTTAATTTTATATGTAGATATTTTGCTAACCATCAATGATTTGGGTCTTTTGCATGAAACCAAAAGGTTCTTCTTAAAGAATTTTGAGATGAAGGATATGGGTAATGCATCTTATGTCATTGGCATAGAAATCTATAGAGATAGACAATCAAGTCTACTTGGTATGTCTCAAGAAGCCTATATCTTCAAAGTTCTTGAAAGGTTCAACATGCAATGTTGTGCACCTAGTGTAGCCCATATTATGAAGAGTGACAAGTTTAGTGAGTTGCAGTCCCCTGAGAAATGACATAGAACACACAAAAATGAAAAAACATTCCTTATGTCTCTGTTGTTGGAAGCCTGATGTACCTACAGACTTGCACACATCTAGATATAGCTTTTGCTGTCAGAAGTGATGTGTTATCTTCAAGGGACTAAAGATTACATTCTTACATATAAGAGATCATTGGCTATGCAAACAAAAACCTTGGTGGATGTCTTGATAGTGGGAGATCTACTACAGGGTATGTTTTTCTACTTGCAAGAGGAGTCATTTCATGGTGCATTTAGAAACAAGAGTGTGTTGATCCATCTACTATGGTTGTCGAGTTCATATCATATTTTGAGGCTTTATCACAGGCTATAAAAGCTTGGAATTTTATCACATAGCTTTGATTAGTGGATTTTATTGCCAATCTATTAAAGATTTATTGTGATAACATGACTGCAATATTTTTCTCTAAGAACAACAAAAGCTCTAAAGTTTCAAGAGTAATGAAATTGAAGTATTTTGTTCTTAGATAGTATATCAAGGATCATCTATTGTTGGTTATTCACATCAGCACAAAAACAGATGATTGCAAACCCAATGACTATGGGTCTAGCACCTAATCTATTTAAAAACCATACAAACAATATGGGTCACCTTAATATTGTTTTTTGTTATGACTTTTGGATTATGATGATTCATTGTTTATGCCTTCTATTATATTTATGCGTACAGTTAAAGTTGGATTATCAATGATAGAATACTAATAATGACAATAAAGTTAGACTATGGAATAGGCATAAGGTTCATAGCCTATTCATATAGTATAATTATATTTGATTATGAGAAGTTAATGGTATTGTGACACATGGAAGGATATATGTCGAGAGTTGACATATTTAATGCCATGATCCTTACTACTGATTTCTCTTTATTAAGAATTCAGATGTCCATGTTTTAGTGTACAAATATTATTTGAAGTGGTATCATGTCAAGTGTTCCCTATTTGTAGGACTCAAAGGTTTCGAACTTGTTTTAACAATCTCTAAGATAATGTTTACAAGTAGAGCCAAGTGGGAGAATGTTGGGTTCACACCCAATCTTAAGTGACCCAACTTGACACATTCTCATCAAGTGGGGTCCATATCAAATGAGATTCGTTGTGCATATTTAGTAACTACATGAATGAGGCAAGTTAAACCTCACGTCAACTCCACTTCCTCCTTGTTATGGGTGAGGAGGATTATAACTACCCAACTAGTTTTGTTGAACATTTTAGGACTTGGTCCCTACTCTTTATAAAGGTTAAGGAGGTTTGTGAATACCGTTCTGCCAAAAAAAACCTCAATAGAGAGAGAAAAAAAAAGAGAAGAAATCTAAGGTTCATGGCTCTTCTCATCCGTTCAACACTTTGCTTCTGCACTTAGAACGTTTGGGTGATGCAACAAGATCTAAGGAAAGATCAAAAGAAATATCATCAGGATGACTTTAGGTAGGTATCTCAATATCGTGATCTATTTTAATATCCAACAAGTGTTACTCATAACCCCTCAATCCATAAGTATTTTGATTGACATGGACAGAGATTTTGCAAGCGTAACTAGGGTTTATGACACCAATTCTTACCTGAACTGCATACAACTTTGATCCACTCTGAACCAACATCACTGAGAGTTTACTAGCTTATGATAGGTTATTGGAATGCCACTCTGTTTGCTGAGGATCACTAGTTAGGTCTCTTGGACACTACTGGCTTGAAGGAATTCATCCATCCCAATGGGTTGTTTGAAGTTCAAAATGCATCTTCCTTATTCACTTGGCATAACAACCAATGTGGGGCAGGCTTCAAAGCATGTAAACATGTTTTGTCGTATGACATGCATCACAAAAAGATTCAGAATAAGAAATAATATTAGAATCTTCATGAGATAATGAAATAATACATTGTTTGAATAGGTGTCCAAGATGTAAATGCCAAACATGAGAATCAGAGTGAGATCCAGCATAGAGAGCTCGACTACTTGGAAGTTTGGAAAGATGGTATAACTCATCATGCACTCTACCCATTCCAATCAACTTCTTCGATGAAAGGTCCTGAAATACGCAAATCATTGGAAAGAATATTGCAACACATTACAATGATTGAGTTAGCTTACAGAAAGAAGATTGAAATGAAACTTTGGAATGCAAACGAAGTTTCAAAGTTTGAGATTAGGTGACGCAAGAGTGACCCACATGGTGAAACCATCAGACTTTGCTTATTGGGAAGGTTTACTGGTTTCGCTTTTCGCAAGGGTCTTGACATTACATAAAGAACGAATGTGGGATGTCATGTAACGATGTCGATGATCCAAGATGACAAACTATCAATAGAATTGAAAGAGACGTTATATGCAAGGGTAGAGTTTCTATTAACGAAGGCAAGAAACTTTTTGTATTGCTCCTCAAATAATTGTGGCAGATTATGGTCAACATTTGATATGGATGCAGCACCTTGCATCAATCCATTAGTGGTAGTGACATGAGAAGGTCCAGATGCTTGATCAGCTGCTGCATTAGGGCCTTGGTTGAGCATGACATTGGATGAACTTCCTCTTCTGGGATGGTTTGGAGGATAATTATGCAGTGCATAACACTTGAATTTGTAATGTCCAAGCGTGCCACAATGGTTATGTTTGAGTCGGTTTCTATTCTTTCCAAGATTGCGACCATTGAATTGTACTTGGTTTGAGCATTAGGATTACCTTTGATATATAATGCTATAGATTCAGGCGAGTTGCTCACGGACTATAATAGGTGTTGTTTTTCTTCTTAAAGGACCATGGAGTATACCTTATTAATGGTGGGTAAGGATTAAATGGCAAGAATTTGGCTTAGAATGATGGCAAAGCTTTCATTCAGTCCCATGAGAAACTGAAATACATTCCCTTGTTGTTGGGCAATGCATTCTCTTTGGATGCGCCACACGTACTCATAGAGATGCTAGAATAAGATGCAAGCTCATCGCATAAGACTTTCCAAGTCAGTAAAGTTTGTGGACAATGACGATTGTTCTTGTTGATGCTCTGTGGTTAGCTTCTTTAAGTGAAACATACGTGTGGCGTTACTTTGAGAGAACCTTTTCTCAAGATCGACCACACATCACTTGCTGTCTCGACATAAATAACAATGTTTTTAATGTCTTTCGTCAATGCATTTAGCAACCATGATAAGATCATGTCATTACAGCGACTCCATTGTCTCCATTTAGGAGAAAAGGAAGATGGTTGAGGGATGCTCTCTTCTACAAATTTATATTTATTTTTCATGCTTAATGCCCTCTTCATGGCTCTCTTTCATGTCGAATAATTGTCCCCATTTAACCGGGTTGACACCAAGACCACACTGAGATTATCGAAATAGTGAATGTAATAACGAGATGATTCTGCATTTCTGTTTATGTTCTGAACATTGACCGATAGATTTTCACCATCATTGACAGCCATGAGAATCGCTAGAAAGAAGGAATGACGAAACTGGAAGACACATTTATCAGGGAAGAGACAAGAATTTTTCTGAATCCCCACTCTGATACCATGTGAAGATCCAATCCGAAGAAAATAGTGAAAAACATGTATCTCACTTTATTTGAAAATGAGAGGAACATATATACAACCGATCAACAAAAGGATCCCCTGATTACAGGGATGACAAGGATACAAATATACATTTTTTAGTTTAGAAAACAGGAAATCATAACAAAAGAACGACAGGTGGGGTAAGTTGGAGATCCGAAAATCTTGAGTTCGTTGATGCCTTTCACATTTGATCTTCCACATTTGGTTTCTGGCCGGATGAGGACGACTCATCGTTAGCTGGCTGGAGATGAGATCGTGGGACCTAGTTGGCTAGAGATGAGGTCCCACAATAATAGTTGGACCGTTAACTCTAAGATAAACCTCCTGATTGGAGCCCTTCCACAGATATGCTGTAAATATCAATTTTATTGCACAGGTTGAACATTAGGGTTACAACAAGTAGTGTAGATCTGAAATCACAGGTCTATTATTGAATTAGGCCTCATTATGTTGTTTCATGGATAGCTCCCCTGCATGTTTTTGAGTTAAGCCTTCATCATGACAGCTTGGTTGATATATTAATCATATTCAAACACCTATTATAGATCTGAAATCACCTTTGGAAGTTTAGTTTCATGAAAAAGCCAAATTATTCATATCTACCAGCCTTTGGGTGCTGATGTGTTAGGTGTAAGAAAGAATGGAGAGAAATTCAAAGAAGGAATGAGGTGTTTAAGATAGAGGTCTTGATAAGGTGGAATAGTCCCATATTGCTTTTGCATGAGTTTTCTGAGAGCTTTATAAGCAATTAGTGAACTCATACACTTGTTCCTGAGAACAAGGGAGTGGGATGACCACCACACGCGCGCGCGCCCGCCCGCCCGCCCGCCGTGCCGGGTCAGGTCGGGTCGGGTAATTGGCCCTTTAGGGCCATATCCAATCAAGACAAGTATCTTTTTACCCAAAGTTTCTTTGGATAACGGGTCACGACTCCTCGGATTCCGTGCCCGTTATGGAACTTCGGATTCCGTAACGAATCTCGATCCTCGGATTCCGTGCCCGTTCCACGTTTCATAACCGTTCGTGGGTTATAAAAGCGTGGTCAGGGGTGGGGTTACAGAGTGACTGAGACAGACGATTTCTGAAGAAGCATTCTGCGATTTCCCATCTCTCTCTCTTTTTCCTGTGAGTTATCCCAAAAGGGGTTGTTCTGCAACTGTGGTTCGAAGAGGCTGTTTTCGAAGGACGATCCATCGGAGTGCACCGTTCGGTTCGTCGTGGCTATTGTATCCTGGGGGAAGGACGCCGGACCCTGATCTGCACAGTATGTGGGGGCGAATCTTCTCTAAGGGGAGTACTTTCGTACGCCTTAGCCTGCTGCATATTCTAAACATGTGCATGTTGTTTTCTTTATGTTCTGTGCATGTGTTTGTTTATATGCTTACGTCTGGATTTTGGTCTGATGCGGAAAATGCCATGCTTGCTCCCTGTTACTGTTTCGGTCGTCTGTTAATCATGTTCTTTACACTGTTGTATTTATTGATGTATTTCGTGTTTTATATCATGATGACGATTGTGAAACTGTGTGATCTGAAATATGATCCAACATGATGTTCCCCTTATCTTAGGGTTACAACAACAATAAGTTTGAACCTAGGCCACTCCCATGTGTTTTTTTTAGGTCTTGAAAACAACATAAAAGCTATTCGTGCCTTTATCCTCCTGATAATAGGTGCCTCTTTATATCCAAGTTTATGTTTTTTAAGGGGATGGAGTTTCCTTACAATAAGCCTGGAAATTTATTTTTTGAAGCTCAAAGTAATGAAGGCTTGACCAGCATTTTAGGATGGAGTACGTCTAATGCAGGGAACGGTCTAATGAATCAACAGTTCATATCTCAAGATGTAGCTGGGATGAGCAACTGTAAAGATGTTGCAGACAACACAGGACAATGTGAGGTTGAGGCTTGTCAAGCTATCATGCATGGTGCAACCTATCTCATATCAGGAAGAGATCGATCCCGTGTTAGCTCACGTTCAAATGTTCAATACAACAACAACAACAACTACGCCTTCATCCCAAAACAATTGGGGTCAGCGATATGAACCAAAAAAGAAATTCATTTTGGGTCTTCCACATGAATCCTTTTCCTCCAATCATTTCTATCCAACGCCATGTCCTCGGTGAGGTTCAAACGTTCAAATGTTCAATATAACTTAAATTTTGAAGATCTCAAATTCGATCCCTAAGATTTGATAATCGAGGCTATCAAACACGGCTAGAGTGTTTCGTGTGAGTTGGCCATACCAGGGCGAATGGGATGGTTGCAAGCACAGTGACAAACGTTAAAAACGGCACAATCTCGTTTTTCAAAAACTCGTGTGATTTTTTTTTTTTTTATAAATCTCACATTTTTTCGGCAAAATCTTGGCAATAAAATATAAAAAATAATTTTATAAAAAAATATGAATAAAATTTATTTAAAAATAAAAATACATGGTTTCTTCATGATAAATAGCCATTTAAAACGTAGATATCACATTTAAATCACGGTATTTACATTTTTCATAAATCTTGCAATATTTTGAAAATCTCCTGAGAAATTGCCGTTTTAAACTTTTAGGCAATTTCTCTTGATATTATTGCAAGATTTTCATAAATCTCGCGATATTTGTCACTATGGTTGCAAGTCTGCATGCTACCTAGTGTTCATTTCACACCATATTGTGATATATTTCATAATTTGTTTATACCTAAATTGTGAAAGTAACTTCTAGACCAAGGTTGCCAGGTTAGGAAGTGGAATTGGAAAACAATATATACAAGTAGAAGCGCATTTTAAAATTTATTAAAAGCAGGAAGCCGAGAGTCGAAATAAAAGGAGGTAACATGGAAATCTAATGAAAAGCTAAATACTAACCAAATGCCAAGAGAATAAAAATTAAATAAAAGTGGTTATTCATAAATTTTATGACTTTTACTGTAAGAATTAAATTTTTTCTCAAAATCTAAAATTATGGTTACAAATTTAGAGAATACATGAAAAGTGAGTAAGAAGCATAAAATGAAGCACATGGAAAACATGAAAAGAAACATTAGAGAAGCATATAGAGAAACATGGACAAAATGTGCATAAGTATAAGAGAAGTGTGAGAAAATCAAGATTCTCATTAAGTTTTGGAAGCAAAGAATATTGTGCTTCTTAAACGATATTTTGGAAAGTGCACTACACACCTATCTATAAAAGCTTTTGGTAACTCTATTTTAGACCAATGTTATCGGTGTGTATCGGCAGATACGCATAGTATCGGCAGAATTTTGATACGTTGCATGCCTGAATTGGCTATTTTTTATTAAATATAAAAAATACAAAAAAAATTTAAAATTATTTTTAAAATTATTTTAATAGTTTTAACATGCGTCACACTATGATTGACACATAATAATTTTTTATTATTTTGGGCAGATACAGAACGAATCCGCTGAGTATCAGTATTGGCCAAATACAGCTGAATCAATTGCCCAACGATTCAGGGCCAATAATGCTGACAACAATGCTCTAGACAATGAAGAGCTGATGGATAAGCAGGGCCTGCTGACCTCTTTGATATTTGAGGACATCGCTTAGGGCCTCAAATAATAAAATATATAACGCTTATATTTCACATGAAACATGGCACATGCATGTGCCTCGTGCTGAGGCCTCCAATGGAAAAAAAAATATGGAGAAATATGGGCCTCCAATAAAATATGCCTTGAGCATCCCCTGTGGATAAGCACATCACAATCACACGATCATTTGTTTTGACATCTGTGGCTGGTGCATGCATGCATGTGTGTGTGTTTGTATGTATGTGTTTGAGTTTGACAAATATTTAGATTTTTTATTTTGTAATATTTTGCCAGCGAATTTAAACGGCTAAAACATGATATATAGTGTGTGCTTTTTTTTTCAAAATTTGAGATTTTATCATGATGCTTTGCATGTTAATCTGAAATGTCGCGGGATAAAACGGTTCTTATATTTCTACATATTTTTATTTTTTTTTCCACATGTTTTAAATTTTTTATTGCATTTATTTTGCCAATAAAAACACGACATATAAAAAAAAATCTCATGAGATTTAATTGTTTTTTTATCACTATGTTTGTTTCTATCCATTTACATCTCTATAGCTAAATATTAAACCTAGCCTTTAAAATTAAGTACATTATATGGGTCAGGTTTCGCCTTCTGTTCCCAGCCCAGCATAGTCAACGTAACTCCGTGCCATCTGAGCTTGTTCGGGTGCATGCTAATGGAACGGATACCAAACTCATTGACAGCCCTATCTTTGCCAAACAGGCCTAAGATGTGTGGGACTAAATCTTGGATCTCAAATTCAATTTGAGATATGAACAATTAAACGCCCTCTCAATATCACAAACCCCAGTGTCATAATTTTCTCAAGAAGGAAATGTCACATGATAAATGTAAAATTAATTATATATATATATATATATATCAAAAATAAATATTGGTATATGTAAAATTTAAAATTAAAAAAATACACAAACCATTAAAAATGAAAAATTAAAGAGTTATTAGAAAATTAATAAATAAGAATACTTTACAAATAACAGTATTTTTAAAATACCTAAATTTATCTTAATTTTACCTTTTTAAATATGTCATTGCAAAATCATGATATTCTCGGTATTGGTCATATACGCTGCCAAACTGTGAGTCCTACAAAGGACTGATGTAACTGGGTGGGGTTTTGTGATACCTTTTTTTTTTGGTAGGTGTTGTAAGAATTTGACCAATGGACCCAATTTTTCTATTCAGGCTAAATTGGGGTATGTGGATCATAGTGATAAATATCGTGAGATTTATGAAAATCTGGCAATAATATCGTGAGAAATTGCCTGAAAGTTTAAAACGGCAATTTCTCACGAGATTTTCAAAATATTGCGAGATTTGTGAAAAAACATAAATACCACTATTTATATGCGATGTTTTCGTTTTAAATGGCTATTTGTTGTGAAAAAAACATGTATTTTTATTTTTAAATCATTTTTATTAATATTTTCTTATAAAAATATTTTTTATATTTTTTAATTAATTTTTTTATTGCCAAGATTTTGCCAAAAAAACAGAAGATTTATGAAAAAATTTCAATTTCTCGAAGTGGATATCTAAAAGTATATGTATGATTTAATTGGTTTGGGTATAAATTGGACAGTGGGGAGTAGGTTCCTACCAAAGTTCCTACCAAAGTTTGGAGTTTATTGAGAGAATGGAGGGTTTTGGGGTGTTTTTAAGCTAATCTGAAGATGCTTTTGGTTGATTTGCTTAAAAACAATACTTGGATTGTGTTTACTCAATGAAGAACATGAATTTTCAGCTTGAATATTTAGGAGAATTGTAGATCGTCAATATTCAATTCTTATAAAAGCCTACCCACATGTTAGAATTAGACGATCCTATCCTGTAAAATCAATCATGCAGAATACATATGTATGGTTAAATTTGTGGAAAAATACAGAAAAAAAGCTTCTTCAGAAGCCCAATAAACTGACAGTGAACACAAATCAAAGCAAGCAGCTACTGTCACGGGCCTATTTCTTTCAATAGGTTGTGGGTTAATTTGCGGAGCATTCTATGCCTGTGAGTAAGCTTGCGGCAGTAAGAAAAGACCTTTGTGCTGCACTGGCTTATTGAAAAAAGTAAGCCCGTGACAGCTACGCCCTGCTCATAAATTGGATTGAGTACAGACTATATAGGATTTAAACGGATTTATTTTTAAATCAGGTTGGCATTATGTTTTTAACAAAATTATATATGAACAAATTGCAATATATAAATTAACAACCTTATAAAAATCATTATCATAAAGTGCACAAATTGAATAGAACTGTTTGAGTTGGACATAAAACAGGGTGTATACCAACAGGTTCGGGTCTATAACTTTTTACCCAACCACTAAATGTTTTTAAAATGAGTTTAGATTTCAGATCCAACCCAAACTCATAATTCTATCAAGATCCGGATGGTTGGGCCCCGTTACACTTACACCCCTTACTGATCACAATGTAAACTGGTCAGATTCAATTTGGATGAAGTCACTACTAAATCTGACTCAATTAAGTTTGGTACAATATGACTTGGAGTCGCCCTGAAATTCGTAGGAGCAAGAGCGATACATATTCGGGTTCATAGAGACCATTGGGATCCATTATAGTTTTGGGTTTTTCTCATTTATTTAAATTTCTTGTGATGGATATTGTATCCAAATACTTAATCCATATCCAAATTTAATAGTTCATTAATATTAGCAAGTTTTTTAATTAATGTTTATTAAAATAGGCAAGTTAGGTCTTCTAAGATTAAGACTCTTCTTTCAGTTTCAATTAATTTTTTATATTTTTTAATAAATTTTAATAAGGTCTTTTTAAGTCATGAAATTTTGGTACATTGTGAGCCTTTGATTTTTTAAGATCTTAAAAAACCTACATGCATGCCATAATCACGTGATTCAAAACTTATTTTCCACTCAATAATGATTGTTGATTATATCTATACGGTCAGATTATCGAAAAAATACTCAAATTTTAAAAATTTGAAGCTTCAATTCGGTGGGAGTAGGTGATCCGGAAGCACCACATCATTATTGATTAAAGATATCCCAACAGGTACCTGAACTAAGGCTTTTAACTAGGGGATAGCACGAATCCCCAACAGAGGACTTTGTGCAATCTCTTCAAAGTCATCACAATTCGGTGGGAGTTGTCTTGATGATGTTTGTTGTTGTAATTAAAACTAAGTTAGGTCCATGACTGAATATATCAGACCTTTTGCTATTTTAATCTGATCCACCATCAATGTGATTACCTTGATCTTTACAATATGCAGCACTGAGAGGGTGCGACCTCAAAATGCAAAATGGCCCGACATTACTTGTCCCAAAACTTAATCCAATCTAAAATCTAGTTAATATCCAATCTGTTTTTATACATTTTCATGCTTGTGATTTCACTCTACTGTGAAGTAACAAGTTCTACAATGTTTGGTCCTTGAGGACCCTAATGATGCAAAGGGTTGTACTTGTAGCTCTGACCAGTCCGACCCATGTTATCAGACAATCCTTGTGCTTCTGTGATTGAATCGAATACGTGTGATTGGGTATTCTTGGATCCAATTTTAAATTTGGGCAAATATAATGAATCAGATCTCCAAATAGCCTGAACTGATTCGCTTTCCTAACCTCTATGCATCAAGCTTGAACTGGTCCATGCCATCCTATTCTATCCTCTAGATGGCATGGACAATTAAACATACTTTATGTTGGTTAATGAAAACCAGGATGCGAACCTCATCTTCATTATTTATTGTTATACTAATTAGCAGTATGATAAAATTGATTCACACTATTTAGTACAATGGACATTATTCTTGGCAATTTATAATTTCTAGTCATTAATGTATAAAATTTTAAGGTGGAAACTACAATTGCAAGCTATATCAACTCAATTGGCATGTATACATTGGTTGAACATAGTTTGTTTTCAAGCCTTAAATCAAACTTTCGATATAAGACGAAGATTTTTTGTGCCAATAAATTTAGGTACATTGTTGGTGTTGATTTTTGAAGCCATTGGAAAACCTACTTAAGTGTCACAATCACATGATTCAAAAGTCATTCCTTACTGAACAAACCATGTTGATTACATTTTTTTTTTTTGACAAAATCCATGTTCAATACATTTGTAGATTTTGAATTACAAAAAGTAAAAAAAAAAGGTGATTTTTAATTAAACACTTATATACATGTGTGTTTTTCTCTTTTGCATTTTAGAAGAATGTTTCAACTTTTATCTCTAGACACATGTTCTCCCAGCTGCTCTTGTTGCCAAATATGCCAAACACAAACTCTCTTTTTTCCCGCGCAATGTCACCTTCACCGCTTTGTCAAACCAGAAGCACTTATTTGTGGAAATGGCAAGAAGACTTTTGAATTCTATCCTGTCGCAATATTCACTACCCTTAAATGATACTGTCACGTTACGAAGCCCCTCTTTTTCTCTTCTTTGTTTCTAAAAATTGTACGGGATGTACCCATTTACCTTTCTATGCAGATTTGGCAAAGTTTGTTGAGTTTGTGACCGTTCTACAGTTGGCTTGAACTTCCCATCCCAAAATCCATCACTACAGGTTCAAAAACAGTTATTGACAAATCACCATAGAAACGCGTCGTTTGACTCATATCCTCTCTCTCTCTCTCTCTCTCTCTCTCTCTCTCTCTCTCTCTCTCTCTCAAATAGATATTGACAAATCACCACACCCCAGCGCAAAACCGCATTCTCGCCTTAGTTGAAGATCTGTCAACTACAGGATTCTTCGTCTTCTTTCATGGCTATAAAGATTGGTTCTACTTGGGTGCCGACTCTCCCATCGCCGTCTGTGCCTATGTCCCTCTCAGTGGACCTCTCGCCATCAATGTCTGGGTTCCTACGCCTCCATGCCGGTTACCCATTCCTCTAGTGATGCCGTCGATTCTCCAGATTCTTCTTTCGGTGATGATTGCAGTTCTGGGATGTCGTCCAAGTGCTCTGTGGTTTCTGCGGCACAAGGAATGGCAGGCGGTCTTTTCGACTTAGCTCTGCCTCGATTCTGTCATTCAATCTGTTGGTGGCCGCATTGGCTCTTCGGTAATCGAGTCCCACTGCAGCCATTTGCTTTGGTGGTTTTTTTGCCTAACGTCGGTGGGTCAAAAAAACCTATCGAGGTTTTCCATGGTACTCAGCCTGCTCTAGGCTCGCCCTTCGAGGCCTTAGCGTCTGTTTGTCCTCTTTTTTCAAGATGGTAGCTCATCTCGTGCATATTCCCAAAAGTCGTTGTTTCTCCTTTCATCTCCCTATGGAACTGCATGTGGCAATCATCAGACTCTGCATGGGACCATGTCACCTTCCTTTAATGTTGTCACCTCTTCTCTTGGCACTTCATCCGGGGTTGACAGTCATCCTAGGGGTCCGCCCCTTTGCGCTTTGGAGTCTGTGGTTGGTATGAGTGGTGGTTCATGTCGCACACACCCTTTCACATCCTCTCCTATTGCGTCTCATTCCTGAGGCGTCGGGCCGGCTCAAAGGGGGGCTGGCGGGTGTTCCGAGCCATCTATGCCAAGATCTCGTCGCTCCAGTGTTTGGTGGATGAGTGGATGCTCGATAAGTGTTATTCGTTGCAGCTACTTTCTATGGTGGACCACTTGCCCAAGGTTGATAGGCCTCGGTGCCCTATCGTGGTCATCCAAGAGCCTCAGTTTTCTCTCAGCCCGCCTTACAAGGCCACATCATCGTTTTTGTCTCCTCTTCACGATGGTGGTTCAACCAAGGTTGTTAAATGCGCTGAGGCGAAGCGAGGCGTTGAGCATGTTATGAAGCGAGGCGTAAGCCTCGAGGCGTTGGAGCGTAAGCTTCATGATCAATCGGGGGTCCCTTGGACTGAACTAGATTACACACTCAACACCCAAGATTCAAAGCAGAAAAACCCCAACCAATTTCAAAACCACCAATTACGACGAATCCGAACGACAACAAAGACTTGTAGCAGACTCAACAGAGAATAAGAAGAAGACAAAACCCTAAAATATACAACCCTAGAGGGGATTTCTTCGTTCTGCAGAGAGAATTTCGGTCTAGAACAATAAATGAGAGAATTGGGATTCGAAAAAACAACTTATCGTTACCTTTGTAGCGAGAAGGAGCAAGGGATTAGGGCGTTCTCCGCGTTGCGAGGGAATGGAATCTCCTGGAAAAGGGGAAGAAGACGCCGTGGAAACTTCTGTGGTGGAATGATAGAAAACACAGAGAAGGAAAGGAAAGGGACAGGGAAAGACAAATGCAGGAATCTGATTTCCCAACCGACAAAGGGCGAAAAAAGGAGTAAAGAAAAAAGTGGTAATGTGGGCTGGCCAGGCTTAGGAAAGTGATTAAAGTGGCTTTTTTCTTTTTTTCCTAAGAAGCAGAAAAATCAAACAAAAGTTAAAACCGAAAATGAACCACTACCAATGGATCTTACCGTGCTTCCCCAGCGGTCCTGGAGATCAACCTTGGCACCTTGCTTAAGCAGCGATTCAACAACATCCACTCTACCTTGGCACGCAGCAACATGAAGGGCAGTCCGCTCATCAATATCTCTAAAGTTCACATCGGTCCCTGCATCAAGAAGCTCCTGAATCCCATGCAGATTGCCCTCGTTTACCAAGTACATCATCCTGAACATCGGATCGATCTCCTCCGGGATTGTCGAGTCCATACGCAGATGCGTAGACTTTAGAAGTGAAGCGGGTTTCGACTTGAGGCGTGCGCTTCACATGAGTGAAGCGTGTGTTTCAAGCCTGAAACGCCTCAATACCTTGAGTGTGCGCTTCGCCTATGAGGCGTACGCTTCAGGTATTGAGGCGTACGCCTCTCACAACACTGGGTTCAACTCTTGTGCTTTTTCCGCAGCGATCGATTCATCTCTCGGGTGCTTCTGTTTCTACGTGGGTCAATCATCAGCCTATCCTTGGAAACTCATGTCTGCCTCGATTCCTCTGCATGCACGTTGATGGCCTCGCGGTCATGGTGTCGTCTCTCAAAGATCGAAGCAACATATCTCCTCTATGCCTGATTTTCAAGAGTCTTGTCCATCCTCCACCATTCATCGCGATTGTCTGGAATCAGTCATCCTCTGCCGATACCTCATCCTTCAGGGAGACCGAGTTCGATGAACAGGGGGGCTTTCCCATCTCGCCCTCTCTTTTGATCGTCGCTTTGCCTTCTCCGCGCAGTCCTCTCTCATCAACTATGGGTCTGTCCGTGGCTGAAGCAACTCGGTGTCTCGATCTATCGCTCCCTCAGCCACGGATACAAAGCATCTCCATCCGTGAGTCCCTCACTGCTATCGCAGATGATTTGTCATTTGTGGTAATTGTTGATCCACATATCTCAACCGTCATCATGCCTCCTCCTTCTTTGGTCGGGGGATTTTCATCTCCGGGGCGTGGTGGTTTCTCCCACAGGGGATGTCGTCGAACCTCACATTCTCCCTCCTTCCAGTTTGGGGTATCTCCTAGGCGCTCAATGCAAAACCGTACTCCTCAGGGTTTTCCTGATTTTCAGTTATGAAGATTCTGTGCTGAAATATTAGAAGCTTGAATTGCCCCTCAAAGCGTCTATTCCTTACGAGCTGGATCCGTCAAGAGAAGCTTGATCTCATCGCACTTTGTGAGACAAAGATGGCGGAGGTCTCGCGCTCGGTCGTATATAAAATCTGGGGAGGTGTGATTTTTTTCTTCAAGTTTGCGTTACATTATGCGGGAGGTCTCCTTATCCTCGGGAAGCCTTCTCTAGGCATCTACCAACTGGACGAAGGCGTGTGCTCCATCTCTATCGCCCTGCCCCTTCATGTCAAGCCTGTGCGGGCCATGGTCACCATGGTGTACGGTCCCAACCGCCAGTGCCGTCGGGAAGAGTTTTGGTCGGACCTGAATAAGGTCATTCAGTCCTTCAGGGAGCAACATCTTATCATGGGCGATTTCAATTGCCTGTTGTCGTCAAATGACTCAAGCATTTTTGTTTCCTACTTGGCTTCTATGATTGACTTCCAAAACTTTATTCAGATGCACCAGCTGTATCCCGTCCCTGATATCGGTGAAGCTTTCTCTTGGTCCAATCGACGATCTTGCCCGTGCTACCGCCTGCTCGGCCGTGTGCTCGTCTCTCCAGTTTTGTTGGGTTCTCTTAATGACATCTCGTGTTGTCTCCTACCACAATCCATCTCGGATCATTGTCAGGTTGTTATCCGATGGGGGCATGACTTCTCCAATTACAGAACTTTTAGATTTGAGCAATGGTGGCTTAAGGAGCCTGGTTTCGAGTCGATCGTCCTCCATTCTTGGAGTAGACCTTGCTCTACGGCTAGGGCGGCAACCCGTTATCTGGTAAAGCTCCTCCGCTTATCTTGCAACATCAAATCTTGGCTTATTTTCAGTAACATCAGCAAATTCCAGAATCTTGGGGAATGGGAGCGCAAACTGTCTTCTATCCATCAGTCTCTATCGGCTGTGGTTTTTTTGTCTGCCTCTGATATTGAAAGCCTCAATGCAAGATCTATTGAGCTCACTCTGTTATTGCATTCTTGGCGACTGAAGGATGATATTCGCTGGAAACAGCAGTCTCGTGTGTTATGGCTTAAAGCGGGTGACGAGAACACCAGGTTTTTTCATTCCTTCGCATCTCATAGGCATAGGAGGCAAGCCATTCACTCTCTTTCAATTAAGGGTGTCTCCTTGAGCGAACAAGTCCTTCAAGTGGTTACCAATTATTTTATTAACCTGTATTCTTGCAGCCACTCGGTCGATAGTTCAATGGGTCCTGCCTTTGTTCAGTCCATGGACTGTGCTCTTTTCTTGTCTATGCAAGTTTCTTTCACTGAAGAGAAAATTTATTCTGTCGTGTGGGATTCGTTGGGTTGGAAAGCTCCAGGCTCTGATGGTTATCCTGCGGATTTCTTTCGTATTTTCTAGATCTGTGTTAAGAGTGGCATTCTTAGTGTCTTCGCTGAGTTCCATCGCAACTGTCATTTACCGATTCACTATCACCTGTCCATTGTTTTTCTTATTTCTAAGAAAGCAACTTCATCAGAGATATCAAGGTTCTGCCTCATATCTGTTTTAGGGGAAATATACCAAATTATCGCCAAGGTCATGGCGAATAGAATGCATTCAGTCGCTCTCCAGATTTTTTTGGATGCACAGTTCGCCTTTATCTCTCATAGACGGCTGCAACATTCTTTCATTCTGGCCACAGAAGTGTTACACTCTCTCAAGATCAGTGGGCGACCTTTTTTCACTCTGAAGCTTGACTTCCACAAAGCCTACGACTCAGTTCATTGGCCTTTCCTTTTCCACATGCTGGTCAACTTTGGTTTTGGTCGGCGTTTCTTTAGTTGGGTACGAGAGCTGATTACAAATGCTCAGTCACAAATTCAGATCAACGAGGTCTGTGGCCAGTAGTTCAAGCTTGGTCTCGGGCTTCAGCAAGGATGCCCCCTGTCTCCTTTGCTCTTTAACATCATTTTTGAAGGCCTTGTGGTTTTGTTTAAGAGGGTCGTGGAGTGTGATCTCATTGTTTCTCTCGACATTCAGGAATTTTCTAGTCATATCCTTACTTATGCCGATGACATGATAATTTTTTACAGTGCCTCCGTCCAACAAATGTTAAGAATCAAGCTTGTCCTTTTTTTTTCCTATCGATGTCAGGTTTATCTATAAACAATGATAAGTGTTGTCTGTCTATGATAAATGCCCCTCCTTCTATACTGGCTATTGGTCAACGGATTTTCGGATGTGCTATTTTAGAAAATTCTTTTTCCTACTTGGGTCTGCCGCTACAGATCTCACGTATCCCATCGACAGTCTGGAATGCAACTCTTCAAATGGTTCAGACTAAAATATCGTCCTGACAAGCATGCTACCTTTCTGTCGCTGGTAAACTTGCTCTCATCAAACACGTTTTAAATGTTATGTCAGAATTCTTTATGTCTATGTTCCTGATGCCTATGGGGGTCAACAAGAAGCTCTCTCGATTGTTGGCGTTTTTTCTTTGGTCTGGGCGAAGTACCAACAACAAGCACCACCTGGTGGGTTGGGAATCTCTAATGCTTTCTTAGAATAGGGCGGGGTTGGGGATTCTGGATTGCAGGTTGAGAAGTATTGTTCTCATCGTGAAGCAAAGCTAGCTTGCGCACCAACCGGGGTCCTCATGTGCAAGCTTTCTTCTTGCTAAATACGGATCAGTTGAATCGTTGTTTGTTGACCACCGCGCGATACGATCAACTGTTTCGCAGCTGCATCGCTCATGGATCCAAGCTTGGTCTGTTGTTTTTTTAACGAGGACGATGATGTCTCTCAAGCCCAGTTCTTTCGCCGCACTCTCACCCCTAATGACTCTTTATGCACAAGAGCTTGCTACCTTTCTTTCCTTCCCTTAAGGGTGGCTGGTTTCCTGCACGTCTTATCTGGGGCAAGGGACCTACTCCTCGATTGCGTTTCCTGGCATGACTAATCCTTCACGAACGAGTGCAGACAGACAACTTCCTAAAATCTATCGATTTTCATCTTTCGAGTAAATGTGTTGTGCGAGGCAGTCGAAGAATCTGCGTTTCACCATTTCTGGGAGTGCCATATTTTTTCAGAACCTCTTTAAGGTTACCTTGAATAAGCCTGTCATTAGCGTGCGCCATGAGTCGTTCGCTGTAGACTTTTTTGGGGCCCTCAGCCAGTTCGCAGTTGCAAGCACTGACAAATTATTTTGAGAACATGACTTCTCTCGTTCTGGTGAGTTGTTTGGATGACTCGCAACAATGCTATTTTTGGCAGTTTTTAATAAATTAGTGAATTGTATTTTGGCGGATGTGTACACCATTTTGCGCATTACAATCCTCGATCTTCAACACTTTCTGTCGTCCTTGACCCCCTTAACCAGACTAATCTTGTTTGGTTTTTGTTCTTAGTTTTGTTTATGTGCTCTTTGCTTGTCTGAGCCTGTTTTGCGCTGTTGTCATGTTTAATGTTTCTTGACCCTTTTGGTAATGCTGATGTTTATAGTTCATCTTTCTCTCTCTCTCTCTCTTTATATATATAAAATTACCAAAAGCACCCTCACCCGGCACCTCTTAATGATGGTATCATTCTTTCATGGGTTCCTTTGTTTCTGCTCCTAAGGGAGCCTGGGATGGCGACCTTGGTGGCTTCCCCGTGACCCCAAAATAAAAGGTCCCATTTTCCTTCCTTCCTTCCCTTTGTTTGTTCCTTGGCCTTTTTTTCATCCTCACTCTATCCAATCTCTCCTTATTCCTTCGCCCTTTTTCGTCCTCCCTTCACCCAATCTCTCTCTCATCCCCATTTTCACCCCCCCAAAAAAAAAAGAAAAAAGAAAAAAGAAAAAAGAAAAGAAGGAAAGAGGATAGAAGAAGGCGGCAGAAGAAGAGGGGGAGGATAGTTTTTCTGGGCTGCGGAGAAAATCCCGCCAAGGGATTCTTTATATGTATGGAATTCGATAACATTGAGTGCATCTCATCGTCCGATGGGATCGATGAGGAAGAGCCGTACTTGTCGAAGTCTCACGTCTCCTCCACAATCTCCCCCCCCACGAGCGTCCATGAACTCCTCGAATGTCCTGTCTGTACCAATTCCATGTATCCACCTATTCATCAGGTGCCAAATTCTCCCCTTCTCAAAATTTCCTTCATTGGTGGGTGTTGCTGTTTCTTGTATTTTTCTTTTGTGGGTGTTCTCCGTTTGTTGGTTTCTGTTGGTTATTGGATGGAATGTGGCGTTATTCTTTCCTTTTGATTCTACCATTTTTTTGCGATTTTTGGGTGTTGGTGATTTTGGTGAGTTAATTTGTTGAGATGTTGCTCAAATTCTATTTTCTATCACAGGTTGTTTTTTGAATGCGGAGATTGTGAGTGTTTATTTGCTTGGGCAGTTGTTGTAGTCCCTTCTTGATCCCTCTTTCTTTTGTGGTTATAGACCATTCTTTCGAGTTATTACTTTATTATTTTACAATTTGGTTGAGCATGCTTTTCTCCGCCTATTCACCCCAACATTTCTGATGTAAGTTTTTTTCCCCTTTAGCTTTAGTTAATTAGCTTGATTACTAATTTTCCTATCTACATTCTTCTTATTTTTGTCTCTAGTGTTGTGAGATAAAAAGTGGCTTTTGTCTTCCCAATTTTTTATGAGTAATGATGATTGAAGTTTTCTCCTCTTTTTCTGTAAGTTCGTTTAATTAAATGTGAATCAATTCTCAAAATTTTAGTTGATTTTCGATTTTTTGTTTTGTATGGTTTGATTTCGTTTTACCTTTCTGTTTTATTTTTTTTTCTCCTCTAATTGGTTTTGAAGTTTTTTGCATTACTTACATACCAATTCTCGTCATCTTTCCTTACAAAATCTGTGGCGCCTTTTGATCTTTATGTTTTCTCTATTGGTTTGCACAAGGTGCCGTAACCTCAAGTGATGTTATGTTTTCTGATAAGTATCTTAGGCTATCACACATTTGTGTTGAATTATGAGTTTATATCTAATCTTCCCTTGCCTTACCGTATTTACTTATTTTGGCTTTATTTCCTTCTTTCTGGGTAGCTGTACATGTTGTCTTTGCAATGTCATAATCATGTTTCCTTTTTCTTTCTTCTTTCGATGAACAGTTATATGCAGTTCAAATTGTTGAAATCTTTCCTGGACATGGAGATGTAAATTACTAGCTGTAGGTTTAGTTAAACTATGATTTTACACCATTTATTGAAAACATTGCATTTTGAACATTTGTTTGGATTAGTAGTTGTCTTACAATTTTATGTACCTAGGATCAAGTTTTAACTATGGAGAATTTTCATAGTAAATTTGGTGGCAGATAATATCATTAGATACGTTCTATTACCGTAACATTCTTTCTGCTGGATCTTTTGATATTTCACATTTCTTTGTTCCTGTTTATCACAAAGGTTATAGTTTTCCACGACTGGTGCAAAGTTTTTTGAACTCTTTTTATGTTTACTGTTCTTTAGATGTCATTTGGAAGGGATATGGATTATAATAAGCTACCAGATTGGCAGATTCTGATTACTTTCTTAGTCAAGTAAAGGCAGCTTAACTATTGTTTGTTGAAAATGCAGCAACCTCCACAACTATAGTGAAAAGAACTGTAAAATTTGTCATGAAATTGCTAACAGAAACTTCCATTATTATCGATGTGCTATTGATATGTGGCTTTTACGCTTTATGTAATTATCACTTGGTTGTACCATTAATGTTCATCTTTTATTTGCTGCTGTTGTACTAAACAAGCATGTTGTTCTTTTCCTTATTTATGCTGTGATAATTCATTTTTAAATGATCAGGCTTCAAGATTTAGTCTCCAATAGATGCTTAGGATCCATATGGGGAAAAGAAAATTGATAGCCAATGCTAAGTTCCATACACTTCAGTTTATATCATTGTATATAAGCACAATTTTGAGTTTCTACTCACCTAAAACTTTTTCGGCTTGGTTATAGTTATAGTGCCAACCATCTAGGATGATGCTTCCTTTATTATGCTAGGCCCTTGAACTTGCCATACTTGTATTTGTAGCACATAATGGATGTTATTTAATAAAAAAAACTGTTAAAATTTGATTATATATATATCAAGGGTATTTTTGTTATTTCCTCTACTGTAATAGGGACAGCCTAGTAGAGGCTGTTTTGTTTCTTTTTGCTTTTTTATTTTGCTGTTTTTCTATTTTCTATTTTTTATTTTCTGTTTTTCAGTCAATATGACTGTTCGGGCAGTCCAACTAGCTGTTGGACTGTTCCCAACAGTCATATTTATGACCGTTGGAGGCAGTCCAACAGCTAGTTAGACTGCCTTCTTTTGTTGTTGCTTGGCTCTATAAATAGGGCCATTGTATCTATTGTAAAGTATGCTTGACTAAGCATTTTGTGAATTAATACAATCATATTTTTTACTTTTGGCTCTCTTGTGAAGTGTTATTGTGTATCTCCTTTGTGGTAGTGTATTTGGTCCATTAGTGACCACTTTGTGTTTGTGATTTCTTGTAGCCCTTAGTGGTCATCTATTGTAGTTTTGCTTACTTCATTTCATGGTATCAGAGCCTTAGGTTCTTGTAATTTGAATTTTTTTATTAAGCTTCTCTCTTGGTGGTGAATCTGCTGATCATCCTCTTCCTCCTAGAAGACTTATCTCCTTGATCGTGAACATGAGTGAAAGAGAGTTTTTCATCATCTCCTTCAAGCTTAATGAGAACAACTATTTGACGTAGTCAACTGGCATAGAAAACCACATCAAAGGGAAGAAGTTATGGGGTTTTGTTAGTGGGTCCACTTCCGAACCTCAATTGAAGCTAATAAGGAAAGAAGAAGATCAAGGGGAAAGCACTCTCTGTTGAAAAAAAAGGGCAAGCTTTGAAAGATTATCAAGTTAAGTTAGATGATTGGGAAGTGACAAATGCTCAAATCCTTTCATGGTTTATAAATATCATGAAAATCAAAATCACCACCAACATTATCAAATTCAAGAAAGCATGTGACACATGGGTCTTTCTCAAGGGTACATTCATTCAAAGAGATATGACCTGTCTATACTTTCTCCAAGAAAAGGTGCGTACTACCAAACAAGGAGATAAAAGTGTTAGAAACTACTATGGTCTCTTATCTCCTATATGGGATGAACTAGCCATGCTTGAACCCAAATGAGAAGAACCAATAATAGAAATGAGAGCAAAACAACTTGAAAGAGAAAACATTTTCTGTTTCTTGTATGGCCTTAGATTGAAATTTGAGCAAGTACGATCATCTCTTCTTCATAAAACTACACCTCCTCTTATAAGTGAAGCTCTTGCCGAAGTATGTCAAGAGGAGACAAGACTTGGCATATACAAGTCAAATGAAGAGGTTCTTGCTGTTAAAAGGCTCGAGAACCATGTGAGGACGTATAAACCTCTTCACTTTGAGAAAAGAGGAGATTTTGAGAAAAAATTTAATGGAGTAAGGAGAATTATTTGTCACTTTTGTAATGAATCGGGGTAAATAAGATGAGAATGCCCTAAACTCAAAAAGAAGGTAACCACAGTAAGTGAAGAAACTCCCAAACAAGAAGAGACAAGCAAAAGAGAAAGTGACATCAAAGACTCGTCTATTGCTCAACTTGAGGAGGCTATTCAACAATATCTAAAAGCTACCCATCTACTTTCGGTGTTGCTGTGTCTACATCTTCTCCGGGTAAAACTTCTTTGATTTTGGATTCGGGAGTTTCATTTCATAGGATACCTAGTGAATCCCTACTTTTCGATTGTACCAATTTTTATTTTTCACGTGTGTCCACCATCGATGGAACCTTGATGTTAAAAGTATATGAAATTTAAAAATCATTTTAAAAGATTCCAAAGAATTTTTCGTTCCAAGAGTTAGTCATTCCAAAACTTAACTTTAACGTTTTCTCAATTTTTAAAATTTTTGATTATGGGTGTAAGGTCTTCTTCTCATCTAAGGCTTGTTCGGTGCAAGATCTATAGTCAGGGAAGCTGGTTGGGCAAGGCCATAGGAGAGATCTTTATTATATGAACTCTTTATGTCTTTCTAAAGACACTCTTCATTCATGAGGTCTGCTTCTTCTTGAACCCATTCATCCAATACATCGAAGTTCTCTAAACTGATGGGATCAAACTATTCTTTGTGCCTCCTTGATGACAACTTTTGTATTTGCCTAAAAAGATAACATGAAAATTTAAAATTAATTGAATTTTATATGCATAAAAAAACATTAAATAATACATGAATATGACAAATAAACTTTATAAATTTAAAATTACATTGGCCTTAGTCGTAGGTTATAGGGAACGTACACGAGGTCATTGACCCTTTTGTGCTTTAATTTGTTTCTTCGCTTTGTATGAATCTGCTCAAAGACGCTCCAGTTTCTTTCACATCCACTTGCACTGCATGTTTGACTTAGGTTGCGAATAGCAAAAGCTCTTAGGTTGAGAATATCACTTGCAAACCTAGTCCACCACATGTCTGAAAAAACAAGAAAATGAGAAATCAATAAGACAATAACTGAT
This sequence comes from Nuphar pumila, assembly GCF_984573655.1. Taxonomy (NCBI): domain Eukaryota; kingdom Viridiplantae; phylum Streptophyta; class Magnoliopsida; order Nymphaeales; family Nymphaeaceae; genus Nuphar; species Nuphar pumila. Next base: position 17,389,685 of record NC_143253.1, on the reverse strand, counting down.
ACAAGTCATACAAAACATCATAACTAAATAACAATATGAAATTAAAATTGAAATAGACAAATAAATTACTTGGGAGCATTGTGGTACGGTTTCACATTGCTGTAGGTCTCACTATATCATACAAGGCATTGTCGTAAATTTCCATTTCCTTATGAATCCGATCTTCAATGCTATAATCAAGGTTCAACCTTTCAATACAATCTAAACGACTCTTGTTGACTTTCCTTTCCATCTTAAATGTAAGGGAGTATCTAAATGTAGGATTTAAATAATACTCTACAACATTAAGAGGTTGATGAAGTTGCCCAGTCTACCTATGGTCAATGATGTTTTATATAGGCAAATACATTTTTTTTCCATTTAAATTATCTCTAACCACCTCTTTTGCCTTATCTATAGCCTCATAGAGATAACCCATAGTTGGTTTTTCTTCACTGTCAATCTATCAAAGCACCTTTACCAAGGCTATGCTTATTCTTAACAACTTAATACATGAATCCCAAAATTCACCTTTAAATACAATATCTACAATTTCTCTTGGTTTTCTTTTTTGGGGATGGGGATATGCATTCTACTTATCTAAAGAAAACATCTTTTTAAGTGCACTTCTATTCTTTACAACACACTTCTATTCTTTACAACTCTATGCACTGTAAAAAATTCGTACCAAATCTAGTAACTGCACTATAAATCAACTCAATACCATTAGTATACTTCCTAATTAAGTTCAAAACCCATGCATGATTATAAATAATTTTTGTAATTTCTTGGCAGCATTCAATTGTATGTCGTATTTCATTCATGCTGCCAATGTCCTCAAGCATGAAGTCTATGAAATGGGCAGCACATGGGGTCCAAATAATGACCCATAATTTTCTGCCAGTTCTTTACCTGCTGCCCTATAATTCACTGCACTATTAGTAATGAACTGTACAATGTTTTGAGGCTGAACCTCTTCCATAACCTGTTAAAAAACCCTTAGCAATGCATCTATTCGACGCGTATAAGACAAATCAATTGATTTTAAAAACATAGTTTCTTTGGGACCAATGTTATAAAAACGTTGAGGCGTAGCATAGCGCTCCACCAAAAATTGAGGCATAAAGCGTAAGCCTCATTCTTTTTTTTTTGAAAACTTAAAAAAAACTTTAAAAAAATATATAAAAATACCAATAAATTAAAGAAATGCTTTATTGATGAAGCAACAACCAATAAGAAATAAAAAATCTCAAATAAATACCGAAAATATGAGATTAACATATAAAAGTCACATTAATGAAACAACTTGATCTATGTAAGTATTTAAGAAATAAAATATGAGTATTCAATAAAAAATTAAGTAGCGAAATCTCTAACAATCATATTTCTCAACATCATGTCATCATCAAAAACCACATATTAGCATTAACAACCAAATGTTAATGTATTTGTCCAAAACTCTCCAACATGAGAGTGTTACAACCAGTGTTATAAAAAATGCGCCTTGAGGCGCAAATTTTTTTTTTTACAAGTTTTCTGAGACATGATCAACAAGATTTTTGTAGGTTAATCTCATATATTTTCCAGTTATTTCAGTTATGTAATCAGTTTCTTAGTGTATTACTATATTTTAACTTTTGTTGGTTAATCTCATATATTTTTCAGTTATTTCAGTTATGTAATTATTTTCTTAATATATTTTAACTTTTGTTGGTTAATCTCATATATTTTCCAGTTATGTAATAAGTTTTTTAGTTACTTTTATATGTTAATCTCAGATTTTTTAGAATAATCTCATATATTTTAACTTTTGTAGGTTAATCTCATATATTTTCCAGTTATTTCAGTTATGTAATCAGTTTCTTAGTATATTTTAACTTTTATTGGTTAATCTCATATATTTTCCAGTTATGTAATCAGTTTTTAGTTACTTTTATATGTTAATCTCATATTTTTTAGAATAATCTCATATATTTTAACTTTTGTAGGTTAATCTCATATATTTTTCAGTTATTTCAGTTATGTAATCAGTTTCTTAGTATATTTTAACTTTTGTTGGTTAATCTCATATATTTTCCAGTTATGTAATCAGTTTTTAGTTACTTTTATATGTTAATCTCATATTTTTTAGAATAATCTCATATATTTTAACTTTTGTTGGTTAATTTCATATATTTTCCAGTTATTTCAGTTATGTAATCAGTTTCTTAGTATATTTTAACTTTTTTTGGTTAATCTCATATATTTTTCAGTTATATAATCTGTTTTTTAGTTACTTTTATATGTTAATCTCATATTTTTTAGAATAATCTCATATATTTTAACTTTTGTTGGTTAATCTCATATACTTTCCAGTTATGTAATCATTTTTTAGTTACTTTTATATGTTAATCTCATATTCTTTAGAATAATCTCATATATTTTATCTTTTGTAGGTTAATCTCATATATTTTCCAGTTATTTCAGTTATGTAATCAGTTTCTTAGTATATTTTAACTTTTGTTGGTTAATCTCATATATTTTCCAGTTATGTAATCAGTTTTTTAGTTACTTTTATATGTTAATCTCATATTTTTTAGAATAATCTCATATATTTTAACTTTTGTTGGTTAATCTCATATATTTTCCAGTTATGTAATCGGTTTCTTAGTATATTTTAACTTTTGTTGGTTAATCTCATATATTTTCCAGTTATGTAATCATTTTTTTAGTTACTTTTATATGTTAATCTCATATTTTTTAGAATAATCTCATATATTTTAACTTTTGTAGGTTAATCTCATATATTTTCCAGTTATTTCAGTTATGTAATCAGTTTCTTAGTATATTTTAACTTTTTTTGGTTAATCTCATATATTTTTCAGTTATGTAATCAGTTTTTAGTTACTTTTATATGTTAATCTCATATTTTTTAGTACTTATTTGAGATTTTCTATTTCTTATTAGTTGTTATTTCATCAATAAAGCATTTCTTTATTTCTTTATATTTTTAGATATTTTTTTTTAAAATTTTCAAAAAAAATATTTGAGGCTTACGCCTCGCCTTGGTTTTTGGTGGAGCACCTCGCTACGCCTCAACGCTCTTCACAACACTGTTTACAACATTCCCAAGTGCAAATGAAGGACACAAAAAATATATAAATGCCCATAGTCCTATGATATGAATAAATACAAATACATGTATTCCCTGAATGTAAACACCAAATCTAATTGCAAATACAAAGTGAAGAAAATGACAATGTAACAGCAAAAGACATGCTAAAAAAAGGGACAATCAACTGGTAAGATAGTAAAGTCCATGCAGTCAATGTAGAAAATAAAAAGAACAAAAATTCAAATGCTAAGTATCATATTAAAAAAAAAAAGAATAAGTATACAGTGAAACAAAATCTATACATGCAGTTACACATGCTACAGAAAAAAAAAAGTATACTCCCAATAATCCCACAGGATTCATACCATGTAGTTAAACAACAACATGCAACATTTAAAACGAGAGACAGACAAAGCATAAAAAAGGGACATGCAGAGAGAGTGAGAGACGAGAGACCACAGAGTGAGAGATAAACAGATAGAGAGAAAGAAGAGGGAGCGAGAGAAAGACAGACAGATTGAGAGAGAGAGACTACCTGTCGGCGAGAGACGAGGGATGAGAGAGAGAACAACAATTCGTGTTCTTCTTCCTTTCGGCAGAGAGGGACGAGAGAGACAAAGCAGGGAGAGTGAGAGACAGAGCAAGGAGAGCGAGAGACGATACAACAGGGAGAGCAGGGAGAGAGAGAGATTATGGGAGAGATTAGGGGGGAAAGAGAGGCCCCGACCTTAATCGGGACCTCTTTATCCCCAAATAAGGGTCAAATGGGGGCTTTGACCCCATTTGACTCGAGGCGCACGCCTAATGCCTGAGGCGTGCCTGGCCTTGAGGCGTACACCTCCGGGTAGTTGCACCTTAGGCCGCACCTTGAGGCAAGACGCGTCTTTTGCGCCTTGAGGCATGTTTTTGATAATGCTGTTTGGGACAATAGATAAAGAAATTTATCAAAGTCCTCGACTTTCTGTCTGTCCACCCATCTACCATGATGCTACACCCAGTCTTTCTTCATGACTGCCTCATCTTATCACAATATGCCATGACCTGAAAATGAAATGAATTTGCTGCATTGAAAGAAATGCAAGCATCATAAAACCATCACCTAACTGCGACATTCGCCTGCTCGACTAAATGCTGAGGAGTCATAGCAATACGAATGTTGGATTGCGCATCATAAAACCATCACCTAACTGCGACATTCGCCTGCTCGACTAAATACTGAGGAGTCATAGCAATACGAATGTTGGATTGCGCCCTAAGAGCAATCTTAGGAGGAAAAACACTCCTAATTGAGCCTCTAGATCTACCTTCTCTCAAAGAACTCTCTCTTGTAATAAAATAAGAAGACTTTAATCACGAACCAAAGGTTCTCCAATCTTCAACAAAAGTGTTCTCTCAAGGAACACACTTAACATCCACAAAGAGAACCACAAAGTGTTCCACAAGATCACTTTCACAAACTCCACAAAGGGGATAAAAAATATAATTTATTAACAAAGAGAGTGTGCCAAAATGCTTACAAAATAAAGGGGAGAACACCCCTATTTATAAACAAGGGAGAGAAGTGAGAGAGAGTAGAGAGGGAGCAAGGCTCCTAATGGCTAGAAATTCAAGACATTGGGAGCAGTCAAACTTAGTTTGACTTCTCCCTATATTACATATATTATTTGTATGCTTAATAAATATACATGTAATATATATTATATATACAAGTATATATATACATGTATACATGTACGTATATATACTACCATATATATATAAGTATAAATGTATGTAGATTTTAACACTCCCCCTCAAACTTACAGTAGGATAACCGAAAGTTTGCCAAAAAGGAAGTGAAACCTAGGAGTAGAGAGAGGTTTGGTAAAGAAGTCCGTCAACTGACACAAGGCAGATCAATCATTCTTTGAAGATATTCCTCTCGAACATAATGACAATCCATTTCAATGTGTTTCTTTCTTTCGTGAAACATGTTAACAGGCCTCTAGAGAGAATTTTTAAGATATCTAATAATACACAAAACAACTCCCATGTGAACAATTGTGGGAGCGTGCTGAAACTGACTTGCTGTGTGTACATGTTCTATATCAGGTTTAGTAATAGGTAGATAAGAAAGAACTCTAATAAGCTGTCTATAAGGAGTTGGATCATCTAGAGGCTCCCCATCATCAATTATCATCTTAACATTTGTTACTTTAGGAGTGTCAACTTTCTTATTATCTGATATTCCAGACCCGAGAATAATATCAGAAACAAACTTAGATTGAGATAATAAATACCCTCTAGGGGAATAAGCAACTTCTATTATTAGAAAGTAGCGTAAAAAACCCAAATCAGTCATTGCAAAACTAGTTTTAAGAATATTTTTTATATATTGAACTCTCTGTTTGTCTCCTCCAGTGATTATCATGTCATCTACATAGAGTAGCAGAATGACACTACCTGCATTAGAATCCTTAATAAATAAAGCAGTGTTAGTCAAGCAAGATCTAAAATCAATATTAAACATAACTTTGCTGAATCTATCATACCAGGCTTGGGGTGTCTGTTTCAACCTATATAATGCCTTATTAAGGCGAAAAGTCTTTTCTTGAGAAAGACTCATACTAGGGGGTGCCTCTATGTACACTTCTTCTATAAGATTTCAATTTAAAAATGTGTTTTTAACATCCATTTGGTATATAAACCAGTTTTAATCGAATCTACTGCAATAAGAGTTCTAACCGTGGTCATGTGGGCAATTGGTGCAAAGGTTTCTTCATAATCAATGTCATGTTCTTGGAAATATCCGTTTGCAACTAACCTAGCTTTATATCATTCAAGGGTTCCATCACTCTTGGTTTTTATTTTATATACCCATCTACAACCTATATGTTTTTTTTCTAGTGAAAGATTTTGAATATGCCAAGTTTGAGCCTTCTCTAAGGCTTCAAGTTCTACCCTCATACCTTCAACCCATTCAGGGTGTTCTTTAGCACGAGCGTACGACAAGGGTTCTACATATGAGTGAATCAGGGCTATGCATGCTTGATATTTTGAAGAAAATGAATCATAGGATACAAATTTTGATGGAGGTTTTGATATTCTAGATGATTTCCTAATTTGTGATTCATCTTTACTAAAGTTATAGAACTTTTCAAAGTGCACATGAAAGGTTTTGATTTCCCCGCCTAGAATATTGCATACAAGTTTAATCATTGTGGGGCAATTTTTCAAGAAGTTCAAAGTTGCTAATCATGCTTACAATAACAATTGTTAATATCTTGCTTTGAAACAAGGTTAAACAAAAAAGAATACTCGGTTACTTCCTTCGGTTGATCCCTACAACAACAACAACAACAACAACTACGCCTTCATCCCAAAACAATTGGGGTCGGCGATATGAACCAAAAAAGAAAATCATTCTGGGTCCTCCATATGAATCCTTGGTTGATCCCTATCAAAGAAATTTTCTTTTTCGAAGAAGGTAACATTTTGAGAGATGTATAATTTTTTATTTTTAGAATAATAACACCTATATCCTTTTTGGTTATCGGCATAAGGAATAGCTCTAGGAGAAAACTTGTCATTCTTATTAGTAAAAATAAAACATTTGCAACCAAAAATTTGTAATCTTGAATACTCAGGGGAGAGTTTAAAAAGCTTTTCTGTCGGTGAGATATTGCGTAAAGAAGAGGATGGCATTTTGTTTATAAGATAAATAGCAGTCATAACAACTTCTACCCAAAAAACCTTAGGCACATAGCTACCAATAAGTAAAGTCCTTGAAGTTTTAATAATGTACCGATGTTTTCTCTCAGCTAGGCCATTTTGTTGTGGTGTGTATGAACACGATTTTTGATGTGTGATGTTATGTGAGTAGAGATAATTTTTAAATTCTTTTGACAAAAATTATCCCCTTTAATCAGTACGAAATATACAAAATATATTTATTAAATTTATAATTGAATTTTTTTTATGAGATATTACATCTCTATCCCCTTAAAAAATTTTCGTCTACAAAATTATAACGTACCAAATAAGTGTGAGTAATGTTTGCACATATCGGTCCCAGACTCTCAGGTGCACTCATCCCGTCCGTGATGTTGCTAACGCACTTTCACGAACAGAATCGTCCTACTTCGAAGTATTCTCTCCTGGTGATCCACAATCTTCATCGGTCTCTCCTCCGTCGTCAAGTCCAGCCGTACTTCGACTGCCTCATGTTGGATAACATGTGAGGGGTCTGGTACATACTTTTTTCAACATCGAAATGTGGAAAACATTGTGGATATGGAAAAACTGAGGCGGAAGGGCCACTCGATACACTAACTCACCAATCCGCTCAAGGACCTCAAAAGGTCCCATGTATCGAGGACTAAGCTTTCCTTTTTTCCTGAACCTGAAAACACTCTTCGTCAGCGATATCTGAACAAACACGTGCTCGCCTACTGCAAAACTTAGCTCCCTACGCCATTGGTTGACGTAGCTTTTCTGTCGGCTCTGTGCAGTAATCAACTGATGGTGAATCATTCACACCTGATCTGAATAGTGCTGGATTGCCTCTGGAGACTCCACCACTCTAACGCCAACCTTATCCCAACACATCAGGGATCTGAAGGTCTACCATACAAAGCTTCATACGGGGCTATACCAATACTAGCGTGATAGCTATTGTTGTATGAAAACTCTACAAACTTCACATGCTTATCCCAGTCTCGCCCAATCCAGTACGCATGCTCTCACCATGTTCTCAAGAGTCTGGATCATACGCTTTGTCTGTCCATCGATCTGCGGATGAAAAGCTGTACTAAACTTCAGTTTGGTACCCAAGACTTTCTGCAACTGGCGCAAGAAACAAGATATAAAGCGAGGATCTCGATTCGACACGATCGAAAGTGGTACCTCGTGTAGTCTAATGATCTCATCAATGTACAAGTCTGCCAAGCTCGGGCTCACCTTGATTGATAGAAAATGTGCGCTCTTTGTCAGCTGGTCCACTATCACCCAGATAACATCATGTTGACGATGAGTCTTCGATAACCCACTATGAAGTCCATCGATATATCGTTCTACTTCCACTCGGGGATGTCTAGAGGCTATAACAATCCAATAGGCCTTTGGTGCTCAATCTTAACTTGCTGACAAGTAAGATATCGAGATACAAACTATGCAACGTCCCGTTTTATCTCGTTCCACCAATAAGTTCGCTATAGGTCTTTAAACATCTTGGTGCTGCCAGGATGAACAAAATACTTTGACATATGGGCCTCACTCATCAACTTTTCATGAAGAGCCTTCAGAACCCACCATCTGTCTCTGAACATAATGGTCATATCCTCACGATGAAACTACGCATTCGGCTTCTATGCACTCTCGCACAACTTTTCGAAGTCCGGATCAACCATGGTTGCTAGTCGAGGAACCGGTTGCAGGAAGCAATACAGGAAGCGGAAGTGGGAAGCGAGGCACTTTCAAAATTTTAGGAAGCGGGGGACGACTTAGAAGCAAATCAGGAATCGTCTCGAAAGCGACCTAGGAAGTGAGGGGGAAGCAAAAAAAGAGAGAAAAAATAAATAAAAACAAAATAAAAAAATATATAAAAAATGAAAAAACGAGGGAAGCGAGAGGGAAGCGTGGATGAAAGTGCGCTTCCCAAAAAAATTTGGTGCTTCCCAATGCGTTTCGGAAGCGAGACATTTCGTGCTTCCAAAATGCGCTTTGGGGAAGCGAGCTTCTCCACTTGCCTAGGCGTTCCCGGTAACTCTAGGATCAACTGATTATAATACCTCAATGCGATTTATGATCTTGGGTTGTGCTCTCATTTCTGCATAATGGATGCATCTGGCTTCATCTACAAACAACTGCCACTTAACAAGCTCCTCAACTAAGTTCCAACTTTGCCCAATCAAGGTGGCTGTCGAAACCGAAGTCTTCCTATTCAATGCATCAACCACTACATTCGCTTTACCTTGGTGGTAAGCGATGGTAAACTCATAGTCTTTGAGGAACTCTAGCCACCCGTGCTGTCTCAAGTTCAGATCCTTCTGTAAGAAAATATACTTGACTCTTGTGTTCAGATAGAACCTCAAATTGCTCCCGTATAGGTAGTGACACAAAATTTTCAATGCAAAGATAACGGTTGCTAACTCCAAGTCGTGCGTCGGGTAATTCTTCTTATGCATCTTCAGCTGTTGAGAAGCATAAGCGATAACCTTTTTGTGCTGCATCAAGACACAACCTAGTCCGGTTTCTGAGGCATCGTTGAACACTACAAACTCTCTTGATCCTGAAGGTAACGCCAGAACTAGAGTTGAGATCAACATCTTCTTCAGTTCCTGGAAACTCTCCTCACAACATGGTGTCTAAACAAACTTCACTCCTTTCTGCGGTAGCTTCGTCATCAGACAGCTATACGAGAGAAGCCTTGGATGAATGCACGATAATACCCTGCCAATTTCAAGAAACTTCTGATCTCTGTGACCGTCTTCAGTTGCTCCCAAGACAACACTTCTTCCACCTTAGCTGGATCCACCTCAACACCATTCCCTGATATGACATGACCGAGGAACATTACCATGTCGACCCAGAACTCACACTTAGAGAACTTAGCGTAAAACTTATGATTCCTCGGTGTTTGCAGAACGATCCTCAGATGCTCTCTGTGTTCTTCCTTACTTTCTGAGTAAATCAAAATCTCATAAATAAGCACAATAACAAGTTGATCCAGCCATAACCGGAAGACTTGATTCATCAAGTCTATAAATGCTGCTGGGGCATTCGTGAGTCTAAAAGACTATGAAAAACTCGTAATGCCCGTATCTGGACTGGAAAGTTGTCTTCGGGATGTCCTCTGCGTTGATTCGCAATTGGTGATATCCTGAACGAAGATCAATCTTCGAGAATACCTTCACTGTGTGCCACTGATCAAACATGTCATCAATCCTGGGCAAAAAATACTTGTTCTTTACAGTCATCTGATTTAACATGCGATAATTGATGCAAAGCCTCATGGATCTGTCCTTCTTGACAAATAAGGCTGACACACCCCAAGGTGATACACTCAGCTTGATAAACCCCTTGTCAAGAAGCTTCTGCAATTGCTTCTTCAGTTCCATGAGCTCAGCAAGTGCCATACGACACGACGCTCGTGACATCGGTGTCGTTCTCGACATCAATTCGATCGAAAACTCGATCTCACGGTGAGGCGGTAAACCCGGTAAGTCAGAAAACTCGCGAACCACATCTAACTGCACCAATGGTGTTTTCTGGCTATCCATAGCGGACACACTCACCAAGAACACTGCACACCTCTGCTTGTAGTACTTAGAGATCTTCAACGTAGATACGATCTTCACCTCGCCAACCGCCCTAGTCGCCTGAAAGATCAATGCTGATAGATCGGGTCGCTCTAAGCGTACCTTCTTGCCTTGGCAATGAAGTGTCACGTTATGTTGTGATAGCCAATCCATGCCTAAAATGGCATCATAGAATGTCATCTCGAGTATAATAAGATCAGTCGACAACTCATGCCTTTCAATAACTACTCGAACTACAGAGAGATACTTTGCATATTGAGTAGACACACCTATCGAAGACATACCATTTAATACAATCTCTAAGCTAAATGGTGCAATATCAAGTAATCCAACAAAAGAAGAAGATATAAAGGAATGGGTTGTCCCTGAATTAAACATAACATGAGCAAGGTGATTTGCAACGACGATAATACCTTTGATCAGATCACTTTGATCGTTCTGCTCCGTAGTTGTAGTGGCATACACCCGTCCATTTATCTTCCTCTGCTCTTGCTGTTGCAAAGGTCTCTGCTGCTGACTGCCCTGGGCTTCCGACTTGTTCGGTCTGTACTGAGCAATATGTCTAGGCTACTTGCACTGATAGCATAGCCAAGTAAAGAGTGGACACGAGTCGAAGGGTGCCTTCCCTGCTACTGCTTCTTCTGCTGAGAATAGTTCTGGTGGTTTCCCTGTTGAATCTTCTGCTTTTTATTCTGGGCACCTGTACCTTACCACCAGTAGATGGATGCTTCTGAACTCCACCATTATCGTTGCCACCTGACTTTTTGCACTGGACTCCTTTATTGCTTGCACTCATTCATCCAGATTAATAAACAAGCTTGAATACTCCAGTTCAGAGCACAACATGGTGCTAAGCTATGTCACATGGGTGCGGGTGCGGGTGCGGGTGCGGGTGCGGGTGCGACACGGGTGCGGCGCAATTCCAAAAAAATTGGACACGGGGACTCAGCTATATATATATATTAAAAAATATATATTATAAATATATATATTTTTTAAATATTATAATTATATATATATATATATAACAATAAATTAACACATAAAGATTGTAAATTTTAAAGCAAAAAAAAAGCAATTCTTAACAACACAAACTTACCAAAATATAACACATAAAGAAGCTTGTGAGTGTGATAAACAACAAAACTTATCATAAATCTGCCTCATCGTCTGAATTAGAAGGAAGAACAGGATCGAGGTAGTCCATGTTGAGAGTATGTAAATTATGTTCTCCCTCCAAGTCAAAATCTTCTAGATTTACATCCCAATTCTTGGATGATCCACAACTGCATCAAAAAATCACTATATTAGTATCTAACTTAAAACTTTGAATACAAATATGAAATATTTAAATACAAACTTTGAATACAAAGAAAAAAAAGTACCTATACTCTTCTTTGGTGCGGCGAGAAATTAATCGTAGATTTGAGTGAACATATACCAAATCCTCTGCTCTTTTACTAGTGAGTTTGTTTCTTTTAATGTTGTGAATTTGAGCATATGTACTCCAATTTCTTTCACAACAAGATGATGTAGCAGGTTGGGATAACAACTTCATTGCAAGACGTTGCAGATTTGGTGTCTCTGATCCATATGTTGCCTACCAATTAAGGGGATCTTCCTCGTCCCTTGCCACAAGTGCTGCTAAAGAATCAAATCTTCCGGTAGAAAACTTGTCAAACTCACTATTTACAACCTTAAACATGTGAGGATCATTAAAAACTCTTCCCAAATATATCATTCTATTTCTTGATATCTCAGGATCTTCATTTGGAGAAACACGACCAACACCTGCTGTCAACCATTTTTTTGCATAGTATTTTGGATTGAGAGAGTGTGCCATGCAATGCAAAGGTGTATTGCTTTTATCCCATCTTCTCACTAAAACTGAATGTACATGATTGTAAAATTCTGAATCATCAAGTGCAATATCTTTCTTCTCATGTTTAAAAATGATACTTTGAACTTTTTCAATCATATTGTCCCACATTTCATAAATTCTATGAAGCATGAGTACATCTCTGTCAACTTCTCTCAGCATTTCCCAAATAGGCTCTGTAAATTCAACAAAATATGTAATTTTATCCCACCAAAAATCATCACAGATGCATTTTTTGATAGCTTGAGCCTTGACATCATCTTCAGTACGATAAAAATCCCAATCTTGATCAGCCACCATCATCATCAATGCATTCTTGAGTTGCTTAATTCTTTTTATCATAACAATTAGAGAAGCAAAACGAGTTTCAGCAACTTTCAGTAACTTGAGATCAGAATGCCTATTAAATATAGAAAGGGCATGATGATGGTTTACAACAAAATTTCTAATATTTCGAACATCATGCTCTATTTCCTCAATCCATAAGCACATTTCATGTGCATGTGCATCATCTTTTGATGGATTGCATATACTCTTAAGTGCCAAATTTAAACTGTGTGCTGCACAAGGAGTCCAAAAAATATGTGAATATGTATCTTCACTTGCCAAATTCATTCCTGCACGACTGCAAACTGGAGCATTGTCAGTAATGATTTGCACCACACTTTCTTCACCCACTTCTTTTATCACTTCAACAAATAATCTCTTTAAATATTCAGCATCTTTATACTCTCCAGATGCATCAACAGTCTTCAAAAAGATTGACCCATTTAGTGAGTAAGCAATGAAGTTTATCAGTGGTCGCCTTTGTATATCAGTCCACCCATCAGAAACAATCGACACTCCATGTCGTTTCCATGTAAATTTTTGGGTCTCTAGCAAGTCTTCAATTCTATTTTTTTCCTCTGCAAGAATGACTGTTCTTAGTTTTTCTGAACTAGGAGGCACATAACCACTCAAATTTCAATTAGCCAAAGATGTAATCATATCTTTCCAGTATGGACTTCTAGCTACATTAAAAGGAATTGAGCTTGAGTAAAAGAATCGACCAATCTTTTTATCAATTTCTGCTCTTGCCATGTTTTTGAATGACGCTTGTATTGTTTTATTGCTTTCCATCTTTCTTTTCTTTAAAAGCTCTTCTTGTGTATCACTAGCAGTAGGAAAAGACAAATTAATCGAATCGTTTTTCATCTCTGCAATTTTCTTCTTTTCAGCTTCCTCTTGTTCTTTTTTTAATTGCTTTAACATGTCTTTGTCAACCCCAGAACATGCCCTAATTCCTTGACCACGAATATGCAAAAGATGTGCTTTCACACGCGTATAAGAACCTGTGAAAACAGTCTTACATAGATTACAATGAAACTGCACATTCCCACCACCACCACTACTAACTTTTATCCCTTTTGTCACAAGCCTCCAAAGTGGTTGAGAAACATCTAATTCAAGGTTAGAACTTGAACCAAATGTATTGACACTACCGCTAGAACTCGCCATTATATCTGAAAAGTGAAAACTGAAAAGAAAATAATTAAATAAGTAAATAAAATAAAGTTAATAAAACAGGGAATATTGGAGGGGCCGAGCCCCTCTTCTGCGAGCAGAGGGTGCAGGGAGGGGGGCCGAGCCCCTCCTCTGCGAGCAGAGGGTGCAGGGAGGGGCCGAGCCCCTCCCCTGCGAGCAGAGGGTGCAGGGAGGGGGGCCGAGCCCCTCTTCTGCGTGCAAAGGGTGCAGGGATGGGGGCCGAGCCCCTCCTCTGCGAGCAGAGGGTGCAGGGAGGGGCCGAGCCCCTCCCCTGCGAGCAGAGGGTGCAGGGAGGGGGGCCGAGCCCCTCCCCTGCGAGCAGAGGGTGCAGGGAAGGGGGGCGAGCCCCTCCTCTGCGAGCAGAGGGTGCAGGGAGGGGGGCCGAGCCCCTCCCCTGCGAGCAGAGGGTGCAGGGAGGGGGGCCAAGCCCCTCCTCTGCAAGCAGAGGGTGCAGGGAGGGGGGCCGAGCCCCTCCCCTGCGAGCAGAGGGTGCAGGGAGGGGCCGAGCCCCTCCCCTGCGAGCAGAGGGTGCAGGGAGGGGCCGAGCCCCTCCCCTGCGAGCCGAGGGTGCAGGGAGGGGGGCCGAGCCCCTCCCTTGCGTGCAAAGGGTGCAGGGAGGGGGGCCGAGCCCCTCTTCTGCATGCAAAGGGTGCAGGGAGGGGGGCCGAGCCCCTCCTCTGCGAGCAGAGGGTGCAGGGAGGGGCCGAGCCCCTCCCTTGCGAGCAGAGGGTGCAGGGAGGGGGGCCGAGCCCCTCCTCTGCGAGCAGAGGGTGCAGGGAGGGAGGCTACGAGCAGGGTCGACATACCTGACGGAGGGGGAGACGGTGGCTGCCTGTCGCCGGAGTTCGGATCGCCGGCGTGGTTGCAGGAGAAAGCTGCAGGGGCTGAGGGGGAGAGGCAAAATCGAGAGGGTAAGCCCCTCTCCCTGTCGATAAACCGCTTTTAGGGTTCGGCTGCCAAAAAAAATTTGGATCTGGGTCGGGTTTGGACCCGACCCGACCCGGATCCAAAACAAAATTTAAAACTCGAACTGGACAATTTTGGACTCGGTCAAAGTTGACCGAGTCCAAAATGTGGTCGGACTCGGCCCGGACTCGTTGACCGAGTCCGACTCGGAGTTGACCGAGTCCGGGCCGAGTCCAAAGCCGCACCCGAGTCCGCACCCGAGTCCGTGCGTGTCGACGCGGGTCCGACAACCCTTTAGCCGAGTCCGTGTGACATAGGTGCTAAGTATATCTTGTTTCTTTACAGAACCGCAGGTGTATCTAACAATGGAAAAAGGTATAGAAAATATATAAGATGCTTATAGGGTGCATTAGTTTTTGGAAATGCTAATCTTGGAGGGCATTTGCTATCATTATACCAACAAACAATATTCACCTATATAAGTCGGGTGGAATGCTATATCACATGGATACAACTGTGGATACAGTGATACAAACAATTTTTATAAGTTTCCTATATGAATAGTGTATAAAGGGATAATGAACGGGAGTCAAAATGGACTATCCTTGTGACAAATGGAGTGGCTAGGTGGGGCCTGGTTCAACGATGGAGAATGTTGGGTGGTTCTTGTAAGAATAGGAAGCTTACAAACAAAACTTCAAAAGGAAGCTCACAAAAGATCTTTCGTAAGGAACACAATGGTTCATACAACACACTCACACGAACCAAAATATTCAAAAGAGTGCACACACAAAAGAGAGAAAAATATATCTCATTAAAGTGGGATAAAGCGCACACAAAAAGTACTTTTACAATGGGGAAATAGCCCCATATTTATAGAGTGAAAAGAGAGAGCTAGAAGGGAATCATTGGGCTCCCAACGACTCTAATTAGAGTCGTTGGGAGCCCAACAACTCTAATTAGAGTCGTTGGGAGCCCAACAACTCCTTTAGTACATGTTTTTTGACTTGGTCAAAAAGTAACATGTCTAAAAAGGTCCTAATTCTAACTAATGTCTAACTAAACAAAAAAAGCTAACTAAAACTAAAGATATTACATATTTTAACACTCTCCCTCAAACTTACGGTTGGATAACCGAACGTTTGTCCAAGAGAAAGTGAAATCGAGGAGCAACGAGAGGTTTGGTAAAGAAATCTGCCAGTTAATATTCTGAGGAAACATATGGTAGATCAATGGTGCCATGTAGAAGCTCCTCTCGTACATAGTGACAGTCCATTTCAATATGCTTGGTACGTTCATGGAATGTTCAGTTGTTGGCAATATAGATAGAACTTTTGTTGTCGCAATATAGTCTCGATGCTCCTGTACTTCCAACTCCCATGTCATGAAGCAAACACCTTTGTCAGACTACTTCCATGGTGGTTGTAGCCATCGCCCTGTATTCGACTTCAGTTGATGATAAAAAGACTTTTTGTTGCTTCTTACAACTCCACGAAATCAATGATTCACCTAAAAACACACAAAAAACCAATAGTTGAGTGTCGATCATTGGGATCTCCTTCCCAATCTGCATCAGTATAAGCAGTTAAATCTAAGAAGGAAGAATTAAACAAAAAAAGTCCTCGAAAAATTGAAGTTTTGATATATCTAATAATGCGTAAAACAACTCCCATATGAACAGTGGTAAGAGCATGCTGAAATTGACTCGTTGTATGAATGACATGTGCAATATCAGGTCTGGTAATAGAGAGGTAGGACAGTGCTCCAACAAGTTGTCTGTAAGGTGTTGGATTTTCAAGTAGTTCTCCATCATCAATCTTCATTTTGATGTTTACAACTTCATGAGTGTCAACCTGTTTTTTATCCGTGATACCAGACCTGCCAACAATATCCAGGGCAAATTTAGATTGAGTTAGTAAATATCCTCAGGAATAATAAGCAAATTCTATACCAAGAATTTTTTTTAAGAAACCTAAATCACTCATTTCGAAATGCGTTTTGAGAAATTTTTTAATGTTATCAACTCTTTGCTTGTCACTTCCAGTGATGATCATGTCGTCTACATAGAGAAGAAGAATGATGATACCTGCATTAGAATTCTTAACAAACAACGCTGTGTCAGTAAGACAAAATTGAAAACCAAAACCAGTCATAACTTGGCTAAATTTATCATACCAAGCCTTTGAGGCTTGCTTAAGCCCATATAAAGCTTTGTTTAATCGAAGAGCCTTTCCTTTAGGAATATTGATACCCGGTGGTGGTTTCATATATACTTCTTCAACTAGGTTTCCATTAAGAAACATGTTTTTAACATCCATTTGGTATATGTGTCATTTCTTTGAAGACGCTAGAGCTATCAAGATCCTAGCTGTGGTCATTCTAGCAATCGAGGCAAAGGTTTCTTCGTAATCTATTCCATATTCTTGGGAATAGCCTTTGGCAACTAAACGAGCCTTAAACCTTTCAAGAGTGCCATCACTCTTGGTTTTCACTTTGTACACCCAT